>NC_141691.1:1784750342-1787150342 GCF_964263255.1 Lissotriton vulgaris
CCAAGAGAGTGATCTAGCCCAGTTTGAAAATCCTGAATACCTTATATCTGAAGGGGTAAATGAGCCAGAAGATAATTGAATAAAAAGAGTGTCAATGAACCTGCCTCCCCTAGTGTCTGTCAAAACGAATTTACACAGTTGCCAGGTCACACAGGTTTTATCTTGTAACATTGCGGGTATTAACAACAAACTAGAAGACCCTGATTGGGTATCCTTTATCAGTCAATTTGAGAACTGCATGTTCCAGGAAACCTGGGCAAGAGGGGAGGTAACTAAACCAGGCTATGCCTCGTTTAGTATCCCTGCAATATCGGGGGAGTAGGAAGACAAGGTGGGGGCCTAACTACATGGGTAGGTGCACACCTGGGTTGTACGGCTATGCAAATTGATACAGGTTCTTTTGATATTTTGTGTGTCCTACTGCAGTTTCCTTCTAAATCTCCTGTTGCCCTTATAAATGTATACTCGAGGCCCACCTCTATGCGCAAGGAGTCCACCACGGTGGAGGAACTAACCACATTTTTATGTTCTACTGCTGCAAAACAAATGGTCATCGTAGGAGAGGACTTTAACTGCCAGTTCGAGCCACTTGAGGGTTTGTGTCTTGACAGTTTACATGATGAGGATCACTTTTTGGAAATCCCAGAGTCCAGATGTCCAAAAGTTAAAAAATGGTCTCCCCTGGTGATCCAGATGAATTGCCTTGTCCTGGAACATTCATTAAGAGCGTGTAATGGGAGATTGCTGCCTGATACATCAAATGGTTATACGTTTCATAGTAAGGATCGTGGGTTTTTATTAGATTAGATCCTAATTGATTCTAATACATGGGACAGGATGATTGACTTTAAAATTATCCCACGTTTAGATAGTGATCATGATGCATTAGTAGTAGAACTAAAAATATTAAAATCCGAGAGCGTGCACTCCCCAGATAATCCCATTGATCCCAGGTTGACTGTCTCGAACTGTAGGAGGAGAGTGCGACGGACTGATTTCAGTCAATCGCCGGATAACTTGAGCAGTCTATATGATGCTCTATTCCCTGTACTTGTAGAGGCGTCTACTTTATACAGCCAAAGTAGGGACATTTTGGATATAGAGGTGGTTGAGTCAAATCATGCTAAATTAGGAGAAGTTACATTGATTTCTTCTATCCCAATGAAACCAATAGGCTGGGTAGGCCACCATCCCACCCCTGGTATAATACTTTTTGTCGTAAGGCTAAAAGGGCACTAGTAGCTTCTGTTAAAGCTAATGACCGCCCACAAATAAAAATTGAAAGAAAGGCCTATAAAGTGGTTGTTCAAGAAGCCAAACAAAGGTGGTAAATGGAAAATTGGGATTCATTGAAAACTGCACTAGAGGACAGAGATATGAGGACATTCTCGGGTGTTGTAAATTCTGGTTCGCCCACCCCCAAAAGAGCAGTTGAACTGAATATGGATAAAGAGGTTTGACGGGAGCACTTTGAATCCCTCTATGCGGAGGAAAAGATGTCAGAGGATGAGCTAATTGCTGGCTGTTATTCGAAAGTGGAATACCCCTAAAATATAGGGGATACAAATGTTCACTCCGATGGTAGTATGAGCCCAAGCATAAGTTTAAATGAAATAAATGGAGCATTGGCAAAAATAGCCCCGGGCAAAGCACCAGGTCTGGATAAGATCCCCGGGGATCTCTTCAGGAGTTAACCATCTATTTGGGCCCGTATTTGAGGGTACTTCTTAATGACATAATGCTTTGCATGAAGATTCCCTCTAGTTGGCTTGGTGCAGAGATAATTCTGATTTTTACAAAAAATTCTCCACTTTCACCAACTAATTACAGACCAATTAGCTTAATAGATATTTCCCCAAAAATATTTGCACAAGTTCTGCTCCTCAGGCTACAATCCTGGATGGAAGAAAAGGAGGTACTGCTCCCCCTACAGGCAGGGTTCTGGGAAAAGTTGTCGACCCTGGACCAAGTACTCAGGTTGCAATTGCTGTACTGTAAGACCGTCTGCCAGGAGGGGGGCAGTCTCTACCTAATATTTGTAGACCTGAGGTCAGCATTCGATTTGGTGCCTACGGAAAAACTGTGGTCAGTTCTCTGTGAGATGGGGATCCCTGTGTATCTAATCCAACTCATTAAACGGCTCCATGAAGACAATTATGTGCAAATCAGACATGGTAGGGATGGAAATCTTACTACACCCATACCCATTAAACGTGACGTACGCCAGGGTTGTGTGCTTGCGCCAACTTTATTTAGCCTCTACATCAATGGCTTGATAGATGCCCTGTTAACAGAAAAAGACCTAGATGCCCCAAAGTTAGCCTCCCATAGAATTTCCGCAATGATGTTTGCTGATGACACTCTTTTGGTAGCCAAATGACCTATGGGGATACAAAGGGTTCTTGATAAATTTGAGTTATTCTGTAGGGAAAGAGGTTTAGAAATAAATCTACAGAAAACAAAATTTATGGCGTTTAATAGTTCAAAAAGTACGCGCCCAAACCCTTCATTAAATGATAAACCCCTCGAATTACCATTACTGAATCCATGGACAGGGGGGGCCCACATTATGAAGTCAACACTAAAATTGGTGCAGTCGGCAGGGGGCATTATGAAGATTTTTAGTAAGTCTAGCAAGAGAGCTGTTAGCCCGGCATTAGACATTTATAAGGCCCATGCTCGAGGTGGCGCATTATATGGCGCAGAGTTGTAGGGTCATCTCAAGCTTGAGACCCTATCACAGGTAGAGAATCAATATCTCAGAAAATTGTTTAGGTTACCACATAGCACCTCGTTAATTCCGCTTCGATTAGACTCGGGATTAATGGCGATAGCAGAGGTGTCGAGCCTTAAACCCTTAATGTACTGGCGTCGCCTGTGGACTACTCCCAAACTTCCTATAGGGAGGAATTGTCTGAAGTAATGATGACACAGGGCGCTGCCAAAGTTTTCTTGGTTTGCCCACATTGAATACTTGTTAACAAATATGGGCTTGGGGGATTGCTGGGCCGAACCTGAGTCAGCCTGTTTTCTAACATCAAGGAAGCAAATGAAGGTACATTATGAAGAGTACAGAATGGCTCAACTTCATTCTTGTTCCAAAACAGGCAAATTAACTATAGCTTTCTTAGAAATAAAAGATAGCTTTCACTTTGAGATTGTGTTAGATCTCATTAAACCATTGGCAGCAAGAAAGCTTTATCTACAATTCAGGTTTGGGGTTCCCCCGCTCCTCTGTTTTACATCAAAGTGGAGAGATCAACAAGCGGTACAGTGCCCGGCATGTGATCACCCTGAAGAATCAGTGCTCCACGTTTTCTTCAGTTGCCCTGGCTGCTACAAACCAAGGAAACTATGGTTGGTGCAGATTTGCAGAACCTGGGTAGTAGGAATTGGCTTGAGGTGTTCAGGATACTGAAGTATGACCTTAGTATCCCGATTGTCTACTCAGTTGCAGGATTTCCGTTCTCTATGTGGTGCACCAGAAGGTTTTTTTTTAAAATCATCTAAAGATGTATTGGATCTGCTATAGGGAATTACAAATATCACCATTGTAACCTGGCACAACCTCCCTCCGCGGCTTAGCTTACTGTTTTATACTTAAGGGATTCCCTTTTTTTTATGAATCTTTTTTTTATCTAACTTATTTACTTATTTATTTATTGCACTATGCACTTAAAATATGTGTCTTCCGCCTAGTAATAACTCCCAAAATTATACTTTTATAATGCATGAAGGTATCTTAAATTTATAATCATGTGTACAGTGATTTTTAAAATGTCCTAAAATTGTTGTTTGTATGTTATGATGTAATTTGTATAAATGATTGGTTTTAGGAGCTTGTACTTTTTAGGTCATATTGACCGAAATAAAGTTTCTTTGAAATGAAATGAAAAAATGATATTAATAGTCTCAGCTAGTGTTTCCTTCCAGGTCTTGACAATACTGTATACACAACCCCCTGCCTTGTGTCCAGAATGGAGCCTCCCTGAAAATCCCAGCAATGTTCTGCCAAGGAAAATACAGAATCTGAAGTTTTCACCTCCTTTAACTAACATCTTGGGTTTGGGAATTGGGGCAATTGAAGAGTTGTGTGAAAAGTCTTACCAAAGGGCTATGGCTGGCTCTGTTGAGCAAAGAATTCTGCAAGAGTTTTTAATTTATTGTACATTTTGGAAAACCTTTGTGCCAGCACCACGAGAGCTGACTGTGATGCCTGAGCTAATTCTGCATTGACTGAAAGTGCAGGGGAAATGTGTGGTCAGAGCGTCTGTGCACTTTTCATTGCCTGTTGCTCACTGGAAGTGTGTTGAGCTTTCTCAGGTATGTTGGAAGGCAAAGCTAGGCAATTACACAACTATAGCTGGGGTACCTGACCGTAGTAGGAGCAGCCAGTTGACAAACATGTGGTTCCAGTATGTTGTGGTGGTGAAAACTACATCTGAGTCAGTGGCAGTATGAAGTACATCTAAGACAGGAGCTGATAAGCAGGGGGCAATGGAAAAGTCAGAAACCACAAATTTGAACTGCATAAAATGCAACCCTTGTTACACTGTCTCCCAGGAGTGCCCTCCAACCCATCGAGAACAGTATGTTTTTTCCTTCACCAAGTTAGAGATTTATTGAGTTGCTCATCAGCAAGAAACTGTTGTGGTTATGGCTTATGTGCTATTAGCTGAGACCCATATCTTCTCCCTCCATGGTGCCACCTCATTAGTGTGCTGGTGCCACCTTGAATCAATCCCCAAAAAATCTAATGTTGTTAGATTATGTGCATGAACACATATTTGACAAACTTTAATTTTTTAGTTTAACAACTCATAAAGACTAAAGTTATATACATTTAACATGTAATTCAACCACTTATTAAGAAAATCAATTATTAATCACATTTATCAGTTTAATATTTTTATATCTTTATCAGCACAAATGCTGAACAAAAAAAATTACAATTCACATATAGATGAAAGATACAAATACACTTAGTAGCATTGAATTAGAAAAAGAGAAATGCTAATCAAATAAAATAAAAGGAAGCAACATTCATTTAATATTTATATTGGCAGAAGAAGAAAATAGAGACCACACAGCCACTTATGTCTATTTACTAATAATAGTGACTATTTCTACAGAAAAGATGTGCATTTAATGCTTGTTAATTTACATATAATAACTTATTAAACTTTGAATGTTTCTGTGAGACTCAGTTCTTCAGAATCTTTTGTTTACTTGTTGGAAATATTATTTATGCCAGTATCAGATCATATTTATTTAATTATGTGGTTCTGTAATAAACTTTCAAATACAATATTCAATGAGGATTACCAATGGATTTAGAAGTCATCTGGTTCAAACCACAGACCTGTTAGGGCTCATAGCATGCTGTCTGACAAAACAATATTTGCAGCAGTGAATTATTATGTTTTATTTTTCAACACTTTATTTTTCAGTTTTATATATGTACATGGCAAACATCAGTGGTTACAGAGGTACATTGTTTAGGCGTCTCCTTAAACAATTAAGACATGATGCATGATGCATGTCATAACCTATGGCAACAGTAGAAATAAACTGGACAGCAGATCATCTCAAATTAACAAATAGCTTGCATGCGTGTCGCACAGACTGTCACATAACAGCACCCACACCCCAGGACAGCGCCGCAGACATACCAATTCCCACCTTAAAACACCTCCCTGGCCTGCATGGCATTCATGTACAAAAACCTAGTGAAATCATGACGTGAATAGTGTATCCTCAATGTCTCCTCCTAACCTACCCCCTTAGGAACAATGCCATTTTCCACCTGCGTATCTGATTCCCTGTGTTTCTCTGCAATATACGCTCTATAAGGGCCCCAGATGTCTGTAGGTCGTGAGGAAGTGGGCATAAGGGACGCATATTCCTCGCAGTTCACATTACAATACGCTAAACTTCGAAGCCACGCTTGTACTGTAGGTGCCTTTTTCCTGCCCCACACTAGTGCTATCTCCAGCTTTGCCAACAGGAACCCAAGTGCTGGGAACCTTCTAACTTTCTTAGGGAAATTGACCATATAACCCAACAATGCGATCTCCGGGGTGGGGACCAGGGCCAACGAAAGCATGTCTCCCAGTGTGGCACGTATTTGCACCCAATAGTGATGTAAGTCTGAGCAGGTCCAAGTTAGGTGCGCAAAATCTGCATGTGCAGCAGAACATTTCCAGCACTGGTGAGGCCTAGAAAGGTCTATCCTATGGGACCAGGCAGGGGTGTGGTACATTCTGCGGAGAAATTTAAAATGTAACAATTTATGTCTACTGTTCAGGGACACCTCCCTCGTGACCCTGCAGCATTGTTCCCATTGGTCATCAGTAATGGGACGGCCCAAGTCCTGCTCCCATGCCTTGCGAATTCTAGCATCAGTGAAGGGGTGATCCAGGACACATTGTTTATACATTTTGGAAATCAAATGAGCGCCAGTTGGACTTTCAATAATTAGTGTCAATGAAGTGGCAGGTTCGGGGGCAACAGGGTATGTCGAAAAGGTGGCCCATAACATGGAATGTATACGTTTCCACACAAAGACATCCATGAAGGAGCAGTCCTCGAACCAAGCCTCCTCTGTCACTGAAAATACATGGTTTTCGGGGAAGCGGTCGCCTAGCGTATGAATTTGGAATTTCGCCAATGTGCATTGTACTAATGTTTCTCCTGTGATGGGGAGCAATGAGGGGTTCGGGAGTGGCAATGCCGGGGAATACAATAGGTCCAGCCCCAATAGTCGCCGTAGCTTCTCCCAAGCCCAGCTAATGGTGGATACCATCTGGATGTCTCGCTGGTCTCTCATGATCCCTTTGGGTAAAACAGTGGACAGTGTCTTCGGAAGTATCAAATCTGCCTCCGGTTTCAAGTAAGGAATACGGGCGTCTGGGTGATACCATGCAAGACTGTGCCGTTAAATAGTATAAATACATATCCGGTACCCCAAACCCGCCCCTCTCATACGGAAGAGTCAGAGTTTGCCAGTTCACCCGTGGTCTCTTACCCCGCCATACCAGTCTCAAAAGGAGTTGACGCAGCTGTAAAAAGAATGACCGTGTCATGATTACACCATTCCAGGGGGTACTCGCATTCCCATGGAACCGTGCTGCTCGTTAACGGAAAAATCACAGATTGATGCCATTTGATACTAAGCCCAGAGAACCGGCCAAATCGAAGGATTTCCCTGACAATAGGCTCAAAGTTAAGTTGTGGGTGTCACACATATAAAACTGTATCATCTGCATACAGGGACACCAGTAGGGGGCCCGTTTGAAACTGCAGGCCGCAATGTAAATACTTCTCCTGAAAATGCCGTACTAAGGGACCCATCGATAAAATGAAAAGTAATGGGGACAGGGGACAACCTTGACATGTAGCGCGAGTTAGGTGAAAAGGTTGGGATCTTGTACCATTGAGGCGCAGTCTAGCTGAAGGCTCTGTATACAGAAGGGCGGTAGTGGAGACAAAACACTCAGGCAATCCCATACGGTGCATCACTGAAAAAAAAAAAGCCATTCTAGGGAGTCAAAGGCCTTTTCGGCATCTGGAAGCACCGCAGTGGCCGGGATGTTGGGGTCTATCCTATGAATTACTGTGAACAGGGTCCATAAATTGAGCTGGATAAATGATGTATTACATTAATAAAGAAAGCCGAATAGCAATCACTTTAGCCAATATTTTATAATCAACATTTAGCAACGATGAGGGCTGGTATGAGCCACAATGCAAAGGGTCTTTGCCAGGTTTAGGGAGGAGGCTAATGGCAGCCTCTCTGAAAGTGGGTGGGAGGATTCCAACTTCAAGAGCCTCCAGGTTAACCTCTATAAATCGCGAGACCAATATATCCTTATATGCTTTGTAAAAATCCGCAAAGAACCCATCAAGGCCAGGCGCCGAGGAACCCCTGAGCACATCTATCGCCTCCACCACACATTCTTGGGATATGGGAAGGGCAAAGAATTCTTGCATATGTCTCTCGAGGTAGACCAGGGCAATTTCCGTTAAATACTGTCCTTGCTCACGGAGGTACCCTGTAATTCTTGAGGTATGCAGAGATTTGAAGTGAGACAGGAATGTATCGCATATCTCCGGAGTGGAGTGTAGTATCTGGTCGTATCTGGTCGTCAGTAATATAGGCTTTACTATGCGGAGGGCAGAGCGTGTGAGCCAGAATCTTACTGGGACGCTCCCCTTCTCCGTACCTCCTGGCCACATGTTGTTTACTGAGGTACAAAAGTTCCCGCTCCGCAGCATCGCGGAACTCTACCATTTAAGCTAACCACCTAGTCTCGCCTTCATCTGACGCGTGTTCAAACAATTCCACATCTAGGGCTGCCAGTACTTTCTCAATACGGCCTAGAGTGGAACGCAGACCTCTCAGAACCCCTGCATTCTTAGCTATACAAACCTCCCTGATATATGCTTTGAAGCCCTCCCATTGCACCGCCCATGTATCCACTGACCCTGTATTAATTTCAAAATAGTCTTCGATGGCCTCCCTCACCTCTTCAAGAAACATTTGGTCCTGAATTGCTTTCCCAGGAAATCCCCACTGTCTTTCATATCCCCCAGTTCTAGGGATATTAAGCCAAAGCATCACAGGAGAGAAGGACTCTTTACCAAACAAATCCAACAGTAGTTGTTCCACAAAGACATCCATGCGGCCAGTGGTTACCGTCTCTGGCACGCCAATGATGCACACGTTTTTTCGTCGGCTGCGGGCTTCTAAATCCTCATTCTTTATCGCCACTTTTCAAAATTCGTTCCACCCTCTCCAGCCTTTTCTGCGACTGTGCCGCTCCGTCCTCCATGTCCGAAACCCGAGCCTCCACCACATCTAGACGATGGTCATACTCCTGAACTTTTGCGCCCATGTCAGCTAGCCTCTTATCTGGAGCATCAAATCTGTCATCAAGGGCCTTGAAGCCGGCCCTCATCTCTCTAAGCATTGCAGCCATTAGTGACGCAGGGTCTTCAATATCCTCATTCCCCTGTGTCCCCTCTGTCATGTCTGCAGTTTCCTCCGATGAGTTGTCCATGACCTTCTCGAACGGCAGTGTCCGTTGCTTGGGATCCCTATGTCCCATGGCACAAGGTACCTGACTGCGCCCAGTCGGACTGGCACAAAGTGGCAGAGGCATGCACCAGCGACAGCGCTAGGATGTGGGGCCTACCATCAGCCGGGACCTCAGCAGTGGCAGTGTAGTCAGAGTTGCGGCCGTCCGGGCCCACCTGCGCCACCCGGGCCCATGATGTAGAGGGCCGCACCCCTGGGCCAAACCAGCATGCAACGTAATCTGGGACCCGTGCCGGTCAGACACCAACACTGTGGCCAGCCAGGATAATCTGTCCCCCTCCTGGGAGAGCCCAACCATGTCCCGCATCCAGCCAGTAGGCCACTGATGTAATAGTACCAGCGATTGCCCAGTGCGCTCAGCAATACCACCGCGGGCCACCAACGGGCCACCAACAGAACAGGAACAGCGGGCCCTTCTGTCCAACCAAGGTGAAGCAGTGTGGGATTGTCCGGACCCGACACCACAAAGCCCTCCAGACACGGTAACAGTGCAGCCAAAAGCAGTATTCAATAGCTGTAGCAACGAGGCACGACCACAGTTGAATGGTGCCCGGGGGCAGAGACTCGCACCATCGTCCCTCCAATCTCGATATAGGCCACTCCTGGCGGGGCCCCGCTCTGAGGCAGACCCCCGGCTAGTCACAAGGGCCACAGCGTCAGTGCCAGCAGGCAGGCAGATGCCTCACTCTGTCCCCGAGGCCAAACGGGGGAGGGAGCCAGCACACCCAGTCAGGTCCAGCGCCGCCCCAACACTTGAAACATGACCAAGTGTGCCAAGCTCTATAGCCTGCCACACCCCCTGAAACACTCTAGTAGAAGAAGACCCGGCCTCCGGGTGAGGCAGCAATCGCGAGGCCTGCAGAGGCCCGCAACCGCCACTCATGCCACTCAGTCCACCACACAGAGCCAACAGGGGGGGGCGGGGGAGGGCAGCCACTCCACAGAAGTGGGGGGTGTGGGACCGGCAAAGGGTGCCGACCGGGGGCCAGCACTCACCTCGCCTTTTGCGTGCACCTCCCCTCATGTCAGCGTCTGGCAGGAGTAGGCCTCGGTCCCAGCATTCGGATCGGCACTGCGCAGACCCAGAGAAACACTGATCCGCCCATCGTAGCGGTCCACTGCACGTGTCGTTGCGTTCTTCAACTCTTCCTGGGAATGATGGTGAGGAATACGAGCAGTCAAATAATGTCCATCATGTTAAAATGGTCCCAGGTACAACTCCTCCCACCCATCTAGATGCAGATCTCTCTAATCACCACTGGGCTGACTCATTCTGTCTCCTGGAATCCCCAGCCCTGTCACTCAAACTCCAGACATGGAATACACAACCTAGCAGAGGCAGGCTTTGGATAGGTAGACAAGAGAATACCTACTTTCTAAAAGTGGTATTTTCAAACACAGAATGTTTAAAGCAACTTCACTAAAAGACGTATTTTATCATTCGGAGTTAAGGCATACTAAGCTCGAATTTCTACCATGTTCCCTGAGTCAGTTAGGATTATAAAATGTAATATTCTAACTGCCCATGCTGGCCTATGGAGAACAGGTAGCCTTGCAATAGTGAAACGCGAAAATGGCTGTAATTTAATATTAGGACATGCCACACACACCAGGGCATGTCCTACCTTATACTTACAAAGCACCCTGCCCATGGGCCTACCATAGGGGCGTCTGATATGAAGAAAAGGGAAGGTACAGAGACTGGCAAGTGGGTGCACGTGCCCAATCAACATGACAGTACCAGACTGCACACAGGCTCTGCAATGGCAGACCTTAGGCACACTTTTACAGACTGCTTCTGTGGGTGGCACAACCAGTGCTGCAAGCCCACCAGCAGCATTTGGTTTACAAGCCCTGGGCACTCCTGGTGAACTGTACTAAGATCTGACAGGTAAACCAAACCAGTCAATCATGGAATCGCTAATTCATACAACAATTTACAATAGGGAGAGCATATGCACTTTAGCACTGATCAGCAATGGTAAAGTGCCCAGAGTCATAGAACCAACAAAAACAGGTCAGACAAAATACAGGAGGAAGGCAAAAAGTTTGGGATGACCCTGTAAAAAGGGTCAAGTCCAACACTTACATAGTGATCAGTACATCACATCAAGAAGACCAGTGACTCGCACACTTCTAGTAAGCCAGCTTCTCCTGGCATAAAGCCAAAAGATAGAAAAAATTACCCCCCATCAACCCATTCTTTCATCTCATAATAATCCTGTTATGGACACTATTTTTGGATGAGGTGAGTGGCCTTAAACCTTTCATGTGTGCAACTAATAGAGGGCAAGATGCTTGAAATGGAACATTGTGTTGGAACTCTTCAAGACATGACTACCAAAATTCCTATACACGAACAAGAAATTAAAAAACCTAAATTACACACTGAAGACCTTGCCAACAGTAGTAGAAAGAATAATCTCCGCCTTTATGATCTACTTGAGAACCCCGAGGGCCCTGATCTTTTGGCCTTCTCGAAGAAATTTTTACCTGATCTTTATGGCCTTCTGTCAGGGACTGTCCGGAACTATGTGGGGAACACAGTCAGGGACTTGGACAAGGACTGGGAACTGGGTAGAAGACGTACACAGAAAGGAGGAGAACAGTGCTGCCCAGGATCATACAGGGAGTCAGAGGAGAAAGAGGGAACCAAAGGGGAAGCCTGTACAAGTGAACAAGATGGGTAAGACTCAGAAAGGAAGGGCACTCACAAGGCAATTTAGCATTCAGACTAACTACACCCAGGACGGACGTGCAAGACATATATATAATACAACATTAACAATAAAGGGGGGTGTGGGGTAAAGCACTCAGGAGCTCCACATGGTAAGACTGAAGCTCAGTAAGTTTCTTACCCGCAATTGCTGTTAGAGATACTGACTGCAAATACTCACTTGTAGGATATGCATGCAAAGGCAGGGTCTGTGGAGCTTATACCTATAGTGATGTTATAAATGTAACTCAAAGACAAAACTCACAGTGAACAAGAAACACCACCTAGGTAGTCAGCTGAGCCCATGGATCCTGGCGATCAAGCAGGAACGCGCAAGGCAGTAACAGCAAAGGGGTAGAACTAAACACAAGCACAATAGACAAGGATCTAGCAAGGAGGAGTGCTTAACATGAAAGGAAGGAAATGGCAGGGCACACTTGGCAGAAAGCAGGTAACAAACATACAAGGTAACAGAAGTAAGACAGCAGAATAGAAAGGCAGCAGACTAGAACTGGAACCAAGGAAATGGGAAGCAAGGCAGGGACTGGAAACGGGTATACAGAAGGGGAGGCTACAAGGGTATACTAGAAAAGTGCAGGTTAAGGAATCAAGAAAACAAAGTAGCAGAGAAGGCAGTGCTGGGGCAGGAACAAGAAGTGAGCAAAGGCTCAGGAGTAAAGGCAGCACTGCAGACAGTGCTGGTTCAGGAACAGGGAACTACCAAAGCTTCAGGAGTCAAGGTAGCACTGCAGGCAGTGCTAGTTCAGGAGCAGGGAAAATTACTAGAGCTCAGGAGTCAAGGTAGCACTGCAGGCAATACTGGTTCAAGGAAACAGGACATAGCTAAAACTCAGGAAACAAGGAGTCAACAGAGCACTGCAAGCAGTGCAAATCAGGAACAAGAAATAGCTAAGCCCAGGAACAAATAATAACTATAGCTCAGGAACTCAGGAAACAAGGTAGCACTGCAGGCAGTGCTAATATCAGGTACAGTGAATAGCTATAGCTCAGGAACTCAGGAAACAAGGTAGCACTGCAAGCAGTGCTAATTCAAGAGAAGGGAAACTGCTGCAGCTCAGGAACAAGGAATACTAAGGCTATGGGGTCAGGGCAGCACTGCAGGCAGTGCTAATTCGGGAACAAGGAAAACAACAGAAGGTCAGGAACAAGACAATTAAAGCTCAGGAAACACTGGAAACAAGAATAGCAAAAGCTCAAGGAACTCTGGAAACAAGGATTGGTAACACCGGTAAACAGCTACAATGACCAACCTTTGCCTGAAGGGAGCTGGGGCTTAAAAGAGCTCACAGTAATCACATGCAGCTGGTGTGAGCAGGCTAGCAGCAGCCAGCCACAGGTGAGCTGAATTCCTCCACCCATCCGTGGCCTGCAGGGGTGGAGACAAAGCAGTGAGCAGGGAATTCTGGGTAATGGAGTTTCAGGCAGGAGTAGGCTGGTTTTAAGTCTAAGCAGGCTGGCTTTCACAAAACCCATCATGGATTGGGAATGGATGTCAATTCTCAAATAGTGTCCAAATGGCTGGAAGTCAAGATATGCATGCAGGGGAGTGTGAGGAAGCATATTAGAACACTGGAGAGTCCCACAGTTCAGCCCCCTGGTGGTGGACACGAGAACATAAGGAGCGAATCGTGACAGTACTTCCCCTCTAAAGACCGTCTCCCGGAGTCTGGAACTGGATCTAAAGCCTTTGCTCCTAAGAATTAAGTCAATTCGCATCATAGATTCAGTGCAAGCGATCAGACGACTGAAGGTAAATTGTCATGTTCTGGAGTGTTAAATAAAAGCAGTATTGAAAGTTGAACTTGAAGAGTCCAAATCCAGTGACAAGGGCTTAGAGGCCTGCAATAAATGTATTTGAAGTCCTGATGATGACAGGCTAGAGTAGCACTCTGAAAACAAAAGGATGATTGACTGTGGGGTAAAAAGCAGATAACGGATTGGCAGGAGGCACAGAGGTCAAAGACAAACTGGCTGAAAATGAAGGAGGTGATGGAAAGCAGACTTGAAGTTCTGGCCCCGGAAGAAAACATACTAAAGATACACATGCAGGAGACTTAGGAAGCAGGTATGCAGGAGACCCAGGCCCTGGAGGCATACATGTTGAGAGTTTTGTCTCTGGTGCTGGAGGTTCAGTCTCTGAATGTATCTGTATTGAGACCTCTGAAAGCTAGGAAACTGGAGGCACAGGGTCAAAACGTTGGCACAGTAGAGGCTCAAGTCTAGAAGGCAGGGAGCTTGGAAGCTCTGCTGCAGAAGGCAGGGAGCCTGGAAGCTCTGCCGCAGAAGGCAGGGAGCCTAGAAGCTCTGCTGCAGAAGGCAGGGAGCCTGGAAGCTCTGCTACAGAAGGCAGGGAGCCTGGAAGCTCTGCTGCAGAAGGCAGGGAGCCTGGAAGCTCTGCTGCAGAAGGCAGGGAGCCTGGAAGCTCTGCTGCAGAAGGCAGGGAGCCTGGAAGCTCTGCTGCAGAAGGCAGGGAGCCTGGAAGCTCTGTTGCAGAAGGCAGGGAGCCTGGAAGCTCTAGTGCAGGAGGCAGGGAGCCTGGAAGCTCTGGTGCAGGAGGCAGGGAGCCTGGAAGCTCTGGTGCAGGAGGTAGGAAACCTGGAAGCTCTGGTGCAGGAGGCAGGGAGCCTGGAAGCTCTGGTGCTGGAGGCAGGCGGCCTGCAGGTTCCGGTGCTGGAGGCAGGCGGCCTGCAGGTACCGGTGCTGGAGGCAGGAGGCCTGCAGGTACTGGTGCTGGAGGCAGGCGGCCTGCAGGTACTGGTGCTGGAGGCAGGCGGCCTGCAGGTACTGGTGCTGTAGACATGCTCTTTGGAAGCTCTGGCTCCATAAACAGGCTTTTAGGAGGAGTCGGCTCTATAAGAAAATTGGTTGGAGGCTCAGTAGGCAGGCAGACGGCAGGCTGAAGTTCTGTAGGTAGGCCGGCTGAGGACTCAGACTCTGAAGGAAGGTAGTCTGGAGGCCCTGGTACTGATGGCAGGAAGACTGCAGGCTCGGGCTCAGATGGCAGGAAGGCATCAGGCTGAAGTTCAGGAGGCAGCAGGCCGGCTGAGGACTCTGAAGACTCTGAAAGCAGACAAGCTGATGGTAGAGAGGCACAAGGATGACAGTCTTTAAATTCTGAAAATGGCGATTGCCCTTGAACATCCCTATTTTCAATAGTGAAATCTTCACAGTTCCTTGGCCCATTAAAACATACTGAAGTGCTTTCTTGGGGATGGCTAAGAATACTGCCTATTTTAGAGTCTCTGTTGATCAGACTTCCTTTACTTTTTAGCACTTCATATCTCTTAGTCAGAGGAAGTAGGTCGGAGACATCATGGTCATGAGAGATTTGTTCAATTCCTTCTGCATTATAAGGTGGTACAAATGCATCAGAGCATAAAGTAATATTTCTTGACTTTTCAATATGTGGCAAGCTTGAAGGTGGAAGAGCAAAGAAGGGGTCAGGATTTTGTACCTTCTCAGTGAGGTTGTCTTCAGTTGTAGTAGTTAAATCTAGAGCATGGTCTGAGTCACAGGACATTGTCACAGCAGGGATTATGTGGATCACCGGTTCAGGTTTTGCCTTTATGTCAATGACCTGTCCCTGGCTTATCTCTGAGATAGAACTGACCTCATTACCAGGAAAAGAAAGCAAAGAGATGTGTTTTGTCTTGCCTGGCATTTGGGGTTCCTGAAAAGTGGAGGGACACATCTCAGATGTAGCGCCTGGATGTAATGTAGTACTAGAAGACAAAACAGAGGAGTTAGACATTTCAGGATTCAAACAAATACTTTCCTTAGCTGGACTGTGAGACAAGGTACTATGGTTGTTCTGAATGGTATCTGAGTGATCAGCCACAGAATTATTAACACAATTGCTGGACCAGCTCAGAGGGGAATGCAAAAGAGAGCGCAAGGCTTCATTCTCCATTTCTAAGGAGGCTAACATAGAGGTGGAAAAGTTGTTTTCTACGGGGGTTTTAAATTCCCACTTGAACTCTGGGTTATAATTTTTTAACAGAGTCTGAAACATTGTATTCTCTTGTTGTAATTCAAGAATCTTAGATGAAAGCATATCCTGCGAGGACTGCATATCTTTCTCTATAAGGACAGTGGCAGACTTGGCAACTTCACAAGCAACAGAGCTATACCTTGGATTTTATTCAAAGTGGCTGTTAGCCTCCTGTGTTCTAGTAGGTCTTTTCTCTCTTTTGTTGAACTGATTATTGTTGACTTTGAATGTGGTATTTAACAAGGTCCCTTTAATATCCGGGACTGTGATTTTTACTGGACTATAAGACTGGGTAACATTATGTGAATGGAAAACAGAGGTTATGAAATGGATCTGCTCTTTCTTTGGTTGTGTGGTTGAACATTGTATTTTACAACCACTGTCAGCAGACATGCGAGAATCGAATTCTTGTTCAGCAAACTGAGTAAGGTACTATTTTCCTTTTGCAATTCTGACACAGACATTGAATCTGGATCAGAACAGAAGAGCAAGTCAGGATCTGGCAAAGAGGTGTTTGAGAGCCAATGAGTAAAATATTCAGAAAGTAAATGTCCATTTTTTATAAGAGGATCACTTGTTTTTAGGACTAGGGTGAAAATTTTCAAACTGGAAAGTAGACACTAAATGTCTCTCATTGGTGAACACTGGGGAACTGCCCTGAACAAACCTAAATGATGCACTGGTGTGTCTCTTTCTTAAACCTCTCATATGACACACTTAATATTTGTACACACACATGAAACAGAAAAAGGTAGCAAACTGAATGCAAAGAAACCTCAGAAGTGACCCTGGAAATTTGGATTGGTCATTCTGTCAGGGACTGTCCGGGACTATGTGGGGAACACAGTCAGGGACTTGGACAAGGACTGGGAACTGGGTAGAAGACGTACACAGAAAGGAGGAGTACAGTGCTACCCAGGATTATACAGGGAGTCAGAGGAGAAAGAGGGATCCAAAGGGAAAGCCTGTACAAGGGAACAAGATGGGTAAGACTCAGAAAGGAAGGGCACTCACAAGGCAGTTTAGCATTCAGACTAACTACACCCAGGACGGACGTGCAAGACATATATATAATACAACATTACCAATAAAGGGGGGTGTGGGGTAAAACACTCAGGAGCTCCACATGGTAAGACTGAAGCTCAGTATGTTTCTTACCCGTAATTGCTGTTACAGATACTGACTGCAAATACCCACTTGTAGGATATGCATGCAAAGGCAGGGTCTGTGGAGCTTATACCTATAGTGATGTTATAAATGTAACTCAAAGACAAAACTCACAGTGAACAAGAAACACCACCTAGGTAGTCAGCTGAGCCCACGGATCCTGGCGATCAAACAGGAACGCGCAAGGCAGTAACAGCAAAGGGGTAGAACTCAACACAAGCACAATAGACAAGGAGCTAGCAAGAAGGAGTGCTTAACAGGAAAGGAAGGAAATGACAGGGCACACTTGGCAGAAAGCAGGTAACAAACATACAAGGTAACAGAAGTAAGACAGCAGAATAGAAAGGCAGCAGACTAGAACTGAAACCAAGGAAATGGGAAACAAGGCAGGGACTGGAAACGGGTATACAGAAGGGGAGGCTACAAGGGTATACTAGAATAGTGCAGGTTAACGAATCAAGAAAACAAAGTAGCAGAGAAGGCAGTGCTGGGGCAGGAACAAGAAGTGAGCTAAGGCTCAGGAGTAAAGGCAGCACTGCAGACAGTGCTGGTTCAGGAACAGGGAACTACCAAAGCTTCAGGAGTCAAGGTAGCACTGCAGGCAGTGCTAGTTCAGGAGCAGGGAAAATTACTAGAGCTCAGGAGTCAAGGGAGCACTGCAGGCAATACTGGTTCAAGGAAACAGGACATAGCTAAAACTCAGGAAACAAGGAGTCAAGAGAGCACTGCAAGCAGTGCAAATCAGGAACAAGAAATAGCTAAGCCCAGGAACAAATAATAACTATAGCTCAGGAACTCAGGAAACAAGGTAGCACTGCAGGCAGTGCTAAATTCAGGTACAGTGAATAGCTATAGCTCAGGAACTCAGGTAACAAGGTAGCACTGCAAGCAGTGCTAATTCAGGAGAAGGGAAACTGATGCAGCTCAGGAACAAGGAATACTAAGCCTATGGGGTCAGGGTAGCACCAGGAACAGGAAAAACAGCAGCAGGTCAGGAACAAGACAATTAAAGCTCAGGAAACACTGAAAACCAGAATAGCAAAAGCTCAGGGAACTCTGGAAACAAGGATTGGTCACACCGGTAAACAGCTACAATGACCAACCTGTGCCTGAAGGGAGCTGGGGCTTAAAAGAGCTCACAGTAATCACATGCAGCTGGTGTGAGCAGGCTAGCAGCAGCCAGCCACAGGTGAGCTGAATTCCTCCACCCATCCATGGCCTGCAGGGGTGGAGACAAAGCAGTGAGCAGGGAATTCTGTGTAATGGAGTTTCAGGCATGAGTAGGCTGGTTTTAAGTCTAAGCAGGCTGGCTTTCACAAAACCTGGCATGGATTGGGAATGGATGTCAATTCTCAAATAGTGTCCAAATGGCTGGAAGTCAAGATATGCATGCAGGGGAGTGTCAGGAATCATATTAGAACACTGGAGAGTCCCACAGTTCAGCTCCCTGGTGGTGGACACGAGAACATAAGGAGCGAATCGTGACACCTTCCATCTACATCGCCTCTTAGTATTCAGCGAGCGCACCGTTTGGGCCCTCCCCAACCCCACTCTACTAGACCATGATGTATTAGATTGCTCTTTTTGGAGTTTACTGACTTGATGCGTCTGTTGAAGGCCACTAAGTAAAAAAGTCGCCTTGTATGGTCTGGCCACAATATATTAATCTCTGAGGATATTTTCAATGCAACAATGCTAGACGATAATAATTCTTAGATCTTTGACCTCATATGAGACAACTGAAAATTCTTTCTGGCATTCTACACCTATGCCTCTGTAAAATCACCTACGAAGGAGTCTTGCAATGTTTTGATGATCCGGCTAAACTAAGAATTTTCCTACAAAATGTTCCAAGTCAGACTATGGATACTAATGCTCAATGTTATTAAATATCTAGTTTTGCGCATGGTTTCTTTCATTCTTAATTCTGTATTTTTTTAAATATATGGCTCTATTTTATATATTGGCTTGTTTTTCTCTTCGTTGTCATTCTTACCCTTGGTGCTGACATGTCTTGTGCTCATTTTCCATTCTCTTCACTTCAGATCTGGCTTTTTGTCCTTGTCCTTTTTCTCCACCTTCTTATTTCTTTTTTATCCTTCTTTTTTTCTATTTTCTATATAATTTGATGAGTGTTTATTTGATTCTCCTTTTCAATTTATTGGCAGTTTCTTTATATTATTATATTGTTTACACACAGTATCTTTTTGTTTTCCCTATTTGTGTTGTAGCTTGTTGTTATTGCTCCTGCAACCTTAACTTTTCCCCACAACATGTTTAATGTTGTCTCGTGGAACAATCATGGTCTGGGTATCCCGTCAAATGTCAAAAAGTACTCTTGCATTTATCGACCTTTGACTCACATATTGCTTTTCGGAAGAAACTCATTGTAATGATGGTGAATCCCTCAAGCTTAAAGGCCAATGGAAAGGTTGTCTTTTCTCCTGCTGCCAGTCATAAGGGTGGTGTTGCCATTTTATGCCATAAATTGTTAAATGTTCAAATTTTATCAACTGAATGTGATACGAATGGATGATGGGTATTGCTTAGTGCCACTATTTAAAAAACAAAACAATTCTCTTTATTTAATATCTATGGCTTAGCTAAATCTGATACTTAATTTAGGTAAAATGTCAAATTAAATCTGTCCTCCGTTGATAATCATATTATTATTGTTGCTTGTGATTTCAATGAATGGCTAGACCCATTCACTGATAGGAAATCTAACTGTAAATTTAAACTTGAAAAATCTCCTAAACCCTTCCCATATGCCATTACCTCTCGTCCATTCTTTGATGTATGGAAAACATGTAAACCAGATATATATATGAATTTACATTTTTCTCTAGTGTTCATCATACTATGTCTAGAATTGATTATATTTTAGTCTCTAAATCCTTACTCCCATCTATTTAATCATCAGAAATTGGCTCTTTATTCATTTCTGATCATGCCCCTGCTTTGTCCTCTTTTGATTAATCTCTCGCTAATTCCAAACATGGTCGTTGGAGGTTTAACATATTCTTACTATAGGACCAAACTTTTATTTTGGATGGCATTTGATTTATTAAAGATTCTTTTTAAATTTAATCACTTTAGGACACTTCGGTTCGCAATAATTTGCATGCTTTTAAGGCTTCCTTTAGGCCTACTCTACTAAAAAGAAGAATATCTTGAATTCCCAATACCTCTCGACTTTCCAATGTATTAAACTGTTGAGCATACTATTTTACTTCTAAATCGTCCTTCAATTTAGAGGAATTAATTAAGAAATACAGACAAAATGTTGAGCTTCACCACTAGAAGATCTATACACTTGTAGGCCTCCAACAACTGGTATTCTTTATCATCAACTAAGGCAGATTCACACACCTGCTGAGCTCTAGGGTAGCACTTGCACAGTCAAATCTTTTTTTTTTAATTATCCTTACTGAGTTGTCATTGATGTCTTAATTACTGTAGCCTAAAATAAGCCAAGGTTACCATCCTATTGCTGCCTGGAATTAAGGTATCCAGCTTGGGTTTTTTCTTTTTTAAATATAGCGAGCACACACAAAGAAAAATGACAATAGCTTTTTGAATCAGTGTCAAGATTTGATCTCCCTATAGGCAAACAGATCTGCTGTCTCCATAAACACTTTGGCGAGAACAGAACCCTTTCTGATGGCAGATTTACTACTCCACAAAGTGCTTTGCATTTCATCTTACCTGATAGGTAGGAATTGAAACAAAGTTTTGTTGTCACTGATTCCATCCCTCCCATTGACTGCCCAAGATTAACATTTTTAATATTGCAGTATTCCTTTTTTGTGCCTAGAAAAACCTCCATGATATGGATGCTGTGGATTAGCAGTGTCTGTACATTTACATTCAGTGTATGTTTATTTTCTCAAATGTTGGGGTACCGTGGGTGCAAGGGGACATCTTGGGTGGGGCATCATGTTTCACTGGAATTAGGTAGAATTGAAGTTGTCCGAGCACAAGTATAACAGCAGGCAGAACAAGAAAGGATATTCATTAAGTACATTTTTTATTTCAGTCAAACCTCTTTGGCTTTGCAGATCTTTCATCAATTTCTTTGATTATGTCCTAGGGATGTTACCTGTGAACTGAGTCAATGGTTTTTCTGAAATCGTTTAATGTTTTCCATATTGGTAACAAAGCTACGCGTGCTGAAATATCTAAATGAAATATTGAAAGCTATGCATGTGATTGGTTGTGAAAAGATCCAAGTCTCTCCACTAAATTCAAATGATTTTTTTTATTTATCAATATTGTCCCTGGTCATTGCTTAGCGCCAATGAATCCTGCTAAAGCTCTGGACTTGATGCATAGTACTCTGTTCAAAATATCTTTTACATTCCTACAATCCCACGCATATTTTGTGTTAGTCCTTGTTAACATGTACTACTTAGGGCCTTATTACGATGTCTCGGGACTAACTGACCTCCGATCGGCTGTCCCGACACAGCAATTACAATGCGACTGCACATGGTACGGTAGCATACTCCCATGACTCAAAGTGAGCATGTGCTACGGCCGTAAACCAGCTGTAGCACAAGTTTCCATTGAGAAATGGGTTATTGCGTACCTATAGGTGCCTGCTACACGGTGCCGGGATCAACAACCAGAAAACACAAGGAGAAGGGGGCCCTGCTAAGTGCCCCCAAAATAGCTTTCCATCAGGCTTTTAGAAAGCCCGACATGAAAAGCCTGTGTGAAATTGAGCATCATAATCCCAACAGCAAAATGGTCATCCATTAGGACTAACGGCTGGTCTTCAACTGGCCGACGGTTTCCTTGAACCCGTTGGAATCCAGCCAGAAAGAATGGCTGGTTTTAATTCAGACCGCCTAGATGGTCAGAAGTGAAACCGACGATGAGTGTCGGATAGCCTCTGACCTGAAGTCAGAGTTTTTCCGACACTTATCGTAATCGGCCCCTTAATATCAAGAAAAGCCTTCAAACCCATGTTCCTTTTTTATCCACTGAGATGGTGCATCAGTTTATATATGATTTGTTGCTCCCAGTGGCAGCACAGTTTCAATATAACAGATATTCAATGTGATGCTGCCTTTATATGGCAGAGCTTGCATCCTTTTGTTCGGATAGTGTTCTGCGCTTATTTTTGTCTTCTCTCCAATCATTTACTGCTTTTTTCATTACTTTGCAAGCTTGTACCCCATTATATATTAGAATATAACTTTATTATCTTTGTTTGCTTACAGTTTTATTTAGAGTATATACTGTGGGTGGTGGTAGCTAACTGTAAAGATCCACTCACACACAGAGTAGGAAGATTACTATCTTATATTGAGCAAGATGTAATCATAGGTACCCCCAGCTCTTCCTCCCACCTTCTAAGCCCCAACCACTCTTTTCTTCGAACAGCAACATTCCACTCTAGCAACAGGTTCTAAATTCCATTCCTAGGAAGTAAGACAACTCCACACATCTTCCCCCCCTATATACTGTGAAACAAATATCAGCCCCTTAACAATACATAAAAGAGGTACGACAAAATAGGCAATGGTCACACAAACATTAGTTACAGAGAATTGGCTGGGGAGCACGACATTTACAAACATTTCCTGAACTCCAAGCAGAACCATCAGTTTAAATAAGAATATTTTTTTTCACAGTTTTTACTTGTATAGGTTTGGAAAACTTGCTCTTACCCTTGTTGACAATTCCTCCCCTTTTAACCCCAACCCAATCTCCCTCCATAATATCAGGCACCTTGACACCATTCCTGGCATTGTAACATTTCATCGCAACCAACTGCTTTTGGGTCACATCACTTTCAACAGCAGCACCATCAACCCAGTCTTTGTTTTTTAGCCAGCCAGGAACTTCCTTCACACCAAGCTCTCGCCCCTGGAATGAAACAAATAGAGACACTCCAGTCACTGAGTGCGATGTCACCTGATATGACCATACCAATTTCTTCAGTTCCTAAAACCATGACAGCCCATTCGAGAGTTGTATGTTTTCCATAATCAAATGGTCCATTCGCTCAAATAAACCATTAGATTTGAAGCCTGAACAAGGCCACTTTCTCATCTTTGATCCCCATTTTGCACAGGAATTCTTGGATCCTTCTTGATACTAATTGTACACCATTGTTGGATACTATGGTATTTGGAATACCTTCATTCATGAACATCCTTTTTATAAATCCAACCACCTTGTCAGTGTCAATGCAATCAGTGGTTTCAATAACAAACTACCTGGAGTGGTAATCCACCAAGACCATTATAAATTTGCTACGTGACCCAATTTTGGAGATTGGACCCAAGACATCAATCGCCACCCTCTTCCAAGGTCTCTTGGGAAAAACCACACATGCCAGAGGGGGCTGTGTTATTATTTTAGTTTTATTGTTCTACGCACATGCATAGCATTCCTTCACAACTTCTTCGATACCACCCTATCCATGCCAAAAGACTGCCGTACCCGTCTTTTAGTCATATTTCTACCTAGATGCCCCTCATGCACAGTGTTAACAATTCTCTTCCTAAGTCCCACCGGTGGCACTAACTGACTTCTCCTCAACAACCTCCCACTCAACTCAGTCTCGACATGATGATAACCCTTGAAGCAAACATCCTCCGCAATATCTTCCTTCCACCCTTCAAAGACACATCTTATGATATGCTGTAAGACATCATCGTCCGACATGGCAGTCGCCCATTCTACTTTATCAAGGGCTAGCTCCTCAATTCTACTCCTTATCACTTACATACCTTCATTCACCTCCAATTCAACTTCATCCACTGTCATGCTTGATAAATAATCAGCCTCCACATTTTTAAACTCCTCACATATTCCTCTTCAAAATTATACTCTAGAACTGATAATATCCATCTGGAGATCGCGGGGTATACTACCTTCTTAACCCCCACCTCCCTTAAACAAATGAACAAGGGGCTTGTGATCTGTAAGAACCTTAAAAGGTAAACCCCAAACAAGGTACCTGAAGTGTTTTATGCCGCAACAACATGCTAGAGCCTCCTTTTTGACCACTGAATATGACACTTCTGGGTCCCGAAGTCTCCTAGACGCGAACCCAAGGAGTCTCTCTTGCCCCTTACACACTTGAGGCAGGACAGCTCCGACACCCATTCCACTGGCATCAGTAGTAATAAAAGTTTTAGCTCTGACATTGTAGTGACCAAGAATCCGGGGCATGAAGGATACAGGTCTTGACCTTATTGAATGCCTTATTACCTGCCTCGTTCCATTCAAACACAGCACTCTTCTTCATTAACAATCTCAGTGGCTCAACTATTTCTGTGAACCCATTTACAAACTTTGGTGCGACTATGATGGGTGCCAACCATTCTGAGGCCTAATGGGCTCTATAATTCTCAGTGCTAGTAATTTCCTAAGTTCCTCCTGAAGGGATTCTTTCATTAAATGTGGTACATTTAGGCACCGCATTTTTCTTTAAAATAGTTCTATGGGAGAAATTCTTAAACTTCCTCAACTTGTCAGAGACAACCTCAGGATACCTCTCCATTATGGTTGTCTCGTAAGCATCAATGCCATGCACCACCGTAGACATAACTGGCTCAGTAGCATTGGGATTTAGCATGATGCCAAGATCCTTCTGATGACGACAACCTAGTAAATTAGAACCCTGTCTCGTTAAGTACACTCAACCGTACACTTTTTTCCAATAAAGCTGATTACCATCCACTTCAATCCCAAAATCTCTATAGTTTTCCCACCATATCCAACAGCCTTAATATCAAACTTGTCCCAAGATTCCACATCACTTTTATCTTCCTACACCTTGCAATACATTTCTTTAGACAATAGTGTGTACAGACTTCCCGAATCAACCAAAATCATGACATCACACTTATCCAAACTTATGGTACAGTGAGGTTTCTCTAGTCTGTCTGTGCTTTCTTTGTCAATATCACAACTCAGCACACTATGGTTGCTACAAGATTCGTCAGCAATACCACAACCCTCCACGCACAGCATTAATTCATGGACACTTTCACATGTGTCATCCACATCTTGTTCTATGTCAAATTGAGTTTTGGCCCTACAAACCGTGGCAAGATGCCCCTTCCTACCACATGCCCTACATATCACATTTCTAGCCATGCGCTTGGTACTGGAAGCAATATGACCAGGGGCACCACATCAATAACACTTCACCACCCTTGCATTAAGTCCTGGAGTGACAGGGGCAGCTCGCCAAGAGTCATTAAGTTTGTTGGACGGTTTGTTCTGCACTTTTGTGGTATGTTTTGCCAATTTAGTCTCATCAACAGATGTATGGACGTCAGGTACCTTAGAAATATGTTCTTTAGATAGTATAGCACTGCTACACTTTCCATTTCCTTGATCCATAAGTTTGGTTGCTCTAACACTTTGGCTATCAGAATCGCCTCCCCCATTGTAGGATGCTTTATAAGTAACTGTTTTCTCACCCTCTTGTTAATGGTGCATCTCGTATAAGGGCATCCCCCAACCCCTCAAATCGGCACCTAAGACAAAGTCCCCTTAAAGCAGCAACATATGTTGCAATATCTTCACACACCTTTTTTATACCACAGAAAAATGTATGTCTCTCTAAAACAACATTAACATTAGTAGTAAATCGCATATCCATCATTTGCATTGGTATCTCGTAAACATTATTTGGCTGACCATCACCCATCCCTAAAGAAATATAAGGAAGATCTTCATATAAGCTTCGTCCCTCAACTCCGAAGTGATGAAGTAAAATAGCTGGCGTGCGCACAGGACCATATTTGTCTGCACCAATTGCTAGCACATACGTAAGGAACAACTTCTACCATTCTTTCCTGGGAACGGGAGGTTCCCCAGGAGTGGAAAGGAAAGTGGGTGGGGCATAAACCTTGATCAGCCATTATGAAAATCAACATTATATCCCTAAGGCCTTATTCAATGTCTCAAGTTAGTACAATGAAAACTTCTTCAGAAACAGCAATTAAACTATTGTCAAAATACAGTCTAATTATTAAAGTCCCACTTACAAAATGTATTATTTGTTAAACTAAATAACAAACTAATACAATAAATTAAAATAATAATATTAAAATAAGAAACCAATACTTTGAGTGTAAACTCTTTGGTAATAATTTGCAGGTGGACAGAGATCCAAGTAGTCTGCTCATAGAAATGGGACTTTGTGTTCAACTGTTGGAAATGAAGAACGTGCTGAAAATGGCCGCCACTGTATATTCTGAGGGAAATAAACGCTGCAGTGCCAATAATTTACAAGGAGGTTTCTCACAAACCTCTTAAAATGACTGCTGCAGTCAGTACGTGGTATGCATGCAGTTCAGTTTCTCGAGGAAATAGAGCACAGTGATGAAGGAAAGGTTTGTGTACAATTGGAGCCACGGGGACTGCATGAGACAAGATTCAAAGGTAAGCACTTAACTGTTCCTCATTAAACTTCTTTGAAGTTCCCTCGATTCCGGGCATAGCAGTTTTGCCTTTGGTTGTATTTTGAGCAGAGACATGATGATAGGAAGAAAACACGGCTGCACGATAACAGCGAGCCACAAAGCAATCGTACTACAACCTTGAAAGGCATACAATGAAGTCAAGCAAACAGTAGATGCAGTAAAAGTCACTCGCAAGAAATTATAGAGAGCAGTAGACAGCTCAAATTGTGTTGCCAGAAGCATACACTGAGTTACTTGATAATTACACTTGAAAAGCAGGTATAACGCTGTTGGCCTGCTATGCCCTCGTGGACCTCACATCTATTTGTTTTATAAACATAGGACACAGGAACGACTCCCCAAATCCTGAAATGGTGGCTACTGCATAACTCTTCATGCTGTGACCTGTCAATCAGACTGCTCGGTTCTGCAAGACCAGTACGGTTCCACTGGACTGAATAGGCTGATGGAAACGAAAACTATCTCAGTCAATCAGAAATCTCTATTTTTAAATTTGCATTTAGAACCATTCGGATATAACTAGAATTTAAACGTATTTTTTTTTAAATGGTTGTTTGGATTTAAACTAACTAATAAAAGCCACACATTCTGAGTAAATGTAGGAAAGTGGGGTATTATGTAGTGAGGCTGGTTAGGTTTCACTATGCAATACCTTCACGTTAACTGAAATAGGTTCTTTGAATTCACACTAATAAATGCCTAGCTCAACCCTGATAGTGTGGCACAGAGTAATCAGGGTTTACTTGAAGAACATATATCTGCTAAGCATTTCAGCGTTCCAACATGGACGAAAAGTAATTGTCACGACTTGAACGAAATCTGACACCAGTTTATAAAAATAAAGCAGAACTTTATGTAAATTTAGACACCAAAACACATACAATCTGGTCAGTATAACCAGATTTCTGGATTTTTAAAGAAAAAATAAGACAGTGCATTTCACTCTTGCAAAACTTTAACATTACTGTCTATGGGGATAAGCACTAGAGACGATGTCAGTGGAAACTACTTGGGGGTCAGGTGATGTGGGTCCCAGGACTACACAGGAAAGACGCGTCCGGTTGGCACTGGAACTAAGTAATAGTGAATTCACCCTGGATAAAGGAGGGCACAGTTCAAACGTGGGAGAGTTACTGAATCAGACAGCATTGCTGCAATTTTCCACTATCAATAGGAGACTAAAAGTTGACAACAAGCCCTGATGAAGTCCACTGAAGCTGGACGAAATGCGTTGGCAGCTTTGCTGTTTTTTTTATGAATGAAGAATAAAGAGACTTAATAAGAAGAAATAGTGGACGAACACAATTATTTTAGAATTTGGAGTTGGTGGTGCAACCCACAGTTTGTGACAGATTTCAGTAAAATTTGACAAGCATATAGTTTATCAAATGGAAATGATCCTTTTCATATTAGAGGTAAGAAGGATAAGTATTTGTAAACTTATAAGGCACTAACACTTAATGATATGGCTGGCAGCAGTATAATGTGGTAAGTTTGCTTTAATTTCGTGGTAATTTCTACTGACAAGGCAGTATATAATTGGCTAATGGCTCCCTTTATAACAGTAAAAGGTTGCCATGTTATTTTTACCACAGTGTTCCGGGTTATGGCCTTAGATATAGGCAAATATTAGGTTTCATATTTTTTCCCTTCCTATTACCATTCTATTAAGGTAGCCATAGGTAGGGAAATATATTTATAGATTTCTATATATTTAAAAATAAATTACAGAGCACTGCTGCACAAACCAGGGAGTACTGCAGTACTTAAAAGAAATTAGGAAAAAATAAATAGCTACAAAAATTACAAATACACAGATTACACTGTATTGCACCAAACAGTGTGTAGTACAGTGTATTGCCACTTTTTTACATATCTTTTTGAAAAATATTTTTATTGCGAAATTATGAGAGGGCACAGATTACATGGTCATCCAAACCACTTATATGCAAAAGTTGATAACATGCAGTTTCCAGGACAATACACAGCCATATTTGGCCCACATCCCGGAGGCTGGGCGGCGTCGAATCAGAGCATGTAGGAAGGAAAAGTTCAGCTGGACTTTAAGGATACGGAACTATCTTTGTATTCGCTAATTTTCCGTTTTTCTATGTTTATTCTATTTAACATTTAACAAGAAAGAAACTCCCCCAATATGGCATCATTAGTACCGCATTTAACGAAGCAGGTCATTTATGCGAGGCCCAGCTAAGGCGCAGTCATTATAATACAGTAAGGACCTGTGGGAATCACAGCAATTTACAATCATGTGTACCAAGGAATATTCGCGTGTCTGCGTAGGGCTTTTATACCGGACCCAAACCCTCCAATTCGGCTCCCTCCCCAGCACACTCAGACTCCGAATCAGCTGGGGTGAATAATTCAGCGCTGGTGGCATCCGAGTCCCTATCTGCCAACCCCTCCATGCACAACATCCTCCAAGCAAGCAGATCATCCTGTAGCTTCCCATCTCTGCGAGTGTGCTGCATGTGCGTCTCCTCAGCTAGGGCCCATTCTCTAGTATCCCTCAGCCAGAGAGAAATCTCGGGTGCCCTTTGACCCATCCAGGTGATAGCCATGCGCCTCCTTGCCAAGACTAGCAACAGTTGTAAGAATTTATAAGATAGCTTCTTCTTTCTGGGTCTGGGCACTAGTGCCAGGAGACAATGGAGCGGGTCCAGCAGAATTCCGATTTTTGTGGCTCGAGCAATGTGGGCCACTACTTCTCTCCAGAAGGTATGAACCAGGGGGCATTCACACGCTAGGTGGAGAAAACCCGCTTTCTGCTCCCCACACCTAGGACAATTGTGTCGTCTATCTGCTGATATGCGATTCAGAGAGACTGGGGTCATATAGGTGCGGTGGACAAAGTTGAAATGTATAAGTTTAAAACGTGCATTGCAGGAGACCTTACGGGTCAAGAGCCCGATTCTTTTTCATTGTTCAGATGCCAGCTCCACCCTCAGATCTGCGTCTCAGGCCGCCCAAGCCCGTGCTTTCGGGGGGTCGAGTCTCGACGCATGGCCGAGTAGAGCAGGGAAATCAGACGTTTACCTCTCCCACAGGATAGAATAATGTCAAGAGTATAAGTGAGCGGAGGTGCTTCCGGGTATTGGGGCCACGTTGTTCTGGCTATGTCCCGGAGGCTTCTGTAGTGGAGGTGTTGTCCCCCACTTAGTTCAAAGGACTCCATGGCACGTTCAAAGGACACAAAAGAGTTGTCCGGGTAGAGGTCTGCCAGAGTCTCACATCTGCCACCGCGCCACTCTCGGTAGGACATATTCTCCTCCAACCGGAGTACCGGGGCTAAGATCCACACCGGGAGCTCCCTATGAAACGGAGCTCTTCTTAGTACCTTTTCAACAAATCGCTGCCAGATTCCTGCCGTGTGACGCACCACATATGGTAGAGTTTTATCTGCGCCACGACCCTGCATCAAGGCCTCCCTCAGAGCCTTTTCATTCGCCGTACCTGCCAGCAGTGCCAGTTCCCAGTTCTCCTCATCAGTGAACCACTTTGCGGCTGGGAGAAGCTGCACTGCATAATAATACAAGTCAAATCTTGGGGCCTCTAGGTCTCTCTCTTCCCAACACCGTGTTACTGTGCGTAAAGCTACTCTACTGCGCCCGCCCGCCCAAAGCAGGGAGGTAAGGAGCGAGTCAAGTGTGTGAAACACTCGGGGGGGCAATGGACATAGGGCATTCTGCAATACATATAAAATCCTGGGGAGCATCACCATTTTGGCGATCGCCAATCGCCCCATAAGGGAGAGAGGGAGCGTGTTCCAAAAGGTAACAGATTTGTGGATAGCTTGGAGTACTCTATCGACGTTGTGAGTCAACAGGGCCTCATCAGATGCGGCCACCTGAATACCAAGGTAGCGGAACGCCTCCCGCTCACAACGCAGACCCAAATACGGTACGGTATGTCCACGCCTGGGTCCGGAATACAACCCGTCAATGGGAAGACCAGGGATTTATTGAGATTAATACTCAACCCAGAGGCTGCACTAAAGCGGTCAAGGGTCCGCATCAAGGCGGGGAGGGCCTCCGAGGGAGAAGTCAGATAGAATAGTGCGTCATCGGCGTAGAGTGAGACCACATTGATAGTGTCACCCACCGTTATCCCCCATTGCCGTAGCTCAGTGCGGGCAGAGACAGCAAGGGGTTCAATCGTGAGAGCGAATAGGAGAGGGGAGAGAGGGCAACCCGGTCGGGTGCCTCTCTCCAATGGCCATTCCTCCGATCGGGCGGACCCCAGCCGGACCCTGGCGCGGGGCGCCCCATAGAGCATCCGGATCCAATTACGAAATCCAGGCCCGAACCCCATTTTCTGGAGCACCTCCATCAGATACCCCCAATGTACCGTATCAAAGGCTTTAGCGAAATCAATTGACACCAGCACATGAGGACCCTCTCTTCCCTGTACTTCATGTAGGACATGATTTAAGCGGCACAGATTCATTGCCGTGTTACGACCCGGAATAAATCCGCATTGGTCCGAGTGGATCAATCGAGTCATGTGCGGGGCGAGGCGAGTGGCCAAAAACTTAGTGGGGATTTTTGCATCTGTAATAATCAAGGTGATAGGGCAAAACGCCGCGGGATCACATCTATCTCCGCCATTTTTTACATATTTAATTTTGAAATAACAGTTTATACAGTACTACTTTAATCCCTAGAAAGTACTGGGTTATTTACAAAAAGTTGAAATAAATGAAATGTATATGAACCTAGGAAAAACACTACTACATTGTTTTTAAATGTGCTCATATTTAATTTTTTTTTTTAATTTACGGTTAGTCTGAATTCTGGGTTATAAGGTGTAAAAACAATGTAGCCGAGTCTACATTTTTAAAAATTTAAATATGCAAAAAAAATTAAAACCCTGTGTCATGCTATATTTCTACCCACAAAGCAAAACCAAAGGGGACGATGGATGGAGTGTTGAACATTGCAAGCACTCACCCCCAGTCAACTGATCTGGGTTTAATCCATCATCATTCTTTAGCTCACTCCGCCACCCCAGTTCAGACATGGCCATATGCAAATCAGTCTGACCCTGTGCCTCATGGTAACAGTCCAGCCCGAACTGCCAAGCCATGTATTCCTGGGACCGTAAACATGCATCCTAGGACCGGTTTCTGGCTAATCAGGCGACATCAGCCAGGCTAGCTTGAATACTGTGGCAAAGTGAGCAGGGGAACCACGTCGGGGCATACCCTGCAAACTTAAGGCCAATAAAGCGAAACCAAAGAGGATGATGGACGGAGCATTGAATTTTTCAAGCACTCACTCACTGTCAACTGATCTGGATTCAATCCATCATCATTCTTTAGCTCACTCCACCACCCCAGTTCAGACATGGCCATATGCAAATCATTCTGACCCTGTGCCTCATGGTAACAGTCCAACCCGAACTACCAAGCCATGTCTTCCCTGGAACAGAAACAAGCATCCTGGGACTGGTTTCTGGCTAATCGGCCGTCATCAGCCAGGCTAACTTGAATCCTGTGGCAAAGTGAGCAAGGGACCCACGTCTGGGCATACCCTGCCAACTTAGGGCGAACAAACCAAAACCAAAGGGATGATGGACGGAGTGTTGAATATTTCTACCCACAACACACACTAAGTGGTCTAAACAATATTTTGCACGTTCAATTTTGGAACTACTACATAGTCTTTACACCACACTTAGGGTCCGATTACGATGCCGTAGTAAACGACACCGACGCTCGGTCGGAGCCGGTCCTATAGCATCGTAATCAGCTGTTCAAATTAATTTCTGACTGACCCATTTGGATGGAGTCGGCCGAAAAAGGAATCTGAACTGGATTTCCGAATGGCTTCTGCCTGGCGCAGAGAGCTTGTATGCCATTCGGAAAGCCACTAGCAATCCCAAGGTTGTCTCATTAGGTCTGAGGGATTACAATGTTGAATTCTGACAGCATTTCTGTGACAGCCTTTCTGACACAGAAAGGCTGTCGGAAGTCGACTTGGGGGTCCCCAGCAGGGCTCCCTCGGGTTGGAAGCTGAGGGGACATCTACGTACCCCCCCTGTTGATCCCTCCACTCTGTGCCAGGCACCCTGAGGTGCCTGACACAGGGTAAAGGGGTGAACTGCACCTCTTCTCTTTACAATTATAGCATGCATTCCAGTCGGAAAGAATGGCAGTGCCACTGAACAATGTGCGGTCGCATCCCAATTGCTGGATTGGGACCGCAGAAAGGAGTTCTGTTCGGCCCTTAGTCTGCATTCTGGGTTTAAAGGAGAAATATAGTGTAGTACAGTACACGTATGAATGAAAATGAGAAACATTATGTAAAAGTTATAAAACACTGTATTACACAATATTTGCCATTAAAACTGACTTTAAGTGCAGACGCTGTCTGCAAGGGCCCTTTACTAAAAGTGGTTTGTCGTGGTTTTGTATGTGTCTGCATGTGTGTTGTGAAATTTTGTGTGGATTATATTGTTATTACTTATTTGTTTGTTTAGAATGACTAATGTCTGAACCGGAAACTCTTAACTATACGGATGAGTATATAGCAAAGATAGCAGGTGGACCGTCACTTTTAGGACCCCAAACCAGTAGTATAAGCCACAATACCAACAAAACACAGTACGTAACAATTTGGAAAGATTACATAAGAAACTAATAAGAACAGAATTACACGCACAATTCTTGACCGACTGTTTGAATAATGATATTCTTCCAGTAGTGTTACAAGAGCGAAATGTCCCTATTATCTTTGTTGATGATGAGGACTTCAAAATAGTATTCAGCTTTGTTTCAAATAAATGCTCACTGCGCTGGATTGTCCTCAGTATTGAGACGGCGCGAAGACACATTGAAAAATTGAAGAGTGAGATTGCAGAATGGGAAAAACAAATTCTGGAGGATTCTGCAACAACAGATGCTCCTTTCTTAAAAAATTGGAAACAATAATAGCCGATTTCCAAAGAAACAACATTCTAAAAAAGACTCAAAAGCTTCAAAAAGATATAAAAAATTATAGTAGAGAACACACTTATCCCTATCTAAAGAAAGATTTTTTCCAACAGAACCCAAACCAGTCTAATTGGGTTCCAAAACATACTACTTTTCCAGACACAGCATCTTCTAGTTCTGACTAGAACAACAGCTGAGGTAATACTCCTAATTACAGATTTGGAAGAGGGCACAATCCTTCTTCTTTATCAAGAGGCCAACTACAACAGAAAGTTCGGGCTCAGAACACGAGGAGAGGTTGGTTCAGGAGCCAGTTCACTCTGGGCTTCTGCCAAACCAGGAATAGTTACTACAAATGGTAAATTCAATCATTGAAGAAAATATACCTACTATGGCCTGTCAGATAAGTCCAACTATGGAAATAGTGCCTATTTTTAATTTGTCCACACACGAATTGAGCTCAAATGAGATCGAGCTCCTGAGCAATGGTTTATCATTTGTTCCAACTAATAGAAATGACTCCTTTACTATGCAAGTTGAATTGTATACATTTTTCTGAACATTACAGCTAAAATATTTCTTTAGTAAGACGCCTCTGACTACACAGAACAATATTAGTGGTTTAAGATGCTCTTCTACATTTTTTCCAGCAACTAATCTTATGCCCAAGGAACTGATTACTTTTCAGAATGTTGTTTTGACTGAGGTAGAACAAATGTTCCAAGAAAGAAAATACATCAAATACAACTTCTCTAGGGACTAACATCTGACCTTTGGAGCCCTTGTCAGTCGGGATGATATAATTGATAAACAGGCTGACAAGGGTGGTAGTATCATCATACAAGATAAGCAGATTATGATGCAGAAGTGTTAAGACAACGGAATAATCCACTGCATTATATAAAATTGTCAAGAGATCCTACGGATAAGATTAGGAAAGAAATCTTAAACCTTAATGTTCAAGGTCGTAAAGGTTTATGGCTTAGCCAGAAGGAATTTGAATATTTAAATAAAAAAGATTACTCTATCCCAGCGTTTTATACGCTACCAAAAATCCATAAGGACAGCACACACCCTCCTGGCAGGCCTATTGTTGCTGTTTGCCAGTCTATTCTGCAACCCATGGCTAAGTATGCTGATTTGGTTCCCTCTACATGATCTTATACTAGGGATAGCTCAGATGTTATTACACAATTGGAAGGCCAACCATATGATATACAAAAAGATATCCTTGTGACAATGGATAGAAGGAGCTACCACAAGCAGAAGCTCTTAAAGTCATCAGAGAAGTTTTGGATGAGAGTTTTCGCCCACACCAGGTCCCTACTGATTTTATTGTAGATTGTGCAAAAATTTCTCTGGAACAAAACTATGTTATGTTTAATGGAGAGTTCTATGGCCAAGTGAAAGGCGTAGCCATGGGTGAAATTTTTGCACCAGATATGGCAAATCTTTTTGTTGCTTCTTTTGAAGAAAAAATGATTTTTAATAATAATCCCTTCCATTCCCACATAAGGAAGTATCCGAGATACATCAATGATGTATGCTTAATATGGGAAGGCACCTAAACAAAACTATATGAATTCCACTCTTGGCTCAATGAGCAAGATTTCAATTTACAATTCATGATTGAATGTAACAAACGTGCAATCAGTTTCCTAGATTTAACCATTTGGAATTATGAGGGTCGGTTATCTGTGAGCCTATATACCAAACCTACAGCGAGAAATACGCTGTTAATACACGAGCCATCATCCATGCAATTCGCACGATAATCCCCTTTTGGGCAGTTTTTGCGGATTAAACACAATTGTACCAGATGGGAGGATTATTTTAAACAGGCATAAGTGTTACAATCTAAGCTGATGATGAGAAATTACCTGTATAGATTGGTGAAACATTTGATTAAATAGGCTTGGTACTAGGATCGACAGGCCTTGTTACAAGTAAAAAATCAACAACAAAGTGAATATGACTCAATCACTTGTGTCACAACTTTTGGAATGGAGTCTAATACAATCAAGTAGATTGTCTTAAAAACTGGCACTTCATCCTGAAAGTGGAACCGCAATTAAAACAACCTCGATTTGCTTTCAAAAGAGCCGGAAATTTAAGAGACCACTTGGTAAGAGCATGTAATGAACCAGCTCCTGTAACGTTACAAAATATGTGGGGTTTAATGCCTGTAGTGGGACATTATCCATGTGGACATTGTGCAGCCTGCGCAACCACTGAATGAAAATAATGGATTTTACGACACCAATGCAATTGTTTATCTAAGAATTTCATTTATTGCATACAATGTCCTTGTTCCTTATTCTACATTGGGAAAACAAAAAAAGAGGTGAAGAAGTGTATCATGCAGTACCAATAACGCATTTGTTGCAAAGTTACAACTGCACGATTGGTCGAGCATTACTTATAAAACTCACATACCCCCTCAGACACAAAATGGTTTGTGCTTGAGATTGTTAAGAGTTTAAAGAGATGGCAGAATGTCGATCGTCCGCTCACACTCAAAGAGAACAGATGGAGTTGGTCAACTAAAACTGTGGAAAATTGATTAAATGTGTTTGTTGAATGGCACATGTTGGCAACTTTATAGTATTGAAATTTAGGTTCGGCATCTGTTAATTGATATCTCCATAGACCATCTGTACTGAAACCTACACATTTATTTATTTCTGAATTTGTAAAGCGCATGGTTACACTGTCAGTGTGTCCCCGCGCTGTCAGAAGAGCCAGCTACTCCGTCAGTCAAAACAAGACGGGCTAATCTTTAGGAAAGAGGAATGTTTTGAGCTTTCTACGGAAGATGAGCTCCGATGTTTCCACTCTTAAGCTCAGGGGGAGAGAGTTCCATTTATGTGCCGCCAAAATACGAAAGGATCTTCCTCCCATTCTGGCTTTCTTGTGTCTGGGGACAGCGAGGAGGCCTGCTCCTAACGAGCGGAGTTGTCGAGTGGGCGTATAGGGGCAGAGAAGGTTCCGGAGGAAGGCCGGGCCCTTGCTATGTACGATCCTGTGACCAATACAAAGGACTTTGAAATCGATTCTTTCATTGATCGGAAGCCAATGTAGAGTTTGTAAGGATTTTTTTGAGGCGGCTCTTCTGGGCAGCCGGAGGACCAGGCGGGCGGCAGCATTCTGAATTGTCTGCAGTCGCCGCCGGCTGGTGGCATTGGCACCCAGATACAGGGCATTGCCGTAGTCCAGTCTTGACGTGACAAGGGCGTGGACCAGGGTCTTCCTAGATGATTCTGGGAGCAGGTCGATGGTTTTGCAGAGTTTCCGTAGAATCGAGAAGCATGTACCGGCTACCTGTCTAGTATGGTAGTCGTAGTCCAGCTTTGAGTCCACCCATACTCCCAGATTCTTGACCTGATCACTAGGGGTAGGGAGGGGCCCCAGGGTCTGCGGCCACCAGGCAGATGACCAGACTGAGGGGGGTTTTCCAACAATCAGCACCTCAGTCTTGTCACCATTAAGACGGAGGCAATTCTTCGCCATCCATCCAGCCATCTCCTGGAGGCATGCTGAGAAGTTAGCGGCGGCTTGTTCAGCAGGTTGGGTCAGAGCGACCACCAACTGTGTGTCGTCTGCGTATGTCACTACTTCTACCCCATATCGTTCCGCAGTAGTAGCCACGGGGGTGACATATAAATTAAAAAGGGTTGGACTGAGGCTTGAGCCCTGCGGCACTCCTTGACCGAGGTCAAAGGTGTCGGAGCGTGCTCCTCCTTGCTCTACCGAGAAGCTGCGGTTGGTGAGAAAAGATTCCAGCCATAACCAGGCCATGCCTGTCACCCCTCCTTTCTTCAGACACTGTAGCAGCGTATGATGTGCTACAGTGTCGAAGGCTGCACTGAGGTCCAGGAGCACTAGTGCTGCCACATGTCCCGCATCTACGTGCTTCCTCAGTGCCTCAGTCGAAAAAAGGAGGGCTGATTCTGTGGAGTGGCGTGCTCGGAAGCCCGATTGGTTGGTATGCAGGAGGCCTCTGGACTCTATGTGCGCGGATGCAACATGTATATATACATGTTGTGGTCTCGAGTGAACGTGTATATTGATCATGTATGACCATTACTTGGAGTGCAGTAATTAGGGACAAGTTTGATATTGACTGCTATTGTTTCGCTACTGCCCTTAGGCAGTTTCTGTATTTTCTGTATTTTCTGTATTAGATGCGTAACGTATAGTATTCGAACTGAGATAAAGTAGATGTATCTAGTACACACAAGATGGCTGAAACAATGTGACTTAAGACAAAGTAGAGGCTACAGAGTAACTTAGACGCAGTGGTCTTTTTTAATTCATCGGTTTCATCAATATTGATTTTGTGCTATGTGTCCCCTGGTCTTAATTTGTCATGGTTCGTTTCATCCCCTTTTTATTTGTTCATTTTTTATTGTTTCACGTAGTAATCATATGAACAAATTCTTGATATTAGTACACCTAACATGGCCAACATGATTATGGAGTGTTTGACGCTCTCTGACGTCTTTGGGCATGATACGTATGGAGTTCATAGGTCCATTGAGAAGCAGCCACCGCACTCGGTCTATTAGTCGAGTGGAGAACTGATTGATTCTGGTTCTATACCGAGTAAGTTAGCGTATATGAATGTTCATAGAACGCTTATAGATGTACATCCTGAGAGTCCTAACTGGATTTTGGCATTTTCATTTTTCAGGCCTAAACTTCCGATTCATGCCTACGGCAGATTAGTAAGTATCATGTCTCTAAGGTGAATACTAGATTGAATCATGTGTGGTCTAATTGTGCCTTAGTGTATAATGATATGTTTTGGTTTTTAGATTTGGAGGCTATTGATGTTAAAGGTAAGAGGAGGTTCCTGTTCGGTGTACAAGTACTGTATGTATCCTGATCATTAGTTTAGTGTTTTTACGGACTTATTTTCGATCGTAGATTGCAGACAGTTGAGAGACTTCCAGCAAGTAAGATTATGTGTTATCTGATGGTGTGGGTCACCATTAGTCACTAATGGGCTGTTTATGATTAGTGGTTTAGTTGCATGGTTAGTGGTTTGGTTTTGCACGTCCATACACTTTAATAATTGTGGTTTTTAGTTTTCTGTCTGTGTATTTATGCACATTACGTGAATTAGATTTCCATTAACTATTTGGGTTATGAGCAGACGATACTGTTGAACTCAGGGTTTTCCATTAATGTTGATTATGAATGTTTCTATTGTACTAGATTCATGGTGCAACATTACCGTCCTGAAGATGGTCTCGTTGATCTTATAGACCGTTAGTGAGACCGAAAGGTCGACGCCATTACACCTTTTTGTTTTCATTCATGTTTGCTGATGCATAATGAAATCAATGTAAATACTAGATTGATTCCAATATATGGTTGATTCTACACTGCCAATATGTTTGTTTGTTCTAAACAAAAGGTGTGTGCTACTACTGTGTAATATATGTACTGAGTCAGTAGTATATTTGTTGCCGTACATGATATATCAAATGTATTCTTTGTTTCTCGTTTTATGATAAAACTGGACTAAATCAAATATTTATAAAACAAAAATTTTTGAGAAATTCCCTGTCTACTGAATATTTTGTCACACATGACGATTTGAAATATCAAGTTATAGATACATTTTCCTCAAGGGACATTTGTATTTTGTTTTTAAAACTGACAAGGCACACTAAGGGCCTGCCGCTATCATAGCAGGATGGATACCAGTCGACATGTAGTTGGTGGTTCCACCTGCCAAATTAAGATCTGACCACCTTGCAGGTGGCCGGAAACATGCTGCTTTTTATTGCGGCTTGTGCAGCAGCCTTAAAAAAGGCCACAGCCCAAGCCACTATAGAAATAGGCATGTTTTAAACATTCATGCACCGTGTGCCAGGCACCTTGGCCTGTACATGGGGGTCGGACGGCCATATTCAGGCGGAGGGAAATGGACATCGTAATTGCTGCGGTGGTGCCTGAGCAGGCACCACCCCTATTGTAGGGATTGTGGTCCGACCGTTGCCCCGACTAGCTCCTTGAACCAGTCGGAAAGGCAGTGGTCTTTCCCTAAGACCGATGCCGCCAACCACCGGATCATAATCCAGTGTGGGCCACTTCTATGGATGGCGGTGGGACCAGCACCATTGGGCTGTTGGTAGCAGTCTCACAGCCATCATTTGTGTGCGGACACCACTAAGTTATAAAGATCCTACTCGTAAAATGCCATTCTGAATAACAAATAGTCATAAATGTACACAAAAGTGTAAGTTGTCCTTTGTGATTCAGGCCCTAGCACTTGAAAACTACTAAATATACTACCAAAAAGGACCCTTTACACCCCATAATCTATATTTCTCACACATTTCATCTACATCCTTTCAGTCATTTTCATGCTACCTCTGATTGAACAATACTCTATGACACAGCACACCATTACACTCAACTCTATAACACGTCACTGCATTCTGTAACACGCCACTCCACTGTATGACAAGCCATTCCCCTCTATGACAGTCGACTGCACTCTATTTCTTTAAAATATTATATAGCGCACAGGTGTCCCGGCGCTGTGAGCAGCAGAAATTCATAAGTGTCACTAAGCAACTAAAGGAAGGTAGACAGCCAGGTTTTTAGATTGCGTCGAAAAATGCATACCGATTCTGTCAGACGGAGAGACAGTGGCAGATTGTTCCAAGCTCGTGCCGTGATAACCGCAAATGCTCTTCCCCCCATTCTTGAGCGACGAAAACGGGGAGTACGAATGAGGAAAAGATGGTTGGATCTAAGGGAGCGGGACGCCTGATCAAGCTTCAGTCTGGCTCTAAGGTAGGCCGGCCCCTGACCCTGCAATGCTCTATATGCCAGTACCAGGGATTTAAACCGAATACGGCTAGTAACAGGCAACCAGTGTCATTTTTTTTAGGTGCGGTGAAATTGAGTGACGGTATGTAATGTTACAAATCATTCTTGCCGCCGCATTCTGCACTATCTGCAGCTGTAAGATCAGATAGGCAGGGGCTCCGGCTTCAAAGGCTGTTTGCGTACTTCAGATAAGATGTTATGAGGACGTGGATGATGGTACATCGAGTATCCACAGGAAGAAAAGGAAGAATTTTTTGGATCATGCGTAGTTTACCAAAACACGCCAATGTGACCTTATTTATGTGATTCTTACAGGATAGCTCATTGTCGAATACGAATTCCAAATTCCTAGCCGAATCAACCAGAGCAGGAGGGGGATTTAATTCAGGGGGCCACGAAAGTAGGGAAGGGGGTATTTTTTTTAATAAAAAATACCTCAGTTTTATCTGAGATAAGCTTGAGAGTGCTAAGTGACATCCAGGCTGAGATGTTACTGAGACAGCGGCAGAAGTTCAGAAAACTGGTGTCCGAAATGAGAACACTAATTGTGTAAGAGATCACTCTGATCCCATAAGATTCCTGCCACTGCAGCCAGTTGAGAGATATAAACATTGAAAAACAGAGGGCTCAGGGCAGAGCCCTGAGGAACCCCACAACTAAGTGGTTTCTTCTCTGGGACAAAAGGTTGGAGGAGGACCTGTTGGGTACGATCACTTAAAAAAGATCTGATCCAAGCCAGAGAGGTGCCCTGAATTCCGATGTAATATAGTCTCTCAATCAATATATCACGAGAGACCGTATCAAATGCCGCGGACAGGTGGAGCAGCACTAATATTGCTGCCTCGCCTGCATCCACGCATTCCCAAATGGTCTCTGTTACTTCCAGAAGTGCAGATTCGGTACTGTAGCCGGATCTGAAACCGGACTGTGAGTTGTGGAGAAGTTGGCAGGACTCAATATAGTTAGAGATTTGTTGCTGCATGACTTTCTCCAGGATTTTGCCCGGTTTAGGCAGGAGGGAAATGGGTCCATAATGACTAAATACCACAGGATCGGTTTCAGGTTTTTTTAAGGTGGAGATAAGCATGGTCTGTTTCCAGGATAGAGGCTAAGAGACAGTTTGTAAGGAAGTATTCCAGATCATGTTCAACGGGGCCATCATGAGAAGACAGAGAGTGTTGAACAATTGTGACGGACAGGGGTCAAGAGGAGAGCCCGATTTAAATGTCAACAATATTTGAGAAAAAGAATCAGTGGAGACAGCCTTAAAGGAACTGAGGGGCATATTATCAAGTGGGGGCAATAAGCAATGTTCCCCCGCTTTAGCTAAGCAGCGATAATACTATCGCCCTATTAGCAAGCTGTCGTTAACAGCAGTTAGCAACAGCTTGTAGGCGATAGCGAGCGGTTTGGGGCTCGCTTTGCATGTCAGCATTATTTATCGCTAATGAAATGCAAAGTGGGCGTACCCAACCTGTTAGCGACTGAAAGCAGTCGCTAACATCGCTATCGCCTATTAGCAACACAGGCGTAGCGATGGAAATATTTGCGCTAAGTGCAAATATCTCCAATAAACCAACACCTGCTCAGACTAGTTCTTAGCCATTATATCCAATGGGAGGTGGATATAATGGCTAAGACCCTGTTAGCTATAATGCGTGAATATCAATGTATTCTCAGCGATATTCACGGATTTTGCCTCTATCGCCGGGAATTTTATCGCTTTTGAGATAAACGTTGCTAATAGCATGTTACCTCAGCGATAAAATCCTGTGATGCGCGGCAATAAAAAAATTGCCGCTAACCCTACTTAGCGATAAATATCGCTATTTGTTGATAATATGCCCCTGAAAGCCTCCTTCTTGGTTGCCCTTATGACTGGAGCTGCAGAGTCTGTGGACTGATTAAACTTCGAGAAAATGTCTAGTATTTTATCATGAAAAAAATTGTATAAACAATCCCAGAGTACTTGGCTGGGGGAGATCGAACTGGATAGTACGGCTGGATTAGAGAATTCTTTCACTATGTTAAACAGCGTTTTGTAGGAATTATTAGCAGAGCGGACTTTTTCAATATAAAATTCTTTCATTATGGACCATTTTAATTTGCGGAATTTCTTAATGGCAGCTCTGTAGATAGCCTTTGCCTCAGGATCATAGGTGAGCCTCAAGAACCTCTCAAGTTTTTTTGCAGTACCTCTTCTCAGTACGCAAGGCAGAGGAGAACCAAGGAGCAGAGGGTTTGGATCTGGAAAAATGTATCAGTTGTAAAGGGGCAATTGCGTTTAAGGCTGAGGAAAGCCAGCCATTAAACTTTTAGACGTCAGAGTCTAAATACCCTTCTGACTGCCATGGGCCATGGGAAAGAGCAGGGGCCATTGATGCACAAGTAATTTTGCGCCACTTCCTGCCAAAAGCCCTGGCCTTAACTGGAATGTCAGTGCGAGGGGTGGTGACCAGACTGAAAGGGATAAGGAAATGATCTGACCAAGTGAGGGGAAGGGGTGAAGAGGTTACCAAATTAGGATAGTTGGTGAACAATAGGTCCAGCGTATGGCCAGCCATATGCATGGGGCCACTAACCTGCTGGGTCAGGTTGAGGCCATTCATGGTATCCAGGAGCAGTCCTGCTTTGGCACAGGTAGTGAAGGGTAAAATCACCTAAAATAGTGAAGTGGGGGTGTTTAAGCGATAGGTCAGCTGCCAAAGTAAAGACATCCATGAGGGGTTAAGGGGGGGTACTGGGAGGTCTATATAAAAGAATCCCTGATAGAATTGAATGCAAGTCTTCAGAAATGCTAAAATACATGGCTTCTAAATGGTCAATATTAGAAAGCTACCTAGAGCAGATCTTCCAGCCCGAGCGTAGGATCACCGCAATTCCTCCACCCACCTTGGAACTAGTTCGATTAATCCCAACAAACTATAATATATTCAGGGGGGATAGCCAAATTGAGGTCTGGATTGGAGGAGTCTTTTACCCACGTTTCTGTCAGAAACATTAAGCCCCATGCATAAGTAGTGAGAGAGAGACAAACATCACCAGAATGGCGGGTAGCGATCTACAGTTAGGTAGACATGCCTTGATGCTAGGAGCGGGGTAGGTGCGATCAGCTACAGGGGAGGCGGGGAAGGGGCAAGAACTGGATGCCCTGATGGGACCTGGCTTAAAAGAGAATGAGCAAACAGTACAATAAAAATAGGCTGTGCGAGACCCAGCAAATTTACAAAGTGACAGCGCCTTGCATCCTGTATTCCTTATTTTCATAAGTTGGGATCTAGTCCAGTGTATTTGTGTTCCGGCAGCGTCGCTGGCAACATGGCTGGAGCTAGAAGTGGAACAGGCGCGGACGGGCGCAGATGGGCTCGCCTTCAGCATGCCAGTGGTGCGTTCGCTACGCGCGCCCACTGCGCGTTCGTGTTTGCATCTGATTAATATAGCCGCCACTTCCCTTCTGCTGCTTAACTATGCCCCGCCTCCTCTAGCCGCCTCCCTCCACAAAACCGGCTTTCCGAGGAGGAACAGGGGATTGGGAGCAAAGCCTTAAGGGTGCAGTGCAGGTAAAATTCAGTGCAATCTCCGTTTCTAAAGATAAAAGAACGCTTTTAAAAACACATTAAAATTCCCCCCACAGTAAATTCCCCAGAGTGAAGAGTGCTTGAATCACACGCTCGCAACACAGAAAATTCTTACTGGTAGTCTATGACACTCTAAGCCACTACCCTGTATGTCACTCCACTCCGCACCACTACACACCACTCCAGTCTACCACACATTACTCTCCTCAATGACATCCCACTCCACTCTTTGACACTCCACGCCACTCCACTCCAAAACACATTACTCCACTTTACCATAGACAATGCATCACCTGACACTCTATAACACACTACTCCACTGTACTGTATAACACACCACACCACTGTACACCACTCAACTGTGCAACACACCACTTCACTCTACAACAATCCATGCCACTCTTCTCTATGGCATGCCACTCTAGTCTGTCACATGCCACTCCACTCTATAACATGCCAGTCTAATCTATTTCACTCCAATCTATGCCACTCTAGGGCAATCCGCTGTCTGCTATTCCACTGTTCGCACTCCACTGTATGCTATTCCACTCTACACCACTCCACCATATGACACGCCACTTTATATCACTCCACTCTACACCACTGAGCTCTGCACAAGTGTTTCCTAAACCTTTTAGAACCACAACTCACTTTTTAAAATGACAAACTTTCAGGGCCCACCTACCTTTGATGAGCATGCAACATAAGGAGGGGCGATGTTTGAGTGTAATTAAAGCATTGTGTGGTAGTGCATTGTCATTTACAGCCAGCACATTTCAAATTGAAATGGCGTCTAACTTTGCACAGACATACAGTTTTACTGATAAATAATAAAGTATGGAGATCAAGTTTCTGTAAAAATGTATCTTTTGTGCATCAACAAGTAAAGTGTCATGAGTTGTTCTTGTTAAAATCTCTTTTTCTGGCACACTTCAAAGTTTCCTAACTGATGGATACATACAGTTCATTTAGTTATGTTAAATTTGTTTCTGTGTCGAATGTTGCAAAAAAAATATCCAATGCATTTCCTTTCAGGTTCCCAGTACTCCAGCAAGATTGTCACATAACACAATTTAGAAACTACTCTCACTTTGCAGTCAGAGAAAAAAAGTAAACACCAATCTTATGTTAAAAGAATAAGCAGCAATTTATCATAAAATAATGCCTGACATTTGACCTCTTTCCTAGTAGCACCTGGCAAATGTGACAAGATAAACACAGAATTTAAAAGCATCTCTATTTCTTTCTCAGACTTTCCAGACCAATCAAAAATCAGCTTGCGACCCACCAATGGGTGATGTCCCACAGTTTGGCAGATATTACCTATGCCATTCCACTCTACGCCACTCCACTCTACTCTACAAAACACTACTCCTTCCTATGCCACTACAGTCTATGCCACTCCATTATATGGCATGCCACTCAACTCTGTGCCACTCCACTGTACTCTACAGCGCATTACTATACTCAATGCCACTCCAATCTACACCGCTCTATGCCACTCTACAGTATTTCAATGTATGCCACTGCACTCTGCACCACTTTATTGAACTCCACGCCACTCTATTCTGTTGCACTCAATGCCACTCCACTCTACCAAAATCCACTCCACTGTACCCCATCCAGTCTACGCCACCCTACTTTATGCTATTCCACTCTAAGCCATGCCACGCTATGCCACTTCAATCTGTGCAAATCCACTGTATGACACTCCATTGTATCCCCTTTAACACTCTATGACACTTTATGACACTCTATGCCCCCCACTGGACCACACTATACTCTACCGTATAGCACTGCACTGTATAACAATCTACTTTAGTCGATGTCAGAATATGACAGTCTACTCCACTCTGTGGCACTGTGGGACAAGCTACTGCACTAAACACTCTACACAACTTGCTCCATGCCACTCTACCCCAGTTTGCTGCACTCTAATCTTTGAAACACTGCTCCACTCTAATCCACTGTACCCCACTACCCCACTCTACACCACTCCACTCTATTCTACTCTATGCCAGCCAACTCTGACTCTCTTTGACGCTCCACTGTAACACACTCAACCGCAGTCTACTCTATTCCACACTTTCCCACACTCTACAGAATGCCACAACTCTGTACAACATGCCACTTCACTGTATCACACTCTACTATACAGTGTAATATGCCATTCACATGTACTCCACTCCAATCTACTCTACAGCACACCAATCCGTTCTATCACACTTTACTCCACTGTACATTATGCCACTCAACTCGACTCAACTCCATTCTTCTACACTGTACAACACTTTAACTCACTCTATACCACTGTAAAAGACTCCAATGTATGCTGCTTCACTCTATGACACACTACTCCACTGTATACAACTCTAATCTACAAGACTCTACTACAGTCTATGCTACTCTACAACACTCTACTCTATGCCCCTACACTCCACTGTACAACACTCTATTCCACTGCATGACACTGTACTCTACTCTATGCTTTGCTTCAATACTCTACTTTACTATATAACATTCTACACAACTCTATGTATGCCACTCCACTCCACCCCACTTTACTCTACTCCACTCCACTGTACTCCACTGTACTCCACTACTCCACTGTACACCTCTCCACTCTGTGCTACACTAAGCCATTCAACTTTAAGCACTGTATGCCACTCCATTCTACCACATGCTGTGACATTGCACTCTACTGCATGCACTTGAGTTACCAACACTATTCCACTGAATGTCACTCCACCCTGCTCTACTATATGACACTTTCCAACACTCTGTGAAACGCCACTCCACTCTACTGTAGGACACAATACTCCAATTTATGGCAATTTAGTTGACTCTATTCTACTCCACTTCACTATCCACTTCACTCTATTCCACTCTACAATACTTTGTACGAAACTCCACTCTACGCCACTCCACTGTAGAATACTCAACTCTCCAGAATATCGATCCACTCTATGCCTCTCTACTCCACTGAAAGACATGCTAGCACACTCCACTGTACAACATGCCACTCTATGATACTACAGTCTATGCCACTACACTGTACAATAATCTACAGCACTGTAGTGTACGACACTCCAATCAACACTCCACTCTATGACACTGTACACCCCTGTACTCCTTTTACGCGACTCCAATCTATAACCCTTGACTCCACTTTATGCCGCTCTATGACCCTCTACTCAATGAGACTCCACTCTATCGCACTCCACGACATTCCAGTCGACGACACTCCACTGCATGGCACTCAACTCTACTGTACAACACGTCACTGTACGCTATTCCACTGTATGCTACTCCACTGTATGCCACTCCATCATATGCCACTCCACTTTACTCCACAGCACTCCACGCCAGTGGTTCACAGACTTTTTAGAACCACAAACCACTTTTTAAAATGACACACTTTCAGGACCCACCTACTTTTAATGGACTACACTGTACAACATGCCAGTCCTCTCTATGATACTCCACTCCACTGTATGACATACCACACCACTTCACTGCCTAACAGTTTTCTCCACTGTACACTATGCCACTCCACTCTACTCCACTCTACGGCACAACACTCTACCACACTTCCATCCTACTACACTGAATGACACTTGACTCTACAATTTGAAACACATTTTTTTAAAGATAAAAATAATGAAATTCAATGAAAAAAAAGAAAGGGTAAAACTATGTTATAGGTAGGAAAACATTATTCACCCCCAACTTAAACTACACAAACTTTACAAATTCTAAAGTTATAGTATAACTTAAATTTAAAATGTATGCTCCACCTTCAAATTACTATATCTTTATTTTTTCTTTCTCTACATACCAACTTAAACTACACAAACATTATAAATTCTAAAATTATAGTTATACCTTTTAATGTGTATGTTGCAGAACTGAACCCACTTGTTTAGTCCTTCGGCTTTTCTCTCACCTCGTATGAGGTTGACACGCATATTGGGCTTTGAGCTTCTAACAATGCAAACAATACCAATCTTTGCATTCATAACTGTATGAGACACATTAACGCCTGGATGAGCAAACACTGCCTCAAGCTTAATGCCTAGAAGACCGAGGTGATCTTACTTGGGAATAACCCTTAATTCTGATAAGCGCCTTGTTGGCCGGCAGAAATGGGACCCCTTCCTGTTCCTACTAGTAAGGCCAAAGGTTTAGGGGTCATCATTGATGATCGTCTACTCCTAGGCAAACATATCAACACAGTAGTGTCCTCTGATTATAACACTCTAAGAGTACTTAAGAAAACATTAATCTTTCTTCCTACCTCCATTAGGAAGTTAGTTATCTCCACTCTAATACTATCAAAGATAGACTATTGCAATGGCCTCTACATTGGCAGGAAGGTCCAATATCTGAACAAACTGCAAGTTCTTCCGAACTCCGCAGACAGACTGCTACGGGGAGTGCCCAGGCAGCTGTTGGTTTCTTCTGCACTTAAAGACCTTCACTAGTTGAAGGTCAAAAAAAGAATTAAGTTCAAGTCTCTTTGTCTGACTACAAAAAGCCTTCTGTGATTCTGGACCCATGTTCCTGAAGACAGCTGTATCCTGGTACACCCCTACCAGAAATATAAGGTCATCAGGCACGGTTAAAATTAACTCTATCAGATTCAAAAAGTCTAAATGGGGTGGGAGTAGTTTCATGGCCAGAGCAGCTACTTCTTGGAACCTCCTTCCACTCTACATAAGGTCAGCTCCTTCCTTACTCCAATACAGGAAATATCTGAAAACCAGGCTTTTTTAATCAGTAGGCCCCTTTTCTCCTCTAATTGTTGCTCATGGAATCAGCGCCAAGACACTTTCGGGTATACGTTGCGATTTTCAAATTAGCTAACATAACATAACCTTAAATTTATAATTTATGTATCACCTTCGAATTACTGTAACTCATGCATCTCCGCGCACAGAGTTGTCAACTTAGTAGCCAGACGATGTTAACTATAACTCGCCACTCTACCATGCACAGTAATCTCACAAATGATGTTCTTTGAGATGGCAAAAGTTGTTATGAATGCTATGATTTTACATTGTTTGACTGACAATATGAAAGGGTATACGCACTGCATAGTAAAGGTGTGAGTTATAGTTAATGCAGTCTGGCTAGTGAGTTGACAACACTGCATATGAAGGGTCTGCGAGGCCTCCGTAGGGGGTTCACAGCTGTTTAGAAAATGAAATATTGTTAGATTAATAAAATATGCATAAAGATGCTAAATTAAACATTGAAAACTGTAAAACATTTTGTAAATGTGAAAGAATTTAAAAAAGTAATTGGTATCCTGAGCTTGAATCATTGGAGATACTCGAGATCAGCAAACAGAATATATTATAGAAGATGCATTGCTTGAAGTGAAGCACAGACAAAAGAGAGCTTGCATTAGGATGAGAAAAGTCAAAGCAATATGCAATAGTTTAGACTATTGCTTACCCTTTAAAATGAAACGGCCAGATACCCGAAGCCTTGTTTCTGTTCCAAATGGCCCGATTTGCAGATTCGGGCCGTTTTCCAACACAAAAAGGCTTGTTCAAGTTCAGTTTTTGGAAGGGGCGTGTTTAGGGTGTCCCTTCCAATTACCGAATTGCAGTAATATGTATTAATGTTTTGTGACCAAAATCCAATTGCAAAAGATTAATATTTTACTAATGATGTGCGGTACCCGCTGGACCCTTTCCTCTGAGAATATAAAAAAAAAAATTTAAGAGCGGGCAGTGGTCCCAAGGTCTTAAAAAGTTAAGTTAAATGTTTAATTATTTCATTGAAATGCATCCCATTTTTCTTTAAGGCTACATTACTAAAAAAAGATTGCTTTATTCAACAACAATCACAGACGTGGCTCTACTCGGCAAGCTCCAGACAATACAGAACACTACTGCCAGACTCATCCTCAACATCCCTCGACACGAGCACATCAGCCAACACTTACGGAAGCTCCACTGGTTCCCCGTTGAGAAGAAAGTCACCTTGAAGATTCTCACCCACGCCTACAAATGTCTACACAACACCGGACCCCAATACCTCAATGACAGAATCACCCTCCATTTACCCAAAAGAAAACTCCAATCAGCCAACTTCATCCTCGCTGAAACCCCACGCATTTGCAGAGCTAAAGAAGGGGGAAGATCCTTCTCCTACATCGTGGCCAAGACCTGGAACGAGCTCCCGATCGGCATCAGACGCACCCCTTCCGTGAACACCTTCAGGAGGTCTCTCAAGACCTAACTCTTTGGCTGAACGAAACTGCTGCCCCCCCCCAGCGCTTGAGACCCCCACCGGTGAGTAGCGCACTTACAATTCCCTGATTGATTGATTGATTGACTCCGGTGTCAGCCAATTCACAGACTTGTCTCAGTCAGCAATATCGTCTCATGCACCACCAGGAATTAAAGAATGAAAAGAATGAGACTTGCCAATCATTATCTGTGTGTTGCATATTAGCACCATCAGCATCATTATCATCATCATAACTTTGATTTTAAAATCAATGAAATTAATATAAAAATGCCTGGTTTTCCTCCATGGATAATTTTTTCAAATATAGTCACTTTATCCTGTAAGATCCTAAGGGATTTGCGCTCCATAAGGACCGTGCTTCATTGATGACACCGAGGAAATTACATCAGCTTCATCGCAGAGCACCAAAACTGGCAAAAGGTATTTTAAAACATTTTCAACTCAAAAAGTAACTTTACCAATTATTCCAGTATATAGATGCTCAGTTAAAAAACACAACAAAATAAAATGCTAAAACCAAAAAATCAGATCAATAAATGGGAGACACAAAAGCAATGCTTCACAGCATAAGATGATCCGCCTACCTCATGATTATGCTCTGTAAACTATTGAAATTATATTATAAGTCATTATGTTATATCTCCATCAGCTATTATTGTACAGCTATGATACACTTTCCATAAGTGGATGATTTTCTAATTTGGATCCTAGACCATGCTTAATTTATATAAGAATAGGTACCAGGGCCCAAAGATTGGCTCACAATCCCACAGCGGCACTATTGAGTGCCGGGGTACTCTTGATTTATTATCATACCTCGTTCATCCACCGCCAGACACCCCTGTCTCTTTAGCTCACTCTTACAGTTTCTTTTTTATCCCCGCTATCTTTTCTTAGTCCCTGTTTTGTGATATTTCCTGTCCTCCTTCTTCCCCTAATTTGGAGTTTTCTCTCTTTTGCTCTGGGTCAAAGTTTGATGAGGAGAAATAAGTGCTGGTCCTAGAAAATGAGTGTCGGTGTGTCCAACCTGCAGCCACTGGCTCAAATTAAGCACTGGTCCTAGATAAAGTAGGTAGTAATGTAGTAGTGCCTTTGCATGCATAATGCTACAATTCTTCAAATAAGAATTTAAAAGATTTATTCCAATTGAAGAGTTTAGATTTAAACGCAAATTAAAGATCTTTGTGTTTTATTGTTGAATTTAATCTTCACATCCTTGATCTTTTTTCACTTACAGAAATGTCTTTGATCTAAACACCTTTTATGTAGGATATGCTTTTGTCCTCTTCTAACCCTCATATTATGTTCTGATTTTCAATTTCTCTTACATGTTATTTTGTTCCTGATGTAGTGTTATTTGGCTGTATTATTGTCATGTAAACTCTGTGTAAAAGGAAGAACATTCTAAATAACCTGTTTTGAGGTGTTTTTTATAATAGATAAAAAGTTGCTATGTGCATTTATAAAAATTACATTTTTGCTTAACCAGGTTTGTCACATAGACTAGGGGCATTAATCTTGCTCGAAAATCATAATTCTGCCTCGTGGGACAGTGCATGAAATTATTATTATTGTACAGTCTAATATAGCGCTCGACTTACCCTGGAGCATCTCGGCGCTTGCCTTGGGAACCCGTCCTGGCTTTTTCCCTGTGAGATAACCCGTACTGGGCATCCCCAAGGTGAAAGCCAGGCATCCCGCCGCGGGGGGCCGTTGTGGAGATTAAGCAAGCTAATGCCCAGAGTTGCAGAGTATGAACCCATGATTCGAGTGGGCACCGAAGCGAGAATTATCGAGTCTGTGGACATTTGGGCTCAAGACCCTGCCGCGAATCAGGAATTGAACCCTGCTCCCGGGTCTGACCTCTGCTTCTGGGTCTGCCTCCTCTAACCAGTGAGCCACACTTCTGAACTAGTACCAGTGCAATTAGTCACTGACATTTTGAAGGACACAGATTGCACTCATTTTGCATGAATATTTTCAGCTACATGCCAAGTGTGAACAGTTACACTAACTGGACAGTGTGAAATAAGTCATCTCACACTAGTAATTGGAATGTTGATGAACACGGTGGTGCAAAATTGGACTATTACCTGTGCAATCTTCATATTCTCAGTGGCTGCCAGTAATTTTAGCGGGGTAGGGGGGATACCACACACACACACACACACACACACACCCACCCACACACACACCCATTTACACCCATGCATTCATGCACTTGTACATATCCACCCATTCACAACACTCACTCACAAATATTCATACTTACATGCACGCATGCAAGCACTAAACATCAAAAGCAAAAAAACGTGACTCCACCACAGCTCACCATGAGGCAGGCCTTGGAGGTCCAAGGAGGCCTAGGACTGCTGCCTCTTCTCATCAGCCATTAGGTCAGCCAATGGGAAGAGGCCACAGTCCCTCACCGTCACAGAGTGGCATGGGAACAGTGAGACTGCTGACCCCATCCCATTTTGTGAAAAGGTGTCACTGATTGACACTAGTCCCTGTGCATGTCAGGGTTTAAAACTGAAGCACCCTTGCTCCCTCTCGTCACAAGGGGTAGGGTCTCAAGGCAGGTTTGCCAGGTGGAAGAGGTCAGGCCCACAAGGCTGTGAAACCCTCAGCATGGCAAAGTTCATCTTCGGCATCCAGGCGCCTGCGCAAGTAGTGCATGTCTCGTTCCTGGATGCCTGACCTGAACAAGTAGAGTGTCTGTCAGACTGACCTTTGCCCAGCCTAACAGATACTCTTCATGTTGGGGAAAAGTGTGTTGCGGGGTCATTGCTGTGTATTCTGGAATGTGCTGAGCAAAATTGAACCACATCATTGCAATCCATGAAATTTTGCCTCTGATTTAGAAAATAACAAATTATACATGTATAGTGTGCTTGCAATTCTTGTTGAATTCTGGAAACTTGATAGCTGAGAAAGGTTCAATCCTTTGAGATATTGGTGGCCTGTGTAATTATTTGTATTGACACATGGCACATCATTATACAAAAAATATATAATAAAAGAAAACCCATGTATATAATTAAGCAGTTTATGGAACAGCGATATTACCTGAAATTTACCAGAGTACATCTTCTAATAATTACTTTTATTTCTTGGTTTTTAATCTACATTGAAAACATGCTGTTCATTAGAAGTTTTATTTTTTCCGTATGCATCTAATTTAATTTAACTCTATTTAAGGTAAAATTCTTGAAAATTAAAAGATAATCAAAACATGCTCTGAAAAAATGCTAATAAAATATTTGCCAAGCATGCATATTCCATCCTTTAGAATCATGCAAGGTCACCACAGCTAACGAACAACTGAACGATAAAAAAATGAAAGCATATTAAACTGAAACAATTTAATTAGACCAAAACCAATCATCAACAGGAAAAATTAAAAATAATGGTCTGCATTCTGTGATTTATATAAAAAACACTGTTTGATAATTTTAGGATCACGGAAATATAGAAAATGCCCTAAAGCCACATTCTGAAATGGGAAGTAAGCTAAAAAAAATATGAAAGGCAAATTAGGAGATTCGTAATTACTGATTCCCAGTCATTTTAACTTAAATGCATTACATGTAAACATACCTTGTATGGATACGCTGCAAATCTATTTATATACCCATAATTCCTAGACCTTTGATGGAATATCCCAGATCCACACTAATGGTCTGCACTGCCATTCAGCACGATTCACCTTAGGAACTACTATTCAGAAATGCGGAGTACCTACTGACTGAGGGTCGTATTTATGAAAAAGTGGCGCAGAGCAGCAAGTCACCTTGCTGAGCTATGTCACAGGGAAAGGGCAGGAATGCGCCTTATTTAAGGCAATATGGAACATTCCTATTTTCCCCTGTGCTGGAGCACACTGGGCTGATGCATGCAGAATTGTTTTTGTGTAGGATTGAGCACCTTCCTGCACAAAAGCAATCCTGAGAGGAAAAAATAAGGCGAAATAAACACATTTCTCCTGGTTATGCATCTCTAGGGTAGGCATATCTTTTTGGTGCATTCCCAGCTTTACAAGTTCTTGTAAATCTGGAAATGTGTCAAAATCCATGGACGTGGCGTGGGAACACAGAGTAATGCAACAAAGCGATTTGTGCTACTTTACTTTACTCGAGTTTTAGGAAGCCATGCAGAGCCACGTAAGTTGGCCTTGCATGGCTTCATAAATCTCATATTTGAGTTGCGTCGCTCTCATGTTTCATGGTGCAGGAGTGATGCAAAGGGGCTTATAAATATGCCCCCTAGTGTGCTGCGTCTGCCCCAGGCTGGAGAGGACAGTAAGTGGAACCTCCCACTAACAGTTTGTGATGAGGGGCGGAATCACAGGACCTCATTTACAATATTTTGCCGTAGGGCAGCACCACAAGCATTCCTTCTGTGCTGCCCTTCGGCAAATGAAAAGGGTAGGAAATGTGTCTTATCTATCAGATACAGTGCATTCCTGTCCCATTTCCTTGCACTGGCGCTCAATTTGCCACCATACACAAATTCAGGCACCCTTGGGTCATGGTGCAAGGCTGTCTGCATTGTAGGGATGGTTGTTTTTGTGCAGGATAGAACACCATACGACATAAAAACAATCAATGGAGGCAATTTCCTCTTTCTGTGTGTACAGCTGAGTGCAGAACACATAATTAGAAGAAAGAACAAGGAGAAATAATGTTATTTCTCCTCGTTGAGCCTCCCTCATGCCTCCCCTGAGGAGGCGCAGGCTTTTGACACTTTCCCAGAATTACAACTTGTTGCAAATCTGGGAATGTGTCAAATGCCATGTTTGTTATATGGGAAAATCCACAAGAACGCCCATGGCCAACCTCCCCATCTCAGTGTAAGGCAACACAGCGACTTGCACTGCATTGCCTCATTCTATATCTCCGAGCCCATGAAAAGCCACAAAGGGTGGCTTTACGTCGCCTTGCAGATATAGATAGACCTTGTGCGCCACCCGATTTTCACAAAACGTGATGGTTTGGCAGCGCACAGGGCTTGTAAATGTCTTCACCAGAGGGTTTCCTCAAAGAGTCACAAGGACAATATCCTGCAGATAAAGGACTAACATCTCAAAAAAGCATTGAGGTTACCATGAACTTTTGTGGATTCACAATTATGATATATAGATGCATGTACATAGAAAAAGTCTTTGTCCTCACATGATAACACAATTTGAAAGAGATAGCGACAAAGGTTAAAAGTAATGAAGATCATAGCTTGATATAATTCATTAAAATCTGCTGATAAGACATTTTTGTGACTATAGATTAAATTCAGCATTGTTCAGAAACTCAACGACTGTACACCTAGGGACTAATCCCACTCATATGAATAGAAGTTTTGGAATTCTATGATTTACAGCAACAATACTACTTTTGAACTGGTAATAGGAAAAAACTAACGGGCGTTCAACCCAGAAATGAACATCTTGCTGCAGTGCCACTCAGAGCAATAGTATTTTATGGAAATCTCATCCCAACAGCAATCTTTCACGTCTGATATATGCAACTGTGTGTCTCTCAGTTTGGTGCGTGATTCCAGAGGAAATATTCTGCTTACATGATAGCTCATGTGGGAGATGGAGATGGTTTGACTCAATTCTGAAGTAACCGGTAAGGGAAGAGTGAGAGAGAACGATAGAGAAAGTATTTAAATGAAGAACTGGTATGTGTGTTAGACTAAAAAAAACCTGTAAATGGACATCTACAGGTTTACTACCACACACAGGTGCCAGATTTCTTACTCACTGGAATCCACAAAACGTATCCAGGTTACTTCTGAAAACCTGCATCATTTCAAGCTATTTTCATATGAAAAGTAAAAACAAATATATTCACTAAGCTTTTCTTTGTATGTCTCCACTGGGAAAATAGAATAGAAGCCCCATTCCTTACATTCACATCAATGTGTGGATTTAATCTCTTTTCCTCAGGCATTTCCACTCTGGAAGGGGATTTTTTTCTTCCCCTGACAGGAGAAATCTGCTGACGGTTCTAATTTCTATGGTGGGAATGGGTCATAAAGTGTCTGGTAATTACAAAACGTGTTTGTTGGCCCACCTTACGTGCACAGAAACCCTTGTGAATTAGGCCCTGATGTTTTTGTCGTATGGTTTGCCATTGAAATGCCGAGAGCAGGCCGTGGCCTTCACCAGAATAAATTCTAGTCAGAAGCAGGAGGTATCCTCCTTTCCATACTATCACTCAATTGCTATAACTAACATCTCAACATTCATTCAATTGAGAGAGAAGTAATTCATGTGTGATAAACACAGCTGCATATAGAGCAGGATGTGTTGAAGTTTAAGCAAACTGACCTTATTTTTTGAAAGTGCAGTGTATGCATGTTATAGTTTTGGGGTACTTTATGTTTGAGTAGTGAACCAAACACGCTTTGTTTTCATAAGTCTAAATGTGACCCCTACATGACCCTCCCTCACTTTTCACTCATTTTAGTCAAAAACTGGCGACTTAATGGACTGGTGGTAACAAGTGTTACAGTGGGATACCTCTCTAATGTTACACCAAACAGCGCTTTCATTGCACCATGTTGCATCTCTGAACTACACAATGTAGCAGCCAACCAAGTCAAGCAACTGCAAATTTCATACAAGCATGAAGAATACTTTCCTGTTTTTTGGTTGCCTCGTTTGGAAGGTCCTACAAAGTTATATACTGTTTTCTAACAAAAGAGGTACTTAATATGAATGGCTATGGGTGGATGTTTATGCATCAGACAGCAGGGTAAGGCTGCAACTTTGTTTCTGTAGCTAATATAGTGTGTGTAAGAACATCCATTCCTGCGTTAGTTATTTGATTAGGAAGTTTCTTAGTTGAATATTTTATTAAGATTAAGAAGAGTAGTTAACAGTAAATTCTTAAAATAGAATAGGACAGTGAGATATATCACAAAGCTGAGAACTATTAGTCAAACAACACCGTAGAGGAAAGCCTATAATATGCAATCTAATAGTAAAATATAATAAATGAGCGAGGTAAATTTCTTTCTATCTTTGGCTTTTTTTAAATATATATATATATATATATATATATGAAAGAGAAAAAAGAAGGAGAAGAGAGGGAAGAAAAAGGATTTAAAATTTAAAAAAGAGGGAGAAAGTAATAGGGAAAATGAAGCAACAGTACATAGTCTTCACAAATACGATTCCACCATATTAACATGCATATTTTAGAATTACTTTTCCAACAAGTAAGTATAACCTTAAAAGCAAGTGCAATGAAAAGATCAAACAGTACAGGCTTTGGTGAAAGATTATAAAAATCTTTTGACATAGTTCCAAGCAAAAAAAATTTGACTTGATAATGGAATATTAAACAGAAATTTAATTGAACATTTGGACCAAATAGATTTTCGAAAATTAAACACCTAAGGACAATAGTATAATAGATGAATTACAGTATCAGTGAGAGAAAGACCCCGTATAAGGGAGAAGTAGACGAATCAATGTTACGAAAAAAGTAGGAGTGATAACAGCTCTTTTACACACCAAAAATAAAGAATGAGTGATATTGGTAGCTTTGGATGAATTACAAAGTTTACGCCATAGTTTATCCCACTGGTGAACATAGAACACAATAGAAAGGTCTTTTTCCCATAACAATTCAACAAAGGATTAAAGTCTTACATGAATAGGAGAGGATAAAAACGTATAAATGAGAGAGGCTTTAGAGATGGAATCATAAGTAATATTGTATAATGGTGTCAAGGGAGTGAACAGAATGGAAAAAGGAGGAAAGTAATTGCTTAAAAAAAGGATTGGATCACAGGTGATATTTGGGTGTATTGGTGTAAACAAGAATTGTCATATCGTTCTTGTAATTGAGCAACAGATACAACAGAATTTTGGGAAACCAAATGGTGAACATATAAAATACCCTTTTCTTTCCAATGCTTGAAATAAAATGATTAATGGCAACATTTTATACATTTATTATACCAAATAGAAGATGCAAGAAAAGATTGATAACAGTAAGAACCTTGTGTGAACCTTGTGTAAATATTGTGTGCATCAAATGTTGGGAATATTTTAATATTGGGGTTTTAGATATAAATGTACTGTTATACATAAAGATACCATCATGGAATGAAAAATCATGTAATAAAGACCGTTCAAAAACAATCCATGGTGATATAGGAGATTCTTGATAATCTTTAGTCAAAGCATAAATATGTCGAATTAAATAAGCTGTATGGTATAACTTAAAATTAGGGAAATGTACACCACCTTCAGTCTTTGGTCAAATGAATTTAGATAAGGCAATACAGGCACATTTGTTATTCCAAAAAAAATTGGTGCAAATAGAATTAATTATGGAGAAATAATAATTGAGAATTTTGAAGGGTAGCATAGAAAGTAAAAAAAAAGACACGTGGTACAATTATCATTTAAATGGTATCTAATCTACCCCACCAGGATAAATGTAGAGGAGACCAGGTAGAAAGTTATTTTTCTATTTTAAGCTTTAGAGTATTAAAATTAGTAAGCATATTAAAAATGTTGGGAGAAAAACAGACAGACCGAGGGCCAGATGTACCATACTTTTATTTAGTGCATCGCAATTTGCCACTCATTGCGAGTCACCAATTGCGTGGCTCTTAATGAAATGAACAACAGTGTAATTACACTGTTTTGCGATCCCAATAGGGTAGCAAATTGCGAGGCTCATTTATATTAATGAACTTCTCGCAATTTGCGAGCCACTGTCAGGATCAATCTAACACAAAGCAAGCAATCAAGAAATAAGAGAGACATTGGATAAAAGCGTCTAATTAGAAAGCATGCCTTGACAGTTTCTAGACTCTTTTTAAGGCGTTGTCTTTTGATCCTACAGAAAAGCAACCTGGCACCCACTAGCGCCAACGAGGCAATGAAGTCAGCATCTCAGACTTCCAGACGCGCGGTTGAACCAGGTGTTCGACACGCGAGCAACAATTAGCTGCGCACTTCAACCGTCGCATATTCAAAGTCTGAAGCTTTTTCTTGTGTTCCGTGAGGGACTATCTTAAAGTGTTCTAAACTACTCAAGTTTTTGGTCGCGTTGGTAGTTAAATAATCCAACGCGTATTCATAGTTTGTTCTTAGTATTCAGTCTTCAGTTTTTTGACAGAAAATCTTCAACGCATGCGCAACAAGGGAATCCTGCTGTGTTGCCGACAACAAAGGAATTCTTCAAGACAGCTGTAGAAGAGAACTGTCAACTCCGATTCAGTGGTCGCGGTGGTAAGTTGACACCGTCTCTATTTACCGCTAGTTCACCTGTGAGGTGGAATTACTTCTCGAGAGAAATCTCCTAGTGTTCCAGTTGACTAATGCTACTTAATTAGTCATTGCAAAATAATTTCTAGAGCAGAATCCAATTGCAGCTTCTACAGAAGTTTATCTGGTATATATAAATGTTAGCCAGTGTTAAAAAGAATATAATTCAGGTTCATAATTTCAATTAGCTGTAGCCTGTCAATTTAATGTGTTTCGGATGTCATAACAGGAAACCATTCAAGATAAAAATAGAGAGAAGCAATAGCCTAAGTACACATGGTAATTGGAGCTTGCATTTAGAAAATATAAAGTTCATTCACTGCATGTACTGTGTAGGTTTTCATGAAGCTCTCATTACTACAGGTGCAGATAAGAAGGTACCAGCAGAGCTGAACCAACATTGTGTACTACGTCTACATATCAAGGCTGTCTCTCTTGTTTATCCACTTCCCCTTTCCTCCCTGCTAGTGTGCTGTCCGGAATTTTTTTTATTCTTTCGGGCGGTGTGTTGGTGGTGGAGCATTGGGTCCATCTTCGACTCCTGTGGTTCGGACCTGGCTACTGAAAGCCCATTAGGAATGCCAGCCCCCCCCCAGGGAAAGTGGCCTGCTGAGCTCAGCAGACCACTGTGTCTGGGACTTTTTTTAATAAAGCAGCATTTTTTTCTAATTGCAGCTCACTTTCCTTTAAAAGAAACGGGATGCATTTTTTAAAAAAAAGAAACGTTTTTGTTTCACTTTTTAAGGGCAGACAGTGGTCTCTGGGACAACTGACTGCCCTTAAAAAATAATATTAGAGACAGTGACAAATTGCAACTGCATTACCACCCTCTTGAAGAGGGTGGTCATATGCGAGTGTTTTGTGACCGCAATTGCAGTCACAAAGCATTCCCATATATCCTTGCGGACGCAGTTAGGAAGGGAATGCCCCTTCCTAATTGCGCCTCGCTATTCCTAAATAGTGAGTCACAAATAAATTGTGGCTCTCTATTTAGGAATTGTACATGGCCAACAGTGAGTCTGCATGAGCAAACGCGTTCGCAAACCTGTTTGCGCATGCAAAATCACATCGTACATTGGACCCTAAGAGTTTAATTTTCGAAGGGCACCATGCAAAGTTAATGTTGTGAAACATGTACTGACAGCATGAGGAATTTATAGGCAAAACATCAGTTTTAGAGAACTTTAAAATGTAACCAGAAATGTTGGACTATAAATCCATCTCTTGCAAAAAGGGATCTAGGAAGGCTAGGGGATTAGACATATATACCAAAATGTCATCTGCATAAGCGGAAAGTTTGACTTCAAGGGAGTTAAGTTTAAAACCAGATTTGAAAGGGCTCCAACTAATGTGTTTGAGAAAGGGTCCTAAACAAAGAAGAAAAAGCAAAGGTGAAAGAGGACATCCTTGTCTAGTGCCTCTTTGTAAATTAAAATAAGGAGAGAAATGCCCATTAACAAAAACAAATGCATGTGGTTCACAATATAGTAGTTTGATGAAGGAAATACATTTAGGGCCAAAACTAAACCAATGGAGAGTATTAAACATGAATTGGCAATTGGCAGCAAGAGGAGAGGGGCATTTTTCCCAAATCCAAGAATGTTACAGTACATCCTAGCATTATTCGAAGATACTCTACCCCTTGTAAAGACAGCTTGGTCAGGTTTGACAAGAAGGGGAACAACATCTTCTAACCGAGAGGCTCGAATGTTGGCAAAAGTTTACAGTCATAGGTAATTAACTAAATTGGATGGTTGTTTTACGTAGGGCATGATCCTTATTTGGCTTAGAACAATAAGGGCAACTAAAAAAGGGTCATTAGATTTAGAGTCCGATAAAAAAGAATTCAAGAATTCAAGTAAATTAGGAGCAAAAAAAGAAGGTATTAGTTCAGTAGAAAAACCATCTGGCCCAGGAGCTTTGGCTTTCTTTAAAGATTTAATAGCGTCAATAATCTCCTGAGAGTTATGTCCTTTTCAAGCACATTACAAGTATCAGGAATATAAGGAGGCTTAGGAGGGCCGTTGAAAAAAGTTTGAATGTCGCATTCAGAGTGATATGCATGTATAACCAGTCATAGTAAGATTGGAAGGTGTAATAATATCAGGGTCCAAGGACATTATAGTATTGGTATGTTCATTATGAATAGGTCCAATATTTTTCCTTTCCAATGCAATTTTTAAATAACTTGCCAACATTTTATCAGCTTTATTTTGACCTCTATGATATTTAGACTTAATTTTAAGGAGGACGTTAAATGCATCAACAGTAACACGTTTATTTAGGGGAGTCTGCACTGACCAGCTTCTCTGGTTGTCATCACGTGAACCACATTACAAGAGTGTGATGAAGCATTACATTAGTAGAGTCTTTCTTCCTGAATTGTTGAACAGTGTGTGTTCTCTATTTAGAGACATGAGGTACATCTTTATATGTTTTCGAGTGAGAGTTTGTGTCTGGGTCTGAATTCTGATGTGAGTTGTTATGGCCATACCTGTCCAATGTCCCCCAAATCTGAATGATGCACCTAGTGAGCATGGTCAGTTGGCCCAGAGGTAGGGGATTAGCTACAGGGCATAATAGAAAGTCACACCATTCACACTGTGTGTGTATGGGTAATTAGAGATGGAAGCCTTTGAGAAGTGAACAAAGGCCACACTGCTGCCCATTGCCTATTTAACATAGACATTGTGTGAGAAATTCAGGTCGTAGGTTCATCTGGCACACAGAATTTAATGGGACCCAATTGTAACAACCAGGGTCTTTTGCTTCTGGTGTCCTGGAACACCCATATTGCAAGCACCCACACTGGAACCAAGCACCCCTTTTAGCATGTGACTCTTGGGAAAGCAAGTTAAAGCCATTCAAGGCTTACTGGAGGAGGTGCTGTTGGCTAGAGACCCAACTATGCAACGCAACAAACAAAACGTAATATACTAATTTCCAGGCAGTGCTTTTTCTTTGAAAGGGAAAAGTACTTTAATACTCAAATTTTAATAATACATACAAGCTTTCAATTGTTTACAGATTGGCAGGTAGAAAAAACAATAGGGAGACCCTCTAAAGGGCCTCAGCAACTATATGGCGTGAACAACAAGGAAAGAATACCATTGTTAAATAACCCCTGATATGCCATAGTCATAAATACTGGTTTTCATGCCAACAGATACTTACCTCTAAAATACACAATAAACATCTGTGCCTTAAACAAATGTGTTGTGCATTAATAAAAAGTCAGAACTACAAGTTTTGTTGAAGGAAATCTCTGTACATTCAATGATAAGAAATAGACACTTTTAGCTATTGTGCTTGCTTGCATTTTCCTTATTTTCTCTTTTAGAGCACCTGTCCACCTAGCAATGTTGAATGCAAGGACAACGTCCCATCCTTGGGTGCCTGCACATCTTACACATGGGTTCATATGGCTGCCTGAAAGCAAGGTAGTATAGAGAAGCTCCCCTCCAGTGGGACTGATCTCTGAGACCTGGAAGTGAGAGAGTGCTGCCTCCTTCTCCAAATGTGCTTTCTCCACAGTGCAGACAGTAGGGGCCATATTACATGGGTTTTTTGCTTCCTGCTCCTGCTGATGTGCTACAGCCACTAAGAGTGCCTTTGAAAGTGTTAGAAATGGGGTCTCTAGTTGCCAGAGGTTTACACCCTGTCCAAGTAAGGACAACCACTCTACTGGTGTCAGATACATCAACTAAATTAACCTGTGCTCATCCTCTGGTAGCTTGGCACAGAGAGGTCAGGCTTAACTTAAGAGGCCAACTGTAAAGTATTTGTGAAAGTCTTAAATTAAAATACCTCAATGGGCACACAACAGAAACTACAGAATATTTACCTGAGTAAAACAAAAACAAAACAACTAACCTACAATAAGTAGAAGTTGAGTTATGAATTTTTAACGATTAAATGTGAAAACAGTGCTTAGTAGTCGCTGGCAGTCAAACATTTACTTGAAGTAACGAGGGACCGATCGAAATTCAAAGTTCAGGCCAACCGCGATGGAGAGGAGGCTGGCTACAGAACCCAGACAGGCCTAGCTAAATATATACATTAGGTGGAGCTTTTATCGACATTGAGAGCCTTCTGCATCAAAGGGCGATGCAGCAGAATTTGTCACGCTTTTGAAGAAATGCAGTGGCTTTTTCAAAAATCAGCTGCAGAACCCACTTCTGAGGCCTAGGACTGGAGGGGGCACCTCAGGCAAGGGTATCACTCACAGGTGGCAGAGTCCAGCAGAACAAGCAGGATTGCAGGAAGTCTTTTGTACCCCTGAGACTTCAGTAAACAGGAGGCAAGCCAGCAAGACTTTGAAATCACTCTGGGTTCAAGATGTTTCCAGACTTTGTCATCAGCAGGGCAGAGATCAGCAGGTAGCAGGGAAGCTCAGCCAAAAAGAGAAACCATTCTTCAGAACACTCAGTCACAGAAAAGTGGCAATTCTTACAGCACAGCAGTCTTTACTCCAGCATAGTTCTTCCCATGACTAATAGTGTACTGATTTGGCAGGGTCAGAGCTCCAGTACTTATACTCAAAGGTGCCTTTAATGTAGGGGGTGCCTTCACAGGAACTCTCTGAAGTGCACAGGGATCCCTTTGAACGGAGTTCTGTCTGTCAGGCTTTCTGTGGGAAGTAATCAACCCTTTGTGTGAGGACAGGTCACAACCTATTCAGATGTAAATGTGAGCCACCTCTCCCCTTTCCTACCCAGTAAGGCTACCAGAATGCAGATGAATGCAGATGAGTTCTCAGAATTCAGACAAGCCTCTCCTTCGTGTCTTTGTGGCTGTCTAGAGGAAATGTACAAAGTGTAACTGTCACCCAGTCCAGACGTATATTGGAGACAAGTTGCAGGTATACAGAAAAACATTTAGAGCAGAGAAATGTCCACTAAAAAGTGGCATTTCTAAAATAGTAATGTTAAATCTGTCTTTACCACTAAAGAGGATTTATCATTACCATTCCAATGATATGAAACATGATTTAGCTGTTTCTTTCTAATCAGAAATTATAGTTTTGAACGTGCTTTCCTGAATTCCCAATGCTAGTCTATTAGAGGAGAAAGCCTCACGGTACTGAAAAAATGTAATTAGCTATTTGTCACTACTAGGACAGGTAAGTCTTAAAAGCATATGTCCGACCTTTAAGTTACTCAGCACCCTGCCTTAGGGATGACCTATGTGTAATAAAAGGGGAGTTTAAGGCTTGGCAAGTGGTTGTAACTGCCGGAGTGGAGGAAACTGCACACACAGGTCTTGCAATGGCAGGCCTGAGACAGGCTACTTGTGTGCATGACACAGTCAGCGCTGCAGGCCCACTAGTAGCATTTATACCACAGGTCCTTGGTAAATGGAATATCACTTTACAAGAGACATACAGATAAACTAAATATGCCAATTAGATATAAATTAATGTCACCATGTTTTAGGGGAGAAACACATGCACTTTAGCACTGGTTAGCATTGGTATAGTGCTCAGAGTCCTAAAGCCAACAAAAAGGATTCAGCAAAAAAGAGGAGGAGGAAGGCAACAAGTTTGAGGTAACCCTTCAAAAACAGCATTTTTCAAACAGAGGGTTCCTAGACTCTCATAATTTGGATGTGTTGTTTTGCTTGGTTTCCTTAATGAATTTACCAGCCAATGGAGTGGTTACTTCTTCCTTCTGGCAGCTTGGCGAAAGAACTTAGGACCTGCCCTCCTTCCTTACCCTTGGTAGTCTCCTGTACTAGGATCTTTTTGCAGCATCACCGCATGGTCCTCAAGGGTGCACAGACATAATATCGAGTCCAAAATATCGTTTGGACATAATATCGTGTATTTAATATCGAGTGGACAAAATATCGACAGGACAGAATATCGACTACAAAAATATCGTTTTCAAGGTAAATGAAGTAATATCGACTGTAAAAAATATAGATAGTTAAAATATCGAAGTATATAATATAGATAGTACAATATATCGAATTTTTAATAATATATAATTTTTTATAGTGTATTTTTATGTTATCACTTTGTGAACATTGTGTATTTATGTTATGAATAATTATATTTAACTAATTTTGTTTTAATAATGTTTGCATAATTTTAATCTGTAGCGGGTTGTGGGTTTATAGGGGAATAGGGTGGGAAGTAATTTAATTATAATTAATTAAATATGTAAATTTATTTATTGATAGTTATTAGTAATTAATTGTTAATTATTTATATTTGTTAATTAATTTAAATAAAATAGTTAATTAATTTAGAGTAATAGATTAATTGTTAAATATGTAAATTAAACTAATTTAATTCTGTAGCGGGTTGTGGGTTTATAGGGGAATAGGGTGTGAAGTAATTTATTTATAATTAATTAAATATGTACATTTATTTATTGATAGTAAATAGTAATTAATTGTTAATTAATTTATATTTGTTAATTAATTAATTTAAAATTGTTAATTCATTAATATTAATTGATTAATTGTTAATTATGTAGATGTAACTAATTTCATTTATGTAGCGGGTAGTGGGTTTATAGGGACATAGGGTGGAAATTAAATTATTAATTATTAATTAAATAATAAAACTAATTACAATTTATTTATTTGGAAATAATTGTTATATTTGTTTAAGTTATAAAATATTTATTTGTTAATGTTTAATTAATTAGTATTAATAGGTGATTAATTTAATTAATTATTGTTAATTTTTTTTTAAATTAATTATTAATAGATATTTTTTTGTAGATTTTTGAATAATATATGAATTATTTACTTTCCCAAATGTTGTATTCTGTGGAGTGGGAATAGTAATTTTAACCCCTACGCTTTCCAATGCTTTCCCTACTGTTGCACCTACTGGAGTGGGAATAGTAATTTTAACCCCTACGCTATCCAACGCTTTCCCTACTGTTGCACCCACTGGAGTTGGAATAGTAATTTTAACCCCTACGCTATCCAACGCTTTTCCTTCTGTTGCACCCACTGGAGTGGGAATAGTAATTTTTACCCCTACGCTATCCAACGCTTTCCCTACTGTTGCACCCACTGGATTGGGAATAGTAATTTTAACCCCTACGCTACCCAACACTTTCCCTACTGTTGCACCCACTGGAGTGGGAATAGTAATTTTTACCCCTACGCTATCCAACGCTTTCCCTACTGTTGCACCCACTGGAGTGGGAATAGTAATTTTAACCCCTACGCTATCCAACGCTTTCCCTACTGTTGCACCCACTGGTGTGAGAATAGTATTTTTAACCCCTACGCTATCCAACGCTTTCCCTACTGTTGCACTCTTTGGAGTGGGAATAGTAATTTTAACCCCTACGCTATCCAACGCTTTCCCTACTGTTGCACCCACTAGAGTGGGAATAGTAATTTTTATTCTTTTGTTATTGTACGTTAATAATATTGGCTATTATTTAATTATATTTTGTTACTATATATATATGTTTTCAGAAATATGATTAAATATTTTTTATTTTTTACTTTCATTAATTATTTAATTATCATTAGTTAATTTAAGTATTCTTAAGTATATTTTAGTACTTCGTTTTTAATATTAATTTAATTTAATAGTGTTTTTAGTAAAGTCGATATTTTTTAAAACTATATTTTTGTAAACGATATCTTAAACTCGATATTTTTGTACTTACCTGTTTGTAGATAGAAACTCGATATTTTGTCAGTCGATATTTTTTACACGATATTCTTGCAGGTCGATATTTTGCTATTCGATATTATTTCAGTGATCCGTCCTCAAGGCAGACCATTCATGCTGCCTGCTCTCCCAAAGCATTCAAGGCCCTCTGTCACTTTCAGGGTATCTGTTTTTCCAGCTGGTGCCTCGGCTATCCTCTCCTAGGGCACCCGCAGCTAGAACCTATTCACAAATGTCCAAGTGGACCCGACCCAATTGCAAGTCCACCCTCTACTCTCCCTAAGATGAAGGTGGTCAGCCCATACCACTTGCTCTGGAGACAGAGGCCACAAGAGTCGGAACATACAGGTTCCCCAAATCCAAAAGTAGTCCACACATTCTGTGGGCCCATCATCTTCCTCTTCTGAGGTTACACTCTTCTCACAATCTCTTCCATTCTGCATGCATTTAACATGGAGGTGGAGTATTCTAGAATATGGAAATCCCCACCAAACCCCATCACTGTGATCAATGTGAGAAATCCAGGCCTGTTGGCACATACATATGTAATAGATATTCACAGACATTAAAAGTAGTTGTAAGGCTACATTTCAAGAGTTAGCAACTAGATGTCACTAGAGAGAATTACCAAAGAATGAAGGATGCATAATTTCCACTCACAAGTGACAGATATCTTAAAGATATTATATGAAATTGGAACGTGAACATATCTCTCACAATGATTAATTGTCTTCACACATATTGTACTCATAACAAAAGGTGATCTAATTATGTCCGCAAGTAGCAATTGTGCTTATGTTATGTTGTGATATGTTCTGCTTAGTTCTATCATGCTATGTTTTATCATGTCATTGCAGGAAAACCGTGCATGAAGCAGTGGCTGCTGGGCTGACCATATGCATTAGTGAGGAGTTCCAGAATGTTCTGCACCTCTCTAATTATATCAGTACCAGCCTTAAGTTACAGTCTCCATTCAGATGTGTGCTGCCTTTGGGGCATAAAGGGACATTTCTTTCTCTGCCTCAAAATATGCATCATGTTATTTACCTTATCTATACACATTTAGGTCCTAGACTTCTAAGGTATATAAACAGATCAAGAGTTACCTTAAATGTGCAATATTCAGTTCAAAAGGGTCTCTGATAGGTCCAGAAAACAGACGCTACCCTGTTGAACCTCATCTGCATGGGAGCCAACTGGATCACCCAGAGCCCTGCTCAGCCCTTTTAATCCCCGATGCAGATGCAAGGAGAGAGCTGCAGAACTGTACAGATGAAACGATTAAGGTTAATAGAGATACCTTGGCTCATATTGGTTGTGATTGGTATGTGGTGCTGCTGCTGCCTCTTTCCCAAGGTACATTTATGTGCCTCGAATGATGAACACAAGGATTAAAATCAGAAGACCATTCCCTTAAGACATCTTGTTACATCAAGGTTGAAACAGAAGGCTTCCCGTCTGTTGGATGAAGTAGTTGACTGTAGAACTACACCATGGTGAATATAAATACTCCAAATCATTTATTCATGTTTGTACTGTAGATGACTACCATCATTTTCTGCACCCTTCTAATGCTGGAGATACTTTTGCTCCTTTTCGTGCTCTGTGGTTGATTTGTCTTTCTATGAAGTTTAGCACACCAGCCTAATTTGTTGTCGCGTGTAAGTAAGCATGAGAGTGACATGGAAGGAACAGCAGATAAAGAGGTAATTTCTAAACTTATGTAAATAGTTTGGTTACACTGAGCTGAGTCACTTACCTGTTTTTATTTTCCTTGGCAAGCGTCTATTTGGGTGGAATCTGGGTATTCCGGTAGAAACTGGAGAGCAGAGGGAGGGAAACAAGAACAAAATCAAACTCACGGAAGAAGGCAGATCAGCGTAGGGCAGGGGCGGCTCACCTTCTCTGGCAGTGGAGCGTCGCTTTCTCGCAGTGTGGGAAGCCAAAACATAAAATGGTAATAACTTTAAGTTATTACCATTTTATGTTTGCTTTGCGGACAGGCGAGTAGGCGGTGCTGCGCTGCTCTCCGTGCATGGCAGGGTGAGGAGTGGTTTGCCCACTCCTGAGTGCCCAACGACTGTTTGGTTGGCCCTCTCGGGCCTCCCAAACCAGTCATGCGCACTCTGCCTTTTTCCATGCAGGCTGCATTGCAGGCTTCATGGAGTACATGTCCACCCCCCTAGCCCTAGGCTGGGCACCGTCCCGACCAATCAGAATTCTGCATTACTGTGTTGTGATTAGCGTAGGGGAGGGAGCCTGGCTGCCTGCTTCGTGTTCCTGTCGGAGACAGGAGAGCAGGAGGAGAGAAGACGCGGGACCAGGAAAAAAGCTAGGTTTTCATTCTTTTTTTCAAATTTTGAGCCCCTCCGCACACGAGCCCCCCTCCCCGTGTGACGCCCTACCTGTGCCTGCCCGCCCACCTACAAGCCATGCCGGCCACTACTGGTGTAGAGACTCAAAGGCAAGAAAGGTGTAGTCAGGAAGGGGTGTTAAATACAGCATCCACGTCCAAGGTGTTCCCTTGGGACCTATAGTGCTCCAGTGAGACCAGGAACCCAGGACTGGTGTAAGCACTTTGGTCTTTGCAACAAAGATGCACAGAGAGGAATGAGGGCCATCATTACTTTATAGTTCTAACCTATATCTTCTTTTTCACTGGATGATGTCTCTTGCATGTTGAGGTGTAGTGAATCCATCTGCTGAGGTATATGAGCATTGTAGTCTGCTCTGATTCGCCTTCTCTAGGGTTGAAATGTCAATGATACCTCCCTGGCCAGCTCGAGGCCCTGCGTCCAAAATACTGCAATGGAATAGAGCAGCAGGGCAATTGTATTTGTATTTCTGTTTACCCTGGCCTCTTCCAAACTTGTATATATCTTAATCACCTTGTACATATCACGCACCCAAACGTGTCACTGAGCACAACTTGTTACTTGATCACAACTCACTTTGACTTTCACCTTGTTGGCAGCCGTGTATAATCAATTTTTATATGTGGGTATATATAAATGATGCAATTTATATAAAATATCCCAACACCTTGAAAACCTGATTCTTTGCTTTCATTGTGCGTTCCTTGTAAATGCTTTCACATTTAACCTGTGCAGAACATAAATTGTTTCTAAATTGAATTGTATTTATAAGAAATATTTTGGTTACAAGTAACAATACATGCAGCACTCATTCCACAGGTCCAGCAAATTTCTAAAGGTCCCATTACAGAGTAAATTTAAACAGTATTTAACATAAACAACTCAAACAAATGCCTTCATCAACGATTGCTATTATCACCTTCTGCCCTTGCTTCAGTGCTATAACTATCGTTTGCAATTGTGTCACAGCTCCATAGTGCAGCTAGTCTTTTAACATTTCCATCTGGCAACTCTTGTTTTGCAGATGTGACACTATCTGCTAAAGAGATATGACTTCTTTTTTCGCCTTTTCCTTCACTGCAAATGTAATTGATATATATCTTTACTTGTCAGAATTAACAGCACATTTGTCATAGTTCAGATTATGTTCATAAGAAGAGGTTGAGTATTATTACTACTGGTTCCATACGATTGCATGAACCCATGTTTTAACCGGAAGAGCTCTACTGTCGTAATCCCTGCACATCCAAATATATATCCTCATGGAAAGCCAGTGCTTTTCTGCCAAACGAAGTAATTGTACATTTGTTGTCTCACTTTCACATGGCTTGTATATGTATGAGGTAAGAAGATGAGCATGTTATAAAACATCAACACATCGTGCATATGTTGTCTGTAGTCACAGATCTGGGTTGAATCCATCATCGTTCTTTAGCTCACTTCGCTACCTCAGTTCAGACCCAGCTATATGCAAATCAGTCTTGACCCTGTGCCTCATGTGAGCAGTCAAGCCCGAACTGCCAGGCCAGGTCTTCCTTGAACCGGAAACAAGCATCTGCTTGTTTTTGCTCTGATTCCAGTCAACCAAGTACTTTCTGAGACATACACACATCCTACTCCTGTGGAATTGGAATGATATATTGGAATTATAAGATATTGTAGATAATCATTATAGAGATGAGGTAGATTTCTTTGTTTGCCAGGAGAATTTTTTTTATACTCGTATTTCATAGAGAAAAGTAATTGGGGAGGGTATTGCAGGCTCAGTGTTTGGTGCTATAATACTGGGCCTGTTGAACTTGACTCTCACTGGAGGGTCGCCCCAAAACCTTTTCCCTTCCCCCTCATGTTTTCTGACCTTTTCTGTTTAGGGCTTTTAGCATACGGTGCCCTTTAGCACTGCTAACCAGTGTCAAAGTGCTGGGGCTTGCTCCTATAAGCATGGTAGAATTGCTTACATGCAATTGGCACACATAATTTACTTGTAAGACCTGAGTAAAGGGGTACTACAGGTACCCAGGGCCTGTAAGTTAAATATTACTAATAAGCTTGCCACACTTATTGTACCACCCACTTAAGTAGTCCTTTTAAAATATTTCTCAAGCCTGCCATTCCAGCATGTGTGCAGTTATAAACTGCCACTTCAACCAGGCAAAATAAACCTTTTGCCATGGCTAAACCTTCTTTTTTAATACATATAAGCTACCCCTAGGGTAGGCTCTAAACAGCCCATAGTGCAGAGCGCATTGTATTCAAAAAGTTGGGCATGTACTTTTACATTTGATATGGCCTGATAGTGAAAAACACTGAAATTAGTTTTTCACAATACAAGGAATACCTCTCTCATAGGATAAAATTGGGTTACCTTAAACCTCTCCGATAGGATATTATCGGGTTACTTTATTATATCTAATAAGTCATAACTTTTGATTGGGAACTGGTGGAAATGTCATGCTTGGTATCTAGAGAACTGTTAATTTAAAATCCTCTGTAATGGTAAAGTCGAATTTTTATGTCACAATTCTGAAAGCACAACTTTAAGAAAGCTGCCATTTTCTTCTAACATTTTGGTGTCTATGTCCTTTGTCCTGTGTCACATGACTAGGTGTAGTTGGCAAGAGGCCTTTATATGTTTTTCCAAGACAGTGTCAGAAAGGGGACTGGGTGTTGGCCGGAAGAGCCATCCTGACAAGAAGGGTGGGTGCGGAGCTGTCACCTACCACACTTATATTTGAGAAGAGATGCTTCACCACACTCAAAAAGGACATCCCACTAGTCTTTTGTCACCCATGACACCCTGGGACCAGGGCAGGGAGGAAGGAAATTCCAGAAATATCTGTGGGGGGAAACTCTAGAAGTTTCACCCACTTCGAAGCTGACACCAGGTTTAAATATTGGACCCTGAGACCCACTCTTGAGTTCATTCCTGGACTTGCAGAAGACTACAGAAGGATTGCCTTGTACTCCAGAGGACGGACCTGTTTCTTGAGGCCTGCCTTGTTTCTCAGAGGACTATGTTGCTGCATAAGGCCTGCCTTGTTCTTCAGAGAACTACCTTGATGCTTGAGGCCTGCCTTGCTGTTCGAAGGAGAGAGGATTATCTCCATCAACCCAGGGCTACCAGACTGATTCCAAGGGTCAGTTTGCTGACCTCCTGTTCTGAGCTACAGGGATACAACAAGCCCCGGAGGCCTCCCTGCAACTGCTCAGCTGACCTGCTGCAGATGACCCTGCCTGGATCTCCAACTGGACCCTCCTGAGCCCTGCCAGCCTCTGCTGGAGTGAGTTCCTAATCCCCAAGTGTTGCGTTCCCAGGTTCTGGACCCGTGGCTGAAATCAGTTGAGCTCTTCCTGAGAAATCCTGTAGTTTTGAACTCTACATGTCAAACTTTGAGATTGTAATATTTTCATGGGGAATAAACTGGTTCCTATATCCATTCCATACTTCATTGTGGTTGGCCTGAACATGTGACTTTGTTCTGGTCTAGCATGACCAGGTACCCACAGTTAGTCCTTCTGCTAGTTTTACTTAAATCTTTAAAAATGCATAACTCCAGTTGTATTGACTACATGTTTGTCGTTTTGGTCTCAAATCTATTCATTAAATTATGCTGTATTGTTCTAAAGTGGTGTGGGATTGGTCTTCACCAGAATTCCTTCTAAGTCCGAAGGTAAGCACCAACATGGCCAAATCCAACTCTTGTATCTTCCCCGTGCTCTATTGCAGTCGACCATAATTTTTGGTTTTGGCCTGTTCTCTTGTGACTAGATATATGCAGTTGGTGTTTGAACATTTAGGCACTAGTTTCTGCTGAAAACCTAAAAACATTCATAACTCTGATTATGCTGACTGGATTTTTGTCGGTTTTGTGGCAAATGATTTATTAAAATGTACTCTATTTTTCTAAATTGGTATGGGATTTTTCTTGTGTTGTGTTTTTGCTTTATTACTGTTTGTGTGCAGCATAAATACTTAACACATTGCCTGTAAGTTAAGCCTGACTCCTGCTGTGCCAAGCTACCAGAGTATTGAGCACTATTAAAGTTTAAGACTTTTGTGCTCCACCCTGACCCGGTTTGTAGCTTGAGAGGGCTCACACCTCGGTCAACCAACAATGTAATTTGTCAAAGGGCCTTTTTTGAAATTGGTATCAGTAGGAATAATAAATGGGTAAATAGCCTAGGGAACCATAGAGTGAATTAATATTAGACATCGCATGATTTTACAATGAAAGGTAAGTATAGTTAAGATAAGTATGAATATATATATATATATATATATATATATTCACTGAAAAAAACATAGGTTTCAGTCACGTTATAGTTAGGAATTAGCATTTAAAAAACCTTAGAAATTCACTGAAAAAAACAATTGGTTTCACAGATGTTATAGTTAGCTGGACATTTCACTCATGCAAAACCATAGAAATTCCCCCGTTATAGTTAGTTCAGCTAACTATAACTTGCGCGCCCGCAATGCACTGTTGATGACGTCACATATTACATCACTCCTGACATGCTCAGTGACAACACTCATGACATCACTGATGACATCTCAAATGACATCACTGATGACATCACTGATGATGTCATCCAGTGAATGTGTGTCTTTCTGAAAAATAAATATTGTTTATATATGTATATCTAAACAACGATGGAAGAATAAATGGGTAAATAAGTGTCTAAATGGATGTTTTTTTTGTAAAAATGATTGCATAACTGACTTATTAAGGGTATCTTAGGGAATACATTTATTAGCGAGTAATGTTTAAATATGTAAATATCTGTATCAGTGTCTCCCTTTGTGTATAAGTGGCTGCATGGGTTGGTGACTAGCTACATGAGTGTGTATATGGCTTATTAGTTGTTTTTTTTAGTATAAGTATGAGTGTCTGTATGGTTCCGTGGGGGATATTACTTAGCGTCTAGATGCATGAATGACTGACTCACTGTTTGTATGTGTTTTGAAGACAGCATGTCTGCAAGACTGTATGGGTGGATGAGTTTGTGTATGAGTGTGTTAGTGAGTGAATGACTGTCCCAATAGTGTCTTTATGAGTAAGTACATATGTTTTAAACTAGTATATGTGAGTATTGATGTATGTAACTGAGTATATATGAGAGTGAGAGATTGGAAGAGTTCCTGTATAAATAAGTATTTGTTTCTATAAGTCATGGTTTAAGAGAGTAATTACGTGTATGTTTCTGTTGAATAAGTGTAGTGGTGTGTGTATATAGGTGTATATGCAAGTAAATGGATGTTTGATAGTTTATTTGCATGTGTGAGTATGTGTGTGAGTAACTCTATGTATGAGTGTCGGTGTGTAACAGGATGTATAGGTGTATGAGTGCATATGATGAGTGAGTACATGTATGAGTGACTGTATAGAAATGTTGGTGAATGAGTGGATGTGTACGTAGATGTTAGAATTACTGAATACGTTGTTGTTACTGGTCAGCTGAACTAACTATAACAGGGGAATTTCTATGGTTTCATATGAGTGAAATGTCCAGCTAACTATAACATCTGTGAAACCTATGTTTTTTTCAGTGATTTTCTAAGGTTTTTTAGATGCTACTTCCTAACTATAACGGGTTTGAAACCTATTATTTTTTCAGTGAATTTCAAAGGTTTTGGAAATCTTAATTTTTAAAGGTATTCATTATTATATTTCTGTCTTTCTATACTAATTTCCTACATTTTTATTATAGTTATTTATAGTAATTTCATTTTTTAAGTTATATTTCATATTCTTAATGTAAAATAATAACAAAACAAAAGCCGAAAATAATTTTTTATATTTAATATTTTTTTCCCAATACATTAAAATCAAATTCAACATATTTCCTTTTTCCTTTTTGTATAATCGTACTGTACACGTACGGTGATTGCACATACTTTGTACAGGTAATCGTACACTGCGTGTACAAGTGCATACGTTAAGAATACGTTTTGACGCTAAGCGTCGCATCGACGTTTCCGTGTGACGTCATGTACGACGCCCCTTGCGCGTACGGCGCGAAAGTTTAGAATTGTTTAAAAACATATATTTATGTATTTAATGTACATACTAAGTAAAGACATTATCTGGGATAATCATGAAAATGCTTTTTTTAACTTCTAATAACCGTATATTACTATTGAAAGCAATTACGAAAAATGCAACTGTACGTCGTACGTACTCGCACTGTAAATGCACTGTAAATGCACTGTAAGTGTATGCAAAGCCATGTGAGCACAAAAGGAACGTTTTGATTCGTTCATAATACGTCATATTTAAACTGCTGAAAGACCATTCCTATTTTGATCATTCTACTTGGACTTTCTCAAGAGAAGCATCTATTCTGTGGAGCTGTAGTCCTTTAAAACCAAACTATACAATGGCTGCTCTTTTTTAAACTTCATCCGAGCATTCCTCTGAAGAAGAATTTGTTGCTGAGCAACCTCAGAAAAAGAGAAAGGAAGCTTTCATTTGTAAGTTTTTTTACATATCCTGAGGGACTGAAAAAAGTAAATGCACCAAAAGTAACTTGCAAGATCTGTGAGGTTACTCTTTCCAGGGGTGATCCCACTAAAAAGTACTCTTTCAGTACAGCCAGCATGGTTCACCATGTCAAAAATTTGCATCCAAATAACTATGCAAGGATGGCAACACAAACGTTGCAGGAGAATACTCAACCTGCAGTTCCTACTACCTAAACTCCACCACCACCTCCTCCGAGCAGTCCGCATCCTATTATTGTGCCACAGTTTGCAGATCTGAAATTTCATTGTAAATATTGCAAAAAAATACTTTGTTACAATCAGCAGTCTATTGATCTCATTGTGAAGAGGAAAGAAGAGCAATGTTGTCCAAAACATTAATTTTATTTTTAACTTTTTTGTTCCTGTTCCACACTTTTTTTGTTTCCAGTTCCATTTGTTCAAAAATAAAATAGAAAACTAAAAAGACAAATAAAACAGTTCTTATCAGAACAGCCTTCACTGGTCAAAGAAAGAACTATGGGCCCGATGTAGGTAATCCCAGATTACCAATTCTTAAATACCGAATCATAGCAATTCGGTATTTAAGAACTGGCAATCGGGATGTAGGTAATTTTACCGATTTAATTACGAAATCGGTATGATTCGGTAATTACCGAATCGGTATTTACCGATTCAGTAATTCACTAGAACATTGAACCAGTAGTGTGAGAGTGTTTGGTGAAAGTCTAATGATACGCACTAGGGAATAGAACCTATAAAAGACAAGTTTAGCAGTGCATAAAAAAAATACATATGTTGTCTATAAGGGTTTGAAACAGTCCATACCCTAAGGCCCACTTTGCACCATGAGTACTTGCATAGTAGCTAAACGATTACAATTCTGGAAGCAGAGTGTCTCAAACCAATATTATTATATAATAATACATTTATTCTTGTACCATTTCATAAGTTAATGCAGCTTCTATTATAATTTCATCAGGTATTTAATTTTCCTGGATATCAGTTTCAAAAGTCATCTGAGGAATCTCAATCTCATCTAATGCTTCCACAAAAGCATCATCCAAGGTTTCATCAAGAAAATCACAACTGATATCTCCAACATTTATTTCATCCACTTCAATAACGTTGCTCATAAAAGATATGTTCATCTCTTCTACGACAGTGTTAGTATTTTCAAAATCGTCTTCCATATTGTTTTCTTGATTTTCCATTGTAAATTTGTTATGCTGACCGCCTCCTACAAAAACATAAACACTTTATTTTATAATTTTTCCTAATACAGAACACAAAACTAGCATTATCAACTAATTTGCCATTTGATAAATATTATATAAATACCATTCTCAACTACTTTATAACATTATATAATTATGAATAATTATATGAACGTTCAGTTTTAAAATGTATTAAATTACCAAACCAGTCACTCCTTATCACTATCTGAAAAAAACAGGCTGTTATTATAAAATGCAGTAGTAAAAAAAGTACAATATCTCTATTCACCTTACCTGGTCCAAACTAGTAGATGTGTTGTAGTGAAATGCAAAGAATACTGGAACACTCCGTATATTTATATTTTTAGTTTTTCAAATCTATATAAAAGATACAAACCATCTTTGTATCATTGACATGGATACATAATGGAAACTAACAAAGAACAATTATTTAATAACCTACCCTAGTCTATCTCTATTCCTTATCTATAATTTAGTCTAACACTGCTAATTACCTACTCCTTGGTCTTTCGAACTAGCCTCTCCTCTAGTGTTTATCTGCAACCTTTGTGCTTTCTCTTCAGGAATATCTATGGAGCAATTGAAAACGGGTCTGAACTCGGGAACATCTTAGGTGAAGTGCGCACTCGTTAGGGAGCGCGCGCCTCACCAAGGATTCCTCACAGGTGTGTGGTAAATGACTAGACTGCCACTGCGTCTTTCCTCGAGACACCCATATTTGAATTCCTCTGTTGCACTAAAGCACTCCAAGTCTGTTTCCTTGCGGATTCTTCATCTCTCCTGCGCCAGCTAGGATTTAGATAAGCCATTATCGTATCCACTGATTAAGTAGGGGTTCTGACAGGTACACTCAGTATATAATTTTTTTAAATCTCTTTCAAAAATACAAACCATCTTTACACACCTATGTTCTCCAATCCTTGTTTTGTTACTTCAGCTCAGATGAAGCACATTCCATTGACCATTTTTACCAGTTATTTGTACTTGCCTTAAGCAGAATAAATAATAAAATAATGATATATTATAAAATTACTATCTGTGGAAGACACAAAAAAACACAGTTACAATATATCTTTTACGATACAAAATAATTTTTAAAGTATTACATTTGCCTTTTTTGTGTTCTCGGAATATATTGAATTTCACTAGAAACAGTGAGTTCAATAGTACTCATCACATAACAGCGGGCAAAAAAAGACAATAAAAAAGATTATCTTAAAAAAAACATTCAACATTCTCAATAACAATCTACGAAATAGAAATAAAACATATCTTAAATGTTTTTTTGTAGGAGCAATTTCTTACGTAAATATGACATCTCAAACAATTATAAAATATTAAAGCATTAAATCAATTAAATCAATCCAAGGAACAACCCCAAGCAGTCGACACCATGGGCAATGCACCTTCTTGTGAAGATTTCTCTGCTTTCTTTAACCAAAAAACTGACAACATAAGGAGCGATCTCTTTATTGACGCAAGCCTTTACTCCAAACCCCACTGCATAACACCCAATGATCCAAAAAGCAATGCGACATGGTCATCCTTTCACACTTACTCTGAAGAAGAAATTGTCAAACTACTCAGCACCCTGAAACCATCCAATCACCTCAATGACCCTCTTCCTGCTAACGCTGTAAAAGACTTCACCCCTTTGCTCCTCCCACTCTGGACTAAAATCATCAATAGCTCACTCCAACAAGGAACAATCCCTGACTCCCTCAAAGTTGGACAAGTTACTCCTTTACTAAAGAAACCAACAGCCGACCCCACTGATCTAAACAACTACCATCCTATTACCAACATTCCCACTCTCGCCAAACTGTTGGAAAAATGCGTTCAACTACAATTGACAAAGCACATAGAGCAGCATGATCTCCTCAACCTTCATCAATCAGGCTTCCGAGCAGGGCACAGTACCGAAACTGCTATGACTCACATAATTGACGACGCCCTCCAAATTTTAGATCAAAATGATACCTGCCTCCTCATCCTTCTTGATCTCTCTTCAGCATTCGACACTGTGAAACATGAGAACTTACTCGAGCTCTTAAGCACAAGAATGGGTCTTTCTGGGACGGTTCTTCAGTGGTTCACCTCTTTTCTTCACAACAGGTCTCAGAAATTCAAGAGCAACAACTTGATGTCCTCTCCAGTACCTGTATCGTTAGGTGTCCTGCAAGGATCCTGCCTATCCCCTACTTTGTTCAACCTAGTTATGGAACCTCTCACCACCTTGCTACAAGCATCCAATGTACACTTTCACATGTACGTCGATGACACTCAACTATATCTCAAACTACAATCCCCCAAAGACATTATGCGTCTGAACTCAATGATCAGAAACACCCAATCCTGGCTGGCCGACAACCACCTCAAGCTCAATGCTATGAAAACTGAGTTCCTTCTGATCTCACCTCCCGCGAAAATCGTTTCCACTCAAACCTGGCTTAAACACCTAACTGCACTCAATGTCCAACCGACCATCGTGGACTCAGCAAAATCTTTAGGCATAACACTGGACGCCAATCTCAACATGCAGCAGCATATCAGCAAGGCAACTAAGGGAGCAAACTTCCAAATAAATACCCTGAGGAAACTCAAACCCTTCCTCCCAGCCAAAGACTTCCAAACTGCTGTACAAGCGCTAATCATCCCTCGCATAGACTACGGCAGCATCGCCCTCTGCGGTCTCCCCCTAACTAGAACTGCACCCCTAAGGGCCTCACTAAACGCGGCAGCGAGGCTCATCACTGGATCTAAAAAACATTCACACATCTCCCCTGACTTCAAATCCCTGAACTGGCTGCCTTTTGAAGCCAGAATACATCTGAAAATTGCCTGCATGACGCACAAAGCCATACACCTGAACTCATCCGGCTACCTCACTCAGAAGTTGACAATGTCCGGCGGCTCCAGAACCACCAGAAGTGCAAACAATCTTCTGTTGAAGCCTCGAAGATTCCGGAAGGAACGAACCTACAAACGCTCCTTCTCAGGAATGGTGCCTAGGATCTGGAACTCACTCCCTCCTGAAACCAGGCTCATCACCTCCACTTCTGTTTTTAAGAAAGAAGTTAAAGCTATCCTCATGGCTAAATACACCTAAACTACTACTTTTTGATCTTTTAAGACTCTACGTCGATCTGTACTACCTGTTTGATCCCTTTGCACATATGCTTTACTTGTACTATCGACCTTACCCAATTGTTCATGCTCCCTCTTATTTGTACTACTTGCATTGATGACCTACCTTCATAACTATGCTCCCTCGTGTACCCACCCTACCATCTACCCCTTGCCTATGTAAAGCGCTCTGTTATCTGCAAAGATCTTGTTCGCTCTATATAAAACTTTCAAAATAAAATAAAATAAATAAAATAAATGTTTCTTACAAATATATGCTGACAAAATATACAACAAAAACTCGTTATTGCTTTCACATACTTTTCCGCACAGCCAAATAGTATGCGTCAAATTCTTACTTTGCAAACTGTTCAATAGTAATCCTGAGCATCTACCTCCCAGCCTTCTGATCCAAAACCACCAACATCATTTGCTCCGTCCGCCAGTGCTCATACCTCAACCTGACGCTATTCAACATCGACATGGCCACCCTCACACAAGTAGCCCAACATCACAATCTCAACAACATCTCCTATGCCTACAACACCCAGCTCATCCTCTTCCTCACCAAGAAGCCACGTACCACCAAAAGCAACCTCCACGACACAATGAAGGATGTTACCAACTACGTAAAGAGTAGCTCTCTAAACATGAACTTGAACAAAATGAAGGTACTCATCCTCAGACCCACCACCTCAGCCTCGGATGACTCCTGCTGTGGACAGTACCAACACCTACCAACCATGTCCACAACCTAGGATTCATCCTCAACTCCTCTCTCTGTATGTGTAAGCAAGTCTACACCGTCTCCTTGTACTGCTATAACACACTCCACATACTCCGCAACATTTACAAGTGGATCCTAACCAAAAGAAGAAGAACAGTGACACAGGCCCTCATCAGCAGCAGACTACACTGTGACAAAACACTCTACACAGGAATTCCAGCCAAACACCTGCAACAACTACAACAAATCCCAAACACCTCCACCTGAGTGATCATCAATGTCCCATGCTGCAGCCACATCACCCACCACCTGATACACCTACACTGCCTCAATATCAACAATACGATCACCTTCAAGCTCCTCACCCTCATTTACAAAATACTCTACAACACCAGAATAATCTACCTTAACAGCAGTAATCCTGAAAGGCCAAATTTTGATCTTAAAATGTTGGCTTTAAAAATATTAGGTAAGAATTTGGTAACTCTTTAGGCAAACATTGCTTAAAAACTAATTGACTATCATTACAATGTATCCAACCTTTCAGACATTTTAAATAAACAGTGTAATGTCAAGATGTTGTAAAAAGTCCATCATGAAAAATAATTGCAACAGCTACAAAAGTTCTTCCTGATATTGAAACTTGACCAGCTACAACATTTTTTATTAAAGTTTCCAATTTTCTTCCATCAGCTCTACAACGTTGCAGCATTAAAATTACATACTGTCCATATCTTTGTATAAATAATGTTAATAACATTTCTGATTTACATTGGCTACACTCCATGTTTTGACTTGCTCCTCTAGTTATATTGTTAAAGGACACTGATTCACAGTCAGGTAAAGTCAAATATATAAATCTTTCAGTGTCAATGTTAGTGCTACATGTAAACAAACAATTTTGACAGTCATTTTGCCATTTATAAGAAAGGCCAAAAAGGTTTTCAATATCTATACCTTCATCTTCCAGTACACCAAGCATAAACATTAAAAATTCCTGACAATCTTGCTGAATATTCTGTGTAAAGTGACTAGAACCAGAACATATGTCCAAAAAATTTCGAATATCAGAAACACTTTGTATTTTACTTGTATCACTACTACAAACAGAATACAACAACGAACTGAATCTTTTGTCCCGATTTCCAACAATTTGCTGTTGCAAACTTTCAAGAACAAAAACAACATTAACAACTACATTAGCATAGCAGTTGACACCACAACTATTTTCAAACCAATAACCAACATTATCTGTCCAACATTTCAACACTGTCCTTTTTCTTTTAGCTTGCAGGCGCAACTTCATCTTGTTTTTTTTCTTTCTCTACATTTTCACTACAGATATTCTCAAATCTTTCTCTACCTACCAATCACTTTTCAAATACTGGATATTGACCTAAATTAGGTGCATATTCTCTTCTTAACCTATTATACTCTTTCACACAATTGACATCTGCACTAACCTTTGTCTCATCAAAATCAATCAAGTACAATCCAGATAAAGTTCTGACTCGAGACAAAGCAACATATGCCATACCCTCTTTAAACACAGTACTTCCAATATTCACTAAAGCACTATCTACACTGAAACCTTGTGATTTATGAATGGTCACCGCATACGCCAAAGAAACAGGAAACTGTTTTCTGTGAACATACAAATCTTTTACAAGCAAAAACCGAGCAGAACAACGACTGAATTGTTGTACTTCTTGATCAAATTTGATTTTCAAAAACTCATACCATCTCTATTTACGTAATTAACGAAATCAACAACTTTACCCATTGCTCCATTTAATATACCCTTTTCCACATTCAAATTACGTCATAAAACTACCCTACAGTTTACACATGCACACGAATTATTTTCTAAACCAGCAGTTTTACTTATCAATTTCTCTAAATAATCCAATTTCCTCTTCAACTTTTCAAAATAATAGTGATTCCTTCATGTTCTATTTTATCAATAGCTTCCAATTTTAAAATTTCTTAATTTTCCAACTTTAACATTTCTTCAATGAATATAGAACATTCACGTAGTCTTGGCATTAAGCAGATTACAGATTTGTTTTCTGCAATTCTCATGTATATTTTCTCAGAGACAATATATTCATTTGGAAACAAATTGGAAAGTAATCATCTCTGTAAAGCTTGGTTGCCATGTCCAGTCATGTTTCCAATTCCTCTACCTTGAAGAATAGTTCCATAATCAATATCATTTGCCTGTCGCATATTTGTAATAGGTTCCTTATACTCAAAATATGACCAAATGTTTACATTTCCAATGCTCCCCAAAGACTTTCTGGTATCTTCATGTGCCACTGTTTTAAACACTGGTTGTCCTTTTACAGGAGTAAGTTGTAGAAGATCTCCAAAAACTATGACATGTTTTCCTCCAAATAATACGTCATACTGTGTTTTAGGAATTTGCTGCATTCTTAAATGCTCAAAAGCAAACATTACGTTTGATACCATGCTTACCTCATCAATAATAAGAAGTTTCATTTTCCTCAAAACTCTTGAAACTTCACAACAAGCTTTTCCAAATAGCTTGTGGTATACTAATTTGTTTTCATGCTCTACTGGTAGCATTAATAAATGATTTAAAGTAATTCCTTTAATATTGTGGGTTGCTAATCCAGTTGGAGCAGTGACAACACAAGACAAATGCGACTCAGTTGTTTTCTGTAGAAAACCTCTGATTACTTTAATGAAAAAACATTTGCCTGTTCCAGCTTGTCCACTCACGTACATTCGGATAGGTTCAAATGATGAGCAAGAGCACTATTCTTCTCATGAAGTAATCCATGGTCAATCTGTTCTCTCACTTGCCCATATATTTCTTTCTGCTCAAGATTTAGCTGTTCTTCCAAGTTTCCTAAGTTTGTAACATCTTCTTGATCTTGATACATTGCTGCTTCATTTTGAACAATTGGTTCTCCTAGTGGGTCCTGACTCAACGGAGCAGAAGTTTGACTCTCTTGAGAACTGTCTCTAGCAATCTCAGCTGCAATTGTAGCTTCTTGCTCAATTTCGTCATTCAACATTTTCACATAATTATCAAAAGGACATTCTATAGTATCCTTAGTTGCATTGAAGGAATCTTCATAGATCTCAAAATCTCCAAGTAATTCCAATTCTGAAGGCCATGGCTTGAAAAGTTGCAAAAGAGCTAAATAGTAAAATTCCCTTTTGTTAGGTATTTTGCAACTCAGTTTACGGTGATTAATCAAATTTCCTTTTCTTTGTTTCACCAGACATCCTTCGAACAAATGACGGCATATATACCATTATTGATGTTTTCTGTAATATTCAATTTAAAAATTTAGTTTTGCAGCACTTTATAGAGACAAATGTTCTCAAAATGATTACTTCTATTTAGATAATATGTATCCAACATATTTGTTTTCACAATATCTTTACTTTCTGGCTCTTTTTCAGCTAAATATTCAATTTCTTGTACAGATTTAAGAACTTGGTTACGTGTTGCTGCAAGACCTAGACTCACCCTAATGATTCTTCTAGATTTGGAGTATAGACTTGCAGATGATAAGCGATCCGAGCATTCATACGCTCCAATTTCTCAATGAGATAACATCTTCAAACTGTAAGTATATAATTTCTTACTTAGACTCTTCTCGTGGAAAATCTCTTCCCACATTTCCTTCAATTCCATCTTTTCTGATTTTGTTATGTACGATGCTACATATCGAGCAACAGCAATGGAATTGTCTGCAACATATTGAATATCCATATTAGCATTCCACATGGACAAAATGACTTGGTTATAGTCATTTATGTATTTTGACTCTTTATTTCTTCTTAAGTTGTAGGTATTTTTTGGGGACTTTCCAGTGATAGTATGTCGCAAAGATGACATAAAATTGTTCACTCTTCCTTTCGATATTACTGGACGTGGAAATTCAAAACGACATTTGGTGTAGAATTTGTCCTTAGATTTGTACTTTCGACGACAGTATTTCCCACAACGATGGCTTTAGAATCATAAGACTTGTTGTCTTAAGTCTTGTGTACTTTTGGGTATATCACATGTAGCATATTCTTCAATAAACGACAAATAGTATCATCTGAGTTTGTACCAAATTTGGGAGCATCTTTGATCCATATTAGCATGTGTATGTGAGGAGCACCTCTAGCTTGATACTCCTTTCTCCAGAACCTCTCCAAGAGGAGGATTTATTTTATTGGTGATAAAAGACATCATAGCTTCAAATCTATGATTGAAATACCTGCCTAAATTAACTGGATCCAAAGAGCACAATTCTCCAGGTGTCTTGTATTCAATATTTAGTATATTTGGATTTGCCTCTCGAATAAATTGAAGTAAATCATCCCAAGCATATTCAGCACAGCTTAGAGTAAGGAACCATGTAGAAGTTCCTAAGTTCCTTAGCATACATTTCAGCTCTCCATCACGACGGTACCAGTACTCATTAGTACCACGCTAACACGCCAAGAGATTAATTAGCTGAGATTCCAAAACATTATCTTTCTGCAGTACTTTATCCATAAATTCCTTTGCAGAAATATTTTGCGTATGTACACCTATTTTCAATATATGGTTTACTGCATAAGAAAGTCCAGACAAATCACTCTCAATCTTGGATCTTCTGCATATAATCTTGATGTACGGTATTCAGATGCAGGAATCTGCACAGGTCGTTAATCATATCGTCCTCCTTTTCCTGTGGGAAACAATTGAGGGAAACAACGAACTTCCAAGCTTTTTTCCCAAACACTAATGGGACTTCCTTTTGCTTCTTTCATTTGGAATAACTCTATAGTATTCCCCATCACTTCTTTAGAATGTAGTGGATGAACACTGTAATGTTCGTAGATTTCTTCAGTTCTGGACACATCCACTTTTTCAATTTGTCCAGATGGCAAGTCACTATCTTCTTCTACAGTTATTTCTTCTTCTCTCACATACACATTTCTGTAATATTGATTGTTTTTTACCAGATACAAGGTTGCCTTTTTCACTTTCCTAACATCCACTAATTCTTGTCAGATTTTCTTACTCTTAGTAGTAACGCTATTAACAAGAATAACTAAGGGTTCATCCTCTACATTTTCGACACCAATTGTTTCAATATTTTTCTTTAAATCTAGAGGCAAATATACAACTCTTCCCTTTAATCCTCTCTGTAAATCAGAAGGAGGCAATTTTCCTGTCTTAGGCTCATAGGTATTTAAATCCATCAGTTCAGAAGGAATATTTACGAACTCAAGATTATTATGCACAGCTCTAGCAGGCATTTTGTTCTCGTCTAATTTGTTATAACAATATTTACAAATACGCTGATCAGAACCCAAATTAAAACAATTCTCTACCAACAAATAAATTGCAAAATCCTTCCGCTCATTATTTTCCTTTTCACTTTTTAAATACAAATCAACACTCCTGCTCTAATTTTTATAATGAGTTCATCGACAACAGGCACAACAATAATTTTGTCTTTCACCTGAAATCACCATAAACTTTGTAATTTATTGCTCAAAAATTTCTGTACTACAATGTTGTACATTCTCTTCTACATTTCCTTCTATTAATATCTAAATTTCTGCAATGTCTTCCTCAGGACCAAAAATAACTAACCTCAATTCCATCACAAACTTTCTTTACATTTGATACAGATCCATGCAAAAGAGCACTGTTCAACTTTTTTAACAGTAGAGCTGGACTTTTTGCATAATACAGTCTTCTGACTAATTTCCTCATTTCAGAATGATGTTCTGCTAACATCCTGAAATGGTGAAAAACACTTCAACATACTTTTTAGAAACACAAACCAGAGAATGACCTTGCAAACCAGAATTTTCTCGTACTCTGCAAGGGTCTAGTCCTTGCAACATCTTACACTTTTCTTAGTATAGTTACGTAAGAATTGCGTAAAAAATCAATAGATTATTGCCGTACACTACAAATACTACTACAATTCCAAGTGTACACTGGAGCTTTAGGACGTCTCCCTAAAACTTCATCAGCTAACACCTCTTCTGAATTTCTAGCAACAATTTTCTCTTTCTCAATAGGACAACCATTTCTAACCTCATAAGCATGACCACTAGTGTCAACTGCATGCAACAAATCATTACTCTGAAGATAACTTTCTTGATTAAAAAAAGGCTCAGAACTTGAACTATACTTTTGTGCATTTTTCAAAGTTTTCGCAAATTACCATGAAGGTCAACTTCATGGTAATTTGCATCTCTTATTTGCTAATTCGCAAATTTTAAAAGTTTGATGCATTGCATTTAAGGAATCTCAATTTGAGATTCCTTAAATGCAATCGTAATTTAAGAAATCTCAATTTTGCGATTTCTTAAATTGCGAGAACAACAAAATGCATAATGTATCCCAAAAATGGAAATTACATTCGCAAACGGCCGATTTTTGCAATTCGCACCGTTTGCAAATGCAATTTCCTTTGAGGCATGTGGGCCTTAGTCTTTAATATTTTCCTCAGAAAAGTGTTCCTTCTCTTACCAGGAAATTTTTTCTTTTTCTTAACACATGGTTCCTCATGTAAATCTTGTGGATGACTTCTCTTCAAATAAACACCTTTCTTTCGTTGTTTCCTCTTTTGACATTTGGTAGGCATGATACCGTTTTTTCAGTATTGATAAACAGAATCTATTAAAAAAAATATATATATAACATTACAAAAATAAATATATGAAATATTCTATAATATTACTTATAAGAAAAGAGGGAGGATTATGACGAGAAAAGTGAGACTAGGAAAATAAAAGTACTTACAACAAGAGAGGAAGAAGTATGAAACAAGGGAAAATATAACGAAAATGGGGAGTATAAACAGACACTGCAATATAACGGGATAAAGGAAGTATGAATAAACTGGAAAGTATCAATAGGTAAGGGAGAGTATGAAGAGAAAGATTGAAATATGAGGAGAGAAGAAAGAGTGTAAGAAGAAAAAGAGAAAGTAAGAGGACAGGGCGGCACTATAAGAAGACAGAGAAAGACTCTAAAGAAAAAAGAAGGAATATGTGAAAAGACGAGCAACTATAAGAACAAAAAAGGAATACTAGCAAAGGACAGTGTGTATAAGGACAGACAGAACAGTACCAGAAGAGAGCACGAAAAATGTGGGGAAAAGTGGAGCATAAGGAAAAAAGGGGTGTACAAGAACAGAGGATACAGTCTAAGGAGAAAAGAAGGAGTATAAACAGATGGAGGATTATGAAGAGTGAAAAGTGTATGATGAAAGAGGCAGAAGTATGACAAGAGAAACAAATATAAAGAGAGAGATCAGTATGAAAACACGGAGAATATGAGGAAAGTGCTGCAGAGTTTATGCAGGGAGTCAAGGAGGAGTAAGAGAAGAGAGCAAACAATATGAACAGATTTAAGAAGTATAAACAGAGAGGACAGAAAATGAAAAGAGAAAATATGAACACAGAGAGAAGAAGTAAAGGACTAACGGAAATATAAGAAAAACTCAGTACTATGAGACGGCAATATTAGTAGAGAGTGCAAAGTATAAGAAAAGAGAAGAGAAATGTGAGTACCTTACGAATTTTAGCGTCCTCTCTCAGGAGGTCCTATGTACAATAGCGGGAAAAATTAAATCGGGCTCCCCCAAGGATACTGCACCACCGAAAGAACTGAGGGAAAGTATGAAGACTCTAGAGCCCTATATCAGAAACCTATTGGAGCTCTCCTTCAATTCAGGGAAGGTGCCGAAAACCTGGAAGGAGGCAGTAGTGCTCCCCCTGAAAAAAAAGCCCAACATAAGTATGGAGCAATTAGAGACCTGCGCCCCATCCCACTCTTGCCATACTTCGCCAAGATAGCAGAGAAGGCGGTCAATAATTAGCTGACAGCCCACATTGAGGTGAATAAACTGCTCCACCCCTCCCAATCGGGCTTTCGACACTCCACTCAACTGAATCAGCGCTACTGCTATCCACTGAGACCCTTAGGAAATATGCGGATGAGGGACAAACAGCAGCACTGATCCTGTTGGATCTTAGTGCCGCATTCGACACTGTAGCCCAACATACACTGCTACAGGGCCTGAAAAGGGGAGGAGTGGTGGGTAAAGCATGGGAATGGCTGGAGTCCATCCTGAGGGACCGCTGCTTCGAAGTGGCACAGGGGCCTTTTTGATCTACAAAGATCTGCCTGAAACAGGGAATGCCTCAGGGGTACAGTCTCAGCTCAACCCTATTCAACCTGTATGTTGCACCAGTAGCAGAAATCACGGACAAGTTCAGGGTGGAAGTCGTGTCCTATGCAGAGGACACGCAACTGGTTGTGACTCCGACACAACTAGAGGGACAGGCAGCCACCAATTTCTGCTCCTGTTTGACGGAACTGGCAGCTTGGATGACAAATAATTGCCTCAAATTAAATGGTAACAAGACCGAGTTACTGATTGTGGGGTAGGCTGCCTCGGTCTGGACGTCAGCCTGGTGGCCCCCGGTGGTAGGCCCTCTCCCACTCCAAGCCAACAGGTGAGGTATTTGGGGGTATGGCTTGATACCAAAATGTCTTTTGAACACCAAACCAAATGGGTGGCAGGCATCTGCTTTGGGACAATGAGGGTTCTTAGAAAAACTCTGGACCTACTGCCTCTCTCAGCTAAGAAAACCATGGTCCAGGCCTTGATCACATCAAGTCTGGATTATGGTAACACCCGCTACTTGGGAGCCAACGACAAGTGCACTCAGAGGCTGCAACACATACAGAATGCAGCAGCACGCCTGGTCCTGATGCTCCCAATAGAGCACCCTCTGAGAAAGCACTGTGATCACTGCACTGGCTTCCAATTAAGGAACGAATACGTTTAAAGGCCACCGTATCCTACAAGGTAAAGGGTCCACATATCTTCACAACCTGATAACCCCGTACCACCCATCCCGACAGCTGAGGTCTAGCGGGACGGGACAGGTCCAGGTTCCAAAGTTCAGAAGAGTGAGAATGGGAGGACTAACTTTCCATGTTCTGGCAGCCCAACAATGGAATAGACTGCCCACAAATCTCTGGCTGGAGACGTCAGAGGCAGCATTCTGTAAAGGGCTGAAAACTCACCTTTTTCCCAAAGAGTAGGGAAGGGCAAGGTAGGATTGTTAGGAAGATGAAAGCAACAGTGGTTGAAGTTGAAATGATCGAACTTTACGCTGGCTTCTACAGCACGGGGACACACCAGCTGGTGTAACCAGGCGCTTTACAAATTCAGCTATTATTATTATTATTACAGAGAGAAGAGTGTTAGAAGAAAAAGAAAAGTGTGAGAAAACAATAGGGAGTACCTGCAAAGAACAGCGAGAATAAGAAGAAACAGAGAATATAAGAACAGAAGAGTATATATGAAGAAAGGAAAGAATGTAAAAAGACACAAAGACAAAAATGTGGAGAAAAGACAATTATAAAGGAAGACTGACCGTATAAGGAGAGAGGGAGTACTATGAGAAGACAGTAAGAACTATGACAACAGTGGTGAATATAATGACAAGAGAGTATATAAAGAGGAGGACAAATATACAAAAAGAAGAGCAAGTATGAAAAAAAAGTATAAAAAGAGAGCAGAGTAGAAGAAAATGAAGATAGTATAATGATAGAGGAAGGAGTAAGACGAGACAGGAGGGAGTATAACAAGAGAGTGTAGAAAATATGCAAAAAGGTTCGAATATAATTCCTTAATGTACACACATGCACAGTGTGATATTACCCAAAAAATTATAAGACCATGCATTTTACCAAAACACATTTACTACTGTAAAACGTTTAAAAAGGTGTGAATATAATTCCTTAATGTACACACATGCACAGTGTGATATTAGACAAAAAAATTAGACCATGCATCTTACCATTTACTATTGAAAAACGTTTAAATGACTATACATATTTCATGTATATAATTACAACATTTCAGTGAACAACACTGACTCATTTTCCAAATACATATGCAACTTACCACATTTTTCTGCCACTATTACATCTAAATAACTAACACAATAAAACAACAAAGACGCACAAGAGGCTTGTAAATCGACCCAGACTATATACAGACGGAGAGAAACAAGAAAGAAGACAGAACCGGGAGTATCAAGAAAAAAATTAAATATGAAGAGGAAGGGAAGAAAATGAGGAGACAGAAGGAATAAGAGAAGAAACAGGAAAATATAAAGACAAACAAGGGTAATAGGACCACAGAGGACAATATAAGAAAAAGACAGTAGTACCGAGAGAGAGAAAGGAGTAAGAGGAGAGAGAGGGAAGTATAAAAAGAAAGGCTAGCAATTATGGAAAAAGGGACAAATATAGGGCCATATTATGAAGAAAGGGCGACACATTATCGCCGCTATTATCGGCAGGAAACTGCCGCTAAAGCGGCGATAATGGGCTTGATAATATGGCCATGTGAATTCCCATAGAAGCCCAGGTTAACACCATAACCTGGGCTTCTATGGGAATTCACAAGGGCATATTATCAAGCCCATTATCGCAGCTTTAGCGGCAGTTTCCTGTCGATAAAAGCAGCGATAATGTATCGCCCTTTCTTAATAATATGGCCCATAATTCCTTAATGTACACAGACGCACAATGTGATATTAAACAAAAAAACATAACAGCATGCATTATAGGAAAACACATTTACTACTATAAAATGTTTAACAAGGGACGAATATAGGGGCATATTATCAAGACAGGCGATAAAATTAACGCCTCTTTATCGGCAGAAAACTGCAGATAAAGCGGCGATAATGGGCTTGATAATATTCTCTATGGAATTCCAATTGAAACCCATGTTAGATGTCCTTCACATCTAATATGGGCTTCGATTGGAATTCCATAGAGCATATTATCAAGCCCATTATCGTCGCTTTATCTGCAGTTTTCTGCCAATAAAGCGGCGATAATTTTATCGCCTGTCTTGATAATATGCCCCATAATTCCTTAATGTACAAAGATGCACCACATACATTTCCATACAATTTATCAACTCACCTTTCAAATTAATTTGTAGATTAAGAAGAATGCCACGTAACCAGTAGATATTCTTATACAGAATCTCTCTAGTTCAGTGTTTGCAGCAGAACCACGAAATGGAACATTTTCCCTCTCATTTTACATATGCATACATATAAACAACCAATTAAAATCCTTCACACATTAATTCAAAACATAACACACATTTCTATTGCTTTAACATTTCAAACCTTTCCAACTGACATAACTTTCCACCATAACCCCAACAGATCATGCAAAAGTCAACTGTCAACAGAGTTCAAAAGTTCAGCACTGTATAAAACACTGCTCCCCAACAATTTTAGACTATGCATAAGCACTTACTTATAAGTACCAATAAAGAGAAAAGGTCTCATTACAAGCAACAAACATATAAACACATAACCTTGATAGATAGCTGTAAAATATATATTTTTTATTTATTTTTTCTTGCATACGTACGCTTATGAAAGAACCTTCAGAATTTGCACAGTACACATACACTAAATATACCGTAAAAAAAAAGTAGCATCTATCACTAATTTTTTTCAATCCCCGGGGACCCCATCCCCCGGTGCTCAAATATAACGTTCAGCACCGTGGGGAGAGCCCCAAAACCCCCACGGTCCCTGCCGGCTTCCTGTGTCCTTCGGGAGCCAGCATTGCTTTTTGTCAGAGAGACCAGCTTACATGCTGCTCTCTCAGACGAAAAGCAATCTGCTTTCCTACTTGAAGCAGAACTCTCGCCCTACCATAGCAAACAGCAGTGTCCCAGGGATAGGCACCCCAAAACACTACATGAGATGGCCCTGTGAGGTGGTGGTCCCCAGGGCCATCAAAGGCTCAACAAAGGCTATCCAAGACTTTGACCTGCGGATCATTGTAAACCCCCCTAAGCAGTCCTAGGGGGACAGGAAGTCTTATAGCAAATAGCAAACTTTTGCTGTCAGTCTACACACTTAATCTACACACATATACAAATAAATAAAAAAATCACATTTATTCCCACATTAAATCAAAACGAAGCACACTTTTATATTGCATGAACTTTTGCACCCTTTCCAACTGACAAAACTTTCAACCCTTCCCCCATTCTACAATCTGCCAGTTACCATAGAAACACTTCAGGGAACACCTAACTCAGCACACAGGTGAAAAGTTCATCATACATTGTTGCAAATTAAAACAGCAAGTGTGCTTGACTTGAGAATAGACCAGCTTATCTGATGTAACGTTCTTTTCTATCAGTTTTTCTTAATCAATAAAAATCAGGCTTTTAAAAAGCAAACATGCATCCTATCTTAATGTAGAATGATGTCAAACAACTAATCATTTCTTTTTTTTTCAAACCTGCATATTGTCCACCATTTAAAAAAAATATTACTTTTCAAACTACCATTTAATTTACAGAGACATTCAGAGTGCATCCAGACCTCTCTTCAAGATGCTTACAGTGTGGATTATGGGACACAGCTATATTTTCAGGAGCCAAAGGTACGCAGAACAGAAAGAAATTCACAAAGACCTACGATTACCAAATGTAGACATTAAATGGATTGGACAGAGAGGATTAAAGTGGCACCAATTGATACCATTGGTGAAATCCTTTTTGCATCTCCAACCCCCTGACCTCATAATTGTGCACTGTGGTGGCAATGACCTAGGCACTTTGACAGGGGTAGGTCTGGAAATGATTATGAAGGACACCTTTGCACAATTGATGACACTATTCCCCAAAACTGCCTTTGTATATTCTAATACATGCCAAAGGGAGAAATGGAAGTGGTCCAACCACTATTGTCCACAGATTGAAAAAGCTAGGAAACATGTGAATAAATCTGTTTCTGCCTTTCTCCGAGACTATAGAGTAGGGTCCATCTACCACAACAATCTACGTTTCAATATGGATGGCATCTATAGGAGAGACGGTGTAACCTTTTACAAATGAGGGAAACAGAGTATTCCTCTTGAACTTTAGACTCTGCATTGGTCCTTACTTGTAGGTACTAAATTCTCCCAATAAACACAAGGGCTCTTTTTAGAGCCACCCAACATCTAAACACATACACTTCATAAATATCTGAAAAATATTCTTTTTCTTCCTTCAGTAGGCTTATGGGACGACTTCCAATCTCCGCACCATAAGTCGTCCATACGTGCTTGGTACGCGTACGATAAATCGCCTTTATCAAATGTTTTATAATCCCCGAGGACCCCATCCCCCGGGGCTCAAATGTAACATTGCGGACCGTGGGAAGAGCCCCAAGGCCTCCATGGTCCTCCCTGGCTCCCCACTTACTGCGGGAGCCGGCATTGCTTTTCGTCACAGAGAGCAGCTTACATGCTTCCATTCTACTTTCAAAGATGACTTCAACAGTAAAATAATATAGTACTGCATGCTAAAGGAGAAAAGTCAGCACAATTATAATAGAATAGAAAATAGAAAAAAAATACTTCTACACTCAACAAACTCGTAAGCAGACTTCACAGTTTAATTTAAAAGCACCCTAACACAACTAGTTTTTCAAAACGCATTATACAATAAAATGCGTCACAAAATAGGCTACATACATGGTGACTGTATTGTAACGTCACATAGAAAAAAGAAAGCCACTCTTACACTACCAGGAAAACACTAGAACACTATAAGGGCCAAATTTCCATTGTAGTGATTTCTTAGTTGCAAATCTAGTTGTCAGATCGACACACACACTCCCTCATAGCTGGTATACACCCACACCACACCCATTTAGCGTATCTGTCAATACACACGTGACCACATGTATAAAAAAGACGAAACACACGTGTTGTACACCATTTTAGAGTTGTTCCCAAAGCACCAAACAAGGGGCCCACTACGACATGTGTGGCCTCTTTGGTCACTGAGTTAGTGGTGCCCGAAGCACTGAGCGGGTGAAGAACCTGCGACGATGATGATAGGAGCACGAGTATGTCGTTAGCCATAGAGACATCAAGACTCTGCAGCATATATGACACTTCTTTATTGGAGATCGGGACTACATCATGAAGAAGGTGACTTTTCAATGAAAAGGTGAGCAGTGAGGCTTGAGTATGCATTGGAAGGAGTCAATGGGTTGTAGCTAACTACATACAAAAATGCGACTTAGTGTTTTAGACGAACGCACTCCTACATAATATATTAATTTACATGTTTAATTTTTTTTCCCAATAGCAGTAACGTTATTATAATCGCTGAAATGTCCGGAATATATTCACAATACAAACAGTTCGTAGAAATGTGACAATCAACGTCTATAAAAGTGCAATATTATCTAACTCCAAATTAATATAGCAACAATTAATAATCATAACATCTTTCTTTTAATATCTTTTAGATGTACAGCTTCACGATGGAGTATGTAACACGGACGATGGCAATGGCACAAGGTGAGCAAAGAAGCTTTTTTCTGAAACAATGACAAGTTATCTGTCAAAGATGCAGCAGGCGCAAAAAAAAACATTGGGCTAACGGGGCTTCAGCTAGGATGAGATAGCTTCCAGGGCCCTCACACAGTCGCACCCGAGTACATCACAGGTCTTTTAAAGACATTTTGCTTGTTAATGAGGCTTTGATATCCCCCCGCTTACAGCCCCTGCAGCTCCACTCTTCTTTTTGCTTCAACTTAGGCCCCCACCCCAAATATATTCTAGCCCCCCCCCCGATATTTTTGACTGTGGTTGCGCCTCTGGCTTCACGTACCCCTCCCCTGTCGTGTGTGTCTCTCCCACGTTTTAATGTCTTTTTTTCCCTTTCTCTTTCTTACTCTCTCACATCGTTTCTCTTTCTTTTTTAAAGATTTGGACGCTGCTATCTCCACTCTGCTGTATACAACCGTATCTGAATTGAAATGATTTTAACTCTCTTGATTACAGTGAAGGCTTCTTTCACACGTAGAGCACCACCTTTCAATCACACCAATGGCACTAGGTGCCAAAGAATTTTGCTTCCGAAACCACAAATTATCTGTGAAAGGAGATAGCCGGTAGTGTGCAGCAGCTTCACTGTGTAAAATGTATAATTACCTCAGAGCAGTGACAACAGATAGATTACAACAGTCTGACAAACAGATCTACAAGCTTATTACACCACTTTTCTGTCACTTTTAACATGGGAAAAGTGACTCAAGGATCTCTAACTCTAATTTTCTTTTTTGTTTTGAAGATTACCAATCGTACGTCTTTTGGAGTCCACTTCACAATTTGTTTATAATACTGTTTTTTTAAAGGTATTTTTCTAGTTGTTTATAATATAGTTATCATTAAGTTTTGTTTACAGTTATTCTTCTAATAAAAGTTATTAAAAAAACTACATACTTATTTTTTTTGTGGGGGGGTTGACAGTCCACAATAAAAATAATATTTATAATGTTGAAGTACTATAGTAAGATGTTCAAGAGTAAGATTGAAAAGTACTGAGTTATATTTTCTCTGGATACACTACAACATGATAAAGAAATCAAACTAATACGAAACAATGTGTACCACATTTACAAACCTCTTGCGACATTTTCCCATGCAAACCTACCCCCTCAATGGGCATCAATGACGCCCCTCAAATCACGGAAACAATCCCCCCACAAAGATTTCTATATTGTATGAGAGGAGCTGCATGCCCTCCGCTTGGTGCCCTGGAGTCCACCACGCGCAGACCCGGTTCCTGTAGTGTCTTGGGGGGAACATCCATTACAACGCGGTCATAACCACACGTGATTATCACCATGAAGCCATTAGCACGCATATGGCTTTACCACACATGCTTTTACAACTAGTATGCATTTACCACGCATGATAAACGCATAATCTTAATAATATCTTTGTGTTGACGATCACATGTTGTAATGGCTGTGGATTACATCCTTCAAATTAGTTTTTAGGTATTCGTGTGACCAAGTCTGATAAGATCGGAGGCCAAGGACAAACACCGTGGTGTCTGTGGCAGGAAATCTCATGGATCACAGAGAAGATAAGCGAAGGGTAAAATTAAAGTAACAGGTATAATAAAAATAACGGAGGAAAACTACTAAAAATGGCGCTGAACGGAGTATGTTATCAACGTTTGGCACCTCGAAACTACATTTCAAATAAATATAGATACAATATGTTTATTAATATATCACAAAAGTATAGCAGAGGATGACACACACGGCCCGTGAAGAGAAAGCGGCAAATTTAATACCTGAAATGAGGAGAGGTTTGCTTGGCAAACTTGAAGAAAAAGAAAAAAACGTGGGCTCAGAAACGAGACTGCACATTAATAGAGAGTACAACTGGTGCACAAAAAAACGGAAAGTTTTACATACTATCTTAGAAATATAGCTCTTTTTTTGACAAGTAAAGTTAGTTCTCAAAAAGAACTTCTTTTTTTTTAGCCCCAATGCCCCCACGATCCCAGACGGCTCCCCGCGTCCTTCGACAGCCCACATTGCTTTAACACAGACAGCAGCTTACATGCTGCTCTCTTTGATGAAAAACAATCTTCTTTCTCACTTGAAAGAGAGAGTAGATTACCTTACTCTCTTTTTCAAATTAGAAAGCGGTTTGCTATGGTAAAATGGGAGCGGCGACGGTACCGCCCTACCACAAACAGCAGTGTCCCGGAAGTAGGCACCCCGAGACAGTGCAAGAGTCGGCCCTGGGAGATGGTGGACCCCAGGACTATCAAGGGTTCCAGTAAGGGGGCCGCGCGACCCCCTCCCAACATTAAAAAACCCCAGGGAGTCTGGCAGTGAAAATTACTGAGATGCTACGAGATCCCCAGTTTGATGGGGTGGGTCATAATCCCTACGTAGTAGAGATTGCAGGGACATGTCAACAGATAAATGCAATTCGTTCTATTGTAATTTGTATGTGATCTCATTTCCCATTGAAAGGGGTTGTTCAATGTTATGGTATTGTAAGTACGTACTTATCTGCTCAACCTCAGATCACCTGTAACCGGTATGGCAATCCATTAGGTCAAAGAGCCAAACAAGCCACACCACAAGAACTGAATCATATACCCCGGATTGAACTAAGATTCGTGTAACAGATGCTATAGATACCATTATGTAAGCACAACACCATAACGATAACAGTGCTCACTACCCCGGTTTGTTTCAACTGCAATTAGATGTATATTGACGGCGCAACCCGCCATTTTACAATCATACTGTCTGTTTTTTATTTCCTCTCTTATTTTTCCACTGTTCAGTCGTGCACCCATAGGAGCTAAACCTTATGCATGATCCGCCGGGTACTGTTGATGCCCGGAAAATTTACTGAATTGGGTGAGTCCTGACCCAAGTATTTCTGCTACACCATTGAATGTCCACAGGGGCAATTAGCCACAATAGCTCACTGTGGGTATTCACCACTACTCTTTTTTAATCACTAGATGTCCTCATACACATTGACGCTCACTGAATATAAATAAGGAATCGTATTAAGAATCACCACTGAGATCGCGCCGAAATGTAATGTGTACTGTATGCGCCTGTATGATATCTATACCATATTATATTTTATTGTTTCCAAAACAGGTAGATCCAGGTCGCATCAGGTACATTTCTAATTAGACACATTGTACTGTGAGTAATTCTCATATCAATAGCAGTAAGTGTAGATAGTTCTAATCATATTCCTGGTCCTGAAGAATCGCTAGTATACTTTACTGGAAGCGAGAAACATGTTGACCAACGATTTTTAACAAAAGACTCCACCACGAGGCATAATACTCGGATGAGTGCCTTGTTCACCATTTTTATCTAGGATAGAAGACCCCAGAATAAATCAATTCACATTAGGTATTTTAATTCACCACTACACATCTACAAATTTCTGGTCCCACACCCGCACTTCACCATACGGTTATAGGATAAAAGATCTCTGATAAAGTGCCCCTGTTTCAGGGAACCCGTTGGGTATTGCACCGCAGACCCAATGAGGAGCAGCCCAGATGATGAAGCGTGACACCTGAAAGGGTGTGTGAGGGCATTACAATCCAACAAATGGATTCCCAACTATAGACCCAGACTGGGCATAGTGGAACGAGGTCTTCTATTGAACCTGTGATTCTTCCACCTGAGGAACGGCATAACACCACTTTTTAGACTTTGAGACAAGCCCCCCTTTTATGCTGGACCTCCCACTCCCAAGCGAGTGGAAAAGCCCCACTGTCCCTCTTCTTTGTATACAACTGCTGATGATGTCACGTATTACATCATTCATGACATGGTCAGCGACATCACTAATGACATCACTGATGACATCTCAAATGACATCACTGATGACATCTTTGATGGCATCATCCAGTGAATGTGATTTTGTTTGAAATGTAAATATCTTTTATATATAGACCAATCTGTATTGAAGATTGAGTGGATATATAACTGTCTGGATGGAGGATTTAGTAGCTGTCTGACTGTTTTTTTAAGTGAGTAATTAAATGTGTCTCACTAAATATATTGGTAAGTAACCAAACTATGTGAATGTGTGTATCACTGTCTACGTTGTTGTATAACCTGTTGCATCAATTGGTCACTAAATACATGAGTGTCTACATTAGTTATTGATTAGTTGACTGGGTATTTGTAAGGGAGACTGAGTGTATCTGTGGTTGGGTGGGGGAGTTGTAACTCTATGCATAGATGTGTGAGTGGTTGATTATCTAGGCATATGGGCTTAGAAGTGTTTTTGAAAACAGTTGTTTGGGTGCCTGAGTGTGTTTATTTGTGTGTTGGTAAGTGAATATATGTGTCAGTGGTACATCTCCAATAAAGTAGAAAAATAAAAGGCATTGTATGTAAGAGTTGGTGTACATAAAAAAGTATAAGGAAGAGTCAGTGATTGTGAGAGTAACTGTATGAATGAGTGTATAATTGTAATAGTGATTTTTTAACACAGTAACACAGTAACTATGATTTACTATGTGTGTGTATGTATAAATCAGGTGTTGTGTGTATAACTGTGTAGGAGAGTAAATGTAAGTGTTATTGATTCTTTCCATGAGTGAAAGCCGACTAGGATGACTGCTGATGGGTCAATGTCCACATAGGTGTATGAGTACATTTGATAGTGTTATCATTGATCAGTGACTGCATGTTTAAGTGATTCTGTGGGTGAATGAACAGTTACGGTGTATACTTAGTAATCAGTGAGTGTATGTAGTAACTGGTATGTGTGTGTCAATGCTTTCAAATATGGTACTCTGTATTTAACAATGAGTGATCAAAGGTTATACAAGTGTGTGATGAGGTGTATCAGATTGTCACTTGGATGATGTCATCAGTGATGTCATCAGTGATGCCATTTGAGATGTCATCAGTGATGTCATGAATGATGTCACTGACCATGTCATGAATGATGTAATATGTGAGATCATCAGCAGTGCATTGCGGGCGCGCGAGTTATAGTTAGCACAACTAACTATAATGGAGGAATTTCTATGATTTTGTATGAGTGAAATGTCCAGCTAACTATAACACTCATGAAACCTATGGTTTTTTCAGTGAATTTCAAAGGTTTTTTAAATGCTAATTTCTAACTATAATGTCTCCGAAACTTATGGTTTTCTTCAGTGAATTTCAAAGGTTTTATAAATGATAATTTCTAACTAAAACCTGTCTGAAACCTAAGGTTTTTTCAGTGTGTTTTAAAGGTTTTTTAAATGCTCATTTTTAACTGCAATAGTAGTTATACCTATTTTTTTGTATTGAATTTCTACAGTTTTTAACTGTTTATTTATAAATATTTTATTTATTAAACAATATTATATATTTTTCTGAAAATTGCACAAAAAAATGTAAATAAATTTAAAACTGAAATATTTTTAATTATTTTTTTGTATTTTATGATATTTTTATAATTTCCTTTTTAAATTTTTTTTGAAAATTGTTGGGGGAGTTGCGCACCCAAAGCGCACCTACTGCAGCGGGTCCACATATTCTAGTTGCCATTTTGGAAAAGTCATGAAGGATCCGCTTATGGTGAGAAATGAGTGTGTGTTTTCTTTCAGTTACGTCATATACGTACAATGTTACGTGGTGTGGGGCGACCGGTATGCGACCAGTCCGCGACTCCTGCTCCCGCACATTCACGACACATGCGTATTTTGGTACACGGCGCTTGCGCGGTGGCGGGCCCACTTGACATCATATACGTGCTGGGACACGCTGGGTGCGCGACTCCCGTGAAATTTGTTATGTTCTAAAATGATATGTATGTGTCATTAATGTACATATTAGGGCAAAAGATTATCTAAGGTATTCATAAAAATAATATATTTCTATTTGTAAGAAACTTATATAATTTTTAAATATATTTCGCGAAGTCGCGTCGGATGCACGCTTTGTGAGCACATGGTGCGCGGATCCCATGTGACCTAAAAAAAATAAAGATTTGATTGGTTCATAATATTTCCCACTGTAACTATTGAAGGACCCCGACAATTTTAATTATTCTGTTTGGAGCAGTTGGTGAGAGACCTCTCTTCTTCTTCCAGAACTGGTTTTGGAATTTTTTTCGTGTTTTCCCAAAAATTACAATGGAGAAAAGGCATTTGATTCGCAAGCTCCTCATCATTCTGAGGATGAAGATATCTTGGAGGAAGATCCTCCCAAGCAGAGACCTGAATCAGTGGAATGGACATTTTTCACCTTTCCTGCCGGAGAATAAAAGGTCAACGTAAGAAAAGTCACATTCTTGCTATGTGACAGGGTCCTGTCGCGAGGCAGTGACAAGAAATACTCCTGTGGAACAGCGAGTATGTATAAACATCTGCGGACCATTCACCCGAAGAATCTGGCACAAGAAGAAATGAGGCGTGCAGCAAAAGATCCACCACCAGGCATTGCTAGCACCTCTGGAGAGTCCACTTCAGCACCACCAGTAGACATTCACCCAGAATTAGCTTTTATGCAGCAGCACTGCACTAAGTGCAAAACCATCATCTGTTATGATGAACAGTCAGTGGAGGCTATTTGTGCAGCTCAACGGAACCACGAATGCAATTTTTTTTGTTTTTTTGTTTTTGGAATGATGTTGAATTCCATATGCTAACTGTTTTAAAAAAACACCCCAAAAAAAAAACTGTTAAAAAACTACAAAAAAATAGAAAACAAAAAACAGTCGAAAAAAAAGTTCAGAACTACCTTATCTGGTTTAAAAAAAGAACTATAATTGCATGGTAATGTCTGAAAGTTTGGTTGAATGTATGTGTATAGCATGATTGACTGAAAGAATGCATTAGTACTGTATGGTGAATTTATAGGGGCAGATCTATGAGGAACTGCTGCAGCGTGACACTGCAAACCCTTTAGCTGCACCGCACTGCAGCACTTCTAAAGCACAGGGATGTGACATATTTACATGAATATGTCGCAGTTCTGTGCTCCCCCTGCACTAGCACACAAACTACAGCCATGCAGTGACGCAGGCACCCTTGCACCACGGTGCAAGGATATCTGTGTCGTGGGAAGATTGTTTTTATGCAGGAAGGGATTATTCATGCACAAAAACAATCACTAAAGGCATTTTCCTCCTTCAATGGGTGCTGTGGAATGCAGCATGCATTGAAAGAGGAAAAAACAAGGAGAAATGAAAAATATTTCTCCTTGTTGTGCCTCGCTACACCACCTCTAGGGTGGCGCACCATTCACACGTATAAAAAGATTTACACTTTCTCGTAAGTCTTGAGATGTGTTATTCCATGGGTGTTGTGTGGGAACAGACACAGCAACATCCATGGAACGCCCCTTCAACGCAAAGTGCTGCATTTGAATGGGTACAATAAGAACATAGTGCTGGGTGGCTGATTGACGAACTGCATGAGACTGTCAGGAGGTATCCTAGGCTGCATGAGTACTACTTCAGTATTTAGTGGAGTGTACCCATAGTATGTATCTGCTTAGAGGTTTGTAGGGATTGTGCACAGAATAGTGTATGTGTACTTGTGTTGTGCCTAGGTCTTCCTATAAAAACATCAATAGTAACTAGAATGATGACAGTGCTCCAAACAAAGTGCTCAGTTAATTTATAAGTGCTTAGGTATTGACTCAATGCCTGAGTCATTCTGCAAGTGCATAGACAGCGAATAGGTTCTTAAAGTGCTAGTAGGTGAAAGCAGGATATGTTTATAAGTACTTATGTTTCAGCAGAGGCATTAGATAAAGACATACTTCTGTCAGGATGATTGTAGGAGTGGACACAGACTCACAGTGTGATTCCGACACGCTTGACTATTACATGGACGTTTGCAGGACTGACTCAGTAGTCTGCAAGAGGTTAACGGACCGCATATATTGTGCACATTTAACTGTATTACTGCTTGTCTCAATGCCTGAGTCATTCTGCAAGTGCATAGACAGTGACTGGGTTCCTATAGTGCTAGTAATTGAAAGCAGGACACGTTTATAAGCACTTATGTTTCAGCATAGTGATTAGATAAGGAAATGCTTCTGTCAGGATGATTGTAGGAGTGGACAGAGCTGCTTTAGAGCCATAGAACAGGTCAGCAGAGCTGCTTTAGAGCCAGAGAACCAGGTCAGTAGAGCCATTGTAGAGCCAGAGACCCAGGTCAGCAGTGCTGCTGTAGAACCAGAGAACCAGGTCAGCAGAACTGCTGTAAAGCCAGAGAAACCAGGTCAGCAGAGCTGCTTTAGAGCCAGAGAACCAGGCCAGCAGAGCTGCTCTAGAGCCTAGGAAGCAGGTCAGCAGAGCTGCTCTAGAGCCAGGGACCCAGCTCAGCAGAGCTGCTCTAAAGTCTGAGAACCAGGTCAGCAGAGCTGCTGTAGAGCCAGAGAAACCAGGTCAGCAGAGCTGCTTTAGAGGGAGAGAACCAGGTCAGTAGAACTGCTTTAGAGCCAGAGAATCAGGTCAGCAGAGCTGCTTTAGAGGGAGAGAATGAGGTCAGCAGAGCTGCTTTAGAGCCAGAGAACCAGGTCAGCAGAGCTGCTCTAGCGCTAGAGAACCAGGTCAGCAGAGTTGCTTTAGAGCCATAGAACCAGGTCAGCAGAACTGCTCTATAGGCAGAGAACTACGTCAGCAGAGCTGATTTAGAGGGAGAGAACTAGGTCATCAGAGCTGCTTTAGAGCCAAAGAACCAGGTCTTCAGAGCTGCTTTAGAGCCATAGAACCAGGTCAGCAGAGCTGCTTTTGAGCCAGCCAACCAGGTCAGCAGATATGTTCTAGAGCCTAAGAACCAGGTCAGCAGAGCTGCTTTAGAGGGAGAGAACCAGGTCAGCAGAGCTGCTTTAGTGCCAAGGGACCAGGTCAGCCGAGCTGCTCTGGAGCCAGAGAACCAGGTCCGCATAACTGCTTTAGAGCCATAGAACCGGGTCAGCAGAGCTGTTTTAGAGCCAGAGAACCAGGTCAGCAGAGCTGTTGTAGAGCCAGAGAACCATGACGGCAGAACTTCTCTAGAGTCTAAGAGCTAGGTCAGCAGAGCTGCTCTAGAGCCAGAGAACCTGGTCAGCAGAGCTTCTGTAGAGCCAGAGAAACCAGGTCTGCAGAGCTACTTTAGAGCCAGATAACCAGGTCAGCAGAGCTGTTTTAGAGCCAGAGAACCAGGTCAGCAGAGCTGCTCTAGATCCAGAGAACCAGGTCAACAGACCTGCTGTAGAGCCAGAGAAACAAGGTCAGTAGAGCTGCTTTAGAGGCAGAGAAACAGGTCAGCAGAGATGCTTTAGAAGAAGAGAGCCAGGCCAACAGATCTGCTTTAGAGCCAGACAACCAGGTCAGCAGAGCTGCTTTAGAGCCAGAGAACCAGCTCAGCAGAGCTGCTCTAGAGCCTAAGAACCAGGTCAGAAGAGCTGCTCTAGAGCCAGAGAACCAGGTCAACAGAGCTGCTGTAGAGCCAGAGAAACCAGGTCAGTAGAGCTGCTTTAGAGGGAGAGAACCAGGTCAGCAGGGCTGCTCTAGAGGGAGAGAACCAAGTAATCAGAGCTGCTTTAGAGCAAGAGAACCAGGACAGCAGAGCTGTTGCAGAGCCAGAGAGCCAGATCAGCAGAACTGCTCTATAGCCTATAAAATAGGTCAGCAGAGCTGTTCTAGCTCCAGAGAACCAGGTCTGTAGACCTGCTGTAGAGCCAGAGAAACCAGGGCAGCAAAGCTGCTTTAGAGGGAGAGAACAGGTCAGCAGAGCTGCTTTAGAGCCAGAGAACCAGATCAGCAGATCTGCACTAGCTGATACTGACTGATTGACACTGACTGACTGACACTGACAGAATGACACTGACTGGCACTTATCGACTGACACTGTCTGACTGACACTGACTGACAATGACTGACTGACACTGAGTGACACTGATTGACACTGACTGACACTGATTGACTGACACTGACTGACTGACTGACACTGACTGACACTGACTGACGGACTGACACTGACTGACTACTCTCTACTACTCTGCTACTCACTCTCTACTACTCTCTCTCTACTACTCACTCTCTATTACTCTCTACTACTCATTCTCTACTACTACTCTCTACTACTATCTCTCTACTTTTCACTCTCTACTACTCTCTACTCTTCACTCTCTACTATTCACTCTCTACTACTCTCTCTCTACTACTCTCTACTCTCTACTACTACTCTCTACTACTCACTCTCTACTACTCACTCTCTACTGCTCACTCTCTACTACTCTCTACTACTCACTACTACTCTCTACTACTCTCTATGACTCACTCTCTGCTACTCTACTACTCACTCTCTACCAGTCACTCTACTACTCTCTACTACTCACTCTCTACTGCTCTCTCTCTCTATTACTCACTCTCTTCTATTCACTCTCTACTACTCACTCTCTACTACTCACTCTCATCTACTCGCTCTCTACTAATCTCTACTACTCACTCTCCACTACTCACTCTCTACTACTCGCTCTCTACTACTCTCTACTTCTCACTCTACTACTCACTCTCTACTACTCTCTCTACTACTCACTCTCTACTACACACTCTACTACTTGCTTTGTACTACTCATTCTCTAGTACTCTCTACTACTCACTCTCTACTACTTGCTCTCTACTACTTGCACTCTACTACTATCTACTTCTCACTCTACTACTCACTCTCTACTACACTCTACTACTCACTCTACTACTCACTCTCTACTACTCTCTACTACTCACTCTGTACTACTCCAATTCACTCTACTACTCACTCTCTACTATACTACTCTCTCTCTACTACTTACTCTCTACTACTCACTCTCTACTACTCTCTACTACTTATTCTCTACTCCTCTCTACTACTCACTCTACTACTCACTCTCTGCTACTCACTCCCTACTACTCTCTACTACTCACTCTCTTCTTCTATCTCTCTGCTACTCACCCTCTACTACTCTCTACTACTCACTCTCTACTACTCTCTACTACTCACTCTCTACTACTCTCTACTACTCACTCTACTACTCTCTACTACTCACTCTCTGCTACTCTCTCTTGTACTCTCTACTACTCTCTCTCTACTCTCTATTACTCACTCTCTACTCCTCTCTCTACTACTCTCTACCTCTACCTCTCCACCTCTACCTCTCTACCTCTACACCTCTACCTCTACACCTCTAGCCTCTCTACCTCTCTCTACACGCACACATATGCACATATATATGCATAACGCGAGCAAGTAGACATCCCCTGGATGGAGGGAAGGGCAGACATGCATGCACCAGCAGTACCCCACTTCCAGTTGACACAGCAACATGAAGGTTAGCAGGCTAGTCTGCTTCCCCTTTATTATTTAAGCAGCATGCTACCCATGACGCGCTGTGGATAACGCGAGCAAGTAGACACCCGCTGTTAGATACTTAGGAGCGCTTGGTAAAAGGCTCTCAGGACTGGATAACTGTAAACTCTTTTAATTTGCTCCGCATTGTATTTTTAAAAAAGTACTGCACTTACTTAAACCTCACTTCCCGGCACACTGCTGAATTCTCAGTTTGTTGTAGAGGGAAGGACTGGAAGGACTGGACAACTGTAATGTTTTAACTCGCGCCGCATTGTAAAAATACTGCACTTACTTGTACCTCACTTCCCCGGCCCACCGCTGAACTCTCAGTTTGCTGTGGAGGGAAGGGCACACACGCATGCACCGGCAGTACCCCACTTCCGGTTGACACAGCAACATGAAGGTTAGCAGGCTGGTCTGCCTCCCCCTCATTATTTAAGCAGCATTCTACCCATGATGCGCAGCAAGCCCGTCTGCCCAGGGCCACCCCCGTTGGTATCCCTAAAGAATTCTATTCCAGAATACTGACCTACAATGCAGAGCAGCTTAAAGTAATAAACAGTTACCCTCACAGATGCCTGAGCATTAGTGCAGTACAAATAATGAAGTCTTCTTTTGTCTGTCCCACCTGTTCGTTTTCTTTAATTGATCACTATACCCCCTCACTTACCTCATCTAAAAAAAAAGGATTTGCCTCTTAGAACCATCCGATCTGCTTTAATAAATGTACGTTCACTACCTAAACACAAATATGAAATTTTAAATCTTCTTGAAGACCTTAAGCTGGATCTTCTTTTTCTAACAGAAACCTGGGGTGATCATTCCTGCCGCCCAGATTTTACTACAGCTACTCCTGAGGGCTATACGAATATTAAATTTGATAGAGCCACAAAAAGAGGAGGAGGCCTGGCAATTATACACCGTGATGATTATATATTGCGAACAGTACTTGTCCCCACTATGATATGTGAAGCAGTGAGCTTTACTATTTCGATACCATATTCTACCCCCTTTAAAGGCATTCTTCTCTATCGTTCTCTTGGTTCTCGACCAGAATTTCTCACTTCTATGGGTTGTCTCCTTGAATCGGTGGCTGGGGAAAATAACTATACTATCTTGGGTGACTTCATTTATCATCTTGAAGCTTACAAGGACCAAAATACCATGACCCTCGTGACAGAAATCGAAGCGGTAGGCCTTGTATGTATCTATAGGGATTTATATAGCGCACTACTTACCCGGAGGGTCCCAAGGCGCTTCGACCGCTGCGAAACCCTTCCTGGCTTCCCTGAGAGATGGTCCCTTAATGGGTATCTCCAGGGTGAGACCAGGCATCCCCGGCGGTCTGGTGGGGCCGTTATTGAAGATGAGGCAAGCTAATGCCCAGAGTTGCCGAGTGTGAACGCTGATCAGAGTGGGCACCGAGGCGAGAGAATTATCGAGTCCGCTGACCCTGGTCCAGAAACCTGCCACGCCGGGAATCGAACCCTGGTTCAGGGCCGTCCTCTGCTCTCGGGTCTGCCGCCTCTAACCAGTGAGCCACACTACTAACTAACCAACTGGTCTTATCCCCTACCCATTCGGCGGGCCACACATTAGAAGGCCTTTTCTCAAATCACAAGCAACTCACTATAGGCGATATTACCCCTCTGCCATGGACAGACCATTGTGCGGTCCTCTTTGACATCCAAACTGGAGTTAACCCTGTCTTACCGACCATATGGTCCTTATCCAATAGTGTGGAACAATATTGAGTCGCAAAAATTTAAATCCAAATTGCTTGCTTCTCACTCAGATCCTCACCCTGATCCTGAGATCGCAGCCTCCTTCTATACCAACTGGATTCTGGATGCAGTTACTACAATGTTCCACACAAAAAAAGGTACACCAATAGGACCACGAAGTCTGCTCCTTGGTTTAATGAAACCCTCAGGCTTGGAAAACAAATCTGTAAATGTCAATAACGTAAATGTCGTTTGGACTAGGACCCCTTCCGAAAATTATGTTATAAACAGGCACTCTCCAAATATAAACAACTTCTGATTACAGAAAAAAGTAAATTTTACTGTAACCAACATCTTTATCAGGTTGGTATTCGTCTATCTGGACAAGCCCATCCACCCCCATAGCTGCTACTCAAAATTGCAATTCATTAGCAACTTACTTTCAAGGAAAAGTTAGTGACATTTATTCGCACTTTAAAACTCACACTACCAGTAACACTCCTTCACCTGTCCCATCAGAAAACTCAAAATATTTGCCTGAAACTGTAACACCTTCCTTTCAAAAATCAATATGAGTGATGTCACTGACCATATTTTTTTTTTTTTTTTTTTTTCCTGGGGCGCTCTGGGTGCGCGCACCGGTAAGCTCTCCGGAAAGCGCACCCAGAGCGCTACTTGCGTTCGTGAAAAAAAATAGGAATAAAAAGTAAATAATAACGCAAGACATTTAGTACCATACATATTAAAGCAGTTTTATTGAATAAGGAAATGAAAATGATTTTGCATTTCCGTGAAACTATCAAAACGTCACTTAGGCGCGCCGCGTAAGCGCCCCCGGAAGCGCCTTTGTTCGCGCCGCGTGAACGCCCCCAGAAGCACTTCGGTGCGCGCAGCGTAAGCGCGTCAAGTCATGTGACCTTAAAATAACACTTTTCATTGGTTGCTAACAGTTTTTTTTACAAAGAATGAAATCCCCACCCATTTCCTTCACTTCTTCTTTCACTTTTGTGACTGGATATCTGTGTCGTGGGAAGATTCTTTTGGGAACTCCACAATGATTCGCCATGTGGAGAGGAGGCACCGCCAGAATTTTGCCCGGGAAAGTGTCAGGGCTCTGGCACAAGAGGTTCCCAGTGATGGGGCCTCTACAACAACCGGAGGACCAACAACATCGGTGAGGGGGAGATCACAAGAGCTGGTTCCGAACATTCAGCCTGCATTTAACAAAGGCGTCCTTAAATGCAGATACTGTGATCAGCTACTTTGCTTTGGGGAGCAAAGTGTTCTGCTCATGGTTCGATCATTGGAGTACCATCGCTGCCGTTCCCAGCCCTAATTATTGTTTTTTTTTTTGCTCCTGTTGAGCAGTTTCCATTCCCTGTTTTTGTTTTTGTACTAAAAAAAGAAAAAAGAAGAACAAAAAAAGTTATTTTCAGAACTACCTCCAATTCTCATCAAAGAGCTATATTCTTAAAAAAATGAAAAAAGAGTAAGTGAAGTGGAGTGCATTGATAAAGGAAAGGAAAATGAGTAAGAAAGAACAGAAAGGTATGAGAGAGGAAAGGAAGTGAAGTAGGGGGACTGAAAGAAGGTGAGTGTTGGGAAGGAAAGTAAGGAGAAGGAGAGTGAACATGGGGAATGTAGATATTCAAAGAAAATGTAGAAAAGGAACAGGGGTGTGGAAGGGTAAGAAAAGATGCATTGCTGGAGTTGCATCATTTTTGTCACGCACTCCAGCAATGCATCAATTTTGCGCTTACAGATACATCTGAAATACTGACGTATCTGTAAGTACTTGCGACATAATACGTCATATATTTAATATGACGCATGAGTAGAAGACTGAAGGCCTCATTTATGAGGCCATGCGTCACTTTTACGCCACCCGCACGTCACTTTTTGTGACGCACCAGTGCTGTTAAAAATGCACCTTATTGAGTCATATTTACAAAGTGACGCATCTAGGTAGATGCGTCACTTTGTAAACCCCTGCGCCACATTATACCTACGTCAGGTGTAATGTATGCAAAAGGGATGTATTGATGCAAGAAAGGGTCGTAGAGGAGACGCAGTGAAATCTATGAGATATCTCTGCGTCACTTTTAAGACGCTGTTGCGTTCAAATCTTGCACCTGTTTCACATCAGGCGTAAGACTGATGCAGGCCCTTTCACATGGGCCTGGCCCCATGTGAAAGGATGCATTGCTGGAGTTGCATCATTTTTGTGACACACTCCAGCAATGCATCACTTTTGCGCTTACAGATACATCTGAAATACTGACGTATCTGTAAGTACTTGCGACATAATGCGTCATATATTTAATATGACACATGAGTAGAAGACTGAAGGCCTCATTTATGAGGCCATGCGTCACTTTTACCCCACCGGTACGTCACTTTTTGTGACGCGCCAGTGCTGTAAAAAATGCACCTTATTGAGTCATATTTACAAAGTGACGCATCTAGGTAGATGCGTCACTTTGTAAACCCCTGTGCCACATTATACCTACGTCAGGTCTAATGTATGCAAAAGAGACGTATTGACGCAAGAAACGGTCGTAGAGGTGACACAGTGAAATCTATGAGATATCACTGCGTCACTTTTATGACGCTGTTGCGTCCAAATCTTGCGCCTGTTTCACAGCAGGCGTAAGACTGATGCAGGCCCTTTCACATGGGTCTGGCCCCATGTGAAAGGATGCATTGCTGGAGTTGCATCATTTTTGTGACACACTCCAGCAATGCATCACTTTTGCGCTTACAGATACGTCTGAAATACTGACGTATCTGTAAGTACTTGCGACATAATATGTCATATATTTAATATGACGCATGAGTAGAAGACTGAAGGCCTCATTTATAAGGCCATGCGTCACTTTTATACCACCAGTACGTCACTTTTTGTGACGCACCAGTGCTGTTAAAAATGCACCTTATTGAGTCATATTTACAAAGTGACGCAGCATCTAGGTAGATGCGTCACTTTGTAAACCTCTGCGCCACATTATACCTATGTCAGGTGTAATGTATGCAAAAGGGGCGTATTGACGCAAGAAAGGATCGTAGAGGTGACGCAGTGAATAAACTAGGTTTTCCCCATGCTACGCTCCCCGGTCCGCTCCCCGGAGCCCTTTTATAGCCCCCACATCAAACCTAGGGGGTCAGGGAGGGTCTACTCTGCCCCCTTATGGTCATTTCCCCCTTTTGTTTTTGCCACCTCTTGTGTCTCGATCTTACCGAGACACAAGATGGCGGCCGCTCCGGACTGTTTCTAATGTTTACAGACACCCAAGAGCCAATCAGCTTTCCGTGCGCAAGTCGCGTAGCGCGCCCGGTGCGCTCCCCTGGGCACATACTGGGCCGTGCCTATGGATATATATATTTTTTTGAACCTAAATTACTCAAAATCCACTGGAGCACATATCTTGAGACATAGCAATGGCACATCGGGCTACCAGTCCCCACAATTTTGCCAAGTTTGGTGGAAATCCATTCAGCCGTTCGGGCTAAAAGTGAGGTTGACCGCCCTATGGAAATTAACATGGGGAAAATACATTTTGGGACACCCCTTTTATCTCGGCCCCCGCTTGACGAATCCCCCCCAAACTTTCAGGGAAGGACCGGAGCGCCGGGAGGCAAATTTGAGGAAATATTCAGGCAGATTCCTCAACCGGCGCCAAAGTTATTCCCAATAGAATGTTGAGATTTTGCATTGAAAATAATCCTAACTATAACTACCTACTGGCGACCGCCAGTAGGTAATATACTGCATATCTATATAAAAACAAATATAAATGCATGCATAAATATACATATATGCATACATATGCATGTTATATACATGAAAGTTTGAAAAACGCTAATAAAACCACTGCTAAAAAGCCACCTAATTACAAACAGAATTGCTTTAACTTAAACGAGGGCTAGACCTATTGCATTATCAATGCTTGTTTACTTTTGTTCCATCAAGAGGGAATTCAGATGTGTCACACATTTGTCATACATTCTGAATGTTAGCAATCTGGTTGCTCATTAGATCACTGTAGTAAAGCTACTGCTCACCAGGGAAGTCTGCTGCGGGTATTCAAAGTGCATGTTTCAGTCTACATGTTAGAATTTTTAATGAAATAGCAGAGGATTTGAGAAGTCAAAATGTGCCCTAATTTTTCTTTCTGCAGCACTAATCATAATTTCTATGGCAAAATGAAGCCCCTCATTTTGTTCCTTTGCAGATTCAATGTTTTAAGTGTTACCACTTTATTCCAATCTAGATGGCTTCAGGTGTTCCATACTTTTGTCATAGGTAAGACTGTTAGCGCTCTAGTTGTTCTTGAGAACACTCTGGGACATTCTGTCATTGGGCTATACTTGGGCTACACCTGGGTGATATTTGTGCTACATTTGTGCTCTTTTGTCTCTGGTGGCCATCTTGGGAGACTTATTTGTTATGAAGTGTCTTAATTTCCTCATTTACTACAGTCTCCTCAGTAGGAAATACTTTCAGTTGTTCACTATGGTTCCATCGAAAAGGCATTCAGATGTGTCACACATTTGCCATAAATTCTGAATGTTAGCACTCTAGTTGCTCATTAGATCACTGTAGTAAAGCTACTGCTCACCAGGGAAGTCTGCTGCTGGTATTCAAAGTGCATGTTTCAGTCTGCATGTTAAAATGTTTTTAATGAAATAGAAGAGGATTTGAGAAGTCAAAATGTGCCATATTTTTCTTTCTGCAGCACTAATCATAATTTCCATTGCAAAATGAATCCCCTTATTTTGTCCTTCTGCAAATTAAATGTTTTAAGTATTACCACTTTATTCCAATCAAGATGGCTTCAGGTGTTTCATACTTTTGCCATAAGTAAGACTGTTAGCGCTCTAGTTGTTCTTAAGAACACTCTGGTACATTCGGTCATTGGGCTGTACTTGGGCTACATCTGGGTGATATCTGTGCTACATTTGGGCTCTTTTGTCTCTGGTGGCCATCTTGGGAGACTTATTTGTTATGAAGTGTCCTAATTTCCTCATTTACTACAGTCTGCTCAGTAGGAAATACTTTCAGTTTTTTACTATGGTTCCATCAAGAAGGCATTCAGATGTGTCACACATTTGCCATCAATTCTGAATGTTAGCATTGTAGTTGCTCATTAGATCACTGTAGTAAAGCTACTGCTCACCAGGGAAGTCTGCTGCTGGTATTCAAAGTGCATGTTTCTGTCTGCATCTTAGAATTTTGTAATGCAATAGAAGAGGGGTTGTTCTTTAGAACACTCTGGGAAATCCTGTCACTGGGCTATACTTGGGCTACATCTGGGTGATATTTGTTCTACATTTGGGCTCTTTTTGCTTTGGCGGCCATCTTGGGATACTTATTTGGTATGAAGTTTCCTAATTTCCTTATTTACTCCATCTCCTCAGTAGGAAATACTGTTCAGTGTTTCACTTTTGTTCCATCAAGAAGGCATTCAGATGTGTCCCACATTTGCCATAAATTCTGAATGTTAGCACTGTAGTTGCTCATTAGATCACTGTAGTAAAGCTACTGCTCACCAGAGAAGTCTGCTGCTGGTATTCAAAGTGCATGTTTCAGTCTGCATGTTAGAATTTTGTAATGAAATAGTAGAGGATTTGAGAAGTCAAAATGTGCCCTAATTTTTCTTTCTGCGGCACTAATCATAATTTCCATGGCAATATGAATTCCCTTATTTTGTCTCTTTGCAAATTAAATGTTTTAAGTTTTACCACTTTATTCCAATCAAGATGGCTTCAGGTTTTCCATACTTTTGTCATAAGTAAAACTGTTAGCGCTCTAGTTGTTCTTTAGAACACTCTGGGAAATCCTGTCACTGGGCTCTACTTGGGCTACATCTGGGTGATATTTGTTCTACATTTGGGCTCGTTTTGCTCTGGCGGCCATCTTGGGAGACTTATTTGGTATGAAGTTTCCTAATTTCCTTGTTTACTCCATCTCCTCAGTAGGAAATACTTTCAGTGTTTCACTTTTGTTCCATCAAGAAGGCATTCAGATGTGTCACACATGTGCCATAAATTCTGAATGTTAGTACTCTAGTTGCTCATTAGATAACTGTAGTAAAGCTACTGCTCACCAGGGAAGTCTGCTGCTGGTATTGAAAGTACATGTTTCTGTCTGCATGTCAGAATGTTTTTTAAGGAAATAAAAGAGGATTTGAGAAGTCATTCTGTTTGTTTTCTCGCCGCACCGTTACCTGCCATAGACGTTTGGCCATTCCCGGGACCAAAGCCTCCTCGGACACAGCTTTCTTGTTGCCTGCAAGGTCGCCAGCAATCCCGCTTGCCATCTCCTCCCGCCGCCGTAGCTCCAACACCTGAGCGCGGCCGCAGTGGGGGGAGACCAGTGGGACAGGACTGCAAGAACCAGGGTCCTTAGCAGCCGGAAGCCGCGATTACCGGAGCCAGGAGGCGCATAAATTACAGGGCAGCCCCGGCGGAGCGGGGAACCAAATTCTGTTTGTTTTCTCGCCGCACCGTTACCTGCCATAGACGCTGGGCCATTCCCGGGACCAAAGCCTCCTCGGACACAGCTTTCTTGTTGCCTTCAAGGTCGCCAGCAATCCCGCTTGCCGTCTCCTCCCCCCGCCGCAGCTCCAACACCTGAGCGCGGCCGCAGTGGTGGGGAGACCAGTGGGACAGGACTGCAAGAACCAGGGTCCTTAACGACCGGAAGCCGCGCTTACCGGCGCCAGGAGGCGCATAAATTACAGGGCAGCCCCGCATCGCGGGATGCGCGCGGGCGCTCGCCAGGCTAAGCCCTCAGAGGCACAAAGAGACTGGACTGGGCCATATTACTGACATCTACCCCTGCCTGATTGACTGATATTGTAAGCTAAAGGTATTGTGGACTCCCGACTTTGGATCCTATACACACATATTTGTTTGATACTTGTGTTTCTTAAGGTCGGTTGTGAAGCTGATTATGCCATCAAGGGGTAGGAAATCATTAGTAGGGGGGTCTGTGAGGGGGACCTTGGACAATTTATTACCAGGGCGGCTTCCATGCTTGACCATGAGCTAACCATCACTGAACGCCGTATTTCTACTGAGCTTCAAAATAAATGCTCATCCTTAGGTCCCCTGAAGTTAGCCACTACCCCCCTACATAACTCAGATAAGACGAGTTCCTTGCATAGCAATATTAGCACTCCTCCCCAGCTGAAAGACCTTACAAATGTAACTGACCCCAACAGTTCTGATAGTAGTGATCATTCTAGTATGGAGCATCCCCTAGTGATAATATCTGACGAACCCTCCAAACAAGGACCTCAGAAGAAGCCTATAGCTTCTAAGAAACCACATGCCCAATTGTCAACAAAAGGGCCCACTTTAAAGAGAAAAAAGGGGATAGAAGACAGAAGGGTAGAAAGGCGAAAATAACTAAGCCTAATGTACATCCTCCCCAACAGCAGGTCACAGGACATAAACAATCCATAACGGATTTAAATTTAGATAAGGCGATATCATCCCCTTCCTCAATACATCAAGTTACAGCAAATATAGAAATCCTGGTAAAATCTTTAATACTCCCGATTATCGAAAGAATGAAAAGGATAGCTTTACAACTAGATTCTATTGAGGCAGCCGTTAAATTAAATACAGGTTTACTAAGGGATGCATCAATCAATGCCGTTACTAAACCTACTACCACTAAAGCTGGGAGATCTAATACGAACTCCAGTAAGAGGACCAACAATTTAGAACACATACAAAAATCGGTAGAGAACCCTCACATTCCAACTCCTGTTAAAACAACGATAAGGGTAGATAGTGCCGCGGGAAAGGAGAACGGGCCAGCGGTAACACAGGGAGATGCAAGTAGATCGGACCCACAAAAAACAGCGGGCTTGGTGGGGTGTCAAACTGGCTTATTAACAACACAAAGTAAAAATTGAGGACCGCATCCGGAGAGTGTCAAAAGTGCCCGCCCAATTGTCCAAATTGACCTTCCCCCAAAATCAGCTCCTTATGTTGCTGTTTTAACTGGGGTCCCTGAATTATCAATAGGGAAGAAGGAAGGCTACAGGGAACTTAAAAACAAGGTCATTTTTTGGTTAAAAAACAACAGACCGTTACCCCCCAATATTAATGGAGAAATCCTTTTCGCGAGAAGGCTGGACTGGATAGGACAGAGGCCTAAGGACATCAAAGGCGATGTCGTAATTATAAATTTTAGAGATCACAGAGTAACATCGTACTTAAATGACTGGTATCATGAGAGTGGAGGGCCTGGGATTCAGATTCACAATCTAAATTATTTTTATCCTAGATCCTTAGTAGGCCATCATCCTGCTTTGAATTTTCCTTACCAGAGAACTCAAGGGGGCTCCATCATTCAAATCCCGGTTGCTAACAGATTTGATGCCCTTATAGGACTAGATGGAGTGAATTGACTCAACCCTGACCACTGTCTGGAGTCACCTATACAAGATCATAGAAATGGGTCATTTGTTTTTTCAGTGTCTAACTGCCCAATTGCTATTGATCCGATAGAGCCCACCTCCCCTGTCCCATTAACAGGTAATATGGAACTTTCTTACTTGGCAAATAGCGACCCTACCATCTCTTTGCAGTCTGTAACCCAAGGAAGTATTATATCCTGCAATGTGGCAGGCCTATCCTCTAAAATCCACAATGCAACTTGGCAATCACTGACCTTGACCCATGGTATAATATGCCTACAAGAAACATGGACAAACAAAGAATTACATCTGTTGGGTTACAAAACTTTTTTTACTCCGGCACTACCTAGTATAAGAGGAAGACATAAGGGCGGTCTATCTATCTATATATCCATTACTACTGGACCCTCCAACGTTAAATGTTTTACTGATAACAACTACTATCAAATTTTAAGTACATCTTGGGGCCATTTAAAAAATGTTGTGTTAGTAATTTTTTATAACAGCATCCCTCCTGTTCAAAGAGAGAATGTCATTAATAATCTCCTAAAAGCCCTGATCAAAATAGAAGAACATATGTCAGGAGATATTGCCCTGTTGTGGGTAGGAGATTTTAACTGTTCTCTGCGCCCTCGGGCCACACACGGTGTGTGTGGTATGGAGGAAGAAAATCAGGGACCCACGACTCACTTTATTCATACCAAGTTAGGGGATTTTCTTAACAATATATTGGCCCAGTTTTCTCTCTCTTTCATAAATGAACTCTGTAATCCTCCAAAGGCATTTAAACCTACCTTTAATGGGAGGGGGTCAAACTCCATCATCGATTTTATTCTTTTTCCAACACGCTATGCTGCTATGGTGGCCAAATGGGAGAATATTGTTACTGGAATGAGTGATCATTTTCCTATTTCGGCAATACTTAACCTTAAACAGGGTGATCTAAGTTCCAAAAACGTTAAATATGGCTTAAATCCCATCCTTTCTGCTAAAAATGGGTTTCGTATAAAATGGGAAAAGGTGACACCAATGAATTTCATAGAAAAATTGGTCACTAATGTCTACAAGGAAATTAAAATCTGCCTTTCACCTGAAGAGGACTCCCATGCCATTCTTGGATCATTTACTAAAATCTGTTTATCAATAAAAGATCTGCTGACTAGAAATTCATGTAATGTTCCCAAGGGGTCCCAGGGTTGGTTTGATGGAAAATGTACCAAGGCTCTTGCTGCCCTGAAAAAAGCTTTGCATTCCTCTCCTCAATCAAGACCAAATGTCCAGTTAGCAAGGCATACCTATTGCATTGCCTTATTAAATAGGAAGAAAGAGCTCAAAGCACAGGCGTGGTCAGTCCTGCACGCAGCCTCTGAGTTAAAAGACAACACGGCCTTCTGGGAAGCCGTCAATACCCCATTTCTGCTGGCTCATCGGGGCCCCCAGATAGATAACGCCATTACTGCACAGGGCTGGGTTCATCATTTCCAAGGCCTTTATAATGAAATTTCCCCTCTTGGAAGTTCTCTAACCGAGCCCACCCCATTGAGGACTAAAGAAACATCTTCTTCTTTCCCACTGGGTATCCAGTTCCAACTGGAAGAAGTGATTAAGGCTCTTGCAGAAAGCCCTGCGGGTAAGGCCCCAGTGCTGGACTGCATCCCAAGTGACATCTTTAAAATCTTACCTGACCTCTGGGCACCCTTACTTACTGGAGTATTGAACTCCTCAAATAAAATCGGCTTTATTGCCACCTGGTCGGAGGCATTGGTTGTCCCAATTTACAAAAAGGGGGATAGGAATGATCCTGCCTGCTACAGGCAAATCTCTTTGCTTGATGGCCTTATGAAGATCGCAGGCAGGATCATTCTTGCCCGAATCCAGGACTGGTTGGACGAACAAGGGATACTTTCCAACCTACAATATGAGTTCAGGTCCGGAAGAAGGACGATCGAGCAGGGTCTTAATTTAGCATTAATAACATCCAAATACATTCATGCTAAAAAAAAGAAATCTTTTTATAACATTTGTAGACCTCAGCTCTGCTTTTGATTGTGTTGACCACGAAGTACTCTGGCAAACTTTAAGGGACATTGGCCTGGACAATCAAATCCTTACCTTCATTAAAGAGCTGTACCAAGGGCAGGTGCCCGTGTGAGATATGGTAGGATGGGGGAATGTACCGACTTGTTTCGTATCCGCAGAGGAGTAAAGCAGGGGTGCATACTTGCCCCCCTGCTTTTTACTCTATATATAAATAATATTGGGAGCATCCTAACTGAACACTACTACGATTACCCCACAGTGAAAGGGAAGCCAGTCTACGCCGATGATGCGGCAATTCTCTTGCAGACAAAGGTGCGACTACAAAAAGCTGTCCAAAAATTTTCAGAATTCATGCATAAAAGGGGTCTCCGCGTTAACAAATCAAAAACATTTACTATGTCATGCGGACCCAAGAAACGCAGAAACCCTTGTCTGATTTCATTGGATGGCAGGCGGGTAGAGCTTGCGGACAGTTTTTGCTACCTGGGGGTTCATTTCGAGAGAAATGGTTCATGGAAACCAGCAGTAAATGCAAGGGCTCTAGCATTTACTAGAGCCTCTTATGCCCTAGTAAATTTTGCCAAAAAGCTAGGGGGTAGACCAGTACGGGAGTTGCTGCAGATCTTTAAGGCCAAATGTGTCTCCACTGGAACCTATGGGGCGGGTCTTTGGGGGAGTGAGCCAGTGGAAGTCATACAACGCATCGAGAACCGTTTTTTGCGGTACTTGCTGGCCGCCCCTAAGAGTACGTCAACCTATGTAATACACTCGGAAGTGGCCCTCCGGTACATTTCGGACATAATTAAATCTGCCCCGGTCCTATTATGGCACAGTGTATGGACTAATTCTTGTACTAGTTTTAACAGAGAGATAATAGAAGACTCCTTGGCATGTGATGGAGCTAATAACAACAAATGGTTCAGTTATGTCAAAAATGTGTTATATGAAATTGGTCATCCTGAATATTTCTCAAATCCACTTAGCATGGAGAGTGTGTCCAGAACTGTTTTAAAAAAGTCTCTACAACAACACCTTGAGAATAAAAGATACCGGAAAGAAAGTTCAAAGAAATCGGTGATGGACCATGACCTGATAATAGCTCACAAGGGAACTCAGTTGTATCTTTTGGTTGAACAACCTTTATATCATCGTATGCTCTTGACCTATTTTCGCCTGGAAACCTTTTACAGACTTGTTACTCTACCACAGTGCAATGACTGGTCAAGAGAAAAAAGAACTTGTCCCTGTGATGATGTGTCTGTCCAGTCAAATATACATTGCATTCTTTTTTGTTCTTTTTATAGTTATCCAAGGAGGAAATTACTCAAACCTCTGCTTGTATCATGGGGTCTGAGGTCATGCAGAGGAGCATACAACAAATTAAGAACTTTAGATGATGAGTGCACTATTAGTACTGTTTCCTCTTTCTTGAGAGCAATTTTGAGATTCAGAAATACCATGTAAATTGAATTCTGCTTGTTCTAATTTTCACCCCTATCAGCTAGAATGTCCGTAACTCAAAATGAATTTTTTATACTACCCACCGGTACTTTATAATTACTCTGCTCATTTTTAACATGCTTTTAAACAGTTTTTAATCATCTTCTTTTAACTGTCTATGTAATATGAAGAGACCTCAGATTGATTATATTTGTTGTTTTTAAATCTGGTTTTTATTTGTACGCTTTTATGAATTCGTCTCTGAAATTCGAATAAAGCTTTTTGAAATTGAAAAATTGAGAAGTCATTCAAAATGTGCCCTAATTTTTCTTTCTGCAGCACTTATCATACTTTCTATGGCATAATGAACCTCCTCATTGTGTTCCTTTTTAAATTAAATGTTTAAAGAGTTACCACTTTATTCCAATCAAGATGGCTTCAGGTGTGCTATACTTTTGTCATAAGTCATAAGGCTGTTGGCACTCTAGTTGTTCTTTAGAACACTATGGGAAGCTGCAGTAGAACACAAAGGAATCAACTGACTGTCTCTGCCCTTGTTGGTTGTACATGTTTTACTAAGAATGTCAGACTTAATTTCACATGACTGAGAAAGAAAATGTGAATTTACAGAAAATATGCTTATAGATCACCTTCTTAACCTCTGTGGGAAAAGCATGAGAAAATAGTTTTCTCTCAAACATGATTCATGATATCCCAGCAGAAGGCTTTTTCACATGGGCTGGGGATTTGACAATAATTAGTGTGGGGGTCTCGAGAACCCCCACACTGCCCTGGGGACCACCACCTCCCCAGGGCATTGATTATTGTATTATGGAAGTCTGTTATGGCCCCCCGGGACACCACCTCCCTGAGGCTATGTAAATGAAGGGAGGGGGTAGCGCGGCCTCCTCCTAGAGCCCTTGATGACCCTGGGGACCACCACCCCCTAGCACCAGCTCTTGCAATGTCCTGGGGTGCCCACCCCCGGGACATTGCTGTTTGCTATGACAGTTTGTGAGCACGCCTCCTGCCCTGCCATAAAAAACTCTGCTTGGGTTTTTGGACGCGAGAACAGGAAACCTGCACTCGCTTCCAAAAACTGAAGCAGAATTGCTTTTGCACAAGGGGAGCTGCATGGCAGCAGCTCCACTTGTGCAAAAACAATGCCGGCTCCTGCAGGAGGCAGGGCGCCAGCGGGACCATGGGGGCATTGGGGCTCCCCCACGGTCCCCAACGGTGAGATCAGGCCCCAGGGGATGGGGTCTCCGGGGTCAGAAGTGGCCCAGGAGAGTGGTGTAAAAAAGGGGCATGGCCTCAGACCACCTCTCTGCAATCCAGCTGTATGGTGCTTACTGGAGGTACCTGGTGGGCTAGTTGGCCCCCAGGGATCCTCAGTATTCAAGGAGACTTAAGTATCCAACTTAGAAAACGCCAGGGGGCATGTTTGCAGAGTGGTGGAGAAAGGGGGCATGGCCTTTGTCCACTTCTCAGCAATCCAACTGTGTGGGGCTTCCTGGAGTTAAGAGGTAGGTTACTTGACCCTAAAGGACCCCCAGCAGTGAAGGGGACTTCAATCCCCTTCCAAGAGCGTGACAGGGAGAGCATTTGTAGAGTGGTGGGCAAAGGGGGTGTGGCCTGCTTTGAGAATTTAGCAATCCATCTGTGTGGGGAATACTGGAAGGAATAGGTGGGGTAGTTGGCCCCCAAAGATGTCTTAGGGGGCCAACTACCCCTCTTGTTACATCCAGTAAGTTCCACACAGTGGGATTGCTAAAACGTCTTAGGAGGCCATGTCCCCCTTCCTCCACCACTCTGCAAACGCTCCACCTGGCAGACTACGGGATGGGGGATGAAGTCCAATTTACTCCAGAGGGACCTTGGGGGCGAAGAAGCCCTACTGGTACCTCCCGTAAGCCCTACGCAGTGGAATTCCTGAGCGCTGGTCGGAGGCCCAGCACCCTCTCTCCACCACTCTGCAAACGCATCTACTAGTTAAAGAAGTGTTTGCAATGTAATAGAAAAAGAGCTATTGGCTTCTTGCTTCTTTCTACATATCTGTTGCTTCTTTCAGCATTTCTCTTGCCTCTTTCTGTACTTCCCTTCCTTCTTTTTGCACCCCTCCTGCCTCTTTCTGTACCTCTCTTGCCTCTTTGTGCACTCCCTCCAACCTCTTTTTGTACCTCTGTTGTTTTTTTAGGCAATGTTCCTACTACTTTCTGCACCTCACTTGATTATTTCTACACCCCTGTTCCCTATTTCTGCAACTTTCCTGACTGTTTATGCACTTCTCTTGCCTCTTTCTGCACTTCTGGATTAGAGGTAGTTTTATTCCCTCAGCCCTATTATGTACTAGGGCCTTACAGGAGAGGTCATGCCAATCACAGGGGTACCCAACCCACAGTGTACCCTAGTGTATGAAGGTGTTTTCACTATATTCTAAGTGTCTTTCAGCTCAGCACTGGCTCTGGGCCTGTGGAGTCAGAGTCAGTTACCACCAGTCAGTAAAAAGTTGGGGGCAGAGTATGACTTTGCAACAATACCTTTTCTGTACCTCTGTTGGTTCTTTCTGCATATCCCTTGCTTCTTCATGCACTTTTCTTCCTCTTTCTGGACTTCTGTTGCCTTTTTCTGCATTTCTCTTGCTTCTTCTGTGCCTTTCTTCTATTTTCTTCACATGTCATACCTCTGTAGGTATAGTTAGAAATTATCATTTAAAAAACCATAGAAATTCACTGACAAAACCATAGGTTTCAGGGACATTATAGTTAGAAATTATCATTTAAAAAACCTTTGACATTTACTGAAAAAGAAACATAGGTTTGAGGGACGTTATAGTTAGAAATTAGCATAAAAAAACCTTTGAAATTCACTGAAAAAACCATAGGTTTCAGAGGCGTTATAGTTAGAAATTAGCATTAAAAAAACCTTTGAAATTCACTGAAAAAAAAATAGGTTTTAGGGACGTTATAGTTAGTTGGACATTTCACTCGTACAAAACCTGAGAAATTCAGCCATTATAGTTAGTTGAGCTAACTATAACTCACGCCCCCGCCCCCCAATGCACCGCTTATGACATAACATATTACATCAGTCATGACATGGTCAGGGACATCACTGATGACATCTCAAATGACATCACTGATGACATCACTGATGACATCATCCAAGTGATAATCTGATGCACCTCCTCACACCCTAAAATAACCTTTGATACACCCACTTTAAAATACAGACTACCATTTTTAAAACCATAGACACACTAATACCAGTTACTACATACCCACTCACTGATTCCTAGGTCTACACACATGTCCACTCATTCACCCATACAGTCATTCATACATGCAGTCACTTATCAATACAGCACTATCAATTGCATTCATACACCTATACAGACACTCACACATCGCCATTCACCCATAGAGTTACTCACACACCTAGTCAATCATGGAAAGAGTCATTTACACTCCCATTTACTCACCTATACAGTTATACACACACATCTAACTTATTCATACATATACTAATTCATATTTACTCAATTTTACAATCACTGATACAAGCACACACTCATCCATACAGCCAATCTCACAATCATTCATTCTCACATATAGTCAATGCTAGATTTGGGGGTCACTAGTTGGCACAGGTAGGCACTTGTGAAAAATGGGGACCCTTGCCTCTAGTCAGGGTTAAGGGGATACACTCCTAAAAAAACTTCTGGTCACCGCCTTGGTAGCTTGGCACGAGCAGACAGGCTTAACTCTGAGGCAATGTGTAAAGCATTTGTGACCACATACAGTAACCCAGTGACAACACTACAGATGGACACCACACAAGGTTTTATATAAAAAATAAGTATACTTAATATAGATTTACCACATGACCATAAACGACAAAAATACAAAATACTGTTACTTTGAGATGGTAGTTTTAGCTTATTTCAGTTCAGTTCTTAAGATGCAACACTTTGTGTCAATGTAGCTTACAATGCGTTGCGCTTCCACGACAAGCAATGTCGCAGCGATGGAAATGCGGCAAAGTTCCGGTGCAAAGAAATAAAGACGTGAAGATCTTCCGGATGCCGCATGCTTCTCCGAGGATGCGAGGACTCTCGATTCGATGCATCAGCTGCAGCGGCGACATCCTTGTTCCGCAATGCGATGGCCACAGCTTCAGCTGCAACACTCTTCTCCGGCGTTGCGAGAAGCTTCTGCACAAAGCGACATCCAGGATGCGACAGCAGCAGCTCCGACAGCGGCGAGCTTCTCCGGGGATGTGAGGCGCTTTTTTCAATGCGGTGCAATGCAAAAGCTACAGCGCCGACATTCACAATACGACGGCAGCAGCGACGGCGACACGCTTCTCCCTTGTTGCGAGACTCTTCACCCGACGCAGAAATTCAAGGCACTCTGTATGGCCCACAAAATTCTGCAGGGGAAAGGCCCACCTATCCTACGGGATATGTTTCAATCTTATAAGGCCACCCGCTCTCTCCGATCAGACCATCAGCATCTGCTGCAGGTTACGAGGGTAAGGAAGGCAAGAACCGGTGGCAGAAGATTCTCCATAAACGTGGCCACCCTGTGGAACTCTCTTCCTCTGTACTTGCGCTCGGAAACAAGCTTCTTACGCTTCTGCAAACTTTTAAAAACTCATCTGTTCCCTGCCTAATTCCTGTGTTTCGTGTTGTGGCGTTTCTCTCTGGATGAGCGCGGGGATGCCCAAGGGTAACCAGGCGCGATTTAAAATTCATTAATAATAATAATAATAATAATAATAATCTACACTAATGGGGGATAACTAATAGGGGTTCATCTTTGAGTTATTTCCCAAATGAAGTTCACACTCTCCCCCAATCATCAGTTACCTTTGCAGAAGGGCATATCCCATCCTTCTGTATATCAGCACCTGGTTAAAAGGAAAGGTTAATCTCATTCATGAAAACAACATTCAAAGATATTGGTCATTAAATCTTTATTCTACAATCAAACATGACAGAATGAGCAAAAGACAAATAAACTAAGTTAGTCGATACCTATGACCTAAAAAGGGGAATAAAGGTGTATATTAAATGTATTCTACACTAAGCTCAGAACGCCTCACCTTAGACGTATAGCTTTCCATCTCAGCAGCGGAGCTGATCCCTCTCTCTCTCGTTCTCTTCTATGCGCCTGGGACTCTGCTCTCTCTCTATGGCTCACGAATACACGTCTGCACCGCTATACCTCGTCTACGCTGCCATGGCTCCAGATTACTCGAACCCTCTTCTGGTCTTGGTCTCTGCCACTCCTGTATGATGTCACTACAGGACTTTCAATCACTCTCCTTCTTCACTTCAGGATTTCGATTAGCTGATGGTATCAATCTCTATGCACCAGCCTTCAGACCAACTTCTTCGGTCTTCTCCACTCGTTGCTCTCTCTCTCTACTCTACTCTCTCCTTGATAATATAGAGCTCACTTTCTCTATGGAAAATTCCGGCATTAGGCCGACTCCCACCGAATTCCTGTGCCAGTCCCCGGCCCCCTTCGCCCTCCGCAGTGGCCACCTGCGTATTGCGTCTAGAGCTGGGGAGACAAACACATTCCTTCGATAAGGGCCAGTCTTGATCGGTTCCTCTCTAGCGAACAACAGGATGAATTCTAAACATTACCTTTACCCTGCAAGCGCCTCGGACAGCCGAGGCAGAGATACAAACTGGCTTCTCTCTAGCTTTCGGGCCTGTAGGCCGGAGAAAACGGAAAAAGGCACTAAACCCTGTCAAAGCACATAGTTAAGCCCTACAAATGAACGCAAATGCAACTATGACTGAAATGGTAGTAAATTATAGTCACCACCAGTCTGAAAATAGACTAAAATTACCCTGTCGCTACATTCCACTCCTGACTAAATGTACTAGCATTGAAAGTCAAAAAATAAAAGGGGAACTCAAACAGGACGTATATCAGTTGAGGAATAATAGGAAACAATACTAAAAGACCTAGCCATAACTCGGGGCGGAACATCCGGAAAAAGGATGGGATGTATTGAATACAACAGCAAATAATAATCAAAAAACGAATTACTAGAAAAATGCCACCCAATATCTGGCGTAAAGAGTGGAAATCTGGCAGCCAACTGAAAAGCCAATCGAACCACCCTACAGCTAAATGTTCCCTAACCTCTTGTGTCAGCTCATGTAACTTGTTAAGATGAGATCTAATGGATTTAGAATGATCTGATAGATTGAAGCAACATAGGCCCTCAAAATCTGAACAAGCATGGTCATGTTTTAGTAGCAAATAATCTAACGCAGCTCTATTCTGTAAAATAGCACGACGCTCGCCTTGAGTGTCTGATAATAAGTCAGTTAAAATAGCAGAAGTAATATTTAGGGATTTCACCATCCAGCAAGCAAGTTTGCCTATAGTTTTAGCATTGTAAACAGATAGTGCAGGAACACCAATAATAGAAGCAGCTAAACTGAGATATTCAGTTTTAGAAAACAAATGTAAAGAAGAATCACAGTCTCTTGAAAGTGGAGGCGCATCACGCACTATGCGGGATGACGCAGCTTCATCAGAAGAAAACATTAAAAGACTAAGGGGTATATGTATCATTGAAATTCGCATTCGCAAAGGCCGAAATTCGCCGAATTTCGGCCTTTGCGAATGCAAATTCTCAATATGGTATGTATGAAGCAAATGTGGTTCAAAATAAGGAATCGCACAATTTGCGATTCCTTATTTTGCGATTGCATGTAAGGAATCGCACAATGTGCGATTCCTTAAATGCAATGTATCATGCAAAAAATGTTTGCTAATTGTCCCTAAGGAATCGCAAATTACCACCAACTTCAAGTTGGTGGTAAGTTGCGAATTCCTTTCAAAAAGCAATTTTTGTAAAAACAAAAGGTGCCATGTGACGCTCATACATGCCCTTAGGGCATGTATGTGCGCCATATGCGCACACATGACATTTTCAGGGGTGCAGCAGGGTGTCCTTTGGACACCCCTGCACCCTTGCGAATATTCTCAAATTGCGATTAGCAAATTGCTAATCGCAAATTTCCCCTTCATTGCTATGGGCCTCCTGGCCCATAGGAATGAATGGGAAATCATTCCTTAATTGCGATTAGCAATTTGCTAATCGCAAGTAAGGAATCCTAGGAAATCGCTAAAAAGAAGCTGATTTCTACATACATACCATTTTGCGATTCTCAAATAGCGATTTGCAAAAAATCGCTATTTGAGAATCGCAAAATTGTATTTTGATACATATGCCCCTAAGCGTGTTAAAGCGCATGGGCCTCCAGAAATGTTTGCAGGAATATAGGACAAGGAGACATTGCCACAGGAAAAGAGCCATCCAGACGGTAATAACACATGATAATAATGAGCAGGAGTCCTGGTGATACATAAAATTCTTTCATGAGAGGAAGATGGACTAGAATGTTCTAAACGTAGTTGGGCACATTTGCCTATATATTTAGGATCACAGGTCATTGAATAGCAAACATCACTTCAGTGATGTTATATGTTGAAATTTGAAAAGTCAATGGGGGCTCCGGTTCACTCAGAACAGTGCAGGAAATGCAGTAATCGTATGCAGAAAAGTCAGAATGGATAAATGTGGGATAGACTTCAGATACATTGAAGAAATGCAATAAGGAGGCTGTTGAAATTGGGACAGCTACAAGACACGTTGTGAGGAGATCATTAACTGATCTCATAGATGCGAGACAAAAATGTGAAGAATTAGTAATTACTTTAGATAAATGCGTCCAAAAGTTAGTAGTGATATCCCATGAAGCAATGGAACGATGTGTTCTGTCATTGATCCGGTCCTGCGCGATCTCTTGACTCTCGTCGCAGCAGACCAAAGGGAGTCCAACGACGACACATCCGGCAGCAACAATCCAGGCAATGATCTACAACAAAAGGATAGGCATTACTCATTCTCGCAGATAACATTTATCCGCTGGGACTACATCCCAGCTTTCCTACCCTGGCCTCATTACCAGTATGGTATTATCAGATCCTGTTGCTATAATTATGGCCTGTTCAGGGGGATTATTTGGCGACTGCACCCACACTCTAGCTCCATGATTGTCAGTTGAACCAAATCCACCGGTTCCACGAATTGTTAACAGAGTTGGAGCAGTGCCCTTTTGAATCACACCACTGAAAACAGGCATTATGACCAATTGAGCGATTCAATCATTTTTCTGAATTGTGATCTCAGAATCGCCACTGTTCAACAGGATGACTTTTATTTCTCCTTGGTAATCACTGTCAATTATTCCACCAAGCACCTGGATGCCTTTTAAAGCTAAACCAGATCTCGGGGCAATCAACCCAAAATGTTCAGCTGGTATTTGAACACCAATTCCTGTTTCAATTATCACAATACTGTTAATTTTTAGAACAGTCATTTTCAGAGAATGCAGGTCTAAGTCTGCAGATCCAGGGGTAGCTCTATGTGGAGCCAAAGCTCAGGGGGTGATTTCCCAATAAGAAACTGTGCTTTTAACTGAATTCGGTTGAACATCAATGTGAGGAGGAAATAAACGCATTAATGGAGAATTTGCATACAAATACGGTCTGTTATTCAAAATCATTAAAGCATCTGATAAATGATCTCTCCAGTTCTTTAAGGTACCGTCTGACAGTTTGCATAGCTGGTCTTTTAACAGCCCATTCATCCTCTCAATCAGACCTGCGGCCTGTGGGTAATAAGGAATATGAAATACCCAATCAATATTGTTTTCTGCACAATAATCTTGTAGTAGGCGTCATTTGAAATGGGAGGCATTGTCAGACTGCACCTGAAGTGGAGTACCATAATATAATGTCATCAAATCCAATGTTTTCATGGTGTTTACCTGGGTCGCTCTCTTGCATGGAAAAGCGATTAGAAAACCGCTATAAGTATCGAAAACAGTACAAACATATTGGCAATTTTTGCTCATAGGTAAAGGACCGATATAATCGATCTGCCAAATTTGTGCGGGGGATTTACCTCGATGTAGCTGGCCTTTCACTATTCTAGGGACTTCTCTTTGTCGGGAATGTTGGCATATAGGGCATTGAAGTATTGTTGTTTTAATCAAATCAAGAGGAATATGAATGCCTCTATGAGTAGCCCACCTGCTAGTAATTTTCTCTCCAAAATGTCCTGCTTTTTGGTGGGCCCATTTCGCCAATCCCGCCAAATCAGAATTTTGTCGGTCCACCACTGCCTCAGAAATTTTAGATTTCTCATCTGCAATGTTATTAAATAACTTGTCAAGTGAATCAATAGGCATATGAGCATCAACATGAAACACAGTTACATTGCTCTGAGGAAGTAACTCACAAATCTCCTGCCACAGTTCCTTACCCCAAATAGTCTTGTTGTGAACCATCCAATTGTGGGACTGCCATGTAGGTAACCAGACTACTAACCTATTCGCAGTCAACCATGAATCAGTAAAAATATGACATGTTCCTGGCAATTCTTGTTTTAGAACTTGGTATACAGCATATAATTCTGCAAATTGACTACTTTGCCCTTCACCAGTAGTGCTCAACAATTTCTGAGTTGTGGTATTATACGAGACTGCTTTCCAATGTCTCTTCTCTCCTGTGTACCTGGCTGAACCATCCCTAAACCATACGTGTTTTCTATCCTCCATGGACAGATCATCGAACGGCATACCCCACTTAACAGGAGATTCCTGTACTATAGGTACTGAGAACTCTTTGTCTTTCTCTTCCATTGGCGCCTGCGCCACTTTCTCATGCAACATTGCAACTCCTTTTGGGCCCACGCGAGCCCGGTCCTGTATATACCACTTCCATTTTATGATGCTCACCTCCTGAGCATGACCAATTCTATGAGTTTTTGGCGAACTCAAAACCCACTGCATTATTGGAATTTCTGGTCTCAAAATCACGTCTTGTCCTAATGTTAATTGCTCGGAATCCACCAGAGCCCAATAGCATGCGAGCAACTGTTTCTCAAAAGGTGTATAACGCTCACCAGCGTCAGGTAACTTTTTAGTCCAAAAACCTAGAGGCACTCTAGTTTTACCTTGCTTTTGCCATAGACTCCAATTTGCATACATATCTTGTACAGATACATTCAAATCCAAATCACCATCACGCACTGGCCACAAATCCAAAGCATGCTGAATTGATTCATTCGCCAAATCAAACGCATCTTGTTATGCTCTGTTCCATTCAAACGCATTCTTTTTACGTGTAACTTTGTACAAAGGGGCCAGAATCTGACTCAAATGTGGAATGTGTTGGCGCCAAGGCCAAATAAACCAATGAATCTTTGGGCTTCTTTTCTGTTTTTAGGGACTGCAATTTCTCCAATTTTCTGTTTTACTTGTGGAATTACTTCACGATTCCCTTCATGCCAATGAATACCTAAGAACTTTACATGTTGTGCTGGACCCTGCAATTTATCAGGATTAATTTCCCAGCCTTTGCTTTGTAAATGTGCAACAATTCGTTCTAACTGTATTCGCACCTGATCTTGTGTCTCACCTTGGATTAGTATATCATCAAGGTAATGACACACCAGAATTTTTGGATCTACTGTCACCTCATCTAAATGCTCTGCTACTATTCTGTGACAAATTGTCGGACTGTGTACATAGCCCTGGGGAAGACTTCTAAACGTCATTTGACGGCCATTCCATGTAAAACTGAATTGTTCTTGGCATTCGGGAGCAATTGGAATAGAAAAGAAAGCATTAGCAATGTCAATGGATGCATACCATGTGCCTGAATAATTCTGAATTCTTTCAATTAAAGTAATAACATCAGGGACTGCAACAGTCAAAGAAGGTGTATGTTTGTTCAATTCTTGATAATCAACAGTCATGCGCCAAGAATTATCAATTTTGCGTACCGGCCAAACAGGATTGCTCCAGGCCGAAGTAATAGGAATTACCACTCCTGCGTTCATCAGATCTTGAATGGTAGCACTGATTTCATTGTGCCTACTGGGAATACGATATTGTTTCATTGAAACCACCTTCGTGGCTTGAGGAATTTTAATCAGAGGCATTTTTAAGCGTCCGACTCTCACGGGTTTTGTTGATATATAATGCTTGTGTCCAAATTTGTAACATCCGTCATTTAAATGCAATGTCATACCTTTCAAAATTCCAATTATATATTCATCAAGGGGTACCACCAATACATGATAGTCTTTTCGGGGGTTCCTACCTATTCTCATTTCAAGTTTAGTTTGTACTGCGGGGGTTTCTTTACCACCTTATCCAGTAATCGTGTAACCCTGTCCTTTAAACTTTTTAGGATTTCCAGAAATTAGAGTGGCCTCCGCTCCAGTATCCACTAATGCTCCGGCCCTCTGTATATTTCGATGTCTCCAATAAATCTCAATGTCTACATAGGGCCTGTAATCTCTACGAGCCAATTTTTGAACTGGAGCTTGACCTACTTCCTAGTCTCGTTTACTGTGTTCTGTCGCCCAAGACAAATCAGGATGAAGACTCTCATATCGTTTGGGTAATGTTGCCTCTCGTTCATACCCTTTCTCTTCAAGAAAAGAGTTTTTGTCATTTGAAAAATATTGTGATCTCCGTTCAAGGGATTGTGATCTTTTGTCTCTTAATCTCACCTCTGGGGATGTATCTCTCTCTCTCTCTCATCCCTGCGTGAAGACTAATCTCTTCTCTCGTCTCTATCTCTCTCATCCCTCTCCCTTCTGGAATGGGACGAGTCATCTCGTGTCCTGCTCCACTCTTTCTCTCCCCCTCTCTCTCTGCCTCTCTCTCTACGTGGCATCGTATCATCGCCACTACCATCAGAACGGTTAACGTCAAAGTCTTATTTACGGACCATTTTAGCTCCTTCCTTCCTGTCCAGGCCACGCCTGCGAAACATAGCCCATAGAATATTATTTGGCAAATCATGAATTTCATCAGCTTTCACACCATCCTTCACAAGAGCTTGAAACATGTCACGTCTAGAAAATTTGAAATCATTAGTGCGACCTTCCGGTCGAGACTGTCGTTCAGGATTAAAATCCACTCACTCAACTCACCAAGTTCACGCACAGCCTCAATCAATTCAGCCAAAGTGTTACCAGTCTGATTGATTAATAGAGTCATCATCACCTGTTTGTACGCAGGAGGAGAAGTACGAATGATTCTGTTTCTCACAGATGCATTGAGCAAACCATCCATCAACCTGTTCGCTGTACCTAAGAAGATTGCAGTTTTCATAACCTCCTCCTTTAATCGCTGAGAAGCATCTCTCAAAGTATACCACGGCATCTCATTAATAGGCCAATCAGATTCAGTAGGGTATTTGTGATTACAACCTTGTACGGCTAACTGCAACAAATTAGTCTGCTCCTCACTATTGTAATTAAGAAAAGATTCCTGAACCATAGGATCAGAACTCAAAGTACAAAATTTCACAGCATCGCCTTTATCCAACGAGATACCTGAAGCACCTAAATCAAAAAGGCGGACCATCCAAGTAAGTAAAGATTCACCCGACTTCTGCCGGAACCTGTCCAAAATGTCATTCAATTCTTGTTGAGTATACTCCTCTAAGCTGTCAAGAGGAATTCCCTGGGGAGCGTTAGGGTTGCCCTGTAATTTACGTCGATAAATCGGTTGAGCAGAAATTTCTGTACGTTCTTTAGAAGTACAATGACGTCTAGTGCGAGACGGCGCACGCGCAGCATTCTCTTCAGCCGAAGAAAATGAATCAGATGAATTCCAAATATCACCATCCCATTCGTCAGGGTTCCAATCGAGCCCTGCCTTCGCGACAACCATACGCACTTTCCTGGTGTTAACTCTACCACGTCTATGTCGATACTTGTATTTCGCAATGCGCACAGCAGCCCTTTCGGCTACATCCTGATATGTTTCTAACTTGTCAGCAAGCAATTTATTCTGACATCGTAAAAGAGTAACATCATTTTGAATTTGAACAACCTGTTCTTCAAAGGATTTATTCTCGTGCTGTAATAGAGAACATCTCTCATGTACAAGCCTGTACGCATTCAATAAAATCCAACCTCTGAGTCCCAAAATGGGAAGCTCTTCGCCTTTCGCCACCGGAACTTTCTGCAAGCACGCAACCACTTGAGCTGGCTCAGCATCTTCCAAACATGAATTCCAGTTCTCACTCAAACCAGTAGTATTAGCCCATTCATGAGCAAGCGCTTCATAAGCAGTTGACTCCCAACCTGGAATCTCCAAAGGCAATTAAAAGGTCGATTTCGATCTCTTCAAAAACATCATGCAATCTCAAGAAACACACAAACACAAACAAGAAATATACAATCAATAAAACATATATACAATACCTTTCATGGCGAGAACCAACGGACCCTCATACAGAATCACAAAGGATTACCCGCACCCTTCAATCGAAAACGGTTCGTGACGCCAAATGTAATGACCGGATTCTCAGAACAGGCAACTCACCATCCGTGGCTAACCAAGTCCTCACGTAACGACACTCTTCTCAGGCCACTATTTACAAGACATCTAAAATACTCACCTGAGAAAGGGAAAAGAAGCTATTCACATGCCTGTATAGTCAAACATACCACTAACACCTAATGGATTCCATATGTTATCCTATATTTACCTCATTTTACATCTACCTTTATAGTCCCGTAATACTGTATCTTTAACGTCACCCGATGATCTCTTTAACGTCACCCGACAATCTCTTTAACGTCACCCGATGATATCTTTAACGTCACCCGACGATATCTTTAACGTCACCCGACGATCTCTTTAACGTCACCCGACGATCTCTTTAACGTCACCCGACGATCTCTTTAACGTCACCCGACGATATCTTTAACGTCACGTGACAATCTACACTAATGGGGGATAACTAATAGGGGTTCACCTTTAAGAGTTATTTCCCAAATGAAGTTCACACTCTCCCCCAATTATCAGTTACCTTTGCAGAAGGGCATATCCCATCCTTCTGTATATCAGCACCTGGTTAAAAGGAAAGGTTAATCTCATTCATGAAAACAACATTCAAAGATATTGGTCATTAAATCTTTATTCTACAATAAAACATGACAGAATGAGCAAAAGACAAATAAACTAAGTTAGTCGATACCTATGACCTAAAAAGGGGAATAAACGTGTATAATTAAATGTATTCTACACTAAGCTCAGAACGCCTCACCTTAGACGTGTGTCTTTCCATATTAGCAGCGGAGCTGATCCCTCTCTCTCTCGTTCTCTTCTATGAGCTTGGGACTCTGCTCTCCCTCTATGGCTCACAAATACACGTCTGCACCGCTATGCCTCGTCTACGCTGCCATGGCTCCAGAACACTTGCACCCTCTTCTGGTCTTGGTCTCTGCCACTCCTGTATGATGTCACTACAGGACTTTCAATCACTCTCCTTCTTCACTTCAGGATTTCGATTAGCTGATGGTATCAATATCTATGCACCAGCCTTCAGACCAACTTCTTCGGTCTTCTCCACACGTTGCTCTCTCTCTCTACTCTACTCGCTCCTTGATAATATGGAGCTCACTTTCTCTATGGAAAATTCCGGCATTAGGCCGACTCCCATCGAATTCCTGTACCAGTCCCCGGCCCCCTTTGCCCTCCGCAGTGGCCACCTGCGTATTGCGTCTAGAGCCGGGGAGACAAACACATTCCTTCGATAAGGGCCAGTCTTGACCGGTTCCTCTCTAGCGAACAACAGGATGAATTCTAAACATTACCTTTACCCTGCAAGCGCCTCGGACAGCCGAGGCAGAGATACAAAATGGCTTCTCTCTAGCTTTCGGGCCTGTAGGCCCGAGAAAACTGAAAAAGGCACTAAACCCTGTCAAAGCACATAGTTAAACCCTACAAATGGACGCAAATGCAACTAGGACTGAAATGGTAGTAAATTATATTCACCACCAGTCTGAAAGTAAACTAAAATTACCCTGTCGCTACAACGGAGGAACCTCCTAGAGGAAATGCTAGACATTCCTGTTGTCCCGGGGAGAATATGGACGTCGATACTCTCCGTGCCTCGACTCCGGAGGGGTGTAGCCCGAGGCAAGTGCCTTTATTTAAGTTCTTTACATTAGGGAGGCGGTGGGGAGGAAATGAGTGACACTCCTCCATCCTGCACTACAAGGGCACCACCACAGAGCACATGGAGGAGGAGGTGACCACATAACTATAGGTTATTATACCCCAAATCTTGCATTCTTATTACTGTTTTTGTTCCAAGAGTTACCCCTTCTATCTGGTGGAGCCTGGACATGAAGACAACACCAGCAGAGAACTGAAATACCTGGTGGGAGGTAAAGTGCTAGAAAACTATGGTGAATAAACTGTTGTTATACAAACTGTCCACCCATGCACCTTTACCTTTCTGAGGCGGCATTGAGACTTTATCCCTCTGTAATATTTAAAATATCTATACCCAACTTCCGGCATGGGCATCATTCATATATATATATATATATATATATATATATATATATATATATATATATATATATATATATATATATATATATATATATATATATATATATATATATATGTATATATATATATATATATAGTATCCACCAGAGCCCAATAGCATGCAAGCAACTGTTTCTCAAAAGGTGTATAACGCTCACCAGCGTCAGGTAACTTTTTAGTCTAAAAACCTAGAGGCACTCTAGTTTTACCTTGCTTTTGCCATAGACTCCAATTTGCATACATATCTTGTACAGATACATTCAAATCCACATCACCATCACGCACTGGCCACAAATCCAAAGCATGCTGAATTGCTTCTTTCGCCAAATCAAACGCATCTTGTTGTGCTCTGTTCCATTCAAACGCATTTTTTTACGTGTAACTTTGTACAAAGGGGCCAGAATCTTACTCAAATGTGGAATGTGTTGGCGCCAAAAGCCAAATAAACCAATAAATCTTTGGGCTTCTTTTCTGTTTTTAGGGACTGCAAATTCTGCAATTTTCTGTTTTACTTGTGGAATTACTTCACGATTCCCTTCATCCCAATGAATACCTAAGAACTTTACATGTTGTGCTGGACCCTGCAATTTATCAGGATTAATTTCCTAGCCTTTGCTTTGTAAATGTGCAACAATTCGTTCTAACTGTATTCGCACCTGATCTTGTGTCTCACCTTGGATTAGTATATCATCAAGGTAATGACACACCTGAATTTTTGGATCTACTGTCACCTCATCTTAATGCTCTGCTACTATTCTGCTAAATTGTCGGACTGTGTACATAGCCCTGGGGAAGACTTCTAAACGTCATTTGACGGCCATTCCATGTAAAACTGAATTGTTCTTGGCATTCGGGAGCAATTGGAATAGAAAAGAAAGCATTAGCAATGTCAATGGATGCATACCATGTGCCTGAATGTTTCTGAATTCTTCCAATTAAAGTAATAACATCAGGGACTGCAACAGTCAAAGAAGGTGTATGTTTGTTCAATTCTCGATAATCAACAGTCATGCGCCAAGAATTATCACTTTTGCGTACCGGCCAAACAGGATTGTTCCAGTCTGAAGTATTAGGAATTACCACTCCTGCGTCCATCAGATCTTGAATGGTAGCACTGATTTCATCGTGCCCACTGGGAATACGATATTGTTTCATTGAAACCAGCTTCGTGGCTTGAGGAATTTTAATCGGAGGCATTTTTAAGGTCCCACTCTCACGGGTTTTGTTGATATATAATGCTTGTGTCCAAATTTGTAACATCCGTCATCTAAATGCAATGTCATACCTTTCAAAATGTCAATTCCAATCAAATATTCATCAAGAGGTACCACCAATACATGATACTCTTTTCGGGGGTACCTACCTATTCTCATTTCAAGTTTAGTTTGTACTGCGGGGGTTTCTTTACCACCTAATCCAGTAATCGTGTAACCCTGTCCTTTAAACTTATTAGGATTTCCAGAAATTAGAGTGGCCTCCGCTCCAGTATCCACTAATGCTCGGGCCCTCTGTATATTTCGATGACTCCAATACATCTCAATGTCTACATAAGGCCTGTAATCTCTATGAGCCCAATTTTGACCTGGAGCTTGACCTACTTCCTAGTCTCGTTTACTGTGTTCTGTCGCCCAAGACAAATCAGGATAAAGACTCCCATATCGTTTGGGTAATGTCACCTCTCGTTCATACCCTTTCTCTTCAAGAAAAGGGTTTTTGTCATTTGAAAAATATTGTGATCTCCGTTCAAGGGATCGTGATCTTTTGTCTCTCAATCTCACCTCTGGGGATCGATCTCTCTCTCTCTCATCCCTGCGTGAAGACTGATCTCTTCTCTCGTCTCTATCTCTCTCATCCCTCTCCCTTCTGGAATGGGACGAGTCATCTCGTGTCCTGCTCCACTCTCTCTCTCCCCCTCTCTCTCTGCCTCTCTCTCTACGTGGCATTGTATCATCGCCACTACCATCAGAACGGTTAACGTCAAAGTCTTATTTACGGACCTTTCTAGCTCCTTTCTTCCTGTCCAGGCCACGCCTGCGAAACATAGCCCATAGAATATTATTTGGCAAATCATGAATGTCATCAGCTTTCACACCATCCTTCACAAGAGCTTGAAACATGTCACTTCTCGAAAATTTGAAATCATTAGTGCGACCTTCCGGTCGAGACTGTCGTTCAGGTTTAATCCACTCACCCAACTCACCAAGTTCACGCACGGCCTCAATCACTTCAGCCAAAGTGTTACCAGTCTGATGATTAATAGAGCCATCATCACCTGTTTGTACGCAGGAGGAGAAGTACGAATGATTCTGTTTCTCACAGATACATTGAGCAAACCATCCATCAACCTGTTCGCTGTACCTAAGAAGATTGCAGTTTTCATAACCTCCTCCTTTAATCGCTGAGAAGCATCTCTCAAAGTATACCACGGCTTCTCATTAATAGGCCAATCAGATTCAGTAGGGTATTTGTGATTACAATCTTGTACGGCTAACTGCAACAAATTAGTCTGATCATCACTATTGTAATTAGGAAAAGATTCCTGAACCGTAGGATCAGAACTCAAAGTACAAAATTTCACAGCATCACTTTTATCCAACGAGATACCAGAAGCACCTAAATCAAAAAGGCGGACCATCCAGGTAAGTAAAGATTCACCCGACTTCTGCCGGAACCTATCCAAAATCTCATTCAATTCTTGTATAGTATAATCCTCTAAGCTGTCAATAGGAATTCCCTGGGGAGCGTTAGGGTTGCCCTGTAATGTACGTCGATAAATCGGTTGAGCAGAAATTTCTGTACGTTCTTTAGAAGTACAATGACTTCTAGCGCGAGACGGCGCACGCGCAGCATTCTCTTCAGCCGAAGAAAATGAATCAGATGAATTCCAAATATCACCATCCCATTCATCAGGGTTCCAATCGAGCCCTGCCTTAGCAACAATCATACGCACTTTCCTGGTGTTAACTCTACCACGTCTATGTCGATACTTGTATTTCGCAATGCGCACAGCAGCCCTTTCGGCTACAGCCTGATATATTTCTAACTTGTCAGCAAGCAATTTATTCTGACATCGAAAAAGAGTAACATCATTTTGAATTTGAACAACCTGTTCTTCAAAGGATTTATTCTCGTGCTGTAATCGAGAACATCTCTCATGTACAAGCCTGTACGCATTCAATAAAATCCAACCTCTGCGTCCCAATATGGGAAGGTTGTCGCCTTTCGCCACCTCAACTTTCTGCAAGCACGCCGCCACTTTAGCTGGATCAGCATCTTCCAAACATGAATTCCAGTTCTCACTAAAACCAGTAGAATTAGCCCATTCACGAGCAAGCGCTTCATAAGCAGTTGACTCCCAACCTGGAATCTCCAAAGGCAATTGAAAGGTCGATTTCGATCTCTTCAAAAACATCATGCAATCTCAAGAAACACACAAACACAAACAAGAAATATACAAACAATAAAACATATATACAAAACCTTTCACGGCGAGAACCAACGGACCCTCATACAGAATCACAAAGGAATGCCCGCACCCTTCAATCGAAAACGGTTCGTGACGCCAAATGTAATAACCGGATTCTCAGAACAGGCAGCTCACCATCCGTGGCTAACCCTGTCCTCACTTAACAACACTCTTCTCAGGCCACTATTTACAAGACATCTAGAATACTCACCTGAGAAAGTGAAAAGAAGCTATTTACATGCCTGTATAGTCAAACATACCACTAACACCTAATGGATTCCATATCTTATCCTATATTTACCTCATTTTACATATATCTTTATAGTCCCGCAAGACTGTATCTCTAACGTCACCTGATGATCTCTTTAACGTCACCCGACGATCTCTCTAACGTTACCCGATGATATCTTTAACGTCACCCGGCGATATCTTTAACGTCACCCGACGATCTCTTTAACGTCACCCGGCGATCTCTTTAACGTCACCCGACGATCTCTTTAACGTCACCCGACGATATCTTTAACGTCACCCGACGATCTACGCTAATGGGGGATAACTAATAGGGGTTCACCTTTAAGAGTTATTTTCCAAATGAAGTTCACACTCTCCCCTGATCATCAGTTACCTTTGCAGAAGGGCATATCCCATCCTTCTGTATATCAGCACCTGGTTAAAATGGAAAGGTTAATCTCATTCATGAAAACAACATTCAAAGATATTGGTCATTAAATCTTTATTCTACAATCAAACATGACAGAATGAGCAAAAGACAAATAAACTAAGTTAGTCGATACCTATGACCTAAAAAGGGGAATAAACGTGTATAGTTAAATGTATTCTACACTAAGCTCAGAACGCCTCACCTTAGACGTGTGTCTTTCCATCCCAGCAGCGGAGCTGATCCCTCTCTCTCTCGTTCTCTTCTATGCGCTTGGGACTCTGCTCTCCCTCTATGGCTCACGAATACACGTCTGCACCGCTATGCCTCGTCTACGCTGCCATGGCTCCAGGACACTCGAACCCTCTTCTGGTCTTGGTCTCTGCCACTCCTGTATGATGTCACTACAGGACTTTCAATCACTCTCCTTCTTCACTTCAGGATTTGGATTAGCTGATGGTATCAATCTCTATGCACCAGCCTTCAGACCAACTTCTTCGGTCTTCTCCACACGTTGCTCTCTCTCTCTACTCTACTCGCTCCTTGATAATATAGAGCTCACTTTCTCTATGGAAAATTCCAGCATTAGGCCGACTCCCATTGAATTCCTGTACCAGTCCCCGGCCCCCTTCGCCCTCCGCAGTGGCCACCTGCGTATTGCGTCTAAAGCCGGGGAGACAAACACATTCCTTCGATAAGGGCCAGTCTTGATCGGTTCCTCTCTAGCGAACAACAGGATGAATTCTAAACATTACCTTTACCCTGCAAGCGCCTCGGACAGCCGAGGCAGAGATACAAAATGGCTTCTCTCTAGCTTTCGGGCCTGTTGACCCAAGAAAACGGAAAAAGGCACTAAAACCTGTCAAAGCACATAGTTAAGCCCTACAAATGAACGCAAATCCAACTAGGACTGAAATGGTAGTAAATTATAGTCACCACCAGTCTGAAAATAGACTAAAATTAACCTGTCGCTACAACGGAGGAACCTCCTAGAGGAAATGCAAGACATTCCTGTTGTCCCGGGGAGAATATGGACGTCGATACTCTCCGTGCCTCCACTCCGGAGGGGTGTAGCCCCAGGCAAGTGCCTTTATTTAAGTTCTATACATTAGGGAGGCTGTGGGGAGGAAATGAGTGACACTCCTCCATCCTGCACCACAAGGGCATCACCACAGAGCACATGGAGGATGAGGTGACCGCATAACTATAGGTTATTATACCCCAAATCTTGCATTCTTATTACTGTTTTTGTTCCAAGGGTTACCCCTTCTATCTGGTGGAACCTGGACATGAAGACAACCCCAGCAGAGAACTGAAATACCTTGAGGCAGGTAAACTGCTAGAAAACTACGGTGAATAAACTGTTGTTACACAAACTGTCCACCCATGCACCTTTACCTTTCTGAGGCGGCATTAAGACTTTATCCCTCTGTATTATTTAAAATATCTATACCCAACTTCCGGCATGGGCATCAGTCATATAAATATATATATATATATAGTGGTGCGGCTCAAACTCTGGGACCACAGCGTCATCAGTCATCACAATTTCTCCATATGTGTTACTCTTTGTAACATTACGGGTAGCAATCATGAGATAGAATTATACTTCATTTTATTGAAAAAAAGGAGTTTGCAAAAAAGTCCAACACATTTTGCTACCCCCTGTTCACAGGTTATTGGTTTAGTCCTTTATTGTTGCTTATATATGTTGTCCACATTCTTCTTATTTCCATTTCAGCTTCCCACACACTGGGAGTTGTAGTTTGTGAGCTACAATTAAGTGCAGACAGTGGAACATTTTGCAAAGATAATACAAATGGTGACTGAAGTGCAAAAGTAATATGTTAGATCTGGGGGTCTCTAGTCGGCAATTGTATTCACCTTTGTTCAAATAGGAACCCTTACTTCTCAGTCAAGATAAGGGGATTACACTCCTAAATAACCCCTGCTCACCCCCTTGGTAGTTTGGCTCGAGCAGACAGGCTTATCTTAGAGGCAGTGTGTTAAGCATTTGTGAAAATACATAGTAATACAGTGAAACAACACTACAGATGGACACCACACAGGTTTTATAAAAATAAGTATTCTTTATATAGACTTAAACACAAGACCACAAACTACATAAATCCACAATACTACACTTAAGATTGCTTTAAAGATGATAAAAGTTACTTAGTTCAAGTTGATGATAGATGCGACAAAGTTCTCAACAAAGTACCTGGGTGCGTAGCGCAAAGTAAATAAAAGGCTCACAAAAGGGGAGATGCGTTGGTTCCATGATCCTGGGGAGATGTTGCGTCGTGCCTCAATGCTTGCGCAGAGTAGGGGATGCATCATAATCCTTACCAGTGCGGAGGTGATGCGTAGATTCTCGGCCTGCGGGCCCGTTGCGGTGCGCAAGATGGCGCCATGATGCGATGCGGTGATCCGTTTGCGATGCAATAAGATGGCGCCCTTGATGCCGCGATGCGATGATGATGCGTAGAGCCCTGGCAGCCTTGCGCCGACTCTGTACTTTGGAGCCGCGACAGGCCCTGCGACACGCTTCTCCGGTGATGCGATGGCAACTCCCTCGATGGCGTCACACATCTCCGGTGATGCCACAGCAGGCAGCTTCGATAAACACACATTTCCAGGGAGATGCGTCGAAGGCTCGCTTCTCCAGGGATGCGACAATTTCAGCTGCGGCGGCAACACGCTTCTTCTCGATGCGTCTCACTTCCAGCTCCTAGCGACATGCAAATGTCTGTAGATAGAATTCCCAGCAAGGAAATTCACAGGGGGAGCTGGAGGTGAAGTCTTTTGTCCCTGAGACTTCAGCAGGAGGCAAGCACAGTTCAAACCCTTGCAGAATATTCTGAAGATGATGAAAGTCCTTAGAAAGTTCCTTGTCCTTTCCTTGGCAATGAAGCAACCACTGCAGGCCAACTCAGCAAACAGCACACTGGCAGAGGGGCAGTAAAACTCCTGCAGCTTCCTTGGTTCTTCTCCTTGGCAAAACGATTCTTGTTCCAGAAGTGATCTAATTTCTTGGGATCAGGGTCCCAATATTTATACCCCAAAATCCTTTGTTCTCTGAAGGCAGAGAGGCCTCTGCCTAGTCCAAACCAGTTCCTAAGAACTTTTTTTTACATGACTTTCTTCCTTTTACTGTGCAGGGCAGAGACATCAGCCGTCCCACAGGAGGTGGAGTCAGCACAGGGAAGGGAAGGCACAGCTCTGGAGCACTTTGGTGACAAGAATCCCTTTCTCCTTTCACAGTGCAGGGCAGGGACATCAAACAAACCACAGGGGGTGGAGCCAGCATTGTAGAGGGAAGGCCCAGCCCTATTCAGGTCCCAGGTGCAACTCCTCCCTCCCATCTAGATGCAGATCTCTCTATTCACCACTGGGCTGCCCCAGCCTGTCTCCTGGAATCCCCCAGCCCTGTCACTCACAAACCCAGACAAGGATTACACAACCTAGCAGAGGCAGACCTGGACAGTTAGGCAAGAAAATACCTACTTTCTAAAAGTGGTATTTTCTAACACAGAATATTAAAACCAACTTTACTAAAGGATGTATTTTATCATTCTTAGTCCAGGCATATTAAATTCGAATTTCTACCATGTTCCTTGAGTCAGTTAGGATTATAAGAATGTAATAATCTAACTGACCATTCTAGCCTATGGAGAACAGGTAGCCTTCAATACTGAAAAAAGAAAATGACTCTAGTTCACTATTAGGACATGCTACACACACCAGAGCATGTCCTACCTTATACTTACAATGCACCCTGCCCTTGGGTCTACCATAGGGGTGTCTAATATGAAGCAAAGGGAAGGTTTAGGGACTGGCAAGTGGGTGCACTTGCCAAGTCGACATGGCAGTACTAGACTGCACACGGGCCTTGCAATGGACACACTTTACAAGCTGCTTCTGTGGGTGACACAACCAGTGCTGCAAGCCCACCAGCAGTATTTGATTTACATTCCCTGGGCACAAATGGAGCACTGTACTAGGGGCTGACAGGTAAATCAAATAACCCAATCATGGAATCAGCAATTAGTACATTAATTTAACATAGGAAGCACTTGCACTGTGGCACTGAATAGCAGTGGCACAGTGCCCAAAGCATATAACCAGCAAAAACAGAGGAGACAATCCGTCAAAATGGAAGGGACTCACGCCAATGATGCCAAGTCTAACATAATATAAGTTATTTTAAAAGCACAACGGAAAGAAAGAGTAGAAACATTTAGGGCCCGATGTAGGTACCAAATACCGGTCGGAAACGGCCGATTTTGGCCGTTTCCGACCGGTATTTGGCTTACTGAGATGTAGGGGACCTTTTTTTTGTCTGATTCGGTATTTTACCGATTCGGTATAATTACCGATTCGCAAAAATACCGAATCGGTAATTTTACCGATTTTTTAAATTTGGGATGTAGGTGGGACTACTTTCAGTCCCACAGGCCCTTCAGATTCGGTATTTTAACACCCAATCCAATTGGGTGTTAAAATACCGAATCCAGGTGTGCATGCACACCTATGCCATGTGACAGACAGACATGCCCTTAGGGCATGTCTGTGTGCCACATGGCTCACATGCCTTTTTTTGGGGTGCTGGAGGGTGTCAAAGTGACACCCCCTGCACCCTTGCACAAATCGGTAATTACCGAATCGGTAATTACCGATTCGGTAATGCCCATTGATTCCTATGGGCTTCAAGGCCCATAGGAAGCAATGGGGGATACCGAATCGGTATTTACAGAATCGGTAAATACCGAATCTTACAGATTCGGTATTTACCGAATCTGAAATACCTACATCTCCCCCCCTCTAATTTACCACTTCATAAATACCGATTCGGTATGATTCGGTATTTATGAAGTGGTAAATGTAGATTTACCTACATCGGGCCCTTGGAAAGGAGCAAGGTTTATCATTCAGCAAATAACAGTCCTTTTCCTATTAGCCAACTTGCATGCTCTTATCATGGATAACAGTTGTTGTTTTCGTTCGCCAGGATTGTCACCCAAGAAATCTATACTTTTTATTGCGCATGCCTCGTCCATTACTCTTTTATATTAGTCGCTGTCCCAATTAATTGAGCCAGCTTTCCTGCAATTCATCTCCAAATGTACACAATGCACTTTGGTATTTGTAGTTTCCTGTTTGCGGTGAACATGTCACACTACACAACGTTTCACAATTGTTTTAATTTATTTTTTTATGTACATCGTTATGTGAATCGAAGAATCGAAGAAATCGTTATTTTATATTTTTCTGATAATCTCATATAAAATTTCTCCAGTGGGCTGATTTTTCCTTAACCATTGAGTCTGCTTCTCTTGCCTACGTTTTCACAAAATGTTTGTGTTTTGATGTTTGCCATCAAAACCATCAAGTGGGTATATGTTGAAGTGCTTCATGTGACTCTTCCTATTGCTTCATCAGACCAATTTACTCTATGACAGACTTCTATAATATTATTCCTTCAGTAACCTTGAAGCGGATCTTGAAGTGCCTGCAGACCCTCGCAGGTGAGTAGCCACGGTATTCAAATTCCTGATTGATTGATTGATTGATTGATTGAGCATTCTTGTGAATTTTGGGGCATATTACCAAGCAATAGCGATAATTATCGCTATTGCTTGGTTAGAGACAAAAATTTACCGCAGCGCTGCGGCGATTTTTACCGCAAATAAACCTTGGTATTACCAAGGTTTAACGCAAATGCGGTAAAAATCGCCGCAAAGCATGAATATCGCTGAAAAGTCCGCGATATTCATGCATTAGCGAGCTAATGCTCTTAGCCATGTTATCCACCTCCCATTGGATAACATGGCTAAGAACTGCTCAGGGCAGGTGTTAGCTTTTGGAGATATTCCCGCTTAGCGCGAATATCTCCAAACGTTGGTAATAGGAGATAGCGATGTTAGCGACTGTTTTCAGTCGCTAACATCTTGGCACGCCCACTTTGCATCTCATTAGTGATAAATATCACTGACATGCAAAGTGGGGCCCAAGATGGTCGCTATCTCCTACTAGCTGTCGCTAACTGGTGTTAGTGGCAGCTAGGTAATAGGGAGATAATTTTATCTCCGCTTTCTTGGCTTTTAAAGCCAAAAAAGCGGAGATAAACCCCCTTGATAATATGCCCCTTTGTTCTTTATCTCCATCTGCTTATTTCGTATTTCCTCAACTTTGCCCATGTATATACTGTGTCAAAAATGCACATATAAATTGTCATCCTAATTTAATCTTTTTAGTGTTAATGTGTGAAGTAGCATGGTATATTATTTTTTGGGGTGCAGTTTTTTCCCTGTTTTCACCCCTTCAAGTTCTTCCACTCGGTCAATTGCATTAAATCTTAGTTGTTCCTAATTGCTTTGATGTTCTCTTCCCATATGTTTGGCCACAGCATTACTCCTGTCTTTGTTTGCTTTGGCTCTAATGTGTTCTAGAAATCATTTTCTGATTTCACAGGTTGTGCTTCCAACATATTTCAGTGTGCATGAACATTCTACCACATATATTACGAATGTCCTCATCTTACATGTGATATGTTGTTCTGTCAACTGCCTTTGATAAATTTCTGCATGTTTATGGCAATTTTACAAACTATGCATTGTTTACGTTTTAAGAATACAGGAGGATTCATCCAGTTCTTTTTCTTCAGGGTAAAATGGCTGTGTACTAATGTGTCCTTTATATTGCATGCTCTTCTAAATGTTATACATGGATGGCTTCCTATCACCCTGGCAATCCCTGGGTCCAATTTTAGTAGTCCCCAGTGCTTCCTCAGTATTCTTTTCAGTTTGTTTGCTTCCACTGAAAACGTGGTTAGTAATCTGATTTGTCCAGATTCCTATTGCTTATCTTTCCCTTGTAGTATCTGAATTCAATGTTTTGATTTTACTTTTCAGAGACCAGATTTAATAACTTCTGTGGGGTAATTCCTTTTTTGGAAATGCTTACCTTTTCGTAAGCTGCGGTTCTCAAACTCTTCTTCTTGCAAAATGTTTCTTTCGATTAGCAAGAATTCGTCAAATGGGATACTACACTTTAAACAAGTTTGATCGAAACTGTCTGCATGTAGGACTGAGTTGGTAGCTGTCAATTTTCTATGTTGTGTTGTATAAATCATGTTATCACATATATTTATTTCGGTGTCTAGATATATTACTGTCAATTCACCTATTTCAAATGTGAATTTTTACTTAGCCATGTTGCTATTGAGGATTGTATAGTACTAGATAAGAAAAAGAGTATCTATGAAGCATAACCACATTATAGTATTTTCAACAAATTAATCATTGTCCAGGGTCCATACCACTTCTTGCTCCCATCAGCCCATTGTGAGGTTTGCATAACAAACCTCACAAGGGTTTTTCATAGAAAATCCCAAGGCAGCCCCCCGTTACTTGTTACTGTACAAAAACACTTTCAATCATTTTCATTAACATTTGAAAGTGTTGGAAAATATGGGTGTTTCTTTTTTCCATAAAATATTCACAAGCCTAAAGTCCTATATTGTCTTATGCTAGCGCAAAGTGAGATTACATCCATGGTGACTAGTTTATATGTTGGTGGCCATGTCATTCGTTGCAGATGTTGCAATAGATCTCCTGTATCTCTCAAATAGGAGATTAAATCCTTTACTAAGGGGGGAGGGGCAGAAAGATGTCAATGTAGTTGAAAACTGGTTCCAATAATGATCCTTTTGCAGACATTATGGGTCTTCCTGCCTGAATTTGGCTTTAGGAAGGAAGTAGGTAGGTACGGTGGAACAGGGGATCTATCAAGTACTTTCAATCTGGTAAACCATGCCAAACTTTGGCTAGTATTAATAAACATGGGTGTTCCTAGTGACATTGTTTGCTTCCTTTCCCAATTATATTCTACCTTAACATCTTCTGTGCGAGATGGTAGAAATGGAGAATGCACTGAGAAGTTCCGGGTGACCCGGGGGATCAAACAGGGTTGTGTGCTTTCCCCCCTTTTATTTTCCTTCTATATCAATAGGGTGGATCGTTTCCAGCAAGAAGGTAATGCAAATGCACCTAGGGAAGGCCCACGCCCTTCCCCTATTTTGCTTTACACAGATAATGTAGTGCCAATTTCTAGGACAGCAAATGGTCCAGAACGTCTTATCCATTACTTTGTTAATTTTATGGAAAATATAGCCCTTAAATGAAATCAAGGGAAAACATGTATTATGTCTTTCGGGAATAAGAGACCTTGGAAAAGTTTTTATGTACTATGACATAAACTAACAGGGGTTAAAACTTTCAATTATTAAGGTATAAATTTTTTTCCATAAATTAAATGGTTCGTATGTAGGTAACAAAACTTAATTTTATCAGAGTAATTTCTGCAGTTTTGAGATATATATAAGAGGATAGGCAATAAACCAGTGAGATAAATGCTGAAGTTGTGCAGGGGTAATTGCTTACCAGTAGCTTTGTATGACTCACTGCTGTGGGGCAGAGAAAGTGTGTTCTATTACAAGCCCAAGAATACTCTTATTTTAAAAGACTTTTGGGTGTGCCCATCTCAACTTCTACTTCAATAGTACATTTAGGGGCATTTTCTCAAGGATGTTTCGCCGAGTTAGCAGCACTTTATCGCAGCCAAAGTGCGAAAAATGTATTGCCCTATTCACAAGCTGGTGCTAACTGCTGATATCACCAGTTTTCCTGCTATAGCAGCCGCAAAAAACATCGCCACAGATGACACCGGCAACTAATGCTAATGATTTGCAGAGTAGCGTTCCTGTGCAAAAAGGCGCAACAAAACTACTTCGCAACATTTTTAATGACAAGCCAGATCGGCGATAAGATACCAAAACATGAGATAAGGTGCGTTAGCAGCAAGGATTTATCACTTGCTCCTACCTGGTGTTAAGTCGGATTACACCCAGCACCATAAAGTGAGCCCACCCCAGAGCCACACCTGAAGAACAACAGATGCCATGGAGCTACTGATCATGCAGTTCTGGCCCCCAAGAAGGGCCACAAAATCCACCGCCACCCCCCCCCAGGCCCGCCACACCTTCCAATAGCAGAATGTGGGTAGAGGTGGGAACCAGGCATGTGCAAAGGCGGCAAGTGATTCATGAATGAGAATTTACACAATGCCAAGTGTGGCGTGGATGTGCTGGACAGACTGCAGTATGCAGACCACAGACATGTCCATGTCGACATACACAGCTGGTGTTTGGAGTGTAGTGGACAGTGGACGCAACCATGTTACCTCAGCAAGTGGGGAAGATCATGGAAATGTAGCTTGTTATGTTCTTCCCTGTAAGCATGAGCGGAGTGGGCTGGCCTGGCGTACGCCACGCTAGTGTGGGGGTGTGAATAAAAAGCACGTTGCTCTGGGTGTGGTTCTCTTCCGGAATGGCCAACATGTCTGCCAGGGCGGCGCCTCTCACCCCACCACGAGGTTGACGCCGTGAGAGGTGGTGCCGGCATTCCTGTGCGCCTGCTGCACCCCAGGCCTCTGGTCCCCTGACCTGTCTAGGCTGCCCCTGCACACCCAGGCCTCACTGCACACATGCCAACGCCGGCGTCTGTCAAAGAGGGCCCACCGTGTGCCGGTGTAAGCTCAAAGCCTGAGGCTCCACCACTGCCTCTGGCCTACATTCTGGTTTAGTAGGTCACACATTTGGAACTGAGTCTTGATATCATGGTGGCCGAGTTCATGTGTTAATGGGACGTTTGATATCACTACACTCCCTTCGATGTGGTGCCACCAACTCTGTGCATAGCATTCCAATGAAACGTGTCTGTGGTCCCTTGCTGACTAATGCCTGCAGCCTACACTGCAGTCAAGTATGTCACACATTTGGAACTGAGGCTTGATTTTTCAATGGCTGAGTTCATATCATTGTACACAAGAATAGGGGTAAGAGGAAGACGTGGTTCAGTCTGGAGGAAAAAAGGATCATTGTTATGGAGGTGATCGAACACTAGCAACAACTGCTCTGGTGCCACTAACTCTGTGCATCACAAGCCAATGACACGTGGCTGTGGGCCCCTGCTGACCACATCCTCCGGCCTACACTGTGGTCAAGTAGGTCACACATTTGGAACTGAGCCTTGATTTCTTTATGGCAGAGTTTATATCATTGTGCAGGCCTCATCGCAGACTGCATCCCCTTTCAGTTCTGGTGCCATTAACTCTGTGCCCCGAAATTCATGGACACTCTCTGGTTGAACTTTGGTGGCATCTGAGTATATGGCCTGGGTTGTCTTCATCATCATGTAGCTGATACTGACTTGGTGTTAAGAATAAGTCTGTAGCATTCATCTCCTCCATATAGCTTGTTTCTGCTTGTTTTTGCCCTCTGCATCATGCCCTGGAAAAATACCTTCCACTGTCCCCCAAAACACTCCGCAACATTCACCTTAGATATCGACGAGGATCCTTTCAGCTCTCATGGCCCTACCTCAGTGCACCGCAAGTCACTGTCCTGTGGTGGTGTGCCTGTGCCGGCCGCAGTGCATCCGGGGCCACTAACTCTGTGAAGCTCAAGTCATGGACCCTTGCTGTTTGAACTTTGACCATCTGATTGTCTGATCACTGTTGTAGTTGTTGCCAGCACTAACCACTCCCTAAGGGCTGGCTTACACTCTCTCCACACCCATCCAGCACAGGCGTCAATCGATATGTGACCCTGGCACATGTGCCTGTAGCCAGTTCCACAAACTATCTAAGTTTGCCCATGTGGTCATTATGTATGCATGAGGGACCCGGGCCTTACCACATAACATTTTGCAGTGTACAACAGATGCCCCCATATCACCTTCGGCAGTGGGCTAGACCTGGGACATGTAGCTGTGTCATGCGCCCCTGTAAGTGGAGTGGACTGGCATACAACAGTCCAGCGCAGGGTTGTGGTTAATCAACCCAGGGCACTGGGCATGGTTATGTTTTGGCCTTGCCAAGGAAGTAACTAATGCATAAGTCTCTGTTGTAGTGTCGGCACCACCCGTCCTGCAATGGACAATGTTGCAATGTAACATGCCCCCAAAGTGCGGGCTCAGCCGAAATGGTAAGTGAGAGAGTGCAAGCCCGTTCAGGTCTGGGATCATACATGCCAACTGTTGTGTCGCTCTTACCACAGCCTAAGCCAAAGGACTACTCTCAATCGCATTGCGAGTTTAGCCAGCCATTAACTCTACATCTGTGTCCGCCCTATTCATAGACGTACACACACTTGCCACCCAACTTCAAAGCACAACATCACAGTGTCGTAGTCAGGCTTGTGGACATGCGCAGACAGTCATGACAATTGTGTGCCGTAGGAGTGCAAGTGATGCAATCGCGCTGCGCACTCTAGTAAATAGGCTCGGGGGAGGGAGGAGCAGCAGTGAGGCTATGTAATACACATTAATGCCGCTCATTTACTAAAAGCAGTACATGCCAAACAGTAATCACTAAGTCACACATATCACACACTAATGAACAAGTGAGCCTGCTAGCACATCATGCAGAACCAACTATTGACTCATGTCTATCTGCACTTTAACAGGTGATCAAGGACATGCACTCTGCCTGTGGAGGATGACACCTCTCCTATCCCCGAACACACAGGCCCAGAGACAGTAAAATGCAGCCCACAAACGTGCAAGGAGCATCGTGGAATGCACATTTGACGTGTTGAAGTCAATTTTCAGGTGTCTGAACATCACAGGTGGAAGGCTCCTGTACAGGCCAGACATTGTGTGCAAGATGATCATTGCATGTTGTGTGTTGCACAACATAGGTGTATGCACCAATGTCCCATAGGTGGGCCACACCCCACTGCAGCTGCAGCAGGAACAGACCATAGGAACACCATCATTGACAATTTCTTTCATATGAGCATGTCACATTGTCACAGTCCTTAGCAATTTATGGGACAGTACAAAATGACCACAGGCACAGCATGTGCAAATAAATTCATTCCAACACACATTTCCTGAGTGCATGTCACTCCTCTGTACAGGAAAAAACAGAACAAGGTGGCTGGACAGGAAGATTTAGCAAAACAACTCAATGCCACGTAGTCAATATATACCACGTGAACAGCGGGCAAGAATCCCAAAGCAAATTTATTTTTCTTTTTTAACTCAAGTTTTTAAAGATTTAGGGACACGAGCACAAACAACACAACTGTTACGACAGTGGTTTCATGGAAACAATATCTACAAATGTACAATTTTTTACAAATTTACAGCATTAACAAACATGAATCAAGCAACACAGTTAGGCAAGACACACAAAAACAATACAAAATTCAGTGACCAATGTGAATTGTGATACTATACAGTGCAAAAACTTCAGGGTTTAAAGCAAATATGTGACCAGTCCATCGGACTATGGGACCATGGGACAGGCGGAGGTGGTGAAATAAAGAGCCTGCCTGTCAACCAGTCCTGTGGTTCTATGTTTATAACCGGGTTGCTCGACTAGGATCCAAAATATTTGGAAAAGTTCTATCCTAGGGGCACCCCTGGTGTTTACCACAGGGTGGAAGTGTTGACGCGTTTCGAACCAGCTTGATTACAGGTTCTCTTCAGGACGGGGACTGGGGGTCGTGATTCTGCACGGTGGCAAAAGAAAGGCCGTGTAGTCGGTAACTCTCAACAGGGCACAGTTTCTGTGCTTCACCCAGGGCCAGAGAGCGGTTAATTGCTTCTGCTGGGACTTGGAAAATGAATCACTCCTGCGTTTTCGACAGCGGGGTCTAGCACTAGAGTGATTCATTTTCCAAGTCCCAGCAGAAGCAATTAACCGCTCTCTGGCATGGACGTCTCTGCAGCCTTAAAGACAGACGCCGCATTATGTGAGCCGTCGCCTACCCTGTCCGTGCGCCGCACTGCGGGCACCACATCCCCAGCCTTATCCCTGGGTGAAGCACAGAAACTGTGCCCTGTTGAGAGTTACCGACTACACGGCCTTTCTTTTGCCACCGTGCAGAATCACGACCCCCAGTCCCCGTCCTGAAGAGAACCTGTAATCAAGCCGGTTCGAAACGCGTCAACACTTCCACCCTGTGGTAAACACCAGGGGTGCCCCTAGGATAGAACTTTTCCAAATATTTTGGATCCTAGTCGAGCAACCCGGTTATAAACATAGAACCACAGGACTGGTTGACAGGCAGGCTCTTTATTTCACCACCTCCGCCTGTCCCATGGTCCCATAGTCCGATGGACTGGTCACATATTTGCTTTAAACCCTGAAGTTTTTGCACTGTATAGTATCACAATTCACATTGGTCACTGAATTTTGTATTGTTTTTGTGTGTCTTGCCTAACTGTGTTGCTTGATTCATGTTTGTTAATGCTGTAAATTTGTAAAAAATTGTACATTTGTAGATATTGTTTCCATGAAACCACTGTCGTAACAGTTGTGTTGTTTGTGCTCGTGTCCCTAAATCTTTAAAAACTTGAGTTAAAAAAGAAAAATAAATTTGCTTTGGGATTCTTGCCCGCTGTTCACGTGGTATATATTGACTACGTGGCATTGAGTTGTTTTGCTAAATCTTCCTGTCCAGCCACCTTGTTCTGTTTTTTCCTGTTGTTGTGATCCAGGCTGGGCAGACGTTGGATCCAATACCTTCACTGTTCTACACTCCTCTGTACAAGCACATCACCCGGACAAGTGTAAGAGCAGCATGTAGTGCTAACAATCGCAAAAAAAGATGGTGGGTGTGTCACCTCTGTACAGAGAGGCTGTTTGAGGTGTCACGTATTTCTAAATGCCATTTCTGTGTGTCAAAGATAGTACGGAATCGCACTCATCAGCGTTTCACATGTGTCCCAAATCATTACATATAGGCTGTCATTTGTGACCTACAATTGACAACAGGGCTTATTTGGGGTCAGATATGTACCACCATGATGCAGGGGTGCACCCTGTGACTCAAGTCCCACAACATGAGCAACATGGACGTAAGGGGGAATCACTGCCCCTACCTTCGTCGATGCTCTCATACTTGATTAATCATAGACATGACACATCTGTGTGTATTAGAATGTATTATTCACGTTCAGTGGAGAGGAGTGGAGTGGAGTGTTGAAGCTGTCTTATGCCATGCAGACAACACTTTACAATGTTGCCCCGTGGAGGGCCAGCCAGAGTCCTTTAGGGATTGACAAGTTACTCGGAAGGGGAAGAGTCCAGTCCGCAGGCTGATTGCCGTGTCATTGTTTTGCAAACAATATATGTAGGCTGTCCTGTTTTCAGTTTCTATTTTTGGTAAATTCTGGTGGGGTTTTTTCAGTGTTTTCAATATCTTAAAAAACAGTTCTTATCAGTGGTTACGTATTTTCGCGCCAATAAAAACAACAGAAAAACTGTTTTTCCGGTGTTTATGGAACAGTTTGCTTTTATTATTGCTTGCTTTCTGCACTGAAAGAACATGGTATATAGTCAGTGTACTTATAGTGTATATGAGGTCCAAATAGATTTTTACAAATTAATCTTATTGTAGTACGCCATATGACTTCTTCAGTGAGTCTTTGGGTAATGTGCGCTCGCTCTTTCCTTCCCATGTAAACTTCTGGGAAAAGGCCCTCTCAGCCTTCTTAGCCCATTGGGCTGAGAACCATCAGCTAAGGGACACAGTTGGGATGACTCTTTGATGCCACATAAATCACAAAATGACAAATATTTGCGTTTTAGTTCCTGTGAATTAGAAACCAGTGCACCAGAATGGACTAAAAAGTCAATAGCATCCCTCATTAACTCTTAAGATTGTAAAGATGCTTTCAGCATACCATCTAACAAGTGGCAAGGATCTACTACAGGGAATCACTTCAGCTCGGGTATCAATTTTCACAGTCATCACACAACTTTTTTATATTCGTAGCAGAATCACTGCAAATACAAAAAATATCACTCCAATCTTTGTTGAACTTGGAAAGAACCTTTTTTGCAGACCATTACAAGTGGCACTGCGTTCCATGTTTTCCAAACGTCTGGTGCCATGCTTTCACCACTATCCCAGATGCTTGGTGATATATATACTTGTCACTATACCTTGCATTGAATGTGGGTAAATGTGATGACACATATTAGGAAAGATTTTTATGATACCAGCCATTTTACCTATCGGTGATCAATTGCAGCCAAAATATCTATTATGAGTTTGATATTTCCTGATTCTCTATAGTTTATAAAATAATTAAACTAGACCTAAAACATGAAACTAAACCCTGCATCTTTAGACCAAAGGCCACAAAACTGAAAAAGTAAAAGGAAGAAGAAACAATATTTTAGTGGCATCCCTAAAGAACAAAACTCAAGCAGAATAATGTTAGCCAGTCTTTCTTACTGCTACTTGTATAACAAAGTTACATTGTATTGACCCCTTCAGGAAGAAAAAAATGACTTTCACTCTTTTTCCTTCCTTTGAATGGCATTTAGTTTGTAGTTGTCCAGGTGTTTTTTCAGTGTTTATATGTTTTCACCGGTGAGGGCTATTTTTCTTTCAGTGGGGTTTTATCAGTTATTATAGGTTTAAACCTAAAACCCCACAGCCTAAATATATGGCAGTCCATGTTGAGGTGCAAGGTTAGTGTTGCAGAGTGTTTAGGGGGACAGTGAAAGGTGTTATTCCAGGGCATGATGCAGAAGGCAGATCCAAGCAGAAAGAAGCCATATGGCGAAGATGAATGCTACTGCTTCCTACTTACCGCAAAGGCAGATTCATCCTCATCTTTGGCCTCTGATGTTTCATGTGCCTCACATGTGGGTGGTGGTATTTGGTCTGTAGCACTGTGTGACAATGACACATCAGGGGCCAGAGATGTGGATGTAGAAGTAGCAGCAGCATTCATCTGCGCAATGTCTTGTGGCATCACTCCCATGATGAGGATCTGCAGGGCATGGAAGATCCCATCTACAGCTTTCTCGTGTGCAGCCATTTAATCCATTCTTTGCTCCTGCATCCACTCCATGTTCTCCATGGCCCTCCTTATGTTTCCCATATCACGGATGACATCGTTGTAGCCACTCTGACTAGACAGTTGTTGTTTCCAAGTCATGACTTCAGCGACGCCAGCCATGGATAGTTGGAGGGCATGGGGCAGACTGTGGGTGTCCGTTAAGGAGTGTAAGTGGTCCCTGATGGGACTTAGACACCCACGTATGGCATCTAGTTTGGCTGCCATGAGTTCCAATCCCACCTGCATCTGTTCAGCCAGCTCCATCTGGCAGTCTAACACACAGAGTTGGAACGCCATGTGTTCTTCAGTGAGGGGCTGGGAGCCAGATGTGGTGGTGGGTGCTTCCTGCTGTGTGGTATTTGCAGGGGTGGGCTCACCTTGACGGTGCTGGGCTTAACTGCTACTGGAGGTGGGGTGCGGAGGGTGTCCATGAACCGTTGGAGTTCATCTAGGTCGATGTCCAGGGGGTCATTTCTATCATCACTGACGTGATGTAGGGTCTGCTCTGCAGGAGGTGTTGATTGTCCCTCCGCAATGTAAAGGGGAGATGCAGTTTCACTTTGTGTTCCATATATGTTGACACATTGGTGAAGTTAACATACCCACTGCATGACAATGTACATTGCGACTGTTTGTGAGGAGATGCCTATTTGATGCGGGACCGTGGACATTTGTACTACATCACAAATGTGATATTGTACTCGTACATTGCCATCTCACTGTTTCCTGCTATGCCAGATGTGATTGGCCATTTTGTACAGACATGCAGCACCAGTTGTGTCCTGTGTTATATTGTGAAAGTGTTGCAGTTTGTACCACATTGTTGTCAATGTTGAGGTGCTCTTATTCTTATGTGTGTGTGCTGCATTGTGGGCGAGTCACCCATGCAGCTCTGATTTGGCTGCCCTTATCCCTTTCAGGCAGCGTGCCTTTGACTTCTGTGCTTCTACAGGGCTGAGATGTAGCGGACTTGGTTGAACTGGGCTTTTGGTCGAGTTGTGACTCTTGGGCGTGGTTTGTCCGCAGATGTGTTGTTGGCATCAGGGGTTGTTAGTTCACGTGGATGTGTCAGAGTGTGACCTGCTCCTTTACGGATGTGGTCCACACTTAGCCACCTCAGTGTTGTGGCATGCTCAATGTCATGATAATTGGACTGCAGCCATGCTAATCGTCATGTAGTGTCACTTGCAGTGTCAGTGTGGCTCACAAATATGCATCTTTGCTGGGTTTTGCATGTGTGCATGTGTTGGTGGTGAGATTGGTGATGTGTGGTGTGGGACCCCTTTGGGGACATGGGGTTTGGGGGCCTACTTGGTGTTTGTAGGTGTGCTGCAGTGTGCCAAGGGGATCAGGGACAAGATCCAGAGTCAGTGTGGATGTGCAGTGTGCTCTACTTAATTGTGCATGTGTGCCATTGTGCCAATCTCCTCTCTTCCCCCCAGTCTTTGGTTGGTACTCACTTTGTTGATGTTGTGCCAGGTCATGTTGAGTAGTGTCCGGATCCACAACTCCTGGCACCGTATCCTGAATCATGACTGTGGCCACCATTTTCTCCACGTCATCCAGCTCTGGTGGGCTGCTGGACCCCCACCTCCAATCAGCGTTGCTGCTTTCATGTTGGCATCGAGTTTCTTCTTGGTTTTGCACTTCACATTATTCCTTTTTTTTTTATTTGTTTGTAACCAGAAAAAGCAGGAGTCACTTTACAGAAAGAAAAAATGATACAAAACATAACAAAGATATATAGAGTATTGACTATACAGCAGGTGATGCAAATTGGACCGTTAATCAAACAGAAGCAGAAACAATACATTAAACAAAATCAACATAAGTACAGCAATCAATACTTAAGACAAATGAGATAAGAACATTAATTTTTGAATCAGCCAATGCCACTAGATATGATGCCGGCTTTCCATCTAGTTATTGGGCGCCAGAGTGCCTCCCCGCGGGCCCTAGATTTGACTCCTCTTGTTTCAAAAATAGCTGTTTCGTATCTATAAACCGCTAGGAATCGCGCTAGCCACATCTGAAAGCTTGGAGGATCTGTTTCTTTCCAGCGGGTTGACAAAATTAGTCTTAATACTGCCGTACCTATAAAAATTAATCTTTCTTCAGATTTAGTTAAATTTAGGGAATAATCATGACCTAGTAAGAATATGGTTTCTGATTCTCGTATTTTATGATTAAATACCTCTTCCCAAAAGGCTAATATCATATTTTTAATCACAAACAAATCAGGACAATTATAAAACATGTGGGTAAGAGTAGCAGGTCCTTGGTTACATCTAGGACATAAATCATTCTCACGTTTCCCCCATGAGAACAATTTTGCAGGGGTAAAATACAGGTCAAATATGGTTTTATACAGTTGTGCTTTAAGATTACTTGCCATAAGTAGCTTCTGACTCATCTCTATCAATGTCAACATTAGGATTGTTTAATTTTGTGGTCCATTTATTTTCAATTTTATCAAGATCATCCTGTTTTTGAGTCAAAAGAATGTTATGGAGGGTTCCAATCCTGGTGTTTATTCTGGGAATTGCATCCAAAATTTTGACTTTAGAAAGACAAATTAAGGACTCTTTGGCCTTTAATTTAGCGAATATCTGTGCATAATTCAAAAAGTCTCCATTTGTTAACTTATATTTAACTTTTAAATCGAAAAAAGTGGAGTCAAAATTATTTACTAAAAACTCACCGATTGTTCTTATTTCTAACTTTTCCCATTTCTTTAGAACAACATTAAATTCCTTGCCTTCAATGGCATTTGACCGCCAAAGAGGGGTGTATCGATTAATCTTACAAATATGCATATATTTAGTCACTTTCTTCCAAATCCTCCATGCGCTAGTTATAACTTCTCCTTTAAAAGCCCTGTAGTTTCTTGCCTCAGTTTTCCGTAGGAGTAAACCCTTAGCCTCCTGACCTATAAGAAGCTCGTAGATTGAGGGAATATTTTCGACTCCTTCTGGGCTCTCTACACTATAGCCATTAATCATAGGTGTAAGCTGTTTTAAAAATGCAGCCCAGTGATACAAAGTTATATTAGGAATAGCAAGACCACCTCTATCAAAGAGTAATGATAATAGCACCAGAGATCTCCGAATCTTGCCATTTTGCCACAAGAATTTAGAAATAAGTGAATTAATCAACTCTAGCGTTCCTTGATCAATAGCTAAAGGAATTGCCCGGAAAAGGTACAGGCATCTAGGCAACGTATTCATTTTTACATAATTGGCTCTTCCTATGATAGAGAGATGGAGGCTATTAACTCTTTCAAAATCATTCTTAATCTTGGTCAGTAATGGATCAAAGTTAGCTTTTGATAATAATTTAGTATCTGCACAAATAACAACTCCCAGATACGTAGCCTTTCCGGCTCTTCGTTGATCCAGGCAGATGGTATTATCTGTACTCAAAATAATCGTTTTTCCTTTGTTAAGAGAGTAGCCCGAGTAACGTCCAAATTCAGTAGTCACTTTCTCTATTTCACGTATGGCCTCAATCGGGTCAGATGTAGTAACTGCGATATCATCGGCATAGGCCAATACTTTAGTTTCGAATTGGCAGGTAATGATTGTTTAATGATATTGTTTTCTAATAGTTTCAAGATAAGGGGGTTAATATATAAGGCAAAAAGCAGGGGTGAACAAGGGCATCCCTGCCTGGTACCCCTTGTAATAATAATATTTTCAGATAAAAGTCCTGCTGCTAGAATTTTTGCTTTGGGATGAAGGTACATTGACTTAATAGATTTAATAAATTTAGGGCTGAAATTATTACGTTTCAACACTTCCCAAAGGAAGTCCCATGAGACGCGGTCAAAGGCTTTCTCAGCGTCAAGTAGGATCATCGACATTTGTCCCCCAGTGGCAGCCATGACGTCGAATAGGGTGATTGCTCGACGAGTGTGTTCTGTAGTTCCTTTACCAGGGATAAAGCCATGTTGCCACGGGGAGACAAGATGTTCAACGACCCCACTGAGTCTGAGCGCCAGAACCTTTGCGTACAATTTGGAGTCCGAATTGATCAGGGATATGGGACGATATGAGGTTAAATGTTCGGGGGATTTTCCCTTTTTCGGAAAAACGATTATTTTAGCCTCATCCCAAGATGCAGGTGGAACACCATAACATTGAATACCAAGAAATAAATCATGTAGAATAGGACACAGTTGTTGACTAAGAATCTTATATAAATCAATCGGAATTTTGTCAGGGCCTGCTGCCTTGCCAGAAGATAATAAGGATAAAGCAACCCCCATCTCTACTAATGTAATTTCTTTTTCGAGTTCTTCCTTGGTGACGTCATCTAGTATCTTCGTAGCCTCCGTATTAGTAAGAAAATTATCCAAATAGTCTATTATGTCCTTTTCCGTAGCTAGAGTATCTTCTGAATAAAGATTCTGATAATATCTTTGAAATTGGTAGTTAATATCTGTCACCTGGGTGAATGTCTGTCCATTTTCTACTATTGAAGAAATAATATTCCTTGCATTTTTCTGACGTGTACAGAGAGCCAAGTGTCTACCCACTTTTTCCCCACTTTCATAAATTAGCTTCCTTTGTGTTTGATATGTTTGGGCAGCTTTATGGCTGAGGCTAGTGTTTAATTCGGATTTCAATACTGCTTTCTGGGTCGTCAAATTCCCGGCTTCCTGCTTTTGCATTATTTTAACAGTGTGTTCCTCCTCAGCTTTAGCTAAGGCTGCAATTTTCAGGTCATAGTTTTCTTTCAAGATTTTTCGGGCTTTATTTTGATAGTTAATAGTCTCACCGCTTAATGCAGCTTTATAGGAATCCCAAACAGTGTTTCTTGACGCACTATAACGATTCATATTAAAAAAAATCATCAGTCCAGGTTTTAATGTAATTGATATATTCATTATTGGCTAGTAATTTCCTGTCAAAGGTCCAAGGACACTTTTGGGTAGGATTATTAAGTGGTTAGTAATACTAAAGAGTTATGATCCGAAATTATCTTAGGTGGTTTGGTCATGTTAGAATGAGTTGTTAATTCTCTAGAAGTGAAAATATAGTCTATCCGAACATGCTTTTGGTGCAGATGGGAGAAGTACGTATAACCAGGATCATTTGGTTTATTTAATAACCATATATCGATCAAACCTAAACTATACATTAAACTTTTAATTGCACGGTATACTCTTGGTTTCCGGCCCATATATTTCTGTTCCGGCGTTTGAGTCGTAAATGCAGGAAGAAGCGAGATATTGAAATCACCACAGAAAATATACGGACCTTGCCATGTAGCTAGTTCTGTTTCCAAGAAATCAAATACTGCGGGATCATCATGATTCGATCCATAAACAGAGCATATAGTAATTCCATTGGCGAGTTTAACAATTGTCATACACAACAGAAAATGAGAGGAGGGTCTAAGGGCAGATTTAACGACTAACCAGGTACACGCCCCAAACACAATATCATAACACCAAATTGTACCTAGGAGTCAAAAAGAATGAGTCATTCAACATGGATCACAAAACCAATACCATACAGATAACACCAGTGGGAACACACCATGCAAGCTAATATACAATGCTGGCCAAGTAAAGGCTCAAGAGTATGTGGAGAAAGTTCCCATCAGAAGCCACACTGTACTGCCCTCTTTCTCATCATTTGGGTGCTCCTTACCCAGGAGACAAAACGGCCGGTCTGATGTTACCGTGACCGATAGAGATGTGAAAAGAAGGTACTATATGTTATTCAGATGTTGAGGTGTTGACTGAAAAAAAGCAGTGTGTGATGATAGGAGTGAAATAGTGAGGGTTTTTTTATAAAATTAGGTGAACCGGGTAGAAAAACAATTTTTATTAGTATCTCCCAATCCCTAAGGTTAAAAGGCAAGTGCAAGTGCGGGTTTGAAATAATAACCGTACTTAGTAGTGGTCAACATGTTTCTGCATTTAGAGAAAAGAGTTTCAAATGCATTCTTCAGGACCTGTTGTTTTAAAACTACTGCTTTTCGTGAATAGTAATAAAAAGATATCACCTGAGAGTCCCAGGTTGTGTGCTCAACCATATACTGTTACCGCATCGTACCACACGGCATTGGATCCAACAGAAAGACAGACAAGAAAAATAAAAATAAAAGAACATGAGTGTATCATATTCCTGCGGTTTATTTGGAATATTTTATCAAATATAACCTCTGTGCAATGACGCCACATTCACACATACTGGAAAGTGAATTCCAATACAAACACTCACCCGTATGTGGTGGTTGAGGAGCTTCACCCCACCTGGCTGCGGCTCAGGTATGAGGAGCACCGCTCTAGAATTGAGTTTTTAAAAAAATGAGTTTAAGAAGAGAAAGAGGCAATCATAGCTCAGTAGAAAATCCATTGAGTGGTACATGGATTGCTTATGAGTATTCACTGCTTATACCGATCCTATAGAATCAGATATCCCTGAGAAGTCTTGAGGATCTCTTAGCCTTCAGAAAGGCTCTGAAAACTTACCTTTTCCCTAGGACAGGTTGAGCTATTGCTTTTGCTTGGATCATGGGTCAAAGCGCCAGGATGCCCTTGGTGGTGACAGGTTGCGCTATATAAGTATACCACAATACAATACAATACAATATTTGACTTTTAACTCAGTTAAGGTCTCAATGTTTTGTATAGTATAGTATGTTTTATTGCATATGTAAAGTATCACGAAAGTCCAGCAATGTCTTAAGACGTCCGTCTTGCAGTTTCACAAAAAATAAGACAACATACTGGACAAATTAACGCGATCGATATAAAGCATACATCCCTGGCTTATTTAGCGCGTTTTGCAAAGTGCTCGTTTAAGAGTTTACAAGCGCGCAAAGCAACACACTTGCGCTACGCTGCCTATGTGTTTAGGCTGACGTCTCCTAAGGGTGCAGTTGACGAAAATCATCTGCCTAGCGGTTAGCGTGTTAAGCACGCGGATACAAGGCAGCCGGCTTACCTAACCGTCGGTGTCTCCTGACAGTCATCCGAGCTGTCTGGGGGGGCACCGGTTGTGTGACTGGTGCCGTGTTTATGCAGCCGCTTTCGGAAGGTAGAGTCACGTGATCGGCTGTGGTCATGTGACTCTGGAATGCCGGGAATTGTAGTTCAGAGAGCGTTTCGCCGTGGTTTGTGTGAGAACCAAACGCTAAACCTGCAATATGTGTTGAAAACGTAACATTAAGCCTGTTGTGTTGGCTGTTTTCGTTTTGTAACCACCTTTCATGTATTATAGGGCGGCACAATATCATATGTAGAAATTTATTTATTTTAGGACAAACAGTGTTTTTATATGACCTAATGGGACTCGTTGATTGAGATTTATTATCAACCTGTAGATATAGTATAATGACACCATCTAATATGTCCAAAGCCTCAGAGCGAGATTGTTCATGTAATTGATGCTCAATGTGTATGATGGAAAGGCGAAAACCAAAGGCAAAAACAAGTCTATTAGGTCTATATGCTGGACAGTGTATCGTGGTAATTTAGAGGGACATCCAAGGTATCGGCTCATTGAGTCCCTCCTTATCACTGTTCAGTCTGTAGACCCATTTCTGTTCAATTTTGAACAGAAAACGACTAGTGTCAGTGCAAAATTCAGGAATCTGTGGTTGTTCTAAGACAGTCCAACAGAATTCGTCAGGGCCGTGGGCTTTCTCCAAAAAATGTGCAGTTAGGCGAGTGGCCTGTTTGCGACACCGTACTGTACTCTTGTGTTCTTGTATTCTCGTCCTTATTTTTCTAGTCGTCATGCCAACGTATCGAAGTTGGCACGGACATGTTATCAAATAAATAAGGTTACTGCTGTTACAGTTGGTGAACCTAGTTTGTGTCCATGGTCTATTTGTCCCTATGTCTTATGCTGGTTGATTTGCAAGTTTTGGGACATACTGAGCACGCCCCGCAGGGATGGTGGCCTACGACAGGCGGCAGATCCCACAATGTGCCCACTTGTCTTGGTTCTTTATTCCGTGGGCGTGTGTGGACTAACTGGTCCTTGAGATTTTGTCCTCTTTTGAAGGCAAAGAGAGTTAAAGGGATATCATCACCCCCAGTTTTTAAGATCGACCAATGTTTTTTTATGATCCTTTGCACTTGATTGGATCTGCTGTTAAATGTATTTACAAAGGTGATGCGGTTGGTATTTTCTTTGGGAGGATGTATTTCAAGTAGAGATTCCCTGTTGTTGTTAGATGCCCTCTTTTTGGACTGACGAATGATTTTCTTTGGGTAGTTTTTCTCACTGAGATGTTGTTCTAGATTTCTCGAGTGGATCTTAAAAGCCTTTTTACTGGAACAGTTCCTTTGCACTCTGAGAAACTGGCCGAAGGGTAAATTATCTCTTAATGCCCGAGGGTGACAACTATCATATCTCAAAAGTGCATTCCTGGTCATCGGCTTACGATAGAGTTCAGATTCAAGGCCATTCGGAGTCGCGTGAATCTTCAGATCAAGAAACGCCAGTGCCGTCCGACTGTATTCAATGGTGAATTTAAGGTATACATTTCTGCTGTTCAACCATCCATGGAAAGACACAAGATCTTCTTCTGTGCCTCGCCAAACCACCAGAATATCATCTATATATCGTTTCCATATGTGTAGCGATAATAGATAAGGGTTGGCAGGTGTAAGTACCTCTTGCTGTTCAAAGTTATGAACATATAGATTCGCCAGGCTGGGAGCGAAAACACTACCCATGCTGGTCCCAGATGTTTGCAGGTAGGTAGTGTCTTCGAAACGAAAGTAGTTTTCTTTCATTGCGATCTCTGCTAAATTCATAATGAACCGTATTGGAGTGATAGACTGGTGATTACTGTGTTCCAGTAAGTTGCCCACAACCTCCAATGTTTCAGTTTGCGGAATAGATGTATACAAAGACTCTACGTCAAACGATACTAGAATGTCAGTGTCAATGTTGAATTGTACAGTTGGAAGGAGTCTCAAAACATCCTTCGTATCCTGAAGGAACGTAGGCATGGCCTTGACCATAGGATTCAAAAAATAGTCAACAAAAGTCGACAAAGGTTCCAAAATAGAGCCAATGCCGAAAATAATAGGCCTACCAGGTGGTGGCCTCTGGGGTTTATGGACCTTGGGAAGGCAATAGAAATATGGTATCGTAGGATGTTTTGTTAGCAGATATTGTCCCTCTTGCGGTGTGATCCAACCCTCAGTGGTTGCTTCTTCTACCAGGTTGCCTATTTTGATCTTTAGTTTCTCTGTAGGGTCTTCCTTTAATGGGAGGTATGATTTCCGATCACTCAGCTGTCTCAGGCATTCATTCCTATATGTTTCAATATCCAGAATAACAATTGCTCCGCCCTTGTCGGCCGGCTTGATGATTATCTGGTCATTTGATGTCAATGAACGCAAAGCCGACTGTTCCTCTCGTGAGAGATTGATAAAGGGCCTGTTCTCTGTTTGGTAGAGATGTGTGATATCATTCTCCACAGCTGCTTCAAAAGTCAAAACCTTTGGAGGCAAACCAACACTGGGTGGATTGAATGTGGAAGGCTTCTTCAGACCAGTGTTTTTGTCCTCAATAGATGTTACGATATTCCCTGGTTTGGAAAAGAAGTAGTGTAATCTTATTTTTCTAAAGAGTTTAGCTAGTTCAACTTGAGCTATGAAAGGATCCCCTTTCTGGGTAGCCACAAAACCAAGGCCTTTATTTAAAAGGCGCTCTTCATTGAGAGAGAGAGTATGTGAGCTGAGATTCATCACGAGGTTGTCAGGTTGCTTGTCCCTGCAGTTTGTTGTGGGACTTTCTTCCCGCTGTGAAGATCCATCGTGGACTGTGGCATGGTATTCCAATGGACTTGTGGTGTGGTTCCTTGTCTCCTCCTGCCCCTGCCCCGTCTCGGGCCAAACCCTAAAAAAGGAAAAGCTCCAGGGCCTTGTTGCATCTGGGGGGGACCAAAGGGACCCATTTGAGGAGGGTAAGATGGTCCAAACATCCAAGGATTGGCCGGCCACCATGGTTGATAATTATTGAAATTTTGTGATTGATGTCCATTTCTCCAATTTCTTCGATTTCCCCGCCCTCTGGGAGTGTAGTTCACAGACCCATTCTGTGAAGTGTCTGAGTCACTGGAGGCTCCTTCTGAGCTCGATGTACCATATGTTGAGCCACCTTTTTTACCACCCCAATTGAATGTGGGTGCTGTATATGAATCGCTCGTATAAGGATATATTTTTTCGGTTGAGAATCTTGCTAAGTCTTTTTTAATTTTTTCTAGTTCTAGTTCCACATTCAATCCACCCAGTGTTGGTTTGCCTCCAAAGGTTTTGACTTTTGAAGCATCTGTGGAGAATGATATCACACATCTCTACCAAACAGAGAACAGGCCCTTTATCAATCTCTCACGAGAGGAACAGTCGGCTTTGCGTTCATTGACATCAAATGACCAGATAATCATCAAGCCGGCCGACAAGGGCGGAGCAATTGTTATTCTGGATATTGAAACATATAGGAATGAATACCTGAGACAGTTGAGTGATCGGAAATCATACCTCCCATTAAAGGAAGACCCTACAGAGAAACTAAAAATCAAAATAGGCAACCTGGTAGAAGAAGCAACCACTGAGGGTTGGATCACACCGCAAGAGGGACAATATCTGCTAACAAAACATCCTACGATACCATATTTCTATTGCCTTCCCAAGGTCCATAAACCCCAGAGGCCACCACCTGGTAGGCCTATTATTTCCGGCATTGGCTCTATTTTGGAACCTTTGTCGACTTTTGTTGACTATTTTTTGAATCCTATGGTCAAGGCCATGCCTACGTTCCTTCAGGATACAAAGGATGTTTTGAGACTCCTTCCAACTGTACAATTCAACATCGACACTGACATTCTAGTATCGTTTGACGTAGAGTCTTTGTATACATCGATTCCGCAAACTGAAACATTGGAGGTTGTGGGCAACTTACTTATTGAAGTAGTGTGGCTCACTGGTTAGAGGCGGCAGACCCGAGAGCAGAGGACGGCCCGGGACCAGGGTTCGATTCCCGGCGCGGCAGGTTTCTGGACCAGGGTCAGCGGACTCGATAATTCTCTCGCCTCGGTGCCCACTCTGATCAGCGATCACACTCGGCAACTCTGGGCATTAGCTTGCCTCATCTTCACTAACGGCCCCACCAGACCGCCGGGGATGCCTGGTCTCACCCTGGAGATACCCATTAAGGGACCATCTCTCAGGGAAGCCAGGAAGGGTTTCGCAGCGGTCTAAGCGCCTTGGGACCCTATGGGTAAGTAGTGCGCTATATAAATGCCAATACATTTACATTTACACTGGAACACAGTGATCACCAGTCTATCACTCCAATACGGTTCATTATGAATTTAGCAGAGATCGCAATGAAAGAAAACTACTTTCGTTTCGAAGACACTACCTACCTGCAAACATCTGGGACCAGCATGGGTAGTGTTTTCGCTCCCAGCCTGGCGAATCTATATGTTCATAACTTTGAACAGCAAGAGGTACTTACACCTGCCAACCCTTATCTATTATCGCTACACGTATGGAAACGATATATAGATGATATTCTGGTGGTTTGGCGAGGCACAGAAGAAGATCTTGTGTCTTTCCATGGATGGTTGAACAGCAGAAATGTATACCTTAAATTCACCATTGAATACAGTCGGACGGCACTGGCGTTTCTTGATCTGAAGATTCACGCGACTCCGAACGGCCTTGAATCTGAACTCTATCGTAAGCCGATGGCCAGGAATGCACTTTTGAGATACGATAGTTGTCACCCTCGGGCATTAAGAGATAATTTAACCTTCGGCCAGTTTCTCAGAGTGCAAAGGAACTGTTCCAGTAAAGAGGCTTTTAAGATCCACTCGAGAAATCTAGAACAACATCTCAGTGAGAAAAACTACCCAAAGAAAATCATTCGTCAGTCCAAAAAGAGGGCATCTAACAACAACAGGGAATCTCTACTTGAGATACATCCTCCCAAAGAAAATACCAACCGCATCACCTTTGTAAATACATTTAACAGCAGATCCAATCAAGTGCAAAGGATCATAAAAAAACATTGGTCGATCTTAAAAACTGGGGGTGATGATATCCCTTTACCTCTCTTTGCCTTCAAAAGAGGACAAAATCTCAAGGACCAGTTAGTCCACACACGCCCACGGAATAAAGAACCACGACAAGTGGGCACATTGTGGGATCTGCCGCCTGTCGTAGGCCACCATCCCTGCGGGGCTTGCTCAGTATGTCCCCAAACTTGCAAATCAACCAGCATAGACATAGGGACAAATAGACCATGGACACAAACTAGGTTCACCAACTGTAACAGCAGTAACCTTATTTATTTGATAACATGTCCGTGCCAACTTCGATACGTTGACATGACGACTAGAAAAATAAGGACGAGAATACAAGAACACAAGAGTACAGTACGGTGTCGCAAACAGGCCACTCGCCTAACTGCACATTTTTTGGAGAAAGGACACGGCCCTGACGAATTCTGTTGGACTGTCTTAGAACAACCACAGATTCCTGAATTTTGCACTGACACTAGTCGTTTTCTGTTCAAAATTGAACAGAAATGGGTCTACAGACTGAACAGTGATAAGGAGGGACTCAATGAGCCGATACCTTGGATGTCCCTCTAAATTACCACGATACACTGTCCAGCATATAGACCTAATAGACTTGTTTTTGCCTTTGGTTTTCGCCTTTCCATCATACACATTGAGCATCAATTACATGAACAATCTCGCTCTGAGGCTTTGGACATATTAGATGGTGTCATTATACTATATCTACAGGTTGATAATAAATCTTAATCAACGAGTCCCATTAGGTCATATAAAAACACTGTTTGTCCTAAAATAATAATTTTTCTACATATGATATTGTGCCGCCCTATAATACATGAAAGGTGGTTACAAAACGAAAACAGCCAACACAACAGGCTTAATGTTACCTTTTCAACACATATTGCAGGTTTAGCGTTTGGTTCTCACACAAACCACGGCAAAACGCTCTCTGAACTACAATTCCCGGCATTCCAGAGTCACATGACCACAGCCGATCACGTGACTCTACCTTCCGAAAGCGGCTGCATAAACACGGCACCAGTCACACAACCGGTGCCCCCCAGACAGCTCGGATGACTGTCAGGAGACACCGACGGTTAGGTAAGCCGGCTGCCTTGTATCCGCGTGCTTAACACGCTAACCGCTAGGCAGATGATTTTCGTCAACTGCACCCTTTGGAGACGGCAGCCTAAACACATAGGCAGCGTAGCGCAAGTGTGTTGCTTTGCACGCTTGTAAACTCTTAAACGAGCACTTTGCAAAACGCGCTAAATAAGCCAGGGATGTATGCTTTATATAGATCGCGTTAATTTGTCCAGTATGTTGTCTTATTTTTTGTGAAACTGCAAGACGGACGTCTTAAGACATTGCTGGACTTTCGTGATACTTTACATATGCAATAAAACATACCATACTATACAAAACATTGAGACCTTAACTGAGTTAAAAGTCAAATATCTGATTCTATAGGATCGGTATAAGCAGTGAATACTCATAAGCAATCCATGTACCACTCAATGGATTTTCTACTGAGCTATGATTGCCTCTTTGTCTTCTTAAACTCATTTTTTTAAAAACTCAATTCTAGAGCGGTGCTCCTCATACCTGAGCCGGAGCCAGGTGGGGTGAAGCTCCTCAACCACCACATATGGGTGAGTGTTTGTATTGGAATTCACTTTCCAGTATGTGTGAATGTGGCGTCATTGCACAGAGGTTATATTTGATAAAATATTCCAAATAAACCGCGGGAATATGATACACTCATGTTCTTTTATTTTTATTTTTATTGTCTGTCTTTCTGTTGGATCCAATGCCGTGTGGTACGATGCGGTAACAGTATATGGTTGAGCACACAATCTGGGACTCTCAGGGGATATCTTTTTATTACTATTCACGAAAAGCAGTAGTTTTAAAACAACAGGTCCTGAAGAATGCATTTGAAACTCTTTTCTCTAAATGCAGAAACATGTTGACCACTACTAAGTACAGTTATTATTTCAAACCCGCACTTGCACTTGCCTTTTAACCTTAGGGATTGGGAGATACTAATAAAAATTGTTTTTCTACCCGGTTCACCTAATTTTATAAAAAACCCTCACTATTTCACTCCTATCATCACACACTGCTTTTTTTCAGTCGCCACCTCAACATCTGAATAACATATAGTACCTTCTTTTCACATCTATATCGGTCACGGTAACATCAGACCGGCCGTTTTGTCTCCTGGGTAAGGAGAACCCAAATGATGAGAAAGAGGGCAGTACAGTGTGGCTTCTGATGGGAACTTTCTCCACATACTCTTGAGCCTTTACTTGGCCAGCATTGTATATTAGCTTGCATGGTGTGTTCCCACTGGTGTTATCTGTATGGTATTGGTTTTGTGATCCATGTTGAATGACTCATTCTTTTTGACTCCTAGGTACAATTTGGTGTTATGAGTTTAACAATTGCCCACCTTCCATGTGTATCCGATAAAGAACGTATTCCATGACCAAAACATGATTTTGCAAAAATTGCTACTCCCCTTGAATTTGAGGATTGGGATGTTGTTATCAACAGGTTATACCCCTTAAGACTTAATAGGGCTCTTTTATTCCAAGGAATATGTGTCTCCTGGATGCACAGAATATCTACGGGATTTAGTTTAATTAATTCTCCCAGTCTAATACGTTTGTCTCTAGATAGGAGCTCCCCTACATTCCAGGATTGCACACTAAGTTTACCCATTGTTAATATAAAAAGATTGCATGATATTCTTATACTTATTCATATTATGTTCTTTGTCCTGCTGTATCACCTTTCTATTTATTTCAAAAATTAGCATTGCTCCTGACACTAATCCTGGTTCATTTTTAATTTTTTTGCCCCCCTTCCCCACTCCCCCCCTTCCCCTTTCCACATCCCCTGCAATCCCTCCCAAGAACTCTCCCCTGGTCCCTCCCGGCTGACCCCTCTCCCCTTTACGTAGGCATTCAGACTCCACTTAGAGTCTGTGTGATGGAAGTGCTGCACTTCTGCTGAGCTACCGCTTCCTAAATTAGAAATGAAAAAAAAGGAATTCCCTAATAATAAAATAAAAGAAAAAAGAAGAAGCTAAATACAAGTCATTATGCACCATGACCTTAATCAAGAGGGCCCTGTATCTTGCCAGACCTTAATGAAATTCCCAATCCAAATCAACTAGCTATTATAGAGTTAACGTCAATTAAATTACAAAAATATGTCATTCATAAATACATGCTATTCTTACTTAAACAAATAAGATTATTTTCCAGAGATTACTATAGATTGTCTAAGGTCCATCTATGATATTTCATCAAGATAGGCTTTTGCCTTAATTTCAGACTGAAAAAACCTTGTCTTGCTACCATGAATGATTTTAAGTCTGGCAGGATTGTTCAGATAGGCCAATGCTCCCTTTTCTTGGAATGGTTTAATTAGTAGGCGCAACCGCCAACGTCTTTCAACAGTCGCGTGACAAAAGTCAGCCCTTGAGAAAAATGAGAAATCATTGAAAGATAGTTTGTGATCAGGTCTCGCTTTCTCAGCCACCACTTGCCGTAGCAAAAAGTTTCCAAAATATACTAAAATGGCTCGCGGGTACACCCCTGGCTTGGGTGGTGGATTAAATGGAACTCGGTGGGCCCTCTGTATTTCTAATTCCCAGTTCCAGTTTTGTACTTCGGGCATAGAAACACTAAAAAGTTTAATAATGAAAGCTCGCATATTCTCCCCCTCCATTTTCTCCGGCACTCCTAAGATGCGCAAATTGTTGCGGCGCTGCCTATTTTCGAAGTCCTCGAGCTTCCATTTTATATCCATTAGCTCTGCCTCCTGTAACTTAATTTTCTCTGAGTTCTCAGAAGAATCTTTTTCTGCCGTCATAACCCTTGTTTCCATTTCAGTAACTCTCTCACCAATATGATTGCAAGTTTTAGAGAGCTTCTTGATGACCCCCTGCATTTTACGTAGGGCTGCCTGAGATCTTTTACTGTCTAACGCGGTCTCTTCCCTATGAGCAGCTATTGCTTGTAAAATAGTCTCAACCGCAGTAGGAGGTATCTCGGAGAAAGCAGAGTTGGCACCATGATTAATATCAGAGCATTCTTTAGCTAGATTATTTTGCGTAATTCTAGTACCTATTTTAGATTTAGTTTTAACTGTATTGACATTTTGTCTTTCATCCCCATAGCTATCTTCTGAAGAGTACAGGCGAGATTCCAGTTCATCATCTTCTTCCTCCTCTTCCGTAGAGACAAAGCTCTCTGACCATTCCCCTGCCACATCAGCTCCGACCTCCCCTGTTTCATCAGAAAAAGAGTAGAACTCGCTAGGATCCTTCTCAACCTCCTGAATCTGTGCGGCAGTTTGTAGCAAAGTTAAATTCGTTGTTGGGTCATTAATACCATCATGTGATACGTTTACTACAGTTTGCACAGGATGTAAGTTTCCAGATATTGACTCTTCGGAAGTAACTAATCGCAAAGTCGGTGTTGTAATTATTGTCTGGTTTATATCTGTCTCCCCAGATGAGCTAGCCAGCTCACTCTGTACTCCTAAAATGTTTCCACCTGGCCCAGTAAAGGACATGGCGCGCCCCTCCTCAATCTGCTTTTTGTTGGATTCTAACCCCTCTGCCATTTCGCTAGTTTGTTTGGGTTCAGATGTCTTAGTCTTAGCTGATTCAATAGCAGATTCAGTTTCCAGGACGGTCAAATTATTTGATATGTCCACAACAGGTTGGAGGATGGAGGGAGCGCTTAGTGGTTCAGATACTTCGTTATTTACACCCAAAGAGTCATTTGTCTGGGGCATGGGAAGGTCAGGGGGGGCCACATCTTGTCTGCAATACTGATCGTCAGTTAAAGATAGAGGTAATGGTGGTTCAGCCTCAGCCTGAGGATTAGCCTGAACAGTATGTTTCTTTAACAGTAAATCAAGTACTGACTTCCCCCCCAGTAGTACTTAGCTTTCTCCGTGATGCGATGGCTTCCTGTCTTGGAGTGATGGATGTAGACACTGTGGGTTGCTGCCTCCTCGATTTTGATCTCGCTGTTCTGGCTGGAGCGCAATCAGACTCTTCCCCATCCTGTGAGCCTTCTTGTTGTTGCCTTTCAATTTCCTTGCGCAGTGCTCTGGCTGCTTTTGCCACTTGCGCTCTAGTTGCAGCAGCTGAAGCACTTTTCGGGGGCATTCTTGGTGTTTTCCTTGTCCTCGGCGTCTCTCTCTTCAAGCGCTGTTGCTCACCGTAGAAGCCACAGTAGAAGCTGTTCACAAAAAACACGAACTGAGGCGGCGGCGGCTGCACTGCCTGACACGCCCACCACAGCTGAACAGTCACCGGCTGAGCTCGGAATCCGTTTGACTGGGCGTACGAAGAAACCGCAAGCCTTCGAGTCAGCCCGAGTAAGTTTGCAAGTGTCTCGGGGGTTCTCTTGTTTTTGTTAAGATATACCACCCCTTGTAGCATAGCGTCTGTACAAAGCAGCAAAGAGAACAGAGCGGGAGTGTTAATTAGAACGATAGCTTGAAAGCTCTCTCTGGGCTCGATACAAAGTTTCCCTCGGAGGTGATAATTCTTCTTTTGCCTCGTTAAGCAGCAGTCGCTCAGAGGCTCATTTAATTGTCTTCCAAGAAGCCAGAAACATTATAAATCTCCTTCTGGCAGTAAAACGATCGTGGGGGAGTCAGGTCATCCAAGATCTTAGCGGTGAAGCGGAGCTCAGCGAAAGTGCTGCTAACCGGTCTAACGCTAGACCGCCATCTTGCCTCCGCCCACTTCACATTATTCCAGCGCCTTTTGACTTCTTCCATTGTCCTCCTCATCTCTGCAATTGCCTTCACATGGTCCAAGATAGTCTGCCATATTTGTGTCTTTGTTGCCAATGGCACGTTGGGGGTGACAAACAGTTTTTGGCAGTGTTCTATCACCTCCCTAACGATGATCCTGTTTTCCTGCAGACAGAACTGCGTCTTCCTCTTCCTCTTCTCCTTCCCCGATCCCGAGATTCCCTGCTGGTAGTCTGTGGGATTTATGGGGTTCGCATTGTACTCTGCCCTCGGTCCGGGTGCATACATGGTGCTACACAGTTTATATTTTTTGCCTTTTTTTTGTTCTGCTTTTATGGTGCATTTTCCCGCATGACGCGTGGGAATTGCAGGCTTGTCGCTGGTTATCACTGATTTTTGTATCGCAATTTGGAGTATGGCAACTTTTTTTTGCGTTTGTGTTTCGCATTTTTCCTGTGTCACATTAATTTTAACATGGTCATGTGGTGCGTTATTGTGAGACTATCGCATGGTGCCGGAGGGCTGAGAATACAACGTTAACACAGCGTTATTTTTCCATGATAGACTGCGATGTGCAAAGTTGCGTTAAGCTAATTTTGCGATAATTATCACAAGTTCCTGAGAATATCCCCCTTAGAGTTTGGTATGGAATATATTGAAGAGACCATTCAATTAAGTATACTGAAAAAATGGTATGGGAGTTGGTCAAAGGAGGGCACTAAGCTTATTAGGGAGGTTATCAAGGACTGTTTAGGTTTGGATCATTCTGAAAAAATCCCCTGGCTACAAAATGTGAGATCATTATTACACAAACTAGGGGAAAACCTAAATCACTTGAAACCCCATGGTAAACTGAAATATAGTCAAAATAGAAATGAAATCTATCTTTTTGGATAAAAAGAATATCCGAAGAGAGCATCAAGAAAAGTCTAAAACAACAGTTACCATATACCTCATTGGATATACTGTACAGGGGATTCAAGACTATCTGGTTGGTGTAAAGAATGTGTATGATAGATTTTTGCTCACCAGATTACGCCTTGCGACAACTCATTTTTTTATGGTTTTCCTAAAAACGGATTCATGGCCTCGAAACCTACCTGGATGCCCATGTGATAGTAAGACAATAAAATCAACCTTGCATTATATGTTTTTTTGCTAATTTTATAGTGATATTAAAAATATTTGGCTTCATACCCTTTTCTTGCCCCCTGGCGTATTTTATTATGAGGTGGCATTTACCTATCTTAAACAATTACCGAATGTCCTTATGTGTTATGCCATTGTTACTTTTATTAAAATGGCTTTACTTAGAAGAAAATCATTGATTTTCCTAGATGATCTCAGATATGATGAAAATAAATAGATAGATGGACTATATTTTTATCTGTAATACCCTTTCATATGTATTACGAAAGTAGAAATTTTTAAGATTTTTGTATTCTAAATGATATATATTACATAGTATTTTTACTGCATGGAATATAATGTAATTTGCCTTTTATGTGAATTTTAGAAGTGTTTCATATTTTTAATAGTTATGTATCTTTTATGAATGTATTGAATAAATTCGAATAAAGATGTATTTGACTTGACATAGGACACTGCAGAAGTCACAGCATAAGTCTGGAGAGTCGGGTGGTGGAGGACTCATGCAGGAACATATGCACCGCAGGAGTAGAGATTCTCAGAATCTCTGACGCGCTATTACTGAACCAAAGTTTCTTTAACCGTTCCCTATATTTGGTACTTGGCAGCAGTTTTTTTCTATTCGAAAATCAATCTGCTGTATAAAATATGTTTTACTAGCACTTGTGATACATTAAACGTTAATACGGTGCATGCATTGTTAATACATTTCACATGTTCCATCATGCAACGTACTTCCTGAACCACTTTTATGTCTTTTATAAGAATCATAAAATCTATTTTGCATTTATCTTTTATTGTAAGTGGTACAATTGGCCTTACCGCTGTAACATCTCTACTGGCCGTACCGGTTCAAGCATCAACAGTGCTGAAGACAAAGAGGCCACATTACATACAGCATTACATAACTGAAGAAATTATTCACTTATTCTCAGACAAGCATTTCTTTTCTTGTCAGCTTTTCTTGATTTCTGTCACTTCCCTGCCGCTATTCTTTACGTCTGTCACGCGCTCACATTTACTCAAACCTTCTGCTTCTCTCTTCATCCCTACTATTCTGCACATTAGCATTGGTTTTATTTAGGAGGCTATTTGTTTATTTATGGGGAAATGTATATTAGGCAGGCACGCTAGACGGTCTCTTGGCGCTATATAAATAATTTACTAGACCTGGCTCACGGTTAACAGTCTACCGCATTAGATCATAAATAGTCAGGTTTTCAATCTTTTTCGACATTTTAAGTGTTCTGGCTCTGTGCGAATGTTGACAGGAATGGGATTCCAGGAAATACTTGGTGAATTTCTTTCTCTTTTAAACTAGTGTGTTTTTTTCATGGCATATGTGACACAGAACACAGATAGCTTAGGTGTGCATGCGACCTGGGAGACAGCGGAGCTAGTACAAAGATTCTTAAGCCACGGTGATGTTCTGGCCGCAAAATAATAAGTCTGTTGGAGCCTACCTATACTCATCTTGGGCTGACCCATAGAATGAGTTACCAGTATGTCATCGGATCTGTACAAATGCAAATTCTCTAGGAGTGAAAAGAATTGGAAAATCGTAATTTGCACTCTCAAATAGAAAAACAGGTTTGAGTAATAGTTGCGGCAATATTATAAATTTGAGCTCGGTATAGTTATTGTTAAGGTAGCCCGTCCACCACACCCTGATACTCCATAGCAAATAAATGAGGTTTCTGAGTGTCGTCCACGGTCATAAAATGCACCACCTGATAATGGTGCAGCGGGTTGGCAAAATGGTGGAAGTAAGTAGTGGCTAAAGTACAGCACCCCGTGACACTCTCCAACAAACAGGTGATAGAGCAGTACATTTTAGACAATAATAACCTTACGCAGATGCTAAAATATATCTTGACAATAATGTAGAGAATACTTAACAACTGCGGCAGCAAGGATGTTGCTTAACATCCCTAGATTCGCGTCCACAGGTACTGCCCTTACAGAATGACATTGGCTTCCAATGAGGGAAAGGATCTCCTTGAAGGTGTTATGTCCTGCTCATTGAATTCTGAAGTCAAGGGTTCCTCTTTCTCCTGATACGACCATATCATCCTAATCACTGCTTAAGGTCCAGATGCTGCCTTGGCCGTGGATCCCAGGATAACTCGAGTGAGTCTAGGAGGGTGCTCTTTCAGCTATCTTGCCGCTAAACTTTGGAACACACTGCCGTTAGATCTTAGGCGACATGTGGGGGGTCGCAATATATGTGCAATCTATCAAATAAAATCTGTTTTAAAAAAAAACAACTGGATTTTTCATACAAGTCTAAGACCAAAGTCCTCTAGGTAGAATCCTTTGTAGCCACCTTTTGTGTGGAATCCTAGCACGACGACACTACGTTGGAGTAAGCGTTGCGCTCTACAAATTGTCTAGTACTACCACTACAAAAAAAAAAAAAACTAGAAAAATGTGCATTTCATAATGTGAAAAAACAAACGTGTAGCTTAACAGTCTTCAGAAAGTTCCCCATCTCATTGTGCTTTTATATTGAGGCCTTATATTATTTTCTTTTTATCCTTTATCTTTCCCTTTAATAAAATAATGCCTTTGAGGACTGCTGATGTATTCCAATATTTAGCTGTATTATGTAGCATTGTCAGAAAATGTGCTGTTTCAAGAAAAAAAATGATTTCTTTTCTCACACCATATCATTTCATCGTATTAGATCAAGTCACCTGCTAAGTGTAATGATGAATAAAATGTTTAGTAGAATTAAGCATTGTGAAAAAAATGTTTCTCATGATCTAACCACGACATCTTAGCTATTAACGTTTCATTTCACAGAGTTGTCCCTTGTAACACAAAGGGACACTGAACAGTAGGCTTGCAAAGGTTCTCATCAGAATCTTCCTAAATGTATCTTTTTGTGATACCCTGTAACTGCATTCAAATAACATCTTGTCAACATGAATGTTTACTGTGGAAACCAAGAGGAGAGGCGATGGACTGTCGGAAGATCCTTTTTCATTGGCTGGAAATGACTTAAGCACCTATTTTTGTAACATATGTTTTGTGCCTTTCAATAAGGTTTGTGTTTCTAGATAGAGAGTTAATGCATTCTATGCACACCTACCCTGTCATGCCTCTTAGTACTTTGTTGTGCTAGCCCGAATTACTGTAAGCTACTGCTAACTGTGATTTTCTTGTTTCCTTACGTTTCATGAGGAGGCTTCCTTTCTTTATGCCAAATCGTAATCACTCATGTGATTAATTTCCTTCTAACTTGAATTTAAAATTGTTAGTGGAACTGTTGGGGAGCTCGGCTGAGTTTCTAGAACTGCTCTTAATGAGTAGTTCGCTCTCTTGCAACTATTAGCTTGATGCTCCAAATCTTTGCTCTTTCCCACAAGGAACTGTTTATGGGTTTCCTGTTAGGGTAGGTCCTTTATATTAAGATAGGGACTATTTCCTTTATGGAACATGCCGTTATTGTCATTCTGCCTCTCACCAAATATTTTCTTGATATTTCTGTAACTCGATATATCTGACTAATCTGAAAAAAGACAATATTATTACTAATCTCTTAACGAGAAAACAACTTTCAAAACTTTACCAAACCTCTCATCATTGACTGAACTCTAAAACTGCTGTACATTGATGAATTTTGATTGGTCCTCTATTCTAACACGGTGGCAAGATCTGTCCACTGAGAGACGATGTTGGCACGGAGTTAGAGATATCTGTCATAAACTAAAGCGTTAAACTGTTGATAAATTTCCACGCTATCACAGGCAACAAAGATGACAGTTGCCCAGATTGCATTGTATAGCTCAAGAAAGAGTTAATTCCTCTGAGAGCCAATCCACGGATAGAGAAGCTGAATAGGCATTGATGGGGAAGCTGATGGTCATTGGAATCCGATGCTGACGAAATATCTAATAAAATCAGAGCCCCTTCCCCCTGCACCAAGAGCAATCATCCATAAGTCAGTGACCACAAATGTAACCACAGTATGGTTCCTCTTAGCAGGTCGACAACATGCGTGGGACTAATCCAACAATGCAGTGGATTCCAAGAAGGGCTACAGCTGGGAGGTGGCAATTCCCTACATGTAGCTTATCTGGAGGAGGCAAGAGGGATATCTGTCTAAAATTAGTATAGGGTAATTTGCATCAAATGTAGGCTTTTTTTAAACAGACAGGCCACAGCCTTTTATAAGGAAACATAGACAGCACTTGGCTCAATAGTTGGATCGCTATCATTCGGCATCAAAGACCCACCGTCTCCTTCACTGCTTGACTCCGCCCGCCAGTGCAAAGCTTGGGGTGGAGCCAGAATCCTCACACTTATAAAGGAAGTCTACCAACGCCCTCGGCAGTCAAGGAAAATTAACGACTGTCCAAACCTGACGCTTTTCAGCAGAAGAATTGCTTTCAACCTCCAGGTGTAGTTTAGCATCCTGGAAAAGAAAATCCTTCTGAATGACCCTTAGTTTCACCAAGAAAAAAAATGTGTGAATGTCAACAAGTGCCTGAGTGAGAACTGCTCCATTATTTATCATCAAGTCCTCTTGTCCATCCCTTTTTCCCCTGCCCTTCAATCCAAGGATACGGTGAACCTGAAAAATGTCCCCTGACATTATGTGTAATTCCGTGCTAATGCTTATCTTTATGCATTTTGTTAATATATTTCAGAAATGTTTGAACCTCTCGCTTTTTTCTTACAAACGTCGTTTTTAGTTTCTATTTTATATTTGTTGTAGTCAGTACCTACTTAGAAGTTTGATTTATTTTATAGCAGCAAGAACGTTCCAGCTCTCTAAAACTAACATAACATAATATAACATAACATAGCATAACATAATATATTATAGCATAGCATAGCGTATAATAACATAACACTGCTCAAAATATGTTAGCATTGGTTTACTGTTACAGGATGGTTGATTGAAGTTTTAGAACATACATCTTTTATTTTCGTATTGGATATTCAGCATCAGATGCCGCTCACTTTGAGAGAAACAAGCAGCAGTGTGCAGGGAGCTGCTGTGCCCTTGCAACACAATAATGAAAGTAGTAAAGAAAAGGAACATGGGGGTTTGAACCCTGGCACTGAAGTGCACTATTCTGTGTGCGAAAACCTGCGTGTGCTTTTGCACAGTGCTGTCGCTCCGAGTGAGGGGACCCAATGGGTGAAGCGGTCTAGCTCCCATTCTATATGCTGTGGTGCGCTGAGCAAAATGGGTATGACAATTTAAGAAAGCAAAGGATGAAAACTGCAGGCCAAAAGCCCTACATACACAGTTTTATTTAACATCTTTTTAAACTTGAGTCTGGCAAGACAGCTTAAGCTGTCCCAAAGGCCATATCATAAAAGGTATATGTGCTAGGGAAAAAAAAGAAAACACATCAGCTCCAGCATCTGTGGAGATCAGTAGTAGGCCTTGTAAGGTCACACGTCATTAATAATCAGTGCAGGCTTGGTTCATACGTCTATTTATTATGCTGCAGGAGGGAAGGCGCTGCAAATGGTGGAGCCTGGAGCACAATGTCACCTCACCCCCTGCACCTACCTTCACTTACACCTGGTGAGGTGCACTACTCTTGCTGACAGTAAACCCAGCATGATTAGCACAATGTGTTAACCTTACTCAAGTTCAAAAGTATCGGTGCAAATATTTCTTCACATTATTCCTGACAGCATATCTAATTTACACTAAATATAATTACGTTGTAAGGCTGGAAACATTTAAATTCACTACATACTTATTACATACAATTGAATTAACCATATAATAGATTCTGCCTTGTGAACTTAACAAAAGTTGTCGTTCTGTTTCACCTTGTACCAAAAATACAAGGGAAAAAAGTTGAGCAAAACTAAAGGAGACAGCTCGAGCACCATGTCTTTGAAGCCAATTTCGAACATCGATAAACAAATATTGGTAGCACAAATTGGCATTCTCATGGTCGTCTAAAATAATAATTGATCACATTAGGAGCTATGCATGTATTTTCTACAGTATGGGCTTGTTTACAATTTAAGTTAAACTGCTGGTAAAATGTTTGAGTCAATATAGCTCCACGGTAGAGTACAAGACCCATGCTTGTGGCCATGAGCGTTTTACATAAGCAGTGTCTGAATCAGAGCCATATGTCCAGGCCAAGGTTGCCATTTTATGACTACATCTGTTTAAGGTGTTCGGAGCTAGATGACAGCAAGAAAGTAATATGACACATTTCCCAGTTCTATCGGTCTGGGTTTGATACGCTTCAAAGTGGGTGATAAGTCTGGCTCCATGTGAGACTTGGAGACATTTTATTATCATAATGTTACTTATGATAACTGTAGCGTGCACATTATTTTAGTTTTTGTTAAACACTTTGGCTAAATAGACTTTAGTGCATCAGTAAAATATTCCAATGATAATGTACAGTTGGCAATATGTGGAGAATGTAGAACAAAAATGACTTAGAAATTTAAAATGCTAGGTAGATAAAGGAAGGTGTTTTGGAGAGTCTTATACAAGGTCATTCAATGGTTCAATCAATTTGTTGATGTTGTTCTTAGATTTGTTTGCGTGGTGGGCAAGCTTCTGACATTTCAAAGGGTCGAATATGGGCACAGGTAATTATAGTCTGCATGAGAGCCTTTGGTATGAATTGATTTAGTAGGATAAGGTTTCTTGGAGTCATTCCAGATTTTTTCATACAGATATTTGTTCATGTATCATGCTTCAATACTTAGCATTTTTTTACATCACATTTTCTGGACTTATGTACTTCTTTTTATATTTCTGGGGTAGTTACGCCCAATGTATTGGTGTATCTATTGAGAAGGGATCATGTGCAAGGAGCAGCTGGATATATCAAATGTCTCTCCATTGTCAGTTTTCTTTTCTTTTGTATGCAGATTTCCCCTTCAATGAAAGTAAGGAGTAGAAACAATAGGAGAATCCCATCAAGCCCCGCGCCGGTTACCGCCTCACCACCCACGAACCATGCCAGCCGCCGCTGCCCATCACTATTATTACCTGCATGTCTTGCCTTTAGTCAGTAGGTAGGCTCCACCAGTGATCTTGTCAAAGACATATTTGAAACCTTTATTCCACATGTGATGCAATAAAATGACCACTGTGACTCATGTTAAAGCAGTTGGTGCTGACAGAAGACCCCCACACATAGCCACCATTGGTGACTGGAGTCCGCCTGAGAGACGGAGAAACTGCACAAGGCTCTTATTGCTGCTGCCCAACCATAGCAACATTTGAAGTGTGATGCTGCAATGTAAGTCTCCAGGGGTTTGGCAGGTTCTCTTCACTCCTCTCTCGCATTCAACACCAGCATTGAGACGTGTTCCAACACACACACTGGATGAGTGAATCTTCCACTGGTACTGAACATCCTAAATCATCCTGTGTGTGGCAGGAGGTATGTATTTCTCCTGCTTATGATGTACCAGTTGTGTGTTAGAACTGGGGGTTTCTAGTTGGCAGAGGTAGGTACCACTGTCCAAATAGGGACCCTTACTTCTAGTCAGGGTAAGAAGGATACACTCTTTAGATAACCCCTGCTCACCCCCTTGGTAGCATGGCACGAGCAGTCAGGCTTATAAAAGGCAATTTGCTAAGTATTTGTACCAACACTCACAGTACCACAGTGAAAACACCACAAACAGACTCCACAACAGTTTAGAAAAATATAGGTATTTTAAACTAAACTACACAAGACCAAAACAACAAAAATCCAACATACACAGATCAAAAATATGGTTTCAAAAGAGCAAAAGAGTTCTTAAGGTTGCGTTATAATAATCCACAGTTGTGTTACGTTTTAGCCAACAGTACCTTTAGATGCGACAAAAGTTCCAAGTGAAAGCTGTAGCGGTGAAAAGCAAGAGATGCGTCACTTCTGAGACCCTGGGGAGGCAATGTGACAACCCCGCTGGATGCAGCGGGAGTGTTGCCGTGACTCCGGTCTGTATGGGGAGGGATGCGATACCTTGTGTGGATTCCGGTGCACAGGTGTCGGTGAAAGCGGCTTGCAAAAGGTACGATGTGATGATTTTCGGGGCGGCGACGATCTCTGGTGAGGCGACGATGTGCGGCTCATCGGCGATCTTCTCATCTCGCGGCCCCTCAATGCGATGGCTCTGTGACGACTCTCGCAGCAACTTGATGCGGTCCGCAAGAAAGCAGTGTGACGATCTCACCCAGTGACAACAGGCTCTGCGACGATACTCACAGCGATGGCAATCTTCCTGCACAGGACTGGTGAATCCCGCAAACGAAGGATGCAACGACTCTGTCAGTGACAACAGGCGCTGCAACGATCTCAGCCTTTGTAGCGGCGGGAATTTCCTCGCACTGACGGGGATGCGCTCCGCAAGCTAGGCATTCGTTAAACCTTTTCCGAAAGTTTTTTTTAAATCTTTTTTTAATCTTGGTTTCCAGCTTCCCAACACAGGTACAACTTCCAGAGTCACCACTACTGGCCCAAACACTATAGGAAGGACAGAACTCTCTCAGCGGAGTTCAGGGAAGCTGGGGGTGAAGTCCTTTTGTTCCTGGGACTTCTTAACAGGGAAGTTCAGGCCCTTGGAGATTCCTTCAAGAAAGGGGACACAGCACAAAGCAAAGTCCTTCCCCTCTCCTTGGCAGCAACGCAACTGCAGGTCAGTCCAGCAAAGCAACAGCAGGACAGTCTTCCTTCTTCAGTCTTCCAGCTTTCTCCTTGGCAGAGGTTCCTTCTTGATTCCAGGATGATCTAATTTTCTGTAGTCTGGATCCTGTACTTATACCCCTAAAAGTCTTTGCTCCCTTTGTGCAGGAGGGCTCCGAGCCCGGTCTGAACCATTTCTGGGTGTTCCTTGAGCGCTTTGTTTTCCTGGCCTCTCCTTTCCTTTCAGGGAGCAGGGCAGGGTTGTCAGCCACCCAGCAGGAGGTGGAGGCAGCATTGTGGAAGGCAGACACAGCCCTATTCAGGACCAGATGGTACCCCTCCCACCACTCTATATGCAGATGGAGCTATTCAGTCCAGGCATGACTCACTCAACCTCTGGGAGCCACCCAGCCCCTGCCACTCACAAACCAGACAGTCAGTTCACAAACAGGCCAAGGCACACAGAAAGGCCAGACAAGAGAACAGCCACGGTCTAAAAGTGCTGTTCTCAAACACAGGATTTAAAAAAACCTTTCCTAAAAGATGTGTTATTAAATTCTGAGTTCAGGGACACCAGACTTTTATGTCCTACCTTGCTCCTTTGGGAAGATATGCTGGTAGCCACTGTAGCCAGCATTCCCCAAGATAGCCTATGGGCAAGGTAGCCTTACAATAGTGAAAAATTATAATGGCTGTCATTCACTACCAGAGCATGTCACCTGCACTAGTACATGCTCTACCTTTCACATACACTGCACCCTGCCCAAGGGGCTACCTTGGGCCTTCCATAGGGGTGACCATTGTTCACAGAAAGGGAAGGTTAGGCCTGGTCAGTGGGGACACTGACCAGGAGGACATGGCAGTTCACAGACTGCACACAGGCACTGTGGTGGCAGGCCTGAGACACCATTTTAGGGTTACTCATGTGGGTGGCACAATCAGTGCTGCAGGCCCAGCAGTAGCATTTGTATCACCAGCCCTAGCACACTCAGTGCACTTTTCTAGGGAATTCTTGGTGATACAAATATGCCAATCATGGATAACCAATTACAATAACAATTTACACAGGGAGCACTTGCACTTTGACACTGATCAGCAGTGGCAAAGTGCCCAACACATCTGAACCAGCAAAAAAAAAATCCAGCACAACGTCAAAAAAACAGGAGGCAGAGGCAAAAAGACAGGGGAAACCACACCAAAGATGCCAGTTCTAACAGTGAGGAAACCTGAACAGTTGCTATCTTTATTTTAACTATTTATTGCACCCCTCAAACTCAATGCTGGCATTTGCATCCTACTCGAAGCCCTGAACGTTCACCTGGAAGACCATACTGACCTCAAATCAAGATCGCTCATTGAAGACCTTGGAAGCCTCTGCCTCAGCAAAAGAGTAAAATAATCTACACGCATTATCATACACCCCCTGGATCCTATCTGCACCAACTTCTGCAACATTAGAGTTGACTAACCCACATCAGTTCTCTGGACAGGCCATGCCCACTTCAAGTTAAGCATCCCTGTCCCGGTCCAATGCACATGCACCACCACAGATCATCCAGCCAAACTGGAACAGAATCACTTGCAAAGACTAGAACACTTCTCTGAACACTCAACAAAGCAACAGCCTCCAAAAAGCCATTAAGAATTTCAAAAAATGGATCACCTACTACGACAGCTCCTTGGTCCCCCTCAAACTGAAAAATACACCAAGATCAAGAACCCAGGTCAGTCAGTACACAGAGGAACTCTGACTGGTGAAACACCCCTGCAAACAACTGGAGCAAAAATGGAGACTGAGCCAAGACAAGGCAGACAGGATACTGTTTAAATCCACCCTGAGGCACTTTCACCAAATGATCGGGGCAACTAAATGCACCATTCTGGTGAACTGCAATTATGGCAGAATCAACAGAGGAAAATACATCTTCGCCTTTGTGAAATATGTTAACACATCATTGGCTTCCTCCAACTCAATCACTTTCTTGCAGGATCTGCCCAACAATCTCTCTCACTTCATCAGAAATAAAATCACCACCATTTACAGCATTTTCAGCCTGCAACTGGACCCAATGTCTGCTGATCGCATACAAAGAACTGATGCTAAACATATGGCCTTTCACCGCTTTAGAAGAAACTTTGGCAACCATGAAGTCCATCCACTTAGGGGGACCATCAGACCTCTGCCCCCACTATGCTAACTCCTGGAGCCCATCAGCGCCATGCTCACATCCATTCTGAATACCTCCACCTCTTCCGCAAACATCCCAGATGCTTGGAAACATGCAACTGTCCTCCTATTGCTGAAAAAACCTTCTGCAGACTCTTCTATGGTTGCCAACGACAGACCAATCGATTTATCAGCAGACACCTCACTGAATAACTCAAAGACCATCAACTCCTCAACACCATTCAGTCTGGTTTCAGACCCAACCACAGTACAGAAACTGCCCTCATTAATGCAATTGATGACATCCGCATGACTCCGAACAGGAGAGACACAGCGACCCTTATCTTCCTGGACCTCTCCGCAACATTTGAAACAGTTTTCCACCGCTTCCTGATTCAATGTCTACATGACATTGGAATTTAAGGACATGCACTCTGATGGGTTTGCTCCTTCCTGACTAGAAGTACCCAGTAAGTCACCCTGGCACATTATACCTCAGGCGCCTGTGGCCTCCTCTGTGGAGTTCCACAAGAATCCTCCCAGATCCTGACGCTCTTCATAACACATATGATCCCTCTAACCAGCACCATCCATACTCACAATATTAAAACTCTCTCCTACTCCAATAAAATGCAACCGAATCACTCACAAGCAAGACGCCTAGTACCCGGAATTGGTTTAATGCCTGCATGACTAATTCACTCTCAACCTCCCATGCCACACTCATATCATACCACACTCAAAGGGGCTCCACTGGCTCTCCGTAGATACGGAAAACCAGATCCGACAGGCCAGCCTTCTCCTTCATCGCTCCTAAACCGTGCAACAACCTGCCACTGCATATAAAAACCTCATCCTCATATCTTGAATTCTGCAAGAAACTAAAGACCTGGCTTTTCGAGAAGTCCCATTCAGCCTTAGGTGTGCCTACACTCGTACTTGCTAAGTGCTAGGATACCCTGGCAGGCGATAGTGCGCTCTACAAATCATAATAACATAATATATCTGTGTTTGTGAGGGTCTCTTGCACTACTGCTGCTTCTCATGCTGTTTTGCTTATTTGTTTGGGAAAACTTGCATTGCTCCTGCACAGGTTATGTACCTATTGTTTTAGAAAAGCTTGGCCAAATGTTTACCATAGAGTAACCCAAAATATTAGCCTTTCCAATGTTAGTAGAGAGCACCTCTACTGTTTGCGTCATGGCGCGCCTTAAAGCAGGTGCGCTGGGTGCAAACAGGGAAAGTGCACCATATTAGGAAGAATGCATTGCCCTCTGGGCAGCCGTGAATTTGAGAAATACAGAGCAGCTGTTTAAAAGTGGACCGTGTTTCTCTGTGCATGTGACAATATGCATACGCTTTCAAAAGAGATTAGAGATCCACTTGCAGGCGGGTGCAGTGAGTGATTGTACCCAATCTATGGGACCCCTTTTCATCCCTTGAGAGGGCTGCCCACAGGTGGGGCACTGCCAATGTGTGCCACCTTTTTGTGGAGCACTTTCAGTGCGCTTCCTAAGGGCATGTTTATCTCTACACCCACATTCATAATATGGATTGGTGCATGGGCACAGTCATTCCCTCATTTGCTTGTGGCCAAGCCCCTTTGCAAATGAGGGAAAGTTCTCTGATGACAGCACTGGCACTACTTGTGCACAAGTGCTATCTGTATTACAGAAAGGGCCTGACAAGCATATGCGGCCCCTACTGTAATACCAAAGTGCCCAGGGGGCGCACAAAGAGGGTGAAAACGGTCACTGTGCCCCTGGGGCACTCCTGTATTACGGCCCCTGGTGGGTTCCTCCAAGCAGTTACAGTCACCTCTCCGACATTTTAAAGCACTAGCTGAGCAATATAAGCTAATTCAAAACAGAACTGTACTTAATCGTAGAAGATGTCTACATAGACAAGCCGGTGGTCTATAATACCAAACATTCTGAATAAATTAATATCGGTTTTTCAAGGTATTCCTAGTTTCACTATATTAATAAAAGTTAAAAGGTATATATGAAATGATACATTTAATGATATACATATCAATCATTTGGTGAAGCTGACAAACACTAATTAAGGGGCTGTTGTACATATCTACAGGTGACCTCTAGTCTATATGCGAGAATATATTCCCATGTCATTAAGGACATGGTACGCGTATCTGCAAGTATTCCTATTGTCTGTATTAAAGAACACAAATCCCACAACACACGCACATTGTTTACTACCAGTCCCATGAAGCGTTGTGTTTGTGTGTAGGAAGGCAGGGATGGAGCACATAGTATATGCGCATTTTCAGAGTTTTCTTTTGTATGACATCCACTTTTGTGCATGTATAAACTACCCCAATAAGGGCACAGTGGGTACAACTGCAGAGCTGTCTGTGTTTCTGGACCAGTTAGTGCTTCTGGATGGAATATTACGTCTACCATTTGCTTCAGTATTGGGAGTGGAGATTGTCTGTTTCTTCCACCATGTGTTGCTGATGCCGCCTGCCTTCTGGTGGTCTGTTACTCTTTGGTATCTTATCATAGATGGTACCAGTGCCTCCGAATTTCATCAGTGCTTTTTTTTACGTCACCCATGGCATTGGTACATTCCTGGATATGTACTTAAATCCTATACTTGGTCGCTACAGTGACTGAAAACTATGGGCCTCATTTATGATGCCCCTTGCGCCATCAGAACGTCACTTTTTGTGAAGTTCCCTGCCGCAGAAGCCTGCGTGATATTTATCAGGCAGCACTAAGCCACTTTTTTTTGGCTTAATGCTGCCTGATAAATATAAATCCCTTTAACGCAGTGTTATGCGATAAAGGGGCATGCAATGGGTGTTGCTGGGGGCGTTCCCAGCAACATCCATGGCCTTTTGACACTGCCCCAGATTTACGAGAAATCATTAATCTGAGGCAGTGCCAAAAGCTTACGCCTCCAAGGGAGACGTGAGGGAGGTGCAACGGGGGAAATATCTTTATTTCTCCAGAAAAGTGTTGAAAGGTAAATTCAAGGATCAGGAAGCAAGTTGAAGTTAACTTAAATTTAATTTATTCAAGTAACATGTTCTGAGTGGAAATATTGTAGCTCTTCCCTGGCCAGCTGGTCTTCAACTGCCAGAGTGTAAAACCAGGGACAACTACATGGAATGTGGAACGCACTCGGCACAGTGGAGGAATTGTGGATTTTTCACTAAAGCTGTGCACTATGACAGTGATGCAGCCCTGCAGTCTATAACCTTCATCCTGCAATGGACCTTTGCTTCCTCTAGACCAGATCAGGCTTCCTAATGCATCAGACACAGGTATGGGGGGTTGTGTTGTCCCAAGAGATCTGGGAGAGATCACTCAGATCATGCTCTCATTAGTGTAGGTAGTCTTAGATTGGGGTATAGTTATAAATATAATCATATAATCTCACAACAATGTGATAATGGTAGAACTGTTGATCTTTTTCACCATTCTTTTAATTCTGGTTACAGTGCTTTGTTCCTTCTACTAATAATTGCAGCTCATACTTTTTACACAAGAATACAATTGCTTTAGTAAACATTTGAGAAGCCAATTTGTATCTTTCTTGTGTCTCCCTTGTGTATCTTTCTTGTGTCTCACTTGGGCATGCCTGAGTAACAACGAAATGGTAGGTCTGTTTCCATGATTTTGTTTAAGAATTAGAGTGATCATGTTCTGAGGTTGCATATACCATCTGGTACTCTGTCATGATTAGGGGTTCAGATGGGGCGCTATGAGCTCCCTGGGAATAAAGCCAACATACTCTGATGATATGTGTGGACTTAGTCCCCATATTCTGACCAGGAGTGGGTGACACTCACGGAGTTCCAATCCGTGGAAATCCACTGAGTTACATAAAAACTCTGCGAGGTTCAGCAGGGGGCAGAATTAGACATGACGCACTGCTCAAGGTATTTTTAGAACATCCTAAGGATGTGGAAGCAGGTGGAGGTCACTTTTGTTTACTTGGTCTTTCATGTCTAGCTTGCCATCCTGGATGATTTAGAGATTTCTTGCGAGGGCGGTGCGGGAGGTTGATTGTCCACCTGGGCTCCAGGTGGAGGTTTTGCCTCTGAAGAGCACTATTTCTGTTTTGTCCTTGTCCACTGAGGTAAAATAAAACACATCAAAAAGCTGTCAGATACATGGTGCAAAAAGATATTACAATTAAATTAATACAATTCAGTTTTTTTTTAAAAAGCGCAACAGTTCACTATATGTGGAAACATGCCAAAAGATTAAAACTTTTCTATAATTACCTAAATAGTTCAAACTATAAACATGTTACACTAAATATTTTATTTCTGCTTGTCACTGTATATCTGCAAAAACAGAGTAGAAGAGAGAAAATCAACTTTCATTTTCCTTATTTAAACAGCTACTTTAAGGGGGCGTGGCTTGGATGGACGGGTGTCTAGGTCCGATGCCTCTATAGCCCCGAGGCACTGAACAGCGATTTAGATACAGCCAAACAAGTTCGATCCATGAACGGACAGAAGCCCAGACCATCGGAATACCTGGGGCACAAGAGGAACCCAAGGAAAATCCACATCGACAACGGACAGCAGAATACCGGCTAACTTTCCTTCCCGGTGTGTGAGAGGACGCGGCCCGGCTAAGATGGCGACCGGCGCAATGAGAGACTAGAAGACAAGGAGGTGAGCGCAGATAGAGGCAAGGCAAGCCGAACGCAACCCACCAGACCCAGCCCACACCCAGCCGGCGCTCAGACACTTGCTCAACCCAGCGGAGACCACCCGAACGACCAACACCGGTCAGACCGGTCACTCGGTAGGACCAAGCAGCAGCGAGGTGAGGGAAAAGGTGAAAGTGAGCTCAGGGCGCCACCATCCTGCCAGGCGCACCTCTGCTCGACTCTGCTCTCTCCCCCGATCTAAGATCGGCAAGCGGGGATCGCACAAAAGGCGGACAGAAGGTGGAAAAAGTTAGCGCTACCCCCTCCCAGAGAAACGCAGACGGCGCGAACTGCCCAGAACCCCCCCCCAAATAGGAAGAAGGAAACCGAAAGCAGCAACTGGGGGCGGCCATTTTGCAGGGAATTACGAACAGCGGAGAAACTGAAACAAACAACAGCCGCTAACCGATCCCCGCGAGAACAGGAGAGAGGTGGAGACCAGTTGGTAAGCGGGCAAACACTCGCACCAGGGAGACTGAAACTAACAACTCGAGCCGCCATTAGCCCATGCAAGAGCACAGCTGCAGCGAAACAACAGCCCAACAACCAAGCAACCACAGTCAAAGGGAAGCCGAGACACAGAAGGGCAGTTTCAGGCGGCATCCAAACAAGAGCAGTGGCAACAGCAGGGAAGGCGACAAAGAAGCCAATAAAAGACAACTAAGCCGGGGGAGATACCAGAAGCAACCTACCCTACAACATAGCGCCACAGTCGGAAGAGACAGGACCGACTCGGGAAACAAGACCAACACAAGACCGGACAAGACCAGGCGCATAGCGGTTTGTAGAAGTGGACGAGGCATGCAAGTAACGATGCACCGCCAAACACAGGAAGGTGCATCACACTAAGGCGCTGGCAGGGGCAAAAGCAAAGACGAGGATGAGGAACATTAGAGAACCCAGCAGGTACAGAACCCTCCACCCAACCTCAGTACCAAGGGGGGATCCAAACAAGGCCTTGACCTCGCTCCAAAAGGTGGGCCGACTAGGCAGTTTTCAGTCAAGAAGAGGCCTAGACTAAATGGCGGGACAGGAGGGAAAAAACTTCAACGACCCCAAAAAGCAGAGAAAAGACCCACCAGAATCAGAATAGAAACTGCAGAAAAACGTATCAGTGACGTAGAAGATGCTACGCTTAAAGGTAACAAAATGCTCACAGACAACGCAAAGATCTCAAAGGCCCTCCAAAAACAACTGGCTGAGCAAGATGACCGAGCAAGGAGAGGGAACATCTGCATCCTGGGCATCCCAGAAGGCACAGAGGACAAAGCTGGGGCCTGCACGACCATGCTCGAAGCAATAATACCACAGCTAACCGGCCTCAAATTCGATAGGCAATTCGAAATTGACAAGGCCTACAGAGTGCCAGCCCAGAAACCACTACAAGGCAAGGGACCGCAGCCAATAATATGCAGCCCACTGAGATCAAGCCATACAGAAGCTATATTCGCCCTCGCCAGGAAAAACCCGAACCTAAGATGGGAAGGTAACAAAATAATCCTCACACAGGACTTCTCAAAACAAACACTGGAAACTAGGAAGGGATTCCTAGCAATGAGAGACACCCTACGCAACAACAACATCACCTTCGGCTTCGCAGGTCAGCGAGATTCAAGATCACTGACAAATGGCGAACTGTGATCTTTGACGACCCTAATGACGTTAGGAAATACATCCAAGGCCTGCCAACAGAGGATATGGAGGCCAAGAACCTAGGAGCAGCAAAGAGAAGCGCATCACCAGACAGTGTGGAGAAGTCTGATTGAACACTAAAAAGGACCATCTGCCTTTCTCAGGACCTTAAACGAATGAAGCTACCTCAACACCGACCTACCTCGAACTATCTACCTCAAGACGCCTACCTCAAGGCTCAAGGAAACAAGGCACAACACATCTACCTCACAGCAAACCTGCAGATTGACTCAGGGAACCAGACCACTAACCCCTTTACCATATGGAACTAACCGAACAAGGAGTAGTGGCCTAAAACAGATCTACCTTGCAGAACTCCTAGAACCGAACGCAGAGAGAACGTGAAGAGCACACCAAGGAGAACTGTTAAGTCTCACAGATATCCTTTATATACAATTTATGGTCTGTCTGCCCTGTTCCATAGGGCGTACCACGTATGAACTTGGGGAGGACTTATCTTAAGCCTCGGGAGCTTTGGAGCGGGGAACTTTGCTGTCGCCCACCACTCAGCAAATAGCGGGGGAGGGGGAGGGGGAGGAAGGGGGAACGGGGGAACGGGAAGGGCCACCGAGTACAGGTACAAGGGCTTTCTATATCTACTAATCTTTTCCTCTTTATTTTCCTCTTCACTATTTACCCAGAACTCGAGAGAGAACATACACAACCACCTAAAAAAATTGGACAGGCCACGCCGCCGCAAAAGAGGGGACACAGCAAGGACAAAAGAGATAAAAAACCCTAGGCTAAGGCAAACCAACACAAACAGGGCTGCTAGGAATAAACGCGACACACAACACACAGGATGACGCACACCCAACAAGGCCAACTTCTGGCCAAAATTAAAATTGTCTCCTTCAATGTTAAGGGACTTAACCACCCGGTAAAGAGAAGGAAGGTCTTAGATTATCTAGCCAAACTCAACAGCGATGTCTGCATCCTCCAAGAGACTAAACTAGCAGCAGAAGACATAAGCCGAATCAAAGCGAACTGGATAGACCAGTCAATAGGCTCTCTGGCGTGCCACAAAAAGAGAGGGGTTATCACACTGATAAACAAAAGAGCAAAACTCAAACTACAGGACTCCTATGCTGATGAAGAAGGGAGAGTCCTGATAACTAGCCTGACCAGGGGAAAGGAGACAATACATATAGCAAATATCTACGGACCAAACACAGAAGACAGGACTTTCTGGACCAAAGTGGAAGACAAACTGAGCACACTCCCACAAGACGATCGCCTAATAGTCACAGGAGACCTAAACCAGGTGCTAGATCAGACTACAGACAGACACCCACAAAGACCCAGTCACAACCAGCATCGAGAAAACACTCTGAAAAACTTCTGCAGCAAGCTCCAACTTAGGGACCCATGGCGTCTCCAAAACCCGGACACTAGAGACTACACCTTCTACTCCCACCCCCACAACTCCTATAGTCGCATTGACTACATTCTAGTTTCCGAAACGCACACACACCTCATAGACCAAACAGAGATAGCACCAAGAACAATCTCAGATCACTCACACATCAGCCTAACACTATCAGGTAGACACAACGGGGAAATCAAGCGCAGATGGAGGCTCAATGACGACCTCCTTAGAAACAAAACTACCACAGAAGAGATAGAAGACTCCATAAAACAATACCTGGAGCTGAATGACAACCCAAGCACGGAAAAAAGACGTCTTCTGGGACGCCCTGAAAGCCACCATCAGAGGAACACTACTCTCTATCAACGGGAGAATTAACAGAGAAAGGAACAAAAAGGTAGCAGAGCTCAAGAAAGAGATAAAGGACCTAGAGAAAGGCCACATAGCCAACTTAAGAGATAGAAAACACCCTCACAACACTAACAAAAAAGAAATATGAGCTGAACAGAATCCTGAGTGAGAGAGCGGGGACCTGGCTTAACAAATACAAGGCCATCAATCTCTGCACGGCCAACAAAGCGGGGAAAGCATTCGCCTCATATCTGAAAAGCAAACAAAGGCAACACGAGATAGCCGCAGTGACTGATGCAAAAGGTACATCACAAACTGCGAACAAAGAGATCCTCAGAGTCTTCAAAGAATTCTATGAAGAACTATACAGGGAGGACCAGAGCCTTGACAAAGACGGTGGAGCCACGCTCCTCGATAAGATCACCCTGCCCACACTCACAGAGACACAGAGAGCAACACTAGAACTAGACATCACGGGGGACGAAATTGAGAAGGCAGTAGTGAGCCTCAAAGAAAACAAAGCCTCAGGCCCAGTCGGCTACACTGCTAAATTTTACAAACATTTCCTACTGTTAATCAAGCATACAATGGGAGAGGTGTTCTCAAGCTGCATCCAAAAGGGGAAAATGACGCCCACAATGGCAGAAGCAAACATCATAGTGATCCCCAAGGAAGAGAAAGACCCACAATACCCCAAGCACTAACCAATCTCATTAATCAATATCGACTGCAAGATATACGCGAAGATCTTAGCAACAAGACTGAACTCGCTCCTTCCTAAACACATACACTGCTCACAAGTAGGATATCTCAAAAACAGGATGTCCCACGACAACACTAGACTCCTATGCCACCTAATAAACCACGCCTCCAAAAGTGCAAACGCTGCAGTGATGATCGCCCTGGACGCGGAAAAAGTTTCCTCGAGCGATGCATGCAGAAATTCGGTCTAGGACCAGTCTTCAGTAAGATGGTGCTAGCACTCTACAAAGAACCCAAGGCGCGTGTCTTAGTGAACAGCGGATGTTCTGAGCCACTTACACTTGAGAGAGGCACGAGACAAGGCTGCCCACTCTCCTCTGCTCTCTTCCTTTTAGCCCTGGAACCACTCCTAACTATTATGCGCAACAACAAAGACATTAAGGGAATCCCAGTCGGAGGTGAAACAGTCAAGCTGGCGGCATATGCAGACGACATCCTCATCACCACGGAGGATCCAGGCCCCTCAATAGCCGCGCTCATATCCACCATAGAAGAGTATGCCCATGCCTCAGATTACAAATTGAACAATGATAAATCGGAATGTAAGCCACTAAACGTGCACACAACTAGAGAGGTGCTGGGGAACTCAAGGCTGACCTGGCAAAAGAACTTCCTGAAATATCTTGGACTACACTTCGGAAGAGACCTCAAGACGACACTGGACCACAACGAAACTACACTACTTAACGAATTGAAAGGGAGACCAGAATCGTGGTCACCCAGATTCATTAGCTGATGGGGCAGAGTGGAAATGATCAAAATGATGCTGACCCCCATGGTCAACTATATGCTGAACATGCTCCCACTGAACAACACAGAAGACTTCCACAAACACCTGGATTAACTAATAAACAAATTCCTTTGGAAGGACAAGAGACCAAGAATCAGTCTACAAAAACTCAGGCTAAGCAAAGCCTTGGGTGGACTAAACGTAACAAACTTCAGGACTGTCCAATTGCAAGGCTACACAACTATTCCAGACAATGAACCAGGTACTTAGCTGAAGGGAAACTTTGCGCACCACCGGGTATTTGGTATGGTTTAAGCAATAGTTATACTAGATTGGTGCTGCTAGGAAAAGGGGTGACCTGTACAACTCCTTGACAATGCAATGTGCGAAGCACTTGCATATAATTTTAGTGAGGAGAAAAACCTGCGGACACACAAATTAATACAGAACTATAATACATTCTTTGGTCTTGATTTCACAGCAACAACGAAGGACAGTTGGTGAGTGCAGCAATAATGTTTATTGCGCGCGCCAGCCGACACGTGTTTCATTGGAGTGAAATGCACTCCAAATCTTCAGGGCCAAATCCAAATGGAAAAGAAGAAGAATCCCCCACGACTGGTGATAATTCCAACCCAGTCCGGGTACAAAGGATCTTCAGGTTAGGTGCACCAGTTGAGCATAGAATACAGCGGCCTTTAAAGGAGCAGTAATCCTCCGGGATGCCTCAATGGGCAAAAGTAGCCGGCACCGCCCTTAGACATCGTTTGGTCTCGTTTGCACTGGTGTTGTTGCTCCCTTCCCGGTCTGGATCACCTTCCTACAGGGGGCTGACACCATAACCTCAAATCAAACAGCTAAAACCCACACAAGAGCAGAAATGTGGCTCTCCCTGGACAACTACCTGTCCTCACACAAGCCCCCCTAGAATACTTCGCCAACGGCACAATACGCCCATGACCGGCAGGCGGGGAAGCCTAGCCAAAGTCAACAAAATGCTCACTAGTGATCCTCCGTCCTCTCTCTACATCTACTCTTACCTTTCTCATTTTCCTTTCTGAGTCACCTAGGGCCACACCCCAGGCCACCGGTAATGCCACACACGGGGCACACAAATGTAATATGCACGCCCTTGTAAAAAGCCGTATGTAACCCTACCGGCATATAACTGTTTGAAGGCTATTTCTTCGCCCCCCCCCCCCCCCCCCTAGGGGACCGAGACTTGCACCCCTGTATACTGTACCTTGTAAATACCTCAATAAAAGTATTTGAAGTAGAAACAGCTACTTTAACTATGCTCTGTCTCCTTGCCTGCCTTTCCTCTCCACTGCTGGCTCTGGCAGCAGGTATTGTGATGTAAGAACTCAACTGTTATAAATGATTACAACTGAGCAGGTACACATTTCTTTTTACAGTGGAGCTGTAAATTAGTCACAAGTCACCTATTTATTACAAAGAGGTCAGAGACATGTTTTTATGGTGAGATTGCAGAATCCCATTTATTATAAGGAACTTTCATGCAATTTTTTAATCAAACCAGCCGCCATTTTAGTTCACATCGTGAGGGCTCAACAGATTTGTCAGAGCCAGGACCAGCATGGGACGGGCCGCCATTATGGCAGTCGTCCTAGCCCCGAGACTCACAGGGGCGGAACGCGTCACCAGTGATGCAGACCCCCTCCTAGCCGGCAGCCAATGGGCACCGCGCATAGAACAGTGAACCGGAAGCGCTTTAATGCTTCCGGTTCAGATCCATCCCCGGAAGTCTCCCCAAGGCTCCCCCAACCCTTAAAAGGGGGATCCTGCGAGGGAGGCAGCCTCTTGGTTTCGCTGCTGCCTCCCCCTCAACATCCATCCACGCACGGGCTGGCTGGCCCCCCACCCGTCCCTGTAATCTTTTCTCCACCCACCATCCCCTAAAGCATGAGTTCTGGGTAGTTGTTTTCTGCGCATATTGTATATAGTTGTTTTAATTGTAGTGATAGCTTTTTCATTGTATCTTCCACAGGTTGTGATTTAATGTAATAAAGAGTGTATGGTAATTTGCATGTTTTTCACTAGTGTCGTATTTAGGTGTCCCTGGTCAGGCGGTAAGGTCAACACTGGTAAGCATAGTCTGCGGTCTTAGCGGTCACACCATGTAACTCCGGGAGTAGTGACACCCGGTAAGTAGGATGTCGGGGTATGGGGGCCGGGGAGTCATCCTTCCCAGTTGGCCTGGGGCCACCCCTGTACGCGCATGCGCTGCAGTCTGTGGCCCCCTTTTATGGAGTTCAAGGCCCGGGCGTAGGGGGGCCCGGGGGAAAAAGATCCGTCCGATAAGCTGTACCCCCTGCGCAACCTTGCTCCAGGAGTAATAGTGGCAGTACCCTGGGACTAGAAGAGGGAGGGGAGAGAAGCTTTCCAGACGTTGACTTTGCCGTCAGGCTCAAAAAGGGACACACAGTCATATCGTGCATTGTTAGGTTTACGGTAGGAGTGCCTTCTGTGTTAGAATGTGTTAAGGTTAGCTCTTGCAACAACATGTGTCTATCAATGTAAACTGTACTTTCTGCGTTCAATTTTTTCTGTAATTTGAAAAATTTGAACTTTGTTTGTAATATTAATAAATACGGCCGGGGGGGTCACTCCCCCTAATCCAAATATTTTACAAACACCTAGTCTGGTTGTCCAAATACCTGGGGCATGGGTAGACCGGGACGGGAATAACTTTGCACCAGGGGTTTAAGTTGTTGAGGGGTCATAGGGAGAACCTGACCATATGCTTTCTGGGCGCGTGATAAAGGTGTGCCTAGCTGCTAAAGGCCCAAAATGCATGGATGTTTCTTTCATTAAATTAGCAATATGTTTAAATCACCGAAAGTAACGGCTCAGGAACAAAAAATATAGTCGCGGAATGGCTCTCAAAGGATGTCAGCCGTGAGGATTACAACAATCACAGATTTACTGCTGAGAATGAGTAGCTTGAAATGGAGAAAGAGATTATTTTGGATGGTTCACAAAATGCTTCTACAGATGTTATCGCGAGGGTACTGGAAAACCTTTTTACAGCTATGACGAGCTCCTTTCAAATGGAAGGGGGGAAGCATTCAATAAATTATGCCATTGGACAATGCACATTTGCGGAAACTAGATTGTGCTGAACCGGATACTGATGCTGCCTGCGTGTGATATATGCCCAGCAAATAGGAATGCATTTCAAGGAACATTTCCTGGTTCTCCCATTCGAACTTCAGGATCAATTTAGCGTGATAATGCGCATGCAGCCCAGGCTGCCTTTTGATAGCGAGCCTTGAACGGCTGCCAGCGCTCTACAAAGTTCATGATTTGCCAAATACGACAATTTGTCGTGAAGTTTAGATAGTGATTGTGCGGGTTGTACAGTTGCGTTCAGGATACCTTTGCCGTGAATTACGTACGGATAGCTTTATGGGCCAGCCCCCCCTGCACCGACGCACTCAATCCTTGCAGCAGCCATAGGAATTCATTTAACTCTTTCAGTCTGTGTGTGCAGTGACGAGTTAACATAAGAGATGTCAAAATTTAAATTTAGGTCCAGATGTACTCATCTTTGCGCAGCATTACTTGAACAACTGCTAGGCCATGTTGAATGAGAATGACAAAATTGTTGGGCGTCAAATTTATAATACGTCCTGTGGTAATGATGGCGTCGCTCACGCAGAAACTAAAATAATAATGCAATCGTCATTTGAACATGCAAAGTATGAATACCTTTGCATGATTTAAAGTAAAAAGAAAGATTACATGCCCCCCGTCTATAGTGCACATTGGCACTATATTTAAGAATTATCACATACCATGGCTAAGGTGTAGGACATTTTATAAAATCAAGTCATATCAGTTTAGGGTGCAAACCAGCCACTCAGCTCTCTGGAAGTGTCCACAGAGTTGTCAAATGTGTGACGGCATGAATAGTAATACACCAATCAAAATGATCCTAGCCGATCACGTCACAAAGAGGTGTGCCATGTAAATTGGCGCCTTTCCTTGCAATCTCAATTATTGCCAATACTGCATGCCTTAGAAGGTCCAATAGTCATTGCCAATGATCATTTACAGGTACACCATGTGTGTGCCTGAATCTTTAATACTTGTAGAGGCAGAACAACCCTAAATGTGCTATGATATCAACATGCAGTCTTCCATTGTGTAACAATAATTCACTTTGCCAAATGTTTCCTTTATGTCTAGGTGCAGCCACTTCTGGTGAAGATACCCCCGCCCCCCCCCCCCATTACTGAATGTTGACAATGCAACTAATAACCCAACTCCTTGCTTGAATGGAGGGGTCATGATGCCCATGTTGGATGCTGGGACACAGACACAACATGAAAACAGATTGGCAGATTGGCAGATGTTTGTCTCAAGTAGGCACTAGTCCACCCTTTGCTTCAAGGGCATCAAGGGTGAAAATACAGGAAGTAATGCTTCTGCTCAAGAAGCTTGATTCAACGCTCCAGTTTATCAGAGCATCATATACCACCAGACACACATACAAGGTATTGGAAGATGGCAACACTATAGATAACCTTATTGATGTGTCGCAAAAAAATTACGCTAGAATGTTGCTGGGCAGACTTCATGAATGGATGAAGGACCGCGATATTCTAACTCCCCTCCAAGCTGGTTTTAGAAGCAAAACATTAACTATAGATCAGTTGTTCAGGTTGCAACTGATATACTGGAAGCATATAGTCCTGGAGGGTGGAAGTTTGTACCTCACGTTCGTGGATTTAAAATCTGCCTTAGATATGGTGGATCGTGATCAGCTGTGGGGCATATTGTTAGATATGGAGGCCCCACCATACCTATGCCATCAGTTCAGGCGCCTCCATGAGGGAACATTTGCAAGGGTGAGGTTTGGCAAGAATGGGAAACTGACATCTCCTTTACCCGTTGAGAAGGGGGTGAGACAGGGGTGTGTGCTTGCACCAACTCTTTTCTTCCTTTTTCTCAATGAGCTGGTATCAATAATCTTTATTTGGCATTTAGATAACACCATAAAAGTACCATTTTTAAAATATTCCAACATTTCATTAAACAAACAAAAAAAAAAGGAAAAGGAAAAGGTATACACAAATTAGCAACACACTAAATGCATCAATTCATAATAGCGGAAGGAAGCAAGAAGACAATTTTTTGTCCTCTCAGTGCAAAAACAATCATCATATTTCGATAGTGGACCTTAATCTGACTGAAGTTCTTAAAAAAATTTGCCACACAAAATAAAGTCAGGGGATCTCTGGGTACTTTAAAAAAGACAAGGGCATGTCTTGCTGATCTAAAATTAGCCTTCTTTAAAAGGTCTCCTAAAAATCGGCGCCTAGGCATTAAATAAAATAGGAATAACAATACAAAATGAAGGGTATCCTGCGGAGATCGTTGATCGCTGCCGCAGGGACCCTTTGACTCATCTAGATCAGTAAAACCAACGGGATCAGCTAGTAAATGATGAAATAAGTTGAGCCTAAAACGCGTTAATAAAAACCTATCATGTGGGTTGTATACAAGAGCGAGATATGGCTCAAGGCCACTGCAGGATCTCAGCGGCACATATGATTGGACAGTCTGCATATTCTTTGCAAGTGCTTTCTATGTTGTCACTTTAAATTTGAAAAGTTTTTCACTTACTGTTGCTTGAACCTGTTTGGTGATACTTTGTAGGTTTGAAAACAGATTTCCACAGCCAATTCCCTCAAAGACCCCTTTCACATATTTTAGCCAGGGAATGGAACTACCTTTCTCCCTGCCCAAGCAGTCTAAAATTATTCGCTGGGTCAGGGTGGCTTCCTGGCTAACCCATAATTTTAACCAGGCCACCGCAGGCTTCATTCTTACACTGTCTTTCAGGTACTTAAAGCCTAGTTCCTCATGTACTATATAGGATGACGTGCCCTGAGGAACTTTAAGAAGCCTCTTCGAATATTTATTTTCCTGTTTTTGCAGTGTGTCTACGTTCACCATCCCCCACAGCTCCACCCCATATACAGCTTTAGCAACAGAGACCGAGTTGTACAGAGTCATCATATGCTCTGGGGACCAACGTCCCAAATGGCGACCAAAATCCATGATCGCACCAGAGCTGGCTGCTAGCTTATTTCCATGTCCCTCAATCAGAGGTTTAAAAGGTAAATTCCTATCAAATAAAATGCCCAAATATAAAAAAGTCTGCACTTTTGCCAGACTTGTGGAGCCTATTCTATAGTTAAAATAATTTCCCTTATGCTTTGGACCCACCTCCATGACATACGATTTCGTCAGGTTGGCGGATAAATCGAAGCGCTTCATGAACTCGATGAACCCATCAATCAGACGCTGCAGACCTAGTGGCATACGCATTTGCAGGACCGCATCGTATGCGTAAAGCAGGACTGGCACTGGTCTATTTCCTATCCTTGGGGAGTCCACTTGTAGATTAGTTAAAAAGCTTTCAAGTCCATTTATGTAAATAGAAAACAGGAAGGGTGCTAGGATACATCCTTGCCTCACCCCGCTTGTACATTTAAAAGACTCAGTCAGGCCTCCCTCTAGGTTATACCTCACTTTTGCAGTTGTGTTGTGGTGGAGGGCTCTCAGGATGTGAATGAGACCAGCATCAACACCAAGACCCAAGAGTATAGCCCACAGCTTCGATCGATTTACACAAACGAATGCCGCAGCCAGATCCATAAAAGCTAAGTAAACGTTTTCATTACTGGCCACAGTATACTTTGTGACCAATAAATATAAATTTAAACACTGATCAGTCGTGGATCTGCTTGCCCTGAACCCGTACTGTACTTCTGTTAAGATACAGTTTTCTTCTTCCCAACACATAAGGCGGTTCAGGATGGCCCTACCCATTTCCTTTGTGGTTACATCTATCAAGGGAATGGGCCGATAACATTGAGGGTTATCCCTCCTGCCTTTCTTAAAAATCGGGACAATTATGGTCGTCGACCAAGAGCGAGGGAGACCTGAAGCTATGGCAGCATTAATTACTCTTGTCAGTATCGGGCCCTATAGTTCAATCTTACTTAAAAAAAGGGCCGGCGGGATCCAATGTGGCCCAGGTGGTTTATTACGAGTAAGGCCCTTGATGCCCCCCTCAATCTCTTTTAAAGTAAAAGTATTCATCTCTATGCTTGTCTCCCAATGGACATCCTGCTCTCCATCCATCAGGGTGCCTCGGTTATATAGGCCACCAAAATGCTCTACCCATTGCTCGGGCAGTACAGTTGGAAGCAGGATCTGTTAATTATTGACCAAAACTCAGAAAGGCCCCTTTTTTCTGCTGCCTCACGCAGATCTTCCCATGTCTCAGTTTGGAGGGCTTTTTTGCGGCGCTTGACTTCTTGTTTGTAATGTAATCTACAGCGTATGATCCTTAGTCCATCCCTTGGTTTTTGCTTGAGTGCCGCTCTGAGCTTACTCTGGGCTTGGGAACATCCTCTGTCAAACCATTTGGGCTTAGTTGATACCTTGCCCTTCCCCTTCGTAAACAATAGACTATCTACTAGCCGTCCTATATTCTCAAAAGCCTCAACCAAAGGGAGCCCACTTACATCCAAATTAAAACAGTAATGAATTAAAATAGCTTTCCCCATCCAATTTTTGCCCATTTTAAACGTCTACCATGGTCAGTGACCATCTCCCTGATGTCCGTTACTCTTCTCCTTATTTCTTTGTTCCCTCGCGACATTACTACTGTCAGGGTAAGGGGATTATGGTCACTAAAACCGCTACACTCAATGTTGAATTCTAATATTCTTTGTTTTATTGAGTGAGACACAATTACAAAATCGATGTAGGAACAGCACCCTCTTCCTTTAAAGGTGGGATTAACTCCCCTTTCCGGGTTGAGCAGTATGAGGTCCATTGAATATACCAACTCACAATTTGACACCATTGTGTTTAATTTCGCCCACTCTGTTGTATGCTCAAAATGGGCACCCTCCTCCATATTACAAGAAGACCAATTATCAGTGAAGGGTATCAATTGGGGGCATAAATGACAATTAAAATCCCTGCGTTAAAATTTGAGGGGCTAGGACATCTGTCATCTTCTCTATTTGTATGCCTAGCCGTTCTTCCAATTCCTCCAGTCTCCCTCTACATTATAAAAGTTTACAACAATTAGATTAAGATCCCTCGTTTTCATCTGTACCACCAGCATAGAGTCTGACTTCCTGTTCAGATCCTTCCATCCTCCTTCTACAGTCAGCTGGATCCCCTCTCGCTCTCCCTACTTTTGATCTGACTGCTGGGATGCCGAACAGTTTATAGCCGTCCAGATTAAAATTGGTTGGATTCACTTCCCAGGTCTCTTGGGCACAAACTACATTATATTTATTTACGTAATCCAACCATTCCTTATTTTGGAATTTGGCTGAAAGACCCGCCACATAACAGGACAGTAGTTCAAGTGTATTCCACTCACTTAGTGTTAGTGGTTCTTTAGCTGACTGGGGTCCACTAACTACTTTCGCTATGGGTGTTGATACCAATGGAACGATGCCCACCCTATTTCCGCCATTCTGGGTTTGCTGTCAATCACAATACGACAGCCCAGACAGGGCCTCAAACCTGTTTTGTAGCCTTATGTTCCATGGAATGTAATGATTCTGTGCCTCACTCCCTATTGGGTTTTCCCATTGTGGGGTCTGTACTGGTGCATAAAAATGCATAAGAGGGAGTGGTTGGATTCGGGACATTGGATCTTTCTGTGCCCAGTTACCAATATATTCAACACATCTTGTGTCCCGGAAGTTGATAATAATACAGTCCCCCCTAATGACTTTGCCCACCTGCCCACCCATTGACTCTTCTGGCAAACAATATCTCTGCACACATATGGAATGGTAAAGGACGATTTTCATTAAGGCAATGAATACACTTGTTTTTTAACTCCATATATGTTTCCCTCTTTCCTTGCTCAAGCGGTGGCACCCCTGCTAAAATTACCAGGTAGGGGGCTGAGTCTGGGGGTAGATCTATTGTTTGCAGGTTGGATACAGGACGGGTTATTGGTGGTTTTGGCACTGGCTGGGGTTGTACTGCGAGTGGTTGTATTACAGAGTTACTAGCCCCCCGACACCCTCCCTACCTAATTGCTCAGGTTGAATGACCCTTGCCAAATTAATCCGGGGACCATAACACTGGCTGTCACCTGACTGTTTACTGCAGAAGGGTTACTACTGAATAAGTGAGCATCAGAATTTAATGGAACATTAGCAATAATGTTAGTACTGCCGCATTTGGCTCTATGCAGTGTTGGTCGCTGCCCTGATTGCCCCTTGTTTGTGCTGATGCGAGCAAAAGTTCCACGCACACCAGTCTCGATTCAATCCGGTCCAGTTTGTCGTGAATCGGGTGGATTGTCTTTTTAACAATATTTTCCAGTGTTTTCCAGAAGGAAGGGTCTGGCTCACCCACTACTGCACCCTCCTTATTTGTCAATCCATTGACTCCTTCATTTACCGGTGCCAATTCAGGTGCTAGCTGTCAAGTTCTCTTTAGGCGCCGCATCCTTAACTTTTTTTGCCTTTCTGTCTGTGGCTTGCGTTTGTGCCCCTGTACCTTTCCTTTTTAGTGTTAACGGGCCCTGCGGTGACTGTGCCGACCCTGTTTTGGCACTTCTAGCTGATCTGGTCTTTATATTAGGTGCTGGGTGCCTCTTAAATGGGTTGCTCCTCTGTGTCCCAGTTATTGCAAAATTTTCGACTGTGTCCAGGGGTACAAGGGACTCTGCTGGCTGCAAAATGCACCTTCCCTCATCTCCTTCACTGGAGATCAGTGTATCCTGGAGGTTGGTCACTTGGGCAGCCGGTGATTTTGCCCTTGCCAGACTTCCCATTGATGACCGCTTATCTAGCAAATTGTCAAGGGATAATCTCTTTTCGGTCAGTTCAATGTCTTTGGACAAGGCGCTAGACACTCTTATCAAAAAGTTGTCTAGAGTGGCTATTAAAGTCCCCCCTGTGCTTCTTCTACTGTTTCCTCCTATGGGTGGTGATGTAGCCATAGTGAGCTGACTTGCAAATGTATCTGCGGCAAAATGTGGCCCAAGCTGATTCAAACAAACCAGCTAGGGAAATGCAAAGACTCACTAACCTCTTTTAGGAGAGCTGTAGATATGGATGTTAGGGTGGTGGCCCGTCCCGTCCTTGTCTGGTCTTGAACGGGCTTAAACTGGCCCGTCCCGCGGGACGAAGCAAGAGGGCCAATTAAGTACAGCTACTGTGTTTGGGGCATGGCGAATGGGCGGCTCTCGGCCCAGTGACTCCTGGGGAGCGTGGTTCTCCCCTCTCCATGTGCCCCACTGCTGCCGCTGCTTGGCTCCGGTTCTCAGCTCTGTGAGCATCTCCCGCAGAGGTAATTATCCCCTGGTGTGTTTGGGGCGTGACGAATGGGCGGCTCTCGGCCCGGTGACTCCTGGGGAGCGTGGTTCTCCCCTCTCCGTGTGCCCCACTGCTGCCGCTGCTTGGCTCCGGTTCTCAGCTCTGCGAGCGTCTCTCGCGGAGCGGGAGACGCTAGAGGTTATTATCCCCTGGTGTGTTTGGGGCGTGTCGAATGGGCAGCTCTCGGCCCGGTGACTTCTGGGGAGCGTGGTTCTCCCCTCTCCGAAAGCCCCAGTGCTGCCGCTGTTTGGCTCCGGTTCTCAGCTCTCAATGAGCTAATTGAAGATCTTCTTGCTGTCAAAGACATCGACCCCCCAAAACTGGCGAACCGCACATTTCCTGCACTGATGTTTGTGGATGACACTCTGCTCCTCTCGAAATCACCAATGGGGATGCAGTGGGTCTTAGAGGAGTTTATTCAGTTTTACAAGAGGAGGATTCTGGTGGTTAACATCAAAAAGACTAAATATATGGTCTTCAATGCGAATTCCACCAACTGCCACCACCCTAGAATGGATGGAAGACCCTTATATAGGGTCTCCATCTTCGACTATCTAGGACTGACCCTAAATGATAAAATGGGGTTGGGCTCACAAATCAATAAGGCTAACCTAAAATTAACCCAGGCCATTGGAGGGATTTTAAAACTTCATAAAACCTCTGCTCTAAAGGCCATAAGCCCGCCAGTAGAAATCTTTAAAGTACAAGCTAGGGGATCTACCTTATATGGGGCAGAACTGTGGGAGCACTGTCTAGCGAAACTGAAAATAGCCTTATGAGACAGATCTTAAGCCTGCCCAAAAGCACACCCCTAGCACCACTGAGAATGGATCTGGGTATCTGCCCTATAGCGGATCTAATATCGTCGCGTCCATTGATATACTGGCGATGACTGTGGAGCACCCCAGAATTGGCCCATTATACGGATGAATTAAAAGCGGTACTGTCCACATTGGGGGCGGGTAGAATCCCTTGGCTGGCTTTTGTTAGGGGACACATTTAGAGCAATGGGCAGGGAAGACCTATGGACTATACCCGAAGTAACGTGTAGAAATTTCGAAAAAATCTCTAGCTCGTGCCATGAAGGAATATAACCTGTCACGTATTGTACAGACGGTTGACCCTTCCAGTCTGACATATGGGTTTCTTGATTTTAAGTGTCAATACAAGTTGGAGGAATTGATAGACACCATACAACCTATTTTAACTAAAAAACTGTTCCTCCAATTTAGATATGGGACCCTCCCACTAAACGCCCGAACTAATAGGTGAGCAGGTAGTACAGGTCGCCCCTGCACTGGGTGTCTAGTGGAGGAAGAAACCGTGATTCATGTGGTTTTCTTCTGTTCGGCTTATAAGATACCTAGATCTAAATTGGTGATCCAACTTTGCAGAAACCGGGGCATTAGAAATTATATAGAAATTTTTAGGATTTTAAAAACAGAAACTGACCCGGCTTTTGTTGTTGTGATCACTACATTTTTATTTGCAATGTGGTCCAAGCGTAGGCATTTTCTTGATATTGTCTATTTGAATTTATAACACCTGCAGCTTACATACTTCTTCCATAAAGACCACGCAAGATATATGGTTATTCCAGTAGGCACTTGTTGATCAAATTACTGAAATACATTAAATGGCTGGTAGCTGATGATGGGCTTTAGTTATCTTCTTGTATGAAATGTTACATTGGTTTTAATACTCAGATGTTAAAGTATATTTTTGAGATATTTATAGGAAATTTCATTTCTCATACTGGTGTATATCTACTGGCCAAGTTCCCTAAAAGGTAACTCATATCTGTTTGCGTACTATGTATTCTTTTACTTGTAAATTGACTACCCTCCTGATTCTTTTAAGAGGTTGATAAACATTGTATTTTGTATGTTCTTTTATGGCTGTAATAGCCGAAATAAAGTCTCAAAGATGATATCAATGAGACTTTTCAAACATTTCCCAATAGGGCATTCAAGAGACTCTGGGGGCAGCTCAGGGAACACTGCATAAGTCCTGGGTGTAATTTTAATTACTCCAGAGTAATTCGGTAATTCTGAGTTTCTCTTGTGACATGGAATTGCCAATTGTAATGCCATGATGCTGCGGTGCATAACCAATTTTCTCAGTCAAGGAAAATTGGACCAAGAGAAACAGTGGAGAACAATGTCAGAGCGTGTACACTCTCATTTGTTTTTTGGAGAACGTAATCAGAACGTTCCGCTGTCATTTCCAATGCGAGCGGCAGTACTTAAATGTTGGCAGTCATAGGTCAGCAGTTCAAGTAGATTTTTTACTCAGGCTGCTGAAAATCAAATCAAAATGCATTTGTGTGTTGGGGGCGTGGCTTGGTAACCACGCCCCCAACACACGTGAGCTCCTCACAGTGGCCCATAATTGTCATCATCCTGCATCATCCTACCTTCTGCTAACGTTCGATCAGGGATCGGAAACTGTACCGACCTGTGCCGGAGTTGTTTCGGGACATGGGGTGAAGTGAAGACTGGCGTGTATTGCCATGGAGGAGAAGCCGTGGCTGCAGGGGGGATCGAGGTGCCATCTTGGGCCTGTGGCATCGGAGAAACAGCGCTCCGGAAGACCCAATGTGCGACTGAGCATCCAGAATTAGAGGATATTCCTCACCGCCTGTGGAGGTATGGATAAGGGGTGTCCTCCATGCGACGGTTGAGAAGTGGTGGCTAGTGCACATAGTTGTACCTGGAGCCATGAGAGGAGGCCGGAATTTCCCTGGAACTACGACCTGACCCTGGCCTACGAGAAGGGCTGCAGAGAAGCGTGCCGACGGCACACGAGGAGGCCTGCCTGTGGCCAAGTGCATCTCGGGCCTGGCGTCCCTACAGGTGCTTTTTGGCATAGACTTGAGGTCCTCTGGGGGATGAGCACTTCGACACATGTGGCGCTTTCCCCAGGAGCTGGCACTGAACAGACAGATGGCTGCAGAGGGGCTCCAAGAGACACAGGCTGGGCTGCATTCACGGTCTTTGCAGAGAGCCACATTATTGCATATTTCTGCAGGGCTTCTGCTGGAGGGTCCACCACCATACTGAGGAGGTAGCAGCCCTTGTGTGCCTGAACAAGGGACTGTTAGGACTTGGGTTGAATGCACTGTGGAACTGTAAAGGAAGTCTGGGGTGTGCTGACTGCAGCCTCAGAGGGGTGTTGCCCTGTGTGCCGCATCACTTATACATCAAGATCCACATTGTCTGTTCCACTGTCCCCTGCTCGAGCCGTGGAGGCTCAGAGTGTGCGGACTGAGCTGCTGTCCCGGGGAGAATCCCTCTGGTTACTAGCACATCTATCCTGAGGTTCGTAAGGGGACAAGGATCTATCTGGCCTATTTGGGGCATGATACGGAGATTGAGTGTGCCCACGAGTGGGTGTCTGGAGGCGGCAGCAGGGATTGCTTACGTGTTATACTTATTTCCAGTGGTCACAACGCACGGTGGATAGTGAACACGACTCATTGCCCGGTTGTTGACCCTATCGAATCACTTTAGGAGACCCAGCTCTACTCTTCCAGGGCAACACAGGACACCCAGCCAGGGGGCGGGCATTGACCAATTGGTGTTCATCATGGAGAAGGACAAGGCCCTCAAGCCACAGACGAATAATATAACTAACTATACGCAACCACTGCAGTAAGGACTGGAGCAACGGGACAACACTACAGGGAAAGAGCAGGCGCCTCCGGACAGAAATGGAGAGGGTCCCCCTGCACTGGCGGATGTGTTTCAGGCCATCCAAACGACCACAGATGACATGGTCAACTGAATAGACTCAGTGGCCATAGATGTTAACTTATTACGGGCCAATTTGCAGAAAGTATCAGATAGAGTGACCACCACTGAGAGGTATCTGAGTGCCCTACAGTATAATATCAAGTTCCTCACGTCCACCGAGGCTGAACTTAAATGCCAGGAAATTAAATTAGACGAGAAGGTGGAGGACTCAGAGTTTCGATAGAGAAGAAACAACTTACGCTTTGTTGGATTTCCCGAGAAAGCAGAGTGCTTGTCTACCAAGTAATTCCTGGAGGAGTGGCTCACTAGGGCGGTCGCTTCCAAGAAACCTTCCACATTCTTTAACATCGAGCGCGGGCACAGGGCGCTTGTTTCACCTTCTAGGCCCGGAGCACCACAGAGAGCCATCATTGCAAAACTGTTCCATTAAGGGGACAGAGACTTCTTGTTTCAGCTCTCACGTAACTGTGGCCAGTTCCTTTTTGAGGGACATTCCATCACCATATTTCTGGACTATACTCAGCGAGTCCAAGACCAAAGAAAATCCTATATTGTTGCTAAACAGTGATTGCGTGAATTGAACTTGAAATACAGCCTCATGTTTCCCACGAAAGTGAGAGTTTAATATGCAAGACGCGCTCTTTTTTTCTACTCAGCCGGGGATGCCACTATGTCAGTTTCTTTACAAGATCATCGGAGGTCTCAGTGGCAACAACACGCTGATGCAGGTCCTAGCCAGATCAGAGTTCTACAAGAAGGCACTTTGCATGTGTCTGACATAGAAGCTCAGGGGAAGGGGGAAACCAGGACAGTTTAGTTTACAATGTTCTCATGGTTTGGGGATGTTACACACGGTCATGGGCTAAATGTAATATTTGGCAAGATACAAAGGGATGGGAAGGATGGGGCATGTGAAATGGATATCTCCTGATGCATTTCTATACACGGTCTGGTAGCAATGGCAGCACAAACTTTGAAACTCCTTTTGGAATGTTAGGGGTATGGCGGGGCTGGTGAAACAACAAAGAATTTATGCTTTTTTGAAACAATATAAGTGAGGATTGTGGAATTACCAGAAACGCATGTGTGGGGGGGCACTATTGTCAGTATACGTAAAAAAAGGAGAGGGCAGATGTATGCCACCTCTTATTCAGGGTTTGCCAGGGGGGCTCTGATATGGGTGGCCCCCGGGGTCCCATTCCACCACATGAGCCATGTTTTGGATCCCGAAAGGAGATACGTTCTACTTCATGGGAAATGGAAGGGCAGGGAACGGTGTCTTATCAATGTATATGTCCGAATATGGATTGTCCTGATTTCTTCCCAGCCATTCTTAAGGAAGCCACACCATATATGGGGCCAAGATTGCCCTCCTTGGGGATTTATTTTTTTGAAAACAGATTTTATTTGATAGATTGCACACATATTGCAGCTCCTCGCATTTCGGGGGAAGCTGCCAAACGTTACAAGGCATCATTGTCACAGCAATCTTTACATCATTTTGTCAGGCAACAATACCAAACTGAGCGTTATGAAATTCTTCCCCCCCCCCCCTCACCCCCCACCTGGAACCCCCCCTGGTCACACAACTCCGTCTCCCTTGTTCAGCAATTGATGTCGTAGGCCAGAGTTTTACATACATCCTTAGCCGTGGCTCATCACATATTCCCCACAGTAGCCTCTCGCTCTACCGGAGGTTCCAGCCGTAGGCCCCTGTAATCAGCGCACCTCTTCCAAATCCGATGGTGTTTACATGGGCAGCCTCGGGCCTCAAAAATCAGCTGCTCTAATCTCATGCAGAAGTCTAATCCCTTCTTCCACACCGGAACAGGAGGAGCTCGGGATCCTTCCATGCTTTGGCAATATCCCTCTTAGCAAGGGTCAAGCTCAACACCAATAGGTGTCTCTTGTAACTGTTCCCCCAACCCCATCCATCACATGTAACAAGCCCAGTCGCGACGTACGTGGGAGTTCCCACCCCAGAACCTCAGACAGACAGTCCCACACCCCTCTCCAGAATCTACCAGTGTGGTGCAATCCCACACCATATGGAGCAATGTTCCCACATCGCAGACAGTTCGGGCTAGCAATGAGGCCTGCCTTCCACAACCACTCCCTAGTGTAATATATTCTGTGAAGATATTTGAATTGAATAAGCCGCAATCGCATCGCTATCGCTGCGCCTCTAGGGGCCTCAAGTGCCTCCCGCCAATCCTCCTCCTCTATTGCCCCAACGTCCCCTTCCCATGACTCCCTGAGCTTCTGTAGTGTCGAGGAACAATGTGTGGTGAGAGTCTGGTAAATGTGTGATATCTTTTTGTCACCTAAGTCCCCCATGAAGACCTTGACTTCCACTGGACTAAACTCCAGGAGGGAATCCAGGCCCACCAGGCTTGGTGTAATGGCGTGATGAAACTGCAAATATTGGAAGAATTGGGACCAGGGCATATCGTATTCCGTTTGGAGGTCCTGAAAGGATTTAAGTGTAGTACCCGACATGACATCCCCCAATCTCGAGATCCCTATGCTGTCCCATCCCCTGAATCCCCCAAGGGACTCCAGAGATGGAAAGCATCCATTATGCCGCCGCGGGGTTTCTGCAGTCAGTTTTCCCCACCAACCCATGTGACGCAATGCCTGCCTCCAAATCTGAAAGACTTGTTGAGTAGCCGGCGGCAGCCTCCTGCGAAGGTGTGCCGCATACAGTACCTGATGTAGAGAGTCGGTCCCCATCAGATGGCGTTCCAGGGCGTACGCTGGGTCGCCTCTATCTCCGTGGCACCATTCGTTTAAAACGAGGAGATGAGAGGCCAGATAACACGAAAGGACATCCAGGGACGTGAGACCCCCACAGTACGTTGAAAGAAAACGCGTCCGCAACGCCACTCGCACCGCGCCTCCCTCCCAAAGGAATTGCCCCAGCGCTGAATTTACTTGACAAAACCACTGGGGAGTTATAGGATAGGGATTGTTCTGAAATTGGTAGAGTAATCGGGGCAGTGCCACCATTTTAAAAATGGACCATCTGCCATAGATAGTGAGAGGCATAAAGGACCAAGACTTCATTTCGGTCCGACCCGATCCCAGACCGGTACCAAATTGCGTTCCCATGAGATGGCAGGGACCCCTGAGAGAAACACTCCCAGATATTTGATGCCCCCAACCACCACCTGCAATGCTGAAGCCCAGTCTCCTACTCCGGCCTGGTCACCAAGCACCCACAGACGATTTGCGGGGGTTTAGATACAGGCCCGCGGTTTCACCAAAGATTTGCATTATCTCCAAGATACGGGGCCCCGATCTGTTAAGGTTGGTAAGGAAGAACAAGACGTCATCTGCGTACAGAGCTAGCCTGTCAGATGAACCCATCTCCCACTCAAAGCCACTAAGCTGTGCATCCATGCGGACCCAGGTCGCCAGCGGCTCCATTGCCAAGGCAAACAGATATGGCGAGAGGGGACAGCCCTGCCTGGTCCCCCGCCCAATTGCAAATTTAGAGGAAATTGCACCTGCTATCCTTACCGAGGCTGCCAGTTCTGTGTATAGTAGCCGCAGGTATGACATGAAACGAGGGACAGGTTAAGCCTGGGCAGTAGCGCAAATAAATGTACCCAACTCAGGGAGTCAAAGGCTTTATCGATATCGGCCAGGAGAAGAGCCGCCTTCACCCCGCGATCCTGAACTGCCGCCACTGCCACATGCGCCCTACGAATGTTATGCCTAGTAGCCCTATGGGGCATGAACCCGGCTTGGTCTGGGTGAACAAGGCCCGCAATATGGGGCAGAAGACGATTGGCCAGCGCCTTGGCCAACATTTTTGCCTCAACATTTAATAAGGAGATCGGCCTATAGGAGGCATGTTGGTCCGGCGGCCTGCCCGGCTTCTGAAACACTACTATTTCAGCATGTCTCTAATCTGCGGGGAGGCAGCCACGGTCCCGTGCCTCCTCCAGTGCTGCCCTGTATGGTGCACCCAACTGAGTGTGGTATTTCTTGAAGAACTCGCTTGGAAACCAATTGGGTCCTGGAGCTTTCCCGGTATTTAGTTCACCCAGGGCCTTTCCCAACTCCTCCATCGTCAACGGGAGCTCGAGGTCCTCGCGTCCCTCATCCGTCACCACCCGGGGTGGTAGGTCTGCTATGAACTTTTCTACCCTGTCCGTTGGGAGGCATTCTTTCAGGGCATATTGATCCGCAAAGTATAGCGCAAAACTTTCCGCAAGCAGCTTTGGGTCCGCGAGTGGGTCACCAGTGGCATCCAAAAGCCCTGGCAAGGGCTAGGCTTGGAACGTGCCCTGACAACCCGGTGCAGCATTGTTCCAGACTTATCCCCCCACTGATAAATTCTACTGCGCGTCGCCAACCAAATCTGGCGAGCCTCCTCCAGGAGCAATGACGAGTAGGATTTCTGAGCTAGGAGAAGTTGTCCCATCATCTGACTCTCTCTTCCGACACTACAGCGTCGCTCCAGTGTCTCCACATCTGTCGCGACACGCAATAAGTCTGCCTTACGCTGACAGCGCGCAGCTGCACACCACGCAATATTCACTCCCCGCAGCGTGGGCTTCAGGGCCTCCCACACCGTCCCGGCCGCTGGCACCGATCAGTGTTCTCAGCTAAGAAGTGGGTAATGGCCTCCCCAATGTGCTTCTGATAGCCTTCGTTGTGCAGGTGCCAAGTGGAGAGGCGTCACCGAAACGTCTGCCTTGCCCTGCCCTGCTGTAATTCAATACTTACCGGGGAGTGATCTGAGAGCCCCCGCGGCAAGATAGCCGCCAATCCTACTCTGCCGACAACTGCTCTGGGGACAAAGATATAGTCCAACCTGGAGAAGGAGTTATGCTCCGCTTAGACATATGTGTATTCCCGCCGAGATGCGTGTAGATATCTCCATGTGTCCACCCAGTCTAAAGTTTTAACCATACCTCCCAACCTAGTAGTTGCTACCGGCCACAATCCACCTCCCGGCCTGTACCTGTCCACCAGACCATCCATGACATCGTTCCAGTCTACTCCCACAACCGCTAGTGTCTCAGGAATGTCAGCCCAGAGTGCAAACAGCTTCTCTATCAAGGACCACTGCAGAGGAGGGGGGGGGGCGTACACACTGCCAAACACAAAGGTCTCCTCCCCGATCGTACCCCTAATGAATATGTATCTGCCCTGGGGGTCAAACTACTGGTTGAGGTGGACATACAATAGTCTGCGGGGCACTAATATGGCCACCCCCAGGGAGCCTCTAGCAAAGCCTGCGTGAAAGACTTGTTGATAGCCAAATCGCTGCAAAGAGTTTTGTTACCCATTAAATGTGTTTCCTGTAGCAGTAAAATATCTGTGCGCTCTCGTTTGGCCTGTTGCAGTACAGCCCCCCTCTTAATTTGATCCAGCATACCCCACAAATTCCAGCGGAGGTTTCGAAGGGATGCTCTGGCACCGTTTACGTTAGCATCTGCTCCTCCCATCAATGAACCATGAAGGGGAATGCCCTTGTGCTGAGCCCAGTAGGTGCATGCAAAGAAGATAAGGAGACACCCGTAATGTTGTGTGACCCCCCCAGATAACCCCCCCTTGTGCAACAACAAACTGCCCTCTTCCCAACTCCCGGTTCCCAGCCCCATACCTCAAGAACACCGAAGTACCTATCGCGGTGTAGGTAGCCCAAAGCCCAAAACAGAGGACCCGAGCCCAGCCCCACCAATGGATCCTCCCCACACTACCCACCATCTAGCCTCCCCCTAACAAATCCCAACCAGGGGTAGAGCTCGCCCCCCCCACATTCCCCCCACCCCGCAAAACTCAAAAAGCCCTCCATAATATACTTTCACAGTCCTTCTCAGTGAGGTACTCCATTAAAGCAGCATTATCCTGGCCCCGGCAGACGGAGCAGGAGCAATGCAATGTACTGGCACAACCTCGATCCCTCTACCCACTGGACCTGCAGTCAGGGTTCAACCGTAGGAGGATCAGCATCACCCTTAGAGCCCCCCTCCGTCCCCCCTGAGTTGGAACGCCTTCGAGACCTGGAGCGCCAGTTCCCCCTACTCCGCGACCCTCGGGCAGTCTGCCGCTTGTCTCCACTCTGCAAAGCATCGGAGTCTAGGCCCAGTGGGGTATGTGCCCGCACCTTCACCGCCTCGTCAGTCCATAGAAAAACTTCTTCAGGAGTATCAAAGAAGTGTGTGCGAGACTGGAACACCACTCTCAGACGAGCCGGATACAGTAGAGAGTATGGGAGTTTGAGGTCCCGCAATTGAGCTTTGGCCGCCGTAAATGATTGCCGTTGCTGTTGCACCATCTATGTGTAGTCAGGAAAAATGAGAATCCGCTGGTTCTCATATAGGAGAGATTCCTTTGCCCGTGCCTGTTGTAAGATGGTATCACGGTCGTAATAGTTCAATAATTTGGCAATGACCGGTCCGGGGCGGAACCCAACTGGCGGTTTCTGGATCAGAGCCACATGTGCCCGCTCAATAACAAAGCAAATCGAGAGGGAGTCCGGAAGAAACAAGCTCGTTAGCCATTGAGTCAGGAATGTCTCCATATTGCCCTTCTCGCAACCCTTCGGGAGCCCAACAAATCGCAGATTGTTCCGTCGGGCCCGTCCTTCCGCATCCTCAGCCCGGAGCACCAGATTCTTCTGCACACTCTCCATGCTGGCGACTTTACCCTTTAGGGTTGCCACGTCATCCTCTACTTCCGATATCCTCATTTTGGCTTCATTTATGCGGGCCACAGCGTTGCGCAGATCTTGACGCAGCAAGGTAACATCCACTCCCACAGCCCCAATTTTTGCGTCCAGCATATCTCGGGATTGGGTTATAGCAGCTAGCAGCATTGCATTATCTGGTCCGGGGTTTGGGGCCCCCCGCTGCCCCGGCCCCTCCATTGGGCTCTGTATACTTGTCGATCGGCCCATACTTCGTGGTTACCCCTCCGCTCCCATCACGCGTCACCTTGGCCGGCACTCTAGGGCACTCACCAGCACAGACGTTCCGCCGCTCAGTGCCCTCACCGCTCTACTCCGGAGGTGTCGGAGCGTAGGATCACCCCTCCGTAGCTATGGCTGGGATCTGGCTCCCGCAGGGCTTGGCCACTCTCCAACCCCAAGGGCCGACACCCTGTGCCTCACTCCTCCACAGTTTGGGCTGTCGCTATGTTCATCGGCCTCTCATAGGAGCCAGCTGTCTCCAGGGCAGGTGTGCCAGGCCCAGCCACCAAGTTGCGCCCCCTTATGCTCAGTTCTGGCCCGCACCGCAAGCCCCAGCACCCAGGATCACTCCGCCACCGATCAAAGATTCAGGGGCCGCCGCCACCTCCAAGCGCCACGCACTATGGGCAAAAATCCCGTGCAGAAAGTCCAGTGCCCGCTGCTCATGTCACTGTAGGCGCTTCCTGAGGCACATCCAGACTAGGGCCCATGGGACCGCCATCGATAAGGAGGGCACCCCTCAGCTCCGGCTTGCTATCAGGCCGCAGATCACCCCAACTGTGTACTGCGAGGGTGACCGATGCCTCCCCTGACCTCACGGGCCCCAGCACAGCACCAGTTCACAAGGGCCGACCTGACCCCTGAGCCCTCGCAAAGCCTAGCCCCACCTGGACACTGCCGATGGATGGCTCCAAACTGTGGGTCCCGGCTTCGCGGCCCTCCTCCGGCCAGACAGCCGCCGGACCCCAGAACAATTCCCAGGAATGATCTGGCCACACCGTGACTGCCCACGCACCTCCGGATGTCACCAGGGAAGGCCTTGGGTATCTGCCTGTAAGGGTCGGAGCGCCAGCTCACCCACCGCGACCCCCTCTCCGGCTGCTACTTTTCGTGCTCCGCGGCTGGGGGCCTGAAAATCGAGGGCCCGGCTGCTGCAATACGGACTAGGCCTCAGTCCGATGCCCCCCTCAGTCGGTCATCCAGACACCTCCAGGATCAGCAGGACCGCACTGGAGCTCCGCCTGTGGTCTACACACAAGCACCTCGCTCCTGGACTGCACAGCGGCGTGGGGGAGCAGGATAAATCAACGGATATACGGCTGGCGGGACGGAGCTACACTAAGCTGCGTCCTCAATGTTAGCCCGCTAGGCCACGCCCCCTCCTCCTTGTGATTTTAATTGGGTTTTTGATGCAACTTTGGGTAGAGAACTACCGAGAGCTCATACTAAGCCACATATGCTGAGATCTCTGGAATTGCTGTTACAGGGCATGCGGCTCGGAGATGAGTGGAGGGCTATGAATCCTACGACGAAGGTGTTCTCATGTTACACCCCAGTGGCATACTTTCAGCCGTATTGACCATTGTTGCCTCACGCCTGGACTGTCTGCGGACTCTGAAGGAATTTCCTACCTCCCTTGCTACATCTCGGATCATGCGCCGCTACTACTTACTTTGAGAAGTGGCCCAGGTCTCTCTGCTATTCCGCTTTGGAGGCTCTAGGTGAAAGTGCTATCAGATCCGACTTTTGATACATCGGTTCTGAGGCCCTACCAAACAACTTCAGCGAGAACTGGGGGTCTACTTCTGCCTGGTCGGCTCAATGGGAAGTCATAAAGTAAGTCATACGAGGAGTGTGTATAAATACCACTTATGGGGTGAAACAACAGTTGGAGAGCGACATCTCGCGGCTAGAGCCCTAGTTGCAGAGATTGGAGGATACTGTGTGCGAGATGCAGCATCCTTTGGCCAAATGGACCAGGGTGCGCAGGGAGCTTTTGGAGGCTTGGGCCAGATTGAAAAAATATCGGCAGCAGCTACATATGCAGGGGGATAGATCAGGGGACCTGCATGCAAGGCTCCCTAGAACGGAGACAGAACAGACACTCATATTGCAACTGCAGACTAGTGATGGGGTCTGGTTGCAAACACAAGGGGGGATCTTGAAGGAATTTACATCACATTTGAAGGCCATATGTATGGGTGCCGGACAGACTTTTTTGGGGGGATTTCAGGAATTTCTGGAGGGCGTTGCTCTCCCCAAACTGGGTGATGAGGAGGCGGAGGCCCTGGGGCGCCAATTTCCAGGGAGGAAATCCTCACATCTGTATACAACATTTCAAGTAGAAGAAATGCCCTGGTGGGGATGGGCTCCCGGCAGACAGTTTTACCAGAAATACACGCCCCTACCAGTGGATCATCTTTTGAAGGTTTTCAACGAGGCCTTGGCTAGTAAAAAATTACTGCCTACAATGTCAGAGGCACTCGTCTCAATGCTCCTTAAGCCAGATAGGGACCCCCTCTCGGCGAGCTCTTATAGGCCGATATGCTTCCTCAATGTTGATGCCAAAACATTGAGTGGGATACTGGCATCTCATCTGCTGCTATACATGGCCCAATTGATCCATCCAGATCAGACTAGGTTTATCCCTAAACGAAACACCACACATAATTTATGGTGTTTGGCACACGTCTAGCATGCTCCAAGCCTGGAATCGGAGGAGTGGGCGCTGTGCCTGCTGGATATTTGGCAGGTCTTTGACTCAGTGGAGTGGGACTACATGTGTGCAGTCCTGGACAAAATGGGGGTGGGCAGCTGTTTATACGCTGGGTACAAGTCATATATAAAAGACCAGTTGCACAAGTGCGTATACGTGGACAAGTCTCAGAGAGTTTTGATTTACACCATGGCACTTGGCAAGGGAGCCCCCTGTCCCTGCTTTTGTTCGCCATCGCGATGAAGCCACTGGCTACTATCTTACGAACAAAGATCTGTTGCCTTTTGGAAGGGTCTCCCACTATCTCAAATGGGGAGGGTAACCTTGAACAAAATGATTATCCTGCCGTGAGACCTGTATACTCTGCGGAACTCTTTCTATATGGTCCCGCAAACATTTTTCTCCCTGCTTTAAAGCCTTATAGTTGAATTACTGTGGGGTCTTCATGGAGGAGGATAAAACTGAGTACCTTGCAGAGGTGGTGGGGGATGGGAGTTTGTGGGTTCCCCGTTTGGACTTTTATTACATGTCCACACAATTGTAGCATGCAGTGTATTGGTTTGATGAGCGAGATAACTGGGAGAAGCGATTGTTGCCGGGCGCACATCCAGGAGATTCCCTGCCAGAGCTTTTTATGACGGGAGTGCCAGGATCCTTCCCATATGTTATACAACATGTTGCGTCAGTTTGGGGAACAGTGGTACGGAAGGTACTTAAGAGAGTGCTGTATGCCCCAGAGACTCCATTGTGGGTGGTAACACCTTTCAAACAGATAGGGCAGATGATGAATGTCAATAAAAGGAAGGAGGGTGGCTGTCTGTTAATGGGGGATCTATACATCGCGGACCGGTTTTTCACATGAGCGGAAGCGGATGACGCCTTCCAATTAGGTAGGGGGCAGTTCCTACAGTACGGTAAGATCTCTGCGGTGGCCAGTGCTGAGGCCGATGATTCCCCAGGAGCCACAGGTCATGGTGGTCTTACAGATGGTAACCATACTGGCGGGAGGGCGGAGGTTGGCCTCACATATATACAGAGCATTGGGGGAAGATGTCCCTTCCGCTCCCCCCCACTACATACCAAATGGGATGATGCCATGGATGAACCCCTAAAAGAGAAGCAGTGGCAGAAGGTGCATGAGGGGGTTAGGCAGATAAGATCCAATACACGCTTTAAATTAATTCAATATAATGTGGTGCACCGGACGTACCTTACCCCCAAGTGCTGCACAAAATCTACCTGGAGCAGGCAGACACATGTCCCAGATGCAAATGCTCAGGGGCACATTTTGTCCACATGTTGTGGGACTGTCCTGAGCTGGTGCATTTTTGGGGGCGTGGTTATAGATCTCTTCCAGACTGTCCCAGGCTGGACCATTCCAGCCACTATCAAAGGAGTGGTGTTGGGATTACTACCCACACAAAAAAAAAGAAACTTACTAGGAGATTCATACCGTTGGGCCTCGTATTAGCAAAGAGGCGAATCACAATTCATTGGTTGAGCCCAGATCCCCCCAAGTTTGAGAGGAGGATTAAGGTTATGGTGGAGTGGGCCCATGCAGAATTGGTGAGGTTGAAAAAGGTTAGGAGGGATGACAGGCTGGAGGAGGTTGCGAGGGCCTGGCATCTGCTGATCACAGAATGAATTAATGGACAAGGGGCCAGATGTAGGAGCCCAAATACCGGTCGGAAACAGCCGATTTTGGCCGTTTCCAACCGGTAGTAGGGTTTTCAGATGTAGGGGCATGTTATTTTAAGAATCGGTAATTTTACCGATTTGGTAAATATACCGATTCTGTAAAATACTGAATCGGTATATTTACCAAATCGGTAAATCCATATGCAGGTGACACTCCTAAGAGTGCCACAGGCCCTTAAGAGTCTGTATTTTACTACACAATCCTATTGTGTGGTAAAATACCGAATTCAGGTGTGCATGCACATCTGTGCATGCACACCCTACGGGCATGTCTGTGTGCCACATGGCACACATGCCTGTATTTGGGGTGCTGGAGGGTGTCAAAGTGACACCCCCTGCACCCTTGCTGGAATTGGTATTTACCGAATCGGTAAATACCGATTCGGTAATGCCCATTGATTCCTATGGGCTTCAATGCTCATAGGAATCAATGGGCATTACAGAATCGGTATTTACAGAATCGGTAAATACCGAATCTTAACGATTCGGTATTTACCGATTCTGTAATACCTACATCCCGCCTCTATTTTACCACTTCTTAAATACCGAATCAGTAAAATTGGTAAAATAAAATGACCAACATCGATGGCCAAGGTTCCTCAGGGGAGGAAGTGCCTATCTCGTGCCTTAGTCAAGAGGTTATTGATCCACTACCCTCACCTGCAGACCCTCATACACCAGAGCATACCATATATGATGGAGGTATATGATAAAACAGATGGCTTCCAAGCCCCGAGATGACTGTTATAACCCAGGACTGGGGAGGGAGGTGGAGGGGTGGGGAGTTATTGTTCTCAATGTTCAACACTGTAAACAAGTACCGTCAGCGATGGCATATGAAACTGGTGGGTTCTGCTTTGGAATATGCAGAATAATGATAAGAACTTCTGTTACATAGTCATCCTGATTGTTTGGAATCAAGAACATGATAATAGCTGTAATGTGCCTGTCTTTTGTATGGTGTTGTTGCTCTGCATATGTCAATAAAACATAATAAATACATTTTTTTTAAATGCATTTGTGTGTTAATATTTTATCCAGATGGACAACTACGGTACATTTCAGCACAAAATGTACTTTTTATTATTTATTAACTTTTTGAAACGGGAAGGAACTGCTATAGAGAGCGGGGGAGCTAATGTCCATACAGTAGCAACTTCCTCTTCCTCTCTTTCTGCCCTGAAGACTCCTCCCTGTGCTTTGTCCAGAACATGGTCACTTCGGATTTGAAGGAAAAGCCTAACTCTCCATTTGTTTTCTATCTCTGTTGTATTCACACCATTGGAATCTTAACTTTTTGGGAGAAAACAAGTTCAAAGCAACACTTTTGAAAAAGTTTCTTGGTTGAGGGCAGGCATGCAACAGCATTTTATGTTCCTTTTTTATGTTGTTCCTTTGTACGTTAGCGGGCCTGGAGATTGGGCTGGAGTAGGGGAAGGCCATGAGGGATTAACATTTTTTAAGGGGAAAGGTTTTCTGTTTGTTTATGGTGGAGGCCTCAGGTTACATATACTTTTTCTCCATTTTCTTGTGTGACTTTTTGAATTTTATACTGATTTGTTTATCATTTTACTGTAATGTTGTTTTTCTGTATGGAGCCTAGTCTTTCCTGCACTACACACACCATGGAGATATTTTTCACATTCTCGCTATGCTATATACTTAAAACATTTTTGAGGAGTTATGGATTGCTTTGGAGTAAATGCAAAAAGTAGGTTCTTTTATTTTTTATTGTCATGTGCTTGTTGCTGGCTAAGTTAGGGGGGGCTCCGGAAGTCCAGGCACGTTTAGCAGAATTCTTCTTTTGTTCACAGCTACCTTCTTATTGCCCACCATTTTTTATGAGTTTGTGTATATGTGACATTGTTGGTATTGTGGTTAAGGAATTTGTAATATTAATTTTATTTTCGTTTTTGGCAATGCTGATTTCATTGGTGGGTATAGGGCATTTGTATGAGTGAGACATGACATATCGGGTAAATCATATCTGTGCAAACCTTTCCTTGCAATGCTACACAGTGTTTATTTTGAAGAAGGGGAAGGTGCTCCAGGCAGGACAGGGCAACTGTTTTCTTTGTTCTCCATGCCTCTTTCGTTTGCTGGCCATTTTGTGTGTGTTTTTAGGTCTCGCCTAGACAGAGTGCATGCGCTGCCGAGGAGGACCTTTAGCCATTGCTCTGCTCTATTTGGAAGCACACACTCGTGCTTGTGGCGGCATCCAGCTTGCAGGAGCGAGCGGGGTGCACCACAAGCACGAGTGCAGTGCTTCCAAAAAGAGTAGACTGTGCGCGCACACACGCAGCACTCCCTCGGCTCTCTCTCTTTCTCTCACTCTCTCTCTCCTCTCACTTTCTCTCTCTCTTTCTCTTTCTCTCTCTCTCCCGCTCTCTCTTTTTTCTCTCTTGCTCTCTTTCTCCCCCTCTCTTGCTCTCTCTTTCTCCCCCTCTCTAACAGAATTCTTGAAACAAAAGCAGAACTTGCCTCGTGTGCACTGGAAAACTGGAGTGGAGAAACTATTTAATGTTCTTTGCTGACCTCTTCTGGTTGTTGTTAATATGACTTTGAGTAAACATTATAAGTTTGAACTACGGCTTATCCCGACTCAACCCCTGTCTGTTTTCCTTCTTCTCTTGCTGTCTCCCGTCCATGCCACTTCAAGCAAATAGATGCTTTATAAACAGTATTATGAACATCCTGTATGACGGACCATGGAAAACTAGTTTCCTAGTGTGCTCTGATTTTTGTATTTTTTTCTGCCACACATTCATCTCACTTGCCTGCAGGTCAGCCTACACTTAATTTGCGAGCCGCTTTTGCTGGGGCCTCGAAAATGTAGTATCAGGAAGGGAAACAATCTTTATTGCACATCGTGCAGTAGTATCACATGGGTGTTGTTGCCTGGAGTAAACTTATCATGACATTTAACTTATAATCAGCTGTTGTCACCAAGATCCCAACACTGGTAGCGCATAGATTCCCCGGAATGTAAAGCTCACTCACTGTATTTTAGTGTCTGAAGGCACCTGTTGTGGTAATGTAACAAGCTACCATTTTGTGAGCCCCTATTTTAGTGGCAACTTACAATTACTGTGCTGTTTTCAAATCCCGAGTGCCTTGATATCAGATGATACGCACAATGCATAAGTTACTTTTTTTCATACAAATTTGATTGGGTTTTTGAAGCAAGATAATGACCCTCGCGGGCTGTGTACATACATTGGACACAGCAGGAAGGGACCCAAGAACCAAGGAAAAGAAACATATTCACGTAAGCCCATGGCAACCCGCCCTTTACCCCCCACAGCATCTAATGACTTGCACAATTGCGTGTTAAGTGTCTGTTTTTTTGCTGTAATAATTCTATGCAGCAGTTACATTTATTGCTTCTTGACGTCATAGAAAATTGAAGGCGTGATCGATTAGGTTAATTGACAGTACCTTCATATTGGCGGGAAACTAGTCAGCATCCCCTGCTTTTTGTTGTCTCTAAGCGCATTTCTTCTCTGTATGTTTTTAGGCCATTTGTTGCTATAGTCCTCTGAAAAGGTAGGAATGATTCAGGATCTAAAATGGGAGTTCTTTCAGTTTTAAAGTTGGCGCCGCAGCAAATTTTGGCTACCCATCAATCTGACCATGCGTTATTACATGCTAGCGGCTTGTAGTTGTATGCTCAGTTTGCAGACAAATGAACCTGTGAATGCTCTAATTTTTATTGTCCATTGTAGTTTGGGCTTGTGCTTTTTTAAAGAACACTTGAAAATTTTGTGATGCTGATTATGCTTGAAGATGACCACTCATGCTAGATGTAAAATTAAGTACAGTCAGCACATAGGTATCCGCTCGGTCGCTAGTTATTTATGATTTGAACAAGCAATGGCAAACCTAGTAAGTCTTGACTTGGCAAGACAGTGCTATTTTTTTTTATTGAAATATTTTGCAACAAAAATAAAGGAAATTGGCCTCCACCAGAATGTTGCCACTGTATGATTGTAAAAGAATTCACTAATGTGTCAGTTTTACTTATGTTTTTTAACTCCATTTTACAATGTTACTTAAACACTCTAACAGCACTTATAAAGAAGCAAAGAATAGCCAGTATTTAAAGTTAATGTGACAAATAAAAAGCACACTTTAAACAAGCTTTATCGCTGAAGAGAAGAACTGTTTTTAGGTGGATGTGAACATCGTGTGCAGGCTTTGCGCAGTCTGCCAAATAGAAGGCAGCCAATGGTTAAAAAGGCCTGATCGGTTGCTTCATGCTTTAAAAAAAAATTGAAGTCTAGGGTGGCAGCAAAATGTGAATGGTAATTTAGTAAACCAATGGTCGAAGCCCGCTGACCATGCTTTTGGAAAAAAAGTAGCATGTTTTCACAGTTAAAGCAGTCTTCAAGACCATATCCAGTGGCGTAGCTAGCTGCTTTGCCGCCCGTGGCGGTCCCTGCCTTTGCCTCCCGCAGCAAACGCATGTAAGAGCAGGGGGAGGATACCACTCTCAAAACTCGTGCCACCCCGGGTGGACCGCCTCCTACCCGTCCCATCTTGCTACACCACTGACCATATCTAAACTGTAATTTGTGTAGGGATTCTGAAGTCCACTCGTGTGCATCTCAAACTCAAAATTTGAACTCTTCTGATGAGTAAGAAAAAAATAATGACCAATCATTAAATGTTTCTAATAGGGCCACAGTAAATAGTGATTGCACAGACAATAGATATGTTTCCCTATATATTTTGTTTCATATCCAAAATATTGCAAAGAGTAGGTTTGTACAGAGGTACTGCAGGTGAACAAACTACAGTGTAAAGAGACCAGTGACAATAAAGAGCACAACATGTGAAATTGTTTATAGCAAAGAAAAAGTGTATTGGAATAACAGTCAAAATTAATTGCTGGGGCAGAGGAACATTCACTGTATATTGTACCCCACTTATGGCTAAAAATTCTCTTCAACCTCCAAGATCATTATAAACCATTGAAGTTTCAACCCCTTTGCAGTAATTGTGCATGTGTACTCCTCAGGACCAGATATGGCAGCACCTAAAAGTTGTTTGGCAAAAATAAAGTGCATTCAGCAGTGCTTGGAAATACTGTAGATGACTAAGGAAAAAAAATGCATCACCTGTATGTTTGCATTCATGAGGTCGTTCTCTGCTCCATGCCGCGTCTGACTCTAACAGCGCTGGAGAGCAGTGTTAATCACTTCTTGGACCGGCCCATAGAAGTTTAATCTTGTTAAGTGTATTGACAGTGCCAGTGCTTGTTTTTACGTCTTTGCCCACTTTTTGTCTCGCCTGAGTATGTTTTTTCCACCCAAAAATCATACAAAAGTGTACATAAATAGAGAGATTGTTGGTCAGCAGACTTCCTCCATTGCTCTGTTAAATTTGGGCTATTTGGAACTTTCCCTTTGAGTGGCTGCACAAAGCCTGTGCACGTTCATTTCTGTTAAAAGTTGCTTCAGTTGCTTAGTTAGTTCAAAAGAGCTTTTTATTTTTTATGATAACTTTAATATACCTCAATTTCTTTTTATCTATAAACCATGGAACACCTCTATGCCCTATCACAAGGCATCAGGCGTGATTTGAATAGGGGCCACTTGATACAGAATCATTCATGGCAACCTCTGCATATTGGGTAGGGTTACCAATAGTAATTTTATCACTAAGAAATGCCTCTACAAAATGTAATGAAATAAGAGTTCTAGCAGAAAGTGCCTTCTGATGTGAAATGTATTGGCAGTAAAGTTCCTTAAATCTGGATGAATAATCATTCAAATAACTGCTGTGAACAGATTTTGAAACAAGCATTGGCATAGCCAATAGCTCTCGCCTTTGGGACCTCATAAGTGTTTAGTTATCCAGCACAATATCCTTAATGCAATAAAATCAACTGTTGCATGCCTAAACGCTTATGAGGTCCCAAAGGCAAGACCTGTTGGCTATGCCAATGCTTGTTGTCATAGGCTGCCAGCTGTACAGAATTCACCATGCCTCTTCTTTACATTTTGTCTTTGTTTTCCATACCGCCTTCTTGAATGGTCATGTGGTGGATGAGTTAGCTTCCATCAATTTGTGCAGTCAGTGTTTGCTTTAATCTCTTTACTCCACTTTTAAAATGCATTTTCTAGGAACATTAGTAGAAGAAGCCTGTTACATTTTTGTTAAATTATTTTCTTTTTTCCTGATATTTAGATTGGTCTGCCCTCACCTCCTATAGAGTTGAAATGGACCCTCTTGGGCACCAGCAATTATTTAATGCATTTTTTTCTTATTTTTGCCTACCTGCGCTAGCCTCCCACACAATTTACAGGGTCCTGGGGAGGCAATGGCAATTATTGAATATATTTATATTTTTCCTTGTACCCCTGTACCCCTTGCTTCCTGTTGGGATGCCATGGCTCTGGAGTGACACAAACCAACCTTACCTGTTTAATGTTGTCATCTGAAAATAGTTTATGCATGTTTTGGTTGCACTATTCTTAAGCATTTGGAATGATGAGAATGATGATGTTGATGATGACTTCACTTGTATTCCATTGGCTAAATTCTTCAGGTTGTTTTCTGCGAGGAAATCAGCTGATAGTGACATCTGAGTCCTCCACTGCGAAGCGCTTCTGATGCTAGTGCTAAGTGTTAACTGCTAGTGCTAAGAAGATGGCCCGAGAGAAGGAGGTTCCTGCCAAAAAAAGCAGCCAGTAGAAAGGAGAGGAAGCCAGCTGCCAGCACTGGTGTTAGACCTGGCACCTTGGCGTGAGTTTCCCTTCCACTTTTTGCTGATGTGCCTCCGATGTTTTGCTGGTTTTCCGATACTCAGGGCGCTGCGCCACGGCTGACCCGTGCCGCAGTGCAAGTGCTCCCTACTGTAAATTGTACATGCGATTGGTATCCATGATTGGTTCATTGGATTTACTGTTAGTCCCTAGTAAAGTGCACTAGGAGTGCCGGGGCTTGTAGATGCCAATACTGCTAGTGGGCCTGCAGCGCTGGTTGCGCCACCCACCGAAGCAGCCGTAAAGATGTGTCTGGGGACTGCGACCGCAGAACCCGCGTGCGGTCTCGTACTGTCACGCTAGCTGGGCAAGTGCACCCACTTGCCAGCCCGAACCTTCCCTTGACTACATATTAGTCACCCCTATGGTAGGCCTACGGGCAGGGTGCGTTGTAGGTGTAAGGTAGGACAAGCCCTGATGTGTGTGGCATGTCCTAGTAGTGACTTACAACCAAAATCGTATTTCACTATTGAAGGCTACCTGCTCCCGTTAGGCCAGACTGAGCTGCTGGAATTATTACACCCTATAATCCCAGCAGGCTCAGGGAGCATGGTAGCGAGTCGTGTTTAGTATGCCTGAACTCAGGATGATAAAATATTTCTTGTAGTCAAGTTTATTTTAGTATCCTGGGTTTGCAAATGCTACTTTTAGAAAGTTAGCATTTGCTTGCCTAACCATTTCCGCCCGCCTCTGCTGGTATGTGTATCTGACTGTCTGGGATGTGTGAGTGACAGGGCTGGGGAGATGACAGGTGGTGAATGCGCAGATTACACCTTAGTGGGAGGTAGGAGTGGCTCTTGACTCTGGATCTTGCTGTGCTCTACCACCACAATGCTGGCTCCACCCTCCTGGGGAGCGACTGATGACTCAGCCGACACCTGGCCCAGGAAGGGCGAAGCCCCCATCAACAAGGTACTCTGGCTGCCCCTGTCCACACAATGGTGGCTCCACCCCCTGTGGGGCGTCTGATGCGCCTGCCCCTCACACTGGAAGCAGAAGCCGGAGTACACCCACCAGAGTACTCAAGGACTGAAAATGGCTATGCAAAGGCCCCCCTGGCCTGCGAGAACAAAAGAAATACCGTATAAAAGAAGGAGCCCTGCTCCTTGAAAGTTAGATCCAGTTTGGGCTACAGAAGGAACTCTGCCCGACGAGAAGGACCGTGAAGGACAAGGAAGGGTACGGTCTCTTGCCTGTGTCTGGTGCCTTGCTGCCGAAGGAGAGGAAAAAGGAAAGACTACGAGAAGACTTTTGCTTGACAAAACTTTGTGCCAAACTCTGCTGAAACGATCTCCAATGGCTTGCTCTGAACTTGCCCCCTGACCAGCGCCCCAGGACCAGTGGGCGCTACACCCTGCAGAAAGCAACTGTGTGTGCTGCTTATCGCTGCAGTACCGACGGAGGAATCTCCTCCAAGGCAACGACATCCACCTGACCACCGTGACCGGGGCCCAAAGCAACCGCGAAAGCAAAGTAAGGTCCAGCTGCCGCTGGCCCGAACACCGTGACCGCAACTGCACCGGGAGCCCGAGAGCAAAGCGAAGGAGGACCCGTCCGGTCCGAGCTCTCGAGTTGACTGCGCCACGAGCAGCCAATCCACTTGCAAAGACGGACAGTCGCCCTCTGAGAATCCTCTGGGTCGGTATCTTGCCCGACAGCTCAGCTGTGAGCGCACAGCTGCACCAGCACTTGGCTGGGTACGTCCTGCACTTGGGGACCGTACTGCCACTTGCCGCCACCACACAGCCGCCGCCTACAGGGTCGGAGCGAACGACGAGGAAAGGACCCTGCCGCCACAGAGCACCGCTGCCCCGGATGACCCGTGACCTGCTCGGCTGAGAGCCGCAACGACCAGCGACCCCGGGAAGGCAACGCAACGTGGGACAGCTCCCCTGGAAGCCGCCCGCTCCACAAGAACTTTGTTGAACCGGCCGGAAGGCCCTAAAGAACACTTATTGCTAGAAAGAACTGTGGCAACTTGAACTAAGTAACTTGGAACCGCTATTTTGAAGTCTGATAACTGTATTCACTTACCTGCTTGAAGTTTATATAAAGAGATATATTTTCAACGAATACAGTTTGGTCTCGTTGTGTGGTGGGTTGGTTGTGACGGTGTAATATTGCAAGTGTTTAACCCTATGTGCCCCAAAGATTACCCTACGACTGCTTAAGCCACACTACCTAGAGGGTAAGCAGAGGTTGTCTGGAAGGTAACCCTCAGCCCTGACGAGGAAGAGAGAGTCCCTGCTTGTCGCTAGTGTCGCCACTGCGCCAACTAGAGACTCCCCCTTCCTACAACTGGTATAAAGCTTTCATCCATTTTCGGGATGCGCGACATACCTGCTGCACCCTCTTTTAGGCAGAACGAGGCTGAGACCCCTGCATCAACGGCACCTAAGGCCATATCGCTCAGAATTGCAGTGACTGCAGTCCTACACAGGAGTGAATCTGAAATGGAATTGTCTCAGCCACAAATTGAATCATTGCTGGATAGTCAGAAGCAAGACCCGCAGTCAGCAACAGATAATTCAGATGTGGGAGAAGAATAGGAGGTTGATGATCTTGCTGAACAAGATGTTGTATTGAAGACTGGCCTTCCCCTAAAAGCTTCACTATCTCCAGCAAGGAAAAAATAGAGTTCTCCCCCATTGTTCGAACTGGGCTTTCTGGTTGTCAGAGTATGCAACCTGTACAAGCAGGAACCACCACCCTATCAGGGTATGCTAGATACACAAAAAAAGATAACCTGTGCTCACAATCTGGTAGCTTTGTAGAGAACAGTCAGGCTTATATAAAGAGGCAATGAGTGAAGTATTTGCACACAGGAACACAATGAAAACACCACAACAATATTCCACAGATGTTTAGAACAATTGAATATATTTCTATGAGTAAAACAAGATGAAAATGACAAAAATCCAATAAGTAGAACCAGAGTTATTAATTTTTAAAGATTTAAGGACCGATTAAGGGGTTTGGTGGTCCGACCACCGGACCGCTGTTGCAGCAGTCGGGTGAACACCACCAAGTCAATGGCATCCTGACCACAACATTATGAACGTACCATCGGGCTGGCCGTGTTGCGGCAATGGTGCCAAGGTGACGCCATGCTTCGGCTCATAGAAAGAGCATGAATCCCATGCCGCTGCAGTGCAATGCCACTTGCATGTTGGGTGCACTGTTTACCATGCACCATGCCATGCATGGCACACAGTGCACGCACAACAGCACAAACAGAGGGGATCACAACATGTCCCCCCAATGCACAGTCCTCAATGGGCTAAATCACCCTGGGGCCCTGTTTGGGCTCCCTTCCTTGCCTTTCCACCCCAACCATGAAAAGGACAGCAAAAAGCCAGGTTGAGTTCAGCAGGGCGGTGTTGGCATTTTCACCGCCATCATAGAGTGCCGCTTTCCCCACCGCTGCTGTGTGGGATCCAAGTTTCTGGTGATTGTGCCAGTCTTGTGGCGGTCTGACCACCATTCTCGTAATTAGGCGGTCTGACTGCCGAGGAGGTTGTGGTCAAACTGCCAATTACTGTACAGCAGTCTCAAGACTGCAGTACTCGTAATCAGCCCTAAAATCAAATTATAGTGCTTAGAGTCATAAAGCGCCAGCTGGTAACATATGGTCATGCTAGACCAGATTAAATCCAAAGTTCACGCTGACCTTGGATGGAGTAAGCGTTGATGTTGAAGACTCACTGCATCAGTTCCGATTCACACATGCAATGAAGGCTTTATCGATGAACCCCTTTACTATGCAGGCACTGCATCATCATCTAACCACACCGTTCATCGTCATTGAGCAACGCAGCCTGTCAAAGCGAGGTTTCAATCAGCGCAAAGTCATCACTGCATCAATTTTTATGGTTCTGTACAGTAGAAGACACCTTTCAAGGGCCCATGAATTAATTACCACCACTTGGCAGGGCAGGACTCACAGATGGCAGGGTTGAAGGAAGTCTTTGATGGCTCTGAGACTTCTGAACACGGGGCAACCCAGAAAGCCCTTGGAGTCACTCTGGGTTCAAGGGAAATGGGTTCAGTCCTTGTCCTCAGCAGGGCAGAGCTCAGAAGACAACAGCAAAGCACAGCAAAGCCGGAAAGCAGTTCTTCCAGAGCAGCTGTCAAGCAGAGTGGCAGTTCTTGTGGTGCAACAGTCTTTACTCTCTTGACAGTTCCAGTAGTGTTCTGTCTTGGCAGGGGCAGAGGCCCAATACGGATACCCATTTGCTCCTTTGAAGTGGGGGTGACTTCAAAATAGACCCTTGATGTGCACAGGTACCCCTTTTATCCCGGCGGTGGCTCCAGACTATCAATAGGGAATAATCACCCCTTTGTGTGGGAAACAGGACAATGCCTATTCAGGTGGAAGTGTCAGCTTCTCCTCCTTCTTCCTGCCCAGGATGAGCTGTCAGAATGCAGATGATTGCAGATGAATTCTCTGTCACACCCAACCTTCCTGTGTTTGTGGCTGTCTAGAGGGAATGCATAAAGTGTAGCTGTCACCCACCCCAGACATGTTTTGGAAACAGGCTGCAAGGCACAAAGAGCAGTAAGAGTAGAGAAATGTCTATTTTCTTAAAGTGTCAATTTTAAAAGAGTAATGTTAAATCTAACTTTTCAAGCACAAGGGATTTTTCATTTCCATTTCAAAGATATGAAACATGAAGCAGCCACTCATTTCTAATCAGGAATTACAGCTTAAAAGTGTATTAAGGAATTCTCAATGCTAGCCCATGACAGGAGTGAAAAATGAATTTAGATGTTTGTCACTACCAGGACATGTTTCCTACCTTTTACTTACACAGTACCCTGCCCTTAGGTCTACCTATGGCCTACCCTAGGAGTGATGTATATGTAATAAAAGAGGAGTTTAAGGCCAAGTTAAAATGGCAGTACATTGCACACACATGCGCTGTGATGGCAGGCCTGAGACAGGTGTGAAAGGCTACTCGTGTAGGAGGTACAATCAGTGCGGCAGGCCAACTAATTGAATTTAATTGAATTTAATTTACAGGCCCTGGGTATATGGTATATCACCGTACAAGGGACTTACAAGTAAATTAAATATGCCATTTGGGTATACACCAATGTCACCCTGTTTAGGGGAGAAGTAGATGGACTTTAGAACTGGTTAGCAGTGTTAAAGTACTCAGGGTCCTAAGATCAACAAGACAATACAGCAGAAAGAGGAGGTAAGCAGGAAAAACATTTGGGGGAAGACAGGGGCGGAAAAACTTTGCTGGTAATGCTTGATCTTTTGGCCCCTTTCGACACCCTCCCCCACGACCGCCTCCTTTCTAGACTCTGGGAGGTGGGCCTAAGGGGGACGGTGTTTGGCTTGTTCAGATCGTTCCTCTCCAACCGCCAGCAAACTATCTGGGCCCCACCTTTTTCTGCCGCAATGCCACCTTTGAAGGTCGGAGTGCCGCAGGGTTCAATTTTGAGCCCTTCGCTCTTCAACATTTATATGACCCCTCTGGCGGCACTCGCGGAGGATTTTGGGGCCCAGATAGTGTCATACACCGACGACACGCAACTCCTGTCCACCTGTGACAGAGGCCAGGACTTTGATGGAGTAGCTATTCGGGGCTGTCTGGGGGCTGTGTTTGACTGGCTCAGTCGCCACAGCCTCAAATGTAACTCTGATAAGTCCGAAGTGCTTTTCTTCGGCTGCCCCGCAGATCCCAGATGGAAAGAATGGTGGCCCTCGGCCATGTCCCCTCCTGACAACGACTCTGGGTCTGCAAAAAATCTGGGCATTCAGATCGACAACTGCCTCTCCTTTAGGGCCCATGTTTCTGGCCTGGCCGGCAGATGTTTTGCGATCCTGAAGATGCTGAGGAAGTTCCTGCCGCTCCTATCCTTGGAGCATAGAAAGACCACTGTACAGGCCCTGATCGGCTCACGACTGGATTACTCTAATGTTCTGTACCTAGGACTGCCAGAACATCTTCTATCGTGTCTCCAGGTGGTGCAGAACTCTGCGGCCTGCGCCATCTTTGGCCTCACTAGGAGAGCCAGGGCCAGTGAGCTCCTCAGAACCCTTCACTGGCTGCCCATAAAGAAGCGGATCACTTTCAAGGCCCTAACCATCGCCTTTAAGGCCCTCCACTGCATAGGTGCCCGCTATCTTCAGAAATGGATCAGCTTTTATCTTCCATCTAGATCCCTGCGCTCCTTAACCCAGGCCAAGGCAGTCACACCTTTGGTCCGACGAGCACGCTGTGGGGGCCGCTCTTTCAAACATCTGGCCCCCCGACTATGGAGCGACCTTCCTTTCTCTCTCAGATCTAGCCCTAATCTGTTGGCCTTTAGGAAAGATCTGCAAACTCTGCTTTTTACACAATAAGACTGCCCCTTCTTAGCCACGCTTGTTTCACTCACCCTCTTTTTCACTCTGGACTTGTGAGGCTCCGACAGTGCCGGGACACTCCCCGGATTAGCCGTGCGCTAGAGAAGCACCCCCCTTTAACATAACATAACAAGACCACCCTGAGGATGATAGGTCTAACACCCACCTTCTCTAAGCCCCCTTCTGATGACATGGACATGGATGGGACAATGGCTGAGTCAGAAAGACAATAGAAAGGGAAGGTTTCTGAAAGCCTTGCAAGGGAGGAAGGTGGTGATGATGACGAGCCAGTGATCATCAGTGTGGAGGTATAGATCACCTCTATTCAACCTGCTCAGAGTCATGTTGTTTCCCCTACGCCTGCTGGTTGCTATATTTGCAAGACCCCAGAAACCTGCAGCCACCATCTTCACCGTCCCGACTACAGTCCCTGCATGACCTACAGAAAGGCAAACAACAACACAACCAGCTAGCTTTACCTCCTCAATGTGTGATCAGTTGAGTTGTGCATTATCTACACCATCAACAGATCTCACAAATAGTAGGAAGGATGTGGTTAAAGCGATGCCAACTGTTAAAGGAGGTGCTTATCACCAAAATTGACATTTGCCCATGCTACCATCCTTCCCAGGCATTAAAGAAACATAATTTTGCAGAGACTTAATTACAACAATGTGTGTTAAAATGTAATGCATGTAGTAAGGTAAGCAAGGGGACCCCAATACTAGAACCCGGGGTAATTATTGTGTTTAAGAAAACAATGGTTCCTAAGTCCCCCAATATGGTCCAAGTAAAAGTGAGCAATTGCATTAGAGGTTTGTGTTAATCAATATACCTGTATTTAAGTAGGCCTACAGGGTAATTTAATGCCAAAAGGGAGCAAAAAGGAAGTAGAATAACAGGGACACAAGGGAGCTATGTAACACAAATTATTTATTTTTAATCAAAAGTTCAAGTGCTCACACAAAGTGACAACACGCGTGATGTGATGAGTGAGGGTGACTTTTAAAATATATACATTGCATTGACAACAGAAAGTGTAAACTCCTAAGTGACAACTTTTAAACAATACAAGGAATTTCTGTTGTAGGGGGTCGAGGACGTTTCTAGGGCTCGGCGTAGTTCACGAAGTAGCGCTACGCGTAGCTACGCAAAGTGCACATCGCACTACACGAGCTACGCTTAGCACTACGCGAACTGTGTAGTACCCTGTTTGCACTGTGCAAGATGCCGTTTTCAATTATTGTACAGTGTGGACAAGCATCCGGCACTGTGCAATCATTAAAAACGGCATCTTACACAGTGCGAGCTGTAGTTTTCTGCCGCTCGAGTCGATCTTTACTCGAGCGGCAGCTTTCTCAACGCGGACTGGTAGTTTCTCATCACGAGCGGTCACGAGCATACGCGACCACTCGCAATGAGAAACCTGACCTCCTCGCGTTGAGAATCTGCTCAGAAGGTTTATTTTCCATGCTCACAATCAGCAATTTGATGTTGCTGATCGTGAACGAGGAAAAAGTCTTTCCGGGATGTCATTTTGCTTGCTCGCAGTCGCCAACTTGACGTTGAGGACCGCGAGAAAGCAAAAAATAAGCGCTGCACTACGCTACGTGTATTTGCACTGTGCTACGTGCAGTTCACTTAGTTCGAAGTAGCGCAAACATCGCAAACTAAGCTAGGGTAGTCTAGTGCTTTGCCCAGGGTTAGTTGCCATCTCACTGATTAGAGGTCATCATCAGGACAGAATGTATGTGAGCAAGAAGAATCTATAAGAAACAATAAATTATGTTAATGTATGGTCCTTGTGTTCATATTATATTTCAACAAGTGATGCTGTTGTGCTCCCAGTGAAAAATAGTCCAGAGCTAATTTGCATCAGTAAAAACACAATATTCACAGGACATCCAAACTTAGTGACTAGATTAAAGACTAGTATATGATAGCCTAAGTCTTGATCCGGCATCAGAAACAAAGTATATTATGCAAACAAGATCAACGTAATGCCAAGAGCGGCATAGAGTGGCATTGTAGAGGTAAAAGGAGTGAATCCTTACGTAGTGGCAGTACTTAATACACTCAAGTGCATAGAGTGTGAAGTTTTTTAGGATTAAGGAAAGGATCAGGAACACTCAAGAAGCATACAGGTGGAAGCGCTGTGTGCCAAATAATGCTGAAACTTACTGGGGCACCTGGCCGGTGTAGAAGAAATGGAGAATTGTCAATGAAGCAATGGAGGACGCTGTGATTAGCGTCGGAAAATGGTAGGTGCAGCAGGAACACCAGGTGGCTGTAATAAAAGGCAATAATGAGGGCAAAGTGAAGAATGAAGGAATCTGTAGACGCTTTGAATGAGCTTGGAAAACTTACTTAAGCCTGGGTGGTGTGGGATACTTGAGACATCATAAGTAAATTTAAATGCTGCGGCCATAGGGAAGAATTCTGGGGTGAAGTCTGCTGGGAATCAGGAGGAAACCACACAGTTGGTGCATACGGATCGAAAAGGTATGGAATTCACTTAGAGAGGTGCGAGGCACCCTACTCCTACAAAAGGGTGTGTCAGAGAATAGGCAAACTTACTTGAAATAGTAGAGACCGCATAAGTAATTCCACGCTGGAAGGACGTGCCGCTGCTCTGTTTGTAGTCGTCGGCGCACTGAGGTATCATGGCGGGAGCAGAGGAGGAGCTACGATAGCTATTTAAATGAGCTGCCGGTTAGCGCATGTGGCATGCAGTGCTAAACGTGGTTGGGGTGTGTTAGAGTAAACCACGTGAGCCTGGCAAGTGGTGACAGGCGTGTATTGAAGTAAACAGCTGAGCCTGCTCGGTAGAATTACGGATTGTTGATAGCTGGTATCAGTACAATAAGAAGGAGCAATGAAGTAGAGGGGATAACCAAAATTAGGAACAGGCGAGTATGGATATGCTGAATCAGATCAGTAAATTGAAGCATGTATCAGTGCATGAAAGAAAAGAAAGGGATAACTAATTAAGGAGGCCACAGCAGTAATATATATATATATATTACCTACTGGCAGTTGCCAGTAGGTAGTTATAGTTAGAAACTAGTTTCCATAGGAAAAATGTTTTTTGTCTTGCTAATAACTTTGGCATCATTTGCTGAATCTTTGCAAAATTCTCCAAAGAAAAGGTCTATCCAGGTCAGCTCCTATCCTGAAAGTTTGGGAATGATTCGTCAAGTGGGGGCTCAGAAAAAAGGGGGTCCAAAAAAAGTGTTTCTCCATGTGAATTTCCATAGGAAACTTTAGCTAAGGCTACAGCCCGAACTACTGAACGGAATTACAGCAAATGTTGCAAAAAGGTAGCGGGTGGTGCAGAATGCGATCTTTTTTTAAAATCGTGTAAATCCGTTCAGTAGTTGCTGAGCAAATCAAAAAATAAAAATATCGATATCTAGGGGTGCGGTGGGTTCGTGAACCCTCCTGACCACGAGTTTCATTCTAATTGGCTGCCAACACTCCAAACCAGGAATTGTTGGCAGCCATCTTGTGACTCGGTAGAACTGAGTCAGAAGAAAACAGTAAAAAAAAGTGAAAAATGAAGAAAAGGGGCAGTGTAGAAACACGCTGACCCGCTAGGGTCCGAATGAGCACTGGGTGCTAGAATCTGGACAAAAAAACAAAATGAAGCGGGGGCTCACCTACTTCATTTAATTGTGCCTCCAGGTGGGACAGGTCCCGGGGGCAATCATATATTCATACCACCACCTCCTTTGGGCTATGTATATTAGATACGGGAGGGCACACAGCCCTCCTGTAGCCCCGGGGAATACCACCACCCTGGGGCTATGAAAATAGAGGGAGCGGCCCACGCAGCTCCCCTCCTGGAGCGCTTGATGGCCCTGGGGACCACCAACCCCCAGGGCCGGCTCCTGCAATGTCCTGTGGTGTCCAACCCTGGGACATTGCAGTTTGCTATAACAGGGCAGAGCATGGCTTCCATCCTGTGATAGCAAATCCGTTGCCCAAAGCAATTCCGGTTCCCGCAGTAGGTGGGGAACCGGGGGGACCGTTGGGGTATTGGGGCACCCCCCACAGTCCCCAACAGAGAGGCCAAGCCCCGGGGGATGGAGTCCCCCGGGACAGAAGTGGCCTGGGAGGGGGGCGACACGGCCCCCCTCCCCTTTAAAAAAAAAAAATATATATATATATAGATGAGGGCATGCCTCTGGGTATGGGGTCCCCGAGGCGAATGTAAATGAATGAAAGTGAATGGGTTTTTTTTCAAAAAAGTTTGGAGTCAATGCCCTAGTGCGGTTTTCAGTGCGGCCCTCAGCGCAACCCCCTAGAGAGAATATGAAGGGTGAGCAGCTCTCAGCGTGGCCCCCTAGTACTCAAGTACTTCTCAGGTCTTTAAAACACTGAGGGGCATATTCTCAAGGACACATCGCAGAATTAACAGCACTTTATCACAGCCAAAATGGTGATAAATTTAACGCACCATTCACAAGCTCGTGCAAACAGCCCATATCACCAGTTTACCAGTGATAGCCGCCTCAAAAAAACATTGTCACGGATTACTCTGGCAAATATCGCTAATGAGATGCAGAGTAGTCGTTCCCGTGCAAAAAGCAGCGAACACACCCCTTCGCAACCTTCTCAACGACCAGCAACATCGGCAAAAAGAAAACACAAAATAGGCGATACGGTGCGTTAGCTCCAGGAAGTTTACACCTGCGCTGACCTGGTGTAAAGTCGGACTACAATCTGCAACATCAAAGGGAGCCCAGCTCGCAGCCACACCTGAACGACAACAGATGCCATGGAGCCAAAGATCATGCAGCGCTTACATCCAAGAGTGCCCCGACACCCCCCACCAACACCTTCTTGTCCACCATCCCCCATGACCCCCGACAAACTAATGTGACAGCAACCTTTCAAAATCAGGAATGCAACAGATCGGCTGATGTTGCACAATTGGAACAATCAAGATGCATATGAGGTTGGACAAATGAGAATCACATTCATCTATGGATTTACATATAAAACATTTTGTTTAAACAAAACAACCAAATAAAAGTAGGTACAGCCATGGCGTGCCATCCGTCGACAATCTGTGAATCACAGCCTGCAAGAAAAAAAGCAAGCTAAGATTGTGCATCATACGCCCATCAAATGAGAGAGAGAAAGAGAGATAGAGAGAGAGAAAGAGAGAAATAGTAAAAGAGAGCGGAAGAGAGAGAGAAAGAGAGGAAGAGAGAGAAAGGAAGAGATGGGAAGGGGGAGTGAGTGCCGACACTACAGACAAAACCCTCAAAGCTCACCTTTCCACCACTGGTGTGTCTCCAACCACATGCTGTGACATACTGCAGCCCTCAAGCTCACCCATCTGAAACATAGTTTAGAATCAGTAATGGCAGAGTATATACAACTGCACATGCAATCACTGTCCTGGCCCTGCGCACCCAGGCTGCTGCACTCCATCCACTCCTGCCACCCAGATGTGTCTGCCTGCCCCTGCGCACCCAGGCTACTGCATCCCATCTACTCCCACCGCCCAGAGGTGTCTGCCCACCCCTGTGCACCCAGGCTGCTGTACACCATTCACTCCCACCACCCAGAGCTGTCTGCCCGCTCCTCCACACCCAGGCTGCTGCACACCATTCAGTCCCACCACTCAGAGGTGACTGCCTGCTGCTGGGCAAACAAGCCTCTCTGCTCACCTTCCGCCACCAGCGTGTGTCCAAGAGGGCCCACCACATGCTGAAGCTCGCTTCAAGGCCGGGGCCTGCGTCCTTGGCAGCCAGAAGGTCGCACATTTGATTCTTGGTCTTGATATTACAATGGGCGAGAACATATCAATGCGCCGCGCCGAGAAGTCATCTTTGTGTGGCCTACAAGGGTCCAGCCGAGCTCACAATTCAAATCGAGTCTTAAATGCCAAGTTGGTGTATCGAGGCCTACGCATAATCGCTGGCTGCACACCCGCTCAGCTCTGGTAGCACTAACTCAGTGGAACTCAAGCCATCACCACGTGGCGGGAGGCCATGTCCCGCAAAGTGTCACAGCTGTCACCGACTCTGCGTACTTAAAGTCATGGGAGAGAATGGAAATGGCCTCCAGTATGTGCGCCCGGTCCTAGGTACAATAATCTGTGCAGTATCCATGCAGACCTCTAACCAGCTACTTACTATTGATTCACTCCTCTAATTTCCCAGGTAGTGCCAATGCAGTGTAGGGTCACATGTCCTGTGAGGCCTGTGCTGCATGGGTGCGGAGTGGGTGTAAACCAGCCATGATAGAGTGGCTGTGGCATTCTAACAACTAGACCTGTGATCAGCAGATCACTACAGGGAAGACCTGGGGCATGTAGCATTGTCGTTCCTTCCCTTTAAGTGTAAGCAGAGTGGACTGGCTGAAACACACATTTTTCACCACCAATATGGCGGTTTGAATCCGTGCACCCACCGAGATAGCTACACAATGGGTGCGCGACTCCACTTAACAAAAAATATATACATATATTTTAGTATTTATTAAAAAAGAAGACATTATATACTTTTATGAACAAACACAAAAAATTACAAAAACCATAGGTGTCACGGACATTATAGTTCGAAATTAGCATTTAAAAAACCTTAGAAATTAACTGAACAGACCATAGGTTTCAGGGCCATTATACTTAGAATTTAGCATTTAAAAAATCTTAGAAATTTACTGAAAATACCGTAGGTTTTAGGGACGTTATAGTTAGTTGGACATTTCACCCGTACAAAACCAGAGAAATGTTGCCGTTATAGTTAGTAGAGGTAACTATAACTCGCGCCCCTGCAATGCAGTGCTGATGAATTCACATATTACATCATTCATGACATGGTCAATGACATCACTGATGACATCTCAAATGATATCACTGATGACATCATGGATGAGATCATCCACGTGATAATCTGATGCACCTCCTCAAACCCTAATACAACCTTTGATACACCCACTCTAAAATACAGACCACCATTTTCGAAACCATAGACACACCAGTACCAGTTAGTACATACCCACTCACTAATTCCTAGGTCTATACACACATCTACTCATTCACCCATACAGTCACTGATACATGCAGTGAACCATCAATACGGCCTCATCATATGCACACACATATCTATCAGACACTCACACACCGCCACTCGCCCATAGAGTTACTCACACACCTAGTCAGTCATGCAAAGAATCAATCATACTCCCAGTTACTCACCTGTACAGTTATACACACACCAGCTCACTTATTCAAACATATACCAACACATACTTAAACTCTTACATGATAACTAATACAAGCACACACTGATCCACACAGCCACTCTCACAATCACTCTCTCTCACATATAGTCATTTATACACTCCAACACTCACATATAATGCCTTTCACATATGAAGTTACTCATACATGTACCACTGAGGCATTCATTCACTCACCAGCACACCCATACACACACTCATCCACCCATACAGCCCTTCACAGATGCTCTCTTAAACACATACACCCAGTGAATCATCCACTCATACATCTATGCAAAGAGTAACACCCCCCACCCATCCACACAGACACTCAGGCACCCATACCGATACTCAGACAACCAATCAATAACCCATATAGATCCTCATTTAGCTACTCACCAACCCATGCAACCGCTTACACACCAACTGACAAACTAAACTGTTTGAATGTCTGTATCAGTCACTAACCAATGCATTCAGTAAGACACATTTAATCACTCACTTATACAGTCAGTCACGCACCTACTAAATCATCCATCCAAAAACTTATACACACACTCATTCTTCAACACACCTTGGCATATATATAAAACATATTTAAACTTTATAGAAACACACAGTCACTGGATGATGTCATAAGTGATGTCATTTGAGATGTCATCAATGATGTCATCAGTGATGTCACTGACCATGTCATGATTGATGTAATATGTGAAGTCATCAGCAGTGCATTGCATGCGCGCAAGTTATAGTGAGTCCAACTAACTATAACGTGGAATTTCAATGGTTTTAAGTCAGTAAAATTTCCAGCTAACTAAAACTGGTGTGAAACCTATGGTTTTTTCAGTGAATTTAATAGGTTTTTTAAATGCTAATCCCTAACTATAACTGGTGTGAAACCTAAGGTTTTTTCAGTGAATATATATATCTATATATCTATATAAGTCTGGAAACATTTAATTTAAAAAGGAACAAAATGAGGGGGTTCATTTTGCCATAGAAAGTATGATTAGTGCTTCAGAAAGAAAAATGTGGGCACATTTTGAGTGACTTCTCAAATCCTCTTCTATTTCATTAAAAAAATTCTGACATGCAGACTGAAACATGCACTTTGAATACCAGCAGCAGACTTCCCTGGTGAGCAGTAGCTTTACTACAGTGATCTAATGAGCAACTAGAGTGCTAACATTCAGAAATTATGGCAAATGTGTGACACATCTGAATGCCTTCTTGATGGAACCAAAGTAAACAAGCATTAAAAATGCAATAGATCTCGCCCTTGTTTAAGTTAAAGCCATTCTGTTTGTAATGAGGTGGCTTTTTAGCTTTGCTTTTATTTGTGTTTTTTAAACTTTCATGTAAATAACATGCATATGTATATGCATGCATGCATTTATACTTGTATTTATATAAATATACAGATTATATATGTTTATATATGTATGTATTACCTACTGGCGATGGCCAGTAGGTATATATAGTTAGGATTAGCTACCATAGGAAATCCTCAACATTCTATTGGAAATAACTTTGGCGCCGGTTGAGGAATTTGCGTGTAATTTTCCAAAATTTTAGCCAGCTCCGCTCGCTCCTCTGAAAGTTTTGGGGGGATTCGTGAAGTGGGGGCTGAGAAAAAAGGGGGGTCCCAAAACGTGTTTTCCCCATGTTAATTTCCATAGGACGGTCTGACAAGTCTACAGCCCGAACCGCTGAACGGAATAACGCCAAACTTTGCAAAATTGTAGGGACTGGTATGCAGATGTGCCTTTGCTATGTTTGGTGAAAATTGCTCCAGTGGTTTTTATGAAAATTAACTTCAAAAACACATATATATCTGGGCGGAGCCTAACCACACATCTGATCTGATTGGCTATCAGCACTTCATCCAAGAAGTGTTGGCTGCCATCTTGGGACCAATATACATGATAGCACCTCATTAAAAAGCATTGTAGTTAATAGAGCGTTTTAGGACTTTAGTTACATTATAAATCATTTGTTGATGGTACCATACTCATTTTAGGAATTGTGGTGTGTTCTAAGGTGATTTTACCATGTGAAAAAGCCTTCTGCTGTGATATCATGTTTGAAAGAAAACTATTATCTCATGCTTTTTCCACAGTGGTTTGGAAGGGGATCTATAAGCTAAACTGAAAGCATATTTTCTGTAAATTCACATTATCTTTCTCAGTCATGTCAGAATGAAGTCTGACATTCTCAGTAAAACATGTACATCCAACAAGGACAGAGACTGTCAGTTGATTCCTTTGTGTTCTACTGCAGCCTCCTAGAGTGTTCTAAAGAACAACTAGAGCGCTAACAGTCCTACTTATTACAAAGGTATAGCACACCCGAAGCCATCTTGATTGGAATAAAGTGGTAACTCTTAAAACATTTAATTTAAAAAGGAACAAAATGAGGGGGTATATTTTGCCATAGAAAGTATTATTAGTGCTGCAGAAAGAAAAATTAGGGCACATTTTGAGTGACTTCTCAAATCCTCTTCCATTTCTTGAAAAAATTCTGACATGCAGTCTCCCAAGATGGCCACCAGAAACAAAAGCGCCCAAATGTAGCCCAAATATCACCCAGATGTAGCCCAAGTATAGCCCAATGACAGAATGTCCCAGAGTGTTCTAAAGAACAACTAGAGCGCTAACAGTCCTACTTATTACAAAGGTATGGCACACCTGAAGCCATCTTGATTGGAATAAAATGGTAACTCTTAAAACTTTTAATTTAAAAAGGAACAAAATGAGGGGATATATTTTGCTATAGAAAGTATGATTAGTGCTGCAGAAAGAAAAATTAGGGCACATTTTGAGTGACTTCTCAAATCCTCTTCAATTTCATAAAAAAATTCTGACATGCAGTCTTCCAAGATGGCCACCAGAGACAAAAGAGCCTAAATGTTGCCCAAATATCACCCAGATGTAGCCCAAGTATAGCCCAATGACAGAATGTCCCAGAGTGTTCTAAAGAACAACTAGAGCGCTAACAGTCTTACTTATGACAAAAGTATGGCACACGAGAAGCCATCTTGATTGGAATGAAGGGGTAAGTCTGAAAACATTTAATTTAAAAAGGAACAAAATGAGGGGGTTCATTTTGCCATAGAAAGTATGATTAGTGCTGCAGAAAGAAAATCCTCTTCTATTTCATTAAAAAAATTCTGACATGCAGACTGAAACATGCACTTTGAATACCAGCAGCAGACTTCCCTGGTGAGCAGTAGCTTTACTACAGTGATCTAATGAGCAACTAGAGTGCTAACATTCAGAATTTATGGCAAATGTGTGACACATCTGAATGCCTTCTTAATGGAACCAAAGTAAACAAGCATTGAAAATGCAATAGATGTCGCCCTCGTTTAAGTTAAAGCCATTCTGTTTGTAAGGAGGTGGCTTTTTAGCTTTGCTTTTAATAGTGTTTTTTAAACTTTCATGTAAATAAAATGCATATGTATGCATATATGTATATGCATGCATGCATTTATACTTGTATTTATATAGATGCAGGAGACAACCAAATTCACACAGCCCTACACAGAAAAACCACTGCTGGTAATTCTACACTTTTTGCCAGTAGCAGCCATCCCCCGCAACTCATTAAGAGCATTCCTTATGGAGAGCTACTCCGACTCCGGAGAAATTGCTCGAGAGTAGAGGATTTTGAAGTGGCAGCGAGGGAATGTGTGAGTAGATTTGTTGCCAGGGGATATGGAGAAGTCTTACTGAATAACACCCTGAAAAGAGTAAGGGCTATCCCAAGAGATTCCTTGCTTACACCTAGATCCACCACAAGGAAGGATCCCAAAGCATCACTGGCTGACAGCGGAAAGTTCAGACTAATAACTCCTTTCTCTGCTGGAGCTGATGATTTGAGGGCTATGCTCCGTAGAAACTGGCGCATCCTCAAGACGGACAATATACTCAGGGAGGATTTACCTACCCACCCACTCATTACCTTTAGTAAAGCCAGATCTTTGGGGGACCATCTAGTAACTAACCATTTAGAGAAACCTCCTCCGAAGAGCAATACCCTAAAAACCATGAGTGGGTTTTACCCATGTGGCAAATGCAAGGCCTGTGCAGGGAGCAGAAGGGTCCTCTCAATTGAGGTGCCTTACACCGGTAAGAGATGGCAGATTAAGCAATTTATTACATGTAGCACGTCCCTAGCGGTTTACTGTCTAACCTGCCCATGTGGCCTCCGCTATATAGGGAGCACCATCAATATGCTGAAACTACGGATCTTGGAACACCTAAGAGCGATTGATAAAGCAGATCCATCTTATCCAGTCGCCCGGCACTTTGCCGAAAAACACAACAGAGACCGTAGTCAGCTGCAATACTTTGGCATTGACACCATTAGAAATAATGTCAGGGGAGGAGATCGCTTACGACGATTACGCAGGCTAGAATCACGTTATATTATAGATCTTTGTACAAAATGGCCTAAAGGTATGAACAGTGGGGAAGAGATGGTATTTCATTTGGGTAAATGATGTATTCGTCTCCTGTAAGTCTCATTTTACAAGATAAGTTTCTGTTTGTCGAAACTTCTGTGGATCAACTGTATGACCTGTATATATTTTATGTGTTAGTGATAATTGGCAGAACAAACAGTTTGATGAATTTTGAACTAGATATTTGTAGTCGTATAGATACTGTGCACATGAATGATTAGCTATGGTTCAACGTAATTTCAATGATGATTTCTAGGTTCAAAGGCTCTTTGATTCCTAATAGAAAAATACTTCTGTATCCAAGTATGATCTAGATAAGGCACTGTTTCCTTGCTCATCCTTTTCTTATTTTATCCATGCTGACACAGACTTCCTCTAATATTTTGGTTATGTACCCGTTTTTGTGTAAGATTTGGACCCACCCATTAACTGTTCTCCCATGATATTGGGTAGCCTCTTTTGGGACTTAGTGAGCTAGAATATTTTCAGAGGACAATTGCCGATCCACGGCTGTATCATGTCATGCAATCTCAGCATGTGATGCATGTTACCTCCCACTATAGCGTGTTTACCTATCTGTAGGTTGCATAATGTCTCATTGCATCTGTCTTGAGTTATGTATATGGTGTATATTTACCATTACAATACGGAGCTCGCAGTTGTTGGGAGGGCTACAGTCCTCTGTCTATGCTCACTATGGGGCGTCACCCTTACACGATTCGAATGCTGACCGAGATAAATGTACCTGGTTGTGCGTGTGGATACACACACTGATGAAGGCAAATCGCCGAAACGCGTCTGTGGTGTAGCTTGTAATCAATAAACCAACTCTGTGAGAAGGAACCTCCCGAGTGCTGTTATCATTCCTGTGGATATGCCGGGATTTGACGAGCGCAGTGTTTCGCGGTTTCCTTCGAGCCGCTAACAGCACCCGCCGACGAGTACACGGGATTTCGAGGGGAAGGAGCGTTGGATGTATGCATATATGTATATGCATGCATGCATTTATATTTGTATTTATATAGATATACAGATTATATATGTTTATATATGTATGTATATATATATATATATATATATATACACACATACATATATATAAATGCATATGCATATATATGCATATATATATATGTGTATATGTGTGCGTGTAGAGAGAGGTAGAGAGTAGAGAGTGAGTAATAGAGAGTAGAGAGTAAGTAGTAGAGAGTAGTAGAGAGCAGTAGAGAGAGTAGCAGAGAGTGAGTAGCAGAGAGTAGTAGCATGAATAGTAGAGTGAGTAGTAGAGAGTGAGTAGTAGAGAGTGAGTAGTAGAGAGTAGTAGAGAGTAAGTAGTAGAGTGAGTAGTAGAGAGCAGTAGAGAGTGAGGAGTAGAGAGTAGTAAAGAGTGAGTAGTAGAGAGTAGTAGAGAGTAGTAGAGAGTGAGTAGAGAGTGAGTAGCAGAGAGAGAGAATAGTAGAGAGTAGTAGAGAGTGAGTAGTAGAGTGAGTAGTAGAGACTAGTAGAGAGAGAGTAGTAGAGAGTGAGTAGTAGACAGTGGTAGAGAGTTAGTAGTAGAGTGAGTAGCAGAGAGGAGTAGAGAGAGAGTAGTAGAGAGTGAGTAGTAGAGAGTAGTAGATAGTGAGTAGTAGGGAGTGAGTAGTAGAGAGAGAGTAGTAGAGAGTAGTAGAGTAGAAGAGAATGAGTAGAAGAGAGTGAGTATTAGAGAGTAGTGGAGTAGGAGAGAGTAAGTAGTAGACAGTAGTGGAGAATATTCCAAAGTTTGGCACAGCACCACTTGCACAATATGTCCAATCAAATCATATCACTTAGAGTCCTTATTGAAGCACTGAATCTTGGTGTATATTCAAATGCTTTTATTTTCCTTAAGTTTATGTACCACAGCCAGCCGAAAAGTTTCGTTCTGTGCAACAGAACTACTTAAGGGCGTTCTTATTTCCTTCAAGTTATGTCGGTATGCTGTTGTCATATATCTAGATATTTCTTCCAAATGTTAGACGAGACGTAAGTACATTCTTATTCAAAGTGACTAGGTATCAATTTTACCCACACAATTGGGGCAGACTTGAGTAATTTATAGCATCCTCAAAGTCAGTCTTTCAAAAATTCCAAAGTATAGGACATGATAATCCAAATCCAAATGTTTCTCAAGAAAAGTCATTTTCAATCGTTCGGAATATCGGTGTTTGGGCAGATATGACCCAGGGACCCCTAGTATGCAAGGGGAATTAGTCCCCCCTCTGCAAACGCACCAGTGGCCTGCGTTGCAGAGAGGTGTAAAAAGGGGCATAGCCTCATTACACCTCTGTGCAATGCAGCCCCCTGGTGCACACTGGAGGTTCCAGGTGGGCTAGTTGGCCCCCAGGGACCCCTATTATGCAAGGGAAATTAGTTCCCCCTCTTCAAACATGCACGAGGGCTGCGTTGCAGAGAGGTGTAACAAAGGGTGTGGCCTCATTACACCTCTCTGCAATGCAGCCCCCTGGCGCACACTGGAGGCTCCTGGTGTGCTAGTTGGCCCCCAGGGACCCCCAGTATGCAAGGGGAATTAGTTCCCCCTCTGCAAACGCGGCAGGAGGCTGCGTTGCAGAGAGGTGTAACAAGGGGCATAGCCTCATTACACCTCTGCAATGCAGCCCCCTGGCGCATATTGGAGGTTCCAGGTGGGCTAGTTGGCCCCCAGGGGCCCCCATATGCAAGGGGAATTAGTTCCCCGTCTTCAAACATGCACGGGGGCTGCGCTTGCAGAGAGGTGTGAAAAGAGTCGTGTCTTCATTACACCTCTCTGCAATGGGACTCCCCTGGCGCATACTGGAGATTCCTGGTGGGCTTTCAGGTCTTATATAGTTAGGAATTAGCATTAAAAAAAACTTTGAAATTCACTGAAAAAAACTTAGGTTTCAGGCCTTATATAGTTAGGAATTAGCATTTAAAAAACCTTGCAAATTCACTGAGAAAACCATAGGTTTCAGGCCTTATATAGTTAGGAATTAGCATTTAAAAAACATTTGAAATTCACTGAAAAAAACATAGGTTTCAGGCCTTATATAGTTAGGAATTAGCATTTAAAAAACCTTTAAAATTCACTCAAAAAACTATACGTTTTAGGGGTGTTATAGTTAGCTGGACATTTCACTCATACAAAACCATTGAAATCGCTCCTATATAGTTAGTTGTACTAACTATATTTCGCGCACCCGCAATCCACTACTGATGATGTCACATATTACATCATTCATGACAAGGTCAGTGACATCACTGATGGCATCTGAAATGACATCACTGATATCACACACATATATATATATATATATATATATATATATATATATATATATATATATATATATATATATGTGTGATCAAGAGCACTTTGATGCTTGAGTTGAAACGCGTCATCCGTGAAAGGTTAAAAGAATAAATATTGCCTTGCCTGAAGCCGTGGGGTCCGTCCCTTCATTTTGCCGCCTTGGTGGAGGTTTTGAAGATTTATGCTATATACATATATATAACCTACTGGCGGTCGCCAGTAGGTAGTTATAGTTAGGATTTTTTTCAATGCAAAATCTCAAAATTCTATTTGGAATAACTTTGGCGCCGGTTGACGAATCTGCCTCAAAATTTCCTCAAATTTGCCTCGCGGGGCTCCGGTCTTTCCTTGAAAGTTTGGGGGGGATTCGTGAAGTGGGGCCGAGATAAAAGGGGGGTCCCAAAACATGTTTTCCCCATGTTAATTTGCATAGGGCGGTCAAACTCACTTTTAGCCCGAACGGCTGAATGGATTTCCACCAAACTTGGCAAAATTGTAGGGACTGGTAGCCCGATGTGCCTTTGCTATGTCTCAAGATATGTGCTCCAGTGGTTTTTGAGTAATTTAGGTTAAAAAAAATATATATATCTATGGCAGCGTCCCGGTACGCGCAACGGCGAGCAATCCGGGCGCGCCACGCGAGGTGCGCAGGGAAACCTGATTGGCTCTCGGGTGTCTGTAAACATTCAAAACAGTACGGAGTGGCCGCCATTTTGTGTCTCGGTAGGATCGAGACACAAGAGGTGGGAAAAACAAAGGGGGAAATGACCATAAGGGGGCAGAGTAGACCCCCCTGACCCCCTAGGTTTGATGTGGGGGCTATAAAAGGGCCCAGCGGGGCAATAAACCAATTTTTTTTGGGATTTGCGTGGGGGGAGCGCCCAGGACGCGCCCCGGGGAGCGGACCGGGGAGCGTACCATTGGGAAAAAAGAATGACAGACTTTTCCAAAAATGAAGCCTTTTTTTTATAAATTGGAGGTAGTTCTAAAAAGAACAGTTTTTTTTCTTCTTTTTGTTGTTTTATATTTATCAAATGTTTTTCTGAACATTTTGTACTTTTTTTAGCCTTTATGAACTATTTTGTATTTTTTTGGTATTTTTATGGGGAGAAACGAAAAAACAGGGAATTGAAAATGGCTCAACTGGAGCAAAAAATAATATGAAAAAATTAGAGTTTCTTGGGGCATTTGTGGTTGTCCCCAGCAAGGACGATGAGCTTTATGCTCAGTTCACCATAGGAGATGGTCTTCCCACAATAAATACATGTTATACGGAAATCCGCAAACCGTAGCTGAATGCAAGGCATCGTCTCACTTGCCTCTGGTCCAGACGGAGTGGGTTGCTTTCTTTTTGAGGTGGTGCTTGTGGATTGGGGAGGGTTACTGGCCAGTTCCCTCATCTCTGCAGCAGAATAGTTTATTGGATGCTTGCGCTGCATGTGGCAAATCATCGTGTTGTTTCCAAATGAATATTTTTTATTAGGGTTCCCCCTAGAAAGTTCCATGCCACAGATTAGGCAAGTCACCTTGGCTGCATTTACTTTTTTCTTACCCTCTGGGATCGAAAAAAACTCCCATATAATGTGTGGTCTTGGCTGGTATGGGGTATTGTGTTCTTCAAGCCATCTTCTCCTCCCCTCCTCCTCCTCCTCCTCTTCCTCCTCTTCCTCCTCTTGTTGACCACCAATGTAATCTTGTGGTGGTCCTCTTGGTGGTTGTGGTGGTGGTGCAGATGCACCAGCTGCTGCTGCTACTGAAGCCATTATATAGATCAAAAAGGTACAGAGAGGTACAAACAGGTCTTCCTAAGTCAAAGGACAAAGTCAGAATAAGGAAAAAAAGTGGGGCCTTTCATCCTTTTGAAAAAAAAATGTATTGAACCAATGAAAAGTGTTATTTTCAGGTCACAAGACCAGGGGCTTCATCATTATGAAACCAAAACTGTTATGAACCAATGAAAAGTGTTATTTTCAGGTCATATGACCCGACGCGCTTACGCTACGCGCCCCGGGGCGCGACCCGGGGCGCGCCACGGGGCGCGTCGCGTAAGCGCGTCAGATGCTTACGTTGTGCAATCGTATTCGCTCGAGTGCTTCCGGGTGCGCTTACGCCGTGCGTACCACGTGGACGCGGCTACGCGATACAACACGATCATGTTTTCGTTCGCGATATTGGCGCGAACGGGACGCTCCCCGGTACGTGCCCCGGGGCGCTTCATAATACTACGCTTTCCGGGGCGCTCACCGGGGCGCGCACCGGGAGCGCTCCAAGGCAAAAAAAAATATAAAAAATAAAATATACAAAAAAAATTGCCAAAATTGTAGGGACTGGTAGCCCGATGGGCCTTTGCTATGTCTCAAGATATATGCTCAAGTGGTTTTTACGAAAATTAACTTTGAAAAAATATATATTGGGCTACATTGGGCTATATATATGTTAGAGCCCAAATGTAGCCCAATGTAGCCCAAAGATGGCCACCAGAGACAAAAAAAACAAATGTAGCCCAAATATCAGCCAGATGTAGCCCAACTATAGCCCAATGACAGAATGTCCCAGAGTGTTCTAAAGAACAACTAGAGCGCTAACAGTCTTACTTATAAACTGAGACTTATAGTTAGGAATTAGCATTTAAAAAACCTTTGAATTCACTGAAAAAAACATAGGTTTCACACCAGTTATAGTTAGGAATTAGCATTTAAAAAACCTATGAAATTCACTGAAAAAACCATAGGTTTCACACCAGTTATAGCTAGGAATTAGCATTTAAAAAGCCTATTAAATTCACTGAAAAAACCATAGGTTTCACACCAGTTGTAGTTAGCTTTAAATTTTACTGACATAAAACCATTGAATTCCCACGTTATAGTTATTTGGACTCACTATAACTTGCGCTCCAGTAATGCACTGCTGATGACGTCACATATTACATCACTATTACATCACTCATCTATATACACATCCACTCATTCACCAACAGTTCTATATAGTCACTCATACATATACTCACTCATCATATGTAGTGATACACCTATACATCCTGTTACACACCGACAGTCATCCAAACGTTACTCACACATGCAAATAAACTATTGAACATCCATTTATTTGCATATACAACTATAAACACACTACCACCTTACTTCTAAGGAAACTTACACATACTTACTCACTTAAACAATCACTTATAGAAACACATACTTATTTTAACAGGAACTCCTACAATCTCTCACTCTTTCATATTCTCACTTATATACATCAATACTCACATATACTAGATTAAAACATATCTTGTTACTGATAAAGACACTAGTGAGACAGTCATTCACTCACTAACACACACATATATACACACTCATCCACCCATACAGTCCTGCACATATGCCGTCTTCAAAACAAATACAAACAGTGAGTCAGTCACCAACCCATGCAGCCACTTATACACAAAGTGAAACACTGATACAAATATTACAATATTTAAAAGTTACTCGCTAATATATGTATTAACTAAGATACACTTAATAAGGCAGTTAACCAATCAATTCTTTAAAAAAAAAACATCCATTTACACACTTATTTAACCATTTATTCTTCCATCGTCCTTTACAAATACATATATAAAACATATTTATTTTTCAGAAAGACACACATTCACTGGATGGTGTCATCAGTGATGTCATGAGTGATGTCACTGACCATGTCATGAGTGATGTAATATGTGACGTCATCAGCAGTGCATTGCAGGCGCGCAAGTTATAGTGAGTCCAACTAACTATAACGTGGGCATTTCAATGGGTTTATGTCAGTAAAATTTCAAGCTAACTATAACTGGTTTGAAACCTATGGTTTTTTCAGTGAATATATATATATATATATATATATATATATATATATATATATATATATATATATATATATATATATAAATATATATTACCTACTGGAGGTCGCCAATAGGTAGTTATAGTTAAAATCTAGTTTCCATAGGAGATCCGCAACATTCTATTTGGAATAACTTTGGCGCCGGTCAACCAATCTTCGCGACATTCTCCAAGAAGATGGCCCGCTCCACTCCTTCCCTGAAAGTTTTGGGGTGATTCTTGAAGCGGGGGCCGAGAAAAAGGGGGGTCCCAAAACGTGTTTTCCTCATGTAATTTTCCATAGCGACCGTTAGACAAGGCTACAGCCCGAACTGCTGAACTGTATTACACCAAATTTGGCAAAAAGGTAGAGTTTGGTCCATAGATTGTAATTTTTGTTAAATGGTGTAAATCCGTTCAATAGTTCCTGAGAAAATCAAAAGTAAAATCATAGATATATATGCGAAGTTGTACCGTACGCGTACTGTCCGAGGCCTTTTCGCGTACCATTATGAGCACGAGCTGCATGCTAATTGGGTGTAAATTGTCTGTCATCACTTCAAACCAGGAAGTGTTGGCAGCCATCTTGTAAAACAGAAAAAGAAATGCAAAAAACGCAAAAAGGGGGCAGGGTAGAAACACCCTAACACCCTAGGCCTTCTTAGGGGGTGCCACAAGGACCCTCAAGGCCCAAAATATTTATTTTATTTTTTAAATCGAGGGATACGTGTAGGGCATGAGTACCCTGCCGATAAAAAAATGATGCATTGCACCGCTCTGCAAACGCGCCCCCTGGCGCGTTTGCAGAGAGGGAACTAATCCCCCTTGAATACTGGGGGTCCCTGGGGGCCAACTAGCCCACCAGGAACCTCCAGTATGTGCCAGGGGACTGGGTTGCGGAGAGGTGTAATGAGGCCATGCCCCTTTATACACCTCTCTGCAATGCATACTGGAGGTTCCTGGTGGGCTAGTTGGCCCGCAGGAACCCCCAATATGCAAGGAGACTTAATCCCCCAACTTAGAACACACTACGTGGCACGTTTGCACAGTGGTGAAGGTAGGGGGTGGGGCTTGAGGTGTTATGTGTGCAAACATGTCCTGTGGCGTGTTTTAAGTTGCAGAGTGTTGTACAAAGGGGGCATGCCCTCTGAACACCTCTCTGCAACCCAGCTCCCTGGCGCATACTGGAGGTACCTGGTGGGCTAGTTGGCTCACAGGGGACCTCAGGATTGAAGAGGAATTAATTCCCCAACCTAAAACGCTCCACAGGGCATGTTTGCACACATGTCGCCATAGGCCCGGCCCCTTCTATCACGTTTGAGCACAATATTCTTCTAAAATCAGCGGAACTACGAATTCCGATTTATTCACCTGTTATCACGAGAGACGTCAGTGCTGCATCTTTGAGGCCAGTATTGACCCTGAAAAGTAAATCTAAGCGTACTTACCAGTAACTTAATTTCCTGCCATAGGAATCTATTGTGTGGTTTTCACCAGAAAAGTTTCCAAGTGTCTATTTTTGAAACATACAAATATTCCTCTAAAATCAGCCGAACTACAAATTCCCATTTACTCACCTGTTAATAGGAGAGACCTCAGTGCTTCATCTTTCAGCCCACTACTAGCCTGAAAAGTAATTCTAACCATACTTACAGTAACTTGAATTTCTTCCATAGGCTAACATTGACTGGTTTCACTTGGAAATTCTTCTAAGTGTGGAATTTTGGAACTTCAAACAATTCCTCTAAAATCAGCCGAACTACGAATTCCAATTTACTCACCTGTTATCAGGAGAGACCTCAGTGCTGCATCTTTCAGCTCACTATTGATCCTGAAATGTAATTCTAATCGTAGTTACAGTAACTTGAATTTCCTTCCATAGGCTAACATTGACTGGTTTCACTTGGAAATTCTTCAAAGTGTGGAGTTTTGGAACTTTAAAAAATTCCTTCAAAAGCAGTCGAACTACGAATTCCGATTTACTCACCTGTTATCAGGAGAGACCTCAGTGCCGCATCTTTCAGCTAACTACTGTCCTTGAAAAGTAATTTTACCCGTACTTACCAGTAACTTGAATTTCCTTCCATAGGATATCTTTGTCTGCTATATAAAATATATATAACTTAAAAAACATTAAAAAAATATATATATTACAAGTTTCAATTTATATTAAAAATATGTAATGTAATTTAAAAAATAAAATATCTAAAAATAAATACTTTAAAACAATGTAGTAAATCAGTATAAAAATATAACAATTAATACATTTAAAAATTATCATTTACAAAACCTTTGAAATTCACTGAAAAAAACATAGGTTTCAGCCACGTTATAGTTAGGAATTAGCATTTAAAAAGCCTTGGAAATTCACAGAAAAAAACATAGGTTTCACACATTTTATAGTTAGCTGGACAATTCACTCATACAAAACCATTGAAATTCCCCCGTTATAGTTAGTTCAGCTAAATATAACTCGCGCGCCCACAATGCACTGCTGATGATGTCAGATATTACATTACTCATGACATGGCCAGTGACATCACTCATGACATGAATGAATGAATGAAATGAAAATGAATTTATACAGCGCGATTGCTGCCCTGGGGCGTCCAAGCGCTAAAGGAACCAGAAGGAGGTGTAGTGAGGCTGGCAGAACTGGGAGGAGGGGAAGGGGGCTGAAGTGATTACGGGGATTTGAACAGATGTGTTTTAAGTTGCTTGCGGAAGGAGGCAAGGTTAGGATTAGATCTCAGGTGAAGGGGAAGGGAGTTCCAGATTTTTGAGGCGTTGAAGGTGAACATTCTTCCGCCTGCTCTGGTCCTTTTAATTCTGGGGACTGTTGTCAGAAAAGCCTGACTAGAGCGTAAGTCTCTGCTTGGGTGATATTGGCTAACTAGGCTACGCAAGATTTTGGCGCCCGAGTCCCAAAAAGCCTGGTGGGCGATACACATTGCTTTGAAGGTGACTCTTTTTCGTACTGGCAGCCAATGAAGGCTGGTCAGTGCCTCCCTGACTGGGGTTCTGCGGGGAATTTGCAGTAGGGTACGGGCCGCACAGTTCTGTACCAGTTGTAGTTTATTCAATGTGTACTCTGGGGCTCCCAGATAAAGGACGTTATTCAAGTCCAGGCGTGATTGTATTATGCCCTGTATGGCTGTTTGTTTTGCCTCCATTGGAAGCAAGGGAAGAACCTTCTTCAGTGTCCGGAGAAGTCCAAAGCAGGTGGCAGAAAGCTTTGTGGCCTGAGTGTTAAGAGACAGATTCCTGTCCAGCCATACCCCCAGGCTTTTGATGTTATCTTTCGGAACCGGGGGGGAGCCTAGACAGGTGGGCCATAATGACTTGAAAAGGGTCGGATCGGCCGGGCCCAAGAGCATAAGCTCCGTTTTGTCCCCGTTCAGCTTTAGTGATGACAGGGTCATCCAGGACTTCACCTCCTCCAGGCATTTGGTTAGGCCCCCCGACGGAGAATGTTGGGCTTCCTGCGCTAAGGAGACCACCAACTGTGTGTCGTCCGCATAGGATATGATCTTAACTCCATACGGACGAACTACCTCAGCCAGTGGCCTCATATAGATATTAAAAAGCGCAGGGCTTAGAGAGGAGCCCTGGGGGACTCCACACTTCAGGGGTATGCTGGAGGAGACTGCTTGTCCGACAAACACCTGGAACGACCTATTGCTTAGGAAAGATTTTAGCCAGAGCCAGGCCTTGTCCACGATGCCGACATTTGATATGCGGTTCAGTAAGGTGTTATGACTGACCGTGTCAAACGCCGCGCTAAGATCAAGGAGGACCACTGCCACTGATCCTCCTTGATCAATGATTTTCCTGGACTCCTCGATGACCATAAGGAGGGCGGACTCTGTTCCATGCTTAGGCCTGAACCCTGTCTGGGTAGAGTCTAACAGCTGATTGCTTTCCAGATAGCTGACCAGTTGGAGATTGATGTACTTCTCCGCAATTTTGCTCACCCAGGGGAGTAGTGAGATCGGACGGTAGTTGGCGAAGTCCGAGGGATCTAGATGGGGCTTTTTTATTAGTGCTCGAACCATTGCCCGTTTCCAGGCAGGAGGAACAATGGCAGAGTCAATGGATGCATTCACGAGATTCTTGATGATGGGTAGAACCGTCTGAGATGCAAGTAACATTGTCTCTGGGGGGGCCGGGTCGGTTGGTGTGCCGGATTTCACTTTCCGAGCCATAGATTCAACCACTTCCAGGTCCATGCAGGAGAAGTGGTCAAGTGTGGGTGAGGAGGCTGGCTCAAGGTCTGACCCGCTGTTGTTATCATGAGCTATCGGAGAGGCAGTGCTGGTTGGGAAAGAAGTGTATATCTTATTTACTTTGGCCGAGAAGAATTCTGCCAAATCGTTACATTGGGCGGTTGATTTCTCCTCGTGAACACTAGAGGGGGGTGGTTTGGTCAGTTTCTGCAGAGTTTGGAAGATTTCCCTGGGTTTGGAGTTTGAGGCTAGGATCTTATTGGAGAAGTATGTTGTTTGGGCAGTTTTTATCTCCTCTTTGTATGTTTTTATTTCTTCCCGATATCGGGTTTTGTCCTCCATAGAGTAGTTTGAGCGCCCTTTTCTTTCTGCTTTTCGGCAGTGGCGCTTTTTGTCCCTAAGGGCTTCCGAATACCATGGTGCTGTTTTGTGGGATCGTTTAGCCGATGATTTCTTAAGGGGGAGGATGGTTTCAAGGGAGTGCAAAATCCAACTTTCGTACTCCTGGTTTGCCAGACAAGGGTCTTCATTATTTGAGGGAAGTTTTTCCAACAGTTTATTTGTCCATTCATCCACTTGTATCCGTGCCCACGACCTCGCGTATCTAGTCGAGGGGGTTGGGAGAATGGGTTTCTCAGTGAACCAGGTGAAGGGCACCAAAGAATGGTCAGTCTAGGGAAGGGGGTGAGGGGATTCAGTTGAGAGCTCCGCACAGTTGCTAAATACTGGATCTAAGAGGTGTCCCTTCGTATGGGTAGGAGTGTTCACTCGTTGAGTGAGTTGTAGTGCGGCCAGGTCGTCAGCCAGGGTAGTGGCCGTTGCATCTGATGGCGAATCAAAGTGTAAATTAAGGTCGCCTAACACAGTGAAGTTGGCAGCAGTGCAAATGCGAGGTGCCACTATTGCTGGGAGACCATTATGAAATTGTTTCGGGGGGCCGGGTGGGCGGTATATTAAGGTGCCCGAGAGGCAGTGGTTGGGGGAAAACTCCAGCGAGAAAGCTAAGCTTTCACAGTCTGGAATGTTTTCCACTATGAGTCTGCAACGGTATTGGTCTTTTAATATGATTGCTAGTCCTCCCCCTCTGCCGTCTGGGCGGTCTTGACGAGTGATTTGATAACCAGCGGGGAGAGCAGCTACCACATCAGGGTCTGAATCAGACGTTAACCATGTTTCCGTAAGAAACAGTGCGTCCGGCTTGCGTCCTTCTAGTAAGAGGGATATTTCCACCTTGTGTTTGGGGAGGGATCTACAGTTTAAAAGGAGCTTGCGGTATTCATGCCGTGGGGGTTTTCTCTGCCTTATGGCATCTCAAAGGACATCAATGATGACATCATCCTTGTGAAAGAGTGGCAGACCTCCTCTCAGCGTAATATAACCTTCGATACACACATTCAAAAATAGAAACTAACATTTTCAAAAAAATGGAGATACCAATACCAGTGACAACAACCTATTCAGTAACTCCAACATCTAAATACACATCCACTCATTCACCAACAGTTCTATATAGTCACTCATACATGTACTCACTCATCATATGTACTCATACATCTATACATCCTGTTACACACCGACACTCATCCATAGAGTTACTCACACACATACTTACTTTTACAGAAACATACACATACTTACTCTCTTAAACAATCACTTATAGAAACACATACTTATTTATACGGAATTCTTCCAATCTCTCACTCTCACATATAATCACTTATATACATCAATACTCACATATACTAGATTAAAACATATGTAGTTACTCATAAAGATACTATTGAGACAGTCATTCACTCATTAACACACCCATACACACCCTCATCCACCCATACAGTCCTGCACACATGCTGTCTTCAATACACATACAAACAGTGAGTCACTCATTCATGCATCTATGCGCTAAGTAATTCCCCCACCAAACCATACAGACACTCATACTGATACTCAAAAAACAACTAATAACCCATATACACACACTTGTAGCTACTCACCAACCCATGTAGCCACTTATACACAAAGTGAGACACTGATATAGATATTTACAAATTTAAACATAAATCGCTAATACATGTATTCACTAAGATACACTTAATAAGACAGTTATACAATCAATGTTACAAAAAAAAACATCCATTTAGACAGTTATTTACCCATTTATTCTCCCATCGACCTTTAGATATACATATAAAAAAATATATTTATTTTTCAGAAAGACAAACATTCACTGGATGATGTCATCAGTGATGTCATCAGTGATGTCATTTGAGATGTCATCAGTGATGTCACTGACCATGTCATGAGTAATGTATTATGTGACATCATCAGCAGTGCATTGCGGGCACGTGAGTTATAGTTAGCTGAACTAACTATAACTGGGCAAATTCAATAGTTTTGTATGAGTGAAGTGTCCAGCTAACTATAACATGTGTGAAACCTATAGTTTTTTCAGTGGATTATATACATATATATATATATATATATATATATATATATATATATATATATATATATATATGTGTATATATATATATATATATATATATATATATATATATATATATATATATACACATATATATATACATATATATATATATATATATATATATATATATATATATATATATATATCCTTTTCACGAGTGCTGGTAGTGGAGAAGCACTGTCGGCGGGCGGTCCGAGCCGGGCACCAGCGGTCCCAATAGATTCTTTTCGCAAATCACATCTGTTTGAAATGATAGCCCGGACACCTCTTCTGTGCAAAAAATATAGATTTAATGGCAATAACAACGCGTTTCGGCGATTAAGCCTTGATCACGCTTACCGTCTCAGCACACAAACATCAGTTTAAATCTACAAACAAGTGCAAATAACATAGAAGAAGGACTGTTTGGCAGGTATACACAACACGATGAAAATGTGTCGGCCATCTTGGTATGTCTAAACGCTTAATTAATAGCGATAGGACAAATCCAGATATCGTTTTGAAGAACAAATCTATGTCCAATGTTCAATGCACACCCAACATTGTGCCCAAGTGGGCGATTCGGAATTGTCTTGGTGATTGTACAAAAGCATAGTGCCCAAGTGGGCAAATCAAAGCGCTGAACATATGTACATCGCCCTACTGGGCATTCCGAGGAAGTCAATACCAACAAAAGTTCTTGCCCCAGTGGGCATTACTGGTGGGTGTTGTATTTCCTTCAACAGGTAAAGTTCTTCACACAAGGCCTACTCTGCAAAACATGTTCTAACAGTCTGAAAGAGAAAAGGAATTAAAATTACTGAAAGACAGTACTGACAAGCTCCAATGCCCCTTATACTTTTACTGTAAATGTATTTCAAGTTCTTCATTAGTGTTTAGGCCACCAGGTATAGTACTTTCGAAATCAATGATGTAGGTAGATTCGAGTTTTCTCAGAGAGAGTTCCTGGTTCCCCCCTCTCATTCCCAGATCTATCTTATCAATCACCACCATGCGGAGTTTTGTTTCATCACTAAAGTGGTGTGTCTGGAAATGACGAGCAACAGGGTATGTTTTAGTTTTATTCTTGATGGCACGTAGATGTTCCAAAATCCTTTTCGTGGCTGTATGTTTGCTACTTCCAACATACCACTTATTGCATGGACAAATTAGAATGTACACGCAGTAAGTGGTATCACAGGTCAAGTACTTTCTAATATAGAATTCTTTTCCTGTGGTTGGAACCACCAGTTTCTCACAATTAACACTTCCCCTGCATGCTTTACATTTTCTACAACACTTGTATCCCGTTCTGGTAGTGATGTTCCTAGTGAGTGTGACATGATTGTGGCTGAGTTCATCTTTAAGGGATCTACTTTTTCTGAATGTAATCTGGGGATTACTGGCCAAATCAGACTTGAGATGTTCATCATTCAATAAGACATACAAATGCTTATTGAATATGTTCCTTATCTCATTGGCTTGCCCACAGTAGGTGGTAATGAATCTTACATTCTTGCTACTCTCTGGGTCTTTGGTAGAGTACAGCAGATCATTCCTAGCAATTTTATCAGCTCTTTCACATGCAGATTGAATGGTTTTGCTGTTATAACCACGTTCAATGAATCTGTCACACATCACTTGCTTCTCTATTTCGAATGATTCTGTTGTACTACAGTTCCTCTTGGCCCTCAGCAATTCCCCATAGGGGATACTCTGTATCAGGTTACGGGGGTGTGAACTATTAGCCCTCAGTATACTGTTGCCTGCCGTTTTTTTACGGTGTAGGGTAGTTTCAATGATGGAGCCATTGATGGTGACAGATATATCAAGAAAATCAATTGTCTTCCTGCTATAGTTGGCAGTAAAGACTAGATTGAGGTCGTTCTGATTGAGTTTCTTGACAAAGTTAATGGCAGTCTGCTCTGTACCATTCCAAATAATAAAAATATCATCAATGTAGCGCAGCCACAAGGCAACCTGGTTGTTGAATTCTTCCAAGCGTCCGGCTACCTGCTCCTCCCACCAGCCCATAAAGATGTTAGCGTAGCTGGGGGCGAAGCAGGTACCCATCGCGGTGCCCTGTGACTGCCTATAAATGTCCCCATCAAAAACAAAAAAATTGTTGTTCAGGCAAAATTCGATCATTCCCACAATCATGTTTGAATGATCAACCAAGGAGATAGAACGGGTCTTGAAGAAGTGTTTTATGGCATTTAGACCTAGTTGGTGCTTGATGCTGGTATACAAGCTACCAACGTCCAAGGTGATAAGCATGTAGTTATCCTCCCAGGGTATGCCATTAATACTGGTCAGGAAGTGGGTACTGTCCCTTAGGTACGATGGTAAAGCCAGGACATAGGGTCTCAGGAAATAGTCAATGAACCTTGACGTATTTTCTAACAAAGAGCCAATGGAGGACACAATAGGTCTTCCTGGGGGGTCTACTTTGTTCTTGTGGAGTTTTGGCAATAAGTACAGAACAGGGATCCTGGGATGTGGGCAGTAAAGAAAATAGAACTCTTCCCACTCCAAAAGACCCTTTTCTCTCCACTCAACTAGCATCTCCCTGTAAGTTACATTGGAGTTCAGCACATCATTCATACTGGACCTAGAATAACACAATAAATCCTGTAATTGTCGTGTGCCCTCTGCTAGGTACTTCCCTTTGTCTAAAACCACCACATTGCCACCCTTGTCAGATTGGCGAATGACGATACTGTCATCCGCCTTCAGGTTATCAATTGCTTGAATTTGTGTTTGTGACAGATTCCTGCGGTAGAAAGGAGTTTTGTTAGGTCTACGTTTTTTCAAGTCTGTTAAAACACCTTTTTCAAACATCTCAATGGCTTCACATTGTACATTTGGTAAAAATGTAGATTTTGGTTTAAAATCACTTCCTGGGTTAGAGTCAGTATTAGTCCCCCATTCATCCCAATTTGGGATCTCTTCAGTACATTGTGTATCACTGAGTAACAAATTGCCCATCATTATGTCCTCAATATTCAAATTACTCACAGTGTCTTGTACTCTGTTCGTCTTGTCTCTTCCGGGTTTGGTGTTAAACCACTTCTTAAGTTTCAATTTCCTTGAGAAAAGGAACAAATCAATCCTGGTACGTGCAAAATTCATGTTGGTAGTTGGACAGAAAGAAAGGCCCAGAGAGAGTACATCCTGCTCATCTCTGGACAGAGGTCGTTGAGAGAGATTGATCACAGTCATTGTGTCTTTTGTTGTTTGCTGCCCCGTGTTTCCACTCCCATAGGGGCGCTCTCTGCGTTTTTTCCGCCTTGCTTTGGTTTTGCGGTTCCTCTCGTTTTTCCTTTGTATCCTCTGCCTTTGCCCCTTTGGGCGGCCTGGTCGTGGCCTTCTGTCCTTGTTTGATTGATTGCCTGGAACTGTAACAAAAAATTCTTCTGGGTTCTTTGAAGCTCCGGTGTTATCTCTTGATTGAGAGCAGATAGAGAGGCATCAGAAAGATTATCATCCACTTGGGCACTATGCTTTTGTACAATCACCAAGACAATTCCGAATCGCCCACTTGGGCACAATGTTGGGTGTGCATTGAACATTGGACATAGATTTGTTCTTCAAAACGATATCTGGATTTGTCCTATCGCTATTAATTAAGCGTTTAGACATACCAAGATGGCCGACACATTTTCCATCGTGTTGTGTATACCTGCCAAACATATATATATATATATATTTTTTTTATTTCCACCGTCAATCATCATCCTGAGAATCAGTATATATATATATATATATATATATATATATATATATATATATATATATATATATATACACACAAACAGATCCTGATGCCAAAGTTCGTTTTCCCCTCCGGGCTGGAAGACCAAAACAGGTACAGACCACCAACGGCTCATGAAAATAAGTGCTATTTATTTCACAACGACCTCAGCATGACGCGTTTCGACCGGGTTTCCCCATCTTGATCACACGACGTGCCAACATAGAGGCTTGTCTTAAATAGAGCATATACAGAGAAAGCCACTACTCATACTTAAATAGACATAGAAAACAGAATACATGTAATAATGTGTACATAGTTGTCAACAGATATCCCCCTCATTATCAGAATAAAGGAATGTGCATTATGATAAAACAGTGAGGCTGAGTGACCTAAAACACTCACGGGGAATAAATTGTATTCTAGGCTCGCATACACCATATGTAAAAGCAAGTTAATTAGTCAAATGAAAGTGCAAGTGCTGATAAAGTGCAAAACATGACACGTACTGAATGTTAAAATTCATTGAGAAGGGCTTCAAGGCGGAAAATGACTATAATGCCATATACAAAATTGGGTAGATGAATCTGCCCTTAGGGATGTTATAAACGCAGTATATTAGAGTCTGGATACTGCCAGAGATCACTAGCGGGAACTTGCCTACAGTATGTAGTTATAGTTAGAACCTAGTTTCTATGGGAATTATTTTTTTTGATTTGCTAATAACTTTGGCGTTATTTGACAATTCTTCGTGAAATTCTCAAAATAAAAAGTCTATCCAGGTCTGCTCCTATCCTGAAAGTTTGGGGTGATTTGTCAAGCAGGGGCTGATAAAAAGGGTGTCCCAAAACACATTTTTCATCTGTTAATTTCCATAGGAAATTTTGAGACAGGCTACAGCACGAACTGCTGAATTGAATTACACCAAATTTGGTAGAAAGGTAGGTCTTGGTTCAGAAAGCGACCTTTTTTGAAATGGTGTGAATCTGTTCAGTATTTGGTGAGAAATCCTAAAAATAAGAGTCAAAATATAATTTTCCAATAGGAATTTTTATGCAAGTCTACAGCCTAAACTGCTGAATGAACTTACCCCACATTTGGCAAAAAGGTAGGCCTTGGTTCAGAAAGCAACCTTTTTTTTAAATGTTGTAAATCCGTTCAATAGTTGGTGAGAAATTAAAAAAATTAAAGTTTTGATATCTGTGGCAGCTGTGGGTTCATGACCTCTCCCAACCACGCGCTTTATTTTGATTGGCTGCCAACACTCCAAACCTGAATGTGTTGGCAGCTATTTTCTGACTCTGTAGCCTAGTAAGAAGACATGTAGAACAATTAAAGATGAAAAGGAAGGAAGGGGGGTAGGGTACAAACACCCTACCTCCCTTGGCCTGTTCAGGGGTCCCACAAGGTGCGCCAGGGCATACAAATAGCTTTGTTTTTATATATTTTTGCTGGGGTTGCGGATTCTGCTGAGAAAGTTTTAAAAAATGAGGCATTTTGTTTGAAAAAGCCCCCAGGTGGGTCAGGTTCCGGGATACTCGCAAAAAAAATTCAGGGGTCCTGCAGCCCCGAGGACCGCCTCCCCCAGGGTCAGCTTCTGCAGTGTCCTGGGGTGCCCAACCCCAGCACACTGCTGTTTACTATGGTAGGGTGGAAGCACGGTTCCCACCCTACCATAGCAAACTCTGTTTTGGATTTTAGAAGCAGGAGCAGAGAAACCTGCTCTCTCTTTCAAAATCCAAAGCAGAATTGCTTTTCCACATGGGGATCTGCATGTTAGCAGCGCTCCATATGGAAAAGCAATGCTGGCTCCCGCAGGAGGCGGGGAGCTGGCAGGGACCATGGGGGCATTAGGGCTCCCCTCCTGGTCTCCATTGAGGAGGCCAGACCCCGTGGGTGGGGTCCCTGGGGTCAGAAGTAGCGTGGGAGGGGGACCATGTGGCCCTCCTCCCATTTGTTGTTTTTTAAAACATTTTTTTACATGTAGGCATGCCTCGGAGGATGGTGTCCAGAGGCGAATGTAAATTAGTGAAAGTGGACATTTAAAAACAAAAAACTAAAATGGAGTTGCAACCTTGGGTGGGCACCATGTGAGTGCGATGGGTGTGTGGCTCTCAGCGTGGCACCCCTGTGTGAACGGGATGGGTGTACGGCCTTCAGCGTGGCCCCCATGTGAACACAATGGGCGCGTGGCTCTCAGCGCGGCACCCTGTTGGATATATGACGTTAAAACGCATACTTTTACCACACATACTATTACAACGCAATATTTACAACACAGGATCTTTTACAACGAATACCTTTACAACGCATGACATTACATCACGGATACTATTACAACGCATGCCATTACAACGTAAGTATAGGTAAGTGTATTATTTTTAATATTATTATAGTTTTTCTTTAAAAAATGTAATTAATAAATATTTATTTGATTTTATTTATTAAATATATTTTTTATTAATGTCAATGTAATATATATATATATATACTTTTTTAATAAATATTAAAATTACTAAAATAAATTTATTTAATTTAATTTAATTATTTTCATAAAACTGAACCATTAAAATACCCTTGTACCCCATAACCTAAACCTAGCCCTGAACCCTAAACATACCCCTGTACCCCATAACCCAAACCTAGCCCTGAACTCAAAAAATACCCTTGTACCCCAAAACTCAAACCTAGCCCTGAACCCTAAAAATACCCCTGTACCCCATAACCCAAACCTAGCCCTGTACCCTAAAAATACCCCTGTACCCCAAAACCCAAACCCAGCCCTGAACCCTAAAAATACCCCTGTACCCCATAACCCAAACCCAACCCTGAACGTTAAAAATACCCCTGTACCCCAAAACCCAAACCCAGCCCTGAACCCTAAAAATACCCCTGTACCCCAAAACCCAAACCCAGCCCTGAACCCTAAAAATACTGCTGTACCCCATAACCCAAACCCAGCCCTGAACCCTACAAATACCCCTGTACCCCATAACCCAAACCCAGCCCTGAACCTTAAAAATACCCCTGTACCCCAAAACCCAAACCCAGCCCTGAACCCTAAAAATACCCCTGTACCCCAAAACCCAAACCCAGCCCTGAACCCTAAAAATACCCCTGTACCCCAAAACCCAAACTATATATAAAATTACTTTAAATAATTTATTTAATTAATTTTAAATATTTTGGTAATTTAAAAAAAGGTTAAATAAAATGATATACTTACCTATACTTACGTTGTAATGACATGCGTTGTAAAAGTATCTGCGATGTAATGTCATGCGTTGTAAAGGTATGCGTTGTAAAGGATCCTGCGTTGTAATGCTGTGCGTTGTAACAGTATGCGTGGTAAAAGTTGCGTGGTAACAGTTGCATACCCACCCTGTGTGAACGGCATGGGTGCGCGGCTCTCAGAGCACCCCCTATGTGAACGTGATGGGTGCACAGTTCTCAGCACAGCCCCCCTTGTGAACGTCATAGGTGCGTGGCTCTAAGTCGCGGTGGGTGAGCGACTCCAAGCAATAATAAAATATTTTTATTTTTAAAAACAAAATTATGTATTGGGTTATTAGGTGGCTCTAAAAAGAGTCCTTGTGGTTATTGGGAGATTTTTGTAGCTACATATAAGTGCTGATGCAGAGCCTTAGGTTGTTGACAAGGACTATTTCCCTTATCTGTGAAATGTACACCATCACTCCTGTAGATGCCATCCATATCGAAACTCAGATTGTTGTTGTATATGGAGTCCATACCATGGTCTCTGAGATAAGCAGAATCAGCTTTATGGACATTTTTTCTAGTTTTCTCAATCTGCATTTCTCCAATCACCCATCCAGCACTATCTACTCATCCAATCACTCTGCCAATACCTAAGCACGTATAAATTCACCATGCACTCTCTTTGCAGGACTGTAATTATTCCAGTTACTAGTCACGTACTTATGCAATGGCCTAGGTACTAACACAAGCACAGCTACAATACTCGGTGCACTATCCATGCAGACCTCTGAACAGCTATATACTACTGGCTCTCTTCTCTAATTACCTAGGGACCACCCATACAGTCGAGGAATCCACCTGTCAGTCCCATGCACTTCTCCAAGCACACATCCAGCACTATGTACTTATGCAATCAGTCTGCCAATAACTAAGCACTGATAAATTCAACATGCACTCTCTTTGCAGCACTGTAATCATTCCAGTTACTAGTCATATACTTATGCAATGGCCTTAGTACTAACAAAAGCATAGTTACAATACTTACACTTTGTGCACAATCCATGCAGACCTCTAACCAGCTGCTTGCTATTAATTCACTCTTCTAATTATCCAGGTAGCACCCATGCAGTCTAGAAATCCTCCTGTCAGACCCATCCACTTCTCCAATCACCCATCAGGCACTATCGACTTATCCAATCACTCCACCAATTCCGAACCACTTATAAATTGACTATGCATGCTCTTTTCAGCACTGCAATCTTCCAGTTACTAGTCAAGTACTCATGCAATGGCCCAGCCACTAACACAAACACTGCTACAATACTCTGTCCACTATCGATGCAGACCTCTAACCAGCTACTTACTATTGATTCACTCCTCAAATTACCCAGGTAGTACCCATGCATTCTAGAAATCCTCCTGTCAGTCCCATGCACTTCTACAATCACCCCTCCAGCACTATCGACTAATCCATTCACTCCACCAATACCGAAGCACTTATAAATTGACTATGCACTTTCTTTGCAGCACTGTAATCTTCCAGTATGTAGTCAATTACTAATGCAATGGCCTCAACACTAACGCAAACACTGCTACAATACTCTGTGCATTATCCATGCAGACCTCTAACCATCTACATACTATTGATTCACTCCTCTAAAAACCCAGGTAGTACCCATCAAGTCTAGGAATCCTCCTGTCAGTCCCATTGCATTTCTCCAATCACCCATCCTGCACTATCTACTTATCCAATCACTCCACCAACACCTAACCACTTATAGATTCACTATGCACTCTGTTTGCAGGACTGCATTTATTTCAGTTACTAGTCGCGTACCTATGCAATGGCCTAGGTACTAACACAAGCACTGCTACAATACTCTGTGCACTATCCATGCAGACATCTAACCAGCTACATACTACTGATTCACTTCTCTAATTACCCATGTACTACCTATGCAGTTTAGGAATCCCCCTGCAAGTGCCATGCATTTCTCCTATCACCCATCCAGCACTGTCTACTTATCCAAACACTCCGCCAATACCTAAGCACTTATAAATTCACCATACACTTTCTTTGCAGGGATATAATTATTCCATTTACTAGTCACATACTTATGCAATGGCCTAGGTGCTAACATAATCCCAGCTACAATACTCTGTGCACTATCCATGCAGACCTCCAACCAGCTACATACTACTGATTCACTTCTCTAATTACCCAGGTACTACCCATGCTGTCTAAGAATCCCCCTGTCAGTCCCATGCACTTCTCCAATAACCCATCCAGTACTGTCTACGTATTCATTCACTCCGCCAATACCTAAGCACTGATAAATTCGCCATACACTCTCTTTGGAGGACTGAAATTATTCCAGTGACCAGTTATCTACTTATGCAATGGCCCAGGTATTAATACAAGCACAGCTACAATTCTTTGCACTATCCATGCAGACCTCTAACCAGCTACATACTACTGATTCACTCCCCTAATTATCCAGGTAATACCCATGCAGTCTACGAATCCCCCTGTCTGTCCCCATGCACTTCTCCAATCACCCATCTAGCAATATGTACTTATCCAATCACTCCATCAATACCCAAGCACGTATAAATACACCATGCACTCTCTTTACAGCACTGTAATCATCCAGTTACTAGTCACATACTTATGCAATGGTGCAGACACTAACAAGCACTGCAACAATTCTCTGTGCTAATATCCGATGTACTTATCCAATCACTCCGCCAATCCCTAAGCACTTATAAATTCACCATGCACTTTCTTTACAGCACTGTAATCATCCCGTCACTGCTCACATACTCATACAATGGCCCAAATACTAACACAAGCACTGCTATAATCAACTGTGCACTATCCATACAGACCTCTAACCAGCTACATACCACTGAATCACTCCTTCAATTAACCATGTAGTACCTATGCAGTCTAGCAATCCCCCTGTCAGTCGCCATGCACTTCTCCAATCACTCATCTTGCACTATGTACTTATCCAATCACTCTGCCAATACCCAAGCACTTATGAATTCACCAGTCACCCTCTTTACAGCACTTTAGTCATCCAGTCACTGCTCACATACTCATACAATGGCCCAGATACTAACACAAGTACAGCTACAATCCTTTGCGCACTATTCATGCAGAACTCTAACCAGCTACATACTACTGATTCCCTCCTCTAAATACCCTGGTAGTACCCATGCAGTCTAGCAATCCCCCTGTCAGTCCCCATGCACTTCTCCAATCACCCATCTAGCTGTATGTGCTTATAAAATCACTCCACCAATACCCAGGCACTTATAAATACACCATGCACTCTCTTTACAGCACTCTAATCATCCAGTTACTAGTCACGTACTTATGCAGTGGTGCAGACACTAACACACACTGCTACAATTCTCTGAGCACTATCCATACATACCTCTAACCAGCTACATACTACTGAGTCACTCCTCCAATTACCCATGTAGTACCTATGAAGTCTGGAAATCCCGCTGTCAGTCCCCATACACTATACACTTTCTTTACAGCATTCTAATCATCCAGTTACTAGTCAAGTACTTATGCAATGGTACAGAGACTAACAAGCACTGCTACAATTCTATGTGCACTATCCATATAGACCTCTAACCAGCTACATTCTACTGATTCACTCCCCTAATTACCGATGTAGTACCTATGCAGTCTAGCAAACACACTGTCCCTTCCCATTGCCTTCTCCAATCACCCATCTAGCACAATGTACTTATCCAATCACTCCGCCAATTCCTAAGCACTTATAAATTCACCATGCACTCTCTTGACAGCACTGTAATCATCCAGTCACTGCTCACGTACTCATACAATGGCCCAGGCACTAACACAAACAATGCTACTATCCTTTGTGCACTATCCATGCAGACATCTAACCAGCTTCATACTACTGATTCACACCTCTAAATATCCTGGTAGTACCCATGCAGTCTAGCAATCTCCCTGTCAGTCCCCATGAACTTCTCCAATCACCTATCTAGCAGTATGTACTTATGCAATCACTCCGCCAATACCCAAGCACTTATAAATTCACCATGCACTCTCTTTACAACACTGTAATCATCCAGTCACTGCTCCCATACTCATACAATGGCCCAGGCACTAACACAAGCATGCTACAATCCTCTGTACACTATCCATACAGACCTCTAGCCAGGTACATACTACTGATTCACTCCTTCATTTACCCAGGTAGTAACCATGCAGTCCAGCAATCACTCTGTCACGTCTCATGCACACCCCCAATCACCAAACCTATTATCCATGAACTCATTCAATCACGTTCCACTACTGAACCATTCATAAAACACCCATGCAATAGGCTTGCAGTTCAATAATCACCCACACAGTCTCATACTCTCGTACAATCTCAGGTAATCTTTCTTTTTTTAACCAGTAGAGGTGGTACAGTGAGAACCGTTGTTTTTTGGGGTTTTTTGTGAAAAATTTCAAATTTGTTATGTATTTTTTAAACTTTTGTAATTTTTTTGTGCGTTTTTGATTTTTATAAAAACAGAACAATGAGGAACAAGAAAAAAACTTTAACAAAAACAGAAGCACATACAAAAAAAATCCATTGTTCAGCAGTGCAGGGTTGAACATTGGACTTCTTGCAACATATAGTTGCATTCAAGAGATCAGGCCAGATGTCTCCCTTCGTCGCTCGTCCCTGGCAATATGGACTGGATGTATTGTTTCCAGGTGCTTCTTCATACTAGAAGTACAACATGAATGCTTCTTCTCAGACCCTCTTGAAAGCACGCTGGAGCATATAATGCAGGTCACTTTTGTGGCATTGACCTTTTATGACCCTCTGGTACTGTGAAGAAGGCCCACACAATACTCACCTTCTTCTTTTGGTTCTTCTGCTGAAGCTAGTCCTCCTCCTCCACAGCAAATGGATCTACTGTAGCAAGATTAGATGTCATTTTTGCATTCAAAATAAAAACAAATACACACAAAAAAACTACAAAAGACAGAGAAGCAAGAAATAAGTCTTCTCTCAATGGTGTTAAAGATAAAGGGAAGTTCATAGGGATGGCTACTCCCTCTGCTAGAATAAAAATTATTTAAACCAATCAGATCCTTCCTTTTTCTCACTGACACAAAGTCACTTATGGTGTGCAACTTTGTCAACCACCCTTCGTGCACCAGTGAAAAATTGCATATATGAATATAAACTAAAAATAAAAGTTCTATCATATTTTAGTAACCATATTATCAAACCTGTTTACTCTAATCTCATATTCAAACTTTCTATAGTTATTTTTTTCAACCTTAAAAATACTCCCTAGTCGTGATGTGGCGCGATCACGGTGCAACCCCGGAAATACATGCGGGGAAAGGTTGCGCACAAAAAGCGCCTACACCGCACATTTACTTTCATCGAAATTATATTGAAAATAATACTTTAAAAATACTTTTATAAATAAATGTACACAAACACTTAAAGGAAAACTTTTATTTATAATAATATTTCATACTTTACAAATTACGCCGAAGTCACGTCCCCTTCGCGACTTTTCAAAATGGCTACCGGAATACGCAAAGCCATCGTTTAGGGTCCGCGATGGGTACGCAACTTCTGTATAATATAGAAAAACAAAAAGAATGAATATCGTTTTCGAAACAAAAAATTATTCACAATTTTCATGATATATATATATATGTATATATATAGGAAATAAAAAACATAGGATTTAGGTACACTAGACTTACACATTTTCTTTAAAAAAAACCTTTGAAATTCACTGAAAAAACCATAGGTTTCAGGGACCTTATAGTTAGAAACTAGTATGTAAAAAACCTTTGAAATTCACAGAAAAAAACATAGGTTTCAGGCACGTTATGGTTAGACATTAGCATTTAAAAAAAAACAATGAAATTAACTGAAAAAACCATAGGTTTCAGGAACGTTATGGTTAGTTGGACATTTCACTCGTACAAAATCATAGAAATTCCAGTGTTATAGTTAGTTCAGCTAACTATAACTTGCACCCTCGCAATGCACTGCTGATGACATCACATATTACATCATTCATGATATGGTCAGAGACATCACTGATGACATCACTGATGACATCTCAAATGACATCCCTGACATCCCTGATGACATCACTGATGACATCATCCACGTGAAAATCTGATGCACCTCCTCAGACCTGAATATAACCTTTGATACACCAACTTTGAAATACCGACTACTATTTTCGAAACAAAAGACACATCAATACCAGTTACTAAATACACACTGACTGATTCCTAGGTCTACACACATCCAGTCATTCATCCATACAATCACTCATACTTACAGTCACTCACAATACAAAACTATCATATGCACTCATACACCTATAGAGACACTCACACACTGCCATATATACAGAGTCACTCACACACATAGTCAGTCATGCAAAGAATCAATTATACTTCTATTTTACTCACCTATACAATCTTACAGACACTCCCTGACTTATTCATAGATACTAACTCATAATTACTCTCTTATAGAATCACTGATACAAATACATACTTATCCATGCAGCCACTGTCACAATCACTGACTCGCACATATAGTTATTTATATACACTATCACTCATGTATACTGCCTTTTACATATGTAGTCACTTGCACATGTACCACTGAGACATCCATTCACACACCAACCCACTCATACACACACTCACCCACCCATACAGCTGTTTCCACATGCACTCTTGAACACATATACCCCGTGAATCAACCACGCACACCCCCCCACCCAGCCACACACACACTCAGGCAGCCATACAAATACTCATGCAACCAATCAATAACCCATCTAGACAGTGATGCAGCAACACACTAACCCATGCAGGAGCTTACACAACAAGAGACAGAGTGATACACACTTTCACACACTTTAGTCACTAATCCATACATTCCGTTAGACACATTTAATCACTCACTTATACAGTCAGTCACGCACCAACTAAATCCTTCATACAGACACTTATACAACCACTCATTCTTCAATACACCTTCACATATATATTCAAGACAAGGTCTGATGAGTAACCAGAGCTATTGAGAATAACCATGGACTAATAATAGCATTCCATTCATCCATTGAGATCAGACCATGTTTAATTGTGCAGTAGTTAAAAATCCATTTGCACTCTAATCTCTCCAGAGTCTGTTGTTGACTGCCACCTCTGCGGTGTGTGAGCAGGATGTTGTTGACTTGCCATGACAAGTCCAATTCAGATGTCCTTTTTCCAGAAAATGTCCGCAAGCGGTGCTGTGGTGATCTTGCAGCGAATACGGTTCCTGTGCAGTGATATCCTGGTTTTAATCTTCTGGGTCTTCTTTCCTACATACAATAGTTTGAATGGACATTGCATGCAGTATATCACACTGTGTGAGTTACAGTTGGAAAATATTTTTAGTGTGTGTTTGACATTTCAATATTCAAAAACTTTTGTATTCTCGGTGGAATCAGATGCCATGCTGTTGTTACATTTGCAGTGACACTGTGCGGGGGAAGGCTAAGGTAGGATAGGAGGGTATTGTCACTACATTTGGGTTTGTGAGCCCTGACTAAGTGGTCTTGGATATTGCGGCCTCTTTTGAAAGAAAAGAGTGGGGCTCCTGTTGCCAGGTACAACGGTGCAAGGACAGACCAGTGTTTTTTAATCATTTTGGTCAGTTTATTGCTCACCACATATTGCCATATTGCCCCATGAGCAATAAACTGACCAAAATTATTCAAAAACACTACAGGGGACCGACTTATGGGAGCTCTACTATTTCAAGTCAGTTTGCCTACTCTCAGACCCGGCCCTTCGTAGGAGTATGGTGCCCCGCACCTCTCTAATTCAATTCTGGACCTTTTAGGTCTGGATGCACCAACTGTGTGGTTTCCTCTTGATTCCTGACAGACTTCATCCTGGAATTCTTTCCCACGGCCGCAGTATTTAAATTAACTTATGATGTCTAACGTATCCCATACCACCCAGGATTGAGTACGGTTTCCAAGCTCATTCAAGGTGTGCACAGATTCCTTCATTCTTCACTTAGCCCTCATTAGTGCCTTTTATTACAGCCACCTGGTGTCCCTGTTGCGCCTTCCATTTTCCGACACTCATTGACAGTTCTCCATTACTGCTACACCGGCCCCAGCCGTGTGCCCCAGTAAGTTTCAACATTACTTGGCACACAGCGTTTCCGCCTGTCTGTTTCTTGAGTGTTCTTGATCCTTTCTCTAATCCTAAAAACTTCCTGCTCTATGCACTTGAGTGTCTTAAGTGCCACCACTACGGATGGATTCACTTCCTTTATCTCTATTATGCCACTCTATGCCACTCTTGGCATAAAGTTGATCTTGTTCGCATAATATACTTTGTTTCTGATGCCAGATCAAGATGTAGGCCATCACATACTAGTCTTTAATCAAATCACTAAGTTTGGATACTATGTGAATATTGTGTTTTTACTGATGCAAATTAGCTCTGGACTATTTTTCCCTGGGAGCACAGAAGCATCACTTGTTGAAATATAATATGGACACAAGGACCTTACATTAACATTATTTATAGTTTCTTATAGATTCTTCTTGCTCATATAAGTTCTGGCCTGATGATGATCTCTAATCAGTGAGATCAAAACACCGTCGACCCCCTACAACAGAAATTCCTTGTATTGTTTAAAAGTTGTCACTTAGGAGTTTCTGCTTTCTGTTGTCAATGTGATGTATATATTTTAAAAGTCACCCTCACTCACCACATCACGCTAGTTGTCACTTGTGTGAGCACTTGAACTATATTCTCAAAAAAATATTTTTGAATAAAAATAAATAATTTGTGTTACATATCTCCCTTGTTTCCCTGTTATTCTACTTCCTAGTTGTTCCCTTTTGGCATTAATTTACCCTACAGGCCTACTTAAATACATGCATATTGATTAACACAAACCTCTAAGGCAATTGCTAACTTTTACTTGGACCGTATTAGGAACCATGGCTTTCTTAAACACAAGTGTAAGGTATGGCATCTTTTGGAGTGGTTTCCCCTGTTTTTTTGCTTCTAACCACCTGCTTTTGACTGTGTTCTGAACTTCATTTTTGCTGGTTTTAGGACTCTGGGTACTTTACCACTGCTAATCAGTGCAAAAATATATGTACTTTGTGTCTAAAACTTAATGGCATTTGGTTTCTATATGATGGGCATATTTGAATTACTTCTAAGTCACTAGTACAGTGCACTACATGTGCCATTTTAACCTGGCAAGTGCTCCTACTTGCCAGGTCAAAACCTTCCATTTTATTACATGTAAATCACTCCTACGGTAGGGCCTAGGCAGCCCCAAGGGCAGGGTTTAATGTAGTGAAAAGGTCTTAATTTCTTAAGGGCCATAATTTCTGTGCTGTCTTCCCTGTCCTAGTTTTGTAACAAGAAAAGTGGGCAAGGGGATTGCAGTATTTTCTGAAACCTTACATCTTATAATGCCTGTTAGATTTTAGCTGTTGCATTAGCATTTACACTCTCCCACCCTTCCTTAATTTCTGATGACTTTGCAAATAGTTTCTCTTTCAATGTATTTCCCCTTCCATGTATTTGTTGATATTTTTTTAATTGTATATGGACATTCTAATGCCTAATTGTTTTCATCTGTTCTGTATTTGCCTTCTCTGTATAGGAGAGGACTCATGAAAACATAAATATACTATATACTTTATCCTTTTATGATCATCAGTCTATAGGAAATATGGACAGACTCCTTCTTTATTTTGACTGTATCAAGCTGATGTGAGCTTTTATTGTCTGTTTCAAAAGATACTCAGACCTTGCAGCTAAAAACTGGCTTCACTAATGAAGGCATACAGGCATTGTTGTAGTACTGAAGAGATAGCTTTGTAGTATGTTGACTGTAATTTGAATAAATCATTATTCAGTATTGCATGAAAACTTCCAAAATCCCTGGCAAATGTCCAATACATCAGTAGAAAAATATTCAGCATCAAGGAGTAAGGAGTCAGTGAGGTATTAATTTTAGAGATATTACAGACTTCAAGCTTGTATTAACATCTTTAACTTGATCTACTTCTGGAGAAAAGACCTTAGAGAATTCCGTTGGAGCATTCCTAATTTTTTCCCCTAAAGGGGGTTTTATATATATTTTTTAATTCAAAAGTATTATTCTTTCGGCTTGCCCCTGCTCCTTAAATATATTTAAACTTGCACTGAATTGATAGGAAATGTTGAACCTGGCCCATTTTGTGCGGTTATCCCCAAATGTTTTGCCTTCTTCCTCCTATTTTTTTTACCCTCTTTTTGTTGGTTTTAGGACTCAGGGTACTTTACCACTAGTAATCACTGCTAAAGTGTGAGTGCTCTCTCCCTTAAACATTGCATTATTTATTGGTTTACAACTATTTGGCCTATTTCATTTACATTCAATTTTCTAGTACAGTGGTATCCCATATACCCAGGGCCTGTAAATTACATTCTACTCGTGGGCCTGCATTGCAGATTGCACCACCCACAGAAGTCGCCTTTCAAATGTTTCTCCGGCCTGCTACTGCAGTGCATGCTTGCAGTTTACTGCCACATTGACTTGGCATTTAAAACTACTTGGCAAGCTTTAAACTCCCCTTTTACTACTTATAAGTCACCCGTAAGGTAGGCCCTAGGTAGCCCTCGTGGCAGGGTGCTGTGTAGGTGAAAGGCAGGACATGTGCCTTTATTGAGTAAAATATCCTGGTAGTGACAAACAGCCTATTTTGTTCCTCACTACTGTGAGGCCTACTTCTATCATAGGCTAGCATTGGGAATTCCCTTATATATGTCTTGCTGATAATTCCTGACCTCAAAGGAATAGGGGTGTTTCCAAAATCACTATAAAGTAAACCTGACTATCTACTTTGTTCTGTTTTGTGAGATTGTTGAGGTCCAAGCTGGTCAGTGACAGGACCAAAACCTTCTTTTGTTTAGTTCCTCAAAGGAATAGCATCACCATGTTTAGTATGTTTAGAATGGTAGTAATAAATCATGCTTCCTGGTGTAAGTGGATTTTGTATTACTATTTTAGAAACGCCACTTCTAGAAAAATGGACTAGCGTCCTAGAATTGCTTTTTCAATGTTGAACAGGTGGTAGGGTGGGCCCACCTCAGAAGGCGCACACCTACGTTGTGAAATTTTATTCATTAGTAGATTGGGTACACTTAGGAAATAGGGTGCATTACCGCTGTTGTTTTACATTATTTCACTTTTAGAAAATGGGCATTTCTCTGTTCTTATAACTCAAAGTGCTCTGCAGCCTGACAACATTCCATTCCTGGACCTGGTTGACAGCTACACCTTGTGCATACTTTCCAGACTGCCATCACATAGGTGAGGCTGGGTGCAACTGGGCAATGATAGTCTTCCTTGGCTGGGAGAGAGGTAGGCTGGGCGTACTTACAGTTGTATCAGCTGTGTCCTGAACTCACACAGGGCTGATTTGCCCCCTACAGTAAGTCTGGAGCCAGGGTTGGGATGAAAGAGTGGTGTTGTGAACGTCTTCCTTTTTATTCTTTTATTATTATTTTTATTTTTGCAAAGGATTCATACACAAAATATACAAAGAAAAAATCACCTATTACATACTCTTTCATATTCATTTCATTTTTCCTAGGGGGATAATATTAATACAATAAAAAATAACAATAAGAAAAACTAGCTAGGTAATAGACAGTGAAAAACAAAGCAGAAAAAATAATTAGCACCTTAATACTGAATCATACCATGCAAAACAGCATTATATTTTCATAGTGCTTTAAAACCTATTTAAAAGCTTTTTCTAGCACAAAAAGTTCAATAAAAATATTCCACCACTCCATTACATTACATGACTTTGGAGAAACCCATGCCCGGGCTATAGCCAATCTAGCAGAGACTATAACTATAGTCATTAAAGCCTTCTGCACTCCATTAACAGCATCTCTATAGCCCAGCATTATCTCAGTTGTAGTAAAAGCCACATCTAATCTAAGTCGATTTCTTAATGCATTCAAGACCCCTTGCCAAAAGGTTGTTATCATAGGGCACATAGCAAACAGATGAACAATATTTACTCCATATTCACCACATTTAGAGCAGCGTGTACTATTATTTGGATGCTGAGCAGCTGCTTGCCCCATCTAACGATTTTGTCAGGTGTATAGTACAACATACATATGGTTTTAAATTATTGGAGCCTTAGATTCATAGACCACACTGCGTCTTTTACTGTAATAAGTGCAGCTTCTAGGGTTGTGGCGGATATTTCCACTGCAAGCGTTACACTCCATTTTTCAGCTAAAAGGCCAAAAGGATTCAGTCTTTCCTGACTAAATATTTGAAACGCAGCACAAATTAATTTTCCCTGAAAAGGTTCATTAAAAAAGTGTGTTGTGAACTTCTAAGTTTTATTTTAATTTTAACTACATCGGACTAGCAAAGTAATGTAGGTAATTTTAAATTACTCATTTCATGCGAAAGTACCAAAAATTACACAATTACGCTAATTTGCTAAATTATGAGTATTATGGCACAAAAATTCTTCAGAAGAAGCACTGGAACAACAACCGCTACTGGCTGCTGCTGTTCGTGTTCTGTTGCATTTGGAGCCATTTCCTTAGTGCAAAATATATCCTCAAATCCATTTTGGATGCCAGGGTGAATTATGCCTTATAATAATAGCACTATGCTGGATTATTCGCCTCGTGTAATTCTGCATAATCTTGCAACATTTTGCTGTATTGTTGTGTAATTGGGCTACAGCAAATTATGTGAGTTACACCCACCCCCCTAGTTACAGCTTTCTTTGCTGACAACTTAAAGATCACTTCTTCTCCATAAATGTTTCTACGTCAGAAGGTATTTTAACTGAAAATTTTCTAAACTCAATTTAAAGCTAAAAAGAAGCTGCATATGCTTAATGAATTTTAAACGTTATTGCATGTATCAAGCGGTGCAAATATTATGGTTTTAACTAACTGAAGTAAATCATTTTGATTTAAGTCAGAAGGTAAACTTTTCACGAGGAAGAATCTGGTCTCTGTATCCGACCCATGCTCCATCGTGGTTGGCCTTAACTTTTGACTTTGTACAGGCTAGCAAGACCAGAAACCACAGTAGGCACTCTGTGCTTAAAGTACAAATTTAAAAACATCTTATCTCCAGTTCTACTTACTAGATTTTTTGTCATTTTGGTGTAATTTAACCTATTCAAATTTACTCTATTTTTCTAAATTCTTTTCCGTTTTTTGTTTTGTATTTTCACTTTATCATTGTTTGAGAGCTGCATAAATACTTTACACAGTAAATAATTTTGATTTAAGTCAGAAGGTAAACTTTTCACGAGGAAGAATCTGGTCTCTGTATCCGACCCATGCTCCATCGTGGTTGGCCTTAACTTTTGACTTTGTACAGTCTAGCAAGACCAGAAACCACAGTAGGCACTCTGTGCTTAAAGTACAAATTTAAAAACATCTTATCTCCAGTTCTACTTACTAGATTTTTTGTCATTTTGGTGTAATTTAACCTATTCAAATTTACTCTATTTTTCTAAATTCTTTTCCGTTTTTTGTTTTATATTTTCACTTTATCATTGTTTGAGAGCTGCATAAATACTTTACACAGTAAATAATTTTGATTTAAGTCAGAAGGTAAACTTTTCACGAGGAAGAATCTGGTCTCTGTATCCGACCCATGCTCCATCGTGGTTGGCCTTAACTTTTGACTTTGTACAGTCTAGCAAGACCAGAAACCACAGTAGGCACTCTGTGCTTAAAGTACAAATTTAAAAACATCTTATCTCCAGTTCTACTTACTAGATTTTTTGTCATTTTGGTGTAATTTAACCTATTCAAATTTACTCTATTTTTCTAAATTCTTTTCCGTTTTTTGTTTTGTATTTTCACTTTATCATTGTTTGAGAGCTGCATAAATACTTTACACATTATCTCAAGGTGAAGGACCAGAATACAAACAGCTGTCATTCCTGGAATTCTTTTTTTGTGCATCAAAAATTAAAGCAAGAATGCATTTTACACTAAAATACAATGCTCAGTGCCATATTTGCATTTTGCAAAATTGCATGAAATTTTGAGTAATTTTACCAATATTTTGAATAATTGCACAAAAGCAAATGGCACACGTCTGACACCCCTAATTAGTAAAGTGATGCAGAGCCTAACACCTGTATCCTGATGCTCAACAATCAAGATGACAGCTATTCCTACTAAGATTCATTATTACCAGTATGTTCTAAACAAGAACAGTGATTCCTCATTGGGAGTCAAGTGAAACTAAATAAAATCACACTGATTAATATGCTCTTACAAGCAGTCATAGACATTGTAATTGAAATAGAGCCCCCTCTGTTAAGATCTATGACCCGGTTCTTAAGAAAACACATCAACTCTAAATGCATAAAGCTTTTCAGAGTGAGGTGGCAGACTACATGTTACAAGACTGGCAATTGATAATGGTGTTATACTAGAATTCAATACCATTAATTTATGCTCTCTAAATAAAATTGACTCAAATTGTATCTTAGTAAAGCAGCAAAGGAAACTGGAAATTAACACAAACAACTGGTGACAATACCCTAGGTTTAATATGCTGGACACTGCCTCGGCTCCCTATTAGACGCAGCGTTACTCACCTCATCTACAGTTAGAGTTTTGGTGGTGCAAGAATAAATTGATGCTTGGATCTGTCACTTCCTAAAATATGTATGCACCTTCTCCAGCTTGGATGCGTCACTTCTAAAAATATTTTTAGGCACCTTCTCCAACTGAGCTGTACATTAAAATTCTAAAATTGATTGTGGTCATAGAAATCCCAACAACCCCAAGCCCCTCCTTTCAGAGTTTCAAACAAGTGCTGTTTGTGGTACCACTGGCCCAACTCTCCAAAATACTAGCATCCCGCTTGCAGCTGGAGAAGCCCACTAGCAACACCATGTAAAATTCATCTGAAGTAAGGATGAGGACACAATGGGGACCAGTGTAAGAAGATTCAAGCTCCATAAGCCTTGAGTGAGCTCCTGTGAGTTTTTGAGAACTGCTCCAAATCCGGAATAAGGCTGGGCAGACACCATCATTTCTATGGGAGACTGTTTGGGTACACTCTAAAGGCACAAATATGACTTTTGCGGTGTGGAGCTGGATCCGCCCCACCTCCACACCACCAAACCATGGTCAGACCATCCACCAGATTAGGAGTTTCCTCCTGTCTGGTGGGCTGGTAATTATATGGTGGTGCATCAGAAAATGGGCATGAACTGAAAAGACTGAAAAGTCTATTCAATGCAGGAGCTGCAGCGCATACACATAGGGGGGCACATCTTGTGCCCCACTGTGTTCATCTCCTTGAAGAGGAGGGACAGGGGATCTATGGGGCCCCTTTGTATCCTCTTCACCACAGTGTTCATAGAGGAGGATCCTCCATGACACTACTGGCAGAGAGGAAACTAGTAATATGCTTGGCAGAACTGTGGCAGTCCCACCAAGTATATTGCAGCCTCCTGACGCTGAAACACCACCAGAGACATACAGCATCTCTGCCTGGTCCGCCGAGTGATTAAAATAGATCCCATGTTTTGTATATTAATTAAGGTACATGCTTGGGAACTCCTGTACAGTAAGGTGATTTACTCCTTAAATTGGGAGAGGATGTTCATGTTCTGGAAAACCAAAAAGAGAAACTCTGAGTTCAGCATCCAGGAATATAATTTTCATATATTACTATAACTTCCACTAGGAAAGGCATATTTGAAGCCAGATATCTTGTTAGAATACAGCATTTTGGATAGGCTATGCATGAACTGTGCGATGAGTGGTCTTAACTCCAATGCTTTTTTTGTGTATCAAAGGAAGTATAAGAAAATATGTGTACATCCAATTCACTCTTAAATCTCATAATTTTTACTTTACATTTGCTCTGAAATCCCCACAAAATGGAGATAGCAACACAGTGCGTGGCTTGCAGATCCTCTTACTTCAATTTTACTGCTGCAAGGTCATTGTGTAGAGCCTTGATTTGAGGCTAAAGTTTCCCACTGGGATCTTCAATGTCTGCTCCAATTTACTCATTTACTGGTGGATTTCTTTATTTATTAGCCTGACATCTCAGTGTTTTATTCTAATAAAGCAGATACTACTTTATTGTGGATTTAGATTTTAAAAAACGTGCGCAAAGTAACCCCATTCTGGATTTATTTCAAGCTGACTCCCAGGCAATGCATGTCTTATCTCTTAATGAGGAAATACCCACACCATCTGAAACAAGGTTCTGAGTGTCAATGGGAACCATGGATGCAGTAAGAGGCAGTTGGGTCCCCAAACCTGCATCAACTTATATACAAAATAAGCCATAACTCTATAAGGGATAGACTAAGAAACCTTTCAGTTTAAAAGGGGTAAGCATTAGGTGGCGGTAAATCAATTAATTGCTTGTCCACCTTAATACATCATTTAGGCTTCCCCTGGATAATGCATATTTTTTTAAAATAAGCATATCCTCCCCTTTGTTTTACAAATGTTGCTTGTACTTTCCACCCTCATATTTAACACTTGTACATCTGTATAAATATTGTCACACAAAAGTCTATCTATCTATCTATCTATCTATCTATCTATCTATCTATCTATCTATCTATCTATCTATCTATCTATCTATCTATCTATCTATCTATCTATCTATCTATCTATCTATCTATCTATCTATCTATCTATCTATCTATCTATCTATCTATCTATCTATCTATCTACCTACCTATCTCTCTGTCTGTCTGTCTGTCTGTCTGTCTGTCAGTCTATCTGTCTGTCAGTCTATCTGTCTGTCAGTCTATCTATCTATCTATCTATCTATCTATCTATCTATCTATCTATCTATCTATCTATCTATCTATCTATCTATCTATCTATCTATCTATCTATCTATCCATCCATCCATCTATCTATCTATCTGCCTGCCTGCCTGCCTGTCTGTCTGTATGTCTGTATGTCTATCTATCTATCTCTGTGTTTGCATACAATATACTACATTCGACAAAGACTGCCCTTCAATGCACATGATTTTCCATTTATTTATCAGGATTTGTTAATGGTTTGATTAAAAGTCCTGAAGCCTTATTCATCTGGGGCCTGTTCAATTGGTCCTTAATTTTACAGCAGCCCATACCTGCCTTCCCATATGTGTAGCTAAGTAGAGAGTGGATTTCATATATCCAATGTCTATGTGTTTCAGCCCATATTATTTGTTTCTTCTGAACTCCTGAGGACTTGCACAATCAATGTGAATTTGAGTTTAATTTGTGAACACTTTATATGGTATGACAGCAGAGAAATGTTGTTCAGGTGTACCCTGGAAACATGCCTAAGTGACCTGTCTTGTGTATAAGTGTCCTTGTTGCTTTAAGTGACTTCATATGCATCAGCATACACTTCCATGCATATAATTCACAAACCACATACAGCCTATATGACTAGTAAACTTTGACAGCACTCGCTTATTCTGAATATGTAAGGAATTTTGCAACCCGGTCTAAAGAGTGACAATTGTGCTCTGTACTCGCATCCTGCGGTCTTCCAAAAGTGAAAGTCAATCATAATTGTTTTTTAAATCAAATCAGGATTTGATTTTCTTTACACACCCATCAGCTACTTCCCATGTGATAAAACTCACCTCTAATACTTTAATACCTTTCTACATGGATAACCAGATATCATTGGTTGGCAATGCCCAGATGTGGGTCCCGTGCCTGCTATGCCACTGGATTCAATCTAGCCTGGCTGATGAGGGGTTATACCCTGAAACCAGTCTCAGGATGCTTGTATTCTATTCCAGGGAGTACCTGGCATAACATTTCAGGCTGGACTGTTCCCATTTTTAAGTTATAAGGTTTATCAACTTCGTGATATATGTTGCCACAGTATTTGTGTCAAATGTTGTGGCAATATTGCGGTACATAGAGATGAAACATCCTTGGGTGATTGTCTGGGGGATGCCTTTGAAGAGGTTAAAGCCAGGGGTGTTGTTTTTAGGTCGAGCTGTGTGCTGCGTTTCGCCTTCCAATCCAGGCAAGTGTTAGTTTTTTCCCCCGATACTTATTACCATTTAGTAAAGTAGGTATCGGCAGAGGAAAATATTTGTAAAAAAAAAATAATAATAACGAAGTACCACAATACTACCGGAGTATGCCCAAAAAATATAAAATTGTAGAAAATGTGGAAATGCACTGTAAGATGCTATGTTTTACAAATATAGTGCGCTAAAGTGTATTTTCTATATTTAAATAAAAAAGTGTATAGAGTAGCACGTTAATCGATATGAATTACTGCACTACTGGAAATTTATAAATAACATTTTTAACCTAGCACCACTTAAATAAAGTGGTATTAGGATGTCAAGGACAGCAACGCCTAATACTTATCTGTATGTAATATTGTAGCCCAGAGTGCAGTAAAAAGGAGACCGCAGAACACTGCTAAAGTATGGTGAGGCCTACATGGCTGCCTTTATTCTTTGATAGATGGAGCCATTGGCCAATCACATAATCACTTCTCAGCTACAAGAACTGTGGTATACCCTGAACTTAGAACCATATACCATGGCACAATCTCCCCTGCCTTGAAAGCCCTGCATTGGTTACCAGTTGCCAGAAGATCCATGTTAAAACTGCTTTGTATCACCCACAAAGCAATACATGCAACAGGACTGCTCTTCATAAGGAATAAAATCACCAAAGACATTCAACAAAGGAACCTCCACTCAAGGCTGACACCTCACATCAAAAAAGCCCAACGTACAAGAAAAAAACAATGTGTGGTACAATGGGGGGTACATCCTTCTCTGTTGAAGCGGACACTCTATGGAACTCTTTACCACCCAACATAAGATCCACCAATAACCCCCTTATCTTCAGAAAAGTACTCACGAATTGACTCTTTCCCACATAACCACCATGCGCAAATAGAAATATACAGCATATCTCTCTGTATATAAGCATTTATTTGTACTATAGATATGTACCTATGTATGTGTATTGCTTTGTATAAACGTGTAGAATAATTATGTTTAAAAATATATAGATATTCATTAGTTCTGCTTAGCAAATGTACATATTACAGATAGTTACATTATTCTATGTTTTTAACATGTATGTAGATGACTGCATAAATAAGTAAATCTTTCATCATAACTATTTATATACATTTGCTTCACTATTGGATCACAAAAAAGTATACATGAATTAAATTAATTTTGAGTACAACAACAACTGAAAGCTGGAGTTTATTTAATGCATCTGTAATCTACATATACTAACTTCCTTTATGTATTGATATACCTTCCAAGTACTTATGGATCTATATATGTATTGCTTTTCAACTAATTCAGTATATCCAATTCACTACCCTATTTCTCACCCTATACTGCTCTCAATATATCCTCTATCTCAAATTTGCATCAACTCTCTGATTCAAGTCAAACCTCTTTCTACTACTCTTTCCAATGAACTACCATCTTTCTCACCCTATACCTCTTTCAATATATCCTCTACCTCTATTAACTCATTCATTCCAAGCCCCATACCACTACTACAATCTCCCAAATAACGCTTTCTAGACTCTTCCCTATTCTACCCCTCCTTGCATCTCATACCTCTTTTACTATTCTGACTCCCCCAAAACAAGCCTTTCTAAACCCTTCCCTCTTACTCTTCCCTCCTCCACCTCCCTTTTACTCACCCCAAGCCTTCTCCTACTTCTATGAGCTCCAAAGCATCCCTCCACTATCCTTTTCAATCCAAATAACAGACTAACATAGCCACCACTCATATCACTTTCATATTTTACTATACAAATTTACCACTAATCATTTAGGGGTTCCGGAGTAGCATGCTACTTTCTGAAAAACTGCTTCAACACCTCATCAGCGGAAGCAAGCACAATATAAATGCAAACCTGTTTCCCTCTTCTATCCCTCTGCTATCCTTCTCCATCCAAAGAACTGACTAACATATCCACCACTGAAATTACTTTGGTTTTTCACTATACAAATCTGTGTGGGTTCCGGAGTAGCGCCCTACTCACTGAAAAAAGGGCTTTGATGCCTCATCAGGGGTAGTAAGCGCTATATAAATGCATAATGTATAAACTACAACACAACACAATGGGAAGCAGGGTCGAATAACAATGGATTTTACCGAGATCTGTGACCGGAGGTGAACATTTGAAAATGTTCAGCATTCCGTCCATCATCTTTTTGTGTTGCTATAGGTTCCCTAAGTGGCAAGGAAATGCCCAGATGTGGGTCCTGTGCTTGTTATGCCACTGGATTCAACTTAACCTGGCTGATACCCCAAACCCAGGATGATTATTTCCATTCCAGGGAGGGCCCAGCCTGGCAGTTTAGGCTAGACTGTTCCCATGGGGAGTAGGGTCCATACTGATTTGCATATGGTTGGGACCAAACTGGAGTGGCATGGTGAGCAAAGAAATATGGATAAAACCCAGATCTGTATCTGGGGGTGAATGTTTGACAATGTTCAGCATTCCATCCATCTTCTTTTTGTGTTATCATTGGTTTAACAGCATCTAGATAAGTTATTCCAACCATCTTAATACTAATATAACAGTAATATGTTTTCAATCATAAGATAGAAGTGTACACAAACCCAGTCTTGACCGCCTACTGATTTACCCACATGTATATGTGCCTCTAAGTGAAATTCCTGTGGCAGGCCCCCGGAGCTGACCCCTCCTTTCTCCCATCATCTCCATAGCTCTCATTCAATATATTCCTCTTAATTTACCACCATCTAATTCTTACCCCTTATAACATAATCTCCCACAGGTTGTAACTCATTTTATATCTATGCTATTTCCCATACTTTTGAAGTTTCCTGAGATAACCCACGGTATTATATCAAAACTGCTACAACTGCATTTGCTGTGGGAACCAGCACCAGCCCAATTACACCATCCTGATCATATCACCTACGTGTGTGCCTAGTATTAAAAACACATATACCAAGGCTCAAGTCTAAGCTGCCAATAAATCAAGTATCTTTATCAATGGCATACCCTGAGCTGTTATAGAGTGGATCATCAGCTGCAGTCCTGATTTTTCTTTTGATAATATCAAAGCACCTATAGAGGGATATGTTGTATTCTGCCCTGAGAAGTCAGTGATATCTTTGAAGTCAGGGGGCGGCTGATTGGTGACTTATTATGTCTTTGAAAATGTTAACACTGCAATTGTGGTTACTCTAATAGCTAGGGGTACTGTAAATTCTGCTACTCATCCTTAAATTCCCCACCTTAGAACTTGGAACTGATGTAAGCTGTTCTGGCTCTCCAAAAACAATGGAAATTACTCAGGTTGCCTGCCCTCCTTCTGTTTACCTTGTCAGTTTAAGCCCTGCGTTTCAGGATATTTCTGTATCTGCTTAGTGCCTGGGGCCACTATTTCTGTGGGTAGCTTGTATGCAGTGTATGATAATGCCTTGTGGAGGGAACAGAGGTACTAAAGATTATGTGGCCGATTCAATGCAGAACTTTATTCCCGGAACAATATCTAACTCTGTGTTTCTAAAAAAAAATACTGTACAATTGGTTCCAACAAACAGGTCCTCTTTTAATCAGCATGCTAAAGCTCATGTGGCACTATGACCCAACACCCTACCTCTTCAGTTTCAGCTACCTCTGCGCATCTCCCCATATGAAGAGGGACTACACTTGGTGTGGACACCTGATATAAATCATATAGGGATGCTGGTCATTTTGGAGAAAAAAAGATATTCCTGATGCTTGTGCTACATATCAGGCAGTGGGTTCATGACGCATGGCAGCAGAGAACATTGGAAGAGATAATGCCTTATTACGACATGGGGTTAATTCCAGTTCACGCCTACTTAAAAATTCCATGCAGGCTCCAGAAGCTTGCACTCCCTTATTCTCTCTTCCCTCTGTTATTCAGGATGTTTTTGAAGTGAGAAGGGAACAAAGGATCTGAGAAGCCCATCTATCATTTTTTTTTAGAAATGTATATTGCGAACTAGACGCAAACTAGACCCGAGGATATCAGGTATCAGAGCGCTTTACATGAGCACAAGTTACGTAACAGATGGACACATTCATTTTTTTTAGGCACTTGGAGATTAAGTGATTTGTCCAAAATCACAGGATGTTGAGCGTCATTGCCGAGAACCGAACCCGGTTCCCCAGCTTCAAAGTCATCCGCTTTATCTGTAAGGATACAACCTTATTTGACTAGATCATTATTGTAATACACTTTTAACTCACATGGTTGGTTAAAATATAGCATTTTACATCTCTCATAACTCAAAGCAGTAAGAGATGAGCAAAAACAGACGTCTCATTTGAGCGTTGTGTTCCGCAATACATTTACAGTAGTGGTAAACTATTTTGCACAGATAATTAGTACCTAAAGCGTAGTTGGCAGAACTAAGATTATGGCTGAGGTAAAAAAAAGTCCAAAGGTCCTAAATTGAAAATCTTGAAAACACCATGTTGTATGGAACATATTACACAATGCAAACACAAGGAGATGATGGACGGCTTGCTGAAACTTTTCAAACACTCACCCCCTGTCACAAATCTGGGTTGAAACAATCATCATTCTTTAGCTCACTTTGCCACCTCAGTTCTGACACAGCTATATCCAAATCATTCTTGACCCTGAGCCTCGTGGGAACAGTCCAGGACGAACTGCCAAGCCATGTCTTTCCTAGACCAAAAACAAGCATCCTGGGACCGGTTTCGGGCTAACAGCCTCTTCAGCCAGGCTAGCTTGACTCCAGTGGCAAAGTGAGCAAGGGACCCACGTCTGGGCATACCCTGCCAACTTTGGGCGAACAAAGCAAACACAAAGAGATGATGGACTGAGTGCTGACATTTTTTAAACACTCACCCCCAGGCACAGATCTTGGTTGACTCCATCATCATTCTTTAGCTCATTTTGCCACCCCAGCTCAGACACAGCTAGATGCAAATCAGTCTTGACCCTGTGCCTCATGGGAACAGTCCAGCCTGAACTGCCAAGCATATTACACACTCACGTCAGTGTCTAAACGTCCAGCACATAATAGGACTTTTCCTAAATAAATTCATTGAATTGGGCCATATAATGGAAATTCTTATAAGCTGTCAAGAACCTCATTTAGAGGTGGGGCTGTAGGGACGTTCACCAAGATGTAACCTCCACCAACCTGCTGTTCTACCCAGTAAATGTTCATGTTGTTCCCAGCCATGTGGTGTTTCTTCTAAATCTTCTACAATTTGACCTTTATCTGTGTACAATTCACCAGACCTTTGCAGCCCCTCAGCACAGGTAGCAGTGGTCTTACCCCACTATTAAGAGCAAGAAATCATACAGCAGATCTGACATACAGGATTTCCATCCATCAAGATAGCTGATGTTTGTGGCATATCTGGAGAATCCATGATGGCCGCCCACTATGTCCACCTTCAATGTATGTTTAAGTATGGCAGTCAGGCCAAGATGATGCAGACACCACAGTGGCTGGGCAGTCATCACTTGGCAGCCATGTCCACCGTCAAATGTATGCTGAAACATGGTAGCCAACTTTGGTGTTATGTCCATCTTGAGCAGGCATGATAATGTATAGGCAACCTGGCTGGGCTGGCTGCCATATCAATAGTTCCCAAAATGTCTTACTGTGAGGCCAATGTTGCCTCTAAAGTGGCATGTGAAAGAGATGTAACCGATGTATGTGAGTACCATTATGAGCCTTTGACTATGGTGACAGTATATGTGGACACATCTAAGCCTGACAGTCATGTTTCAGCATTCCAATTGGTAGATAGGGTAACTGGCCATTATGGACTTTCCGGCAATGTTTCTACACATATTGAGCAAACCCCATAGACTTGCCACTATATGGAGTGGCCAGTAACACTGGGTGTTCCTGATACTGACTGTATTACTTAATTGTGTGATGCGATTTTGAGTTTTCCCTTCTGAATGGGGAATAACATTGGTAAAATGTTGTTGCCACAAATTTTTCCTGAATTCCAGACAATTCATGGGGAAATTTCTACTTTGTTATTGCAGGAGGATATGTGCCTGACCATACTGAGACACATTTCTCCCATTTGCAGCCACAAATTGGATTGCCTCCCCACTCCAAATCAGCCCCCAGGTGTCAGCATACAGTGAATGGTGAAATAGAAGCCAGACATTGTGGACCAACCACAATGGCATTCACCCCTTTTAGACATGTGGTGTGACAATTGTCTTGGTCTATAAAATTGAGTCATACTGCACACCTAGCTAAGTTGATTGCTACAATCATCTACATTGAGATTTGAGTTTTGGACTAAAAAGTTATCATAAATTAATGTGTGACATTACACTTACCATTTCTAATTGTTGATCTTGTGAACTATGATGCTATAGTGTGCAATTTCTACTACAGTAAACTGAGAGCATGCTTGGATGACAACCTTCTTGGCTATTGCTGTGGATGTATCTATTGGTGCACACGCTCTGTTCTGTCAGCAATGCTTCCAGTCTGCATAATGTCCAGAACCTTCTACTTTCTGGGCTGTAGGTTCCAGGGTGGAGTTAAATTACCACTTATTGCCTCAACATGTTGTCTGGCTTTGCTTGAAAAGACACCAGCCTCTGCCCCACAAACCATTCAACCTTTTCTGCGGTCATCCTTTGTATGTATTGGATAGAAGACACGAGTCTACCCTCTGATTCAGGCAGGTCGACTGTACTAGCTAAAGGCCAATGATCCACATTGGAGTTAAAATACTCTAACACTACAGTTTGTCCAACGTTTGCGACATTGAAATATTGAAATTACAATATTAAATCTGACTTACTACAATATGTACTTAGAAGAAACATTTTTGTTGACTGAGTTATGTGGTCCAATATTGCTATTGAGGGCTTCTGGTGGCATCATGCATATTACATCCTGAGTTTATGTAGATTGTAGAATTCCCAGTGATATCAAACATAAGCATATTGGGAAAGAATGTTACGTTATGAAGCCATTTAGAGAGCGGTTGAATGGGATGATGCACATGGATGGCAGCACTGGGGAGGAAATCTTGAATAAACCTTATTTACATTTTCACAATGGTTTGTACCCAGATATGTGACTGAGGGTTTGTACCTCTTCATTTGGAAAGGAGACTGCAATATTATATTACAATTGCTTGGTTTTACTTGGTTTGTATTCTGTTTTAGCTTAACTTCCATGTTCTAACCAGCTATTACTTCCAAATATTAATGCTCATTGCATGAAGCACAAGGCACACACCACGTTTTTGTCCTGTGAACTTAATATAAATCACTGTCAGATGTGCTCAAATATTTGGCAAAGCATTAATCAAAAATAAGACTCTCACAACACACTTGGTATTTATTAACTGCTCTGCTCGTGAGACCATTTGAACAGTGCTGGCTGACCGCATGCAGGCATTGTGTTGGATTATGGAATGGGCCTGCGCAATAGCATGCACTTACTGCTGACCCTGGCCCACAACGTGTTAGTGTTTGTCTGACTTACAGCTGCCCGCTAACCGTTATAGGCTACATCGCGTTTAAATAGTGGCTCGGTACCTAATAGATGAGGTGCCGAGCGCACGCAACAAAGTGTGATCTCTTGCTATGAGAAAGTAATCAGAACACACATCAAGCAAGGAATCTGTCTACGTCAGCACATATGAACTAGTACAGGCATGTTAAAAAAATTAAGAGTTGGAGAACCACCTCCACCTTGTAGAAATATTACTCTGGAAATGCAATGAAATGTTAGTCGCCGTTCTGGCTGCAATCCTTCTTTTAGTTTATTATTTTTTTTTCTTACAAACATTGCTTAGCTTACCAAGTGCCGACAATGTTGACTACATTGATTATTTGGGACCAGATGTACAACGAGATTTTGCATGTGCAAACGGTTTTGCGTACCCGTTTGCGCATGCAAATCACTGTTGGCCTTGTACAATTCCTAAATAGCGAGTCGTAATTTATTTGTGAATCGATATTTAGGAATTGCGAGACGCAATTAGGAAGGGGCGTCCCCTTCCTATTTGCATCCACGATGCTCCGTGTGAATGTTTTGTGACCACTATTGCATATGGCCGGGATGCCCGCCACCCCCTCCCAACACAATCCCCAAGGATGGGAAGTCGGACACAGGTTAGAACTTTTGGAAGGCGGGAGGGAGTCACCCTCCCGGCCGAATTTATTAAAATATGAAACAAAATTTAAAACATTAAATAAAAGTTTCATCATTATGTACAATTTTACATTTATTACATTTCGATGAAGACATGTTCTTTGGCTAACCTTAACAGATCTCTAATACAAAGGTTTCCTAGCCGAGTCTAACATCCTGAAAATGCATACATTCTAAATTAAAATTGTACATCCTGGCATTAAGGGCCAACGGCAAGGTCTTAACCGGTGTCAGATCCCTACTACCAAAACTCTCGCCCTCACGGTGTGAGTGGCGCATGCGCAGAGGACTCTACCCTCATTGCCAACTGTAACTTCCCTTGTCGTGGTGGGGGCCCCCTTTCCCCTCGACGCCATCTTAAAGGTCGTCCGAGTTCCCGTGTGAGGTATCTGTAGGAAGGACAGCGTGGACTCCCCCCATCCCCACACTCTCTATCCGCCGTCGCGGATATCCGGCCCCCGGGAAATTAGTAGGAGGGGCATCTAGCCGCCTCCCCCCTGGGAGGGGCCTATGGCCATCTCCCCCTAGGCGACCCATCCTTAGTGGGTGCCGCCTCCCCGTGGAAGGGGCCAATGGCCGCCTCCCCCCGGGCGCTCCCATCCATTCTGGGTGGCGCCCCCCTCTAGGGACCTTGAAATTACTGCTCACCGATCATGACCTTACCGCCCGACCAAAAAATAAATACGACAGTTGTTTACTTACTAAGGAAGGAAAAATTCTGACATAGCCTTGATGTGTCATCAACTGCTCTCTCCTACAAAGAAAAACATTATCTTACAGGCAGAAGTCACATCCTTATCTTAAACATTCCTTAACTTTTTCTACAAAGGAAAAAAGGCCTATCTCAGCAAAACTTTATTTAAACCAAACATTGCCGTAAGGGGCTGGTGGGTGGGTCAAAATTGCTGCTTGTTCCGTCGAGGGCTCACGAGCAACGAGTGGGTGCAGCCTTCAGAGCACAGGAACAAGAGGACGCTTCTTCGGATTCCCGCTCTATTTATTCTTCTGCGGGAGGGCGTGTACCCTCCTCCGGTACGCCTACTGGGCATGGTCTTCGGTGTAGGTGTCTAGGACAACCCCTCTTGGGCAGGAAAAGGCGCGCCCCGGCTACGCCGCTTCGGGCATACCAGCCGAGCCACGCCCCCCGTCCAAAATGGTTTCCCTAGAGAATCGGGGCACCCAACCATACGTTCGGGGGGACCGAGTGGTCGCCCCTTTCCAGTTGCACAAACACTTGCAAATTACCACCCACTTCTAGAGCATGATAATGCAGTCGCAATTTGGAAGGGGTCGGCAGGGGACCCCTTCCACTTTGTGACTGTCTCTAAGGACAGGGACCACTACCTGCCCTTAAAAAATGAAACCAAAACGTTTATTTCTTTTTTTTAATACATCCTGTTTTCCTTTAAGGAAAATTGGCTGCATTAAAAAAAAAGCTGCTTTATTAAAAAGCAGTCCCAGACATGGTGGTCTGCTAAGCCCAGCAGGTCACCATCCCTCAGAGGGCTGGCATTCCTAATGGGCACGCAAATTGCGAAAGGCTGATTAATATTAATGAGCCTCGCAATTTGCGACCCCATTGGTATTTGCAAAGCAGTGTAATAATACTGTTTTACATTTCATTTAGCGCCTTGCAATTTGCGACTCGCCATGAGTCACAAATTGCGAGGCTCTAAATGAAAGGGTCTTACATCTGGCCTTTGGTTATTTATCGATCTCTCAACGAAACATAAAGTTAAACATTGTTCAGTTTATCAAGTGTAGACATACATTGTTTACTTCCTGTTAGACCTATCTGCCCTAGGATGGTCTTCCCCCAAAAGTTTTCCTTTCACCCTCCTATTTGTTTTTATTTGTTTTTGCCGGCCTTAGGACTAGTGCTTGTACCCATCCCCTAAATCATGGTAAAATTGACTTACACCTGATTGGCATATTTAATTTACTTATAAGTTCCTAGTAAAGTAGCAAAACATATACCCAAGGCCTGTAAATAAAATCCAACTAGAGGGCCAGCAGCACTTATGGTGCACCCACTTAACTAGCTCCTTAAAACTTGTCCCAGGTCTGCCAGTATATTCTGAATGCAGTTTTAAACTGCCTATTCAACTTGGCTAAATGATCCCCTTGCCAAGCCTTAAATGCCCCTTTTAGTAAATATAAGTCATCCTTAAGGTACGGCTTGGGCAATCCATAGGGCAGGGTGCATTGTAATTAAAAGGTTTGGCATGTAGTTTTATGTTATACAAGTTCTGGTAATGAAAACCTGCTACATGGGTTTTCACTACTTTCAGGCCTATCTCTTCCATGGGATAATAAAGGGTTGCTGTATTACACTTAAGAAGTGCTAACCCTGATTAGGAGCAGGCAGGAAATTCATGTTTGGTGTCTGAGAAATTGTATATTTTTTTAAATCCTTTTTGATGGTAAAATCCAATTTTAAGTTATAATTTTGAAAGGTCCACTTTCAGAAAGTTGTCATTTTCCTGACGTAGTCATTTTGTGCCTTCAGCCTGTTCCTGGGTCTCGTGACTGTGTGTAGTTGGCAGTGGGACTTTGTTTAGTCCTACCTTACAGGCACACATTAGGTGTGCCTGGATAGGCCATCACTGGCAGGATGGGGGTGTAGAGTTGGGCTCAGCCACCCTTTCAATCTAATAGGCTGTGCCCTCTCTTCACACTAGGACTTCACACCACTTCATTGTCATGCAGCCAGGCTGGAGCCAAAGCAGGGGAGTCAGAAAATAAGCCCCTCAGACCAGCTCTTCAGTCCACTTTCTGGACCTGCGCAAGGACTTTCGGAGGACTGCCTGCTGGTGTAGCCCGTGTACATCAGAAGACTACTATGATGCTCCTGGAAGGACTGCTATGCTGTCTGAAACCTGCCTTGAACCCTTGAAAGCCAGCACTGCTTAAGCCCTGTTCTACTCCTTAAACCATGGACTACTAGAGTGACTCCAATGGCTAGTTGGCTGGCATCCAGATTACAGTCCCAAGGACAGAAAAGGCTCCAACTATCCTGAACATGCACTTGGGCCTAGCATTAGTAACTCCCTCCAAGTGGTGCCTCTCCAGTCTTGGACCCCTGGTACTGTGCAGTAAGTGCCCAGATAGGCAAAAACCGAATCTTGCAACTTAGAAATGTTTTGGCTACAAACTGCTCTGAGAACTGAGAGGAGATTGGGACCAATCTGGACATCTATCCACCAAAGGTGCATCACCATTCAGCCTGACTTCAAAGTAGTTCCTGCTACTTCCTCCTCCTCCGCAGCAAATCCTACTGAGAGGTCCTTCACAGAAGGGGTATCCACCCTCGCTGAGCCCTTATTAGCACCAGCCTCTAGCCTTGTCCCTCTGGAGGTTTGTATGTGGAAATCTTCACAGTGACTTCATCCATCGGCTTCCTGACAATGACACCTCTTCCTCCTCGGACACTGCCTGCAGCCTTACCCAGCTGAGTTTCCAACTCTCAGACACTTTTTCACAAAATGTTTTCTAAGTCTGCAGGTAAACATCAATCAAACCCAATCCACTTTTTGCATCTAACCTACTGTTAATCGTGGTCAGCTATATTTTTCAACTTTGATCCGGTCTTGCAAGCAAAGATGTCCGCAGTTGGCCCTTTGATCTTTTAGGTGCTAGTTTTTACCTTAAACTTTACAAATTCATATTTCTGGTTATACTGATTGGATTTTGTAGTATCCTGGTTTCCTGTTCATTTGTATGTATGCCTTTTTCAACCACATGCTCAGCCAGTGGAATGTTACTGTGATGATGTGTGGAGTGGTGTGGCTCACTGGTTAGAGGCAACAGACCAGGAAGCAGAGAACAACCTGGGACCAGGGTTCAATTCCCAACGCGGCAGGGTCATGGACCAGGGTCAGCGGACTCGATAATTCTCGCCTCGGTGCCTAGTCTAACCAGGGATCACACTCAGCAACTCGGGGCATTAGTTTGCCTCATCTCTACAACGGCCCCCCACATTCGCCGGGGATGCCTGGTTTCACCTTGGAGATACCCAGTAGGGACCATCTCACAGGGATAGCCAGGACGGGTTCCCCAGCGGTCTACAGCGCCACGACGTCTCAGGGCAGCAGTGCGCTTTACAAGACACATTACATTACACGTATTAAGGAATGTTGGGAGTCTGTAGAGAAAAGCCACAGTTGAGATTGGGCTGAGCAGCCTGCTGGCTGCTCCTGGTGGGGCTTGTTCAGGACCTGTACTTAACTTCTTTTAATCTCATTTACATATCCTCTAACCAACTACAATAAATCATCCTGACCTACAGCAATCAGCGTGGAGAGTTACTGCAGAGTTGTGTTGTTTTGAGTCAGATAATTTAATAAAATATACTCTATTTTTCTAAATTGATGGATTTTTTTTGTGTTTTCACTTTATTACTATTTGTGTGCTGCATAAATACTTTACACATTAGATCTAAGTTAGGCTTGACTGCTTTTGCAACCCAGGCTTGACTACTTTTTAGGCCCAGTTAGTTTTGCGACCTTTGTGGCTGATGCTTGAGCAGGGTTAACATTCCACTCAACACACAACCCACACAGTTTTTAATTAGTTTTTTTTAAAGTGCACTATTTACTGTTACAAGGATTTTTGATTATAAAAGTAACACTGTTATAATCATACAGTGATATAGGATTAATGAACATAAACAAACACACATATATATTCAAAGATATGTATTTACAAAAAAAAATATATATATATATATAAATAAAAACTTGCTGATGCTGATTCATCGTGGTCCGTCTCCCTTTGTTTGCTGGCGTGCGAGGCTGTGCTGGGTCTGAGACGCCGAGAGATTCGAGGAGGAGTCACGTGGTATATATGTATATATATATATATATATATATATATTATGGTTCAGCGAGGGGTTATTCGTTTTCAGAAATTGGATGGCGCACAACGTGTGATGGTGAGGTAGTTGCGAAAAGGTAGTATTGGTTGGTGCTGCTTGTGCAGAGAAAACCCTAAAACTCTGCAAACAAAGGGTGTAGGAACTAACCCTTATGATAAGCCAGTCATGCGCACACAACACTTTATAACGTTATGAGTATTCAAAGTGAGGCGTTGAAGGATAAGATCACACACGATGTTCTTTCTGTTTAGCTTTAATGGGTATGTGAGTGGTCCTCCTTTCACAGGAGCCACCACCAAGAAAGAAAAACCAGCCTGGTATATTCAGTTAAACAACCATAGGTTTCAGGCCTTATATAGTTAGGAATTAGCATTTAAAAAACCTTGCAAATTCACTTAAAAAACCATAGGTTTCATGCCTTATATAGTTAGGAATTAGCATTTCTCGGAGATCAATCACAGCGAGTCCAACTAGCGGATCTAGTGTCCGAACCAGCCAAGCTGACCTGTGGTGTGCCCCAGGGGTCAGCCCTCTCACCCCTGCTCTTTAATATCTATCTACAGCCGCTGATAGCCGCACTGAACCGGCTGGACTGCAGGGTTTACAATTATGCCGACGATACTCAAATCTTGATCCAGATTGAGCACTCATCTACAGCTCACTTGAGGATGCAAGACATTCTCAAGTTTACCATCAACTGGATGTCGGATAATTTTTTGAAAATCTATCCGGAGAAAACCGAAGTCCTGGCAGTCATGACAGCTGCAAGCCCATGGAGTGATCTGTTCTGGCCGGCGGAACTGGGACCTTTCCCAGAACCAGCAGTGGCAGTAAAAAGTTTGGGCATCAGAATTGATGCCCTACTGTCCATGACTCAGCAGGTGTCGGCGGTGGTGGGCACATGCGTCAGCCTATTGCGCCAGCTTCGGAAATGATCCTTTCTGTTATCATTCTCTACCCTTAGGCTGGCGGTTTCTGCCCTGATACTGACACGCCTGGACTACGGGAACTCTTCATACTATGGCCTACCAAAACATCCCTTAGATAGGCTGCAAGTTGTAATGAACAATGCCGCCAGACTTATTTTCAACAAATCCAGGCGAACTCGGGCCAGGTCCCTACTACAGGAGCTTCATTGGTTGCCAATTGCCCAAAGAGCAAAATTGAAGAGCCTCTGTATTGTACCTTTTACCAGCGCGTGGCGCTATTTTCATGTAGCGTGTGTGTGGTGGCAGCTCATCTGCTTTTATCCTCCCGTTTTCGTATTTACTTTAATTTTGTTTGGAGCACTTATCCCCTGCTTTTAAATTGCCTGGCCCGCATACCCCCACCTCTGCCATCCTAACTTGCACCCTAATTGTTGAAACTCACCGCGCTTTGCGGGTCCTTCGCCCTGTCTCGAGGCGGCCATCTTTGGTGGGTGGGAGCAGCTTGCAAGTAGTCCTTTCTCTACCTTGTTCGCTCAGTATTTAGGTAGGCGAACTTGGCAAGCGCGTCCTTTACCAGCGTGTGGCGCTATTTTCATGTAGCGTGTGTGTGGTGGCAGCTCATCTGCTTTTATCCTCCCGTTTTCGTATTTACTTTAATTTTGTTTGGAGCACTTATCCCCTGCTTTTAAAATGCCTGGCCCGCATACCCCCACCTCTGCCATCCTAACTTGCATCCTAATTGTTGAAACTCACCGCGCTTTGCGGGTCCTTTGCCCTGTCTCGAGGCGGCCATCTTTGGTGAGTGGGAGCAGCGTGCAAGTAGTCCTTTCTCTACCTTGTTCGCTCAGTATTTAGGTAGGCGAACTTGGCAAGCGCGTCCTTTACCAGCGTGTGGCGCTATTTTCATGTAGCGTGTGTGTGGTGGCAGCTCATCTGCTTTTATCCTCCCGTTTTCGTATTTACTTTAATTTTGTTTGGAGCACTTATCCCCTGCTTTTAAATTGCCTGGCCCGCATACCCCCACCTCTGCCATCCTAACTTGCACCCTAATTGTTGAAACTCACCGCGCTTTGCGGGTCCTTCGCCCTGTCTCGAGGCGGCCATCTTTGGTGAGTGGGAGCAGCGCGCAAGTAGTCCTTTCTTTACCTTGTTCGCTCAGTATTTAGGTAGGCGAACTTGGCAAGCGCGTCCTTTACCAGCGTGTGGCGCTATTTTCATGTAGCGTGTGTGTGGTGGCAGCTCATCTGCTTTTATCCTCCCGTTTTCCTATTTACTTTAATTTTGTTTGGAGCACTTATCCCCTGCTTTTAAATTGCCTGGCCCGCATACCCCCACCTCTGCCATCCTAACTTGCACCCTAATTGTTGAAACTCACCGCGCTTTGCGGGTCCTTCGCCCTGTCTCAAGGCGGCCATCTTTGGTGAGTGGGAGCAGCGTGCAAGTAGTCCTTTCTCTACCTTGTTCGCTCAGTATTTAGGTAGCCATGCTGACGCGCAGCGGGGACGCCGAAATGACGCCGGAGTTACGCCAGAGTTCACCCCGTCTGTGCCCGTCCGGGCCCAGACGGGCCCAGGGCTTGCCATTATGCCCGACTCTTCGTCGCCACCTACCACTGGGTTACGATATGGGAGAAAGGCCCGAATCTCGTGTCGCCCGCCCAATCCTTCCATCTGCAGTTTTGCACAGGAGGGAACCATTCCGTTTCTACCGTGCAGAGCCTGTATTACCGGTCATAACTCAGTTGCTGTTAAATCGGCTCTTTCTATGGCGTTACTGAATTGCCGGTCTCTGCCGAGTCACGCTATCGAAATTAACTCACTCATTCTGGACCACGAGCTTGATGTATTATTTCTCACTGAGACCTGGCTCTCCCCCAGCTCGGGCCCTGATATGGTCAGAGCACTCCCCCCAGGTTTCCTCATTTCCCATCTTGACAGACCTGTGGGGAGGGGAGGAGGTACTGCTATCCTTTTCAGAGATACGCTTGCTTGTAAGGTCCAGAATGGAGGGGTGAGTGATTGTGAGAGCTGTCAGTTCTCCCTTCGTCTGTCATCTACCGTGTCTCTGGCAGGCCTGCTGATTTATCGTCCTCCCGGACCCCTGGGAAATTTTCCCAACTCCTTCTTAGAAACTACCGCACTCCTTGCCTCCTCGACAGCCAACTTTGTTGCTCTTGGGGACTTCAATATCCATCTTGATGACCCCTCTAATTCCCCGGGAGTAGATCTGCTAGATGATCTCAAAGCTTTTGGGATCAATCTGGCCAACTCGGGTGCGACCCACGAGGAGGGCCACTTGCTTGACCCCTTATTTTCAAATCTGGACCATTTTAATTCATCTTCTGCGCTGGCTCTGCCTTGGACAGACCACTTTTTGGTGTCCGCATTGTGGCAGTTTGACAGCCCAGCTGCGCTGGTCCCAAGGGTTCACACCATGGAAAGAGCTTGGTCGAGGCTCCCTGTCGATACTTGGGCGGCACATTTGGAGTCAACGCGCCCCCCCCCTGGATCCAACCCGCTAGTCGCTGATGTGAATTTACACAGCTGGCTTACGGACTTGTTGGACACCCTTCTACCCAAAAAGAAACAACTTACGAGGGGGAAGAGAGTGGGTTCGGCCCCCTGGTATTCGTCAGAGCTGAGAACCTTGAGAAAGGGATGCAAGAGACTAGAGCGGCTCTGGAGGAGAGACTGGAGTGAAACGAGTCGGAAAGAATATCGGGCGGCTCTGAGTAGTTATAAATCAGCTATCCGGGTGGCAAAATCTGGATTCTTTGAAGAGAGAATAGGCTCTGCGGCCAACTCTTCCAAAGAGTCATTCAGGGTTATTAAGGAACTACTGAATACCCCCGCACCTCAGGTGATTCACGAGGACCCACACAAAAAATGCACAGAATTGGCTTTCTTTTTTAAAACAAAGATTGATAAAATTCTGGCATCCCTCCCCCGGCAAGGCGAGGTAGCCTCCTTGGGCGACAATTCCAGTTCTCAGTCAAGGATGCGATCAGCGGAGCTGGTCTCTCTTGGTCCCTTTACTGAGGAAGAAGTTCTTTCGGTTTTGAAGACCATGAAGAGCGGCTCTCCGAAAGACCCAGCGCCTATTAAATATCTTAAGCAGGTGGCACCCACCATCGGCGGCCCAGTGACGGACCTTATAAACTTGTCCCTCACTCAAGGGGTAGTACCCCCCAGTTGGAAAGGGGCGGTCGTCAAGGCTCTGTTGAAGAAGCCTAACCTGGACCCCGCCGACCTTGCTAACTTCAGGCCTATTTCCCTGCTGCCGGGTCTCAGTAAGGTGACTGAGAAGCTGGTGAATAGCCGCCTGTCGGACTTCCTGGAGGCTAACTCCCTCCTGGGCGATTCCCAAACGGGTTTTCGTCCAGGTCAGGGTACTGACACCGCCCTGCTGGCGGTCGTGGAGAGTGCTAGGAGCATTTTGGATTCGGGGGGATCAGTGGCAGTGATCCTCCTGGACCTTAGTGCTGCTTTCGACACCGTGGATCATCAGGTGCTTCTCCAACGGCTGTCGGGGGTGGGGTTCACTGGTTTGGCCCTCAAGTGGTTCGCCTCCTTCTTGGAAGGCCGCACATTTGAGGTGTGGGAAGGCCATGAAAAATCATCTTCAATCCCTCTCCAGTGTGGTGTGCCACAGGGCTCTTCGTTGAGCCCTACTTTATTCAACGTGTATATGGCACCCCTGGAGAGTGTGGTACTGCCGCTGGGTATTAAGATCATCAGCTATGCTGATGATACCCAGCTGGTGGTAGGCCTTTCCCAGTCGGCTCACCATCCCGACCGGCTGCACTCGTGTCTGGATAAGATCTACACGTGGATGTGCAGCTCAGCACTAAAGCTTAACGGTTCCAAGACAGAACTGATGCTGCTGGGGAATTCTTCTCCATCTTTATCCCCCAGCAGCTGGCCTGACTGACTGGGACCAGTACCCACCCCCAAGCAGGAGATCAAGAGCCTGGGGGTGTGGCTTGAGCAGGATCTTTCGTTTAAAACTCATGCTAAAAAAACAGCTGGCGTGTGTTTTGGCCTGCTCAGATCAGCTCGGAAGATTCTTCCTTTGCTTCCAGCAGCCACTAGGAGGCTTCTTGTTCAGGGGCTTATCATCTCGCGGCTGGACTTCAGCAATGCGTTGTTCCTGGGTGCACCTGAATCTACCCTGAACAAATTGCAGCAAGTGCAGAACGCGGCCGCCAGGCTCCTGACGGGTCTTCCCAGGCGTTAGTCTGCTCGACCTGCGTTGAAGGCGCTGCACTGGCTCCCTGTGAGGGACAGGGTGAAATTCAAGTCACTCTGTATCGCCCATAAAGTCCTGCAGGGGGTAGGCCCACCCATTCTGGGAGATATGGTTCAGCCCTATAAGGCCCCCCGCTCCCTCCGTTCCGACCATCAGCATCTGTTGCAGGTTGGGAGGGTGAGGAAGGCAAGAACCGGTGGCAGAAGGTTTTCGATAAATGTGGCCACTCTGTGGAATTCTCTTCCCCTGCATCTTCGCTCAGAAGCCAGTCTCTTGCGGTTCCGCAAACTTTTTAAAACTTTTTTGTTCTCCGCTTAACTTCTGTATTAGTGTGGTAGTGCTACCCTCTGGTGAGCGCTGGGATGCCTAATGGTAACCAGGCGCTATACAAAACTCACTAATAATAATAATAATAATAAGGCCATGTATGGCTCGGCTCCAAGCTATATCAAGAAACGGCTTACTACCTACGTGCCAAGTAGGACCTTGCGGTCCGCTGAGGCATGTAATCTGGTTTGCCCCCTGTTTAACCTCGCAGAGCCTTCTCCAATACTGTTCCTCAGGCATGGAATCACCTTCCAGCTAGCCTCAGGAGAGAAACCAATCTTCTCCCTTTCAGGAAGAATCTGAAAACTGTGCTTTTCCTGGAGGCTTGGGGGCCTATCTGATCGGGTGGCTGTGTGCTTCACTGGTGTTGTGTGCCCGCTGATAGCGCTTAGATACCCCTGGGTGATAAGGCACTTTATAAGCTTATGATAACATAACATAACATAACATTTAAAAAAACATTGAAATTGCTCCTATATAGTTAGTTGTACTAACTATATTTCGTGCACCCGCAATCCACTGCTGATTATGTCACATATTACATCATTCATGACATGGTCAGTGACATCACTGATGACATCACTGATGACATCTCAAATATCATCACTGATTACATCACTGATGACATCTCATTTGACATCACTGATGACATCATCCAGTGACTGTGTGTTTCTGTAAAGATTAAATATGTTTTACATATTGAAGAATGAGTGGATGTATAAGTGTCTGGATGAAGGATTTAGTAGGTGCGTGACTGACTGTATGAGTGAGTGATTAAATGTGTCTTACTAAATGCATGGGTTAGTGACTAAACTGTCTGAATGTGAGGTGTTGTGTAAGCTGCTGCATGTGTTGATCAGTAGCTATATGAGTGGCTATATCGGTTATTGATTGGTTGCCCAAGTATTTGAATGGGAGACTTAGTGTGTGTGTGGGTGGCTGGGAGGTGTGTGAGCAGTTGATTCACTAGGTGTATGAGTTCAAGAGCGCATGTGGAAACAGCTATATGGGTAGTTGACTGTGTGCATGGATGTGTTGGTGAGTGAATGGATATCTCAGTGCTACATGTGCAAGTAAGTACATATGTAAAACACAGTGCATGTGAGAGTTGGCATATATAAATGACTATACATGAGAGCCAGTGAATGTGCGAGTGGCTATATGGATTATTGTGTACTTGTATCAGTGATTGTATAAGAGAGTAAGTATGTGTTAGTGAATGTGAATGTGAATGTGAATAGGCTTTTATAGAGCGCGCTTACACTCCAGGGAGCATCTTGGCGCTAGACATCACTGTCTCGACAGAGAAAGAAAATAGGGCAGCTGCTTGGGTAGATCCTAATTATAGATCCTGATCTATGAGTAAAATGTGGTTTAGATTAACGCTAAGCAGATTGAGTCTTCGGTATTGAAGATCCAGGTTTTGAGCATTTTACGAAACAATTTTTCGGACTGGATCAGGCGCATTTGTGGTGGGAGCTTGTTCCAAGCTTTGGCTCCCAGTACTCCGATGGATTTTCCACCTTTTGTGGTTAGTCTGAATTTGGGGACTGCGAGTAGGTTGAGGTTGAATGATCTGAGTGATCGTGGGGGAGTGTATCTTCCAAACCTTTGGGACAGGTATGTCGGTCCTGACTGGTGGTAGGCTCTGAACGTAATGAGCAGGATTTTAAATAGCACTCTTTTGTGGATGGGCAACCAGTGCAGGGTTTTGAGTGCTTTTGAGGCAGATGATTTCCTGGGTAGTCGTAGCACCAGGCGAGCGGCGGCGTTAGTATATCTTTGAATAAGTAAGGTGTTGTGTGTATAACTGTATAGTTGAGGAAATGGAAGTGTGATTGATTCTTTGCATGACTGACTAGGTGTGTGAGTAACTCCATGGATGAGTGGCAGTGTGTGAGTGTCTGCATAGGTGTATGAGCGCATATGATAGTGTTGTATTTATGAGTGACTGTATGTATGAGTGATTCTACGGGTGAATGAGTGAATGTGTGTGTAGACCTAGGAATCAGTGAGTGCGTATGTAGTAACTGGTATTGGTGTGTCAATAGTTTCAAGAATGGTAGTCTGTGTTTAACACTGGGTGTATCAAAGATTATATTAGAGTGTGAGGAGGTGCATCGTATTATCACATGAATGATATCATCAGTGATGTGATCAGTGATGTCAAATGAGATGTCATCAGTGATGTCATCAGTGATGTCATTTGAGATGTCATCAGTGATGTCATCAGTGATGTCACTGACCATGTCATGAATGATGTAATATGTTACATCATCAGCAGTGGATTGCAGGTGCGCAAAATATAGTTACTACAACTAACTATATAGGAGCAATTTCAATGTTTTTTTTAAATGCTAATTCCTAACTATATAAGTCCTGAAACCTATGGTTTTTTAAGTGAATTTGCAAGGTTTTTTAAATGCTAATTCCTAACAATATAAGTCCTGAAACCCATGGTTTTTTAAGTGAATTTGCAAGGTTTATTAAACGCTAATTCCTAACTATATAAGGCTTAAAACCTATGTTTTTTTCAGTGAATTTGCAATTTTTTTTAAATGCTAATTCCTAACTATATCAGGCGTGAAACCTATATTTTCTTTCAATAAATTTCAAAGGTTTTGTAAATGCTAATTCTATTAGCGGATAACGTTTATATATGTTATTATCCTTCTGGGACCACCTGAGCAGCCATCTTGTTTCTCAGGAGAAGTGAGGCACAAGAGAGCATAAATCAAGAGTGGAAAACGCGAAAAGGGGGCAGGGTTGAGACCCCCCTGACCCCCCTAGCCCTTCTCAGGGGGTCCCAGAATTTTTTCTTTTTTTTAAATCCCGGGGTACGCGCACGGTACGCGTACCCTACGTGTGTGGTGCGCGTACTCCGCAATTTCCTTTTTTTTGCTCTTGGGGGACCTTTTGGGACCCCCTGAGAAGGGCTAGAGGGCTGGTGGGTCTCTACCCTGCCCCCTTTTTGTGTTTTCCACTCTTGTTTTGGGCTCTCTTGTGCCTCAGTTCTCCTGAAAAACAAGATGGTGGCCAACACTTCCTGGTTTGGACAGTTTGGAATGTTGACAGTCAACTGCCAGCCAATCAGAAACTTGCTCGCGCATGTAAGGGTACGCGCACGTACGCGTACGGTACACGTACCGTACGCGTATGGTGCGCGTAGAGTGAGCGCATATAGATATATAATTTGATCAAATTCAATTTTCTCAACAACTACTGGAGGGATTTTCACCAAATGTAGAAAAGGCACTACTGCATACCTGTCCCTACCATTTTGCCAAGTTTGGTGTAATTCCGTTCAGCCATTCGTGCTGTAGCCGTGTCTAAAGGTCCCATAGAGAATGCCATTTGAAAAATTTCAAATTCAATTTTCTCAAGAACTACTGGAGGGATTTTCACCAAACATAGCAAAGGCACATCTGCATACCAGGCCCTACCACTTTGCCAAGTTTGGTGTAATTCCATTCAGCCTTTTGGGCTGTAGCCGTGTCTAAAGGTCCCTATGGAAATAAACATGGGGAAAACACGTTTCGGGACCCCCCTTTTGGCCCCCGCTTGACGAATCGCCCCAAAACTTTCAGGGAAGGAGCGGAGCCGAGCTGGCCAAAATTCTGGAAAATTACACACAGATTCCTCAATCGGCACCAAAGTTATTCCCAATAGAATGTTGAGCGCATATAGATATATAATTTGCTCAAATTCATTTTCTCAACAACTACTGGAGGGATTTTCACTAAATATAGAAAAGGCACTACTGCATACCTGTCCCTACCATTTTGCCAATTGTTGTAATTCCGTTCAGCCGTTCGGGCTGTAGCCGTGTCTGAAGGTCCCATAGAAAATGCCATTTGAAAAATTTCAATTTAAATTTTCTCAGGAACTACTGAAGGGATTTACACCAAACATACAAAAGGCACTGCTACATACCAGTCCCTACCATTTTGCCAAATCTGGTATAATTCCGTTCGCCGTTCGAGCTGTAGCCTTGTCAGAATGTCCCTATGGAAATTAACATGGGGAAAACACGTTTTGGGACCCCCCTTTTTTCTTAGCCTTACTTGACGAATCCCCCCGAAACTTACAGAGAAGGAGCGGAGCGCAGCGAGGCAAATTTAGGGCAAATTACAGGCAGATCCCTCAATGGGCGCCAAAGTTATTCCCAATAGAATGTTCGGAATTTCCTATCGTAACTAGGTCCTAACTATATATACCGACTGCCAGTAGGTCATATATATATATATATATATATATATATATATATATATATATATATATATATATATATATATATATATATAAATATATATATATATATATATATATGTATATGTATATATATATATATATTACCTACTGGCGGTCGCCAGTAGGTATATATAGTTAGGATTTTTTCCCTATGGGATTTCTGAAAATTCTATGCCTAATAACTTTGGCGTTTGTGGACGGAATTGGCTGAAATTTTCAGGAAAATGGCACATTTTGTTTCTGAGCAGCCCTTGAAAATTTGGGGGGGTTTTGTGGAGGGGGGGCCGAGAAAAAAGGGGGGTCCCAAAACGCGTTTTTTCCATGTTAATTTTCATAGGGCGGTTGGACTCACTTTTAGCCCGAACGGCTGAATGGATTTGCACGAAACTTGGCAAAATTGTAGGGACTGTTAGCCCGATGTGCCTTTGCTAGGTCTCAATATATGTGCTTCAGTGGATTTTGAGAAATTAACGTTTAAATCAAGATATATATCTGTAACAGCGCTCCGGGCAGCGATCCGGTTAGCGAACCTTTCGCGTATCGGAACTTTGCGATGCGAAGCTGATTGGCCCTCCGGTGTCTGTCAACATTCTAAACAGTCCGGAGCGGCCGCCATCTTGTCTCTCGGTAGGATCGAGAGACAAGAGGAGGCCAAAACAAAGGGGGAAATTACCATAAGGGGGCATAGTAGATCCTCGTTGACCCCCTAGGTTTTATGTGGAGGTTTTAAAAGGGCCTAGGAGGGTCCAAAAAAAAAATTTTTTTTTTTGCGTGGTAAGCGCCAAGTTCGCGAACCGGAAAGCGTTCTGGGCAGCGAACTTTAAGGATAAAAGAATGATAGACTTTTCTAATACTGTATGTTAATTATTTGTTGTTTTTGTTCGTTTTTTTATTTATTTATTTATTTTGATTTAAAAAAAAATTATTTATTATTTTCATAGTTCATTAAAACTTCCAGCATTATATCATCTGGTATCTCGTCAAACATGGATGTTTCTGTCTCTTGTAAGGTTTGAAGAAATTGTTCGTCAAAAGATTGATCCATAAAATCTTCATCCACATTTTCTTCAGTTACAATGTCTTCGGATGTAATCTCGAAGGAAACATTAGTTTTTTCTTGCTCCCCTTCCATTTTTTTGCTGTAAATTGCATAAAAAAAATAATTAAATTAGAAGAGTTAGGGCACTGTTGGGTTTAAGTTCAGACAGGTAGTTCTGTTTTTTTAACAGTGAACTTAAAGTAAGTAAATTCATAATTATAGCAGAGAAGTGTAAGTCAATCAATAAATATAACAGAGGAGTCTATCTGTATCTATAACTATAGCAGGGGGACAGTAAATAATTATCAAAAAACGTTTTTACAAATTAATTTAAAGTGCCACTTACAAATTATCAATTTAATTTACAGGGAGGTGAAAAGGCTCTTGAAATGTAGTTCAGGAAGTAGTAGTCAAAATGGCTGTGTTTCCTTCTCTTCCTTTATATATATTCAGGTACATAACCAATCAAATGTCAGGAAAAAAAAATTGAAAATGAAAGTAACATTTTCATTGGTTGTCAATTCCAACACTTCAGATGTGTTTTGTGAAGTAATTTACCTCACGGTACTTAGAGAGGTCTACAGGCTTAATTAGTATCTCTGGTTTACTCCCTATAGCTGTCTTTCTTTTAACATTACTCTCTGTTTACTTCCCTTATACTAACTCTTCTTTTTTTTAAAAAAATATTTTTTTGGTTCGCTTCAAGTTCGCGAACCGGGCAGCGAACGGGAAAGCGAACCAAAAGAAATAGAGCTTGCCAGAGTGATAAACATTCTAGCAATTTTATTTGAAAGGGGAGGTAGTTCTGAAAAGAACTTTTTTTTTTTGTTTTTGTTGTTTTATTTATTTATTTTTTTTCTGAACATTTTTTGATTTTTTTGTATTTTTAGAACAGTTTTATGTTTTTTTTGTGTTTTTTATGGAGGGGAAAAAACAAAAAAACAGGCATTGAAAAGGGCTCAACAGGAGCAAAAAAAAAATTACTGCTTGGGTGGGTTAGGGCACTTATGGTTTTCGAACACCATATTGATCAAGTTCACGCTCATGTTCCCATACGAGAGCATAGCACCACAATATATACAGGTAAACTTCATATGTTTAAAGTTTGGCTGAATGTTTGGCACAGTTTCCTGTGCCTCTCTTCCTGTCAAAGATATTGTTGACGTAGATCTGGCCACAGGAGTTGTCGGGGGATTATCTTGTAGGTCCCTTAACTCTGCCCGGCTGTAGTTTAAGGGATGCCACCTGGCCATATGGCGATGCATAGTATAGTTGCCCATACTATATTTTTTCTCTGTGCCTCTAGACAATCTGTATTTACAGATGAGGCAGGTGGCATATTTAGCATTGACCTTCTTGTCCCCTGGAGGGATGGAAAAAAACTGCCATATGAAACTTGTTTTCCTTTTAGAAACACGGGGCAACTCCGGGATAAATTCTGGTTGATCTCTATCCTCTTCTTCTTCTTCCTCCTCTTCCTCCTCTCTGTTGGAGATCGATTGACTTGGTGGTCCTCTCTTCTTATGAGGAGGTGGAGGTGGTGGTGGGGGTGCACCAGCTGCAGCAAGTATAGAAGCCATTGCTGAACTCCAGGAAAATGGTCTTTCTCTCACCAAGATGAAAGTCAGAGTGAGGAAAGAAGGAGGGGTTTACATGATTTGGGAAAAGCAAAAGTTCTGAACCAATGAAAAGTGTTATTTTTAGGTCACATGACCTAGTCATACATCATTTGGAAACCAAAAGTGAAATGAACCAATGAAAACTTTGATAAACAAGTCACATGACCTGTTCCGCTTACGTTACGCGGTGCGCGCCGCGTCTCGGATCGCTTCCGGTTCGCGGTCCGGAGCACTTCCGGGAGCGCTAACGCGGCGCGTCATTAGACGCATTACGCGACAACGTGATACGTCGCGCTTCCGCGACGCGTCACAGTTCCGCTAACATAACGTTTACCGGTTCGCGGACTAGGTCGCGGCATCAAGATGAGCTAACGGAAAGCTTCCCGGTTCGCGAACTGGAAGCGAAGAAAAAAAATATTAAAAAAAAAATTATTAATAAACATCTAAAATATATTTTAAGATTTAAAGAAGAATACATTTTACAGTTACAGATGTTAGCTTTTAAAAAACCAATGAAATTCACAGAAAAAACCATAGGTTATAGACCATATATAGTTAGGAATTTGCATTTACAAAACCTTGAAAATTCACTGAAAAAACCATAGGTTATAGACCATATATAGTTAGGGATTTGCATTTACAAAACCTTATTTTACTCGCATAAAACCATTGAAATTCCATATATAGTTAGTTGCGCTAACTATATATCGCGCACCCGCAATCCACTGCTGATGATGTCACATATTACATCATTCATGACATGGTCAGTGACATCACTGATGACATCACTGATGACAACATCCAGTGACTGTATGTTTCTGTAAAGTGTAAATATGTCTTACATATTGAAGAATGAGTGGATGTATAAGTGTCTGGATGAAGGATTTAGTAGGTGCATGACTGACTGTATGAGTGAGTGATTAAATATGTCTCACTGAGTGCATGAGTTAGTGACTAAACTGTCTTAATTTGTGCATTATTATGTCTGTTGTTCTGTAAACTGCTGCATGTGTTGATAAGTAGCTATATGAGTAACTATATGGGTTATTGATTGGTAGCCCAGGTATTTGTATGGGAGACTGAGTGTGTGTGTGGGTGGCTGGGAGGTGTATGACTCTGTGCATAGATGTGTGAGCAGTTGATTCACTAGATGTATGGTTTCAAAAGTGCATGTGGAAACAGCTGTATGGGCGGTTGACTGTGTGCATGAGTGTATTGGTGAGTGAATGGATATCTCAGTGCTACATGTCAAAGTAAGTACATATGTAAAACACAGTACAAGTGAGAGTTGACATATATAAATAACTGTGCATAAGAGCCAGTGAATGTGTGAGTGGCTGTATGGATCATTGTGAACTTGTATCAGGGATTGTATAAGAGAGTAAATATGTGTTAGTATATGTTTGAATAAGTAAAGTTTGTATAACTGTATAGTTGAGGAAATGGAGGTGCGATTGATTCTTTGCATGACTGACTAGGTGTGTGAGTAACTCCATGGATGAGTGACAGTCTGTGAGTGTCTGTTTACACTGATTGTATCTAAGGTTATATTAGAGTCTGAAGAGGTTCATCGTATTATCACATGAATGATATCATCAGTGATGTGATCAGTAATGTCAAATGAGATGTCATCAGTGATGTCATCAGTGATGTCATTTGAGATGTCATCAGTGATGTCATTTGAGATGTCATCAGTGATGTCATCAGTGATGTCACTGACCATGTCATGAATGATGTAATATGTGACATCATCAGCAGTGGATTGCGGGTGCGCGATATATAGTTAGCGCAACTAACTATATATGGAATTTCAATGGTTTTATGCGAGTAAAATAAGGTTTTGTAAATGCAAATCCCTAACTATATATGGTCTATAACCTATGGTTTTTTCAGTGAATTTTCAAGGTTTTGTAAATGCAAATTCCTAACTATATATGGTCTATAACCTATGGTTTTTTCTGTGAATATATATATATATATATATATATATATATATATATATATATATACATATATATACATATATATATATATATCAAAATAATTCCCTTGCAGGCATAGAGTGACGCACAAATTATGCAAAAAAGAAGGAGAGAACTCTGGGTACTTCCCGAGTTTAGGTGGAATGCAGCTCCTGTATGGAGCACCCTCAACACCAGCAACACTCTAAATTTGCTCACCTCAAATGTCTGCTTTTCTATCAAAGTTTTTAAGCATAGGAATAGCACAGTGCTATCCACGCTGAGATGGAAATGGACAAAGTCTTTTGCCATTTGTACAGCAAAGTCTTTAAGCATAGCATTAGCACAGTGCTATCCAAGCCGAACTGTAAAATGACCAAAGCCATTTACCACTCCAGCCACAATATTACAGCTTTGGATTGGTAAAATACCATCCAAGCCAACCTGAAATGAATAATAAAAAGCAACCCCTGACACATGTTTCCATGTCATTACAACTCTACAGAGAGATTTAGCTTTGTCCAGACATTTTTTTTATGCCACCCAGTATAAGTCACATGAAAGTCTGGGTGCGTTTAAATAACTGTTGGTAATAATTCACTAGTGTTTTTTGTGAACAAGGCGACTGGGATCGCCGAAACGCGGCTTTCCTCTTTGCATGAAGCAATTCACTTGAAAAAATGAAATAAATAAACAACTGCAACTCTTCAGCGCATCTAAGTGTCTGTTTCTCCGTGGTTGTCTGTGAAGCAGTTAGGAGTTTAACGTGATATATATATATATATATATATATATATATATATATATATATATATATATATATATATATCCTCACAACCTCAAAATGAAACGATGTTTACAGCGATTTTCTGCACATATGCGCATTTGCACATTTGTTGCAAATTTCGCAAATTTTTAAAGCCATTGAAAGTATCGTATAACTAAACATGGTATTTATGAAATTTATACTTGCACGATCATTACAACTGTTATTACGGAATTGTGCCATAGTATGTCTACCATTTCTGTCGGCAATCAAGTCACATGATCCGTTTTAAATCTTGCACTGTCACTTTATAAACTGTGGTTCTATTGGTTAGGAGTAGCCGAAACGTTATAGCTGCAAAAAATAATTTGCACTAATTTGGTTGGTCCGTGTCCCTGTATGCTGTGAAGTGGCGAAGATATAGCTGCTGCTCATCTGCGAAGTGCTCTATTTATTTGTCTGGAATGTTTCGTACGGCCATTACAACGGACCCTCTCCTTTTCCTTTGGACAACGCCGACAATGAAACTCTGTCCAGGGTCACCTGGATATAATCATTTCCGGAAGGAGAAGGGCGTTTGACCCCCTTGAACCTGCATGTGAAGATGCCATACGAAGAAGAGGAGGCTCTGTGGGTGCCGGGTCGGAGGACGCAATACACCGGAAGGAGAATCTTGGCTTTGCAGCATTCGAAGAAGACAGGTATTCAGGGGTGGAGAGTAATTGTGCATTGGCGCATCCAAGTTCTGAATCAAAAAGATCATTGTATACGTCACCTGAGAGATATTGGTAGTGCTATCAAGTATGTTGGCAGACAATGTGAGAGACCGGGACTCTGCAGCTATAATGATGTTTTCGGACAGCCTCCCGATACCCGCTAACATCCGAGGGAGATTGAATACAGATGACAATCCCAGTAACAGCACATTAAAAAATCAATTCAAAATTTTGGAGAAAAAAACTCAAAAATGAACAAAGCAAATGGTGGGAATCTAAATTGTTACAATTCTACATCAATGTTAATCATATCCCAAGAGGTCTGCAAATTCTAACGGCCCCCAGGTATCAGAATCTCAATCCTGATCTCATGCGGGAATGGTCCGAAAGTAACTTAGAATCGTCCCGACGCCTGGTATTGATTTTAATCAAGTACGCAGATATAGACAGAATGCAATTGCTTAAAGAAATAGCTGCAATCTATGAGGATCTGGAGGCAGTAGGAAACCAAGGAGAAAACTAAGCTGACAAGTGAAATAGTGGAAGGAAAAGCCTTCAAATTTCAGTGAGATCGCAATGATTACAAGCTTGGTCAAATATTTACTTTTTCAAAGAAGTATGATGACCTATGCGGGCCAGCGGCAAAAATATATGCAAAGCCTAGGGCTCCAATAAGAAACAAAGACTAGACCGATTCAACTCTGTCGGACATGAGTTCAGTAGGGGGAAGCGAATCTGATTCTGAGCTCCGAGGAGCGGACATGCAGGGCCAGCGGGCAAACCCTCTTCTGGGGAGGAATTTTTTTTTATGCCACGAGAGAATGCAATCACTCAGACCCCAAGTGCAAAGAAATTACAGCGAAAGCCCTCAAATTACAAACGGAGGCAGAGGAACAACGCAAGGAACAGGGACGTCATACGAAAACAAAAAGAAGGGCAGGGGCCAATGGTCAGCTAAGAAATAACATTGCATGAAGATACCAACTGTACCATTGTGAACCTGACCCCCATGAAGCTCACATGTGATGAGGAAAACATTCTTAAATTGGATTTATCTTTTGCACCGCATACCAATCTAGACTATGCAGCAACTAGATTTGATTTATATAAGGTGGTTAGAAAACTCAAGCTTTGTAAATTTCACCTACTCAAACCGAACAAAAACCCACTGTCCCAGAATCAAGATCTCATGGATGACGTGACCGCCTCAGGTTCGTCAATGCCAAGTGACATTATGGAATTGTGGGAAACTGAGGGGGTGGGATATGATGACATCTCAAGGCAAGATGAAAGACCAGAAACAGTTGCATTGAGGTGAAACAAATAGCAACAAAGACACCTTTCAAGCCACCCTCATCCTTTAGTCCCCTTATGCCCCGGGGGGAAACATCCTTTACGATGCAACTTTTACAACGCAGTGCCTTTACAACGCGGTATTTACAACGACAACCATTACAACGCATTGCGCTGGGGGCGCTCTAGGATAGGGAATACGTTTAATTTACTATCCAACACCTTCCCTAGTGTCCACGGGGACTGGAGTTGGAATAGTAAATTAAACTATTCACTATCCAGCACCCCAAAGCACTATGCGTTGAAAAGGTATTCGTTGTAATTACCGCGTTGTAAAGGCATGCGTGGTAAAAGTATGAAGTATGCGTTGTAACATCATATATACGCCCCGGGATGTAATAGATATTTTCCATGAAAATGTCACTTTACAGTTGAAAGAGCTCCAAAGAGATATCCAATGAAAATAACAAATACAACAAGCAAATGCAACAGTATGAGGCATTGGTTACAAGACTGAGCAAAGAAAAATATATTATTGTCCGAGGAAGTGACTCGGGAGGCAATATTGTACTTTTAACATGAGAAAATTAAGATAAAGAGGCCTACCTCCAGCTTGATGACAGACAATGTTATGAACGCATTAATACAGCAACCATGAAAATTACACAGCAAGAATATTACCACAAACTGGCAAGTGGAGAAGTAAGAATATGTAATGAGAGGATGAATTCAAATACCCCCAAAAATGACAATCCAGTAACTCCCCAGATCTACTTTATACCTAAGGTTCACAAAGATACGGAGAACCCACCCGCCAGACTAATCATCTCTGCAAGGGGTGGGCTTCTGGAAAGAACATCAGTGTACATTGACTATTTTTTATAATGTCAGATGAGAGCTTTAGAGTCTTACATACAAGATACAAGTGACTTCCTGCTCAAATACAACAGGTCACATGGAGGGATGAATACTGGATGTTGGCACTCGATATGACAACGCTTTATACGAGCATTGTACACACTGATGGGATATCTACAGTAAACCATTACCTAGCCCGGAGACCAGAACAATTTGAGGATCACAATATAATGTTGCTACAAATGCTTGAATTCTGCTTACATAATACATTTTTATGTATAACAATCTTCTCTACCGTCAGTTGCAGGGTGTGGCAATGGGGGCCAGTTTCTCTCCAAGCTACGCCTGTCTGCATATGGGTGCTTGGGAGGAACTGGTCATCATAAGTCAAACATGGGGCAATTTTTAATACAAATGTGGTTGCTTGGTATCATTATATTGACGATTTAATTGTAATTTGGAGAGGCGGCAAGAAACATGCTGAGGATTCTATTGCTGTGATTAACGAAAATGAATTCAATCTTAAGTTTACTGTGACTATGAGTCAGTCTAGTGCTACCTTTTTGAATACTGAGGTGTTCATTAGTGACAATAGAATTGAAACAAGACTTTTCAGAAAGATCACTGCAGGCAATACCATCTTGCATGCGGGCAGTGCGCATCCTGCACACTTGATAACCAATTTTCCTTATGGAGAAATGCTTTGACTGAGGAGAGTGTGCAGTAGTGAACATGATTTAAAAATAGCCCAACAAGCCAGCAAGAGTAGGTTTCTTGAAAGGGGATATACTGAACGAGCCATAGATAGCGCCTTAGCAAAATCTATGAAAGTCAGTAGACAGGAACTCCTTGATACTTATAAACCTATAGTCCATTTAGAAACACCTACAAGCACAGTAATGCATAATCAGTCATCTGTGCAAATCAGCCAGTTCAGAATCATTACAGGATACAATAGACAACATACGGAATTGTATAAAATCATTAATCGTAACTGGCCTACAGTTCTGAGTGACCCTGTGGCTTCTTTAAATGCAAGTCATGCACTCATGGTACCAACATGAAAACTTTCAGAGATGATTTTAGTAGCAAGGAACATAGTATTAGCAAGGTACTTACTTGCAAGACTGAATTTGCTACTTCAGTGTGCATGCCAGTTAAGATACGTTGGAAGTACAAAGCATGCGGTGCACAAACGCATCTTACAGCATCTTCGGGCAATAGCAAATAGCAAATCAGGACAACACCTACACTGTAGCCAGGAATTTTAAGGAATTCTACCACAGCGATAATAAGGGCATGACATTTTATGTCATTGATGCAGTAGTCGCAAGTAGGAGAGGATGCGACAGGGAATCCAAGCTCCATAAACTCGACACAAGATATATTTTACAGCTCGATACTAAACATCCAGGGGCGGTTGAATATCATGTCGGACTTACATACTTGTTTACGCTAAACTCTGATTGGAAATTTTTATACATGATCATAAGCAATTTTCATCTTAGTAGGTCAGACCTGTGTGGGGTTTTACCTTTTTGATAATTATTTATTGTTTTAGGATTTTCTAATGTAAAGAGGGTGATTACATAGCCTTCTCCCTCTATATTCAGATTCATGGTAGCCAACCGAAGTCCCCTCCAAATCAAGAATTCAGCCGTTAGAACAGCCCCATAGCCTGAGCAGGCAAAAGCAGGAGGCAGGCAGGGGTTGGTAATTAGTACTTTCCCCATTTGCTAATTTTTAATGTCTATCATTTTTAAATGATGAAATTGCGTGCTGAGATAAAAATATGTCCCCAATTGTATAGGGGGCAATTGTGATATGAATTGGAGACACTTGTACATAATAAGCACCTTACTTGCCATAAGATAGTTGTGACTGTGCTCAGTCCACCCTAATGCAAGATGTATTTCCCCGAATTTGAGTAGCAGGTTCTAATAAGGTTTTCTAATTCACAGTGGATTTATTCTAATGGATATAGTATAGCACTTTTTATTTGCACACTCTTGCACAAAAGACCAATGGACAAAGACTTGTGATTTTATTCTTGTGTCAGGACGGAAGAGGGGAGTGATTAAGAAATTAGGGATTCATGCCATGATTGACCACAGTTGCTTTGATTCTACATTTGGTTATACAGCAATTACACTATACAAAGATGGTGGCAGCAATTTGGTATATATAGATGCAAGGTAAAATAATTTTGTATATATTGCCTATAGCTGTGTGATTTGCACCGACAGAAGATGGAATGATTCTGTAAGTTGTTTTTTTGTACATCGTATTTTTAGTCAAGGATTTAACCTAGCATGGGAATTTGTATTGCTTACGCAATAATAATTTTTAGATGAGGTATTGATAAACTAGCTGGATTTATCCATGTATCCTCACAACCTCAAAATGAAATGATGTTTACAGCGATTTTTTGCACATATGCGTGTTTGCACATTTATTATGAATTTTGCACATTTTTAAAGCCATTGAAAGTATTGTATAACAAAACACGGTATTTATGAAATTTATACTCTATTGCACGATCATTACAACTGTTATTATGGAATTGTGCCATAGTATGTCTTTTATTTCTGTCGACAATCAAGTCACATGATCGGTTTTAAATCTTGCTCTGTTACTTTACAAACTGTGGTTCTATTGGTTCACGTTGTCATGTGATCAAGACTCGGAGGAGCCCAAACGTTATGTCAGCAAAACTGCATGGAATAAAATAATTTGCACTAATTTGTTTGGTCCGTGTCCGTGTATGCTGTGAAGTCTGTGGAGTGCTCTATCATTCTCTATATATATATATACACTGAAAAAAACATAGGTTTCAGGGAGGTCTTAGTTAGTTGGACATTTTACTCGTATAATACCAGAGAAATTTGTCTGTTATAGTTAGTAGAGTTAACTAAAACTTGCATCCCCCCCAATGCACTGCTGATGACGTCACATATTACATCACTCATGACATGGTCAGTGACATCACTGGTGACATCATCCAGTGACTGTGTTTTTCTATAATGTTTAAATATGTTTTATATATATGCCAAGGTGTATGGAAGAATGAGTGGGTGTATAAGTGTCTGGGTGGAGGATGTAATAGGTGTGTGACTGACTGTATAAGTGAGTGTAATTGTGTCTTACTGAAAACATGGGTTACTGACTAAACTGTGTAAATGTCTGCATCAGACTGTCTGTTGTTGTGTAAGCTGTTGCATGGGTTGGTGAGTAGCTACATGAGTGTCTATATGGGTTATTTTTTGTTTCTGTGAGTATCTGCATGGGTGCCTGAGTGTTTATGAGTGTTTATGTGGGTGGGGGTATGTGACTTTCTGCATAGATGTGTGAGTGGGTGATTCACTGGGTGTATGGGTTCAAGAGTGCATCTGAAAATAGCTGTTTGGCTGAGTGTGTGTATGGGTGTGTTGGTGAGTGAATGGATGTTTCAGTGGTATATGTGTGAGAAACTACATATGTGAAAGGCAGTTCATGTGAGTGTTGGAGTATATAAATGACTATATGTGAGAGTGGGTGAATAGTGAGAGTGGCTGTGTGAAAGAGTGTGTGCTTGTGTCAGTGATTATATAAGAGAGTAAGCATATGTTTGTATCTGTATATGAATATGTGAGGTAGTGACTGTATAACTGTATAGGTGAGTAAATGGCAGTGTTTTTGATTTTTACATGACTGGCTAAGTGTGTGAATAACTCTGGATACGTGGTGGTGTGTGAGTGTCTGTATAGGTGTATGAGTGCTTATGATAATGTTGTATTGATGAGTGACTACATGTATGAGTGATGGTATGGGTGGATGAGTGGATGTGTGTGTAGACCTAGGAATCAGTGAGTGCGTATATAGTAACTGATATTGTTGTGTTCATGGTTTCGAAAATGGTAATCTGTATATTACAGTGGGTGTATCAAAGTTTATATTAAAGTGCAAGGAGGTGGATTAGATTTTCACATGGATTATGTCATCAGTGATGTTATCAGTGATGTCATTTTAGATGTCATCAGCGATGTCACTGACCATGTCATGAGTGATGGAATATGTGACGTCATCAGCAAAGCATTGAAGGGGCGCAAGTTATAGTTAGCTCTACTAACTATAACGGACACATTTCTCTGGTTTTATTCAAGTGAAATGACCAACTAACTATAATGTCCCTGAAACCTATGGTTTTTCAGTGAATTTTTAAGGTTTTTTAAATGCTAATTTCTAGTTATAACGTCCCTGAAACCTATGGTTTTTTCAGTAAATTTGAAAGGTTCTTTAAATGCTATTTTCTAATTATGTTCATTAAACCAAAGGTTTTTTAAGTAAATTTGAAAAATAAATTGTGATATTTTGTAACTTTGAAATCCTAAAAATAGTTTACATAATTTTCTGTGTTTGGTATTAAAAGTATATAATGTCTTCTTTTTTATTAAATACTAAAATATATTATTTTTCTTAGAAAAAAGTGGAGTCACGCACCCACCGTGTACCTATCTTGGTGGGTGCGCGTATTCAAATTGACATATTGGTGAAGTCGTAAAGGACCCGTGTTTCAGCCAGCCCACTCCGCTTATGCTTACAGGTAAGAAAAGAAAACGCTACATGTCCCAGGTCGTCCCTGTAGTGATCTGCTGATCACAGCTCTAGTTGACAGCATGCCACAACCACTCCCTCATGGCAGGTTTACACCCACACCACACCCATGCAGCACAGGCGTCACAGGACATGTCACCCCATCAATAAAAAGGGCCGGGCACATGTGCTCGACGCCATTACCATTCTCTCCCATGACTTGAAGTACAAAGAGTTGGTGGCAGCCGAGACTCTTTGCCCGACTCAGGCCTCCCGCCATATGATGATGACTTGAGTTTCATTGAGTTTGTGCCACCAGAGCTGAGCGGGTGTGCAGCCTGCGATGATGCATAGGCCTCGATACACCATCCTGCCAATCCTGGCAATCAAGACCCAATTTGAATTCTGAGCTGGCTGGACCACATGTACGCCACACAGAGATGACTCCTGGGTGCGGTGAAGCAGAATGTGCGGGGGCCTGACCACCCTTCCCTACTACCACAGAGGCAGCTTAGAACAGGACAGAGGACCTTCCCAAAATGCATGCCCCCTCAGCCACACAATAGTTGATTGTTGGGAAAGGTGGAAACCAAGAATGTGTGAAGGAGGCAAGTCACCCATCAATAACAATGCACACAATGCCAAGTGCAGCGGTGATGTGCTGGATAAACTTCACAGACCTCTCCATGTGTACATATACTGCTGGTGCGTGTATTGTTGTGGACAGTGGATGCAACCATGTTACCTCAGTCAGTGGCGAACATCTCGGTCATGTAGCTGTGTAATCCCCCCATAAGCAGAACCGGAAGCGGAGTGGCTGGTCCAACGTACGCCACGCCAGCGTAGGAGTGTGAATAAATAGACCAGGGCTCTGGGTGTGGTTCACTTCTGGCAAGTCCAACAAGTCTGCCAGGGCGGCAGCCTTCACCCTGCCACGAAGCCGCCGCTCTGACCCCTGGCCTCCTTGACACAGGCCCCCTGCGAACACAGTACCACAGAGTTTTGTCTCTACAGACTACTGCCTTCGATGTGCACTGCGGATAGCAGGGCTCAGAATTCTGATCAAGTTGCGATTGCAGATGACTCAGTCCAGTGGTTTACAAACATTGCTCCCAGTGCAGCCCGCTTGCACCACGCATCATTGCTAGCTGTGCACACACTCAGTGCTTCAGGTGCCACTAAATCAGTGCACAAGTCATTGCCACGTACCCTTATTAAGGCAGAATTAATTAGACAAAAGACATTGCTACCAGTGTGGCCTGCCCAGACCACGGATCATCGCAGGCTGAGCACACGTTGAATGGTTCAGTTGCCACTAACTCTGTGCAGATCAAGTCAATGCCACGTGGCTGTGTGCCCTTGCTGCCTGCTGCCTCTGGCCCACACTGCGGACAGCAGGGCTCACAATTCACATTGAGTCATGATTGCCGAATACGCAGTCCAGTAGACCGCAGACATTGCTCCCAGTGTTGCTCGCCCGAACCGAGCATCATCGCAGGCTGCACACACGTTCAGTGCTTCAGGTGCCACTAACTCAGTGCACCACAAGTCTTTGCCACGTAGCCTTACTAAGGCAGAATTCATTAGACAAAAGACGTTGCTCCTAGTGCGGCCCACCCGGACCAAGCATTATTGCAGGCTGTGCACACGCTCAGTGCTTCAGATGCCACTAACTCAGTGCACCACTAGTCATTGCCAAATACCCTTAATAAGGCAGAATTAATTAGACAAAAGACATCGCTAACAGTGCGGCCCGGCCAGACAATGCATCATCGCTGGCTGCGTAATGTAAATAACAAGGACCCCCTGTTCAGAAAATTAATTCAAGGTACAGGGAAATAGACAATGTAAACAAATTGGCAGATTGTCGACATATAACAAGGGAGAAATCGTAAGGAAGACACCAAACTAAGTAATTATAAAAATATAAAGTCTCATTTAATAAGTAAACGAATGTTCATGGTTAAAAACAATCAATAAAATACACAAATTACACAAAAGAAACCTATTGCATAAACAACCAAATAATACAAAACACAGTATATCCCATTAAAAATACATATAGTATAACATGTATTCGTGGCAAACAGATTGTATTGTTCGACGCGCGTTTCGGCGTTATTTGGAACGCCTTCTTCAGGAGCCACAGTAATATCAATGACATAGGATGTTGCAAATGGAAAGGATACTGAACTCTGCCTTTCTAGATCAAACTCTTGAGAAAACAATATGGGTTTCGAAAGTAATCGCTATTGACTCTCCTTAGGGGGAAGGACTTCTTTATGTGTAGTCACGATAGAGGATGTATCTATCTGGCCTGTCTTTCCTCCACTGATTGTATCGGAGTGGCCCAGTAACGGAAAACACGTAGCGCTATGGCTATAACATTGCGGAAGATTTTGCGGTATTGAAATGATGTTTCTATCAGATGCCCGGTATTGGGGAAAATATCTCAAACTTTGGCGTAGCTACAGATAGAAAACGCGAGAATGCAGTCATAGAGCTCGTTATACAGTCAATGCTTAAAATTGCCGTCTCCGGTCGGCTTTAAAAGAATAGTTTGGTCGTATCTTAACGGTACCGATGTGTCCGTAAGAAGCAACCTGCGAGACCCGCGCTGGTACAGACTGCTGGCGTCTCACAGCCCTTGCAACAAGATAGGACCAAACTATTCTTTTAAAGCCGACCGGAGATGGCAATTTTAAGCATTGACTGTATAACGAGCTCTATGACTGCATTCTCGCGTTTTCTATCTGTAGCTACGCCAAAGTTTGAGATATTTTCCCCAATACCGGGCATCTGATAGAAACATCATTTCAATACCGCAAAATCTTCCGCAATGTTATAGCCATAGCGCTACGTGTTTTCCGTTAATGGGCAACTCCGATACAATCAGTGGAGGAAAGACAGGCCAGATAGATACATCCTCTATCGTGACTACACATAAAGAAGTCCTTCCCCCTAAGGAGAGTCAATAACGATTACTTTCGAAACCCACATTGTTTTCTCAAGATTTTGATCTAGAAAGGCAGAGTTCAGTATCCTTTCCATTTGCAACATCCTATGTCATTGATATTCCTGTGGCTCCTGAAGAAGGCGTTCCAAATAACGCCGAAACGCGCGTCGAACAATACAATCTGTTTGCCACGAATACATGTTATACTATATGTATTTTTAATGGGATATACTGTGTTTTGCATTATTTGGTTGTTTATGCAATAGGTTTCTTTTGTGTAATTTGTGTATTTTATTGATTGTTTTTAACCATGAACATTCGTTTACTTATTAAATGAGACTTTATATTTTTGTAATTACTTAGTTTGGTGTCTTCCTTACGATTTCTCCCTTGTTATATGTCGACAATCTGCCAATTTGTTTACATTGTCATCGCTGGCTGCGTACATGCTGAATGCTTTAGGTGCCTGCGCAGATCAACTCAATGCCACATGGTTGTGGGCACTTGCTGACCGCTGCCTCCAGCCTACACTGCGGACAGCAGGGCTCACAATTCAGATTGAGTTGCGGTTGCAGATGACGCAGTCCAGTAGGCAACATACATTGCTCCCAGTGCGGCCCACCTGGACCACTCATCATCGCAGGCTGCTCACATGCTCAGTGCTTCAGGTGCCACTAACTCAGTGCACCACAAGTCATCGCCACGTAGCCTTATTAGGGCAGAAAGAATTCGACAAAAGACATTGATCCCAGTGCGGCCCGCCCAGACCTGGCATCATCGCAGGCTGTGCACACGCTCTGTGCTTCAAGTGCCACTAACTCAGTGCACCACAAGTCATTGCCACGTAGCCTTATTAAGGCAGAATTCATTAGACGCAAGAAAATGCTCCCAGTGCGGCCCGCCCAGACCAGGCATCATCGCAGGCTGCACAGATGCTCAGTGCTTCAGGTGCCACTAACTCAGTGCACCACAAGTAATCACCACGTAGCTTTATTAAGGCAGAATTCATTAGATAAAAGACATTGCTCCCAGTGCGGACCACCCAGACCAGGTAGCATCGCAGGCTGCGCACACGCTCAGTGCTTCAGGTGCCACTAACTCAGTGTACCACAAGTCATTACCACGTACCCTTATTAAGGCAGAATTCATTGGACAAAAGACGTTGCTACCAGTGCGGCCTGGCCGGAGCATGCATCATCGCTGACTACGCAAGCACTGAGAGCTTCAGCTGCCACTAACTCTGTGCAGTCAATGCCACATGGCTGTGGGTCCTTGCTGACCACTGCCTCCGGCCTACACTAAGGTCAGCAGGGCTCACAATTCAAATTCAGTCTTGATAAATTTCAGAGTCCAGTAGGTAACTAACTATAGCGTCCCTGAAACCTACATATTTCGACAATGTATTCCACAGGTATTTCATCTTTTGTTCTATTTGCCTACACTGCGGTAATCAGGGCTCACAATTCCAATTCAGTCTTGCTTTATTCATTGCAGAGTGAACTGTACTCTATGTCCTCAGAATTTGTCAAGGGGAAGTGACAAAAAGCATTCCTCGATGTCTGTGCTGACTACTGCCTTCAATCTACGCTGCGGAGTGCAGGGGACTCAATTCAGATCGAGTCGCAATTGCAGATGACGCAGTCCAGTAGGCAACAGACATTGTTACAAGTGCGACCCACCCAGACCACGCATCATCGCTGGCTGTGCACATGCTGAGTGCTTCAGGTGCCACTAACTCAGTGCACCACTTATCATCGCTGGCTGCGCACATGCTGAATTGCCACTAACTGTGCAGCTCAACTCAATGCCATGCGGCTGTGGGCGCTTGCTGACCGCTACCTCCACCCTACACCACGGACAGCAGGGCTCACAATTCATGATTGCAGATGATGCAGTCCAGTAGGCAAAACACATTGCCACCAGTGCGGCCCTCCCGGCCCACGCATCATCGCTGACTGTGCACATGCTGAGTGCTTCAGGTACCCCTAAGTGTGCGTTCAAGTTAATGCCACGTGGCTGTGCGCCCTTCCTGACTGCTACCTTCAGCCTACACTGCGGTCAGCAGGGCTCACAGTTCAAATTCAATGTTGATTCTTTAATTTCACAGTCCAGTAGGCAACTAATTATAACGTAATCCATGTACAAAAGAGAAGGTAGACCAAAATCAAAGTCAATGTCCTCCAAGTGTATCCAAACAATATTCTTTTAGTATCCTTGCTTCAAGAACTGGTTTTATATCAGCTATAGCTTTAGTACAATGACCAAATTCATCTTGCAAGTTCAAAGGAACACTGAATGGCAGTCTACACTGCAGTTTTGATTTATTAATTGCAGAGTGAACTGTACTTTATGTCCTCGGATTTAGTCAAAAGGAAGTGACAAAAAGCATTCCTCAATGTCTCTGCTGCATACTGCCTTTGATCTACACTGCGGACAGCAGGGCTCACAATTCAGATTGAGTCGTGATTGCAGATGATGCAGTCCAGTAGTCAAAACAATTGCTCCCAGTACAGCCTGCCTGTACCATGCATCATTGCTAGTTGCGCACACCCTGAATGCTTCTATTACCCCTACCTCACTGCATCACAACTCCTGGACTCTTTATGATAGAATCTTGTGTGTATGATTTCAGATCTGCTGCCCCTACCCCAGTGCACCACAAGTCATGGACCCTTTACGATATAAGCCTTTGTGTGTTATTTCCCATCTGGTGCCTCTAACTTAGTGCAACACAAGTCATTGACCCTTTATGATCGGATCTCTGTGTGTGATTCAATTATTACTGTTTAAATTGTTACCAGCACCAACCATTCCCTGAGGGCTGGCTTACACTAACCCTACACGCATCCAGCACAGACATCACTAGACATGTGACCCTGGTAATAAAAAGGGGCAGAGCATCCCCGTACCCAGTCCCACTATCTGTCTCACTGTGTCCGTGTGTTCATTATGTATGCATGATGCCCCTGGGCCCTACCACATTACATCATGCACAGCGCATGCAAACATGTTACCTCTGGCAGTGGGGAAAACTTGGGTTATGTAACTTTGTCTGGGTCATTTTATAAGTACATGGGTAGAGGCTGGATCTTTACAGTACTGCAAGGAGAGTGTATAGTCAATTTATAAGTGCTTGGGGATTGGTGGAGTGATTGGATAAGTACATATGTTGGAGGAGCCTTACCCCGGAGCACAAGCTTGGCTCTAATTGGCTGCCCTCCATGTGCCAAAAACTGAAATTTGGGCTTTGCATGGCCCTGTATTGCTACAGTTGCAACACTCCACTGATGTGCAATAAACATTCATATCCACGCAGATTTGTCATGACCACGATCTTTTATGTGTGGAAGTCGGGATGAATGCACGGTCAGTGGTTCCCCCTACCTTCCATTTTGGTCATGTTGTGGGACTTGGGTCTCAGGGTGACACATTGGTGCTTGCGGCCCGGGTGGTGGCAGCACTACAACAGGGACACCCACATCAGTTGATTCCTCATACAGCCCAGGACAGAACCACACCCAGAGCTCCTGAGTCATTGATCACCGTCTCACGCAGGACTGGCATACACCAGGCCAGCCCACTCCGCTTACGCTTACAGGGAGGGACGACAAAGCTAAATAGCCCAGGTTTTCATTGTAGGGATCTGCTGGTCACAGGTCTGTCAGTATGCCACAGCCACTACCTCATGGCTGGTTTACACCCACAACACACCCATCAAGCACAGGCGTCCCAGGACACGTGGCCCTTCCAATAAAAAGAGCAGGGCGCACATGCTCGACACCATCTCCGACCTCTCTCGGGGTGTATCCGTGTGGTGCGCATGTGGGCATGGGGACCCAGGGCCTGCGACAACACATTCCGCCATCCCGGAAGTGACATTATGGCGTCCACACCCCTTTACCCAATCATACAGGGTCCATGACTTTTGGGGCAGAGACTTGGTAGCAGCAGATGCACTGCGGCTGGCACATGCACACTCCCACGGGATGGTGACTTTTGGTGCACTGAGGTAGGGGCACGGTAAGTGCTGAATGGGTCTGCAGCCTGTGATGATGCCCCGCTCCAGCGGTCCGGATAGATCAGGTTTTGTGTGCCCTGCTGGACCGCAGTGTATCCCTGAGCCATCGGACAATGGGGGCCTACCGTCACATAGCGTGGCTTCGCTGGTCACAGAGTTAGTGGCTCCACAAGTGCTGAGCAGGTGTGCAGCCTGCGATGATGCCGGGTGCACTGGTATGTCTTCTGCCATGGCGAAATCAAGACCCAGCCCCAAATGTGAGACCTTGTGGCCTGCAGAGTGGGGCTGAATGATGTGGAGGGTGCCCTGTCTACGGGCCCCGGGCATGGGGCTTTCTGTGGCACGTGGTGGGTTGTCTTTTCTACACGTAGGTGACGGCAGGTGAGCAGTGAGGCCTGGGTGTGCAAGGGAGGGTGACACCTCTGGGTGGTGGGAGTGAATGGTGTGTAGCATCCTGGGTGTGCAGGGGCGTTCAGACACCTCTGGGCAGTGAGAGTGGATGGTGTGCAGCAGCCTGGGTGCACAGGGGTAGGCAGACACTTTTGGGCATTGGGAGTGGATGGTGTGCAGCAGCATGGCTGCGCAGGGGAGGCACTCACCTCTGAACAGTGGGAGTGGATGGGGTGCAGCAGCTTGGATGAGCAGGGGAAGGCATACACCTCTGGGCAGCTGGAGTGGATGGGGTGCAGCAGCCTGGATGTGCAGGACCAGAACAGCAATGAAGGCGTGGGCAGTTGTATAAACCCTGCCATTACAGATTATATACTATGTTTCAGATGAGTGAGCTTGAGGGTTGCAGTATGACCCGGCACATGGTTGGAGACACTCCGGTGGTTGAAAGGTAAGCTGTTAGAGTTTTGTCCACAGTGTTGGCACTCACTCTCCCTCTCCATCCCTTCCTTTCTCTCTCTCAAACTCTTTCTCTCTTTCTCTCTCTCTTTGTCTCTCTCTCACTTTTTCTCTCTTTCTGTCTCTCTTCCTCTGTCTCACACTCTTTCTCTCTTCCTCTCTCTCTCACTCTTTCTCTCTTTCTCTGTCTCTTCCTCTCTCTCTAACTCTTTCTCTCTGCTTTGATGGGCGCATGACGCACAATCTTATCTTGCTTTTTGTCTTGCAGGCTGTGATTCACAGATTGAAGAAGGATGACACGCCAGGGCTGTACCTACTTTTGTTTTGTTGTTTTGTGTAAATAAAATCTTTTATATGTAAATCCATAGATGACTGTGATTCTCATTTGTCCAACCTCACATGGTTCTTCATTGTTAGAATTGTGCGACATCAGCTGTTTTCTTATGTTCCAGATTTCAGAAGGTTGCTGTCACATTTGTTTGTAGTGGGGTCAGGGGGAGATGGCGGTCAAGAGGGTAGTGGTTGGGGGTGACAAGTAAGCATGGGCGGAAAATCCGTTACGCTCGCGGATTTTGCGGATTTTCGGTAAATTCGCAATCCACGAACGCTCGTGAATTTACCGAAAATCCGCAAATTCGCACGCAGCGGATTTTTTTTCTTTGCGGTGTAAGTTCGCAATTGCGAACATGTAGGTGCGGCGGGCAGCAACAATCTCGCACTCGCGAAATTACAAAAATTGCAATTCTGCACAAGAAATCTACTAGCAAGCAGCATAGACCTTCTGAAAATGATGATTTTTATCAGAATAACTCCTCAGGTTGACATTTGCATGCACTTTTTTGGATTTGAGGCCTTTTGATTTTCTTTGGATAACTTTTGGATTAGAAATCAACTTACTCATATAAGCTTGGTGGGGCATTACAGTTGCTGTAATGCTGTTCTGCAGAAAAACGAGTTTTGCATCATTAGTAACCGTTCCCTGTAGTGCTTCCTGACAAGGGCCCCTCCAGAGTTCAGTTGCTAGTTGCAACAATTGTATGAGCCCTGCTCTGACCCTCACAGCAGGCTCATAGAATAGCTACAAGTAGGCCACAAAGGTCCTGGAAAAAAAATTGCACTGCAACAGAAAGCAAATTACAGATAAGGAAGCAGGTGCCAGACTGGAATTTTAAAACAGTGACAAATTAATAAATCAACCCCAAATTAATTCATGTCAGTTGAAGCAGGCAGGTGTGCTTGCTTTTCCCCCCCATAATCTACAGTGATGATGAACCAGAGGGTGGCATTGATGTACCAGAGGGTGGCATGGGTGAAACAGAGGGTGGCAGGGGTGAAACAGAGGGTGCTGGTTACCTGTGATGATGAACCAGACGTAGAAACAACATAATCGTGACCGTTGCGAGCCGACATGTAAGTTCGCAATTGCGAACTGTTACAAAACCCTCGCGAACTGTCAGAAATCCTTGCGAACTGGCAGAAATCCATGCGAACACAAAAAAAAATAATCCGCAAATTCGCGAGAATTCGCGGATTTTGCAGATTGCGAGTTCGCAAATTCGCAAAATTCGCGAACGCCAGATTCGCAAAATTCGCCCATGCTTAGTGACAAGGCACTCTTGGGTGTCCGAGCTGCATGATCGTAGGCTCCATGGCATCTGTTGTGATTCAGGTGTGGCTGTGGGCTGGGCTCCCTTTCATATTGCAGGTTGTAGTCCGACTTTACACCAGGTCAGAGCAGGTGTAAACTTCCTGGTGCTAACGCACATTATCGCCTCTTTGGTGTTCTCTTCGCCGATCTTGCTGGTCATTGAGAATGTTGCGAAGTGGTGTGTTTGCTGCTTTTTGCACGTGAACGCTTACTCGGCATTTCATTAGCGATATTTGCCGCAGTCATCTGTGACGATGTTTGTTATGACTGCTATCGCTGGTAAACTGGTGATATTGACTACTTGCACCAGCTTGTGGATGGTGCGTTAAATTTATCACCATTCTGGCTGCGATAAAGTGCTGTTAACTTGGCGATGTGTCCTTGAGAGTATGCCCCTCTGTGTTTTAAACACCTGAGAAGTACTTGAGTGCCGCGCTGAGAGCTGCGCGCTGCGCGCTCTTCATATTCACACTAGGGGGCTGCGCTGAGAGCCGCACACCCTTCATGTGCACACTAGAGAGCCATGCACCCATCGTGTTCACACTAGGGGGCCGCGCTGAGAGCCGTGCACCTTTCATGTTCACACTAGGGGGCGGCGCTGAAAGCCGAGTTAGGGTCACCACTCCAATTTTTGGGGAAAAAACCATTTACTTTCATTAATTTACATTCGACTCAGTGACCCAATACCCCGAGGCGTGCCCACATCTACATATTTTTTTTGTTTTTTTAAAGGGAGGGAGGCCCACGTGGCCCCACTCTCAGACCACTTCTGGCATTGGGTACCCCATCCCACATGGCCAGGCCTCTCCACTGAGGACCGTGGGGGGAACCCCAATGTCCCCACAGTCCTGCCAGCTCCCCACCTCCTGCGGGAACTGGCATTGCTTTTGGGCATTGGGAGCTGCTAACATGCAGCTTCCCTTGCCCAAAATCAAATCTCTTTTCTTTTATTGAAGCGAGAGAAGGTTTTCCTCCTCTCGTTTTAACGAAGCAAACCAGGGTTTGCTATCACAGGGTGGAAGCCATGCTCCCGCCCTGTCATAACAAACAGCAATGTTCCAGGGGACATTGCAGGAGCTGTCCCTGGGGGATGGCGGTCCCCAGGGCCATCAAGCACTCCAGGAGGGGGCCGCACTGCCCCTTCCCTCTATTTTCAAAGCCCTGAGGTGGTGGTGGTCCCCGGGGCTGTTGGAGGGCCGTGTGCCCTCCCTCACCTAATTTACTAAGCACCAAGGAGGTAGCGGTATAATTATACAATTGCCCTCGGGACCTGGCCCACCTGGGGGCTCATTTAAATGAAGTGGGAGTGCCCCCGCTTTGTCATCCAGATTCGTGCACCCCGCGCGCATTCAGAAGTTACATTTTTTTATTAAATGAGGGGTTTGCTATCACAGGGTGGAAGCCATGCTCCCGCCCTGTCATAACAAACAGCAATGTTCCAGGGGACATTGCAGGAGCTGTCCCTGGGGGATGGCGGTCCCCAGGGCCATCAAGCACTCCAGGAGGGGGCCGCACTGCCCCTTCCCTCTATTTTCAAAGCCCTGAGGTGGTGGTGGTCCCCGGGGCTGTTGGAGGGCCGTGTGCCCTCCCTCACCTAATTTACTAAGCACCAAGGAGGTAGCGGTATAATTATACAATTGCCCTCGGGACCTGGCCCACCTGGGGGCTCATTTAAATGAAGTGGGAGTGCCCCCGCTTTGTCATCCAGATTCGTGCACCCCGCGCGCATTCAGAAGTTACATTTTTTTATTAAATGAGGGGTCCTTGTGGGACCCCTTCAGCAGGCCTAGGGGGTCACAGTGTTTCTACCCTGCCCACTTTTCTTCAGTTTTAACTTTGTTTTACTGTTTTCTTGTGACTCGGTTCTACAGAGTCACAAGATGGCTGCCAACACTTCCTGGGTTGGAGTGTTGGCAGCCAATCACAGTTACGCTCGTGGTCGGGAGGGTTCGCGAACCCACCACGTCCCTAGATATCAAAACTTTCCTTTTTTGAATTTCTCAGCAATTACTGAACGGATTTACGCCATTTGTAAAAAAGACACTTTCTGAACCAAGCACAACCTTTTTGTCAAATTTGGTGAAATTCCGTTCAGAAGTTCGGGTTGTAGCCTTGGCTAAAGTGTCCTATGGGAATTTGATTTTCAACTTTTATTTTTGAAATTTCTCAGGAACTACTAAATGGATTTACACCTTTTTCTGAACAAAGGACTACCTTTTTGCCAAATTTGGTGTAATATCGTTCAGCAGCTTAGGCTGTAGACGTGTCTAAAATTTCTTTTTTCTCAACCCCCGCTTGGCGAATCACCCTGAAACTTTCAAGACAGGAGCTGACCTGAGCTGATCACAAGTTTTTAACATTTCACGAACATTCGTCAACTGGCGCCAAAGTTATTGGGAAAACAAAAAATGCTTTTCCTATGGAAACTAGGTCCTAACTAGAACTACCTCTTGCGACCACCAGTAAGTAATATATGTATATGATTACTAAAAATAAAGGTTAATGTAACATTATAATGAGGTGAATATGTCAATGACAATGTTAATGGTTTGAACTAAAAAACATAGAATTTCACTAGTTATAGTTAGTAGAGGAAACTATAAGTTGCACCCGCCATGCACTGCTTGTGACCACCCATAATACATCATAGATGACATGTTCTATGTCATCATTTATAACATCACTGATGACATCTCAAATGACATAATTGATGACATCTGTGATGACTGTAAGAGTTGCGACCAAGCACTTACCTGAAATCCGGGACAGACTACAGGAGTGATGACTAGTTCTCCAACCCTCCTAGAACACCTCTTGGTGCTACTGAGGAGAACAGATGCCCTGGCAGGTGTTCTAGGGGGGAAGGGGAGTTGGCAAGAGAAAAGAGAAGAGAAGACACCGCTATGTTCTGCCACTTGGGCCAGCCAGGATCCTAGTTGTGGAATTGCAGGACTACCATTCGTCTTCTTTACATTAAAAAATAACCTGAATTAACTAACATGGAATGTATAGCTATCTACATATAAAGTATCCTTACTGTACTAGGCCTAGAGAATGATATCAATTTTTTTTTTGCCAAATCTGTTTTTATTAATTTGAAGTTTGCACTTAGTCATAACAGGCATATCATGTATAAACTTACAATCATACTTAAGGCAGCTCTCCAACTCATGAGCATGCGGCCCCCTTTGCTTCGCATGCATTCAAACTTTACTTTGAGTGAAACGAGGAGTGCTCGCACAGGAGCCAGCTTTACTGCAGTGCAGAAGTCATGGTGCAGTCTCCGAGGGTACAAAGTAAAAGCAGTTCATCTACCTCCTGGCATCTTTTGTAGTCCATTGCCTACCAGTTGTCCCAATCCTTGAAACAAATGATTGATTTATAAAACAACAGAACAGCAACAGTAGCAGCATAAACAGTGTGTACATACTCAACTCCCTCTCCCCTCCCCTCATGCCCCACCTCCGGCCCCTGGGGCCCCGTAGACTCTCCGCAGCCAAGACCACACAATTGTGAGTACACTTGTGCCAGGGTACAGCCAAGTTAAAGCATTATCTGACTATCTCGTCAGTGTAAGGGCCTGTGGCATACCTTCGCCTATGCGGTCATTATCTACTCCTTCCGTGTGCCTCGTGTGTCCCTCCCTTTCCATTTGCTGGAGCGTACAAAGCATCTGCTCCCAGTGAGCCGCTATAGGCTCCTTCCGCAGTCCCAGTGTTTCCTCCCTTCGGATGGCCTTCCCCTCTGCCCTAGCCCATGCCTGAAATGAAGAACTCCATGCCCGTGTGTGTGGTGGGTCATGCGCCTTCCACTTATTTCTGAGGAGGCGTTTTGCAACCATTAGCCCTAGGTCCAGGAATCAGGACATTACCTTGTCCTTAGGGGTCCTCCTAAAGTGATGCAATATGTACTCGGGCCAATCAAAGGCTATGATGTGACCTGTGCAACCCTGTAGCAACCCACTAATTGTGCGCCAGTAAGTACCCAGCCCAGGGCAGCTCCACACCATATGCAGAAACCCCACCCCCACCGCATTACACCTGGGGCACAGTGCATCGGTACAGTGAAAATACCGGTTAATCAGGTCAGGTGTGAGGTACGCCCTGTGGACGATAAATAGCTGGATTCGGCGGAATCACAAGTTTCTGGGGATATGCACTGGACTTCTGAGTATCCTCATCCACTCCTTATCCACCAGCTGGCGCCCCAGATCCAATTCCCATTTGCAGTGAAGTGGAGCCAAAATGAAAGCTGCATGCGCCCGCAGCGATGCCGTAAACCAGTGGACCAGGTATCTGCCTCTCCCCAAGACGTGCAGACAGTGCATGGTTAGATGCTGACTTGGCTCTGTGATCACGTCCCCCCATTTGGCAGTCAACTTTGCAATCAGGGCAATCAGTGATGCGCTAAAAAAAACCCAGGTGGGAGCCCCACCTCTGTCACCAGGGTCTCATATGGTATGAGCTCACCATCCGGATATAAATCCCCGAGTTAACGAATATCAGCCTCCCACCAGTCAGTGAGCGAGGGAGCCGCTAGCACCCCTCCCCCACTAGGAGATCCCTCCAAAGTTATGGCCGATGCTTAAGGGACAATGCTTCGGGTGAGATATAGAGCCCTCCGGTAGCATTTGTATGCCACAGCTAATCGGAGCTGCGCCGGCCGCGCAATGTTGGCGACAGGGTGAAAGAACCTGGTTATTCGCTCGAGTACGGCGTCAGTGCAGTGGCTGTATCTTCCCTACCCCTGTCTGCCAGCCAGCGAGCAACTCATTGCAGATGAGCGGCAAGGTATAGTGCTCAAAACAAGGCGCAGCTAGGCCTTTCTGATCCGTCGGCAGGTATAACTTTGCTAGTGCCAGCCTATGTAGGCAGTTCAACTGCTAAGCCCTACTTCGCTGCATCAATACTTGAGTACTGACTAAAAGATTACACTTCTGTAAGGAGAGAGCCTGACTGGATTTATAAGTGCTTCAGCGTATGAGGACACACAAGCAGAATGAGGAAACAGGGAAGAATATGAAGAGAGAGGAGTGAGCATGAGGAAACAGAGAGGAGTTTAAAAACACACAGATGTGTATAAGTAGACAGGGATGTGTATGAGGAAAGAGGAAGAAGTATCAGAAAATACGGGATAGTATAATGTGAGGACGGAGTATGAGGAAAGGGGGACAAATGAGCAGAGATGGTGGAGTAACAGAAAAAAGAGGGTATGAGGAGAGAAGAAAGAGTGTGAGGAGAGAGAAAGAGAGTGTGAAGAGAGAGAGGGGAGAATATGGAAAAAGAGGAGAGTATGAGCACAGACAGGGGGACTATGAGGACAATGGGGAATATGAATAGAAGGGAGGAGTAACAGGACAGAGAGGGAAATATATATGAGGACAAGGGCAAGTATAAAGACAAGGAGCACTATGAGGAGAGAGAAGTGAGAATAATGAACAAGGGGGAATATCAGAATAGAGGGGACAGTATAAGGAGAGAGAGGTAGACTGTGAGTAGAGAGGGGGGAAAATATGCAAAAAAAGGTGAGTATAATTCCTTAATGTACACAGACACTCAGTGTGATTCTAGACAAAAAATATGAGACCATGCATTTTACCAAAACACATTTACTACTCTAAAACGTTTAAGTGACTACACACATTCCATGTATATAACTACTACATTTCGTTGGACAACCCTGACTCATTTTGCAAATACATTTCCAATTTGCTGCATTATTTTTGCCAACATTAGATCCAAAAAGTGACACAATAGAACAACAAAGAGACGCAAGGGGCTTGTAAATCTGCCGAAGAGTGTATGCAGCAGTGTATGTATACAGACTGGGAAATTGTTAAGAGGGAGATATGATGAGAGAGGCAGGAGTAAGAGGAAATAAGAGGGAGTATAAAATGAAGGGAGAGTATTAGGAGACAGAGGAGACAATGAGGACAGAGGGGGAATATGAGGACAGGGGGGACTATGCGGACAAGGAGCACTATGAGGAGAGAGAAGTGATAATAAGGAAAGAGGGGGAATATCAGAAGGGAGGAGACAGTATAAGCAGAGAGAGGTAGACTGTGAGGAGAGGGGGGAGATTATGGAAACAGGGGCAAGTATAATTCCTTAATGTACACAGACGCTCAGTGTGATTCTAGACAAAGAATATGAGACTATACATTTTACCAAAACACATTTACTACACTAAAACGGTTAAGTGACTACACACATTCCATGTATATAACTACTACATTTTGGTGGACAACCCTGACTCATTTTGCAAATACATTTCCAATTTACTGCATTATTTTTGCCAACATTACATCCAAAAAGTGACACAATAGAACAACATTGAGACGCAAGGGGCTTGTAAATCTGCTGAAGAGTGTATGCAGCAGTGTATGTATACAGACTGGAGAATTGTTATGAGGGAGATATGATGAGAGAGGCAGGAGTAAGAGGACAGAAGAGGGAGTATAAAACAAAGGGAGAGTATTAGGAGAGAGAGGAGACAATGAGGACAGAGGGGGAATATGAGGACAGGGGGGACTATGAGGACAATGAGCACTATGAGTAGAGAGAAGTGAGAATAAGGAAAGAGGAGGAATATCAGAAGAGAGTACACAGTATAAGCAGAGAGAGGTAGACTGTGAGGTGAGAGGGGGAGATTATGGAAAAAGGGACAAGTATAATTCCCTAATGTACACAGATGCTCAGTGTGATTCTAGACAAAAAATATGACACCATACATTTTACCAAAACACATTTATTATACTAAAACGGTTAAGGGACTGCACACAATCCATGTATATAACTACTACATTTCAGTGGACAACCCTGACTCATTTTGCAAATGCATTTCCAATTTGCTGCATTATTTGTGCCAACATTACATCAAAAAATGTGACACAATAGAACAAAAAAGAGGCGCAAGGGGCTTGTAAATGTGCCCAAGAGTGTATGCAGCAGTGTATGTATAATGACTACTAAATTGTAGATTTAGAACACAAGTCTAATTCTAAGCAAGCAACACTATTAACTAGTCTACAACTTAAAAAGTGACTGCACACATTCTACGTTTTTTAGTACTGCACTTTATTGCACAAAGATGACTCATTAAACACATGAACTTACCAAATGATTTCATCACAATAGTTATCCTAATGCAGACAAACTCAGAATATGATTCTACAAACTTTAGAAGGATAAACACATTACTCTTACTAAAAATAAAATGCACCACATACATTCCCTTACAAGTTATCAACTCACCTCTCAAACTGATTGGTAGATTAAGAAGAATGCCACTCACACAGCAGATAGTCTTATGCAGAATCTCTCTACTTCAATGCTTGCAGCAGAACCAAAGAATGACACATTTTCCCTCTCAATTTACACATATATACACGTTAATAACAAATCAAATTCCTTCACATATTAATTCAAAACCAAACACACATTTCTATTGGTTCAACATTTCTAACCTTTCCAACTGACATAACTTTCCACCCTACCCCCAACAAATCATGCAAAAGTCAACTGTCACCTGAGGTCAAAAGTTCAGCACTCTATAAAACACTGCTCCTCAACAAGTTTAGACTATGCATAAGTACTTACTTATAAGTACCATTAAAGACAAAAGGTCTCATTAGAACCAACCAACATATAAACACATAAACTTGATAGATATCTGTAAAATATATTTTTTTTTATTGATTTTTTCTTGCTTAGGTACGCTAACGGGATGTCTTACAGACTTCGCACCGTACGTTGTACGTCCGTGCCTGATACATGTACGGTAAATCTACCGTAAAAAAAAATAGCCTTTATCACACATTTTGTATAATCCCCGGGGACCCCATGCCCTGGGGCCGAAAAACAATGTTGGGGACCGTGGGAGGAGCTCTAATGCCCCCACGTCCCAGCCGGCTCCCCGCATCCTTCGGGAGCCAACATTGCTTTTCATCAGAGAGAGCAGCTTACACACTGCTCTCTCTGACGAAAAGCAATCTTCTTTCCTACTTGAAAGAGAGAGCAGGTTTCCTGCTCTCTCTTTCAAATAGGAAAGCAGTTTGATATGGTTTGGTGGGAGCCGCAAGACTCCCGCACTACCATAGCAAACAGCAGTGTTCTGGGGGTAGGCACCCCAGGACACTGCGGGAGCCGGCCCTGGGAGGTGGCGGTCCCCAGGGCCATCAAAGGCTCCAGGAGGGGGGCCGCACAGCCCCCCTCCCAACATTCAAAAGCCCCGGGGTGGTGGTCCCCGGGCCTGGGGGGCACGTCACGGACCCCCCTATTTTCTATATTAGAGACCAGGGGGATGGCGCTCCCCGGGGCTGCCAGGGTCCATGAGCCCCCCGCATACATATATTAAAGTCCCGGGGGTGGTGGTCCCCGGGAATTATAAAAATTTGTGATAGAGGCTATTTTTTTTTACTGTAGATTTACCGTGAGCCTACCATGCACGTACGTTCGACGTACGGTGCGAAGTATGTAAGTGGTCCCGTAAGCATACCTAAGCAAGAACAAATAAAGGATTTTGACCTTGGGGATCATTGTAAAACCCCTTAAACAGCCCTAGGGGGTCAGGAAGTTGTATAGCAAATAGAAAACGTTTCCTGTCAATCTACACACTCAATCTACACACATATACAAATAAATAACAAATCAAATGTATTCCCACATTAAATCAAAATGAAACACACTTTTCTTTTGCTTGAACTTTTGAACCCTTTCCAACTGACAAAACTTTCAACCCTCCCCTCATTCCACATTCTGCCAGTTACCATACAAACACTTCTGGGAACACCTAACTGAGCACACAGGTGAAAAGTTCATCATACATTGTTGCAAATCAAAACAGCAAGTGGGCTTGACTTGTCAATATACCAGATTATCTTAAGTAATGTTCTTTTCTATCACTTTTTCTTAACCAATAAATAACAGGCTTTTGAAAAACAGAAAATTGCACCCTAGTTTTCTATCTAAAAAGTTTTCAAACAACCAATCACTTCTTTGCTTTTTTCAAAACTCCACTTATCCACCATTTTAGAAAAAAAAAATCTTCAAACTGCCCTTTCATTTACACATACCATCTGAGTGCATCCAGACCTCTCTTCAAGATGCTTAGAGTGTGGATTGTGGGACACAGCTATATTTTCTGGAGTCAAAGGTACGCAGAACAGAAAGGAATTCACAAAGACCTAGGTTTACCAAATGTAGACATTAGATGGATTGGACCGAGAGGGTTAAAGTGGCACCAATTGATGCCTTTGGTTAAATCCTTTTTGCATCTCCAACACCCTGACCTCATAATTGTGCACTGTGGTGGCAATGACCTAGGCATTTTGACTGGGGTAGGTCTGGAAATGTTTATGAAGGACACCTTTACTGAACTGATGTTACTTTTCTCCCAAACTACCTTTGTCTATTCTAATATATGCCAAAGGCAGAATTGGAACTGGTCCAATCACTTTTTTCCACAAATTGAGAAAGCTAGGAATCATGTGAATAAATCTGTTTCTGCTTTTCTCTGAGACTATAGAATGTGGTCCATTTACAACAACAATCCGTGTTTCAATATGCAAGTTATCTATAGGAGAGATGGTGCACATTTTACAGATGAAGGAAATGGAGTCTTCCTCATGAACTTTAGACTCTGCATCAGTACTTACTTGTAGGTACTAAAGTCTCTCAATAAACACAAGGGTCCTTTTTAGAGCCACCTAACAACTAAACACATAAGCTTGATGTAAATCTGAAAAATATTATTTGTTTCTGGCTTGGAGTCGTGCACCCAACGAGTTAGGAGTCATGCAGCCAACGCGTACAATTTGTGCACCACACGCGCTGAGTCACATACCCTACGGGTTAGATACTGTGCATCCAAAGCGTGCACACCAGGGGCCGCACTGAGCACCGCGCTGGGTGCGCGACTCCTAATTTGACCGCCCTGCCATTGCAAACAGCAGTGTCCCAGGGTATGGGCACCCCGGGACACTGCAAGAGCCGTCCCTGGGGGTTGACGGTCCCCAGGGCCATCTTGGGCTTTAGGTGGGGGGTCACACGGCCCCCTCCCACATATTAAAGAAGCCCAAGGGGTGGTGATCCCCGGGGTTGGGGGGCCTTAGAGCCCCCCCCCAATTAATGTTTTGAAGCCCAGGGGATGGTGGTCCCTGGGGCTGAGGGGCCTAAGACACCCCCACCCTTTTATAACAAGCCCCGGGGGTTCTGCAGGGGGGCACCATGAGCCTCCCCATATATTAAGTTACAGCCCCGGGGTGGCGGTCCCTGGGGCGGTGTGTGGGGGATTGGGAACCCCCACACTATTTTTGTTTAAATGCCCCTGGGATTTGGCCTCCCAGGGGCTAATAACCTTTAAACCACTGGGTTTTTTTCAGCAGCAAAATACGCGGAACCTACGTGCATCCCGCGATTTAAAAAAATATTGCTCAGGGGGTCCTTCTGGAACCCCCTGAGCAGACCTAGAGGGTCAGAGTGTGTCTATCCTGCCCCCTTTTCGCGTTTTGTACCCATATTTCACAGACTTCTTCAGCCTCACTTCTACCGAGGCATAAAATGGCTGCCAACAGTTTCTAGTTTCAAATGTTGACAACCACTTGACAGCCAATTAGCATTCAACGCGTGATCGGGTGGATGCGCTTATGGTGCGCTTTGAATAGACAAAGGCAGTTTTGGGGAAAAGTGACATCAGTTCTCCAAAGGTGTCCTTCATAAGCATGCAAAAAGGATTTAATCAATGGCATCAATTGGTGCCACTTTAATCCTCTCTGTCCAATCCATTTAATGTCTACATTTGGTAAACCTAGGTCTTTGTGAATTCCTTTGTTTTCTGCGTACCTTTGTCTCACGAAAATATAGCTGTGTCCCACAATCCACACTTTAAGCATCTTGAAGAGAGGTCTGGAAGCACTCAGATGGTCTCTGCAAATGAAATGGCAGTTTGAAAACTAAGATTTTTCTAAAATGGTGGACAAGATGCAGTTTTGAAAAAAGAAAAGAAATGATTGATTGTTTGACAACATTCTACACTGAAAACAAGGGTACACATTTCTGTTTTTTAAAAGCATGATTCTTATTGGTTATCAAAAAGTGATTGAAAAGAACATTACATAGGATAAGGTGGTATATTGAGAAGTCAAGCACACTTGCTGTTTTGATTAGCAACATTGTGTGATTAACATTTGACCTGTGTGCTCACTTAAGTGTTCCATGAACTGTTTCTATGGTAACAGCTAGAAGGCAGATTGGGGGTAGGGTTGAAATTTATGTCATTTGGAAAGGGTTCAAATCTGTAAACAATTGAAATGTGCGTTTGCTTTTGAATTAATGTGGGAAACAATGTGATTTGATGTGAAGGTGTATATGTGTTCATAATGAGAGGGAAACTGTGCCATTGTTCCAAAGCAGCAAGAGATCTGAAAGAGGCCCTCAAAATACTTCCCCGAGATGAAGTCTAGATCAGCTCACTCAGACTAATTTATAAAAAGGCACTGACAAAAAGGAAGAAGGAGCTGAAGAATGCGTCATGGGAGGAACTCTTAAATCCCTTGACCCTATCTAATAGCTCTAGATTCTGGTGCACAATCAACCAATCACCTCTAGTATCGTCAGGGGCTTTTGTAGTGGGGTCAAACATTACGGAGGATCAATGGGTGAACCATTTTTTTACCATCTTCGAGGATAAAAATGTACAGCCAGCACCCTCACACGAGAGGTTAGGGCAGGACGCAATGGTATTCTCAGTAGGTGAATTAATGGAGGGAATAAGTAACCTTTCCAACAAAAAGGCCCCAGGCCCAGACAACATCCCTCCTAACCTTTATAAATCAGACCTAACATTTTGGGCCCCAATCCTCACAGCCATGGGAAACGCTGCAGCAGAAAAGGCTTGTCCAGCTTCATGGGGTCTCTCAACGATAGTCCCTGTATTTAAAAAGGGAGACCGAAATTGCACACTAAATTATAGGCCTATCTCCCTGATAGACACCATTGTAAAAGTCTTAGGGGGGCGTTATTCTGAAGCGGCTGTCCACTTGGGCAGAGGAGAATCAGATCATCTCCGATATACAGTATGGGTTCCGCGCAGGTCATTCTACCTTGGCCCAATCCCTCAATCTCTACCTAATCCTGGGTAAATATTCCATCGCACGACCAGGAACCGTCTACATGGCCTTCATGGACCTTTCCTCGGCTTTTGACTGCGTTAACTGGGGAAAGTTGTGGCAGTCCATGGAGGCCATGGGGGTAGAGCAACATCTGGTGAATATTGTAATGGACCTACATAGTGAGAAAAAGGCTAACGTCAGATATACTAGGGACCTCAAGGTCACACGTAGCTTTAGTACCAGAAGGGGGGTCAGGCAAGGGTGTATCCTGGCCCCTTTCTTTTTAACTTATATATTAATGACCTAGAAGATCATCTGGTTAAGACGGGGGCGGACTACTCGTATATGGAACGTCAGGCCTGCCAGTCCTACTGTATGCCGACGACGCTGTCCTCCTAGCCCGCACCCCCAAAGGGCTACAAACACTATTGGATGCCTTCTATGGATTTATGTTAAAACAAGATTTACATATAACTAACACTAAATCGTATGTGCTGCAGGTGGGGAAGGCAGCCAGAAAACAGCACCCATTCAGAGTAAATGGAATTAGGGTGTCTACATGCACTTCCTTTTCTTACCTGGGGTACTCTTAGACCAACAGTTGAACTGGGTTGCACTTCTGAACAGGAAAAGGGGAGAAGTAGCCAGGGCCAATGCTGCGCTCTTTGATTTTGCAGCCAGAATGGGCAACAGACCGGTGGCGGCCATGCTAAAGGTCTACCGCTCCAAGAGTCTCGCGATAGCTACCTATGGGAGCGAACTCTGGGGATACCGCAATCACGAGTGTTTACAAGTCGTTGAAAAGAAATTTTTAAAACAACTCTTGTTTGTCCCACAGGAAACCCCGAACGCATCAGTGCACAAAGAAACTGGCCTGCCTTTCATCAGTGATACTCTGTCATTGCGTCCTCTTATGTTCTGGTTGCAATGTTGGCTCAACAAACACCTTGGGCTAACACACAGCTTGCTAAAAGAAACCCTGAGCCTAGAAAACATGTCTAAAATACCTTGGCTGAGATATCTTAGAGATAGTTTTGGCAAAGAGGGGCGACCAGATTTATTTCTAAATCCGGAAGGAATAGCGAGAAAAGATCTTACATTCATAAAACAGTCATTTATTACTCGCAAGAAATCGGACAGAGAGGAAAGGGATTTGTTGAAGCCCAACCATTTAATGTTGATAACTTCATCCGCCGAGGAGCAATATTTACTCTGGCCATTACCAGCATATGAGCGTTTTCTTTTAATCAGGTTTAGGTTTAACCTGTTTCCTCTTTTATTGGCAGTCCCTAGAGGGTGTCACAAGGGGACGGTGTTAGCACCCTGTGGCAGCGACAAACTGTCTCCACAGGATCTGCTCCACTTTATGTTCTTTTGTGAATACTATGAATTCCCCAGGGCTTTTTACCATAAACCTATTTTAAAAAGAATGAATTTTGTACAAGCTCGCCCTGCGCTATTTTATTTACAAATGCTGAACCTAGAAAGTATACCTCATGTGGCTGGTTTTTTAGAATGCACTATGAAGTATAGGAAATATTTGGATATGTAAGACCGCTAAGAGTAAAACCTTGTGTCTTCTGTTCCCCTTTGACTGTGCAACAGTTTAACATCTTATGTTACGAATAGCCGGACTTTTTAAACTGTATTTTGCCTTGTATATTTTTATCTGATAGCTTGGAATGCTATTTTTAATGTTATAAGAACTTTTATGGTTTTGTACAAAAATAAAACCGAATAAAGTACTTTTGAATTGAATTGTGCCATTCTTTGGTTCTGGTGAGAGGTGTTGAAAACAGAGATTCTGTATAAGAAAATCTGCTGTGTGACTGATATGCTTCTTATTCTACAAAACAATTGGAAAGGTGAGTTATTAGTTTGTGAGGGGATGTATGTGGTGCATTATGATTTTAATCAGACTAATGTGTTTGTCCTGCAAAAGTGCAAGGAATACTTTTTTTCTCTAGAATTTTATTGTGAGTGTGTGTGCATTTAGAAAGCATTTTGAGATAAGCATTTGTTTATTGTATGTGTTTGTACACAGATAACTATGCTGTTCTCATGTTTTGGTAGAATTAGAAACCAGTTATTTTTTATGTATTTGCAAAATTAGTGAAGTTTCTACATTAAAATGCAGTACTCATTCTACACTAAGTAATGTGTTTTAGTAAAATAGAAAGGATAGTGTTGTTTGTCTAGAATCACACAGTGAGTCTTGTGTGCATTTAGGAATCCTTCTGATAGAAGCCCTCTATAGTAAAGTGTAGTAGAACATGTTGTGCAATGTGTGGACTTGTAAATGTGTTTTGGTAAAATGTAAGGGATAGAGTTGCTTGTGTAGAATCACACTGCGAGTCTGCCTGCATTTAGGAATCACTCTGGGAGAAGCATTTTGGTACTTCGTGTGTTTCCTGACATGTAATTGAATAAAAACGTATTGTGTTCTCACATTTTAGTAGAATTAGAAAATAGTCATTGGCTATGTGTTTCCAAAATGAGTTTAGTATTAATAGTAAAATGCAGTACTGAAATATATGGAATGCATGCTTGATGTTTTTCAGACAAATAAGTACATGTAGTCTTGCAGTGACACTTCCCCCAGTATCATTTCCTACACTACCCAAACACCACTGCACTACTGTAAACCCTTAATCTACCTCAAGCATGAGCACCTACACAACTTATTCCCTACTTTACTACCCTAAACCTTAGATCCACCCCAGCACAACCTCCTACACTACCCAAACAGCACTTTATTTCCTAGAACACTACCCTACCACGACCCCCTACACTACACAAACACCACTGCACTACCTTAAACCTTAAAACGCTATCCCTAGCATGAGCCCCTATGGTACATAAACACCACTGCACTATGCTAGAACACTACCCCAGTATGACTCCCTATACTACCTAAACACCATTTCACTACTCTAAAGCTTAAATCTATCACAGCAGGACCCCTCACACTACCCAAACACCACTATACTATCCTACTACTGTATTCATAAGTAATATTGTTATTTGTCTAGAATCACACAGTGAGTCTGTGCATTTAGGAATCACTCTGAGAGAAGCATTTTGGTAGTTGATGTGCTTTCCGACATGTAATTGGTTAAAAAACGTATTATGTTCTCACGTTTTGGTAGAATTAGAAAATAGTCATTGGTTATGTGTTTCCAAAATGAGTTTAGTATTAATAGTAAAATGCAGTTCTGAAATATATGGAATGCATGTATGATGTTTTTGCAGACAAATAGGTACATGTAGTCCTTAAGTGACACTACCCCTAGAATGATTTCCTACACTATCCAAACACCACTGCAGTATTGTAAACCCTTAATCTACCTCTAGCATGGCCACCTGCACTACCTATTTACCACTTTACTACCCTAAACCTTAAATCTACCCCAGCACAACCTCCTACAGTACCCAAACACCACTTTATTTCCTGGAACACTACCCTACCACGACCCCCTATACTACACAAACACCACTGCACTACCTTAAACCCTAAAGCAATATCCCTAGCACGATCCCCTATGGTACATAAACACCACAGCACAATGCTAGAACACTACCCCAGTATGACTCCCTATACTACCTAAACACCATTTCACTACTCTAAAGCGTAAATCTATCACAGCAGGACCCCATACACTACCCAAACACCACTATACTATCTAAAGCTTAAATCTATCACATCAGGACCCCTTACACTACCTAAACGTCACTGTACTATCCTACTACTGTATTTATAAGAAATATTGTTATTTGTCTATAATCACACAGTGAGTCTGTGCATTTAGGAATCACTCTATACCTATTATGACCCCATACACTACATAAACACCACTGAACTACCTTACAACACTACCCCAGCACGACCTCCTACACTACTCAAACACAAATGCACTACCCCAGCATGACCCCCTACAGTACACAAACATTACTGCACTATCTTAAACCCTAAAACACTATCGCTAGCATGACCCTGTACATTATATAAACACCACTGCACTACCTTAGAACACTGTCCCAGCAGGACCCCCTACACTACACAAAGACCACTGCACTACCCTAAACCCTAAATATACCCCAGTACAACCACCTATACTACCCAATCACCAGTGTAGTACCCTAAACTCTAAAACACTACCATAGCACGACCCCCTACACTTTTGAAACACTATTACACTACCCTAAACCTTAAATCTATGCCAACCCGACCTCCTACACTACTGGAATACCACTGCACTACCCAAGAACAGTACCCCAGCACGACTCCATACACTAGACAAACAACTGTGCACTACTCTAAATACTAAATCTGTACTGTTGCAAAACCATAGTGACTGTTTATGTACCATGTAGTAATCTAGCTACTAAATTAAAAGTGAACCAATTATGAATTCACTCAGTGTCTTTCCTTATAGTATTGTGATCATTTAGTAAATATGCATCTAGTCATACAGTGCTTCAGGTTCTACTGGTATGGAGTGCTTCAAACTGGTATGCATTATGTATGTAGTGCTCTTATCAGCTTCATAGTTGTGTTTCAGGCCTACAATTGTTTAGTCAGAATTTATATGAAATGTGTTTGTTTAGTAATAAAAATGTATATTTGTTTAAGTTGTTAATAAATACTTATTTATGTTTATTTTTTACAGATACTGTTTATCATCCTTAAAGTAAAGTTATCATGCCGGAGAAACAAAGAAGAAAAAAGGGTCAGAAAAAGGATACTTGCTTGAAAAAAACTCAACCACAAGTATTGGAAGACCAACATTATGTGGCTAGAAAGAGAAACATTTCTGGTAAGACCACAAAGGACTTCATAAAAAATATTACTAGATTTAGAAAAAAAATGCAAATGTGCAAAGCAGTGAAAATGTTCCAAGCATAAAAAAAGTGCAAAGAATAGGATAGCAAAAAAGGCAATGTAAAAACAAAGGATACAGCTTATAGTAAAAGAAGAGAAAATCAATATAAAGAATTGCGCAAAAAAATATTTTACAACAGAGTAGTCCATAATTTGATGAAAGATACAAATAAATATAGAAAGAGAATTGTATTTTGTAAAAAGAAGAAGCATATCGAATCCATTGTTGAAAAGGCTTTTGAAGTAAAGAGGAAACCCTTTATTGTAGTAATTAACAGAATTCGATCACTAGATAAACCAATCCATTTAATGAAGGCCAAAAGTAAGAGGAAAAGAGTAATTAACAAAAGTAATTTTTGTGATTTTTTTAGGGGAATGGAAACACTCTTCAAGTTCTGAGTCTTTTTTTAATGAAGACAGTTATTTACAGAGCAATAATTTGTTGCATGCAGTTGACACCAGTGGTCGAGCTTATGAGGTTAAAAATGGTTGTCCAATTGAGAAAGAGCAAATGGTTCCTAGAAATGCCGAAGAAGTGATAGCTGATGAAGTTCTAGGTAGACGTGCTAAAGCCCCAGTGTGCACTTGGGATTGTAGTAGTATTTGTAGTGTACGACAAGAATCTATTGATAAATTACGCAATTTCTTACATGTATATTGTAAAAAAAGTGTTACACAAAAGATGATGGTGTTGCAAGGACTAGACCCTTACAGAGTGATAACACACACTGGTTTGCATGGTCATTCTGAGGCTTGTCTTTCTAGGAAAGTGTGTCAAAGTGTTTTTAATAATTTCAGGATGTTGGCAGTACATCATACTCAAATGCGGAAGTTAGTGAGAAAATTGAATTATGTAAAAAGTCCAGCGCTAAAGTTAAATGAGTTGAACAGTGCTCTTTTACGTGGGTTAGTATCAGATGTGCAAAAGGTTTATGATGATATTGAGTTTTGTTACTTTGGTAAAGAAGAAGAGACTGAAGAAACTCAGACATTAGACATCAGAAGAATTTTGTACCGCGCACGGTTACCCAGGGGCATCCCAGCGCTTATAGAGAATCAGAGCAGGCTACCTCTATCGAACATAACAGAGCTGAAATTATTCTGGAAATAGATAGGTTTTCAGATGTTTCCGGAACCTGAGCAAATTTGGTTCAGAGCGTAGTGAGAGTGGGAGGGAATTCCAGGCGTGCGCATTATGGATAGAAAAACTCCTGCCACCTGATCGGGCTCTCCTAATTCTCTTTATCTGAAGGAGGTGTTTATTGTCGGAGCGTAGAGCTCTAGTGGGCTTATAGGGCCGAATCATGTCCTTCAGAATAGCTGGTCCTTTCCCCTGTATGCTATTGTGAGCAATACAAAGGGCCTTAAAGGTCACTCTCTCTTTGACAGGAAGCCAATGGAGTGCCTTTAAGGCAGGCCTGGCTGACTGCCTGGCCGGAATGTTCCGCAGCAGCCTAGCTGCTGCGTTCTGCACTTGTTGCAGAATATTGAACGTTGACTCTGGTGCTCCGAGGAAGAGTGCATTACTGTAGTCCAGGCGTGAGATGATTAGACCTTGGACTAACAGCTTCCGGGAGAGTTCAGGTAAGAGGGGGAGAACTTTACGGGCCGATCGGAGCAGTCCATAACACACGCCAGCGGTCTTCTTGGCGTGTGTCCTAAAGGACAGATCAGGCTCCAGCCAGACCCCCAGGCTTTAATCTCCTTCTTTGGGTCAGGCGGGGTGCCCATACAGTTGGGCCAGCTGCTCGGCGAGAGGGCAAAACTTGAGTAGCCCAAGATCATCAGCTCGGTTTTTGAGCCGTTCAGTTTGAGCGATGACCTGGACATCCAGTCAAACACCTCTCTTAAGCATGAATGGAGCGTCTCCGGCTGTTTCTCCAGCTGTGTCAGACCCACCACTAGCTGAGTGTCATCCGCATAGCTTATGGTCTTCAGGCCAAACGGAGACACCACACCCTCCAGTGGTGCCATATACACGTTAAATAACGTGGGGCTCAGGGATGAGCCCTGAGGCACCCCACAATGAAGTGGAAGGGGAGGGGATTTCGTGTTACCTTCCCAGACCTCAAAGGTACGCCCCTCCAGAAAAGAGGCCAACCATTCCAGGGCCACTCCTGTGACACCTGGCTCTGCTAGGCGTTGTAGCAGCACTCCATGATTGACGGTATCGAAGGCCGCACTTAGGTCCAGGAGGATCACTGCCACTGACCCCCCTGTATCCAAAGTGCTTCTGGCCTCCTCTACCACTGCTAGCAGAGCCGTGTCGGTTCCATGACCAGGTCGGAATCCCATCTGGGAGTCCCTCAACCGCCCATTCTCCTCCAGAAAGTTGGATAGTTGGCGGTTGACCAGTTTCTCGGCAACCTTACTAACCCCTGGTAGCAAGGAAATGGGCCTGAAATTGGCTAAGTTCTGTGGGTCTAAGCCAGGCTTCTTCAGAAGCGCTTTAACAACTGCGCTCTTCCAGTCCGGCGGTACAGTCCCATGAGCGAAGGAGAGATTGACCAAATCGGTCAAAGGCTCTCCTATCGATGGGGCAGCCTGCTTTAAGTACCGCATTGGGACTGGGTCTTGAGGCGAACCACTCTTCAAGCTCCCGAGGACCTTCAGTACTTCGCCTGAGGTTACGGGGCCAAAAGACGTCAATAGATTTTCCGACATACTCAAGTCTTCAGACAGGGTCGGGGTTCCCATCACCGGGGGGAGAGAACTAATAATGGTGTCAATTTTATTCTTGAAGTAAGTGGCCAATTCCAGACATTTTTCCTGTGGTCTGTCGTGGACAAGAATGGGATCCGGCGGTTTAAGAAGCTCCTTCATCACTAGAAAGGTTTCCCTGGATGAGGACGCAGCATGACTCACTCTCTCCCCAAAAAAGGAGGCCTTTGCAGCGCGTATTGCAAGTTTGTACGTCCTTAATTCCATACCGTATTTTTCCCTGCTCTCTGTCTCCGGGTTCTTCCTCCATAATCTCTCCGCCCGTTTACAGTTCTTTCTCAGGGTTCTAAGCTCTGGGGAGTACCATGGGGCGGACCCCACTCTCTTATCCCTAATAAGCATCTTCTTAAGTGGAAGCACATGGTTCACTGCGTTGGTCAGCCAGTTCCTCATCATAGCGTCTGCAATCACCGGATCCTGACCTTTCTCAGGCTGGGAGCCCTCCAACCGGGCATTCCAGGCCTCTACCGGGAGCCTTGACCATGCCCTGTCTATTCTAAATTTCCTAGGTGGGAGGGTGTCATCATCCTTTACCTCCCAGTTTGCCATGATCAGTGAGTGGTCGGACCAGGGAAGGGCGAGAGGGGGCATAGCTGATAAACCCACCATATTCGTAAAGAAAGGGTCCAAAAGGTGCCCTTTAACATGTGTGGGCTCGGTATTTATCAAATTCATCTGCAGGGCGCTCAACTCGCTCAGCAAATTAGTTGCCATAGGGTCCGTTGCTTCATCGAAATGACAGTTGAGATCTCCCAACAGCATAAAGTTGGACGAAGCCGAGGCCAGGAGAGTGGTAGTTTCCATAAGCGAAGATGTAAACTCACCCACACTCCCAGGTGGACGATAAACTAGGAGGCCTGTCAGCGTGCAGGTAGGGGAGAATTTAAGGGAGAATTGGCAACTCTCACAATCTTTCACCCCTGCCTCCCGTGCTTTGCAGCACAGTGACTCTCTATAGATAATGGCCAAGCCCCCCCCTCCCTGCGCCTCTGTCAAGATGGTAGATCAGATATCCCGGCGCCAACGCTGCAACCACATCCGGACCCGAGGTGTCAGATAGCCAGGTCTCAGTAAGAAACAAGGCATCAACCTTGTGGTCCAGGAGTAGGGAGTTAATCTCCGTAGCGTGGCAGGGAAGGGACCTGCAATTCAGCAAGGCAAGACGACGCAAGGTAGAGGGGGTCGTTTCTCCTAAATCTGGTTGGCAGACTCTGCATCCCCGAAAGCGTTTCCCCTCTTTAGCGATATAGCAGCATGAGGCATACTTCGGTGATCTATAGGATAAAAGCTCATCCTTCGTGTACCTGACCAAAGTGGTTTGATAAGGGCTCGAGTCGGGCATAACCATTGGCCCTGGTCCCGTCTGGGCCCGGACGGGCACAGACGGGCTTGACTCTGGCGAAACTCCGGCGCAAGTCCGGCGCGTCCGCTGCACGCGTCTGCTGCGCGGAGTCATCAGGGACTGTTTTTATAGGGTGACTAGACCGCTCGTCGAATGTGACCCCACCTAAGATGGCCGCCAAAACGGGATCGAGCCCGGGACCTGGTCTGAACACTAGAAGAAAGTGTTGCAGAGAATGTTGAACATAGTTGTACAAAACATTCTGAAAATGAAATTACAAAGTTTAAGGTGATTTCCGGTGAAAGGCCACATTTTTCTTGTATTTGCTGTCGCCAAACTCACTACAAAAACCAGACTAGGAGTGTTGGTCTGTATTTAAAAATTGAATTTCCACGTCCTGTTATATCGAAAGGAAGAGTGAACAGTTTTATGTCATCTTTGCGACATACTATCACAAGAAAGTCTCCAAAAAGAACCTATAACTTAAGAAGAAATGAAGAGTCAAAATACATAATTGACTACAACCCACTTATTTTGTCCATGTGGAATGCTAACATGGATATTCAATATGTTGCGGACAATTCCATTGCTGTTGCTCGATATACATCTTCTATTACAAAATCATAAAAGAGGGAATTGAAGGAAATGGCGACAGATATTTCTCATGAGAAGACTCTAGGTAAGAAATTATACAGTTTCAGTTTGTAGATTTTGTCGCATCGCGAAATCGGAGCATATGAATGCTGAGATCGGTTATCATCTGCAGGTCAATACTCCAAAATCTAGAAGAATCCTTGATGTGAGTCTAGGTCTTGCAGCATTGTGAAATCGAGTACTGAAATCTGTAAAAGAAATTGAATACTTAGCAGCAAAAGACCAATTGTTGAAAATTAAGCAGCAATCGCCATGAATGAGGTGGAAACAGCAATGCATCAAGCTGAAGAAGATGTAAAAAACTTATTAAAGTTGGAAGAACAACTAAATGTTGAGCAAAAACAAATATATGAGCAAGTGAGACAACAAATTGACCATGGATTACTTCATGAAAAGAAAGAGTGCTCATGCACGTCATTTCAGCCAGTCCGAATGTACGTAAGTGAACAACCTAGAACAGGATTTTTTTTTTTATTAAAGTAATTACAAGTTATCTACAGAAAACAACTGAGTAACATGTGTCTTGTGTTGTCACTGCTCCAACTGAGTTGGCAGCACACAACTTTAAAGGAATTACATTACATTGTTTACTAATGCTACCAGTAGAGCATGAAAATAAATTGGAATACCACAAGATATCTGGAGAAGCTTGTTGTGAAGTTTCAAGAGTCTTGAAGAAAATGAAACTTCTCATTATTGATGAGGTAAGCCTGGTATCAAAATTAATGCTTACCTTTGTGCATTTCAGAATGCAGCAAATTCTCTAAACAGAGTATAACGTGTTATTTGGAGGAAAACACATCATAGTTTTTGGAGATCCACTGCAAGTGACTCCTGTAATAGGACGACCAGTATTTAAAACACTTGCGCACGAAGGCACCAGAAAGTCTCTGGGTAGTGTTGGATACTTGAACATTTGGCCATATTTTGAATACAAACAACTCATTACAAATATGTGACAAGCAAATGATGTTGGTTTAGGGAACTATTTGAATTGGACTACTGACTGATCACGGCAAACAAGCTTTGCTGAGTCGATTACTTTCACATTTGTTTCTAAATAAAGATATAGTTACTGAGAAAATATACATGGAAATTGCAGAAAAGAAATCCGTAATCTGCTTAATGCCAACATTGCTTGAGTGTTCTATTTTCAATTAAATTTTTGAAACTGGAAAATGAAGAAATAATAAAAATGGAAGCCCTTGATAAAATAGAGCATGAAGGAATCACTATTATTTTGACTGAAAAATTGAAGACAAAATTGGATTCTTTAGAAAAATCAATATCTAAAACTGCTTGTTTAGAAAAGAATCTATATGCACGTAGAAACTATCAGATCATTTTAAGGTGTAATTTGGATGTAGAAAAAGGTTTGGTTAATAGAGCAATGGGTAAAGTTGTGGATTTTGTTAATTATCAAAATGAAGATGGTATGAATTCTTAAAAATAAAATTTGATAAGATTGAAGAAGTTAAACAAATTGGTTGTTGTTCAGTTTGTTTTTTGCTTGTTAAAGATTTATATGTCTGTAGAAAACAGTTTCCAGTTTCTCTGGCATATGCAGTGACTATTCATAAATCTCAAGGTTTAAGTGTTGACTGTGCTTTGGTGAACAGTGGGAATACTGTGTTTTAAAGACGGTAGGGCATATGTTGCTCTGTCGCGAGGTAGAACATTATCTGGTTTGTTTTTGATTGATTTTGATGATAAAAAGGTTACTGCAGATGCCAACTGTGTCAAAGAGTATAATAGGTTAAGAAGAACATATGCTCCTAATTTAGGTCAATATCCTGTATTTTAAAAGCGTGTGGTTGGACGAAAAAGAAGGTATGAGAATATCTGTACTGAAGGTGTAGTGAAGGGAAAAAAAAGATAATGTTCTAATTGTGAGCAAAAAAGAAAAAGGACACTGTTGAAGAGATTGGTGGTTATCAGTTTCAAAATAGTCAATTTTGTTTTTTTCTTGAAGGTTTGCAACAGCAAATTATGGAGAATTGTGAAAACGATTTTTTTCCTTGTTGCATTCTGTTTATGGAAAATTGAGAACTGATAAAAGTAAAATACAAAGCGTTTCTGATGTTTGTAATCTTTTGAATGTATGTTCTGGTTCTACACAATTTACACAACATATCCAACAAGATGCTCAGGAATTTTTAATGTATTTTTGGCCTTTCTTTCAAATGGTATCATTATTGTGAGAATTGTATGTATACATGTAGCACTAATGTAGACACTGAAAGATTTTTATATTTGACATTACCGGACTGTAAATCAGTGTCTTTCAATCAATTAGTTAAAGCTGAAAAGCAAAACATGGAGTGTAGCCAATGCAAATCAGAAATGTTATCAACATTATTTATACAAAGATATGGACAATTTATAATTTTAATGAGGCAACGTTGTACAGCTGATGGAAGAAAATTGGACACTTTAATAAAATATTTTGTAGCTACACAACTATCAATATCAGGAAGGACTTTTGTAGCAGTAGCAATTATTTTCCATGATGGTCCTTCAGAAACATCTGGACATTACACTGCCTATTTAAAAAGAGTGAAAGGCTGGAGCCTTTATAATGATGCTGAGTTGATTTTCAAACAACGCTTGCCTTCTGAATTACTGAAATCCTACCTAATATTTTTAAACCCAAAGTTTTAGGAAGATCATTCAGCCTCTGAGGAATTTAATATTATGATTTAATAGGATTACCATTGGACAATTTACATAAAAATGACTGCAAAAATACAATTTGGCCTCAAGGAAAGGTATTTCGTTGAATTATGGACTTTTTGTTGCACATTGTCCCGGTGTATAATTTTAACTGACATCATTTACAGTGTTTATAAATTTCAGTTATAACATTTTCTTAGCAGTAATCATTTTATATATGTGTTTATGTTTATGTTTATGTTTATTGGATTTGTATTGCGCACAAATACCCAAAGGTGTCTCGGCGCATAGGATTATCAAGATGACATACAACATGCTGAAGGAGACCATTGGTCAAAGAGCCAGGTTTTCAATTGTTTCCGGATAATTAAAAGTGTGGGACTAATCTTGATGGTGAAAGGGAGAGTGTTCCAGAGCCTCGTGGTGGCCACTATGAGGCGTCTATCTCCCCAGGCGACTGTTCTGTTGCGAGGGACTGGTAGGAGACAAGTCGATGCTGAACGAAGAGACCTGTTGGGGGTATAGATCGCGAAAGCCTTTCTGAGAAATCATGGTCCGGAATTGTGAATAGCCTTGTAGGCAATGCGAAGGGCCTTAAATTTTATGCGGCTTCTGACTCGCAACTAATGGAGTTGGCGTATGGCTGCTGAGACAGAATGGTGCTCAGGAATAGAGAGTAATACTCTAGCTGCTGCATTTTGGATAGACTGCAATTTGTTTAAAACCTGTTCCTGAGCATTCAGCAAGAAGGCATTGTAGTAATCCAATTTGGAAAAAATTAAGGTAGTTATGAGAGTTTTTCCTGCCGCAGCAGGTAGGTATGGGAGTAGCTTTTTAATTTTCCTAAGGATGAAAAAAAGCAGAAGAAATCACTGTGTTGACATGATGGTGGAATGTCAGTTTGGTGTCAAACATGGCAACTGGTTCTGGCGGGGGGCCCATTTCAATTGGCCACCAGCTTGTCTGAGTTTCATTTTAAGCAGTTCCTTGACATCCAGGAGCCTATGGCTAGCATGCCCTCCTGGAACCTCGATGCAACTGCTACCCCATCCTTATGCAAGGCCAACACCAGTTGGGTGTCATCTGCGTCGGTGGTTAAACTCAACACATGTGATTTTATGACCCTCGCAAAGTCCAACACATAGATGTTAAATAGTGTCGGACTTAGCGATGATCCCTGGGGCACTCCGCACGGCAAGGTGGAGGTAGGCGAGTAGAATGTGCCCAGTTTCACAGATTGAGTGCGGTTAGCCAGGAAAGAAGCCATGAGATCTCTGGCTAGATGATTGACCCCCAATGTTGAGACACGGTCGATCAAGATGGAATGATCGACCGTGTCAAAGGCGGCGGAGAGATCTAACAATATGAGGGCCACCGCCCCGCCATGGTCTAGGATTGTCCTGATCTCGTCAGACGCCTTTATCAATGCGGTTTCTGTGCCGTGGCCTTGCCTGAACCCAAACTGTGTATCATCCAGCAGGTGGTGTTGATTGATATATTCCGAAAGCTGATGGTTCATGAGGGATTCGGATATCTTTTCTGGGAAAGGGAGGCAGGCTATGGGTCTGTAGCTGGCTAATTCTGAGGGGTCCAAGGATGTTTCTTTTTAACAGAGGCTTAATTATTGCTCTTTTCCATATCTCCGGATAGTCACCTGAGAGGAACATTGAATTGCAGATGTCCATAAGTGGAAGGGTAATGGTTTCAGAGAGCAGATTGAATACCGAAGGTGGACAGGGATCCAAAGGGGAGCCTGAGCTAATGGTGGCCACGTATTTACTGATTGTTTCAGCCGAGACAGGGTGAAAGAGTGAAAAGGTCGGGACAGCCGATTTAGGCCCAGGTCGAGAGACCGAGCCTTCAGGGTGGGTTAACGAGGAGAGTGCTGATTTGTATTATCTAGTATTTTACTATAGATGGATTATTGTTTTTTTTAAACAATATAATTGATTGTTCTTTTTTTGCCCGCTGTTATGCGATGAGTACGATGGAAATCACTATTTCTAGTGAAATTCAATATATTCTGAGAACAGCAAAAACGGCAAAGAAACTACTTTGTAAAATGTTTAAATTATGTTGTTCTATTATTTATTATTACATGTTATAACTATTTTTTCTTTTTTTTTACAGATCCTAATTTTAAGATATCAAATTTACCACTATTTAGATTATTTAAAAAAAGTGAATAAAATGTGTACCCGTTTTATGTGTATTACTGTTAAGGTAAGTTTTAGTAAGTCTTAAAATGCACAATGGACTGTGTTTCCACACAGTTGAAGAAAAGGAACATGGATGGACTAGATTTCTGACAGAAAATTCCAATGCAGACAGGTATAAAATAGGGGACAGCTTCAGAACAACTGTCTGCAAGAAGGATGGTATAGTACAGAATAGACTGATATGGTTGTTTGACAGGTCTTGATAATTTCAGAATTACAATAAATAAAACACTTTAACTTAAACCACATCAGTCAGTGTTTTTGTAAATGTCATATTAGGTTGCATCCCTTCCCTTCAGTAATATATAAACATTTCCTATCAGTTCCCTAAAACGTAAGTAGTTGTAAATGTATCTTGTTCTCTGTTATCAGTACAGAAATGTACTCCTATAATAACAATTGGCCTAGCCATTAACTCTCTTTCTTATTTATAAGGAGAGGAAAAGGCATTATGTATACGTTTTCTTTTCCGTGTAAATTTAAGCTCATCATACACAGTACTTTGCGATGAAAAGGTGTTCTATAGGTTTTGCTGTGTGTGTTTGCACAGAACACTCATAGAACAAGACACATCTCCAGATTTATCAGAAATCATAAATCTGGACATGTTTGTGAATGCTACACCATCCTCCTATTGGTATAGTAAAGCACAACGAGGACAATTGTTTTTACTTCTCCTCATGTTTTCACTTTCAATATATGCTGCAATGCACAGTATATATTGAAGGAGAAAAATGCCCTTACTGATTGTTTTTGTGCAGGAAGGTGTCCCTTCCTGCACAAAAACAATCTCCGCATGACACGGACATCTTTGCACCATGGTGCAAGGGTGCCTGTGTCACCACATGGCTGCAGTTTAAGCCGCTATGGAATACACATATATAAAAGGAATCGTCACCACCACACACAAGCCCTTAGCAGGCAGAAATGACGAGGAGTAGACCCAGAATTTGCCGGTGCAAATTTTAAAGTGGTTTTATTGTGCCCAGCGCGTCCGCCATGACGCGTTTCGCTTCCTCACAAAGCTTGATCACATGACATACTACGTGCATTGCTGATGGGCTTTTAAAGTGACAGTGTAAAACAGAAAATCGTCATATCAAATGCAACTACAATGAAAGGCATGAAGATAGAGAGAGTACTGTGCAAAATAACGCATGATTACTATATACAATAAAATACTGTTTGGTAATCTAAAACATCAAGGGAGCAGCGCTAAGTGGCTCATAAAATAGATTAAAAAATATATTTTAAAATCGTTATATCAACAAAGCAAAGGTGGAAAAATAAAATCCCAATCACACCTATCTCCAACTCATTTTATAGCTGATATCTTAAAACATGGCCCATCAACATAGCGCAGAGAAGAAATATATCTACGTCCCGAATTGCACAGTCCCCAAGAATAAATTAAGTTGATATATAGTACAACCTTAATTTAAGCCTGTTGATTTCATAAAGACCAAAGTGGGTAATGACAATGCATCACATGTGTAGAGTTCAAATCCATCTTTAAGAAAAGCCCATCTGCATATTAAATTCAAAAGTAACTAAAAGTGCGAAAATGTGCAAAAATCGCTAAAAGTGCAAATATATAAAGGATCATAAAAACATTTTTTTCTCAAATTTTATACACATATTTCATTTCATCCCTTAGAAATTCTAGCGGAGGCACAAACTCAATTATTACTATTATATGAAATTCCATAAAATCTCATAAAAGATTCAGATAACAATTTAGAGCTCAACGTCATAGTTTTATTAAACTCCCCTTGACCTTTCAAGAATCTTACTCAAGAGCACAATATCCAGACAGGCAATTTCCCAATATGATAATATTAAGTTGTTAAATACAGGTATATAGATCTTCCCTATCATTCAATCCATTGGGATTTTTGCTATCTAGCTCCAATATATATCTTGTCTCAAGGAGACGGAGTTTAGCCTCACGGTCCCCTCCTCTTTTAGATGGTATAACTGTATCTATAACATAATATTGGAGATAGCATGGATTGCCTGATGTTTGAGTTTGAAATGCATGGCAACTGGATATGCCTGATAATGTTCTGTAATAGCCCTAATGTGCTGGAGTATCAGTTTGTGGGGGCGGGTAACCTGGTGCTACCAACATACCGCAATGCACACAGACACTCCAACACATAAACTGCATATTCTGTCTAACAAGACAATCTCTTGGATATAGCAATCAGCTCCATTTTGAAGGGGCTAGTATAATGTGTCCTGTTGATGCCAAAGCGGCAAGCCTTACACTGGGGGCATGTTTTGAAACCTTTACTTAGAGACAATCACGTGTTAGGCAATTGAGGTTCCAAGGTGTTACTGACTAAAGCCTTAGTCATGGATGGAGACCTCCTAAAAGTAAGTAGTGGTTTGTTAGCTACTTCATGTCCAATAGCAGGGTCACTCTTCACTAAATTCCAGTTTTTGTAAAGGATCTTTCTAAGTTCTCCATGTTGTCGGTTATATGTAAGAATTATGCAAGATGGTATTATCTTTCATTTTTGGAATCATGGCCTCCTGCCTAGTCATACTTTGAGTGCGTTTGATAGCATTGGTGAGAGCCTGATGGGGGTAACCCCTAGCTAGGAAACGCCTCCGACTGTCCTGTTGTGCTGCTGCACATTCAGAGCCAGAGCTGCAAATCCTTCTGATCGGCAACATCTCCCCATAGGGAATACTGCGGATCAGATGTGCCGGATGATGACTAGCAGCATGTAAAACCGTGTTGCCGGGGGTGGGTTTCCTATATAATTTGGTAGCTAGGGCATATATCTCCACATCCAAAAAACAAAGTGAACTTGCACTAATATTAGATGTGAAGTTTAAATTCAAACTGTTGTTATTGAGCTCCTCTGCAAATGCTGTAGCACTAGATGTAGAACCCTTCCAAATGAAGAATAGGTTGTCTATGTATCGCAGGTACAGGAGAATGTTGTTTTGAGCAATAGCATGGTGTTGCCCATGCAGGGCCTGCTCCTCCCACAGTCCCATGTGCAAGCACGCGTAGCTGGGGGAGAAGCAGGTCCCCATTGCCACTCCCTTAATCTGCTGATAAATGACTTTGTTAAACATAAAAAATTCTGCTCCAAACACATCTGTATCATACTCAATAACATCTGTTATGGGTAGTAAAATTCATAGGACGTCTATTCAAAAATAGTTCAATAGCTTTAAGTCCATCACAGTATCTTATTGATGTATATAAGGCAGAGACATCCAAAGTCATTAAAAGTAAATTATGTCCCCAAACAACCTGCTCCACTTTTCTTAAAAAATCATCAAAGGAGTCTTTGACATAAGAGTCTAATGACTTGACCCAGTCCTGTAAGAAATAATCAATGTATTTGGACACATTTTCTGTAGAGATGTTGATAGCCGATATAATGGGTTGCCCTGGGGGTCTACCTGCCCCCTTGTGAACCTTAGGGATCAAGTAGAAAGTGGGAATAACTGGATGTTCCTTTTTCAGGAAACAAAATTCGTCCCCTGACAGCAGCCCCCCACTTCTCCAAGCCTGGAGTTTCAAATACTGATCCATCCAGGTAGATTTAAAAATGTGGATATTACTTCTTTTGTAACAAGATTAATCTCCCAGGTAGACTTCAGCCTAATCTAGATACATTTGACGAGGCCACAGGACAATATTTCCGCCCTTGTCAGCTTGTCTGACTATGATATCATGGTTAGACTCCAATTTGCTGATCAATTGGTTATAGCACCAATTTTGTTTACTAATACCAAACTTCTTCTTGTTGGTAGCGGTATATAGTTTTTTCTAGTCCTGTACCACGATCTCCTGGTATATATCCAAATTGTGATGGACCATTGTTGGCTGAAAAATAGATTTTGGTTTAAAAGGAGTATTACATTGGCCAAGAGGCTTAACTGCAGTAGGTTCAACTGTATGGATAGGCTCCCCTTGCTCATTTTGTAGTTCCCAAATCTCCTCAAAGGGCTCATGGTCTTCACCAGATAGTATTGAGGGACTACGGATGGTCTCTGGTTGGATTTTCTTTCTTGGTTGCAGGCGGAAAAATATACTGAGCTTCAATTTGCGGGTCAATCTATAAATGCCCATTCTAGTATCTGCATAGTTTAGATTGCAGGGTGGACAATAAGACAGTCCTAAACCTAAGAACGATTTTTCTCCCGCAGTCAATTTTAAATCAGTGAGATTGATTACTGATTTTGAGGTTTCTGCTGTTCCCCATTCCGTATCTGGAATCGGTTGCAGTGTCCCCGCTTTCCCAGCTTGCCTCCGTTCATGTTTGCGGGCGATGCATTTGCGAAGCTGGCTCCGCTTGAAGTTTATATATATATATATATATATATATATATATATATATATATATATATATATATATATATATATATATATGTTAGCACACACCTCCGTGGTCTTTGCGAAGATCAAGAAAGGACGGCACTCCAAGTTGTTGTTTTCACCAACAGTGGTTTACCCCCTGCCCCCCTGACATACGCGTTTCACCGATTTGGCTTCTTCAAAAATCAGTGATGTCATCAGTGATGTCACTGACCATGTCATGAATGATGTAATATGTGACATCATCAGCAGTGGATTGCGGGTGCGCGATATATGGTTAGTGCAACTAACTATATATGGAATTTCAATGGTTTTGTGTGAGTAAAATAAGGTTTTGTAAATGCGAATTCCTAACTATATATGGTCTATAACCTATGGTTTTTTCAGTGAATATATATATATATATATATACATATGTATATATATTGCATCCCTGTGCTTCAGAAGTACCACCGCATGCTGTAGTAAAACAGTTTACAGCGTCATGCTGCAGCACTTCCTTATAATTCTGCACTTATGCATTCACCACTCATCAGAAATATATTTTTACAGTCAATTATGCACTACACATACATTCATCTAAACGTTCACACACTAGCACACTAGTTTAGCTCTTTCTTTAACCAGAGTAGTTAGTTCTGAAAATAACTTTTTTTCTTTTTGTTGTTTTGGTTTTTTGGGAGATTTTCTGAACGATTTTGTATTTTTTTTAAAAACAGGGGAACAAATGTGTACTGGGAAAAGAGAACTAAAAACTGGGAGGAGAGGAGAAAATACAACTAACAATGGTGGTTGTCAACGTCTCGGCACACCAGATCCACCGACTGCTCCCTATACACAATCAGCCATTCACATTTTATGCATGTCATTCTTAATTTCCCAAATTGGAGACGGAGTCAGGCTGTGATGTAGTGCTTGCTGGTGTTGCTCCACTGGTACTCGAGACTGACAATGAATCAGAAGGAGTCTCCCTGAATCTTCTTAACTCCTACCTGGCAAAGTTTATTGGATGATTGGTTTGCAAGTGCTTGAGCATACTTGCAGTTCTGCAGGAGTATTTCTTTGTGGGGTGTCCCCTTGAAAGCACTGCCTTGCAAATGTGACAGGTGACTTTGGTTGCATTTACTTTCTTCAATCCAGGAGGTAATGTAAAGAGTTTCCAAACAATGCTGGTGTATCTTTCTTTTGGGGGAGCTTCTGCAACAAATTCCTGCTCTGAATCAGGTGTATGTCTTCCCAAACAAGAAAGGAACAGAAGATTGTCTCAGTCGGGTATGAAAGCGTGTGCTTAAACTGTGAGCTGAGTACTGTAAACTGATGTGCTGTGGGCGCTGTAGCATTCAGGCTGAAGTGAAGTATTTACTCCTACCGGTGTGAAAGTGCTGTTTTGCTCACTATGAGATGGTGGTGATTTGAGGTGCTAGTACACCTGGGGATGAAAGCCTATGCCTAAAACTGTGAGGTGAGTGGTCTGTAGCATACTGGCCGAAGCATAGTATTTACTTCTACCGGTGTGAAAGTGCTGTTTTGCCCACTGTGAGATGGTGGTGAGGTGAGATGCCGGTACACCTGGGGATGAAAGCATATGCCTAAACTGTGAGCTGAGTGGTCTGTAGCATACTGGCAGAACCGAAGTATTTACCCTTACCAGTGTGAAAGTGATGTTTTGTCTAAAGTGAGATGGTGAGGAGATGAGGAACCGCTAAACTCAGGGATGAAACTGTGCACCTAAACTGTGAGCTGAGTGCTGTAAACTGATGTGCTCTGGGCAGTGTAGCATACTGGCTGTTGTAGCATATGTGTGCAGGTGGTGTAGAGCGGGAGTGGAAAGCAAACTACTCATGGGTACCAGTCTGAAGACTCTGGATGAGACTGTGAGTGTAAGTCGTGAGTTTATTGCTGTAAAGTGGTGTGCTGTGGGTGCTGTGGGTGCTGTAGGATACTGGCCGCTGTAGCATACCTTTGTAAGTAGTGTTAGTGTGCGTTTATACTATACAGGGAGTGTGAAGTGAACTACTCAACCCTACCGGTCTGCAGACTCGAATGAAGTGTTTTAAGAAGCAGGAATAAAGAAATAATTTTGAAGAATATACTGCAGAATGTTGCAATGCCACAGAAGAAAAATGGTGAAATGAGGTGTTTCTAAGAAAGTGGCTGTGTGTAATAAAGGGATGGCTTTTGAAAATTATATAGAACGTGTCTTTATTTAAGTGCCATAATTGGACCCACTGGTGCAAGAGCTAGGGCATCCAACTGATGCAAAGTTGAACCACTTCTCCTGTATTCAAACGTAAGCTCCTGCATCAGTGAATTGCATATTACATGTTACAGTTGCATGTGACATAAGCATTAGCTATTACACTTGAATGACTCTACATTCTATAAGAAAAATAATGGTAGGATACAATTACCACATGTATCCTTAAGGAAAAGAAAGAAAGAAAAAAGAAATTGCAAAATGTAATCATCAAACTTTTTAGGTACCTTGGCAGTGCTTTTTTGTAACAGAAAATGATCAATAGTAGAATAGTTAGCAACCTGTTGTACAGTAGATTCAATGTGCTGCGTGTCTGAATTGGTACTAGTTCTACTCACATTGGAACTTTGAGGATGAATACAAACATTGCGCTTATGAGAAGCACATTCGGTACCTGTGTAGTTAAACCATACATTATTGTCTTCAGCTGTTTAATAAAAACATTATTGTGTAGAGAGCTAAGGCATCGAACTGAGACAAACTCCAACCGCTTCTGTTGTAGTCAAATCAAAGATCCTGCATCAGTGAATTGCACATTATATGTTGCAGTTCAATGTGACCTGCTCAATAGCTATTAGACATGAATGAATAAATTGTATAATGAAAATAAAGGAAGTTTAAGATTACCACACTGTGCCAATCAGTTCCTAAACAAAGTCGTCTTTTTTCCTTTTTATTGTGAGGTTCTGAGCAGAGATTGAGTTTGAGTACATTTGTGTGAAAGGGCTTTGTGAATAACAGGCAGGCAGAGAGGCGTGTGCACAAAGAATAGACTTGGTTTCTAAATAGGTGTTGGGTTTAGGCTAATTTAGGAAGTAAATAGGGTATTTGCATAGGCCACATATCACTGATCCCTGGTTAAAGTGGAGACGTAAGGGGCAATAATGAAGATAGAGTTCAAATGTATGAGTATACTTAGAAAGTTGTTATATGAAAGTAGTAGGAATGAAGTGTATTATAAAAAAAAATAAGGAAAAAAAATGGAAAAAAATCCATTCAAGAATAACATGAGTTTCTTACAAGTGTTTGAGATTCCAGTCCAGAAGTTCTTCAGAAGCTTGAGAAGCGTAATGTTCCAAGAGGCTATTGTTGCCATCGTCTGAGAAAAGGGAAGGGATCCAATTCATCTCCTTGAAGGGACAGTAATGTTCCTTGAATGTTGGAGCGGCAATTTGAATTGGCAGGCAATCTGCAATGTTGTGAAAGGTCGCACGTTGCAGGAGATCTTTTGCGGCTGCGCAGAAATTCCAATCCGCTGCGATTCCTTTTTGCATTGCATTCACCATTGCTCCACTGTCAGAACATTCACGTTCATGGTTTTCATGCATTACCTGCTGGATATTGGGAGCGATTGTTGGGATGTTGGCAAGGCATACATCCATTCGCCAGTCAAATGGGCAAGTTTTGCAATCAAACGATGGTTGTACACATATTGCATAAGTGTAGATAAATGTTATGTTGTAGCTAGCTCCGATAATAGATAAAGTCAGGTAGCCGAAAAGTTTTTCAGTTTTTTTACAGTATTGATGTATTATTATTAAATGGAATTTGTAGAGCGCGCTGACACCATGAGTTTCCTGGCGCTATGGGACATCGAATTCCGGAACTGAGGTTTAGTGCAGGGTTAGCAGGGTGGGGGAAAAAGAAAAGTTTTTAGCAACTTCCTAAAATGAAGGAGGGAGCTGCTTGATTTGATGTTCAAGGGAAGGGAGTTCCAGAATTTCGGAGCCAAAAAGGCGAACCTTCGTCCACCAAATTTGTTAGTTCTAGTTTTGGGTGTGATAAGTGATTTGAGATGGGTAGAGCGAAGGTTGCGGTTTGGACAGTAGGGGGTGATAAGGGAGATCAGGAAGGCAGGACTAAGGCAGTTGAGGGCTTTGTACGTGAGACAGCCCAACTTGAAGGCCAGTGGAGTTTGTACATCATGGGTCTGGCAAATTGCCATTTTGGAGATTTAAAGATGATCCGGGCTGCCTGGTTTTGGACCACCTGAAGGCGGTGGAGGAGGGTTTTGGGAAGTCCGTGATAAATGCTGTTGGAAAAGTCCAAACGGGAGAGCACAAGAGAGATGATAACCTGAGTCAGGGCAGGTGTGGGAAGCAGATGGCTGACCTTCCGGATCTTTCTGAGCTCAAAGGAGCAGGATGAGATCACGGAGCTGATATGAGGTCGGAGGGAGAGTTCGGCGTTGATTATTATGCCGAGGCTTTTTACAGAGGTGGAAGGGGTCGGCGGGGGGCCTAGTTCGGAAGGCCAGAACTGGGTACCCCAGGAGGAGAGGCTGGAGCCCGGGAGGAGGAGCTCGGTTTTCCCGGGGTTTAGCTTCAATTGGTTGGAATTCATCCAATCTTGGATATGGAGCATGACAGAGTGAAAGTTGTCTATTGCATTGGGGGAGTTGAGTGGAAAAATTATCTGCAAATCGTCGGCATAGTTAAAAACTGTAATGTCCCAATTACGAAGTGAGTGGAGTAGGGGCCGAAGGTACAGGTTGAACAGGAAAGGTGACAGGGAGGAGCCCTGAGGGACTCCGCAGGTTTTGGGGGTCTTGGGTCCTGTGTAGGGGCCCAGGCGGACGGCTTGGATCTGTCAGACAGGAAAGACCAGATCCAGCTGAGAGCGGAGTCCTGGATGCCAGCCTGTTCGACACGGTTGAGCAAGATGGTGTGGTCAACCGTGTCGAACGCGGCCGAGAGGTCCAGGAGGACGAGAGCCTGGGGGGTTCCTGAGTCAGCATTTCTTCTCAGCGTGTCGAGGACAGCTAGGATGACGGCTTCAGTGGAGAATGAGGGCCTGAAGCCGTCCTGATTAGGCTCCAAATAGCAGGAGGACTCAATGAAATTGGAGAGGCAACTGGTGACGTGTGCTTCGAGGAGTTTTGAAAAGTAAGGCAGAAGCGATATGGGGCGATAATTGGAGAGTTCCGCTGGGTGTGCGCCTGGTTTTTTTAGTAGCGGGACAAGGATGGCTTCTTTGAAGGGTCTCGGGACAGTGCCTGTGCTAAGTGAGCTGTTCAGGAGAGGTAGAATGCATTCAGGTAAGGAGTGACATACTCTTCGCAGGACTGAGGGTGGGCAGCCGTCGTTCGAGGAACCTGATTTTATCCGGGATGCGAGCTGTACTAGGGAGATAGGGTTGATAAGGGGGAATTCAGTGAAAATAGAAGAGTTATTAGAGGGAGTTTCCGGGGTAGTGATCTGAGAGACGGTGGAGATCGATGCCTTAATTTTGTTGATTTCTTCGACGAAAAAGAGGTTGAGGGCGTCACAAGTTTCTTGGGTGGGAGTCTGGCCTGGAAGGGTTCTGTTGTCAGATGTCAGTTCATTCATAATTTTGAAAATTTCTTTGGATTTGTTGTCCGAGTAGGAGATTCTGTCCCAGAAATGAGTAGATTTGGCAGAGACTATGGCAGTTTTATAGTCTCTGCGAGCTGAGATGTATTGTGATGTAGCTAGTTCGGAGTAGTTACGTCTCCATGCCCTTTCTGATTGACGTACCTTCAGTTTCAGTTTTTTGAGGTCATCCGAGAACCATCTGTGGGAGTTTTGATGTCTGGTCGGGGGAAAATTAATGAGGGGGGCGAATATGTCACTGGCTGACTGCAGCCAGAGGGAGATGTCATTTTCTAATTTATCCACGTTAGTGCATGGAACAGGGGCAGGACGGGTCTCTGACAGGTTGGCGAGTAATCCTTCAGCGTCATAAGCATTCCATTTGCGGGATAGACCTCCGGCCATCAGTGGGATGGGGGAGTAGCCACTGATCGTGAGAGTGGTGTCTATTAGATGGTGGTCTGACCAAGTGCAGGGTGAGACGGAAGGGGGGGAGAGAATGAGGTTTTGGATCCATATTTGGTCTAAAATGCGGCCCTTGATATGTGTGGGCAAAGTGATTTGTTGGGACAGGTTGAGACTAGTGAGGGCCTCGAAGACCTCCGAGGAGTGGGGCCCAGCATTGATGTCGTTAAACCAGTAATTAAGGTCGCCGAAAAGGGCGAATCTGGGATGAGAAGTGAGGAGGTTGATCAACTGATCAGACAGAGTGGTCGCAAAAGTTGGCATCGGTTGAGGATTAAAGAAGAAGGAAGGTTAAGGCCCTGCTATCCGTGTTTAAGCTAAAGATGAGATTGTCAACTCCCGGGAGGGAGACGGATGAAGTAGAGGTGGAGTTCAGGTGTTTGGAGATTATGGCCGCTACCCCACCCCCAGGGCGGTTTCCTGGCCGATCGGCGGAGAGGATGTAATAGTCTGGGGGGAGGGCTGCCAGAATGTCAGGGAGTGAGTCTGCGGTCAGCCAAGTTTCAGTCAGCAGGAGGACGTCAGGTTTTTCGTTAGAGAGAAGGATAAAAATATCGGCGTGATGTTTTACTAAGGATCGGGTATTTAGGTAGAGAACTCTGATGGTGGTGTTACTCTGAGTGGGCAGACTAGGAGATGCGGTCGAGTTGGTAAGGTGCCGATATGGTTGGGCGATGCCGGTCGTAAGGATGCGTCTGATGGTAGAGGGGGAGGGTGTGAGGTTGGGAGACTGTAAATCCCTCAGGGAAGTGCCGAATATGTGATGATATGGCCAGCCTGGCTGGCCCCTGGGCCCGTCTGGCACGGACGGGCGCAGACGGGCTTGCCTTAGGCGCGCCTTCGGCGCGCAAACGGCGCGCCCGCTGCGCTTCCTGAAATGGCACATTTTTATGGGTGTCGGAAGACGGCAAGGGGGGCGTGGTCAAAAAGGGGGCGTGGCCAGCGATCTCACCGGTGATGGCGGCAGGGTGTTTGCCTTTTCCCAGGGTCCCGTGAACAGCGCTAGGTCCGCTGAGGACAGGAGAGTGTGGTCCCAAGAGGAGCAGATGGTGCAACAAGTGAGGATAAAAAGATTTTAAAATTTAGTGCAGATTTCGCCTACTCCCGGCTTTCCGCCTCAGGAGGATTGATGTCTCAACTGCGCTCGTAGTCAGCGAGGTTTAAGTAATGAGGGCAGGGGCGTGGCCTAAAAGCTTGGCATTGAGGCATATTCTGTCGGACATAGTTGTTACCACAGATAGCGTACCCTTTTCTAGAAGTAGAATTAGTAGTAGGATGGCTGCAAAGAGAGCGAGAATTATCGGCACTGTTCCTGTTTCTCCAGAGATGATCGAATGACTGTAGTCTGGTATTAAAAGAAGAACAGTTTGAAAGCGTGTTAGAACGCTGTAGGAGACCGTGTTAAAAAAGTTTGCCACACCTTGAGTGTGACATGAGTTGAAAATTGTGTAACAAGTGTAATTGGCGGTTCGTATATAACAGGGAGTGTATTTTACGTTCGTGGTATCTGCAGTCAAAAAATTTCTTTTGCAGAAGTGAGGGAGACTTCTGTTCTGAACAAAATCGCTTAGTTTGATTTGTTTCTTGAAATCTGTTTTCAATCTAGGAATTGAAGGCCAAGTTGAAGTTTGGGAGTTAGTTTGTGTGGGTGGGAATAGACATTGCCACAGGAAGGTACTGTGTTTGAAACAGTAACTGCATGCGGTGTGCCAGCTCACATTCGGTAGGAGTGCATGCTATTGAGAAGCAGATGACTTCCGTTAGAAAGCTCTGTGATGTCGGTCTGATTGTGAGAGTTGGCATTCTTTTAAGAAAGGACGCAAGGTTGGGGGCTGTAAGTTTAGAAGCGCCGTGTAGTTGGACATTCTTGGATAGTAATGAATGACTGTCATTGTGGTCGCACTTTTCACCTGTGAGAAAAACTTCTGTATGCTCTTTAAGACAGCAATATATAAATGGGAGAAACCACTGCTCATGAATAAACGTGCTACTTTATATAATCACATACAACATGACAAACAACATGTGCACCTAGCAGACACAACAACATTACATACTGTGGGAAACCTGGCTAGCCATGTACACAACAGGTCGACCTCACAATGTAAAATGCGGGGAGAGATGGGAGCAAAGTATGTGCAAAGGTGGTAAATAATTATCCATTATGAAAGTTTATAATGCAAAGTCTTGAGGGGATGTGCCGGACAGAGTTGAGTATGCAAAGCACAGACATGTACATGTCAACATAAAATGATGGTATATCGAGTGAAGTGGACAGTGGACGCAACCATGATATTACAGTCAGTAGGGAAGATTACAGAATGGTAACGCGTGCGTGCCTCCCCCCTAATGTTTAGTGGGTCGGCTCGTCATACGCAAGGCTAGCGTAGGGGTTTGAAGAAGAGTCACCTTTCTCTGGGTGTGGTTCTCTTCCAGATTGACGAATGTATCTCCTAGGTCTGCGCAGCTTACACCACCACGAGGCTGACGCAATTAGCAAAGGTGGCTGCGTGAATGATGCTTTCAGTGTGCTGGTATCTAGAAAGCGTAATGGCTGCTGCAATGCATATATGTGAAAGAGGGCCCGCCACGTGCCGGTTTAAGCTCCTGGGCCGATTTCTGCAAGCTCGGAAGGCTCCTGAGATTAACGCTGGGTACCGCAACACAGGCACACAGCGCCCAGCCTGAGGCCCAGCACCGTTTAGTGCTCTGTATACTACTAACGCAGTAGTCTGACAGGTACCAACAGTGGACCGGTGTTTTTGATACCATAGTGGACGATGCTAGAACTGTATCTGAGAGTGGAGATGAAGGTACTACCTTTCGACCAGGTGCAAACAACTCTAGGTCTGAACAGTAGAACGGTGTCTTGATTCCACAATGGACGATGGCCGATATTATCTGATACTTGGTTTTCACAGAACTCCCTCCGTTGAGGTGTATCAGACTTTGTGATTCCATAGTTAACTCTTGCATATGATTATTGGGCTCGGTTGACTGGAGCTGTGGGCTACACTGTGGTACAGCAGGTCCGAACAGTGAAATGAGGTCTTAATTCAATGATTGAGGATATCAGAAGTTAAAGTCTGTGATGATTTGTGTGTACCCCCTCTGATCAGGTGCAAGCAGCTGTAGGTCCCAACAGTGGAACGGTGTCTTGATCCCTCAATGGACGATGTAAGAACTGGATCTGAGAGTGGAGATGAGCGTACTCCCTTCGACTAGGTGTAAGAAACTCTAGGTCCCAACAGTGGAACGGTGTGTTGATCACACAAGGGATGATGTCTGATATAACCTGTTGCTGGTTTTTCACAGAACTCCCTCTTTTGAGGTGCATCAGATTCTGTGCTTCTGTAGGTAATTTCTGCACATGGTCATTGGGCTTAGTTGACTGCTATTGCTGGAATACACCGCGGTACAGCAGGTCCAAACAGTGAAACGGGTCTTAATTCTATGATTGAGGATGTCAGAAATTAAAGTTTCTGATGATTTCTGTGTACTCCCTCTGACCAGCTGCAACCAACTTTAGGTCCCAATAGTGGAACAGTGTGTTGATTCCACAATGGACAATGTTAGACCTGCATTTGAGAGTGGAGAAGAAGGTACTCTCTTCGATCAAGTGCAACCAACTCTAGGTCCCAACAGTGGAACAATGTCTTGATCCCACAATGGACAATGTCCGATATTACCTGCTGCTTGCTTTTCTCAGAAGTTCATATGTTGAGGTGCATCACACTCTGTGCTTCCATAGCTAACTGCTGCACATGATTATTGGGCTTGGTTGACACTAGTCGGTGGAGTATACTGTGGTATTGCAAGTCGAAAGGAACAGTGAATAGTGTAGACTGTGGACAGATGAAATCCCAATTCGAATTGTTTTGATGTATTTATTGTAGAGTTTTATGTAAGTTATGTTGTTGTATTTTGTAAAGAGGGAGAGAGAAAAAGTATTGATGGTTGTGTGTGTGAGTACTGCCTTCAATTAACAATGCAGACAGTAGTGTTCACAATTCTGATTGAGTCGCTATTGAAGATGATGCAGTCCTGTAAGAGAAGAAATTGCCGTAGTGTGCTCTGTCTGCACCACTTATACTCATCAGTGCAGGCTCTGCACACGTTTCCTTTGCTTCGCGTATTGCAAACTGTAGAGCTCAAGTCAATGCCACGTGGCTGTGGGCCCTTGCTGAATGATATCTCTGGCCTGTACTTCCGACTTCAGTTTTCACATTTGACATTGAGTCAATATTGTAGATGATATAGTCCTGTAGGAAAAAACATTGCTCCAGTGCACTCTGTCTGCACCACTCATACATATCATTGCTGGCTTTGCACACTTTTGTTTGCTTTGTGTATTGCAAACTGTAGAGCCCAACTCAATGCCATGTGGCTGTGGGCCCTTGCTGAGTGCTCTCTCTGACCTACACTGCAGACAGCAGTGCTCACAATTGAGATCAAGTCATTATTGTAGATGAGGAAGTCCTGTAGGAAAAGACATTGCTCCAGTGCGTACTGTCGGCACCACTCATATGCATCATTGCAGGCTCGGCACACATTTCTTTTTGCTTCGCGTGTTGCAAACTTTAGAGCTCAAGTCAATGCCACGTGGCTGTGGGCCCTTGCTGAACGCTCTCTCTGGCCTATACTGCAGACTTCAGTGTTCACATTTAACATTGAGTCGGTATTGTAGATGATGCAGTCCTAAGGAAAATACATTGCTTGAGTGCGCTTTGTCTGCGCCACTCATATGCATCATTGAAGGCTCTGCACACTTTTTTTTGCTTTGTGTATTGCAAACTGTAGAGCTCAAGTCTATGCCAGTGTCTGTGGGCCCTTTCTGACTGCTCTCTCTGGCCTACACTACTGATAGCAGTGTTCACAATTGGTAGTCCTGTAGAAAAAGGAAGTGCTCCAGTGCGTACTGTCTGCACCACTCATATGCATCATTGCAGGCTCTGCACACGTTCGTTTTTGCTTCGCGTATTGCAAACTGTGGAGCTCAGGTCAATGCCACATGGCTGTGGGCTCTTGCTGAACGCTCTCTCTGGCCTACACTGCAGACTTCAGTGTTCACATTTGACATTGAGTTGTTATTGTAGAGGATGCTGTCCTGTAGGAAAAGACATAGCTCCAGTGCGCTCTGTCTGCACCACTCATACGCATCATTTCAGGCTCTGCACACTTTTTTTGCTCTATGTGTGATCCAATGATTACTGTTGTAGTTTATGCTAGCAGCAACCATTCCCTAAAGGCTGGTTTCACGCTCAGCCTACACACATCCAGCACAGACTTCACTGGATATGTCACGCTGGTAATAAAAAGGAGTCGAGCGCACATGCCCGTACCCACTTCCACTATCTCTCGGTGTCTGTGTGTTTATTATCTATGCATGATACTGTCTCTGGGCCGTACTATATTACGTTGTGCTGTGGACAGCGTATGCAACCATGTTACCTCTAGTATTGGAGAACATTTTGGTAAGGTAACTTTTAGGTGTATGGCTATCATGGTCACATGGCAATCGCGCAGCCAGTGCGCAATGAGATCGCACCCAATGTGATTTTGAGAAAATATATTTGCTATAATATAAGTTTATTACAGTTAGAAATATATAACTATTTACATATTTGTAATTATCTCTTGCTCTCATATACACTTTAAAGTTATTTAGATATAGTTTTGCGACAAAAATAAATGAGGGAATGGCGTTTGCAGAGCGTTATCGTACATCTATGATGTAACACAGGGCGTGGCAGTGTGCATTCATCGCATTCGGAACACGCAGCGGGTGCCACCACATACCTACATGATATAACACACCACTTGTTAGTGCGTACCGGTCGCATACCACAGTTGCAGCTGGCGCGACCTCATATGTACATGTTGTTACGCGGGACGCGGTGTCACAAATCTGTCGGATACGAAATGTGCATCATTTAAATTTGGTGGATAGGATTCGCGTGCTGATCGAGGTTGATAGAAAACCGGTACGGGACTGTAGTTTTCTCAACAAAAAAAAGTTTGATATGATTTGCACATTGGCTCACCTCTGCTGAATTTGCACATTGGCAATTGTACTTGGGATACTCTGGGCACTTGCACACGAAACTGACCGCCCAGCACTAGGGGTGTTGAATGCTCGGCGGGAAGTTAGGTCCTGTGCATCACTTCTGGTCCTTGCACTTCAGACGCACAGGGAAGCGGTCTAGTTGCTGCACCCGGCGTCGGAGGAAGTAGCATAAATCCAGGCCATGATGCGACCGTTCAGCAGACGCGCGCAGCAGGCGCACTGATTTCGCACCGAAGGCAAGCCCATCTGGGCTCGTCTGCGCCCGTCCGTGCCCGACCGGGACCAGGGGCCAGGACCCCTGCATCTTTTCCCCCAGCATGCATCAGGTATTCCAGCGCACTACTGCGGCAGTTAAATAACGCATCAGAGACCATCTGCATCCATCATATGCACGCAGAAAACCCCTTACCTAAGTTTCCTCACTGTAACTTCTCCTTCACCCCCATTTCCAGGCACTGCCTCCAGAAAGTGCTGCACGTAGCCTTCTGCTTTTGAATTGTAGATCTCCCCCTAAGCACTCCACAGAAATTTCAATCCTACTTCAAGATCTTGCCCCAGAGGCTCTATTTTTAACTGAAACCTGGCTCAATACCAGCTGTGAACCTGGCATCGTTCAAACGCTACCCCAAGGGTATGTAATGCAAAGGGTAGGCAGAACCAAGAACAAAGGTTTGGGAATTGCAATCATTTATAAGGACCACCTCACCTGCCGCTTACTGGGCAGTCCCCTCCAGGAGTGCGAGAATGTACACTTCCTGTTGGAATTTTACCCTCTCCTCTCTCTCTCAGGCATTCTGATCTACCGCCCCACGGGGTTGGCTGGTTCCTTTTGTAACTCCTTGCTAGAAATAGCCATCAATCTAGAGGGCACTTCCTCTAATTTCACACTCCTTGGTGATTTGAACTTACACTTCAATGATCCAGGAGTTACTGCATCAACTGAACTAGCCAATTATCTTGCTGCACTACAACTGGTGCAAAAAGTCCTTCTACCCACACATGAACTGGGACATTGTCTTGACCCAGTTTTTTCAAATCTGGAGAATCTCCAGCGAAGGGATCCCATCCCTATTCCCTGGTCTGATCAACACCTGGTGCTCGTAGCCTGGCACCCTAAAAAATCTACTCTCCTCGCCCACCCCAAACGGACCCTCATACAACCCTGGTCCAAAGCTCCCCCAGGAAAAATGGATTCATGTACTGGAAAATCAGTCACCTGCCCAGTTGCAATGTATAATAAATTCTGCTGCTGGATAGAGAAATCCTTGGACGAGGTCCTCCCTAAAGCCTGTATCATTTAAAAGAACAGCTCACAGAGATCGCCTTGGTACTCCACCGAATTACGAACTCTGAAACAGAGCTATAAAATCCTAGAAAGACGGTGGAGGAAAGATTTTGCTCCCAATAGTAAGATCACCTACAGAAAGGCTATATGTAATTATGGAGCAGGCTTCCTTCTATGGGAAAAAAATCCCGCTAGCCTCCATTTCCCCCAGAGAGACATTCTCCATCATAAAAAGGCTCCTTAAAAGCCCAGTTTCCCCAGCCCCTGCAGACCCTCATGGTGCCCTCTGCGAGAAGCAGGCTGAGTTTTTTGACACAAAGATTAAGAACATCATCAAGCCACTTCCCCATATTGACCCGTTAGGCTCAAACCCTTCCCTCGACCCCACTTCTACTACTTATCGTCTGGAGCTCTTTCCTCCACTGATCATGGAAACGCTCTTGACTTTAATGTTGTCAGTCAAAAGCGGATCACCCAGAGACCCAGATCCTCTGAGCATCCTACTGAAGGTAGCACCCATTATTGGCCCTACGATCATCCAGGTCATCAATTCCTCACTAAGCACAGGAATAGTTGCCCCACTCTGGAAACAAGCAATGGTCAAAACCCTATTCAAGAAGCCCCAGCTTGCCCCGCACACCTGGCCAACAATCGGCCCGTCGCCCTTCTGCTACGGATCGCAAAAATCAAGGAAAAATATGCTTATCATATTCTTTCAAATTTTGTGGAGACTTTCAACCTATTACATCCGTCCCAAACTGGCTTCCGCCCTCTGCAGAGCACGGAAACTGCACTGCTAGCGGTGGTTGAGGAAAGCATGAGAGTTTTGGATGCTGGAGGCTCAGCGGCCATCATAATTTTGGACCTGTGTGCAGCATTCGACACGGTGAATCACCAAATCCTGATTCACCGTCCCAGCAACTTGGGCGTAGCCGGTACTGCTCTAAGTTGGCTTTGCTCCTTCTTGAAAGGACGATCATTTCGGGTCTTTGGAGAAGGCATGTGTTCCAAATCCCGGCCCCTCCTGTGTGGAGTACCTTTTGGGATCCACATGGTCACCTATGCTGACGACAGCCAAATGGTCGAAGCATTGAATCAGCCCACTCACTATTCTATAACCCTGAAAACATGTCTTACGGAAGTAGTAAAATGGATGCGTGCATCCCATCTGAAATTAAATGGTGAAAAGACCGAAATCATGACCCTAGGCAACCTTGACAACTCATCACTTAGATATCTCTGACCAGCATGCATGGGCCTGGTACCCATATCCAAACCTAAAATATAGACCCTGGGCATCTGGTTAGACCATAATTTGACTTTCAAAACTCAAGCTAGAAAGACAATAGCAACCTGTTTCGGCCTGATCAGAATGGCCAGGAAGGTACTTCCCCTGCTCCCTCCCGAAGCCAAAATAATAATGGTGCAATCTCTCCTTCTTTCGAGGTTGGACTATGGCAATGGGCTTTACCTGGGAGCTCCTACCTCTTTGATCAATAAACTGCAGATTGCCCAGAACTGCGCAGCCAGACTGCTCACTGGAACATCCAAATTCCTGTTCACAAAACCAGCCCTCTGTATACTACACTGGCTCCTAGTGAAAGAACGAGTTATCTTTAAATCACTCTGTATCGTGCACAGGTCAATGCAGGGGACTGGTCCTCCTCTTCTCTCGGCTGTAATTCAGCCTTATAAAACAAGGAGAGAACTTCGCTTGGATGAACTCCTCCAAGTTAACATACCCAGAATTAAACGAGTCAGAAGTGGCGACAGACTCTTCTCCCTCATTGCCGGCAGGCTTTGGAATGCGCTGCCCCTTGACATCCGGAAATGTGACTGGTCATCTTGCCTTCCAGAAACAACTCAAAACCTTCCTGTTCCCTTGAATTTTGATGTTTCACCTAGTCATGAGTTTGCCCAGCGCTGGGAGGCCTTCTGGTAGCCATGCGCTTTGCAAATGTTCATTTCATTTCATTTCATTTCAACTGAGTTATTTATACACACACCACATCACTTATTTATGCAGATACTAAGACATCTTTACTATCTTATACAATCACTGATACAAGCAGGCAGTGATTCATACACCCACTCTTCAAATAGCTTACTTTCATGTATATTCATTTATATACTCCAACACTGACATATACTGCCTTGAAACATATTTAGTTATTTACACATATTTCACTGAGACATTCATTCATTCACCAACACACCCAGACACACACTAAGTCACCCATACAGCTGTTTAAAGATGCACTTTTGAAACCATACAACTAGTGAATCACCACTCAGACATCCATGCACAGTCACACACACCCACCCACACACTTAGGCACCAATACAGATACTCCGACAACAAATAAATAACCTATATAGACACTTATGTAGCTACCCACCTACCCATGCAGAAGCTTACACACAACTGAGTGACTAATACAGACTTTCATACAGTTAACCCATGCATTCAGAAAGACACATTTAATCAGTCACTTATACAGTCAGTCAAGCACCTACTAAATAATCCATTCAGGCACTTTTAAATCCACTCATTCTTCAGTACACCTTGGCATAGATATAAATGATAAATATTTAAACTTGACAGAAACACACATTCACTGGATGATGTCATCAGTGATGTCGGTAGGGTCTAGTACTTGAATAAATTGTTTACGGATAGATTTACGGATGGATTTCCCAAAGGCAATATTTAAGGATCCCCTCCCCTAGGATATAAGCTGGGCTGGATAGCCATTAGAGTGGTCTCATGATATTGCTGCGGATTGACAGCCCGGCGGAGTTACTATTTTTTATTTTAGACAGACCTATTATATGGTGAGGAATTGTCTGCTAGATTGACAATTGGTAAAACATGTGCTTCTCTTATCCCTAGTATATGCTGAGCTGGCGGTTAGCCAATCGACTAATAGGGATAATCTTGCTGGGGGGTCTTGGGATTAGTGGGGACACTCAGGGTGTAATTTCATGTAGGTTAGATGGAAGGGTAGGAATGTGCATAGCGTCGCTGAGAGGGGCTTTTCCACATCTCAAGGGGTGGGTATTTGTTTTTTTGGGGGGCAGGAAGGGGGGTTTCACAGCAGAAAAAGAGTATGAGCAGAAGGTTCAGAAAGATTTGGAAAATATACAAAGAGTAGTTAATTATGGAAACCACTAAATGTAAGATCCTATCAGATCATGTAAATGGAATACTAAACAAAAAGAAGTACGGCACTCTTATTAGATGGTTATCTTCATTAAACCCCCAAGTTCTGTTTCGATAGGAGACACATCTGAAATCTAGCTCTCCGAAACTTTTTTTACCCAAAGTCTTTTCTAAAGTGTTTTTTGCATCCTCAGGTCTTGCAGTCAGAGGAGTAGCAATTTATTTTTCAAGTAAACTTCCCTGGGAATGTTAAGAAGTCCATAGGGATATACATGGGAGGTGGCTATGGGTAGTAACTAAGCTACAGGAGATAAGGCTAAATTTTATAAACTACTATGGCCCTATTTCAGATGGTACTGGACCCTTGGCACAAATTAACAATTTATTGATAGGATCTTCTGGGCAGGTGATACTTGGTGAGGATTTACATTTCATACAGGATATTAGAAAAGATACCTCGAATAAAAATAAAAAACAACTAAAACCAAATACAAAAAAAATATTGCGAGCCATTATTCAAGAATATCAATCGGTGGATTCATGGAAGGAAGCTAATTTAGATAAGGAATTTTATACTTGCTATTCGCACCGTTTTCAGACAGCGTCTCAAATAGATTTTTTTCTCAACTCCAGATCCCTTCAGATTTAAAATGTCGGTATAGGATGTAATCCTTTCTCAGACCATGCTTATGTTGGGATGGAAATTATACTTAGGGAGAAAGCAGGGAGCATCCCAGGTGGCAGCTGCATCATCTCCTCTTGCAAAACGAGGAGTGGGTTAAAGGGTTTAGAGAGTGGATTTTGGAATATTTCCAGATTAACGAGAATACTGCTGCCCCTTTTTCGGTGTGGGGGGGATTTAAGACAGCAACCCATGGACAGATAACAGCTTTTACGGTGGCCCAGTCCAACACTCGGAGAGGTCAGATAGCTCAATTGCAAACTGGAGTGGATCAGGAATATGCACTCCAACTCCAGTTTCTCCCAAATAAATATGAAAAGGCAAGAACAGCGTTAAAGGATTTTTTTATTTTAGAAGAAGTTTGTAACTCGCAAATATTTCAACAGAGGGTATACGAGGAAAGCCAGTTAATTGGCAAATTATTGGCAAATTCCACTAAGAAACGCAAGAATCAGCTATAATATCGAAAATCTTAGACCCTCGGACTGGCCTAGAAATAGTTGACAGTAACGACATCTCACAAACTTTTATGGACCACTTTCACCGGCTGTACTCTACCGAGTATTTAGTGGAGGAGGAGTTAATCCAGGAATACTTCATAAATATGATGTTCCTAAACTTTCGGAGAATCGGATTGGCAAATTGGAAATAGAAGTGGAGGCTACTGAAATTTCAGCAACAATTGAAACAACAGCCGGGGCAAAATCTTGTGGGCAGGATGGTTTCCCTATTGAGTGTTATAAAGTCTTCTTAAAAGAGCTCACTAACCCTATGAGAAATCTATTTAATTTTGTGAGAGAGGGTGGCGTTGTTCCAGCTGTTTTTTAAAGAAGCAATCATTTTTTCTTCTGTTAAAAAAAAAAAAAATCTGGAAGACGTGAATTCATATAGGCCTATTAGTCTTCTGAATTATGATTATAAGCTCTTGATGAAGATAAGGGTAGAACGCTTTTTACTGGCCACCCAGCAGGTAATGCATAGAGATCAAACATGTTTTATAGCGGGTAGATCAATGGCAGCTAACACCCAGTTTTTAATACATGCTCTGGATTATATTAATACAAACTCCATTCCGGCAAGCATTGTATTGGTCGATACTGAGAAAGCTTTTGACCTTGTGAACTGGGGAACCCTGTTTGTTACCCTTGGCCAGTTTGGGTTTCCTGCACAAGTGGTGGATATGTTGCGCAATATCTACCTGGGAGCCACAGCCAAGATCATAATAAACTGTAAAGAAGGGGTCGCACTCCGACTCCACCCACCAGCAGGTGTACTCCAGGAGCATCATGGTAGATGCAGTCTTTGATAGCGTGTGCGCTAATTCGATGAAAAGTGTGTTAAAGCAAGGTTGCAGCACCAACTCTGTGACAGTGGAGTCGGAGTCCGACCCCTTCTTTACAAGATCATAATAAACTCAAACACTGCAGGAACCATAAAAATTAACCGCGGGACCAAACAGGGCTGTCCACTTTCGCCTTTACTTTTTACTTTATTTATTGAACCTTTGGTTTTAAAGATACGGACTAATGCTGCTATCCAATCACCGATCCCTGAACTGGCTAACCTTAAATTATTTGCAGATGATATTATTTTGTATCTGACCCCAGATAGACAGAATCTTGAAACAGTCCTGAAGGAATTTTCGGAGATTGAAAAAATAGGCGGGTATAAAATGAATGCAAATAAAACGGAGGTACTCGCTCTTAATGCTGATCTGAATTCTTTTCCACCTTGTCTGAAGATACAAGCCACTAAAACCGACCCTATAATGTATCTCGGGATATACGTATCTACTAAGTTAATCAGTTATTTGAATTAAACTATTTGAGAATGAAGAGTAAGATCAAGAAGCTGTTGGAACAATGGACACTACTCCCCTTATCCATACAGGGTAGAGTATCATTAATCAAAATGTCCATACTTCCGCAGCTAATTTTTTTATTTTCTAATGTCCCAATCAAAAAAAATCAGTCATATTTCAGGGAAATCAATACCTTATTCAGGCAATTTATTTGGGGAAAGAAAGCTCCAAGGGTCAAACTGAATGTGGTACAGTTACCAATAGTTCAAGGGGGTTTAGCGCTGCCTCATTTAAGAACTTATTACGAGGCTGCTTTTTTTTGATTTAGGGGTCAATTCCAATCCAGGTCAGAAAGGCACCAAACGTGAATCGGCCGGAAAAAGTACGAGCGGAATGCGTGCTTTCCGGCCTACTCGTACAGCTGTACAAGCGAGCAAGTACGATGTGAGCTACGTGATATTCACCGACTGAGTCGTTCCCGGAACTTCCTTTCGTCTCTACGGTTGTCTCTTCCCTTATCCTCACTTTCTCCCCTCCCCTACCCCCACTACTTTTCTCTCTCCTTTCTCTCCTCTCCTAATGGATTGCTGATTGTTTGATGTAATGTGTAACTATTGTTCTTTTTCTGTTATATTGTTGAACCACATTATTGCACTTCCTTTCGTCTCTCCGGTCATCTCCTCCCGCATCCTTCCTCTATCTATGCCTCTCCTTCTCTCCCCTTTCATTATATTGAGACTGAACTATTTTGTCTGATGCCCGATGGAGCTACCTGGTTTAGCTATAGGGGAGATGGCCCATGGATTCCCTCCTTAGTCGTCACCTACGCAGTCGGTCTTTAGGCAGACTTCTTTTTCATCTATCCTTATTGTCTCTTCCCTTATCCTCCCTTTCTTACCTCCCCTGTCCCCACTACTTTTCTCCCTCCTTTCTCTCCTCTCCTAATTGTATTGCCTATTTTTTTAATGTATTGTGTAATTGTTGAACTTTTTCTGTTACATTGTTGGTTCTCATGTAAAGTGCTCTGATACCTTCGGGTCTAGCCAGCGCTATATAAAACTCTTTAAATAAATAAATAAACCAAACCGCTCCATACATCTCGGCCGTAAGCTCACCATGGCGTGCAATGGATGCGATTTACCACCGAGCGAGTACGATGCAGGCGTCGGACAGCCAGAGTGTCAGGCTCGCAAAAAGTCCGAGACGTTGCCTTTGGGGGTCTGCTTCGGACCCCCTGTCACCTAGCTCTACGACTTGGACACAAGGGGAGACCCATGGGTCTCCCCAACACAGGCATGTACAGTGCGGAAGGCACTGACGCATACCCACTGTACGGGGGCACTTGTCTGCAACATGCCCATTCAGTCAATGGTAGCCCATGTACGCGTTGTACGATCAGCTCCGATTGACTTCTATGGGAGTCCGACCGAACCGAGTCCAACGGCATACGGCTGCATCGTATTCACACATTCGTACTGCAGGAGTCAGGCTCGGTCGGGAAACACTCCGGAACCGGCTCAGTTGGAGTGCTTTCCGACCCGGATCGGAATCGACCCCTTAGTGTCCGGCTTGATAGGATGAAATTCCACTAGAGACAGCTTTTTTATAGATAAAACTAGCAGCCCGTCCCGACCTTGTCCGGGAGCAATCAGGCTTCCCCGGCTGCCCCGACATTGTCCCCCAGAGCCTTAAAAAGGCGACATACGATAGTCACAGCAGTGCACTATAATGTAAAACCGTCTCACTGTATTGCAGCTATTACTCCAGCCTTTGCCTGGAAATTACCATTTCCATGTGTTTAGAGTGGAGATAAACCAAACCAGATTTCCTGGCTTTCCTTTGGGCTGCTTGCATTCCCAGTCCCCGCCCGCCCCGTCCCCTGCCTGCCCCGACCCCCGCCTGCACCGACATTGTCCCCCAGAGCCTTAAAAAGGCGACATATGATAGTCACAGCAGTGCGCTTCAGGCTGTTTGCTTTCCCCGACCACATGAAAAGTACCACAAAAAGAGGGCACATTTAAACAGGGCTCCGAGGTTGACGGATCACTTTCGCCTGTGGGGTCTCTTTGAGCGGGGTTTACCCTTGACGGAGCTCGGCCTGCCGAGATTCCAGCATGGTAACATAATGCCTGCGTGTCAACCTAATCACCCTTAAAGCTGAAATGCTGAAACGCTGGCGCTCTGCAGTTCAACTTCCTGAGCTGTGTTTGGAGCCTTACATCACCCCGTCCCCCGCCTGCCCCGACCCCCGCTGCCTTACCTCAGCCGCCGCTCCTCAGTCCACCGCTCCTCGCCACCTTGCCATGTCCGCCGCTCCTGGATGCCGCTCCTCCCCGTGCTCCTGACGTCAGCACGCAGGTCACGGCCGGCGCTACTTCGAGGGGACTACTTTTTTTATAATGTAAATTTTAAAAATATAACGTATTTTTTAACTTTATATAGCCTATGTCCACCTGCACACCCTGAGGATTCCAACAATGTATCGGGTGTGTGGATTGGCGCTGTTGTTCCCGAGTTTACCCGCCTCAAAGTTCTTCCTTTATAATAGTAGTATAGATGACACTAGAAATTGGATCACTAACTCAAGTGTTTTTAAAAACTTCTATACTTCCAAAAAAAACACATTATAAAACTTTAAAAGATTATCTTTTTTAACTTCAGTCCTTTTTCAAAAAGATGAGTTTGTCGGTTCTCCAGTATTTAAAAATAAGAGAATGTGCCAGTCTCGGTCTCCAGCTGTAATTAAGGCATATAAATATTTGGGAAGGCTGTGGACTTTCTGAGTTAAGGCATTTTCATAATAAAAAACAGGCCGATAGCCTGGCAAGAAGCATTAGCATTGGCAAGGGCGGAGGGCCACCGGACGCTGACCTTTCTTGAATATCTACGAATTATTTATTCATTAAAATATACTAGTGGTATCATTGATTTCCCTAATCAATTGGTGATAGCCCTTTATGGGGCCATTATAAGAGGGGTGGGAAAATGGTACAGTCTAATACATAAACGGGGACAAGTCCCTGTGATAAACTATCATCTGGAGAAAATAACTCGGGAGACCAGATGCAGGCTGACTGGGAAGGAGTCCATCTGCCATTTAGGAAGTAAATCACTACGTGCTGCAAATTTTAAAAGGATGGCCTTCCTATCACAATGGCTCTCTTACCTAACTCCGGCCACCCTAAATAAAAGATTTCCGGGAGTTGAAAACAGGTGCTTTCAAAGCCATGTAGATGGGGAAGGTGAGTGGCACCATACTTTTTCACATGTTCAGGCCTTAGGGTTTTTTATGAGACAGTTTTTTCGGATATCCAGCAAGCAATCGGAAAGAGTATTCTGCTCGAGGCCGAAGCTGCTTTGCTTGAAATCTGCAGAGGGGAAACGATGCAATCCGAACCTGAAAAAGTTTTTATATTTATTTTGAGTTCGGTGGATTGCTCCCTAATTCTGTCAAATTGAAAACCTAGGGAAGCCCCTTCTCATCTGAAATGGTTCAATAAAATGAAAAGGACCCCAAATTTTTAAGAAGCCTACGCTAGGAGGGTAGGTGCTATTAAAAAATTGGAAGTTTTTTTAATGAATTAGAGAAGTTTAAAGAGAGATCATAACACTTGAAGTGGTAAATCAAAGCAGCAGCTTTTTATTGAGATGCATTAGCACTTTATTGTATTGCACTTTAGTAGCACTAGCACTATTATAGTCTCTGCACTTTATAGATCATGTATTTTGTATTTGGGTCAATGACGTAATGAGCCATTATAGCCATATTTTCTTGTGTTTAAAAGATGGTAGCTAGGATGGCTCCTGGCGATAAGATGGCACTGGCACTTTATTGATATCGCACTTTAGGCTTAGTAGGAATTTTCTTCTTTGCTGTTATGTAACAAGATAAATTTACACTTTGAACTTTGTTTCGTGAATGATTATAGGATGAGCTGTTTTAGCTAAAAGGCTGTCTTATTGGTTTTTTTCTTTGGAACTGGTTTGAATAATGATTTTAAGTATATAATGTATCATGAACCGAATTCTTTACTCAATATTTTTTTTTAAATAAAAAAAGATGAGTATATACATGATCAATTAATGATGTACACATCCAAAAATATAATTCAACAGAAATTATGGAATGCAAGGAATCCTACTGTAATGGAATCCTCAGAACTTGCAAGGGGCAAGAATTGACTATTACATGTGTTAAGATCGGGTCAATGACAAAATATGAATGTACACAATATCAATATAAAATAATATTTAAATATTGTCAACTAAAATATCACCTCACTATACTTAACTAATAAAACCACAAATATCAAGAAAACATATATATACTGGTACACTGGTCTCAAACCAGAAAAAAGACATAAAACTGGAAGTAAATGTAAATTTTCATAAAACAGAAACTCACCCCAAAACAGAAAAAGAATAAACTTATCTACCTTAACTTCTGCAAACTACAACAAATAAATGTTGAAAATTAAACTGATGCTCTTTCTTTTACCAACAGAAAAGGAAGCACCTGCTTCACATTACAACACTCCCAATGGAAACGATGCAAAGAAAGTGTGAAACATCTAAGAGGAACATGCATGTATGTATAAATAAAAAACTAGTTGCAAAATGTTATATGTACATAACAAATGCATAACCATTTTTAAAGTGCAATTCTTTAACCAGTTACACTATTTCCAGACATAGTGATAGAAACAGCAAGATATATCACATCATAGAAAGAAAAGCAATTAGTAAGTCACATGGGTTAAACCTACAACCAAGAAAGTACAATGTTGGAAACTCTGAACTGGAAATGTACTAAATATATCTCTAATGCATGGTATGAAAGGGCGGCTACAGAGACAATGGTGTAATTAATGTTTGGGAACACAACCACCCCCAAATGTGACAGAAATAGAAGTAAGGGACATTTTGCTGGATATAAAAGAAACAGGCACTAGCTACCAGGATCCCACAGCAGAAATGCTAAATGATATTCTTCTTATAGTCCCCAAACCTACCAGACATAGGACTGAGCAGAGATTGTGGTGTTTCACCCCAAGGAATTCAGCAGAGTTGATAAAAAACTCTGCCAAATTCTGCAGAGTTCCATGAGTGGGTGAAGTATTGCTCTCCCACTCCTAATGAAGTCCCCTTGGTTGCTGAGGATCATTGGTGGCCAAGAATCCCTATTCTCCTGGTGAATATTAGATGCATTCATGAACACATAGCTTTCTGTAAGGCTATAAAAACCTACCTGTTCTCTAATTAATGAACTGTGTTGTTGTCTGTGCTGGTCTTCCTTTTGCTGTCTGTGATTAGCGCTGTGACGCCCCTTTGCTGGGGCAGCCATGCCCTCGACAAATTTTATACCATAACATAACATTGTTGCCATAAATAAGTCCACAACAGCTGGATTGCTGAGATGGCGTAGGAGGCCTCACCCCCTTTCTCAATCACACTGCAGAGGGACCTCCTGGCGCACTACTTGTAAGGGATGAAGTACTTTTGGCTGCTGATGGCCGTTGGGGGCAAATAACTTTTATTACTGTGACAAGTAAGTCCCACACAGTGAAATTGCTGAGATGTCATAAATAGGCCCCACCCCCTTTCTCAACCATACTTTAAAGTAACCTTTAGGCACACTACAGATTGAGGGATGAAGTACCCTTGGCTGCTGTTGGTCGTTGGGGGTCAAGACCCCCTATTTTTGCCACAAGGATAACCCTCACAGTGGGACTACTGAGACTTCGTCGAAGGACCAACCTCCTTTCTCAGCCACTCTGCAAAGTGACATCCTGGCACACTACCTCCCTTCAAGCACTTTTTACAAATTAACTAATAAAGCCGGCAGTGAAACACTTCCTGCCCCTAAAACATACGAAGATATTGAAAGACCTGAAAACTTAAACATCACGCACAATGAGAAACCCTTCCTGTTACATAATAACCTAAACAATGATAAACAAATCCTAGTATTTTCAACAGCAAATAAGTAACTATAACTAAGCCATTGTCAAATGGGAATGCTTGATAGGGCATTCAAAATGTGACACAAACAGTCAAATTGCCTTTAAAATACAAAAATATATAGTTCTAGCCTATGTCCCAGTCTCAGAGCTAACTAACCACTACAGTTTATTAATAAAAATGTCTATCTATCGAAAAAACAAACATAAACTAAGACTTATATTGGATTATTTTGAAGAAACTTTGGTTGACAGACTACATCACTCAGGACACTGACACCAACCCAAAATCCAAATGCCATGGTGGAATGTCTATGACAGGACCTTGGCTCAGGAAGCTAAACATAATGCAGTGGAAGGATGGCACAATGCCTTCCAATCCTCACTGGCCAGAACCCAACACTCTATACATTTAAAGAAGCCCTACAAAAGTGGCAGAGCTACCAAGAATTATGAATAGAGCAATCCATAACCCAAATTGCACCTAAAATTAGCAAACAAATGAAAAGAATGTTTGACATGCTGCAATTTAAAGTAAAACTCTTCATGAACAACACAGCAGAGGATATCAATCTACAATTTGACATATTATTCATCATAATAAACATAGTATTTTATTATATCACTCAAAACAAAATACAACTCCAATTTTAAATTTTACTGATAAAATAAAATATGTATTATTTATATAAAAACTGAATCTCACAACCAGAAACCTCAAACAACAAAATCAATAAATTGTGAAAAATAATTACAACACATAAAAAATATATCTTATCAAATAACAATAGTATTGCTTTATCTAGGTCAATTAAAGCTGCATTTTCGCTGAAAGTCATGTGTTCTGATTTTTAAGTTTGCGCAATTGCACTATCGTGATTGTTCTATTCCCTCAAGTATACTGTGTTTTTAAGTTGCATTCTATTTTTAAAACTCGAGGTTTGACAGTTTTAATTTTGCGCGTTGCACAGATAGTGACATTGGCCTGACTTACTGTTGGCAGACACTGCCTGACATCCGGGCCCCACACACATCTTGTTCCCGAGTCCGGCCAGCTTTTTAAATCACATGCTGGGCCGGTCGCGCAGTGTACGCGTGCAGCGGGCGCGCCGTTGGCGTCCCGAAGGCAAGCCCGTCTGCGCCAAGACCGTGGCAGGCGCAGGCCACGCTACCCAAAACCACCCGTGTATTGTATATCAGGCTAATACTCTTAAAGAACTTAATATACATCCTCGCTGTAGTTGTAGAATCCCCTCAGATCACATATGGGGGCCTGTCTCATACAGACTTTGTTCTTGGACCATGCCTCAACACAAGCTAGAAATTCCGGATCAAATACCCATGGCACAAGTAAGTTTTAAAGGAGGACTATTAAAGAGCTAATCCTAGATCATAAACTAGATTTCCTGCTCGTAACCGAGACATAGCTCAAAGAATGGAGTAATCCAGATCTTGCAGTCGCGGAACCCCGCGATTATGCCCTACACCGAGTCGACAGGAGAGAGGGAAGGGGAGGAGGGGTGACAGTAATAGTTAGAGACTCTTTACATTGCTCTACTTTTAATCTGGAACAACTTATAGGAGCTGAAAACATAGGATTTTGCATCTCCTTGAATGCCTCCCTTACATTTTCAGGAGGCTTAATCTACCGCCCACCAGGTTGCCCCACAAGGTTTTTAGAATCTCTAGGAGAATCTTTAGGATAGTACCTGCTTAGATTTGCTCCCTTCATGCTTCTAGGCAGTTTTAATTTGCACTTAGAAACCGCGGAAAAACCTCACGTGAATAACTTTCTCCAAACCATAGACATGTTTGGCTTGGCCCAAACAATAGGCACTTCAACTCACCAAGCTGGACATATCCTGGATGGGGTCTGTTCCAATTTTCCGCATTTGGAAACTCTGACACCCATTCCTCAAATTTGGACTGATCATTCTTTCATTCCTTTTAACATACATTCCCCTCCTTCTACCAACACTGCAAAGCTGAGCCTACATTCGACACCCAGACTTAACTGGCCACAAATTGCAAAAAACACCCATCTTGTTGCGTTCTAATCTAGGACCCTGATCGATACTGTGACCTTATGCCCCTATACGGCTATAATCCCCTTATACCCCTATATTGGCATAACCGATCAAATGCAATATTCAGAAACTCGTCTCTGGCCTCACACGAACAGAGCCACATTTCAGAATCGCTTCCTCTGCCACTTCCTTTGCAGCTAATTAGTGCAATGACATAGCAGAAGTTACTATCTAAGATTCCTAGATTAACACTCCGAGTTCTTCAACAAGATAAAAACTCAGCAACCTGGGAAAGCCCCGCTTGCTATGTGTTGATTAGTAATAGAACTCTAATGAGCACTGATAGATGATCACTTCCTAGTGACATCTTTATTGACGTCTTATGTCCAAAAACTTACGTCAAACAAGGCACCTTTCAGGTATAAATATTACCAACGTTGCCTTAAGCAAACGCTGCTGTTTTCGCTGATGCTGCTGCTGTTTCACTGAAGCTGAAGCTGCTGTTATGCTGATTATACCATAGCTGCTATCGCTACTGCTATCACTGCTAACGAGCGAACGATGGTGTGGCGAACTTAGGAGCTGAACATCCGTCCCCTGCAAGAGCCCAGCAGATGCAAGCTGCCCGCGGACGCTGCCCCTCCTCCTCCTCCTCGACGCGCTGAGAGAGACGCTGTCTTTTCTCCTGCAGAGAAATCCAGCTCCGGCGTTTCCAGCCTACCCTTGCGGGTGACTGGGATATCGAGTTCCCTGAAGGAGATACCAGACCTCCATCATTCTATTCCAGAGGTATGGTGTTGACTAAACCCTTAGAGAGAGTTCTTGAAGCAAACCTTGGCAAAACCAACTTAACTTAAAGCTACTTACTTACTCCCCTCCCAAGTATTAGGCTTAGGTCAGGTACACTGGGGTAGGCGTAGTTAGAAGCACCAGTTGAGTATTTTAGCCTAATGTATATATGAATGTATGTTTTATTCATTTTAAACCATTGTATGGCTAAGAAACCATATCAATGCTTTTACAGTATTATTTCGCAATACTCATCTTACTGTATGTACTTTTTATAATAACAAGTCTTGCAATTGTGGCAATTCATTTCTCTTGTACGAGAAGAAAGACTGTTCAATAAATGTTACCCTTTATTGAAAACGCCCATCTCTCTATTCTCTACATATTGTGAAAGTAATCTGCACAACAACTGACTGAGTAAAATAACTGTCTATTGTTTCACACGACCCTAGAGATTGACTCTTATCTGAGGAGCAAAGTTGTCATGTTGCACGGTTGTTGGAAAACTGAATCCCTTCTTGTCTGTACCAGGGAAGCTGATCACTTCCTATTCAGAGAAGAAAGTTTCCAGTGACCTCTGAGCTAGTTGGTAACAAACCCAATTAAGTTTAGCATAGTCAGTGGAGGCCTGGAAGATCCGCACTTCTACGTCGATACTACTGTTTATGTTATTCCAATGCGCAGGGCCTGTTGGGAAAATAGGAACTACACTACATGGCGCCCAAACGTTTGGTAAGGCGATAAACTAACGCAAGACGTTAGAGTAACTCAGTCGTGCATATTTCACACAGACCCCTTTCTCCCGTAAATACTCCAATAGACGTCTGGAGTGGGTGAAAGGTTAAATCCGCCCGAACTCAGTAGGAAGAGATTCCTATGTAAAGCTCTGGTTTATTCAACGTTGAAGGATACAGTGTTCCAAAATATTGTGCACCTAATCTTTGTCTCCTTGGAGACCTACTCTGCAAAACCTGCATTTATAGAATGTCAGTGTTAAACAACGGAACTGATGCCGCAGCAGATGCAACTCAGCAGGGTCCCGACGGGACTGCTGAACCGGGTGCAATATTCATCCCGGCACATTTAAGGAAATCTATAACGTCAAAACTTATAGAAAATGGACTGACCACACAAGGTGGCACAGTCGTCTTCGTGATAGAGGCACACGAATATCGGCAGACAGAGGTATTCTATTCATGGATAAAATTTCCAGCGGCAAACGCTGCAACACACGAGTTCCACTACTATATAGTAGAGGATCCACCGGAAGAGTACGCTCCTTTCGAGGAGACTGAAATCCCACTAAAATACCAAGAACATTTACTTTGGTTTAAAGGAGCCCTAAAACATAATGATCATATTACCAGGCTCGGTCCACTAGGTAGACCAGGAGCAACGTGGCCAGTTCTAGCCAGCTACACACCACATCCGGACATTGAGAAAATGTCAAAAGAAGAGCTATTAGTACAGCTAAAAACACTTATAACAATACATAGGCAATTAGTCAAATATGTAATGCGGACTGCAACAGTTCAACCAGCTGTTAATGTACCACAGCTGACCCCTCACCAGGGGAACACTAATAAAATCACAGCACAGAACATACAATCATGTCTTGGCAAAACACCCGTAAAATGGGAACAAATTCCTTACTGGTTAGCGCAGAAAATCACTCAAATAGAGGCAGTATTTCCGAATACTACCCCTATTGAGAGACACAGAATCTTGACCATCTGCCTTCCTATGGGGGTCGCACCACACATAGAGGACTATGACACTTGGGGTACAGTCTTTGCTTCCATTTACACAACACCAGTCTCCCCAGAGGGAGCCCTCTGAGAAAAGATATAACCTTAGAAATAGGGATAATTTGAAAAAACCTGATAGATATCAAAGTATTGATACACGTCACTCTCGATCTTTTTCGCAGAAATCGGAAAGAAGAGGACGGTCAGACCCAGGAGAGCACACCAAGTCCAAAGACAAGGAACCTGCTCAGAGCAAAAAATCTCAATTTCCAAAAAAGAAGGTAGCCAGTATTAGAGTAATCAACCATGCCGAGAATACTGAGGACACAGTTGAAAAATGGGGAGTGGGCACAGACAATGTTAGCTATGTTGATCAAAAGAGTATTCCAAATTCAAAAAGTTCCTTTTCATTGTAGTATTTTATTCATACTTTAGTTGATGTGTTCAGTAATCCATAATCAAAGTTCATTAACATTTGACTGTGATACATTAGTTCCCAACCATCCACTAGTTCCAATGCATTTCGGCCCACTGGCCTTCATCTGGGAAATATCTGAAACAAGGAGTGGTCACTGTCACTATATACAATTAATCAACAATGGGTAAATTATTTACAAATGACTAGCGTCTTTAACTCTACATTCATGCATTAATATGTGCAGCCATTTAAAATTGCCCTTGTTTAACTGTTCATGCATTGTCATTACCCGTATTTCTAACCGTTCAGACCCTACATAAACCGGTGATGCTGTGCAATGAACCTTGGGGGTTGCTATTATGCTTACCGTTAACGCGTTGTGTTAATAACAATGCTCGTGTGGGATAACTTTGTTAAAAGAAGCATACGCGTCTTTTAAATGAGCTCGTTGTGTGCAATGTAACATGGTAATGTTAAATAGCGGTTTACCAAACCTTAAGGTTTCTAACGCGTGCGTGCATTTGAATCTAATGCTTTAAGCGCTGAGGTTATACAACTATACGGTATTGCGAGTTAATCTAACAGCATTTCTTCCTTACCGGTGAAGTGGGAACGTTGATTCTCAAAGCGCTGCCAGGGCTATCCGCGCGGTGTGAGTTGGCGTGTGACGCGTGTGGGTTGTGCTGAATGATTTTAAAGGCGCGCCTGCAATTATTAAAGGGCTAGTGCAACATTGTATCCGGCGTGTGGAACCCGCCTGCTTTTGTTAAAGGGCTAGTGCAACATTGTATTCGGCGTGTGGAACCCGCCTGCATTAGTTAAAGCGCTAGTGCAACATTGTAATCGGTATTTGAAACACAACTGACGTTTCACTGTGAACCAATATTAATGGTAGTCTACCATGGATACAAGGATACATAATACATTATATTGTCATTACAGATAACAACCAAATTCAGTTCTTTCATTAATCCCCTGTGGGCGAAGAGTCTGTAGATGAAATATCCAATAGTTCTCACGTTTTAGTAGAGTCTTTTTGTTATCCCTCTCCTCATCTTTTTCTACAATTTCCAGTATGCATGCTCTGATCTGATTAATCTGGTGGTTTTGCTCAATGAAATGATTTGCAACGGCTGATTTAGCTGCTTTGGTTCTTATATTACTTTTATGTTCTGTCAATCTTGTTTTAAGTTTGCGTTCAGTTTGTCCCACATATGCTTTACCACATGGGCATTTTAACATGTAAATGACATTCTTCGTGTCACATGTTCCATTGACCAGTAATTTAATTTTGTGACCCCGCATTGGGTGTGTGATGGTGTTGCCCTCCATAATGTTGTTGCAGTTACTGCAATTTCTGCAAGGGACGGTACCTTTGTAGGTAACTGACTGTTTGATGGGTAGTGGTTTTTTTATAATTTCGCCAAGGTTCTTCGCTCTGGTAAACGCAAAAATGGGTTCATCCTGAAAGATATTATTGAAATCTGGTTCCGTTTTGAGTAAGCGCCAGTGTTTTTTGATGATTTTCTTGAACTGTGGAGTGACTGTTGAATATTTACTCACACATGTGATTTTGGTGGTTTCTTTGCTGGGTTTAGATGTGAGGAGGGTCTGTCTGTTTTTAGCTGTAGCTCTTTTGTGAGCTTCATCCAATATTTCCTCCGGATATCCTCTTTTTCTGAATTTGTTAATCATGTTGGTTGCTTGTGTCTTAGATTCCTTTGGGTCTGAGACGATTCTTTGTACTCGGAGTAGTTGGGAGTATGGAAGGTGTTGCTTGAGTGGTGTGGGGTGGAAGCTTTGGTAGGCCAGAAGGTTGTTGCGGTCCGTCTCTTTGGTGTATAGGGTGGTTTCAAACTTGTCTCCTATTTTAGAAATTGTTACATCCAGGTAGTTGATGTGTGTGTCACTTATGCTATAAGTGAACTGAATTCTAGGGTCAATCATGTTCAGCTGGTGGATGTTCATAATGAGTTGCTCTTGTGTATCTTTCCAAAGGATAAAGATGTCATCTATGAATCTCAAGTATAGGCGTAGCCCCTGCTGCCACTGACTATTCTGTAGAATGTGTTTGTTTTCATACACATGCATAAAAATATTCGCATACGCTGGGGCTGCTGGATTTCCCATGGCGGTACCAGACTTTTGTAGGAACCATTTGTCTTCCCATTTAAAGAAACTGTGCATTAACGTGAAATTAAGTAGCTCAAGTAAGAATATTTTCATATTTTCGTCATATTCCATCTCTAATAGTGCTGCTTCCACGGCCTCGATTCCCAGAGTGTGGGGTATGGAGGTGTACAGTGCTTGTACGTCAATGGTACACATAAGTATTTTTTCATTCGGTTCCAGTTTTACGTTGGCCAGCTTATTTAAAAAGTCTGTGGTATCCTTAATGAAGGAGTTCATTGTGGTAACATAGGGTTGAAGGTATCTGTCTATCAATTTCCCAATAGGTTCCTGTATACTCCCACATGTGGATACTATGGGGCGACAAGGTGGGTGCAAGGGGTCCTTGTGAATCTTGGGTGTAAGATAGAATTTGGGTGTTTTAGGGTGATTCATAGTGAGGTATTTTTTCATTTTGTCATCCACGCATCCTTTGCTGATGCCCTCTGAAATGATTTTTTGTAATACTATTTGAATGTCCCTGGTGGGGTTTGTGTGTAGTTCCATATAGGTGTTCTCATCGCTTAGATGCTTCTGAGCTTGTGACATATAGTATTCTTTATTCATGATGACCAAAGCGCCACCCTTATCCGCTCTTTGACAGATGATGTGTGGGTTGGATGCTATGTTTTTTAGAGTAGCCAGTTCTTTTTGAGTTAGGTTTTTGTTTTTAGTTTCTTTGCGGTAATTAATCTTACTTAGGTCTTGTTTGACCAGTTGTTCGAATAAGTCCAAAGTTTTATGGCTGATGGGGGCCATATAGGTACTAGCGGTAGTGAGACCTTTCAATGAATCTTCCTTGCTGGCTTGTTGATCTTGTGGTTCTACTATTACATTAGTAAAAAACAAAGTTATCCCACACGAGCATTGTTATTAACACAACGCGTTAACGGTAAGCATAATAGCAACCCCCAAGGTTCATTGCACAGCATCACCGGTTTATGTAGGGTCTGAACGGTTAGAAATACGGGTAATGACAATGCATGAACAGTTAAACAAGGGCAATTTTAAATGGCTGCACATATTAATGCATGAATGTAGAGTTAAAGACGCTAGTCATTTGTAAATAATTTACCCATTGTTGATTAATTGTATATAGTGACAGTGACCACTCCTTGTTTCAGATATTTCCCAGATGAAGGCCAGTGGGCCGAAATGCATTGGAACTAGTGGATGGTTGGGAACTAATGTATCACAGTCAAATGTTAATGAACTTTGATTATGGATTACTGAACACATCAACTAAAGTATGAATAAAATACTACAATGAAAAGGAACTTTTTGAATTTGGAATACTCTTTTGATCAACATAGCTGGTGATCCAGCACATGAAATATCAGTGCCTTTTGTGACACTAGTGCCGCTCAGTGCTAGTGCACCCTTTCAGTTCATAATAATACTCCAATGCAGGGAGTATACAAAAGAGCACGGTTTACGCTTGAATAGACAACCTAAACTTGAAGTTGTGCATAACCACCACCTAAACCTATATCACAGACAATGTTAGACAGTTCAGCAGAAATCACTATAGCCCGCAAGATCTTGATGAGTCATCTGGAGACAGTGGACACGAATTAATACATTCAGGTTGAAACTGCCGACACCAGACTTAGCGAGCCCCATAAGATATACGAAATAACATTGTGTATAGAGGGTGATAAGACTAGGAAAATAAAGGGTCTATTTTGGGATAAACTCTCAAAAGGCTATGATATTCTGTTAGCTGAAAAAGATAGGCCCCCAGAGTTTGTCAGGGAGTGCCCTCGTGGCGGAGAAATGATTATGCCTGCCTTCTCGAATCACATTCCGATTCACAAAAAATATACTTATGCAAGGAAATGGGCAGTAGACCAGGCACCGGCATTATATAAGAATCATGTAGGATGGGATGAGGACTCACTTCCTCACAAAATCCAGTTAAAAAGGGAACCAACTGCCCAAAGGCAGTATCCCATTAAGCAAGAAGCTAAAAAACAAGTCAGGGAGATCTTAGATCAACTTGAATACCAGGGGGTGATTGAAACATGCACCTCTCAAATGAACAATCCTTTGTTTCCTGTCTCCAAGCCAGACAATTCATATCGTCTAGTTTTGGACTACAGACACCTTAATGCATGTTGCAAAACTTTTGCAGTACAAAATTCGCATAGTGCTGCACTAATGATTAACATAGTTAGGAAAAAATATAAAACAACATTAGACATATCGAATGGTTTCTTTTGTCAAAACATTGCACCAGAAAGCAGGTATTTGACCGCTTTCTCCGTAATGGGGTCTCAGAAAAATTTCTGTAGGCTCCCACAGGGGTTCAAGAACAGCCCAGGACTATTCTCAGCTAGAGTAACAGAGTTACTACAAATATATGATGATGAGGCATTATCTTACGTAGATGATATCTATCTCACAGACGACGACTTGGATACTCACTTAAAAAGAGTGAACACCATTATACTTGGGTTCGCAGCAGAGGGTTACAAATTCAACTTTAAAAAGTCTCGAATTGCCCATCTGACACTATTATTTTTAGGATACGAATTATCAAGTGAAGGAAAAAGCCTAGCTGACAACTTCTTAGAGAAGTGCGCTGTACTCCAAGCTCCAAAAACGCTGAAGAATTTACAATCCATGCTAGGCTTTCTGAATTTCGGAAGAACTTACATTCTAAATTACGCAGAGAGGGTTAAACCTCTCTACGAACTAATTAAACCTGATTTTAAACAAAGCACCTGGACTCAAAAACACACAGAAATTTTGAGATCACCGCAAACAGACATGTTAGCAAAAACAAAATTAGATACACGTGACAACACACGCGATCTTGTAATCCGAGTCATCCCAGGAAGATGCGGATTCACGTACCTGACCTCTAATGAGGGAGAAAAGGTACCAATTTCAATTAAATCTCACTTGTACACACAAGCAGAAAAAACTTTCAGTCACACAGAAAATACTGTGAAAGCAGTGCAAATTGCATTAGCCAATGAACGAGAACTAGCACACGGCAAACAGATTAATATCCTCACAGCGGAATCCGCCTTCGAGGCGCTATTCAGCCCAGTAAACCTGCCTACAGTGTCACTGGATCCGAAATGGAAACAGTGTATCGATTCTCTAGGAGCGGAAGATGTGAAATACTATTTCGCCCCGCAATTCGAAGAACTGAATGAATTGACATATAAAGAAGAATATCCTCTGCCAATCGAACTTCTGCCTGTCCCACAGTACGCCTGTATAATCTATACAGATAGATTTGTACAGCATTTCAACGTAGAGAGCAAATCCTACGATGCAGCCTGTGCGATTGTTAAAGGTCGTTGGCTGTGCGGTAAATTCAGACCGAAAATAACAAAAACTGAATCAGTAATAAACTGTTCGGCTCAGAGAGCTGAAATCAGATCTTTAAAGATGGCGCTCGAAAATGCAGAACGTGAATTCCCCACACTAATCGTGTGCGATTCTCATTTTTGCGTCAACTCTTACAATAATAAATTGCAGAGCTGGATTGAAAACGATTACAAAGATGACACAGGTGCCACAATAAAGCATAAATTGCTCTGGAACCAGGTAGCTCTTTTACAGGAAGAACTACAAAAGACTCACGCGATACACGCACAGGGTCTTCAACGTGATGGCGTTCACGTTGCAGGGAATTCATTGGCTAACACAGCCACAGCGGAAGCAACTAAACCGGCTTCCGTAGCCACAAAAAAGCGTGCAGAAAAATACATAGTCGGGGAAACCATGCTGGGAGTCAAAACGACTGTAAAAGGCGACTGTGCAGCACTACCCGTGAACTATCCACTCAATTATGCATACGTAATCGATGCAAACTCCGTTCCTTTTGCTCGAATCCCTGGAGTGGGGGATAGGGTAATTCCAAACATGAACAGGAGAATATTTTTAATAGCAGACGCACACATGGGTTTGGGTCCTAGGCACAGAATGATCAAGGAATCCCTGACTGAATTACAATCAGTATACTGGTGGCCGGGAATGAGTGTGCAACACCAAATATATGCAAACAACGGTGAAAAATACAACAGGGATCGCAGTAGTGAACTATGCTACCGGCTACCAATCAGAACCAGCGTAACGCTGTCTACATCCCATCCAGCGTCCTATTAATCGTTAAAGCTAAACACACTTAAAAGATGTGGCTCCAGCGCTCGGCTGACGCCAGAACGGTTATAAAAGATCTGCGAGTCTTTATCGGCACATACGCAATTGCCAAGTTCCATTCTGACCAGGGTCCTGCTTTTAGCTCTCGAGCTTACAAGGAGGCCATGGCCAGCATGGGAGTTGGGTTGCGGTATTCTTGTCCGTCACACCCCGAAGGGAACAGTGTGGTAGAAAGAAAAAACCGGGACATAAAGCAATCTATAACAGCGAAGGTATTAGGTTCAGGTGCTGGGTGGGTCAAACATTCAATAAGTGTCCAGATCAGTCTTAATAATTTGCCAAGAAATTCTCTAAAAGGTTTCAGCCCATACAAACTATTGTTCGGAACTAGAATGTGAGTTTAGGACCTAGATAGTCAAGTATCAGTGGTAACAGATAAGACAACAGACTTTGACATCAAAGATCGTTTGGCTGTTTTACAGGACTTGAATGAAACAAGAAAGCACTTAGGCAACATAAAGTTAAAGCAACAGCCAGATACCACTGACGAGGCACCTCAAGCAACCAGCCCCAGCAAGGTCTGTCTGGATTCCAAAGATTGGGGATCTAGTCAGAGAGAAAATAGCGGTAAAGAAGGAATTTGGGCCTTCTTACAGAAAAGCAGTACCTGTCTTGGCAGTCACCGGAACAAGATCAGTAGTACTACCGCCTCTTGCTGGTAAAAAGGAGAACAGAGTTGTATCAATCGACCTGGTAAAACCACAAGCATGTGGCCTATAATCAACAGTAGGCCCAGTGGACTCCAGAGAAACAACAGAATACCCAAACTTGCAACAATCCAAGAGGTTCAAACTGAAAGACTAATCACATTCGATCAGCCTGCAGTGCACAGAGAGGGACTATGCAATAATGCCATGGAACTCGTGCCTCTTGAGACACAGATTGAAACAGTTCGTCAAGAAACACCAGTCTACAATGATGTGGCATCAGAAAGTGCTACCGAAAGACAGATTGAAAGAACAATTCCAACAATTGACAGAACTGCCTCTGGTTATTTCATCGTGGCTATTTCCACTGATTTAAAAGCTAAGAAACTGACTTTACGGCAATTGGAACGTCAGTGGCGTCGGAAGTACCACCCTGACCTAAAAAAGATTTATATTCAAGCTAGGAAAGAATACATGAGGGCCATCTTGACGGCAAAAGCGTCCTACTTCTCTTCCAAAATTCTGGAATCCACAAATAAATCCAAAGACATTTTTTCCATCCTCAATGAACTTACCAACTTAGACACGGTCCGACCCAAGATCACCCCACCCAGTCTTTATGTGACTCACTGAACGTCTACTTCATCGACAAAATTCTGGACATTAAAGCCAGCATTCCTCGACCAGTGTCCCCCCTTACATCGGGTATGTCAATTAAGCTGAATCACTACACCCTGAGCAGTTTCCCTCCCATCACCCAGGACCAATTCTGGGAATTACTATCTAGAGTAAAATCCGGCGCCCCTTCAGATAGCTGCCCGCCTCACATCCTAAAAGAGTGCTTCTTGACTCACCCAGCCCCTGCCCTTACACTCCTGAACAAATCCCTGACTCTTGGACTAGTCCCCAAAGCTTTCAAAGAAGCCATAGTCATTCCGCTTCTAAAATAAACGGGGGCAGACCCAGCCTGCAAAGCCAATTTTCGACCGATCTCGCTGTTGCCCTTCTTGGCAAAAGTCCTCGAGGCACACGTGGCCAAATGTCTATCAAACTTCCTTGAGGAATCCTCCTGCTTCGACCCCAATCAGGCAGGCTTTCGGCCTGCTCACTCGACCGAAGCAGTAGTTACGACAGTTTTGGACACCTTGCGCGACTGTGCTGACAGACGCTCTCCACAAGCCCTGGTGCTTCTAGATCTCTCGGCCGCTTTTGACACGGTCGACCACAACATCCTGGTCGACCGTGTCGAACAAGCCGGCGTCAGGGACCTTGCAGCCGGCTGGCTGAGATCCTTCCTGACTAACCGTAATCAAACTCTACGCCTTGGTGAATTAATGGGCACCAAACAGGCTATTACCTGTGGAGTGCCACAGGGCTCCTCCCTGTCTCCACACCTATTTAATCTGTATATACTCCCTCTGATCCAGACCTTACGAGACAACCAGGTGCAAGTATACAACTATGCAGACGATCTACAGCTGTTGTTTACCATCGACAACACCGAAGACTCCATTCGGCACTTCCAGTCCACTATGAGTTTCATCAAAACCAGCCCAGAACCAGCTCAAATTAAACCCAGGTAAAACGGAGCTAGTCCTGACCGGCGAAAGCGACAAGTACTGGGGCCCGCACTACTGGCCTTCTGAACTAGGCCAAGCCCCTACACCCTCCCTATCAGCTAAAACACTTGGAGTCACTGTGGACCGTGACTTATCTCTTAAAACTCAAGTCGGTCAAGTGGTATCCAAGTGCTTCTTCCAACTGAAGAAAATCCGGAAGGTACGCTGCCTGCTCACGCCTGAGGCAATCACCCAGGTGGTTATTTCTACTGTATTATCCCATCTGGACTACGCAAACGCCATCTACCTAGGTCTTCCCAACTACCTGGCTAAGCGACTCCAAATGGTACAGAACCATGCCGTTAGACTAATCCTGAACCAACCTAGGCGCCAGGCAGCCACCCCCCTCCTCAGGAAATTACACTGGCTCCCTATAGTCCAACGTTCTGCCTTCAAGACTGGATGCATAATCTTTAAGTCCCTATACTGCAAAAGCCCCTCTTTCATCAACAACCTGATTTCCAAATACACCCCGTCCCGCAACCTACGCTCACTCCATCAAAATCTCTTGCAGTCGCCTTTTTTCAATCTGAAGCGTGCAGGAGGTCGTAGATTTGCCACCCTCGCCTCCTGCCTGTGGAACTCTCTCCCTGTGGAGATCCGGAACTGTCAAGACCTCCTCTCTTTCCGGAAAGCCTTGAAGACCTGGCTATTCAGACAGGCATTCCCATAATTTCCGCCCCTCTTTGTTCATGTAACTGCTGATCACAGCGCCAAGCAACCAATCGGTGATAGTGCGCTCTAGAAATATTTTAAACATAAACATAAACATTGACAACTTTTCCGAGGATCAAAGCAACCCCGAACTGATGCCAGAAACAAAAAAGACTTTAAAGAAAAAGCAACAGAACTCTTTCATCAACTAAAGGAAATTTATCTCGTTTCACCATGGTTAGAGTTCTGGTTCGGTCTAGGTGTATTTTTCCTCCTGCTTTGGCTCATCATGGTACTTTGTTTGGGAAAATTCATTGAGGGAAAATATAGTACAATGGACACAGCAAGTCAGAACATCAACTTAGTCCTCAAACCACACAGATCATCCCACGTAAAGAAAAGAGAACTGTCAGCAGTAAATGTCACAGCCATTCCAATACCCGGTGGGGTAGTATGGGAGAAAACTGATATGAGATCTATGGTCCGGTCGAGATCCTAAAGTATCCTCATCAACTGAAGGTTTCTGTTACAACCCACCTTGGTACATTCCGTTCACCCCTTCTCCCTGACCCCTGTTGGGTTCTCCCGTCCTGAAGCTTAGTGTAGAATGTTGAGGTTTAATCCAGTGAGGAGAGTGGATGGCCAATAAATGAGTAATACTTTCAACAGCTGTGTCCTGTTTCTTCAGTACATATCTACTTCCAACACTGGCGACGGAACTGTGCAGGGGGCAGTAGTGGCCATCTCCCCTTTGTGTGCTCTCTCTACACAAGGAATCATACAAGGACTTTGTAGTAAGGAAATTTTCGAGTCTGGCGTTCAAGATTAAGCAGGAGTCAGGATCGCACTTGGACCTGTCTAAACGTAAGCTGACTTCATTTGAACTACGAGTGGTTAATATGGTAGTGCAGTATAAGTAACAGAAGAGACTGTAGGAGAGAGGACGGTGCGTCTCTTAAGAGCCTACCCACTCTAGTGGAACATGAAATTTTCCCTGTTATTGACACGTACCTTGCTGTTGATAAGGACCGGCGTGAGCAGAGTGGCAGCGTAGCGTGTGAAGTCTACTTGTTGTGACCGGTACATCGTGTCGGCAAGGGTCCATGCCAGGGCGTTCTGTTTTGACCACGTCCTTTACGAAGCTTGTACCTCGAGACTGTGGCGCATGTAAGAGAGACTTGTTGCCGGAGAAAGCAGTGTTTGGGCAGAGCAGCGCCTCGCAAGTTTAAACAGGTCATCCCTGTCACTGTCCCCGGAGGCCGACTATGAACGAGGCTCGTATCTCACAACTGTGGCGCTTGTAAGAAGAAATTGTGCCTTAGAGAGCAGTGTCTGCGCATTGCGGTGCCTCGGAAATTTAGCCCGCCCATCCCTGTCAGTGTCAAAGGAGGCCGGCTACATCCGGGGCCTGGCGGTGTCTCTTGACGGCGCCTGCATTGTTTTTCCTCACATCGCATTCTGAGGAGGTTGTCCGTGTGCCTGGTTTCCGTCGGGAGAGCTGTGCCGGCGCACCAAGTGTAAAGGGCCGGACCCAGCGTCTGCATCCGGATGCAAGTTCACGTTTGCAGATTTAAGGATAAGCAGCCTGTCTCAAACTAACTAAGATTTAACAAGGCTCCACAGAAGTCGGCGGAGAGTGAGGTCACAAAGAAAAGGAACATTAGTAAGAGCTGCGCATCGCTTGTGAAATGCCTGACTGTTAGTGCTCAGCACCATTTGCAAAGCGTCTGACTGTTGGTGCTCAATTAGTTTGTGAACTCACCAAACATTACAACTTGTCTTTCTTTTGCTGTGGTTTATTGTTCATGTGTGGGGCATATTTTGATGAGGGACAGTGGGTATTGAGGAACGAGTAGTGCGCCAGTTTAAGTTGTTTTTGCATGCTGGGAGTATTCCTTTCCTAGGTTACATTTTCCCCTTGTGGTGCAGACCTTGGTCAAAACTCCTGGTCCACTATGGCAGCAGCAAGCATGAACCAACCCCCTCCCTTTTTAAATGACATAGGGGAACCCGAGATAAGCTGGAAGGAATGGGTGAAGCTTTTTTTTGAGTCTTACCGTATAGCAATTGGGGGACAAAGATTCAACTCTGTAAGGAAACAACATATCCTACTCCATAATCTGGGTGTGCAAGGGCATAAAGTATATGAAAACCTACCTGTACCAGAGAGGGATGAAAATGCTGTGGGGGAAGTTGATGTGTTTGTGCAGACCATGGAAAAGTTAGAGAAACATTTTGGGGATAGAATCAACGTGGTCCTGGAGCGCCATAAATTCTTTAAAAGATGTCAAGGGAAACAAGAGTCAGTACAGAATTATATCGCAGTTTTGTGGGGACTGACACAGCTATGTGAGTTTGGGGATCTCACAGATTCCCTAATAAGAGATCAATTAGTGAGGTGCACTAACAATCCACACATCCAGAAGAAACTATTAGCTAAGAATCCAGGGCTAAAAGAAGCTATTGAAATAGCCAAGTCAGTGGAACACACAGCAAGGTGTGTTAAAGAAGTGAAACCAGAAGGGGAGGTAGTGGCTACCATAAGTGATACAGAGGAGAGATTAGATGTGTACAAGATGAGGTTTAAAGAAAATACCAGTACCAAGGTAGAACACAGAGAGAAGGGTCCTAAGTGTTACCGATGTGGCAGTAACAACCATTTTGCCACATATTTCCAATGCCCAGCCAGGTATGTCACTTGTAAGAAATGCAATAGGAGGGGGCATTTTGCCAGAGTGTGCCGTGATGGAGAGTTACACTCAAGAGATAACGAAGGAGGTACTGAGAGGGGTGCTAATAAAGAAGTAAAATGTATTGAACAGAAAATGGAAAAGTTTATATTGCAGGTAAAGGATGTTGATGACAACGTGAATTCCATTTATCCAAAATGCGATGTACTAGTTAATGATGAACGTATTGAAATGTTTGCAGATTCCTGTTCTCCTTTCACTTTGATTAATAAGGATGACTATGTGTCCATGGGGGAAAATAAGATTAGTGATCTAAAAAATCCTGATATCTCTCCTTCAGGTTACAATAAGGGCAATATACCCCTGCTGGGGATGAAGGATGTGCGGCTGCAATTCAAAGATAGGAAAACTTATGGGACAATATATGTAGTCAAGTCTGGTTCAAACCTTTTGGGATGGGTTCATAAAAAGGAGTTGGGAATCATACTGGACCCTAATAGTGCGGAACAAGTCATGCTTACAGAAAAGTTTCCGGGAAGTGAAAAGATCTGTGAAGAATTCAAACAGCTTTTCAAAGAGGAGCTAGGATGCCTGCACAATTTCCAACATAGAATTAAACTAAAACACAATGCCAAACCTGTGGTGCATGGCCTGCGCACCGTGCCCCTTAGACTAAAAGAGCCTCTAGAAAACGAACTGCGCAAGTTGTGTGACTTGGACATTATTCAACCCGTTGGCTGCTCTGAGTGGTTGGCCCCCATTGTTCTCGCAGCCAAATCCAACGGTGAAGGCATCCGCCTCTGTGTGGATTTGCGCAGTTTAAATGACTGCATCTGGGTTGAGAGACATCCCTTGCCAGTCATAAATGAGATGCTAGTCACCATGGGCCCTGCAAAATACTTCAGTGTAATAGATCTATCCATGGCGTACCACCAGATCGAATTGCATCCGGACTCAAGGCCACTCACAGCGTTCATTACGCCTTTCGGAGCTTTCATGTTTAAAAGGATGCCGTTTGACCTTGCGTCAGCGGCGGCCATTTTCCAAAGAGTCATGCAGAAGATCCTCGAAGGCGTAGAACACACCATGTGCTTCCAAGATGACATCTTGGTATATGGAAAAGATTCAGAAGAACACGACAATGTGCTAAGGCAAGTCTTTAAAAAACTCATGGATGCAGGCCTAACAGTCAAAAAGGAAAAGTGCAGAATAAAAGTGCAACAAGTCGAATATCTGGGCCATTCCATCACTGAACAAGGGTTCAGACCAAAAGGAAGTTTAATTCGTGCAGTGAAGGAGGCTCCAAGTCCACGTAACAAAGAGGAACTCAAATCCTTTTTAGGGCTCATGGAGTACATGTCTAAGTACGTGGACAATTTTGCAACAAAGTGCGAGCCCATGAGAGAGATGTTAAAAAAGGAAAAGGAATTTGTGTGGAGTGAGGAGCAGGAGGCGGTTGCTAATGCTCTAAAGGAGGATTTAATCAACTCCCCAGCGCTTGGTACGTTTGATCCAAATTGAAAAACCATTCTCGCAACAGATGCATCAAACTACGGATTGGGTGCCACCCTAGTCCAGAAAGATGGTAGTGAGGAAAAGATCATTGCCTATGCGTCCAGGAGCCTGTCTCCACTGGAGAAAAACTACTCTGTAATCGAACGAGAAGCCCTGGCGTGTTTTGGGCGGTCAGGCATTTCAAATGTTTTCTATGGGGTTTGAGGTTCACGATACGGACGGACCACAAGCCCCTCACGTATATATTTTCGATGAAAGGTCTGGAAAATTGCACCCCACGCATCAGCAGGTGGATTCTGGGATTAGAACATTATAATTTCAAGATCGAACACGTGCCGGGCAAGGAAAATACTATAGCAGATTTTCTCTCGAGATCACCTTTACCATAGGAGGAAGAACCTGAGGAGGCTCTGGACAGCCCGATAATGATGGTGGATTTTCCTGCCATTACGGAGAAAGTGTGGGAAGACAGTATGAAGGAAGATAAAGAACTTAAGATGTTAATGGAGCAAGTCAAGAAAGGATGGCCTAACAAGAAAAAAGACATCGAAGCAGAACTAGAGGAGTTTTGGGAAGTCCGGAATGAATTGAGTGTCATTGGAGGAAAAGTGTACCGGAATAACAGAGCAATTCCGCCCAGAGAATTACGGAAGAGAGTCATAGACTTGGCGCACGAAGGTCACCTTGGGCGAAGTGCCACAAAAGCTAGAGTAAGAACAAATTTTTGGTTTCCAAAAATGGACACCATGACGGAGGAAGTTGTGAAAGAGTGTGGGGCATGCGCTAAAAGTGACAAGTCAAAAATAATACACAAGTCTCCACTTTCTCCAGTAAGTGTTCCAACCAAGCCATGGAGCAAGTTGGCATTAGACATCATTGGACCTATGCAAAGTCTAGGTGTGCAAAAAAGGTTCATGTTGGTTCTGATTGACTATACTTCACACTAGGTAAAGCAATAATTTGTGCACAGCATCAGCACCAAATCAGTGATCCAATTTCTCAATGAAGTGTTTTGTGAAGAAGGTATACCCTCCACATTAGTTACCGACAATGGGGTACAATTCACCTCCGAGGAAATGCAAAGTTTTCTGGAAATTTCAGGCATCAGACATGAAACCACAGCCCTTTATTGCCCCAAAGCAAATGGCATGGTGGAGAGAGCTAATAGGGTCATCAAAGAGAATATCCAGCTGGCTACTGTAAATGGACAAGATGTTGGGAATTGTTTGAGGGAATGTCTGTGGGCTTATCACACTTCACCCAATAGAATAACTGGGGTCTCTCCTTTTGTGTCTTTATGTGGGAGGGAGCCTAGTACCAAGTTTAACCCCAGTTGGTTAAATGGGGGCGATGTCAGAGATGTAGATTGGAAGGAGGCAGGAGAGAAAGTCAAACAACATCAAACCAAGTACAAACAGTGGTATGATAAGAAATATGGTGTGAAGGTTCAAAGGTGGGAAGTGGGGGAAATGGCGCAAGCCAGAAGGAACACTAAATTGGGAACTGACATCAGCAAGTTCTACTCCCCCAGCAGGATTGTCAAAGTGTTAAAAAATGTTGTACAGTTTGAAAATGGTCAATGGTGGAGTTTCGGCAACATTGTAAAAGTGCAGTCATAACCTTTTCCTTCCTAGGAACATCTGTTATTCCCCTTTGGGGAGCCGACCGTTTTGTTGTGAACCCATACCTGTGGTACGCTTTGTGGGTACTCATTATAAGGAAGGAAGATGTGTTACAACCCACCTTGGTACATTCCGTTCACCCCTTCTCCCTGACCCCTGTTGGGTTCCCCCGTCCTGAAGCTCAGTGTAGAATGTTGAGGTGTTCTCCAGTGAGGAGAGTGGATGGCCAATAAATGAGTAATACTTTCAACAGCTGTGTCCTGTTTCTTCAGTACATATCTACTTCCAATAGTTTCCTTAAGTGACTTTGTAAAACCTAGTACATTCTCTGATGATTGGGACTTTGACAGTATTATTAACATGATGTCTGATTTAGTAATGTCAGCTAGATTCACAGAACATGAATATTTACAAGGTTCGTCTAGTTATGAACAAATGTTCTGTTTTACACATTATGGCGATCATTATTTGCATAAATCTGCACAGCCTAGAAATGTTTTTAAGTATAATCAATGGGAACATTGTGCTACACCACCTAAAAGCAGTTCTAAAACATTCTTTGAGAAATTCAAGTACTTCTCAGGGTTTAACACCAGTGATGCAGAAACATTTTATTACAAACTGTTAGATAAAACAGGAATGAAAACAATGCTGACAAACACTAAATTGATATATTCAGAAGCATTTTATGAAAAAATGATGACATTTGGTTTTGATTATTGGAAAAATAACATTGAAACAAAAACCATTTGGGGTACAAAAGATTGGCAGGTACAAGGCCTAGAAGCATTATTCAGAACCTGCATGATACCAGAACAAATGATGTTTTTAAATAACACAATTCACCAAACATCCTGTCTTGGCCTAGCTAAGATCAAAGACCTAAACAAACCGTCTATTCCAAAGCCAATACCTGAAAATGCAACAACAGATATTGAGATAGACGTAACTAAAATTTTACATTTTAACAGAAAACATCCTGATTGGAAAAAGTGGTTAATCTGGCCTACTGACACAAACAACTGTCAAGATAGATTCCTGAACAAAACACAGGGGTTAACAATGACCAGACAAGACCCTAGATACTCCCAGAGACAACATCCAGGGATAGTAACAACATACAGTGTAGGGAAACTCTGCCTTGAATGGCTAGGATCATCCACACTGGCTGAAATTAAGCAACACTTGTCTTTTCTTAAAGAGGGTGCTGATTTGCGCGATTTTATTATGAGACCACGCAAACAGCGTCAAAAGCGTTTCATAGCGGCCAGCATCTATGCTGCATACAACAAGGCTTGGAAAGTCACACAAATTGAAACAGCAGAAAAAATACGAGAAATTGATCGTATTAATTTGGAGAAATCACTTTCTGTAGTGGACAATGGGTTAATGACTCTGTCCTCCAGAATATATTTGTTGGACAATATTGTATCCTCTGCCTTTGATATAATAGACAGAGACTTGCTAATGTTACAGCATGGCCAGTCACAATTACGTTCTATTGTACAATTAGGCTGGACGCTACAAAATCTTCGTTCAGGCTATGTGCCTTGGCGTATAATCAACACAACGTCATTGTTTTCCATCTTTAACCTTACTGATAAACAAATCAGCTTGGCACAGAAAGGAGCAGACTATACAATCCTGAGCATCGAAAAACTTGAGAGATTACCATTGACAATGTCAGAAAGTCCTGTCATTGAATGGATAATACACGGAATTATCACTATTCCGATAACAACTTTCCGATTTAAAAAGTGCCTTGAATACATACCTACTGGCCAGTATGAACGATTAGGTAAAGGTTATGTTAAGTCAGCATGGAAATTACCATACACACATTCATGCTACAGTGACAGCGACAAAAATGTATTTCTTAGTGGTGAAAACTGTAAACGTTCACTAAGCGGTATAATTTGGTGCCAGGGTATTAATTTACACGGAGCCTGTGAAGGTAATTCTAACAACCTTTCATGCCACCAGCTTGTCACACCTGCAACGCAGATAGAGCCTTTCTTTATGCAACTCGCGAATGGGAGTTACATTCTAAGAACGGATCACAGATGTTGTGGCCTTTTGCCAGGGAAAGCGTATCTCGTAAGCGTAACTTCCATGGTCAAATGCTGTATGCAAGCATTGTTCCCGAGCGGCCCTGGAGACATAGAGACTCCCATCTGGCCTCGTCTGCATTTCTCTTCTATACGAATTGATACTTTAAGCAAAATGAAGTCTCTGCTTTTGCAGACAACAGTGTCCATCACGTCATCAAAAGAGATGTATGATCTCCTAATTGCAAGGACAGCTACGGAGGTTCATGACCTTTTATCAACAAATTGCCCCGTGCATTTCATAGAAATGTTGAGTCAACTCCTTAACATGTCTAGTGCCACAGGCATCCCAGGCATATTTAAGACGATTTTTACGGGACTGCTAACACCATTTCAAGCAATTCTGGGAATCGTTCCAAATTTTGTCCACTCTGTCTTTGGCAGCATACCCCTATTTTTGGGACTTGTAGCAGGGATTTTATTTTTGACCCTCCTGCTCCGATATGGCAAGCCACAGCTCAGACATGACTCCTATGGGAATGGAAGAAACAATCGTAGCAGTGCGCTACCGGGACAGAATAACTAGGGTCCTTGGATTGGCCAGGCTGAGAGACCTAAACATGACCTGGTTCCTTTCATTCAGACCTATATGGCAAAACTGCATCTTACCTGTACTACGATGTATGCTATGCAGAGATGAGTGCGTGTTGGACACCTGTCTTGCACTTCCATCAGCAGTACCAATGGATATCGATACTTTGCTCAGTCCGATAATGGCTCACGCATTGTGTTGTCCCCAGCGGCTACCAATCCTGATAACGGCATTCGTTGAGACTCCTGTGCTACGACTAGGTGGTAACAGTGGAGCGAGTGACAAAAGCAACATCACCCAGGTACGACCTTCTGTGAACATTGCTGATCCAGCCTTTGATGACAGCAATCATTCTCACACCTGCCAAGTTACAGCACTATCGAATTTGGTCGAACTGTCACCTGATTTTGTAGACCAATTCTTTGAGAGCCTGTCTGATATGATGTTCTCACCCGAACAGAAACAATAACTTTAGAGAAGCATTCCGACACACAGCGTTCCTATGAACTCTGAATTTGGCCTTCAGTTTTGAACAACAAAAACTGCTGAAAGCGTTGGAACTCTATTTTCCCCGTTCAAGCAATAATTCTTTTGAATTGAAGACTTTTTAATATTCACCTTTTTTCTGGCACGAAAAATTCTTTGCCTAAAGTAGAACTATTCATAGGGAACAGAAGCTTCTACTTCTATTTTTAGATACATCTAGAGACATAATAATTTTACACCAGCCTCTAGCACATTTTACTGCAATGCATTTATATGTGATGAAATTATCTCGCCCTTCTTTTCTGTATTCAGAGATATTTCATGTGTAATTCTTTTTGCAAAATCGTTCATTTATTTCATATGCTATAATTTTGAATGATTTCTATGCTTCAAAAACGTACAGTACCTACATTTTCACGTATTAGAAATACGCCTATTTCAAATGCATATATGTATTTTGGGGTGGGCAATGTTGCACATGCATCTTATTGCTCTAGTTTTAGTAATTTGATGGACATGAATTTGTGGAGTGGGTGTTGCGTTCTAATCTAGGACCCTGATCGATACTGTGGCCTTATGCCCCTATACGGCTATAATCCCCTTATACCCCTATATTGGCATAACCGATCAAATGCAATATTCAGAAACTCGTCTCTGGCCTCACACGAACAGAGCCACATTTCAGAATCGATTCCTCTGCCACTTCCTTTGCAGCTAATTAGTGCAATGACATAGCAGAAGTTACTATCTAAGATTCCTAGATTAACACTCCGAGTTCTTCAACAAGATAAAAACTCAGCAACCTGGGAAAGCCCTGCTTGCTATGTTTTGATTAGTAATAGAACTCTAATGAGCACTGATAGACGATCACTTCCTAGTGACATCTTTATTGACGTCTTATGTCCAAAAACATTACGTCAAACAAGGCACCTTTCAGGTATAAATATTACCAACGTTGCCTTAAGCAAACGCTGCTGTTTTCGCTGATGCTGCTGCTGTTTCACTGAAGCTGAAGCTACTGTTATGCTGATGATACCATAGCTGCTATCGCTACTGCTATCGCTGCTAACGAGCGAACGATGGTGTGGTGAACTTAGGAGCTGAACAGCCATCCCCTGCAAGAGCCCAGCAGATGCAAGCTGCCCCGCGGACGCTGCCCCTCCTCCTCCTCCTCAACGCGCTGAGAGAGACGCTGTCTTTTCTACTGCAGAGAAATCCAGCTCCGGCGTTTCCAGCCTACCCTTGCGGGTGACTGGGATATGGACTTCCCTGAAGGAGATACCAGACCTCCATCATTCTATTCCAGAGGTATGGTGTTGACTAAACCCTTAGAGAGAATTCTTGAAGCAAACCTTGGCAAAACCAACTTAACTTAAAGCTACTTACTTACTCCCCTCCCAAATATTAGGCTTAGGTCAGGTACACTGGGGTATGCGTAGTTAGAAGCACCAGTTGAGTATTTTAGCCTAATGTATATATGAATGTACATATGTTTTATTCATTTTAAACCATTGTATGGCTAAGAAACCATATCAATGCTTTTACAGTATTATTTCGCAATACTCATCTTACTGTACGTACTTTTTATAATAACAAGTCTTGCAATTGTGGCAATTCATTTCTCTTGTACGAGAAGAAAGACTGTTCAATAAATGTTACCCTTTATTGAAAACGCCCATCTCTCTATTCTCTACATATTGTGAAAGTAATCTGCACAACAACTGACTGAGTAAAATAACTGTCTATTGTTTCACACGACCCTAGAGATTGACTCTTATCTGAGGAGCAAAGTTGTCATGTTGCACGGTTGTTGGAAAACTGAATCCCTTCTTGTCTGTACCAGGGAAGCTGATCACTTCCTATTCAGGGAAGAAAGTTTCCAGTGACCTCTGAGCTAGTTGGTAACAAACACAATTAAGTTTAGCATAGTCAGTGGAGGCCTGGAAGATACGCACTTCTACGTCGATACTACTGTTTATGTTATTCCAATGCGCAGGGCCTATTGGGAAAATAGGAACTACACTACAATCTTAGCCAATTAGCCCACTTTCAGCTCCCAATTCTTACCGGAGAGGTGGCACAAGACTCTCAAACCTTTCACACGCGGATGCAAGCAGTTACTTACGCTCTTGCCCCTACTGAACGGAAAAAGAAAGATAAGAGGTTTAATCCCAAAAAGATAAGTGCCCCTTGGTACACGCCGGCCCTTTCAGAATCCCGCTTCCTATGCAAAAACGGCGACCGAAAATGGAGGAAAGAATATGACCCGAACGCTAAAATACGTTATGTAAAGCTTAGGAATTCATATCATTCTCATATAAAAATCGCTAAGAAGGATTACTTTACAAAAAAAATGATTGATGCCCAACAAAGTCACAAGATGATTTTCTCTATAGTAAAATCTTTTACTCATCCAAGAGCTCTGCAAACAGAGATCCTCCCCACCCAAATTCTCTGTGACCGTATAGCAGATTATTTTGAGGACAAAATAAAAATTATACAGAAGGACTTTTCGTCGGATGACTCTTTGGTCAGGAATAAGAGATGCCTCCACAGCTACCCTGGGTAATTCTCTTAGTACCTTTAAACAGGCTACCCTTGCAGAGACTCGCGAGGCTATCTTGTCATGCAAGTCAGGATCCCCCTCAGATGCCTGTCCTCCTCTTATTCTACACCAAATTGTGGATATTGTGAACCCCATTATTAATAATATAGTCAATGCTTCCCTTAGCTCAGGCGCTGTTCCTCAGGAATGGAAAAGAGCCTCAGTGAAACCTTTAATGAAAAAACAAAACAAAGATCCTACTGAACTCTCTAATCTTCGCCCTATATCCTTGTTACCAGTGTTAGGAAAAATAACAGAACAGATGGTGCATTTAGACCTAACAAATTATGTGGAAACACATAATGTCCTTCACAACCAACAATCAGGTTTTTGACCAAAGCATTCCACAGAAACAGCATTAATAGAACTCACAGACGCTATTAAAAGGACACAAGATAAGGGAAAAAACGCCGTCTTGATTTTACTCGATCTCTCAACGGCGTTTGACACCATTTCTCATAATATCCTCATAGAAAGGCTGAGAGAGAGTGGGATAATGAGACACTGCCCTTAATTGGATCAAGTCCTTTCTCTCTGACCGCACTCAAACAATATCACTTGGTTCTATTAGCTCCATGGACAAGAATATCACTTTGGTAGTACCTCAGGGCTCAACTCTAAGCCCTCTGCTTTTTAACAATTATATGGCCCCTCTTATTTCACTCATTGAGTCATACAGCATCGAGATTACATCTTATGCCGATGACACCCAATTGATTGTAAGCCTGGAAAAAAACTCTACAGAAGCAGAACAGAACTGCCGTGTCTGCCTGTCCAATGTCTTTCAATGGATGAAAGATAACCACCTAAAATGTAATTCGAACAAAACCGAAATATTACCAATAGGCAAAAAAACTACATTTATCCTCAGTGATTGGTGGCCAGAGGGAACCACCCCTCCAACGGATACAGTAGAGATTGCAAGAAATCTCAGAATTTATTTTGACGCATCACGTTCCTTTGATTATTAGGCAAGGAGCATAGCAGGTAGCTGATTCAGCATCATAAAATCTTTAAAGAAATTTTTTGACTTCCTCCCAACAAATTCTAGGAAATCGGTAACGGTGGCCCTGATACTTTCGAAACTGGACTATTGTAATAGCCTGATGGCTGGAATAAAGAAACAAAGGTTAACAAAACTTCAGAGTGTCCAACATGCGGCAGCACAACTTGTTTTAAAACTTCCCTGCAAATCCTCTGCCTCGGCGGCCATCAGAACGCTGCATTGGCTCCCCATCCATAAAAGGATTCTTTTTAATTCTTTTAATCTCTTTCAGAGCTCTAAATAGTATCGGCCCTAAATACCTTGCGAAAAAATTCACACCCTACCGGCCCAATAGAGTTTTAAGATCAGCGGGTAAAAACTTAATTAAAATACCAAAAATTAACTACAAGACCAGGGGTGGCAAATCACTCAGCTTCCTAGCATCCAAGGCCTGGAACGCCCTCATCAACACTTCGACTACAAACCTCAGAAAGGCTTTTCAGAAAGTCATTGAAAACTTGGATTTTTAATGCATCAGATGCAGTGGTACTAGCAGCAAACTAACTCACCATCTTCCTCATCTACTCATTCTCCCCAGCACCAGGATGCTCCTTTCGGAGCGACAGTTCGCGCTTTACAAATAAAATCAATACAATACAATACAATCACCTAACACTGAAATAAATGATAAAATATAACATTTCCCACTCAATACAAATAAGGAAACGACTTACTGTTCTGTAGCTGTGGATCATCCTCCATTATCACATAGGCAAAAAGTATAATCCACCAAAAACTGGAAAAATCTTTTTCACGACGCACCCCAAAAAATGAAAAAATAAAACCTATCCAAAGAGATCCATCTATGCAATCCAAAGTATCCAGGAACCATAAAAACCTGAAAAGTGTTTTAAAATTATGCTCCAGGAAACGCGGAAAACGGAAAATCTAAGTTAAAAATATTGGTTTGTTACAAAACAAAACAGATTTCCTTTAAGAAAAACTATAAATCCAATTGTCGATAGAACATATTTGTAAAGAAAAACCTCCAAATATTCACCCAAAAAAAACAGTAAACCAAAGAGTTCATAACATTAAACGTAGGCCCTGATTATGACTTTTACAATCCCACTCCAATCTAAACCAATTTGGGGAAGGTGATGGACGTTAAAGGGCAACAGTTACTATTCCCAATCCAAACCAAACCATTGAGGTGAGGGTGTGAAACTCTAAAGGAGACATCTTTACTATTTTCACTCCAATCTAAACCATTTTAGGGAAGGTGGTTGATATTAAAAAGTGTATATACATAATCAAAACTAAATAGTCACGCATATTTTTTATGCATAAAATAAAAAAGCACTTAATAGGCACAATAATTTGAACTAAAAACCTACACAGTTACATGTAATGTATTGTTATTGTTATTTATTAATAGTCTTACATTTTAAAATGTAACATTACAAAAATAAATACATAATCCAAAATTTAAAAAATATTTTAAAATATAGTAAAATATAGAACACATTTAAAAATCATATAATATACATAACAAAATTATCATTATTAATTTGTTTATGACAATTTAATATATAAACATATAACTATACACATTAAAAATAATTAATACATCATAATTGATACATACAAATTCTATTTTTATAATTTAAACATATTTAATTTTGAATATTTTTATGTAAAATTGAAACAATCTACTAACAATGACAATATAGTTTCAAATCATAACATTTCCCCAAAAATGTTAGCAACAATGCATTTATTAAATTTCAAAATATGTAATAAAAGGACATTTATACATGTTTTACATTCCTACATTTAAAATGTATTATTTTCCAACATTTCAATAATCAAAATAATTCTTTTCATATATTAAAAATAAAATATCAATGTTGTTTACACATGTGTAATTGATCAATACTTTAAAATGAATTGTCAAATATTTGAATACTAATAATTACAAAATATTAATTCTACAATATAAATGTGCATACCCTTACAATAACTTACATTAGAATTAAAATATTCACTTTAAAAAAAATCCCCTCCTTTATCACCCAAAACCCCAACTTTTTGCTGCTAAAAAGAAATTACATATACATTTATTTTTAACATTAATACAACTTGAAATAAAAATATGACACATTTCAAAATCTTATTAAACACACAAATGAAAAAATGACTACACAAATAAAACAAACACCCTATAATAAAATATATGTAAAATAACACAAACTATATTTTATACAGTGATATTATCTAAACAATTATTTTATGTTATTAAAAACAACATTTAAAATGATATTCTTAACTTCGATATTCCTGTCCATGATATTCTTGACATCCTAGTATTTTTGCTTTGACATTTTGGTATACATAATTTGTTTTCAATATGTTGTCCAAACACCATTAAGATCATCAATGAAATAGGACAAGGGGGAGTGAGACCCATGGATGCTAAAGAGGTTGTAAGAGACTTCCTTTCAACAGGAAGATCAAACAGTACTTTATCTAAAAGTGAATCTGCTAGCAAAAAACACAATGACCGCAAATCAGTTAAGATGATTTATAATCGGGGAACATGTTTAAGATGTGTTAGTGCTGAGCATTGAGCTGTTTATCCACAGTGCTCTGCTAGGGAAGTTACTTGCATGAATTGTAAGAAAATGGGACATGATACAAGGGTATTTAATTGTATACATGGAGGAACATCAGGTAACAAAAGTGTAAATTCACTTAGTGATATTGGTCTCGATCATGATAATATTGCAGGTTACATTGTTACCATAGAATCAGTGAACAATAATAGTGATACAAAATAAGAGAATGCAGGATTAGATCAAGATGCTTACAAAACAAAAAATATAAGCAACCCAAAATGTTTCATATTTAAAGATGTAGAATTTAATTGACAGGTGTTTTCAGGAGCACAATATGCAATTGAGACACAATAAGATTGTTATAAATATTAATTTTGGAACATTGAAATGTGCAGACGATTAGCATAAAGTTAAGAGATTACAGAGGCTAAAGTTTTGAGATGGTTAGGTACTTCTTGTCAGATATTGCATTTAAGGTTTGGAGGAACAAAGTAGATTTTATATAGCGAAGAAAGGTGCAGCAATTCCTGGTTGGACACATCAAGCTGCCCTGGGAATTTAACTATGATAAGAGGCCAGGGAACAAATCAAGCTGGTTTGAAAAGGGCAGGGAATCCAAATGTTGGCTAAAGTTATGTCCAAAAGTAGTAAATGAGAACTTAAGAAAATTGGTAGATTTTAAACATAATATTGTATTGAAAAGCAATGAACACCTGAAAGCCCATAAGGTCTGAAATCTTCAATTAGGCAACAGAGACCAAGTAAAGCATGAAATCAAAAAGTTATGTGATAACAATATTATCGAAGAAATCAAATAGTCAGAATCGGTGTATTGGTAATTTATGGTGGTATGTAAACTGAATCTCTCGATGTGGATGTGTTAGACTTGGCCCTTTTTGCAGTGTTAGTCACAAACATTTTGCCTCTCCCTCCTATTTTCTCCTGACCTGTGTTTATTGGCTATGGGACACTTTGCCACTGCTAATCAGTGTTAAAGTGAATATGTAAAGAGAGCCTGTAAATCAAATGTTACTAGTGGGACTGCAGCACTGATTGTGCCACTCACATGAGTAGTCCTGAAAAGGTATCACAGACCTGCCACTGCAGTGTCTGTGTGCAGTTTTAAACTACCATGTCAACCTGGCAAGTGCACCCACTTGCCAGGCCCTAACCTGTCTGTTATTTACAAGTAAAGCAACTCTATGGGAGGCCCAAGGTACCCCCATGGGCAGGGTGCAGTGTATGTGAAAGGTAGGATGTGTACTAGTGTGTGTGACATGTCCTGATAGTGAAATACTGCCAATTTAATTTTTCACAGGTGAAAGGTTATCTGCCCCATAGGGTAGAATGGGAGATACTTTATAACATCTTACAAGTATAACTTCCCATTGGGACAAGACTGAGAAAAAAAGTTTAGGCTCTCTGAACTCAGAATTTAACAACGCATCTTTTAGTAAAGATGGCTTTTAAATTGTGTGTTTGAAAATGCCACTTCTAGAAATTAGGAAGTTTCTTATTTTACCATTCTGTGTGCCTTTGCCTGTTTGTGTATTGACTGTCTGATTTTGGAGTGACAGGAGCTAGCGATGTGCATTCACTGTAGACAGCCACTGAGGGGGTTGAGGTGTGCCTGGTCCTTCCTGGATGACTCAGAGCTGAGCTGAATGGGGATTGGCTGCATTTAGAGTAGTGGGAGGAGATTTCCTTGCATCCAAATAGGGCATGGCTCCCTTGCACAATGCTGTCTCCACCCCCTGTGGTCAGACTGCCAGTGAACAAAGACAACATTGGGTATAAGTAGTAGACCTTAAACCCAAGAACTTTACATCACTTCTGGACTCAAGAGGAACCCTTGCCAATGTATGTAAATGTAAATGTATAGGCATTTATATAGCGCACTACTTACCCGTAGGGTCCCAAGGCGCTTCGACCGCTGCGAAACCCTTCCTGGCTTCCCTGAGAGATGGTCCCTTCATGGGTATCTCCAGGGTGAGCCCAGGCATCCCCGGCGGTCTGGCGGGGCCGTTAGTGAAGATGAGGCAAGCTAATGCCCAGAGTTGCCGAGTGTGATCGCTGATCAGAGTGGGCAACGAGGCGAGAGAATTATCGAGTCCGCTGACCCTGGTCCAGAAACCTGCCGTGCCGGGAATCGAACCCTGGTCCCGGGCCGTCCTCTGCTCTCGGGTCTGCCGCCTCTAACCAGTGAGCCACACTACTTCCAATAAGAGGAGCTGAAGAGATGTCAGGAGGGGTACTGCCCCTTTTCTGTGTGATATGTGGGATTGGCCTGCAGTAGCTGTTTCTGCCAAGGAAAGGACAAAGACTGGAACGGCTTAAAGATAAAAACATCTATTTTCAAGGGCCTGTGTGTGCTTGCCTCCTGTTTTGAAGTCTCAGGGACACAAAGACTTCACCCCCAGCTCACCTAAACACTCTTGCAGAGAGTACCGACCTGCCAGGAGGTACCTATTCTAGTTTTGGGCCCCTGGAGGTTGTTCCTGCTGTTGGGAGCTGGAGGAAACCCAAGAGAAGCAAAGACACCTGTCTCTGACACTGTCAATTATGCTGCAACTCGCATCGAGGCTAGGGGCACCACTTGTGAAGTGAACGTTTTGCACTGCCCGGCCTGCACCGCAGTTCCAATGCCCTCTGGCGCCTGCAGTTATCGGCCATGCCTGCCACCAGTGCTCGCACTGACTCTGTCATCGCCGGCGCCTGCATCCTGTTACTGTGGCACCAATAACTCCAGAGGGTGAGTCTATGAACTTGCCGACTTTGCATTGTCACTGGAAACGATGCCTCACCTAGCAATGCAACTGACTTCCCTTGTCCTAGATTCGACACATTGTGTCCTCGCGGACACGAGGCCCCGCCTCCCCCATGGCAGCCATTGGGCGGCCTCAAGCTCTGCATCAACGCCTGACCTCCATGATGCTGTGCATCGTCATAGACTTCGTTTCCAAGGTAGTGTTTGTTTGGGGGTCCATGTGACTCCATGCCGATGCCGCTCTCCTTGCGGTTGGCCGTGTACTTTGGATTTATTGCTGTCATGACATCGCAATGGCCCCAGGTTGAGCTATTTGTTTTCTACAAGCTTTATGTTTGCAATAACTGTTCTAAAGTGATATCTTATTACCTATATTTTGGATTTTTGTTGTTTTGGTCTGGTTGAATTTAGATAAAGATACTTTTTTTTCCTGAACAGGTGTGGTGTCCATTTGTGGTGTTATTGCTGCCTTACTGTGTGTTTTCTGTACAAATATTTTACACATTGCCTTTGGGACAAGCCTAGTTACTTGTGCCAATCTACCCAGGTGGTAAGCAGGGGTTATCTAAAGTGTGTATCCCCCTTACCCTGACCAGAAGCAATGGTCCCTATTTGTACAAAGGCACCTACCTCTGCCAACCAGATACCCCCATTTCTAACAGGATGCATTTCGATCTGCATAATAATGCCATATGGGTGGGCAGCCAATCTTCATTGTGTATAAATGAAATGTCTAAGATTGGTTAACATAGTTGGTTTTCTACTATAGATTAATCCCTGATATACCATCTGATTGAATTGCACCCATCATCATGCCATTTAACATCATTTTATTACACAAGAAGTGTTTCAATTCAAATGCAATATTTTTGGCCTTGCGTCTGCGAGCTCTGTTTTCCAGAAAGTGGTGCAAAAATGCAATAAATGTTTGGAGATTCATTTGGATTTTCTTATTATCAGAATTACATCTTAGAATTTGCAAACACGATGAACAAATGAAAACTTTTTGGACATTCTCCAAAATATGAGTTAACAGTTAAAGAAATTGCAAGATGAAAGTAGGCAGTGTTACATATTTGAAATATGTCATTATTGCTAAAGACATTAGTCCCCGAGAAAAATGGAATGGTAGTATTCAGATTGCTGCATTATCAGACAGTAAGGATGATTTTAGGTCTTTCCTAGGTGTAGTTGAAAGATTATTCGAGAGAGATGCAGAGATGTTTGCTGACATAACATATGCGCGAGTTATTAAGAAAGTGAAGTACATGTTATGTTGTTACTAGAACTAGTGTGATTTTGAAAGTATCAAAAATGTGATCAAAGAAACACCACCTCCAGGAATGTTTAACATTAAAACTAAAACAATACTGACAAGTAATGCAAGTTCCCATGGTCTTGGGGTGGTGTTAAGCCAATTACAGGACAACAAAGAAGTTGTGATTGCTTAGATATCATATACACTGAATGATAATGAGAAACGACATTCAGTTATCAAGAGGGAACCTCTTGACTTATTTTGGGCAGTTAGCCATTCCAGAAAATACTTATGGTGAATTCCTTTTAAAGTGCGCTTGGATCATAAACTTTTAATGCATCTTTTGACAATCAGGTTGCCAGGTTTGGCCTCACCAAGGATGGCAAGATGGTCGGCAAACATGGAGCAATTACATTTTGTGTTAGAATTTGTGGAAGAAAAAGCTATTTGTTTGTAGATTGCCAATCAGGAATAAAAGTGGCAGGAGCATATAAAAAAAAGGTAATGCCATAGAGAGTATTATGGAACAAAAGTGTGTGGCTAACATAACAAATTCGATTTGAGCACTACATCAGAGAAAGAATGGGGGCTTTCCTATAATGAAGGTTGAAGAACCTATATACATTGATGAAATTTGGGCAATCAGGGTAGCCAATTCTTACAAAGGTTTCGAGAGGTATCATTAATGAAAACAATAGGTCTAGCAAAGATTTGTGGGGATTGAAGAGAGCTAGTAAATTGATACTTCCAAAAGTGTTGAAAAGCAAATGATTTATTTTGGCTCATTGGGGTCACATTGGAAGAAGTAGAACCAACACTAAGTTGAGAGAGATGTTCTGGTGGCCAGGCATGGATAGAGAAGTTGACGGTGATGTTAACAAATGTTGTTTTTACACAAATGGTGCTATCAATCAATCAATCATGACATTTGTAAGCACACTACATACCTGTGAGGGTCTCAAGGCACTGGGGGGAGTACGAGAGTGGTACATAAAATGTATACTTAACCTTTATAGCTGAACTAAGTTTCAGCCAACTGTGTTTCATCCAATTGGCAACCCTAGAAAACAGACATGGAAATTCTCGATAGCTGAGTCGTCTATTTGCTGAAATGGCAAAATCAGCGGGGTGCATAGAATACTAGATTAAAGCTCATTGTTCCACAACTCTTTCCAGAGCAGCTATGTAGATGTTAAATAAAGTTGGGCTGAATGCAGAACTCTGAAGGACACCTCAGTTCTAACCCTGGGCGAAGCACTACACTACGCTCGCGTAGTTTGCGAAGTTTGCACTACTTCACACTACGCAAATTGCACATAGCACAGTGCAAACACGCGTAGTGCAGCAGTAATTTTTTGCTTGCTCGCGATCCTCAACGTCAAATTGGCGACCGCAAGCAAGGAAAATGAAATCCTGCGACACTTTTTCCTCGTTCGTGATCAGCAACATTAAGTTGCCAATCGCAAGCATGGAATATAAACCTCCAGGCGAGATTCTCAACGCGGGGAGGTCAGGTTTCTCATTACAAGTGGTCACGTATGCTCGAGACCGCTCACAATGAGAAACTACCAGTCCGCATTGAGAAAGCTGCCGCTCGAGTAGAAATGTACTTGAGAGGCAAAAAACGACCACTTGCATTGTGCAAGATGCAGATTGCATTGACTGCACATTGCGGACAAGCATCCGTCACTGTGCAATCAGTGCGAACAGCATTTTGCACTGTGCACTACACAGTTTGCGTAGCTACGCGTAGTGCAAAGTGCACTTTGCATAGCTACATGTAGTGCTACTACGCGAACTACGCCTACCCTTGAGTTCTTTGAAACTTGAAATCTACGGTGGAAGATAGACTACCCACTACCTCTCAGATGAAAAATACTTGAAGCAGCAGTTTACTGTAACAACTGTTCCATATTTTTCCTACCGATCTAAAAGGGTATCATGAAAGACCTATCAAAAGAGATTCAAGAGAATGATCACTACTTTTTTACTGCCATCTAAGCTGGATTTAACAAACTCAGCAACCTCTAAAAGAGAAACCTCTGCTCCGAAGCCTTGTTGGAATCTGGATTGGGCTTATGTGAGAAAGGGGGTGGTTGGTTGAGTGGATGTTAAGCCTGCTCTAACAATAGCCATAATCCCTGATAGGGTGAAACACAAAAAGTCACAAAGTTAACCTGTGCGTAACACTCTGGTAGTTTGGCACAATGGAAGTCAGGCTTAATTTAGAGGCAGTGTATAGATGCAAAGCATTTTTGCAGTATACAAACAGGAATAACATGAAAAACAACACAAGAAAACTCAGACCCCAATTTAGAAACAGAGAGAGCAAATTGTAATTAATTTTTTTACACCAAAATGACAGAAATACAATCAGTAGTTCCGAAGTTAAATGTTATTAAAGTTTAATGTAAAAACTAACTCCTAAAAGATCAAAGCGCCAACCACAGACATCTAGTCACACCAGGCGGGGTTCAAAGTAAAACAATATGGCCAATAGCAATGGAGTGCAAATGGGACACACGAAATGCATTGGGCCCAGTCGGTGCTTACCTTCTGACTTAGAACAGATTTTGAGGGAAATTGTCTGAGAAGGTAAAGGTCAGCGTGGCATTGCTGCAGGCTGTGTCCAAGGAGGAGGCGTCATCATAGGAAGCTGCTGGACGAAGTTGCACTGAAGATTTTCACATTCGAACTTAGACGCTTTTTTGGAAGTTGAAAACCTCCATAAGGGTGAAGCTGCAAACTGTAGTAAAATGAGGGAACCACTATGCCGAATACACCTTCTGCGAAGGACCGCTGAACAGTATTTGCTGCTGTGGAGAAGAATGTAGAAGGAGCTGCCACAAAGTTAGATCAACCGACGGTGCACCTAGGGTGGATTAATGAGCATGTACATCCTCGTCTCTTCTTGGTTTTTAGGACATGTTTTAGCCAAGTCCTGACTTGGAGGGCCAGGGCTCACTCAGGCTGGGTCCAGGTGTGGGTTCAAAATGATTGGAGCCTTTTCTGTCCCTAAAGCTCTGATCAGAAAGCGTGCCAATTAGCCCTTGATGTAACTCTGGTAGTCCTGTGTTTAAAAAGTGGAACAGGGCTCAAATAGCAGGACAGACCTCTGAGGGTTCAAGGCAGGCTTCAGCCAGCAGAGCAGTCAGCCAGAAGAGCAGTCCTCCCAGGTGCAGCAAAGCAGTCTTTTGAAGTACACAGCAGGCCACAGCAGCAGGCAATCCTCAAGAGTCCTTCCACAGGTCTAGAAAGTAAACTGAAGAGTGGGTTTAAGGGTTCTATTTGTGTTTTGGTGCCTTCTTTAAAGTTGGATTTTTTTTTACAGTTTTCCCTTGTAAGTGCTTGGAGTTTCCTGCCTACCCAGGCTCAGCCTGACTACATGGACAATGATGTAGTGTGAAGCCTATTTAGTTGCATGTGGGGCTGGGCCCAGCTATGCCCCCCATTCTGCTAGTGATGGCCCATCCAAGCACACCTAATTCCTCTATTGTGTAGTTGTCTGGGAGATATAAACAATGTCCAACTAACAACTACAGTGACCCAGAAACATGCTGCAGGAAAATAGCTCGGGCAGGAAAAGGCAGCCATTCTAAAAGTGGCATTTTAAAAATAGTGTCTTGAAATCCAACGTTACCATTAAAGAGGATATGAAATAACAATTTAGGTGTTTTTTTCTAATAGGACATATAAAAATAAAAAGTACATGCCCAACCTTTTAATCATAATAAACACTTCCCTATGGGCTACCTAGGGCCTTCCTTAGGGGTGGCATAAGTAATAAAAGGGAAATTTGAGGCTGGGCAAGGGGTTACTTTGTCAAGTTGAATTGGCAGTTTAAAACTACATTCAGGCTGCAGACCTTTTAAGGGGCTATTTAAGTGGGTGATACAATTCGTGCTGCAAGCCCATTGGTAGCATTTAAATTACGTGGGTAAATGGTTTACAACTTTACTAGGGAATTATATGCAAATTAAGTATACAATTCAGGTGTAAGCTAATTTTAACATGTTTTAGAGAATGAGTACAAGCATTTTAGCACAGGTTCTAAGACTGGCAAAAATGAATTCAGGACAATAGGAGGGTGAAGGCAAAAGGTTTCGGGGAAGATCATCCTAAGGGTGGCAGATCTAACAGTATAATGCAGGCTTTCTCTTCTCTACAAATTACAATAGCTGTTTATTAACCAGCTGCTCCAGCATGCTGTGCCTGAAATTACTCGGACATTCAGGGTTTGCTTGGTTTTTTTTAGTAGTGGGAGCATTAATACTTTTTCTTGATCACTGCACTTGTGCCTGATATCAGAGATCAGTTGAATAGACAGTTAAACAGTTTTTTAAAAAGTGAAACTGCACATTTAAGATTTCTGAGTTGGCAGAGATCTAACAGGGAGCCTGAATTTGCTGATAAAATAACTGCTTCTAAGTCTGCAAGAGAGATCTATTCAAAGCATACTACTTCCACTCCCCCTTTTTTTTTACCAACTCTCCGAGTTAAGGTCAAAGGATAGACACATCATTATCGATAACCAAATTTGATTAAATGCTCTTGACTTTTCCTGGAAGTAGTTCTAAAGATAGTCGAATATAGCAGAATTCCCCTCTTTGTCAGTTTGTTTTGAAAAACTTCAAGAGCAGATTTAAAATGCCTTGTCTGTGGGATCATAGCCCTTTTTCCATTTTATTTCTAAGTGTTTACAATGGCTTCACTGCTTTTCTCTTCTATACCTTGTTTTTAATCACTGCTGTCACCCTTGGCCACCTGCCTGCTAACTGTTTTCCCCACCATATCCCGGCCACTCCCTCCCAACTCCCCTCTCTACTTATTGGAGGACGCAGCATAGCTGAGCAGCAAGGGCATCACTGGTGCACAGCATGCCCAACGCCAGGACTCCTGGTCGGTGACCCACCCACAGATGGGATACCACTGCTCTCTGCACATTGAACACTGGACAACCCAGCGAACGCTGATGCCTCTCCACGCTGCATCCCACTCAAGAAAAGGGCCGTTCTCCTGTGACAGATGCACCTTCTCTTGTACCAGCACAACTTTCGTCACACCGCAAAGCACCATGCCGACCTCTCACCACAACACAAGAAAGCCACCAACTCCACTGCTTACCCCTCAACACACACTCAATTCTTTTCCTCACCAAAACCTGGCTCACCCGCTTATCCACCTCAGACACTGCCACAGTGATCACTGACAAACATAAAATCACTCAAGACAACATCACTCCATTGTCCACTTCAGCATCTCCAGCTCCAGCACTGCCATCCGCATGATGACCAGCACCCCCACGGGGGTGGAGTAAGCCTTCATAGACCAGCTGAACAGAAGCTCTCAACACCTCCACCCCATCACCACCACCGACCTTAAACAGGAAGTAAAGAATTTCAACACCCGGGTCACCAATTGCACCACAGCATTGTCCCATCAAGAGAAGTATTATGAGAAAATATTCTAAAAAGGCCAGTCGATAGGAGAGCTGGAGAGCATGTGGTGCACCAGAAAATACTTCTTCGAAAGGGCAGCCTTCAAGACCTCCCTCCATCTCTACCACTGCCTGTTGAGAGCAACAAAGAAGGCAGCCCAAGCCATACATATTGAAAACAACGGCACCAACACCAAGGAACGTTTTAGCATTGTTAATGAATTCTTCAACTCAGCTGCTGTTAGACAACCTCGCCAACTTTTTTCATGACAAATTTGTAGCGATAAACAGATACTTCAAACCACAACTGACACCCACAGACTTCATCAAAAGATACGCCACCATCACAACCAACAACAGCCACAGACTGGCCACCTGGAACCTCCTCTCTACCCAGTACATCATCTCCACCATGATATCCACCCACTCCGGAGCCCCCACAGACCTTCGCCAACACCACATCTTAAATCTCGGAAACCAATGGCTCAACCAGGAGCTCACTGCTCTGCTCAACATCTCCATTACCACTGCAAAATTTTCTGATGCCTGGAAACACGCTGAATTCAAACCACTTCTCAAACACACCCTCTGCAGGTCCCAGCATACTCAAAAACTACTGGCCAATCTCCCTGGTCCCATTCCCAGCTACGGTTCTGGAAAAACTCACCAACAAGCAACTCATGACATGTCTGGAGCAGAAAAAGCTACTCTATGCCTCCCAAATCAGCTTCCACAACAATCACAGTACAGAGACTGCCCTCTTCGCAGCCACTGACAATATCCAAACCCTCCTCGGCCAAGGAGAAACAGCTGATCTGAACCTCCTTGCCTTCTCAGCAACCTTCAACACCATATCCCTCCACACATGATTAAAAGACTCCACCTTATCGACATCCAAGGGGACAACCTCACATCAACCACCTCCTTCCTCACTGGAAGAACCCAGAGGATCCACCTACCTCCTTTCAACTCAGAACCCAAAGATTTCACCTGTGGTGTCCCCCAAGGACCTTCCTTCAGCCTCAACGCATAAATGACCCTGCTAGCCAACATCTTCCGATCCAACGGTCACAACATAGTCTAGATGACACCCAACTCCTCCTCTCCCTCACCAACAACCCCACCACCACGAAAACCAACATCCATAGATGCATGATAAGTGACACCAACTGGAGGAAAGACAACTGCCTATAGCTCAAGACAGACAAGACTGAACTTCTGATCTTTGGCAAACAGCAGCAACAAATGGAATGACTAGGACCTACACCCACTCCCTTCAAACATACCAGAAACCTTGGAATCACCATTGACAACAGGCTCACCATGAACTCACAGATCAGCAGCATCTCCTCCAGATGCTTCTTCACTCTGCTCATGCTATGCAATATCTTCAAGTGGCTACCCTGTACACAAGATACAATGTGACACAGGCCCTCATTACCAGCCGACTGGACTACAGCAATGTCCTCTAAGTAGGAATCACCACACACCCACAAAAAAGACATCAGACCATACAGAACATCACTGCCAGGCTACTTCTCAACCTTCCCTAATGATCCCACATCCCACTACACCTCAGGCAACCCCACTGGCTCCCCGTGCAGAAAAGAATGGCAATTCAAGTTGCTGACCCATGCCCACATGGCTCTAGACAACCAACGACCCATCTACATTAAAAGCTTTGAAAGACTACACTTCACTTACCTGTCACTTGCCCACACTCCTCGCATCTACCAAAGCAGAAGTGGAGGACTATCCTTCTCGCACATGGCAGCAAAAACCTGGAACTCCGGACCATCCTCACATACTGAATTCTATAGGGCCCTCAAGACCTGGCTGTTCTAATGAACCACCCAAACCTGGAAGCGTTTGGATGCCGTATAGGGTGATTAGCCATTCTTTATAAATCCTGTTTTGATTGATTGATTTGATGACACTTTTTTGGCTTATAGGGCCAATGAGAACAAAGCTGCGAAGGGGGATTTTGGTTTTGGTGTAACCTGTTTTTTCGGTGGAATTTGGTCTAAAGCATGCACAATGGAGGAGTTGAGAGCATAATAGTGGCATCCAAACGTGTCCCTGAAGTGAGATTGATTCATTTAAGATAGTTTGTCAAATTAGTTCCAGAGATTTTATGACAAGTTCATTATTCTGTGTCTGTCCTAGTTGCAGGTATGGGATGATCTTGTAAGACTCACATAAAGGAAGCTTAAAATGATGTGATTATGTCATGAGATATGGAGTGTCTGTGGCATGAGAAGACAGAAGAAAATAAGGTCAAGTGTACGTAGATTTTTATGAGTAGGGCCTTTCACTCTTTAGTGGAGGTTAGGCTCAGCCATCGCTTCTGCCAGCTGTGTCTCCCCTTTACAGTCCGGGTCATCCATATGGACTTTAAAGTTTCCCATAACAGTGAAATTGGCATACTATATGTGCCGTGGGGCAAATTCCTTTGCAAGATATTTTACGAATGTGTTAAATGGTCTAGGGGTGATATGTGAGAAAACCAGAAAAGGAAAGTATATCTAATACCTTTAGAGGGAAGGAACGACCTTAAGCATTTCCCAGACCATTGAGCTTCTTTATGGTGCAAAAAAATGTATAAGGATAAATCACCCATATCCCATTAATAAATTGTTTTTGTGATCCAAATGTGAAATACAGTATCCATCAGCTAAGGCTTAAAATCTAACTTTACTATTAAAGATGATTTTAAATTACAATTCATTGAAATGTAAACACCATACTTCTGCCTCCCAATCACATGTTAGGACCTATTACATGTGATATGGTTACCCCATTTTATTCAATGGGAGAGATAGGCCTTACAGTAGTGAAAAATTACATCAGGAGTTTTTCACTATCAGTACATGTAAAGCCAAAACCCACATGTCTTAACTTTAGAATACCATGCTTCCTGCCATATAAGCCTTCAGGGCCTACATTAGGGATGACATATGTTTTAAAAAGAAAGTTTTAAGCCTGGCAAAAGGTGTATTTAGCCACATTGAAATGGTAGTTTAAAACTTCAATACAGGCGGCATTGGCAAATATATGAAAAGGCTACTTTAGTGGGTGGGACAATGAGGGCTGCTGGCCCACTAGTCTTATTTAATCTACATGCACTGGATACATATAGTACCACTAACTAGAGACTTAAAAGTAAATGAATTGTGCCAATTAGGCGTAAGTCAATTTGACCGGTTTTGAAGGAAGGATCACTGGTTAACATTGGTAAAGTGTGCAGTGTCCTAAAGCCAACAAAATGAATACATCAAAAAAGGAGAAGTGAATACATCCGATTTAACAACAGAACCATTGGATTTAAAACCAGGGGGTTGGCAGCAAGTTGAACGCAACCAACATGTAGGTATATAAGCAGTCTTTCTGCGTCACATTTTTCCTTACACAAACACTCTTGTGTACAGCATCAGTGTACAGGACTCTGAACACTAAGAGTTTCTTTCACACATACCACTTCCCATCCCACCCAACAGCCAAGGTAAAACATGTTGCAAGACCACGCTAGTGGATAAAGTGCTTTATACAAAAGACAAGAACAGTAGCAAAGCTAACCTTTTTTTCGCACGAGCAACATCAACAAAAAGAATATTAGAGGAAAAGACATTGCAGGAGACTTTAAATCATTCACTATCGAGAATATATTACACACAGGACGAAAGAGTCAACACATGGAGCACCCCCAGCACCATCTTATAAAATACAACCCTGGTAAAATACATATATATGATGTAAAAACACACAACATAGGTTGCTGTATCATATTGCATATTGTAGAAGAGAAAGAGAAATATTTTAAACCCAAACACTTATACTCAAATATTGTTTGTTGAAGTTTCCCTCAACCATTGACTTTTATTTAAATTCCTTCTCAACTATCTTTTGGATGTACTTTAAAAAGCATATGGTGTACATTAGAGAAACTGGTTACTGATTCCAGTGCTTTGCTCTACATCTCCTAGTGGGCATTAAGCCATAATACAAATCTGAAATAATGGAGACATTAAATATTTCAAAAAACGGCTGTCATTCTTTACTACCTCTAAATCCAATGATTTTATTGCATCGAAAAAAGTTTGTTGCTCATAATCGTTACATTGGGGAATTAGCTCCATGAATGTATTTAAACGTTGGTCGAGGGGGAAGATAAAACTTGCAGTCTTACTGTACTCCTTTCTTCATTCTCAATAACGCCTGATGTATTTAACAACATGAAAAACACTTTAGCAAAGCATTAGTGAGCCCAGATTTCATTATACATGACGCAGATGTCGCACTCCTTTCCTTTATTCGGATCCCCCACTCATTCCATCTTAATTAAATTATTTTTATGATCCAAAATTAGCTGACAGAGGATTCTGCCTGTGTATGTACATTATCAATCCTGTGTAAAATACTGGCCAGTTAAACCTGGTCAACATGATGTCTGGTATGTGGAGCATAATTTAATGTGCCTCCTGGCGTGTTAGAGAGGACTCATTAGGGTGGATATTTAAAATAGGCATTAGGTAAGAGATCATTTGTTCCTTCATTCTTTACATTTAGTCCCTTTTTCTTTCTTTGTTTCTTTCTTCCTTTCTTTCATGGTTTCCTTTGTCTACTTCCAGCCCTTAATATGTATTTGTACTGAAGCTTAAAACTCTTATGTTAAATATTTTTTTGCTTTCTTCTTGCGCGTACACATTGAATTTTTTTTCCAGCCACTAACTTGTGGATCCCTGTGAACAAGAAGAATCGAGCCATCTTCTTATTTCCCAAGATTTTGCCCCTGGAATACATTTTTATTGAATATTACAGTTTAGAAGTACAGGGCATGGTTTTGAATTTGGCGGATATGTTACTCCATCCTAAATGTGATGGATTCCCTGTCCGCTATATTCTAAGTGTCATTGAATATAATACACTTGTAATACTGGATATCCATTATGTTTGTGCCGGAGTAACTTGCCTGCCAAAATTTAAATCAGGTGCATATTTAGGGGCCGATTTTGCTTGCAGTTGTAAATGGCTCCGACCATTCCGAGCATATTGAAATGTCCAGTTCAGATTCCTCTCCGACCGACCCATTATGATGGTGTCGGTCGGAAAGGAATCTGTACGGGCTTTCCAAATGGCTTCCAAGAGGCTTGGAGAGCCGCTTGGAAGCCCAAGCCCCTCTGCCATTCATAAAGGGGCCAGTAATCCCAAGGGCGGCTCCTCACGATGGCGGATTTCTACAGTCTTTCTGTGCCTGCCTTTCTGCCCCCCTGTTGATCCCTGCACATGGTGGCAAGCACACAAAGGTGCCTGCCACGTGGTGCAGGAATGAACTGCATTTCAGTTCTTTGCAATGAGAGCATGCATTTTGGTCGGAATGCATGCTCTCATTGTAAAGAATAGGATTGCGACCAAACAGTGTTCAGTCACATCCTAATTGCTAGTTTGGGACCGCCAACAAGAGGTTGTTTAGGCGGTCCCACTTCCAGATCAATGTCGAACAGACTCAGGTCTGTCCGACATCGAAATCGGTCCCTTACTGTGTTATTCTGCGCAAAGACGGGAAGAGTACTGGTCTCAGTTTCCTGAAATGTTTAACCAATTTAATCGACTAACACAAGCCAACCCAAACCTTCATTTGGCTTCGGATATTTGGACCACTCCAGCTCTTGTCAACACAAAGGGTTTTGGTGGGTAAAATCCATGGAACACCAGCAACGTGAAGAAGTCCTGAAAGTATCTGTGAAAATCCTCAAAGCTTCAGAAAAACTATTGCAATCGGAAGATGTGGTGGAAGAGAAGTATGCAAGCACATACTATGGGATACCGTAATGCCACACTTAGGGCCTTATTCACAAAGGTTTTTTTTCTTCTTTTTGCTGATAGATTTGTACCCAAAGAATGGTTGCCTGGCCTGTGTATAAAATGTATTTGATCCACAATAAAGCCAATAGGTCTCGGCCCACCCAATAATTGTTCAAGAACTCTATCCAATAGGTCTTGGCCAAGCCAATACTTGTTCAAGAACTGCCTACGGCTAAGACCTAAAAAACATAATCTAAAAAAAACACTGGCAACTCCAAGAAATTGAAGTCTGACACTGAGCCAAATTGCTTACACTAATTGAGAACCGGTGTGAATAACATGCAAGTATACTGAGAGAAACCTTCATGAGTGATGTACTCTTTCACCCTGGGTCTTCTTCCAGAGCACACCATTGGTAAACCAACAACGACCTTCTCCCTGATGCCTAAGAAGTATTCTCCAGATTGTTTGCATACCACAGATTAAGATCTACAATACCCTCCTCTCTGTCACCTAAGCATTTTTGTCCTAGCTTTCTTATGCAAACGTTATAGGAGCCCTTACAGACAATTGCGTTTAACGTAAGGTACTACAGATATGTAGTAGACAGCAAAAGAGCTGTGGTAGGTTGCAAAGATTGAGGATACGTGTGTGTGTGTAGTCTGAGACAGTATTGTACATAAAAACCATTTTGAGTAGCGTGAGTTAAGGGTTGCTGTGGTAGGTAAACGCAGTCACGGCCAGCATGACTCGCGGATGGGGGATTGCACGGGGAGGGGTTCGCGCAGGGGCTGTTAATTGAAAAAAAAAACGTACCTTTGCATGCCCAGTTCTGCATTGCGTTGTCTCTGCTCTGAGTCCCAGGAAGCAGGCAACCTCCCTCCCCTCCCCTAAGCCAATCACAATGCTGCAATGGCAGTGTTGTGATTGGCTGGGACGCTACCACACAGGTGCCTATGGGGAGGCCAATCTCCCAATGTAGGCTGCATGCAGACATGGAGAAAACAGAGAGTGCGAATGATTGGTTTGGTCAGCCCTGGGGCTGACCAAGCAGTCAGCGCCCACAACAGTGGGCAAGCCACTCCTTCCCTGCCCTGAGGCAGGACTGTTCAACCAAACCATGCTGCTTTCTCGCAGTGCGAGAAACAGAAACATAAAATGGTATTTATAATACCATTTTATGTTTCTGCTTCTCACACTGCAAGAAAGCAGTGGGGCGACGCTCCTCTGCCCACATGGAGGAGCAGCCCCTGGTTAAATGGTATCGCTTATGAAAGGATACATACAGGGGAGAAAAGTTGTGCATGAACCAGAGTAACAAAGGTCTGATCAGGCAGGCTGTAAACTCTCTATGCCTGCTCAGTGTGTGCCGGGATTGGTGATGCTGAGAAGTGTGCACATCGGCCTGAAGGATACTTGCTGCATCCCCATGCCACCCCTATCCCTGCTTTGTGTCAAATAGTGCAGGAGTGCCAATTGTGGGTCAGAGAGGACCAGCAGGAACACCAAAGGTAAGAGAGCAAGACTGGAACTGGAACCAACTGATTCTATTAAGGTGAAATAGCGGCCATCTTAGTAGTCGAACATTTGACCTCTCGAGACTTAGGGCGGATAGCATGAATACAGCACCTGCAGTAATGGCACTTGGAATGTAGGTGCAGCAAGGGCAATAATGATGAAATTTTTTTTACCCACTATTCTTGGGGTGCTAACTTTTATCAGCGATAAGTTAAATTAAGGGTGGCGACAGAGAAAACGTTTAGTGAGGCATGCATGCGTTTCTCCATACTGGACCTCAGGCAGAGTGGGTCAAGGAATGTTTTGGTGTAAAAGCAGAGATGAATGAATTTTTGATAGTAGTAACAGATTAAACAGAAGTAACAACTGTGTTGGATTGTGTGCTTCCTCAAGTTGTATTCAAAGATGTGCGTCACCCATTCGTAAGTGCAAATATGGCCTACTTTGAAAAGTGGAAAAAGACATTTAAGATGGCTGCCCAGCAATAACTCGAGTCCAAATCTCACACAAGACGCAACACTTTTAGCAATGTATACCAGCTCACTACCAGCATGAGTGACGTGGAGAACATCACTGGAGCACGTCTGCTCATAAATATTGTACTGCGCAATCTTATCTGATTTGTGCGTTCAAACACTGTATATCATGCTCTATATCGCAGCCTCCATGATTATATTTTTAATGCGTTTGAAGTAACTTTTTGGTTTTATTAAATGTACATTTTTTCCTATGCTTTCTCTGTTTCTTTTGGCAAAAAGCAGTGCAATATTCAGCACGATGTTTTTGAACATACTACATTCTATATGTGCGTAAATCTGTTTAAATGGCACAGAAAATCTTTAATCTTCAATCTAAATGACATCCTTGCTTGTTTCAAAGATATTAGATATTTTGTTTGGTTCCCGAAAATTATTTTATATTTTCCATTTGACACCTGTCATAAATAATAAAATTGGCTCCTTCGCTAGTTTTTGTTATTTGTTCTGGTACTATTATGTCTCCCTAAGATTTAGGAGGATAAAGGTAATTATTAATTTTCCCGTGGTGGCTGAGGTGTTTCTCTTTTGATTAGTGAGGTAAATGGCAGAAACTGGATATCGTTTCACAGATGTTTTATTTCTATATTTATGCATGCTTTTGTATTTTTGGCACTTTTTATTTAATGAATTCACCCTTTCCTTCAAAGCTGCACATCATTCGGCTGACTTTCTTTGCTTTTCCGCTATAATCATTTTGTCTTCTTTGTTAAAAATTATTCCAGTACATTTTCTAATGCAACAAGATTAGGAATTTCATAAATTTTTTTCAGATTTTACTTATGAGTAAATATATGATAGTTATAAAAACGGACTTTTATACTTTGATAGCTGTTTTCTTCTAATTAGTTAGATTTTTCTCTGTTTTTAGGCTTAAATTTAAATATTGAATAACTATACACTTAGGGGCTTATTACGTAATGGCAAACGGCACCGACCGCCAGAGGTGCGGCGGTCCACCGAAGCCAATTAGGATGCGCCCGCCATCCTGGCAGTCGCATATTGCATTTTATGCATTGTGGCGGGCGGCGCTGACAGCACCCGCCACAATGCTCAAAATGCATTTTATGCATTGGCATGCACAACGTGCCATGCACCGCGCAGTGCCTGCCACATTGTGTATGCCAATGAAGGGGGTTACCATAGGTACCCCCCAAGTGCACCCCCTACCTCCCAACACCCTGAGGGCCCACAACAGGCCCCCAATATCAAAGACCGCATGCCTTTCCATGGCAGCATCGCCGCCATGGAATGACAATTTCCGTATGCATCATAATATGGATGGCGGTGCCTGCAAGTCCTATTATCTGCCTTATCCGTCCCGCTGGCAATCCGACTGGCGGAAAACCGGCGGACGGTCTTTCCATTTGTTGCGGTGCCCCTCGCCATACTAATATGGCGGGGGTGTCACTGCGACATTTGGCGGGCAGATCTCCACCGCCGGCCCGGCAGTGGTGAACCGCCCGTGATCGTAAAAGGCCCCTATGTATCTTGGAATTCACAATTATTGTTCAAAAGTTTGCATTATATAATTTCACGTAACTTTGACAAGCAAGCTTCCAACAATATTAAATGTAATTAATTTTAAGTTTCAGTAAAATTGCTGTTGTAATTTCTTTATATGTGTATATATATATATTATTATTTCCTCCTTTCTTAGTCATTAGCATTATCTATTGTAATTGGTATCTCCCCAGTTGTCCTCTTCATTTGCATCATAGTTCCGAAATACATATTTTTCAGTGCTAGTTCTCTCTTCAGCCTATCAGAAGGTTGTCCTTCACACCGATTCCCAGATCCTTACTGCTTTTACCACTCCATTAGGAAATTAGAAATCCTTGAGAATGCCGTTCGGCCTTGCATCTGCTGCAGCGGCATTCCAGAGGATAATGCAGCATGTTCTTGAGGAAGTGGATGAAGCAGTATATGCTGGTCTTACTCTAAAGAAAAAAAAATTAAAATTGGAGTGGCCTCAGTAGGGTTTTTAGGTCATACATACCCTGTCTAAAGAGGGAATCAAGCCAAAAATGTACTTAACCCCTTAGCTGCGGCGGGTATTCCGCCGCAGTGCTAAGGGGGAGGGGGGGGCCGCGCGGCGTTCCAGTGCTCGTGACGGAACCGCTCCATCAAGAGCCTCGGGTGGGCTGTGCTAGTGATGGAACAGTTCCGTCACGGCCCGGCCTGCTCAATAGAACGCTCAGCACAGGCACGGAATTCGCACCGCATAGGTGCAGCGAGAGGGCCGTGAAGGAACCGTTCCATCACCAGCACAGCCCACCCGAGGCTTGTGACGGAACGGTTCCATCACAAGCACGCAAGGGGTTAATTGAGTCAGTTTCTAAAGCTCCCATTCCCACTAATAAAGATGACGTTAAATCTTTTTGGCTGATTGGCCAAAAACAAGTCCAAGTTTATTAAGAATTTCTCAACCCAGGTTCAACCTATGAGAGACTTGTTAAAAAAACACAATTTGATTGGTTGCCTAACCGTATGGTCAATTTTAATGAGATTAAAAAAGCCATTATTTCAGCACCTTTCAGTGGCAACTTTGACAGCAAAAGGGTTACCATACTTTCCATGGATGCAAGCAATAGGGGCCTGGAAGTTACCCTTTCCCAAGTGGTGAGGGGAAAAAAGAGAAGTATTGATTTTGCTTCTAGGACTCTCAAGGAAGCAGAGGAGAATTATTCTACAATTGAAAAAGAAGCATTGTCATGTTTCTGGCCATCACTCATTTTAAGTACTTTCTCTGGGGTTTACCTTTTGAACTTAGAGCTGATCATAAGCCTCTCATTTCAGTTTTTGCAAAGAAAGATATCAAGTAAACTACCCCAATGATTAGTAAGTGGTTGATTTACTTACCATGTTTCAACTTTAAAGTGGTGTATGTACCAGGAGAGAAAAATACTGTGGCTATCTCGTCTTCCCATTCAACAGCAAAGCGAGGATCATGCGCAAGAGCTGGCAGTTTTATATGTTACCATTCCTGCCATATTGAAGTCTGACTGGGAGAAACACATGTCTGAGGATACCATTCTAAAGTCGGTCAAGGATAAGATTGTAATGGGTTGGCTAAATAGGTGTAGTGTATTGTCTAAGGAACTACAACCTTTTTGGAATGTGAGAAAATTATCAGTTGATGGGAACAATGTTCTCAAGTCAGACAGGTTTGTCCCCCTGAAAAGTTGAGGGAACAAATATGTGTACTCGCACATAAAGGCCACCTTGGTAGGAACCTCACCAAGAGCAAACTTAGGTCAGGTTACTGGTTCCCGTACATGGACACCATGATAGAAAACCTAGTTAAAACTTGTTGCGCTTGTAGTCAAAGTGATAAGACCGAATGCACTAGAAGAGCCCCTTTACATCCAGTAGAAGTTCCTATTAAACCATGGGAAAACATAGGGTTAGACATAATTGACCCCTTACAAGTGACTGCATTACAAAAAAATATATAATTGTTTTGGTTGATTACTTTTCAAAATGGATTACTGTCAAGTTTGTAAACCATACCGATACCAAAACTCCTAGTTGTTTCCTGTCTGAAGTATACATAGGTAAAGGTATTTACATACTCTTATCACAGATAATGGAGTACAGCTTGTTTCAGAAGAAATTATCGAATTTCTGCAAAGTTTAGCCGTTAAACATGTGACTGCCCCTTTATATTGTTCTTGTGCTAATGAGTTAGCGGAGTGCAGTAACAGGATGATTAAGGAAGCTTTAGAAGTAGCTATGATTTCTATGAAACCTATTGTTCAATCCATTAAGAATATGCTATGGTCCTATCATATCACCCTCAACACTGTTACGCTCCATTTTGTTTGTTGGGAGGCTGCAAACCTGATTCCAAACTTACTGCTAATTGGCTTGTTGAAAATAAATATTTTCAGATGAAAAGCATGAGATTAAAGAAAGAATTGTAAAACATCAAAGTAGATATAAACATAAACATATATACTAGATGGGCTGTAAAAGAACAAAAATAGAGAGTAGGACAATGGGTCTGGGTAAAGAAGCCTAGTACTAGTTATAATAAGTACCATAAATACGATGATCTAGAGACGATAAAATAAATTAAGAAAAAGTAAGTATTATTGGAAACTGGACAGTTATGGAGCATGGACCGAATTTTTCCACACAATAATCTGGAAGAGAATTTTGCAAGAACTAAAGATAGAGAAAGCAAGCTGAGTCGGAGAATTCAAGGCAAAGCAAGAGAATTGGCACCAGGATAATGTTATGAAATAATTTCTTTCCTGTACAAATTTTATATAATGTTTTTGCTTCTCTGATATTCTTATAAGAATAGAATCTATTTTCCTTTTCCTATTACTTCTAGGATAGGGTGATGTGTTGTAATTTCTTTATATAAATAAATAAACAAATAAATAAATAAATATATATATATACTTAAATATATATATATACTACCGCGGGTGAATGACCTAGCTTTACTTTCAGGAGAGGGTCTTGCATGAGGATATGCCATCTTTGCTTGAGAAAGTTTAGGAGTTCATCTGCATGTGTGCTATAGGTGGTGATAAATCTGACTGATGTCTCTGAGTTATCCTCTTTGTTAGTGGTTTTGGGGTGTGAATAAAGGGCATCATTGTGGCTGATGGAATCAGCTTTTATGGCACCTCTGTGTAGTATTTTAACTGGATAGCCCCTGTTTCTGAATCTCTTCATCATATCTTGTTTATTCTTTGGATATGCAACATTTGTGCTGCAGTTCCTCTGAGCGTGTAAGAACTCACTACAAGGAACACCCCACTTGAAGTTCGGTGGATGGCAGCTGCCTGATTGCAATATGGAATTGCCTGCTGTCTTTTTTCTGTATAGATCTGTGGTAAGTTTGCCCTCATCTATAGTGAGCCTGCTGTCTAAGAAGTCAATATTTTGTTTCACTTTCAAAATCCAAACAAGATTGCATTTCCACATGCAACTTAGCATCTCCCCATGTGTAAAAGCAATGCCGGATCCAGAAGGACACGAGGAGTCGGCGGGACCGTGGGGGCATTGTACGCTCCGTCTTTTTTATAGATAGGGTCACGTGTGTAGTGACGGATGCGCTGGATGGGTTTGGTGTGGGTGTATACCAGCCATGAGGGACTGTGTGTGCCGATCTGACAACTAGACCTGGAACTCAGAAATCACTACAATGGAAATCTGGGCCATATACTGTTGTTGTGTTTTCCTGGTAGCATAGATAGGGTCATGTGTGTAGTGATGGATGCCCTGGATGGGTGTGGTGTGGGTGTATACCAGCCATGAGGGACTGTGTGTGCCGATCTGACAACTAGACCTGGAACTAAGAAATCACTACAATGGAAATCTGGGCCATATACTGTTGTTGTGTTATCCTGGTAGCGGAAGCACAGTGGGCTGTACCAACGTATTCAGTCTCTTTTTTTTATTTTTTATTTTATTTGTTAAACACAGTTCCAACATAGAGGATATGCAACACCATACAAAATACAATGTAAGGAATAATAATCATAGATCTTGATTACAAGGTAATACATTAATCAAAGTAGGCTTACATCATGCATTTATATAATCCGAAAATAATTCCCATATATACAATCCTATTTTTACGTTTCCGAGCCCCCTTTATACAATAAAGACTCAGTTCTAAATTAGCTAAATTATACATTCTTGACCGCCAGGTCGCAAACACTGGGCGGTCGGGGCGTAGCCATTCTGCGGCTATACATAATCGGGTCACAGTCATTGCTACAAACGATAAGTAATGATGTATGTACAGAGGACTCCCTTTCTTAACCACCTATCCCATCCCTAAGAGCATTAGGGCAGATGGTATTTTTAGTGATTGCCCATACATATTAGAGAAAAACTTTTCAATACCCTGAATAAAGAGATTAAGTTTAGCACAAGTAAAAAATATGTGTAGACTGTCTGCGTTTTAACTCCCGCAGTGAAAACATCTTCCGTCATAACGATCACCCCACTTATACATGCGCGCGGGAGTATAATATAAATTAAATACTGTTTTAAAAAATTGTGCTTTCAGATTTGCAGACAGAAAAACTGTATTGGCCCTATCTATTGCCTCTGCTATAGATATATCAGTTTCCCCCAATGTAACCTCCCACTGTGCATTATGCTTTGCCAGATCAACCATTGCAAATGAAGACAGTATTTTGTACAATGCTCCTATCTTCCCCTGAGCCATTACTGCTTCAATAAGCAAGTTTGGACTAGCTTTCATATTTCTACAGTTAAGGAAGTCCCGAATTTGGAGAAATTAAAAATATTGTGAATGGTGGAGATTATATTGTCTTGAGTGATCCTCATACTGAATAATTTGTCCCCCACTGTCATAAAAATCTCCTATCTGACAGATGCCCTTGTCTCTCCAATCTGAGACTACCTTATCTCGGAATGTGATCAGTAGTAATTTCACCGCATTTAAAGGTGTCTAATATGTCAGACCTTCTAACACAGATACTTTACGTCTCTTCATCCAAGCTTTAAACGCTGCATCCATAACCTTAAAACGAGTTCTTTATAGTAGTTCCCGTCTATTTCATTAAATAAGCAGTATCTTGCTTTTGATTCTAAGATTAAATGAAAAATTGAAGGGGCTTCAGCTATAGTGCCAGTTTCGTTACCAGTCAATAATAAAAAAATTTTTTGCAAAAAACAAGCATAAAAATATAACACAAAATTAGGTAATGCCAAACCCCCCTTATAAAAGGAACATCATAAATTTAGCAGCTCTGCAAGGCTTCCCGGGGGCCCAAAGAAATTTAGCACAAAGAGATTGCAAATTTTGCAATTGCAATGGTGTTATCCCAAGTGGAATAGATCTGAACAGGTAGAGTACCCGCAGGAGTATATTCATCTTTAAAATGTTCCCTCTGCCTATAATAGTGAGGTATAGCTGTCCCCACCTCTCCATAGAGTTTCTGATGTTCCCTAATAATGCCCCCCAGTTAGCGTCTACTAATTCCCTCAATGATGTCCTTATTTTAATGGCCAAATATGTAGCTTCAACAATACTCTAGAATCTTGAAATACAGTATTTTCAGTACACACTATTTGCGTCTAATTGACGTTAAGCTTATAACCGGTCGTTTGTCCAAATTCAAGTGCTAGACGTTCTATCTCTGGAAGTGCTGTAGCCGGATCCTCCGAAATCACAGCGATGTCATCGGCATATGCGAATACAGAATAAGGGACATCATGAACTAGAAAAGGCTTAATTCCCTGACTCTTTAAAAGCATATCAACAAAAAGATTAATAAATAGGGCAAAAGTAACGGGGAACAGGGATATCCCTGCCTTGTCCCTCTAGTAATTTCTACCGGCTCTGAATTCATGCCCATTGCAGCTATTCTCGCAACTGGAGATGCATACAAAACCCTCAAATCTGTCATAAAACCTTTTTGAAAACCTACCCTTTCAATCAATTTCCATAAATAACCCCACTCCACCCAATCGAATGCTTTTTCTGCGTCTAATAAACTAAGCCCCAGTTGTCGCTTCTCAGTTTGAGCAATAACAAACATAGTAATTACTTTGTTAACATGTGAGACTGTACACCTGGCGGGGATGAATCCGTGTTGGCTATTTGAAACCAAAGATGCTATAACGTTGAAGAGACAATTAGCCAATATCTTAGAATAAACGTATTCAGTCTCGATTAATTTACACCTCCCCAGCGGCTTTTAAATGTTGGGAAGGGGGCCGCGCAGCTCCGGGACACTGTAGAAGCTGGTCTTGGGACATGGCAGTCTCCAGGGCCTTCGAAGGCTCTGGACATTGGGTCACGCAGTCTGCCACACACAATACACTGAAAAGAAGAGAAAGTGATAAGAGATGATTTCTGACGTGTTTAAGCTTCAGAGCCTGGATAATCATTAAATGGTGTCTTGCAGTGAAGTGCGTACTTATTCTGGAAGAAGCCTTTCGGGGTCTTGCGAAAGCAAGTCATCTTTAATAATTGCCTCTCGGTGCGTGAATATGCAAACATATCTGATTTGCTCGTATGTTAAAAACAGAAACTTTCAACATCTCTTTTTGATTGGTTGTGAGGCATTGTAAGAAGACTATTCACCGGTGAGGATTTCCAGGCGCTGGGGGAGTATGTAGGAGGGATTTGTGCAGCTTTCGTCATTACGAAAAGGCAGGTGTTATGGCTTTTCCTGAATGCTTTCAGTGTGGAGGGTCATCTGATGCTGAGGGGAGTTCTTTTCAGGTCTTGGCCATGATGTACGAGAAGGGTGTGCCTCTTGTCTGGTTATCTCATTACAGAGGATATCAGCCAAGGCCTGGTCAGAGGAGTGGCCCCCCTCTGGGCCACAAATTATAAATAAAAACATTCCCCCCGGAATTTAACCCTCCGGGGGCTAATTAACAATAAAGCGGGCTTCAGGTTCTTTTCTTCTTTTTTACCTTACACGTATACCGCAATTTATTTATTTTTTACGTTTTTTGCCTAGGAGGTCCTTGTGAGACCCCCTGAGCAGGCCTTCGGAGTCAGGGTGTTTCTACCCTGCCCTCTTTGCGTGTTTTTCACAATTCTTTCACTGCTTCCTTGTATCTTGGTTCCGAGGCACAAGATAGCTGCCAACACATCCTGGTTTGGAGTCTTGACAGACAATCGACAGCCAATTTGTCACGACCGTATGCTCCTCAGGATCATGACAATGATCTAGTGGGTCCACCTCCAGATCTTCTCACACTCTGACTGTATGAAACACAGAGTATAAAGGTGATCAGGCGAGGGATAAAAGGACTAGGGAGGGTACAGCAGTTGAAAGGTGACAACCTGTAACAACAAGCACAAGATTAGTACAATACATATACTCTGGCTGCTCTCATTATTCTCTCACTAGATTCAGAGCAATACCTTCTGGGTTCTTCCCTGAAGCGCTTCCTTAACTCCCAGTAAGATGCTTCTCTTACGTTGAGGAATACGTTATCTACCTAAAACACAAGGACCAGCTGTAATTGACCACCTATCTCCAAATAGACCAGTCAACGTCAACATTCATACATGCACTCATACTCACTTTAAAACCCTCTTGTATTCCGCAAAATATAATTGAAAAATAAGGAACAAAAATAGTCCTTATCGCACAGGAAAAACAAAGAGCAGCGATTTGGCAGCAATACTATTGTTTATAATTCCTATCCGGGAGAGAACACAGTCTTGTAATCAAGGAGCAAACAAAAGGAAAATCTAGTCCCGAAATATTGATCCAGGAACTAATGCATGGTAGTAAATCCAAGATACCATAAAGTTTCACTAAGGAAAGGAAATAAAATAATGGCAAGAACGTCCTACCCGGCCGGGTAAATGTTCCAGAACTCTCAGGACTGGCGTTGCCTCCCTTCTGCTCCGCCGAACAAAGCAATGGATGAATAGTTCCCCTCGTCGCAGCCGCGATCAGGGGAGGAAGCACCAGGAGCCCAAATGAAGCCCCGCCGCAGCCGCGAGTGGGTAAGGCACCTGAACACCCCACCACAGCTGCGCGTGGGGAACTGAAAAGAAATCAAAAAAGGAAACGCTTCCTCACTCGCCGAGTGACACGCACGAGAACTGGTAACTCTCCGGGGAAAGACCGGAGCCGAGGGCAAGGTATTCCTAGGTACCGCAAAGGACAGAGCAGAACATATGTACAGCAAAAAAAAATGTTAATGGGAATATGAATATACAGAAGGAGAGAGCAAATTTGAAAAGGAAGGAGAGGCCCCCCAAAAATGTTACTACTGGAGCAGGAGAGAACAGTATGTATAGCAATAGAAGGTAAAATCAATTTAGGGACATTCGTAGACGAATGTTTCACAATAGGGTAGTTTTAAATTTGTTAACAAATTTAAAGAAAGGTAAACAGAGCTGCTTATTACAAGAAAAAGAAAAGTGTAGAGAAGATTGTTGATCAGGCTTTTGAAGTTAAGAAAATTTTTTTATTTTAGTAATCAATAGAATTAGGATACTTAACAAGGCAATTGATGTTTTCGAATCGAACAGTAGATGGAAAAGAATAATTAATTGGACTAATATTTGTGAAGTTTTTTCTGGAGAATGGATGCATAGTTCAAGTTCTGAGCCATTTTTTAATGAGGAGAGTTAATTCCAGGAGAATGTGTTGGTGCATGCAGTTGACACCAGTGATCGAGCATATGAGGTGAAAGACGGTTGTCCGATGGAAAAAGAGAAACTTGTGTCTAGAGATGCAGAAGAGGTGTTAGCTGATGAAGTTTTAGAGAGACGTACTAAGGGTCCAGTGTACACATGGAAGTGTAGTATTTGTAGTGTGCAACAGGATTCAATTGATTTGCTTTGTAATTTCTTACGTACATATAGTAAGAAACGCGTAAAACAGAAAATGAAGATGTTGCAAGACTTAGATCCTTGCAGAGTGAGAGAAAACACAGGTTTGCATGGGCATTCACTGGCTTGTCTTTCTAGAAAAGTATATCAGAGTGTTTTTCATCATTTTAGGATGTTAGCAGTGCATCATAATAAAGTGAGGAAATTAGTGAGAAGGTTGTATTATGCAAAAAGTCCAGCACTTAAGCTTGAACAATTAAGCAGTGCTCTTTTGCATGGATCTGAATTGGATGTGAAGAGCATTTGTGAAGAAATTGAGTTTTGTTATTTTGGGGACTTAGAGGACAGTGTAGAAATTGATACAGTAATAGAAGGTAATGTGGAAGACAATGTCCAGATTTCAAGTACAGAAAAGTTTGACCAGGAAACTACCAAGTTTAAGGTGAAATCAAGTGAAAGGCGTAATTTTACTTGTGTGTGTTGTCGACGTACTCATTATAAGATTCAGACTAGGTTAGTTGATTTATATGCAAAAAGTGAATTGGAAAATAATAGTGAATGGAAGGATTTTGCAACTTATTTGTTGGTAGAGAATTCTTTTGATTTGAGTTCTGATCAGCGTATTTGTAATTATTGTTTTAAAAAATTAAATGAAAACAGAATGCCTGCTAGAGCTGTTCATAATGATCTTGAGTTGGTAGACATTCCTTCTGAATTGATGGATTTGAATACCTATGAATCTATTTTGATTCAATGTGTCCATCCTTTTCAGGCTATTGTTCGCATGGAGTCTAAGATAGGGAAATTGCCTCCTTCAGATTTACGGAGAGGATTAAAGGGAAGAGTTGTTTATTTGCCTCTAGATTTCAAGAAAAATATTGGTACAATTGGTGTAGAAAGAGTGGAAGAGGAACCTCTGGTTATTCTAGTTAATGGGGTTCCGACAAAGAGTAAGAATATCTGGCAAGATTTAGTGGATGTTAGGAAAGTCAAAAAGGCTACGTTGTATTTGGTCAAAAACAATGAGTACTACAAACATGTATGTGTTGGAGCAGAGGAAACAGCGACAGAAGAAGACAGTGATTGTGCAGCCGGCCAAATTGAAAAAGTTGTTGTGTCTAGAAGTGAAGAAATATATGAACATTATACTGTTCATCCTTTGCATTCCAAAGTTCCAAAGAAGTAATGGGGAATGCAATTGACTTGTTTCAAATGAAAGCAGCAAAAGGAAGTCCCATTAGTGTATGGGAAGAAAGTTTGGAAGCTTGTTGTTTTCCACAGTTATTTCCAACAGGTCGAGGTGGACGATATGACGATCGACCAGTTCAAATACCAGCAGCTGAATACCGGACTTTAAGATTATATGCTGAAGATCCAAGGATTCGTCAATGCATTCCGTATTTGTTTCATCTACTGTATGAAAGTGACTTGTCTGGGCTTTCTTATGCAGTGAACCATATACTGAAAAGTGGAGCACATCTGCAAAATGTTTCGGCAAGGGACTTTATGGAGAAAGTCAATCTGCAAGACAGTATTTTGGAATCTCAGCTAATCAATCTCATGGCATGTCAGCGTGGTACAAATGAGTATTGGTTCCGTCGTCATGGGGAATTGAAATGTATGCTAAGAAACTTAGGAACTCCTACATGGTTCCTCACTCTTAGCTGTGCTGAGTATGCATGGGACGACTTACTTCAATTTCTACGAGAGGCAAATGGAAACATTGAAAATATAGAATTCAAAACACCTGGAGAACTGTGTTCTTTGGATCCAGTGAATGTATGCAGATATTTCAATCATAGATTTGACGCTATGATGTCTTTTATTACCAACGAAAAAAATCCTTCCCTTGGAGAGGTTTTGGATTTCTTTTGGAGAAAGGAGTATTCAAGTGAGAGGTGATCCTCACATACATATATTGTTATGGATTAAAGATGCACCCAAATTTGGAACTGATTCGGATGAAACAGTGATGAGTTTCATTGAAGAATATTGAACATGTGCTGTTCCGAAAACTACCGAAGAAAACAGTTTAAGGCAACAAGTTTTACGCTTTCAATCCCATCGTTGTGGAAAGTACTGTCGTCGAAAATTCAGAAACAAGGACAAGTTCTACACAAAATGTCGTTTCGCGTTTCCACGACCAGTGATTTCTAAAGGAAGAGTAAATAATTCGATGTCTTCTCTGCGACATACTGTGACGAGAAAATCACCAAAAAATACATACAATTTAAAAAGAAATGAAGAGTCCAAGTACATCAACAACTACAACCCAGTGATTTTGTCCATGTGGAATGCTAACATGGATATTCAGCTCGTTGCTGACAACTCTATTGCTGTGGCTCGATATGTGACATCTTACATTACAAAAAAAGAAAAGACAGAACTGAAGGAAATGTGGGAGGACATTTCACATGAAAAGAGTATAAGTAAAAAATTATACAGTTTCAGTCTGAAGATGTTGTCGCATCGAGAAATTGGAGCATATGAATGTTCTGATTGGTTATCATCAGCAAGTCTCTATGCCAAATCTAGAACAATCATTTGGGTGAGTCTAGGTCTTGCTGCAACACGAAACCGAGTTTTGAAATCTGTACAAGAAATTGAGTATTTGGCGGAGAAAGAACCAAACAGTACAGATATTTTGAAGACAAACTTGTTGGATACATACTATCCAAATAGAAGTAGTCATCTTGAGAACACTTGTTTGTATGAAGTTCTGCAAAACTATAGTTGTAAGAGGAACATTACAGAAGATATCAATAATGGAAAATATGCTGTCATTGGCTGTGAAGGATGTCTAGTGAAGGAGAGAAAAGGCCATTTGATTAATCATCGAAAATTGAGTTGCGAATCTCCAGACAAAAGGGAATTTTACTATTTAGCTCTTTTGCAATTCTTTAAGCCATGGCGTACAGAAGAGGAACTACTTGGAGATTTTCTCTATTACGAAGATTCTTTTAATGCAACCAAGGATTCCTTAGAATGTCCTGCTTTTCCAAATTATCTGCAAATGTTGAACAAAGAAATAGAGCAAGAAGACACAATTTCTGCAGAGATTGCTAGAGACAGTTCCCAAGACAGTCAGAGTTCTACTTCATTGAGTCAGAACAGATTGATCATGGATTCAGTCATGAGAAAAAAGAGTGCTCATGTACATCATGTAAGCCTGTCCGACTGTACGTGAGTGGAAAAGCGGGAACTCGAAAAAGTATTCTGATTAAAGCAATTGCAACTTATCTGCAGAAAAGGACTGAATCACCGCTGTCTTGTGTTGTAACCGCTCCAACTGGGCTGGCAGCACATACCATTAAAGGGATTACTCTACATCGTTTACTGATGCTACCAGTTGAGCAGGATAATAAATTGCAATACAAAAAGCTATCTGGAGATGCATGTTCTGAAGTTTCCAGAGTCCTGAAGAAAATGAAACTTCTTAACATTGATGAAGTAAGCATGGTCTAAAATCTAATGATTGCATAGTGCATTTGAGAATTCAAAAAATTGTCGGGATTGGAAGCAGCGCAAGAACACGCAAGCGCCACTAACCTGACTCCGATGGCCAGCAGAGACGATAGACGATAGTCCTCCCAACTCCGTACTGTACTGCACAAAACCCAATAATGGAATTATACCCACTATTCGAGTATGTACAGAAAGGGGCCGGGAGGTGGTTTGGCATCGGGGGATCTGGTACTTCTGGTATCGTCTGGTCGATATACCCACGAGGTTACCGGTACTGGGACACTGCAGACACTGCAGACGGAGGAGAGGACAAAGAGCAAGAAATTAGTACCACAACCCGTTACTGTCTGGACTCTTGTCCCCCCCTTGATTCTAAACTCACCAATTTCTCTATCACAGGTATCCGTAAAAGAATCCATAAATACACTCTGCACGTTTGTTGAGATGTTGCCAGAAGCACGGAGAAGTTAGCATCACTTCTCGACCTAAACACACAACAGTTGCCTAGGGTAGATAGATGAGGGCTGATTGTACTCGGCGTTAAATGACACGCTACGAGAACCACAATACTCCTTGTGGAAAAGTTAGCCCAATTTACAGCTAGTGTCAGAAAACACTGACAGTGAGAATTGTAACCCCACGATGCATAAACTATGACGGAAGATGCTCCTGCACAGAACTAAACAAATATCGATAACCAAAAAGACAATATTGTAGGAGGTGAGCCCGCACTTCTCAGGTATACTTGTGAGGCAAAATACGGCTTGGAACGATGATTCCACTGAAATCTGAACACGCTGGCTCTTCGTCGGCGCACACTATGAACTGAAATCTGACCACGCTGGCTCTTCGTCGGCGTTGGTTGCACAAACGATAACTGGCCACGCTGGCTCTTCGTCGGCATCGTTGCTTATCAGATAACTGACCACGCAGGCTTTTCTTCGGCGTAGACAATTTCATCCAACTCAGAGAGAACAAAACCCACTGCTAACGAGAGAATACGGAACACGATTGACAATCCCCTTTATGTTCCGGAGGTGGAGTTTAAATAAGGTCCTCCCATTGACTCAACCCCCAGCACCGGATGGCCTTCTGGGACTTGTAGTATTTCCGTAAGGGGCGTTCAGTACGGAATCTTTTGCATTTGGCTTTGTCGACGGTGGCGATCGCTACAAAAATTCTTAGAACAGAGTATGATGTGTTATTTGGAGGGAAACACATTATTGTTTTTGGAGATCTACTGCAGTTGACTCCAGTGAAAGGACAACCAGTGATTAAAATGCTCATGCATGAAAATACCAGGAAGTCCCTAGGAAGCATTGGAAACGTTAATATATGGTTATATTTCAAATATGCAGAACTGCTTCAAAATATGCGACAAGCAAAGGATGAAGATTATAAAAATATTCTACAAGATGTAAGAATCGGAAAACTAAGTGAGCATGGGAAAGAAGCTTTACGTGCACGATTAATTTCAAATTTGTATCCAAATGAAAACATTCTTCCAGAGAATATTTTTAAGAAAATTACTGAGAACAAATCTGGGATATGTTTGATGCCAACTCTACAAGAATGTTCCATTTTCAACAAAAATGTTGCACTTAGAAAAAGAAGAGATTGTGAAACTGGAAGCTATAGATAAAATAGAGCATATGGGAGCAACAATTATTTTGTCTGAAAATTTGAAAACAAAATTGGATTCATTAGAGAAGACTATATCTAAAACTGCTGGTTTTGAATGTGTGTTTAAATTGTCGTATCAATTTGAGAAGGAATTTAAATGTTGAAATAGGTCTGGTAAATGGAGCAATGGTCATGTTGTTGATTTTGTGAATTTTACAAATAAAAATGGAATTGAATTTTTTAAAAATTAATTTGATGGCATTGAGCAAGTACAACAAATCAGTCGTTGTTCTGCTAGATTTTTGCTTGTAAAAGACCTTTATGTTCGCCGAAAACAGTTTCCTGTTTGTTTGGCATATGCTGTGACAATTCATAAATCTCAAGGTTTAAGTGTAGATAGTGCATTGGTGAACATTGGAAGTTCTGTGTTTAAAGATGGTATGGCATATGTGGCATTATCACGAGCCAGAACTTTATCAGGATTGTACTTAATTAAGTGTGATGAGACAGAGATTTGTGCAGATTTAGATTCTGTTAAAGAATACAATAGGTTAAGAAGAGAGTATGCTCCCCATTTGCCTCAATATCCTCTGTTTGAAAAACGTATGGTAGGCCGAAAAAGAAGAAATGAGAATAATTGCAGTGAGGTAGTAGCAAAAAAACAAAAAGTAGATGAAACTATAATTGTAAGCAGAAAGAAAAAGGATTCTGTTGAAGATGTTGTTGGATTTCAGTTTGAAAACAGTTCTGGTGTCAACTGCTATGCTAATGTAGTAGTTAATGTTGTTTTTTCTCTTCAAACGTTACAAGAACAGATTGTTGAAAATCGGGATCAAAGATTCTGTGGTTTATTGAATTCTGTGTTTGAGAAATGTAGCAGTGATAGAGCAAAAATAGAAAGTGTTTCAGAAATTCGAAATCTTTTAAACATGTTCTGGTCAAAAAGAATTTTCACAAAACATTCAGCAGGATTGTCAGGAATTTTTAATGTATATGTTTGATGTATTGGAAGATGAAGGTGTAGATGTAGTAAATCTTTTTAGCCTTTCTTATCAATGGCAGCATGACTGCGATAATTGTAGTTTATCAAGTAGTACTAGAATAGATACTGAAAGATTTATATATTTGACTTTACCAGACTGCAAATCAGTGTCTTTTAATAATCTAGTTAAAGCAGCTGATCATAATATGGTGTGTACCCAATGTAAGTGTCCAATGCTGTCCACATTATTCATACAAACTTATGGTCAGTATGTCATTTTAATGTTCCAACGATGTAGACCTGATGGAACTAAATTGACAACTTCTATTAAAAAATGTGTGGCTTCTCAGTTATCAGTTTCAGGAAGAACCTTTGCAACTGTAGTTATTATTTATTATGACGGTCCTTCGACAACATCAGGGCATTATACAGCTTATTTAAAATGTCGAAAAGGTTGGAGTTACTGTAATGATACTCATTTGACTTTCAAACAATGTTTGCCTTTTGACTTAAAAAATTCTTACCTAGTGTTTTTAGAACCAAAATTTAAGTAAAGCTAATTGGACTATGAAGACGGGAGCAGTTAATAAAAGTTAGTCTACTGTTTAAAATTATATTGTGTGTAAAAGTGATCAACATAATACAAAAAATTAAGTTCTCATATAGGTACTGTAAGTGGATCTCATAGTAAGTGATATCAGTATTATAGGAAATGTTGAACATGAGTGATCCAGAGATGGGAATATGAATATTTAAACATTGTGAAAATGTCGTATGAGGTTTTCTTTCAGAACGTCGTGAAAACGGTAATTTCAGAGTAATTTAAAAGCATACTGATATATCTGACACTATTTGGCCGGTGAACAGACAAAATATCGACTCCAAAATATCGACTGGACATAATATCGAGTTTTAAATATAGACTGGACAAAATATCGACTGGACATAATATCGACTACAAAAATATCGTTTTTCAGGTAAGTGAAGTAATATCGACTGTTTAAAATATAGATAGCAAAAATATCGAATTTTTAATAATATATAATATTTTATAGTGTATTTTTATGTAATAATATGTGTGAAAAGTGTGTATTAATGTTATAAAATATTTTATTAAATGGAATTAGTTTTTTTAATAATTGCGTTATGTAATTCTGTAGCGGGTTGTGGGTTTATAGGGGAATAGGGTGGGAAGTAATTTAATAATAATTAATTAATTAATTAATATATGTTTGTAAATATTTATAATTAATAATTAATTGATAATTAATAATAATTAGTTAATTAATTAATATAATTTTGTACATATTTTGAATTAGTAATTAATTGGTAATTGATTAATTGTAATTAGTTAATTACATTAATTAGAGTACATTTTAATATATATAATATTGTGTTATTAAGTAATTAATTGGGGAAAATTAATATTAATTATTAAAATAATTACAGCTAATGTGCTAATATATTTACTTTATTGTTATTGTTAATTAATAATTAATTGCTAATTAAATAATATTGATAAATTTTGGGTAAAGGAGTATTTTTAGGTTTCAGGGTCAGTTTTTAGTTTTTGGGTAAAGGGGCATTTTTAGGGTTCAGGGTCAGTTTTCAGTTTTTGGGTAAAGGGGCATTTTTAGGGTTCAGGGTCAGTTTTCAGTTTTTGGGTAAAGGGGCATTTTTAGGGTTCAGGGTCAGTTTTCAGTTTTTGGGTAAAGGGGCATTTTTAGGGTTCAGGGTCAGTTTTCAGTTTTTGGGTAAAGGGGCATTTTTAGGGTTCAGGGTCAGTTTTCAGTTTTTGGGTAAAGGGGCATTTTTAGGGTTCAAGGTCAGTTTTCAGTTTTTGGGTAAAGGGGCATTTTTAGGGTTCAGGGTCAGTTTTTAGTTTTTGGGTAAAGGGGTATTTTTAGGGTTCAGGGTCAGTTTTGGGTTTTTGGGTAAAGGGGTATATTTTAGGGTTCAGGGTCAACAAATAAGATTGTAATTTTTTTTTTATTATTTTCATTTATTATTTAAGTATTATAATTTAATTTAAGTATTTTTAAGTATATTTTAGTAATTAAAATTTAATATTAATTTAATTTAACACTGTTTTTAATAAAGTCGATATTTTTTACATCTATATTATTGTTAACGATATTTTGTACTCGATATTTTTGTACTTACATGTTTGTAGATAGAAAGTCGATATTTTGTCTGTCGATATTTTGGCAACAATATTTTTGCAGGTCGATATTTTGGCAGTCTATATTATTTCAGTGATCCTATTTGGCCGTCATAACTTAACACAAGGAGGAAATGAAAACATTGAGACACATTTCAGATGTTCTTGGAGCTTTTTTTATAGAAAGTCGATGAAATGGAAGTTTTTAGAGAACAGCAGAGTATTTTCCAACGAAAAGAACCTTCACGATCTACTATTTGGCCTCAAGGAAAAGTAAGTGAATCAAAGATTAGTGTACATATGTGATTTGTGAGTTTATATGTTTTTTTAAACACAATCCTTTAGATTGTGTTTTTTATTCCCGCTGTCATATGATGAATAATATGAACTCACTATTTTTAGTGAAATTCAATATATTCTGAGAACAGCAAAAATAAACTATCTAACATGTTGTAAAATGTATTCTATAGTTCACTCCTTTTATCCTATATTATCCTCACTCCCTTCAACCCTTCACTCTGTGACTCTCCTTCACTCACTCTCAATCATCTTCCATTCCTCATCATTGTAAATTCATCCTCAATCAGATTCCTTTTTCTCTCACTCATTCCCCTTTTATTTTCTCCTCTATTCCTGATTTAGTTTTGCTAACTCATATTCTTTAATATCTTACATACCTTCAGTTCATTTTTCTCTTCTTCTCTTCCTCTCTGTCACTGAATGAATCTGCCTTACTCTTAGTAATGTGCTCTCCTTCTATTTCTTTTTCCCTCTTTTTATCCTTGTACATTACTTTAATTCCCTTTCTGTGTCCTTCACTCTCACTTCATTTCTTAGTACACTTTTATGATTTTTAACCTCTTGACCTGTCTCTTCTATTTTAAAATATATATTTTACAAATTTTAACTTATTTTTTTCTCTCTTTCACAGATATAAAGCGTAGTAAAAATATGTAATTAAGTTTACATTAATTATATGGTAAGTGTGACTAAAAAAATGTAGTTTGTCATCGCCCTTTGCTTTAACCTCACTACCTTTGTCTCACCCTACCTCACCCCTGTTTCCTTACTCTGCTTCCCTCACTTATTGTTATCCTCCATGTTTACTTCTCTTTTCCTTACTTTCCTACCACATTCAACTTCTTTCTGTACCCCTGCTTTACTTCCCTTACCCTGTGTTTGCTTCGTTCACTGCCTCACTCATTCCCTTTCCCTTACTCACTTACTCCACTCCTCTCACTTCTTCTCTCAGTCCCTCTGTCCTCACAGTTCCTCACTTCCGTTCCCTCACTCGGTCTCTGTTACCCTCACTGTCTTTGTCCTCTCACTCTGTCACTACTCTTTCGTCATGGTCACTCCCTATAACTCACCCACACTCCTTCACTTAACTTTCTTTTCTGCTTCACTCAGTCCCTTTCTGTCACTCCTTCCTTTACTCTCTCTGTCTTTTCTCCCTGTCACTCCCCATGTCTTACCCTTATTCACTTTTATCCACCCTCTTTCACCCCTCTTTACTTACTGCTCTTTTTTTACCCTCCCTCACCGCTGTTCCTTTACTCCGGTTCTGTCACTACCCCTCATTCGCCATCCTTTACTCTCCTTCCCTCTACTTTCAACACCCACTCACATTCTCACAGTATCTCTGCTTTAGTCTTCTTCCTCTCTCTTCTCTTCTTTCGCTCCCTTATTCATTTTCCTTTTCTCATTTACACCCTCTTACACCTTTTCTCTGTCTTACTATCTATTACACAGTCCCTCTGTGTTCCTCCCTCTTGCTCTCTTTCTCTTAACATCACTCTCTCTGTCCCCTTTCCTCACGCTCACTCCTTCATTATTTTTTTTTATTTTTTTGCCTTGGAACGCTACCGGTGCGCGTACAAGTACGCGCACTGGGGCGCGCCGCAAGATATCGCTTACCGGTGCGCTCACCGGTACGTGCACCAGGAGCGCTCCAAGGCAAAAAAAGAAAAAAAAAACTATGAACAAAATACATTAAAAAAGTAGTATTACATAAATATACAATATAGGATTCATTTTAAAAAATATTACATTTCATAGCTATAGAAATTTGCAATTAAAAAACCTTTGAAAAAAAACTGAAAAAAACATAGGTTTGAGGCCCTATATATAGTTAGGAATTAGCATTTAAAGAACCTATGAAATTCACTGAAAATACCATAGGTTTCACACCAGTTATAGTTAGGAATTAGCATTAAAAAAACCTTTGAAATTCACTGAAAAAACCATAGGTTTCACACCAGTTATAGTTAAGAATTAGCATTTAAAAAACCTATTAAATTCACTGAAAAAACCATAGGTTTGAAACCATGTCATGAGTGATGTAATATGTGACGTCATCAGCAGTGCATTGCAGGCGCGCAAGTTATAGTGAGTCCAACTAACTATAATGTGGGAATTTAAATGGTTTTATGTCAGTAATATTTCCAGCTAACTATAACTGGTTTCAAACCTATGGTTTTTTCAGGGAATTTAATAGGTTTTTTAAATGCTAATTCCTAACTATAACTGGTGTGAAACCTATGGTTTTTTCAGTTTATTTTATTTTATTTAAAAAGTTTTGTATAGCGCGAACAAGACCCATGGGTATCAGAACGCTTTACAGTGAGTGAGGTAGATGAGACACAATCAAGCAAATTCAACAGATACCGTTTTCTACAATAGAACAATGTCTGGTTAAGTGCTGTCAAAAAGTATAGCTCAGTAGAACAGAATACACAGTTACCATGGTCTAACGTGGAGTTTCAAAACTAATAGACTCGTCTATGGAAGGTATTTGCTCATTAGAAAAGTTTTTAATTCCTCTTGAAAGATTCAGTGTGTGTTATTTTTCTAATGTTTGGTGGGAGAGAGTTCCAGATTCTGGGTGCTGCTCCTGAGATAGCTCTATCATAGGTTTTCTTCTTCCGGAAGGTGGGTGGTTTCAGTACCATCTCCTTGGCAATTCTCGCTGGTCTGCTTTCTCCCGATAGTTGAATTTTCTGGGCCAGGTAGCTAGGTGTCCTGTAGTGAAGTGCTTTGTGGGTGATACATGGCATTTTTAGTTGAATTATGGCTTTGTACGGTAACCAGTTTAATGCTCTCAAGTGTGGAGAGATATGGTCGAACTTTCTCGACCCGGTGATCATTCTTGCGGCTGCATTGAGGCATGCTTTTAGTGGGGCTGTGGAGATTTTGGGTAAGCCGGCTAAAGTTGTGCAGCCATATTCAATCCTCGCGATTACCAAGGATTGGATTGCTAGTTTAAGATGCGCCTGAGAGATGTAAGATTTCATTTTTCTGATGTAGTTCAAATAGAAACAGGCACTTTTTGCCATTGCTTTGATGTGAGTTTTCATGTCAAGGCTCTCATTGAGTGTGATTCCAAGCGATTTCGCCGACTCAACTAGCGTAGGGGTGAAGTTGAGCGCTGTGATAATTTTTGACCATTCCTTAGACTCTGTGCGGTTCTGTAGCAGTGAGATTAGTAGGACTTCTGTTTTCTGGGTGTTTAGCTTCAGATGATTGCTTGTTAACCATTGTAATGTTGATTGTGAGGCCTCGTTCATTATCTTGATGTCTTCCAGAGATGCAATTTCAATGTATAGTTGTGTGTCATCCGCGTACATATGAAAGGCTATTTTTGAATTTTGAAGAATTTCCGTGAGCGGTTCCACATGCGGGTTAAACAATGAGGGAGATAATGTAGATCCTTGGAGAACTCCAATCGTGTTAGGACATGAAGTCGATAGTTTTTAATTGATCAGGAATCTTTGCGTTCTATTTTTGAGGAAGGAATCAAACCATTTCAAGAAAGTGCCGATATTCCCATCCTGTCCCGGAGTCTGTTCAGCAATTTTCCATGGTTTACCGTGTCAAATGCAGAGGACAGGTCTAGAAGGATGAGTAGACATGATCTTTTTTGGTCTAGGGCCTGTAGAGCATTGTCAACTATATGAAGGATTGCTGTTTCCGTGCTGTGTCCTGTTCTGAAACCCGATTGGCATTCATCCAATAGGGAGAATTTGTCTATGTGTTCGCTAAGTTGTTTTTGTACACATTTCTCTATTAGCTTGGCCAGAATAGGGATGTTGGTCACAGGGCGAAAGTTATTCGGATCAGCTGGGTTCGCCGTCGGTTTTTTGATAATGGGGACTACCTGACCGGTTTTTAGACAATCCGGAAGAATCCCTTGTGAGAGAAAGGCGTTGATAATTTTTGTCCATATAGGAATCAAGATGTGGCTGATTTCTTTCGTGAATTTTGATGGGAGATGGTCATTATAATGGTTATTAGGTTTGGTGTCTACTAACATTTTGGTAATGTTAGTCTGGTCTAACAACTTGAATGTATCCCAGTGTGCCTTATTTTTCGTCTCGACCTCTTTAATTATTGCGTTGGTAGAGTTGGTGTTGTTCGTTCTGGGTCTTTGGGAGTCAAGTATGTCCGCTGCTCTCCTAAGATCTTTTTCCAATGAATTGGCTTTGTTGGTGAAGAAATTTGAGAATTCATCGCAGCTTAGCTGTGTTTTTGTGATTTCTTGTGAGGATTTGGCACATCTGTTGGATTGTTGTTTTAAAATTTCAAAAAGTTTCCGTGGTCTGTTTTTGGCGAGGTCTAGTTCTTTTCTTATAAATTCTTTTTTGGTGTTGAGGATCTTCTTATTGTATTCTTTTCTGGTTTTTCTGAGAGTTTTCAGTTCGGGAGAGGAGGGGTGTTGTCTCCATTTTCTCTCTGCTTGTCTCATTTTCCTTCTTTCCTCATTCAGTGTGTTGTTAAACTATGGGTTTTTGTCTTTCTCTGTGAATTTTTTCAGTTTTATATATATATATATATATATATTCAAAACAGCGCCAGTCTGTCACAACCAATGCATTTCGGTCTTTATCACGGTAGGGAGACACTACAATTACTACTGTTTTATAGCATTTCCTGTTAATACCTTCCCATTGCATTCTGGGAATGGTAGTTGTTCAATTTTAAAACCATTTGCAACCCATACGGCAGAAAGCACATATTGTTATGTACAATTATATTATAACATTTATGTATACAATCGCAATGTTGATAGATGTTGAGTTCAATCTTGTATTTAGGCAAGTGTATAGTACATAAGTGCAAGGTAGAGCAAATGTGTTTTCGCGGAGTACCCTTTTCGCTATTTTACATATATACATTTTACACATTCTTGTATTCGTGCTTTACATCGGTATGTCTAAATTTGGTCTCATATCCTACAAGTTTCCACAAAGTGTACATATCATATGTCATTGTCACTTGAATATGATTCCCATCTAAGTGGTTCAAGGTTTAGTACCTGACCACAGCCCACATAGCGATAGAGTTGCCCCCTGAATGAGTTCAATTCGTGGATTAGTATCCATTTATTTCTTCCTTGTTGCACATTGATTTTGGGCTTTTGGGCCATGCTGATTGTGATGGTGCACAATGGTACCTTGGGTTTTAGATGTTCAATTGGTTGATACATATCCATCTATTTGTATATTGAAATGAGTCCCTCTGGTAACTGTTTTAATAATGTTAGCACGTGATGGCAAGTTCAATGTTTTATGTATGTATTTATAGGTGAATATACATCTCTTCATCATTTTTGAGTTCAAAAAGCTTTATTGAGCAGATAAAACCAAGTAAAACATCATTACAAAATCACAAATCAATAAGAGGAAATGACATTATATGATAAGAAAGTGAAATATAAAAGGAGCAAAAACCCCCAAGGGGGAATATAAGCAATATACTAAGGGAAAAAGCATTTTTTAAGATTTTTGGAGATGAAAAAGGAGAGAGAAGTGGGAAGAAGAAAGAAAAAGGAAAAAGGAGTGAAAGAAATATAAGAAGAGAAAGGGGGAAAGAGAGTAGGAGGATAGAAAGAAGGGAGAAAAAGGAAAAAAGGCATATTAGGGTGAGCGTCTGGAAAGAAAATCAGTTAAGGGTAACCATAACAAATCTCTTTTGATTAAAAGGGAGGTAGTTGTAGCATATGCACGATCAAGTCTATGATGATGACATAATAAATTCCACCATGCAGTAGAAGAGATCTTTGAAGTGTCTTTCCAGTTAGATGTGATAATTTGCAAAGAAATAGCTATAAACAAATCTATAAAGTTGCGAACATTGCGTGAAACACTCCAAATAGGAGAGGAACCACCTAGAAAAATATGAACAATATCAAAAGTATGATTTGAGTTAAGAATCTCATTCAGCTTGCACCAAATATGTTGCCAAAGAGAAGCAACCAAGGGACATTGAAAAAACATATGAAACAAGGTGCCATCAGGGTGAGAGCAAGACCAGCAGTGACTAGATTCTAGGACTTTGAACTTAAAAAGGTCATGCGGGGTAAAACAAAGTCTATTATAAAAGAAAAAAGGGTCTAAGTGTTGGTAGCTGAATGAGAAACTGTGTGGATTTTAGACCAGATAGACTCCCAAATAGGAAAAGAAAAATCTTGTGCGAGATCCTTTTCCCATGCAAGTTCAGGTTTGGAATTGGGGCGATCAGGATTAGGTCGGGAGAGGATCTTATAAATGGCAGCCGCTTTAAGCGGGGAAGCGAAAAGTAAAGGAGTGGAGTCAGTTGGGACAACATCAGATAAGGTGGTATGAAATGAGGAGAGTGTAGTTAAAGCTATGATAAGGTCAGAAAGTTGAGAAGAGTGAGTGTTAGAAATATGAGATGTGGTGCAAAGAGTGGGTAAAACCAGTACAGTACCATTGACACAGAGATCATCCAGATAAAGAATGCCTTTGTCAATCCATTCCTTCCAGAAGAGGGCCTTATTATTAATCTTTAGGAAGGAATTATACCATAACGGGGTAAGGGAGTGTAAGTGCGCCTGAGAAAAAGTAGAGCAAAACAATGAAAGAGAGAGTGCCCTAGAGAGTTTGAAGATGGGGGAAAGAAAATGTTTAGGGGGTTGAGACAAATAAATAGCAGCAGAGAAGGGAAAAGGCAATAATTGGGCTTGCTCTAAAGCACTCCAAGCAGTAGAAGAAAGGGGAGGAAGATCTGAGAGAAAAGGCCAGATTTGTTTTAAAGTGAAAGAAGAATGAAAGCGAACAATGTTGGGGAAGTTTACACCACCTAGATGCTTTGGCAGTTGAAGACGGGAGAGAGATAGACTGGCTTGCGATTATTCCACAGGAAACGAGTGAGAACACGATTGATCTGAGTGAAAAAATAAGCCGGAAGAGAAATAGGTAACATAGAAAGATAAAAATGTATTATAGGAAGAAGCATCATTTTGACAGTTGCCATACAGCCCCACCACAATAGAAATAAAGGGGACCATCTTTCTATTAGGGTATCAAGCTTGGAGAGAATATCTTTAAGATTGATCTTAACATGATATTTAATGGATGAGGAATATAAGATACCTAAGCATTTGATACTAGTAGAGCTCCATGCAAAGCCGGAGCCTTGAAACATATGAGGAAGACAGAACTTATTTAGGGGTAAAACTTCAGATTTATCTATATTTAACTTACAGCCGGAGACAGAACAATATTCTGCGAGTAAAGAAAAAAGAGCTGATTTGGCCATATAAAGTAAAATATCATCAGCATAGGCTGTGAATTTGATGTCTAATGATTTATAAACAAAGCCAGTATAAGAAGTAGAAAGGCGAATCTTCTCAAGGAGGTGTTCTAATGCTAAAATGAAAAGAAGGGGAGACAAGGGGCAACCTTGCCGAGTACCCCTGTGAAGAGGAAAATAAGACGACTGAGAACCATTGACCCAAATGGACGTAGAAGGGGAGGAATATAGTAATTGTATGAGTTTAATGATGTGAGGGCTAAATCCATGCCAACGAAGGGCCCCAAATATAAAGTCCCAATTAACCCTATCAAAAGCTTTCTCAGCGTCAAGAGTAATAACTGTAAGAGGAGTTGTCATTTTAGAAGCAAGATGAATATTATTAAGGAGAGCTCTAGAGTTATCTGTGATTGATCTACCCTTAACAAAACCTGACTGATAAACATTAATGAGGTCTGGGACAAAAGTAGATAGACGAGAAGCTAAAATTTTGGCATAGATTTTACAATCCGTATTGATGAAGGATATGGGTCGATAATTCTTACAAAGTGAAGGATCTTTATCTTTTTTGGGAAGTAAACATAGCATAGCCTGGGTAAAGGAGCCCTTGGACTCGCCAGCAGTGAGGAAAGAAGAGATTAAGGAGGAAAGGTGAGGTATCAAACTAGACTTAAACGGAAAATAAAAACGAACAGTAAAACAATCGGGAACAGGAGATTTATCTTTGGGTAGGAGAGTAATTGATTTTAAGATCTCTTTCTCAGAAATGGGAGCATCCAGAGAAGAGAGGTCAAGAGTAGAGGAAGAGGATTTGGGTATGTTGTGGGAAAAGGAGTCAATTTGAGAAGGGGTAGGAGTGGATTCAGGTGTATATAAAGTAGAGTAATATTGAACAAAGCAATCAAGGATCTTATCGTCAATACAATGGCGTGTCCCGGCAGAATCTGAGATAACAGCTATATTAGATTTTTGTTTTTTAATTTTAAAGTAATTGGCAAGCGACCTGCCCGCTTTATTACGACCGCCATACATTTTGGAATTACATTTTAAAAGATGATTACAGGCAGAGTCACAAGAGAATTTATTGAATTGAAGTTTGGCTTTAATAAGAGAAGAAAGGGCCTCGGGGGAATTAGAAGTGTAGAAAATGTGTTCAAGGTCTTTGATTTGTTTAAGAATAAGCGACGATTTAGATAAGGCCAATTTCTTTTTACGCGAGACAAAGTCAATAATAAAACCCCTGGCCAAAGCCTTAAAAGCATCCCAAACGAAGTGGAATTGAGAGGTGGAATCAAGATTAGTATGTAAAAAATCACCCATAGAAAGGGTGAATTGTTCAACAAACTGAGGGTTCAAAAGAAGAGAGTTATTGAAGTGCCAACGGCGAGAACTAGGAAGAGGGGAAGGCAAGTCAATGTCTAGGATGACAGGGGCATGATAGGAAATCAGAATAGAGCCAATTTCAACATTTGTCAGAAATTGAAACATGTGTTGAGTGAGAAAGATATAGTCTATGCGAGAATGTGAAGCATGAACAGGGGAGAAAAAGGAAAATTCCAAGGTGTCAGGGTGTGAGAGCCTCCAGGAGTCGATTAAGCCTCTAGAGGAAATTTCACGATAAAAGGACTTTTGCATTTTATTAGGAATATACCTGGTCTGAGATTTGCGGTCCAAAACGGGATCCATCAACTGGTTACAATCACCTCCAACAATTAACTCAACATTGGTGTGTAATGAGAGGAACTTAGAGAAATCATTCCAAAAAACAGGATCAATACCATTTGGACCATAAACATTGCAAAATGATGAATGGACGACCATTCTAAACTGAGCGTACTTGCCTGGAGGCGTATTAGCAGGCTTTCTGCGCCCTTTCTTTGACCTGCCCACGGACCTCGCCGCACCCGCTCCGCAGGTGCCGCATCGCCGGCCTGTGAGAGGGGCTGGACTTTGGACTCTGCAGGGAGCTGAAGGACGCTAGAACCGGGCTGAGGGCTGCAGCGGGGCTGCAGCGGGGCTGCGAGCGTTGCAGGGACTCCATTACCCAGGAGTCCCTGCGTGACCGAGTGACAGCTTCCGGTCCGCTCTCCCTGTTGGCCCGCCCACCGCCCACTGGAGGCCTTTTTAAAACCCCTGTCAGCGTCGCAACTGTGGGACGACCATTCTAAACTGAGCGTACTTGCCTGGAGGCATATTAGCAGGCTTTCTGTGCCCTTTCTTTGACCTGCCCACGGACCTCGCCGCACCCGCTCCGCGGGTGCCGCATCGCCGGCCTGTGAGAGGGGCTGGACTTTGGACTCTGCAGGGAGCTGAAGGACGCTAGAACCGGGCTGAGGGCTGCAGTGGGGCTGCGAGCTTTGCAGGGACTCCATTACCCAGGAGTCCCTGCGTGAACGAGTGACAGCTTCCGGTCCGCTCTCCCTGTTGGCCCGCCCACCACCCACTGGAGGCCTTTTTAAAACCCCTGTCAGCGTCGCAACTGTGGGACGACCATTCTAAACTGAGCGTACTTGCCTGGAGGCGTATTAGCAGGCTTTCTGCGCCCTTTCTTTGACCTGCCCACGGACCTCACCGCACCCACTCCGCGGGTGCCGCATCGCCGGCCTGTGAGAGGGGCTGGACTTTGGACTCTGCAGGGAGCTGAAGGACGCTAGAACCGGGCTGAGGGCTGCAGCGGGGCTGCGAGCGTTGCAGGGACTCCATTACCCAGGAGTCCCTGCATGACCGAGTGACAGCTTCCGGTCCGCTCTCCCTGTTGGCCTGCCCACCGCCCACTGGAGGCCTTTTTAAAACCCCTGTCAGCGTTGCAACTGTGGGACGACCATTCTAAACTGAGCGTACTTGCCTGGAGGCGTATTAGCAGGCTTTCTGTGCCCTTTCTTTGACCTGCCCACGGACCTCGCCGCATCCGCTCCGCGGGTGCCGCATCGCCGGCCTGTGAGACGGGCTGGACTTTGGACTCTGCAGGGAGCTGAAGGACGCTAGAACCGGGCTGAGGGCTGCAGCGGGGCTGCGAGTGTTGCAGGGACTCCATTACCCAGGAGTCCCTGCATGACCGAGTGACAGCTTCCGGTCCGCTCTCCCTGTTGGCCCACCCACCGCCCACTGGAGGCCTTTTTAAAACCCCTGTCAGCGTTGCAACTGTGGGACGACCATTCTAAACTGAGCGTACTTGCCTGGAGGCGTATTAGCAGGCTTTCTGTGCCCTTTCTTTGACCTGCCCACGGACCTCGCCGCATCCGCTCCGCGGGTGCCGCATCGCCGGCCTGTGAGAGGGGCTGGACTTTGGACTCTGCAGGGAGCTGAAGGACGCTAGAACCGGGCTGAGGGCTGCAGCGGGGCTGCGAGTGTTGCAGGGACTCCATTACCCAGGAGTCCCTGCATGACCGAGTGACAGCTTCCGGTCCGCTCTCCCTGTTGGCCCACCCACCGCCCACTGGAGGCCTTTTTAAAACCCCTGTCAGCGTTGCAACTGTGGGACGACCATTCTAAATTGAGCGTACTTGCCTGGAGGCGTATTAGCAGGCTTTCTGCGCCCTTTCTTTGACCTGCCCACGGACCTCGCAGCACCCACTCCGCGGGTGCCGCATCGCCGGCCTGTGAGAGGGGCTGGACTTTGGACTCTGCAGGGAGCTGAAGGACGCTAGAACCGGGCTGAGGGCTGCAGCGGGGCTGCGGGCGTTGCAGGGACTCCATTACCCAGGAGTCCCTGCTTGACCGAGTGACAGCTTCCGGTCCGCTCTCCCTGTTGGCCCGCCCACCGCCCATAACGCCCTCTATATCTAAGAACCATCCTCCCGCAGTGCGGGATGCAGCTCGGGGCGAAGACTGGGCTAAGAGCGGGCCGTTTGAGGCCGTTCGAGGTCTGAGAGGCCTGGCCTGGGCTACCCCCCTGTCTTTTTGCTGCCATATTATTCCCATTATTTGTTAATTTGTTTATCCTTCATAATCAGTATATGCACACGAGGTAGTCGTAACAAAACTGCTAAGGGGGTGAACAAGCCCAATGGGACTCTCGATGATTTCCTTACCAAGACCAAAATGGCCATTGATGTGGAAATCAGCAAAATGCAACATAGAGTGTCCTTGGAATTAGAAGCAGCACGAAGGCTTTCCCTGAACCTAGCGTCCTCTAAAAAATCATCCTTAGGGAAAATTGCCTCTGTTTTAACCCCGGAGCGCCTATCTGGCCCTCGATCATTGTTAACACAGGCGGAAATCCATCATGTCCCAACCACACCTCTATCTGAGCCTCTCCTTATTCCACCACCGACACCTCCAAAGTCTACTAAGGTGTCTGCGTCATACGTCCCTGGGTCTGGCATGGGCTTTACCAGCAAAGCTGAGCTGTCTAAGCAGGCAGCAAGTGGAAAAAAAAAGATGTCACTCATAAAAGGAAATGTCTTGCCAGATCAGCTTATGCACGTAAATAGGCCAAAATTGTGAGGTCTCAATTTTTTAATAATCGTCGACCTCTGGTCACTAACGGGATAGATAAAGAGGCCCCTGAAGCAAATACTTGTACACTGGGAGAGGAAAATGGCTCTGGTTTATCCAGCGCTGTGCTAGATCTAACAACGGGGGCTTCCCTTGCTAACATCGATGAGAGGTCCACTGAGGGTAGGTTGAGTGACCCAGGGAAGGATCGGGGGGGTGATGAAGAATTTCTTTAAATTGTTTGGGTTACCTTAAAACAGCTCCTAACTCTCTTGGAACTTAGACTTTCTCGTATTGAAAACAGCTTATTAGAAATGGATAAGACCATAGTTACTCTAGCTAGTCTTAGCCTAAAACAAATGGAAGCTAATTTTACCAAGGGTGATGATTGTACCTCACAGGCTCCTGTGTTAGAACCTCCGGCCTTGGCCCCCCCAAAACCCAAACCCATACCCAAACCCCGTACAAAAGTTTGTAACCCCACAGCTACTATTCCAAGAACTACTGCCCCAACCCCCCGTCTCCCACAAGGTATAGCACCATCTAACCAGAGGTCACAAGCTGTACCTCACCAGCCTAATAAGCCAGCGTCCACGTGTACACTTCCCCAGCAACCTAGCCGCCCGAATTTTCGCGGGGGTTTTATTGATCTGCCACCAGAAGCCAGGCCATATGTCATCGTGCTAGCTGGCGTGCCAGCCCTGCACTCACAAACCCAAGAGAACCACTGGTCGCTAAAAAAACAAGGTCATTTACTGGCTCAATGTAAATAGACAGCTTCCTAACCATCTAAGAAGCAGGATATTAATGGTACGTAGAGTACCCTGGGTAGGTCCCACACGTAAGTCCATAGCTGGTGACTGCATAGTAGTCTCCTTTGCGGATCCCCATACAGCCCAGCATCTTTGTTCATGGGATTCACGAGGAGATAATTCAACCATTGTTGTCAGACCCCTTACTTTTTTCTACCCTCCACGGCAGAACGTTGATCTGGAGGGGAACTGGGCAACTGTCCAAAACATCAGACGGAATGGACGAAGGGATGGATGGCAAGGCCAAAACATCTGGTGGGAAGGGGCTCCTACCTCCAACATGTTCGGTTGTTTGGATGAGGTTGATTGACTTGGGGGGATTGACGCCCCAGTGCACATCATCGATCCTAATCCCCTTCAGGTGATTGTCCCCCCTTCCCCCTTAGTAGCTTGCGTAGACAGTCCTGCTCTCTCCGAGGGCCCCAGTCCAGTACCTGGTCATGTCATCAGATCCACTGAGATCAGGGCGGACGACTTGGGCTAATCGGAGACTACTCCATCTAGTAGTTCAGTGGGAACAATCAGGGTGGCTTCCTGGAATATTGCATTGCTAAGGGGTCGCCTGGATAACGATGATTGGGTCGATTTTATTGACACATATGATATCGTCGTTTTTCAGGAAACCTGGGCAACCGTCCCTCTGTTTAGAGCAGGCTACCTAAATTATTACAAACCCGCCAAACAGGGCCCCAAGGGCAGGGCCTCTAGAGGTCTTGCGGTGTGGATTAGAAACACCTTGGGATTTCAAGCTAAGGAAATCTTGGTAGAGAATGCTGACCTTCTATGTATCACCCTTAGAAAGGATAACAATAAGGACATTCTCCTAATTAACATCTACGCCCGAGGCTGTCAGGGTGGTCGCAAGCAACCGGTCCTGAACGATCTAGATAGCCTTCTGAAGAAGTACAGTGGTGACCGCTTTATCCTAGTAGCAGGCGACCTGAACTGCTCTTATGAACCCATCCTTAGTCTGGCTGAAGATGTGGGAATTGATGAGGATACTGCTTGGAACATTCCCCCGCTAACCATAAGTAAGGGTGTCAGGGGAACCGAGGCAGCCCTCCACTGGTTGGGATTCTGTCTGGAGTGGGGGCTTCGGGCAGTGAACGGCCGCACTCCGTCTGATAAACCCGGGAAACCAACCTTTGATAATGGGACCAGTGTGAGTCGTATTGACTACATACTGGTCAAAGTAGAATTCTGGTCTCTCGTAATAGATACGGAGGTAGAGCCCAGGCCAGAGAGTGACCACAATCCCCTCTCTTTGGGTCTCAGGGTTCCCGGACTGGGTGTTGGTCCTATGGTAACAGCTTGCCTAACGTCTCATATAATATTGTGTAACAACAGACGACAGGTTAAATGGCCTAGGGTCATAGCTGACCCAGAGCTTACTCATGAAATAGAGGAGTTGGTCTTAGAAACAAGGGGTAAGATGATAGATTTATCTCCCCCTGGTGGGGCCGATTCCCTAATTATCAACCTCCATGAGAAGTGTTTTACGGAACTTAAAAGCCTGCTCACCAAGCTATCAAAAAATAAGGTAGTCAAGGCCCACAAAAGATGGTATAACAAGAGCTGCAGGGAAGCCCACAGTAAATTAATAGCAGCTGTTAAATCGAGGATCTCCCATGACATCAAGAATGCTAGGCAGTTCTATAAGCAGGTCCTTTGGACAGCCAAGAGAGATTGGGATGATTCTTACTGGTCAGATCTACTTATGGCGTGCAAGTCATCTAACCAAGTGAAATTTTGGGAGACTATTAGGTGGGGCAGGGATCCGGATTCCCAAATTCCGGTTAACCATGTCTCCGCTCTGGACTGGGTGGAATTCTTTTCAGCTCAATTTAAAGATATGAGCGCCGAGCCATAACTGGTAATTAAGCCTGCACTGGGGGCACAGTCCACAAACCCCGGGGCCCCACTTATTTTTTCCGCCTCAGATACGGTGCATGCCCTCGGCTCGGTCCAGTCAGGAAAAGCCCCGGGTCTAGATGCTATCCCAGCGGACCTTTTTAAATTAAACTTCGATCTATGAGTCCCATACATCACCCTATTGGCAAATGCCATTGCAGCAGGGGCAAGGATTCCACAATCATGGAAAGTGGCTGAGATACTGCCAATATATAAAAAAGGGGATCGATCATTGCCAAACAACTATCGCCCCATAAGCTTGATCGATTCACTCCAAAAAATAGTATCAAGAATGGTCCTTGCAAGAATCCAGGGATGGATAGAACAGAATAATATACTTTCCCCCATGCAGGCAGGGTTTAGATTGGGCACCAGCACTATAGACCAGGTGTTCAGACTCACCATGCTCTACTGGAAGGTGGTCTTCTTGGGTGGAGGGGTTATCTATGCCGCATTCGTAGACCTTAAGTCGGCTTTCGACTTTGTCCCAAGGGTGAAACTATGGGAAGCATTAAGACGTATGGGCTTTCCTGTCGAACTCTTGGAATTAGTCATGAGATTGCATGAGGATAATTTTGCCCGAGTGAGGTGGGGCAAGCATGGCCAGGTGACCAACAGATTCCCGGTCCAACGAGGGGTGCGCCAGGGCTGCATGTTGGCTTCCACCCTGTTTCTCCTCTTTATAAACCAGGTAGTCGAATATTTTACCAATACGCAGACTGGTGCACCATCTCTGGGTGGGTCAAAATATCCGATGCTAATCTTCGCTGACGACACCCTGCTCCTTTCTAAAACCCGGAGCGGGTTGCAGTCAGCCCTAAACAGGTTTGCAGAGTTCTGTAAGATAAATGACTTACAGATCAACATAGATAAAACCACATTTATGGTCTTTAGTAATAGAACCCCAATCAAAAGCTCAGCTAGTTTGGCTAGTTTGAACGGTGTTTTAATCGAACAGGTCAAGGTTATGACGTATTTGGGTGTGACCCTTGACTACCAACTTAGCTGGAAACCCCAGCTGGAGGCACTAAATCTCAAATTTGTCCGCCTTACGGGTTGTCTATTGCATGAACAGAAGAAATCCTTGACTAAACGTATTACCCCAGCATTAAAAATATATGAAGCCAAGGTCAATGCGGCGACCCTCTATGGAGCAGACATATGGGGCTACAAGGATTTGTCAGTTTTGATCACAGCCCAGAATAGGTTTCTACGGAACTTGGTAGGGCTTCCCCAATCCACACCCATCAAACCTTTGCTATTAGACCTAGGTTGCAGACCCTTAGATGAGATGGCACAGTTTAGATTAGTGGCACTCTGGCGTCGGCTTTGGACGACTCCAGAGCTCAACCTCTTCGCTCGTGAGTTGGATGAGGTTAAATCATTGTGGGGTGCCCATAGAATCCCCTGGCTCAGGGAAGTCAAACACGTTTTGTATGTAATGGGCCTTCCTGAGCTGTGGATAAACCCCGGGCGTTCCAGTTTCCCCCCAAAACAAGATTTTAAAGATCTATTCTGGGCTTCGATAAAATCTATTGTGGTTACCCATTCTTCGTACACGAATCTAACGGGGCTTTTCTTAACACACAAATTGACACCTTCCCTTGAGCCTTATTGGGACCTGATTTGTAAAACCCTGGATCGCAAACTGTATCATCAGTTTCGCGTAGGTACACTCCCCATTAATTCTTTTACTACAAAGTGGGCGAAGAATGTAAGCAACAAATGTTTCTGGTGTCCCGATCATGTAGAAAGTATTGGCCACTTGTGTTTTTTTGCCTGCCCAGCTTATCGAGCCCCACGACTCAAATGGCTGACACCTTTATGCAGAAGCTTGGATTGTGGGGGATATCTTGAAGCCCTGCAGAAGTTTCGTATTATTAGATCTGAGCTTTTTGTGATTTGTGTGGCTAAATTCCTGGGTTGGGCGTGGCTGATCCGTACCAAGAAATTGAATACCTATTTAAATCAATTGCCATGATATGAAGTACATGCCATATGCTCACTACTTTTGAAATATTATGGGACATGTTTCCAGCTTTTTAACATATTTTATGTATTATCTGTTGTCTTTTATGAATTTTACTTAGAAATAAAGACATAATGAACTGAACTGATAAATCAGCATCATTAACTTTGACATCCAAATATAACCATCTACCATTTGAGTCTGAAATCTCATTCTTTAACTGAACAGACAACGATTTATGAGAGAAGAGAAGGAGGGCGGGAAACCAAAGGGCTTCAGCCATACAAAATAGAAAACGTGAAGAGCAATAAAGTGAGAGCGGGAACAACAGGAAAAGACGACCGCACAATAAAATAAGACGCCAGAGGCCTGGTCTCAAGAACACTTAGTAAGGAAATAATAAAAAAACGGAGAGAGAACCCAAACACGACGAAGAAGAAAACAAATGAAGGAAAACTTACCAAACATGTCTGAAGGGAAGGGCAGCAAACTGGAATGAATAAGACGAACGACAGCACAGTACAGTGAGGGATGCGAACAAAACCACAACACTTGAAGAAGAGACCCGAAAAAACAAGATGGGGGGGACAAAATCACATTATAATGATGGACAAAAAGACCAAAAAACATACATCAACAAGAAAAGACAACAAACATTAAGAATTGCTGTGTTCCATGGAATCTTCTTTGTGGGTCTCTATGAATTTCCGAAGATCCGCAGGGTCATCAAAGCTGAAAGTTCTTTCTTTATAAGTAATCTTGAAAAAGCACGGATGTATGAGGCCATATCTTGCATTCATGGAACGAAGCGTGGGTCTCAAATCCGGAAATTCCTTGCGTCGAGCAGCTGTCGACTTGGAGACATCCTGAGTGAAAAAACATTTGTGACCAGACCAAAGAAGCTGCTTATGTTGCTTAGCATAGTGAAGGATAGTCATGAGGTCTGAGTAAAGGAGAAAATACACAATGATACCCCTGGGTTTCGAAGAGTTGGAAGAGGATTTAGGACCAAGACGATGCGCCCTCTGAATGTTCACATCCAGGGGTTTTGGCAGTCCAGTGACAGGCAGCAATTGTGTTTTCAAGAATTGGATGATGTCAGACCCCTCTGAATTTTCCGGAACACCATAAATGCGTAGGTTATTGCGCCTATTACGATTTTCCAAATCCTCAGAGGTTTTCTTAAGAGATTCAACTTCCTTAGTGAGGCTAACAACCTTCGCAGCAACATCTTGAACATCACTAATGTGTTGTTCGACGACCGTAACCCTCTTATCCAAACTGGACCATTTATCATCCAGTCTCTGAAGAGTGGTAGCGGTGTCAGCCATAAAGGAGCGTATCAAGCGTAACTCCTCCATAATATCCTCGAGAGTAACAGGAAGTGGAGATTTAGTTGGTGAAGGAGGATCCTTTTTAAGGCGCTTACCAGGGGCAGCAGAGTCCTTGCGCGTATTGGAAGCAGAGTCAGAAGCCTTAGGGTGGTCCATGTTGACAAATATTGAGAGAAGCAATGGGAAGCAGAAAATGAGGCAGCGCGCAAAATATAATGTAGAAGAAAAGCCTCAAAAAGACCCAGCGTTGAAGAAGAAGAATTCCAGATGTGAGGTACAAGGCTCAAAGAGGCAGGCACCAACAGCGAAGAAAGAGCGCACAGTGCTGAGTGAAGGTAAAAATCATGACAACCAGTGATGCACTTAAAAGGTGCAACTGAGGTGAAAAACAGTAAAATCCAGAATCTACCAAATCCTAGGTGCAGAAAAGCCTCAAAGATCCATCAAATGAGACAAGTCAAGTTTGATGAAAAACGGGTGAAATGCAAAAACAAAATGGCGGCCGTAATGAGGAAATCAGCATATTCGCATTATCTGGACAAAAAGGGCAGCACAAAGGAGGAGAGGCATACCCATGCTGGGAGCAGCATTCCGGCCGCCAGAAGCGTTTTCGGCGAAATTTGCTGCCAGGAAACGGGACCTTCGTTAGTGAAGCGCCGCCGAAATCGGGGAGCTCAGTGGGGAGCGGCCATCTTGTCCGCCGCGTCGCGCGCCCAACCACATCTCTTCATCATAATTAAGCCATTAGAGGTCTTTGTATGTAGCCTTATGATATGTTTTGACTCCAGTTGTTCAATTTCCTTTTTCTGCCACCAGATCTTTCAGTTGGTAACATGGTGTCCAGACCGAAGTATTCCATTTATCTCCAATCGCTATTCTGACATGCTGCTAGATGCTTTGCTGTAGCGTAGTTGGCATACTTGTTTTTAACGGCTCTGATGTGCTCCAGAATGCGTATTTTTAAAGCACGTGTTGTGCTTCCGATATATTTTAATCCGCATGCACATACTGAGTGGTGCGCGTAATCCTGTGATTGATCTTGATGATTTTGCCTTCCGTGTCTGTTATTTCTCTTATATTTGTGGCGATTTTACAGGCTTTGCAGTTGTTGCATTTCTTAAATCCCACTTGCTGTTGTGCCAACCAATTCTTTTCAGATTTTGTTTGAAAATTACTTGGTACAATTTTGTATTTTAGTGATGCAGCTTTGCGATATGTGACTTGGGGTCTGGTGCCACCAATTTTCCCAATGTCCTGCTCTAATGCTATTAAGTGCCAGTATTTTTGGATGATTTTGATTATTTTGGGACTTTCTTTACTCTATGTAAGGATAAGCCTGGGACCGGATTCAGTTGGAGACGTTTCTAGTTGGAATTCTTTCTCTTTCTCTTTTTCCTTGACTTTTACTTTTTCCATCCTGGTGATGAGGATATCCATGTGTGTTGATTGTTCTACCTTAGCAACACTTTTATTGAGATCTCTTTGTTGGTATCCCGTGTTTTTCAGCCTGTTAGCACTTGTAGCTATCTTGTTTTTTGCATCTTCATTTTTGAAGCAGTTTCTTCGAATTCGTGCAAATTCTCCACATGGGATGCTTTTAAGAAGTGGTTTAGAATGGAAGCTGGTGGCATGCAAAATACTTTTTGTTGCCATTTTCTTTCTGTATAAAGTGGTGTGTATTCGTCCTTCATCAATGTTGTTAGACCTGGCACCTTGGTGTGAGTCTCCCTTCCACTTTTTGCTGACGTGCTTCATGTGTTTTGCTGATGTTAGCTGCTCAGGGCACTGTGCCACTGCCAATCAGTGACACAGTGCAGGTGCTCCCTATGAAAAGTGTATACATTGATTGGTTTCAATGATTGGCTTATTTGGTTTACTGTAAGTCCCCAGTAAAGTGCACCAGGAGTGCCAGGGCTTGTAAATACAAATGCTGCTGGTAGGGTAAGTGGTACAAAAGGAGGTGGTGATGGACGGAGCATCTGAACCAATCAAACACTCACACCCAGTCAACAGAACTGGGTTTAATCCATCACCGTTCTTTAGCCCACTCTGCCACCCCAGTTCAGACATGGCCATATGCAAATCAGTCTGGCCCTGTGCCTCTTGGGAACAGTCCAGCCCAAACTGCCAAGCCATGCCTTCCCTGGACCAGAAACAAGCTTCCGAGGACCGGTTTCTGGCATTTCAGCTGTCTTCAGCCCGGCTTGCTTGAATCCAGTGGCAAAGTGAGCAAGGGACTCATGTCTGAGCATACCCTGCCAACTTATGGCGAACAAAGTGGTACAAAAGGAGGTGATGATGGACGGAGCATCTAATTCTAATTCTAATTTCTAATTTAAAATACTTATAGAGCGCAGCATACACCTTGCGGTTTCTTGGCGCTGAAGGTTCAGTGGCTGAGGGGAAGGAAGACCGGGGAGGAAATTTAGGCGGGGAAAGCCTGGCTAAATAGGAAGGTTTTCAAGTCTCCACGGAAGGAGAGGTACTGAGTTGCGGAGCGGAGGTTATCAGGGAGAGAGTTCCAGAAGGAGGGGGCCAGAGTAGAGAAATTGGATCCACCCCACTTTTTGCGCGAGAAACGGGGGATCAGGAGAAGGGACTTGGAAGAGGACCGGAGATTTCTTGCGGGGACGTAGGGTTTGATAAGTGAAGTGATGAAAGCAGGGGCAGTGCCCTGACGGGCCTGGAAGACCATGCACCCGATTTTAAAGAGGGAACGTTGTTTCACAGGGAGCCAGTGGAGTTTCTTTAGGAGGGGGGTGGAGTGGTGATAACGTGGGAGGCCATATATCAGTCTGGCCGCCTGGTTCTGGATGGTTTGGAGTCTACGCAAACTGTAGGCAGGGATGCCATGGAAAAGAGCGTTGGCGTAGTCCAAACGCGAGATTACCAGAGCGGCCATAATGGTCTTGAGAGCCTGAGGGGTGAAGAAGCGGGAGACAGAGCGGATGGTTCGAAGAGTGAGGAAACAGGAAGAGACCACGGAGCTGATGTGTGAGTGAAGAGTGAGCTGATTGTTCATTTTGACACCCAGTGTTTTGACAGTGGTGGAGGGGGAGGGTGCAGGGCCAAGGGAGGGGGGCCAGAAAGAAGAGTTCCAGGGGCTGGACGAACCACCAGTGAGAACCAACTCAGTTTTATCAGGGTTCAGTTTAAGATGGTTGTGATTCATCCAGTCCCTGATGAATGTCATAGTAGACTGGAAATTGGAGACCGAGAGAGAAGAGGGGGACAGATCAAAGATGAGCTGGAGGTCATCCGCGTAGTTGAAGACGGTGACCTCCAGCTGCTGGAGAGCAAAGATGAGAGGAAAGATATAGAGGTTGAAGAGAAGGGGGGAGAGAGAGGAACCCTGGGGAACACCGCAGGTGACAGGGAGGGGGGTGGAGGTGAAGTCGCCTAGACGGACCGCCTGGGTACGGTCCCTCAGAAAGGAGGAGAGCCAGACAAGGGCTGATCCCCCGATGCCGGCCGCCTTGACACGGGTGAGTAGGATGGTATGGTCCACCGTGTCAAAGGCGGCGGAGAGATCGAGGAGGACCAGTGCCTGGTGGTTGTTGTCATCCATGCCCTTTCTGAGGTTGTCTAGGACGGCGACTACGACCGATTCTGTTGAGTGCCTGGGGCGGAATCCTGCCTGACGAGAAGCCAGCCCCCCATTAGCCTCGATGTGAGTGCTCAGAGCCGCGGTAACATGGCGTTCCATCACCTTGCCCAGAAAGGGCAGCAGGGAGATGGGGCGAAAGTTGGACGAGATAGAAGGGTCCGAGCCGGGTTTCTTCAGCAGGGGTACTATGGTGGCTGCTTTTAGTACCGGGGTCACCACACCCTGTGCCAAGGCGCTGTTGAGGAAGGCAATCGGGGGATCAGGGCAGCTAGAATAGATTTGCTGTAGGATGCGTGCGGGGCAGACATCCGCCGGGGACCCTGATTTAACTTTGGGGAGGATCGACAGAAAGGATTCCTGAGTGAGGGGAGGGATAACAGTGAAATGATTTTGTACTGGGGGGGGGGAAGGATCGACGAAGGTAGGCGAGGGTAAAGGGATATTGGCCTTGATATTAATGATCTTGTCCACGAAGTAGTTGTTTAGTTGGTCGCAGAGAAGCTGGGAGGGAGGGATTTGGGGCGAGGCTCGATCTGAGAACGCCAGGTCGTTTACGATGTCAAAGATAGCCCTGGGTTTGTTGGCGGCCGACGTTATTTTCGTGGAGAAATAGTCGGTCTTTGCAGCTAGAATTGCTGATTTGTAATCAGCCAACAGTGTCAGAAAGTGGGTTTTTAATAACGGGCTGTAGTCCTTCCTCCACTGCCTCTCCGCCCTCCGGACGCTCAGTTTAAGTTCTTTTAGGTGGTCGTTGAACCATCGGTTAGAGTCCTTAAGCCGGCGGATGGAGATGCGTCGTAAGGGGGCCTCTGAGTCGCAAGCTCCAGCCAGCCAGGTGTTAATGGCCTTGGCCTGTGAGGCCGATGGTAAGCCGGAGAGGGGGGGGATGGAATTGTGAAGCAGGGAGGTCAGGGAGGGGAGATCCAGCCTGTTCCAGTTCCGCGCCCAGGTGTTTTTGGCAAGCGGGGTTTTGGGGGATGAGTTGTGGGGGATGGAGAAAGAGATGAGGGCATGATCGGACCAGGGGCAAGGAGAGACCGCCACCGAAGCCAGTGAGAGGTTAAGAGCCCAGACCTGATCAAGTGTGTGCCCGTGAGAGTGAGTGGGGACAGAAATGTGTGGGACAAAGTTGAGGGAAGACAGAGATTCGGTAAATTCTTTTGAGGCGGAGCACTCGTGTGGGTCTGAGGGCCAGTAATTAAAATCCCCCAGCACCAAGACCGAGGCAAAGTTGACCGCCAGATTTGCCAGCAGGTCTTGGAAGGCAGGTAGAAATGAAGGCGAGGGCTGAGGGGGGCGGTACATGAGGAGACAAGTGATGGGGGGGGCGGTCTGGAGGGAACGGACCACCAGGAAGTCGACAGGGGCCATAGGGGGAGAGGGAAGTGACTGGAAGTGCAGATCTGACCTAGTAATTAGCGCGACCCCACCGCCCGCCCTGCCGGCCGGTCGATCGGCACGTAGGGCCACATAAGACGGTGGAAGGGTGGCCAGGAGAGCGGGAAGGGAGGAATCGCAATACCAGGTTTCGGTCAAGAGCAGTAGGTCAGGTTTCTCGGTATCGAGTAGGACGAACAGCTCGTGGTGATGCTTGACCGCCGACCTGGTATTGAGTAGAATAGCGGACAGAGCTGGGGTGGAGGGGGGTGGGTCGGGGCAGGGGAGGCAGGGTGGCAGGGGAGATCGCGGCGGGAAGTGCGGACAAATCAAACACTCACACCCAGTCAATAGATCTGGGTTTAATAAATCACCGTTCTTTAGCCCACTCTGCCACCCCAGTTCAGACATGGCCACATGCAAATCAGTCTGGCCCTGTGCCTCATGGGAACAGTCCAGCCCGAACTGCCAAGTCATGCCTTCCCTGGACCGGAAACAAGCTTCCGAGGACCGGTTTCTGGCATTTCAGCTGTCTTCAGCCCGGCTTGCTTGAATCCAGTGGCAAAGTGAGCAAGGGACTCACACCTGAGCATACCCTGCCAACTTATGGCGAACAAAGTGGTACAAAAGGAGGTGGTGCAGCACTGGTTGTGCCACCCACAGAAGCGGCCTAGTAAAATGCGTCACAGTAGTTGATTGGTTATAACTCAAAGTCAGAAGAAAATCAAAAGATAACTTGAGACAAACTAGGCAGAATTGGACTGAACAGGTCGACGTTTCGGTCTTATTATGGTTATTCTTAAGACCATCATCAGGACTACAAAGTGGTATATACAATTGATGACCCTTTTTCAGAATAGAGACGGTGTCAGTTAGAAAATCTTGATGGCACCGATGCTTTTAAATAGTGGCGTTGAGGTTGGGCACAGAAGTAAATCAATAGTGCCTAGAGTACACTTGCAACGAGTACTTTATTGACGTTCCAAGGCGGATTATTCCCAACTCCTATTCTGAGACAGTTGATCTTCAACTAAAAGTGGACTAACTATCAGAATCCATCTACTGCTTCGCTTAACTCGTTGCAAGTGTACTCTAGGCACTATTGATTTACTTCTGTGCCCAACCTCAACGCCACTATTTAAAAGCATCGGTGCCATCAAGATTTTCTAACTGACACTGTCTCTATTCTGAAAAAGGGTCATCAATTGTATATACCACTTTGTAGTCCTGATGATGGTCTTAAGAATAACCATAATAAGACCGAAACGTCGACCTGTTCAGTCCAATTCTGCCTAGTTTGTCTCAAGTCATCTTTTGATTTTCTTCTGACTTTGAGTTATAACCAATCAACTACTGTGACGCAGCAGTCTGGACTTAAATTTGGATATGTCCAAGGACAAGCAACCAAGGCCTTGAATATCCTTATTATATCCATGTATGCACCCTATTTTTCATGATTGTTCATTGTTTTTGTACAGAAATTTATATATTTTGCCTTGAAGTTTAATAATAACTTTCAGACAATAAACCCTGGTTCCTCGTTTTATTGAGCATTCATGCTTAAGTTTGATGTTAGTGTGGTAACATCTTATGTTTTTTGTTTCATCTGAATTGAATTTAACAGCCACTGATTGAACTCATGCTTAGGTACTGTGATTAAACCTTAACAAGTCCTAACGGTGCTGTAAAAATCCTAGAATAAACAAAACCCCTTGCTGGCCATTCTCTTTTACAAACCTTGCCCGAGCCCGCAAGGGTATATTGGGTTGCTCACCTTTTTGTATACTTTTAGAAAGTTAGCATTTGGTTGCCTGACCATTTCAGCCCGCATCTGCTAGGATGTGTATCTGCTGTCTGGTTTCTGTGTGTGACAGGTCTGGGGAATTCCAGGAGACAGTCTGGGCTAATAGGGGGGTGAGAGAGATTACACCAGGATGGGTGGGGGAGTGCCCCTTGACTCTGAATAGGGCTGTGCTCTGCCACCACAATGCTGGCTCCACCTCCTGCGGAGCGTCTGATGTCTCTGCCCTGCACCCTGAAAGAAACAGCAAAGTCTCCAAAACAAAGTGCTCCAAAACTGGGCTGAACCAGGCTCAGGCCCCCTGGTCTGCAAAGACAAAATAAACTGTGTATAAAAGTAGGAGCCCTGCTCCTCAAGATTAGATCCTGTTTTGACCACGAACAACCTCTGCCTGACTAGAAGGACCTGAAGACGCTGGTGGAGGAGTACTGACTCTCACCTAGGAGACTGGCCTGCAGTAGGTGCCTTGCTGAAGAAAGCAGAGGACTTTGTAGAACTTGTGCCTGAAACCGATCTCCAAGTGTTTGGACTTGAGCTTGCCCCCTGACCTGAGCCCTGGGACCATTGGGCTCATCCTGACTTTGCCGGTCTGCTGCTGGGCTGTGGTGTTTCCCCCCTCGCCGGAGGAGTGACCTCCGGTGCCCTCGCTCCCTCCTAGGGCTGTGACACTCCGGAGCATGGCCGCCCCTGCCTGCTGAGAGCCCCGCTCGAGCCGGAGCCATTCTCTCTACGCTGTGCCGGGCCGCCCGCTCCCCTGTCAACTCGCCTGCCACGGAGCACGCTGTGCGCACCTCACCCCTCCTGCCGGAATTTGGTCGGAGCGCAATCTACAGCCCAGGACGGCCCGTACATTTGACACGTACCCGGCCGCCCTGCTCTGCCCTCCTGCATCCAAAGGGCACGCCACACCCTGAAGAGCCTACAGTACAGTCCGTACTAGAGGCCCCGTGCTGCGCCTGCCTGCCGGGAAACATTAAGCCACAAAAAACCCCAAGGTATGTTTCACCCCCAGCGTGTACTGAAGAAGTACGACTCACCCGCCAAAGAAGTACGGCTCAAACCTGTACGGTTCACCGGGAGGCCCGTATCAACTGGCACCACCTTTCTCTTTGTTTGATCATTTCCAACGCGGTACGAATCGCCCTGAAGCTGACAACTCGCACGCCCGGTGTACCCCAGAGCCTCTGGTCCACTCTGCTTCGTGCGTCGCACCCCGGACTGAAGTGTCTGCGAGGCGCGTATTTTTTGGAAAGCCTCTGTGTTCGATCCCCGAGGTACGAGTCGCATTGAAGCCTATGACTCGTACCCCCAGTGAAAACCGGCCGCGCCGTACTCATCGTACCGCGAGGCGCGTGAGCATCGGAAGGGTCTTTCCTTTTCCAGCCGAACAAAGCGCACGAAGCGTACAGCAGCGCTACAAAGCCTGCAGGAGTGCTACGAAGCTTACAGCAGTGAAAAGCATCGCCAAACAGAACTGAACTTTCCCTTAAAGATTGGGGAACCTTTTTAAAAGTTTACAGAACTCGTGAATTTATCATTTTGATTGAAGAACTTGAAAGAACTCTTTACAACGAAAGTACTGTGGCCTCATTTAAACATTATACTGGTCTTGTATTAAGCCTGCAATTATCTGCTTCCATATTTTTATAAAAAATACGTATTTTTACATAACTACACCTGGTGTCCATTTGTGGTGGGTCTTTATATTGCTGTATGTGGTCATAAATGCTTAACTAACTGACGCCCTGGGATTAGCCTGATCTGCTTGCGCCACACTACCTAGAGGGTGAGCAGGGGTTATTCTAAAGGGTGATCCCCTTATCCTGACTAGAGGAGAGGGTCCCTGCTTGTCACAAGTTCTTACCTGTGCCAACCAGAGACCCCCGAATCTAACATTGGTGGCAGCAGTGAGGATTACGAATTTGCATTTCTGATACATATACAGTAATTATTGATCACCAAGTAGTGAGTGCAGACCTATAACACAGCCACACGTATTGATTTTAATTTTTTTCTGAGAAAGCTCCACTTTATTTTTTAAGAAATCATGCCTGGTTCACTCCCTGCGGAAAGGGTAGCCTCTATATATTTTGGAATTGATGACATAGATTGGGAAGGACTTGATGGCTATGCAGTGGAACAGTTGAAAGGCTTCTGCAGGAAGTTCAGTTTCCCAATCTGGATGTAAAAAGAAGCCCCACTTCACAAAGGCGCTGAAGGCCTGGAAGGAATAAAGGGCACAAGAGAATGCGGTGGAAGTCGTTCCACCAGAAGGCTTTGTTGATTTTAGCAGAGTACTGTCACCAGAGGAGTTGGCAGACAGGGCAGCAACCAGGGCACATGAAGTGGAGATGGCAAAACTCAATCGGCAGATGGAAATGGAAAAACAAGGAATAGCAGTGGAAAGCCAAAGAATGTCAATGGAAGAGAAGAAGATCCAATTGGACCATGACATGAAGTTGAGGGAGCTGGAGCTGAAAGCGAAAAATTTGGAAACTACTCCCTCTGGTGGCAGCGCATCGCCAGTGCAGGTGGAGTCAAGGGTGTACATGCCAAAGGATGTGGTGAGAGAATATGTTAAGAATGATGACATAGGGCAGTGGTTCACTGCCTATGAGGTAGCCATGTCTTCCCACCGGGTCCCTGAGAGAGATTGGGGAGCGGGTTTGTGGGGGTGGTTCGTTAACGAGGAGCAGGACACACTGCTAGATTTGCCCTCTGAAGTTTATAATTCTTATCCCCTCATGAAGGAAGCTTTGATGACCAGGTATGGGTTAACTCCTGGATTGTATAGACAGATGTTCAGGGGGTGTACAAAGATTCCTGGAAGTACCTATGTTGAATATCTTTTTCTGTAGAGCATGGATGGTTGAGTGAAGGGTAGCAAAGTTGATGATTACCAAGATCTCTTTGATTTAATTGCATGGGAGTACTTGTCTAGTAATTGTTTTCCTGAGCTACGCCAGCACCTGATTGATAGCAAGCTGACTAACCCTAGGAAGCTTGCTGAGGAGACGGACCGCTGGGTCGGCACCAGGGTCCACAAGGGTCACGTGGGAGACTCTGCCAAGGGTGGGCAGGGTCCCCAGCAGAGGAGTGGGTGGGACAGGGGTAAACAAAAGGGCCCCAAAGTTGTCCCCAAGGGAACCAAGGGAAAGGTTCTCAGCCTCCCCCACCCCCGAAGCAGACCGGGGCCACAACAGTAACCCCTGTTCAAAGAGGGCCCATAAAGTGTTACAAGTGTGGTGAACTGGGTCATTTTTCCACTGATCCCAAGTGTCGCCTATTTGGAAAACCAGCACCCACTGGTGCTCCGCCCCGGCAGATGGCTAGCGTAGCCTTTGGGGAGGAGGCAGAAGTCCAAGGTGGGTGGGACCCTGTTCAGATGACCTTAGTCTCTCTAGGAGACAGTGAGATGGTCCCTGAGAACTACTTGCCCTCCAACACTAATAAATATGGGCAAATAGTGACCGTCAATGGAAAGAAGGTCGAGGCTCTGGACAGGACAGGAGCCAGTGTGACTGCAGTCCAGCAGCACCTGTTGTCTAAAGAGCAGGTTGTACCCCATGCCTTCTGCTGTGTTGTCAATGCTGACAACACATGGAGAACCGGGCCTTATGGGCCTGGCGGCGCAGGGCACGCCTTAAATCCCCGAGTTCACCTGCCTTGTCGAACAGAGACACGAGACACTCTGTTGGGCATAAAAATCCAGGTTTATTCGCTGCAGCTAAGCACAGTTGTCCTAGAAGTACATACAGAGTGTAGATTCTAAGGAGACAGCCACTTCAGTCCGTGGCGCACAATCTCGTATAGTACACATATTTACGACATATACTCCCAACACATACAAAGCAAGCCAATAGGAAAAGTTGGAAAGCAAGCTATCAGGTGTCCCAAATACGCCCCTTTCTCAAACCCCGTGTGTTACCCCCCCCAACAAATTAATCAGTGCTAGTACCGACAATCCAATTTGCAGGTGGCAGGACGTATTTGTGTGCCTCAAAGGATAGTTGTGTAACAAGAGAATACAAGGAGAGAATAGTGAAGGCCAGTCAGATAAGATAATGTAAGGAAAGAATAGGAGAAGCCAAATAGTCAGTCGAGACAGGAATCAATCAACCCAGACATGGATTAGCGAACTCGGCCAGACCCTGACATCGGTTTCGCAAACAAGGGCAGGGGGTTACTCTTTAACCGAAGAGACACATAGCAGCTGAGAAAAGCAAAAACACTCCGTTCGCCGTGCTGCCTGAGTGAGGGCAATGCAAAATGGCGATGAAACACAAAATGGCGGCTAAATACGGAACAAAGTCAGAAACCAAAGAACGTCAGACCCTCCTTTTGCCATTACTCAGGCAAAACACAAAGGACTCAAGTTAATCTGAGTTGATGTCTATGGCCATGAGGTCATTGAGCTGTTGCTGCAACATCTTTTTAATGTTCTATGTTTTCTGTGACACAGGCCTTGGGACACACATGGTGGCACAAAGACCGCAGATGGCAGGGCCACACTGTATACAGAGACAACAAGAGAAAATGATGGCCAAAACCATTCCAAGGAACGTTAATATCTTCCATCCCCAAGTGAACAGTAGTCCCCAAAACCATCCCATCACAGACCAATCTCCTGTGTCCTGATGTATAGACTCGGAAATGATATGCAACTTAGAGATGGCTTGGTATACTGTAGGGGCATTATCAGGAATATAAATGCAGCAAATAGACCCAATCAATTTACAGACTCCTCCACAATCTGCAAGGACAATGTCTAGAACCATCCGGTTCTGCAAAGTCATAAGGCGATCCGCCTGAAGTTCGGCTGTCAGATTACTCAAGGCTCCAGAAGTTATATTTATGGTAGCCTCAACAACACTAACTAGCTGTCTGATGTCTCTGCTGTTGGCCATTGGGCCCTAGAAAGGCAGCAACCCTTTGATGACGTCACCTCCTTCTTGTTCTGCCGTGTCCTTCGAATCAATAACTCCTCTGCCATATCTTTTCCTATGATAACCTGATGGAGCAGTATATGTTGGAGGAAGAAGAAAAGCCACATAGCAAGTGCCTGAAAAATAGGTAGGAAGCCACGTATAGGCTCTATCGTGACAGACAACATATGTGCCTTGTGATGGCACTAACAGTAAAGAAATCTGAGGTGAATAGATGTACGTATGGGAACAGACACTCTTCTCCTGTTGATTTTTAACATTTTGGCCATTGATCGGCAAACGGAAATTACCTCGATGAGGTACAGTCCAAATTGGTGGGGATCTCCTTGGTCTAGCCTTATCTGTACGGCTAGTGACATAACGAGTCACGTTCCAGCCATCATATGCTCGCTTCTCATCAACGGGAATCTTACTAATTTCAGCAATTCTAGCCATGGCCACTATTCCCTTTATCAAGGAACTGTGACTAAAATCTGCTCCACCACCATATGGACTACCAGGAGGATACCGTAGTTGGTTCTGATATACATTAGAAAACATGGCCAGATAGGTCCAAGCGGAGCCTTCGTAGGAAAATGGAAGGACTAAATATGGCATCCCTCTCTCTGTGTTATGGGGCATGAGCCCACAGACCCAACAATCAGTGGTGTTCATTACCAGTTGATGCTGATGCAATAACTGAATAAATGAATTATTGAAGTATTCTGTCTTCCTAATCTGCTCATGTTCCGGAAGTGTATGAAACTGCTGTGGGGAGGCAGTAGTAGGAAAATACAAAGAAACAGAAGTTAGAACAGGTGCTTGCTGCATAGTGTAAACAACCCAACTTACACAAGCCAATGAAACACATGAACATAGTAAAATACATAAGGTTATGCCACACGGTCTAACCAATAATCTCTTATATTTACTTTTCATTTTTACATTCTTATCACTGCTTTCTACTTTAATATCCATTCTCTAAAGCGTTCCTCACGGCAATCTTCCTAGATCACTCAGCTGTGATTATCAGCCGTCCTATGACACTGCAAGTCCTGCAGACCTACTGTCACTACTCAGGTCACAGCTTAAGACTCCTACCGTGACCCTGCAACTTGATGAATAGTGGAAAAAAAGAATGTCTCTCAGAAAACGTAATAAGAAAATAAAAAAAATAAAAATTCAATTTTCTTTCATTAATCTGGTTCTTAACCCCTTCCATGCTCATGACGAGCTCAGCTCGTCATGCAGTACAATGCTCCTGTGCTCATGACAAGCTGAGCTCGTCATAACCACACCCGTTTTTATTGCTGTCCAGCACAGCAGAGGACTCTCTCAAGCAGCGATGTGGTTAAATTGTACCAAGTCTTATTAGGGATCGTTTGCTCTTGAAACAAAGTCTCTGGATTTACTGTATTCAATCGCAGATGTGATGGTACAGATTCTTGCAACACGTCGTCGTCTTCTTTATGTTTATGTTTGGGGGGATTTTATATAGCGCACTATCGCTCCGAGGAGCATCTTGGCGCTAGGTTCAATTTGTGTGGTTCATAGGCGGAAGGGAGATGTAATAGCCCCTAAAGTAGATATTAGACCAGGGTTTTGCAGGTGGAGGCAGTTTGGTTATAAATCCAGGTTTTAATGGCTTTCCTGAATTTGCTCTCACAGGAGATTTCACGAATTTGAGGTGGGAGTGTGTTCCACGCTCTGGAGCCTTTGACCGCCAGGGACTTTCCCCCTCTAGTGGCCAATCGAAACTTTGGGATAGTCATTAGGTTGGCAGTAGCAGATCTTAGATGACGTCCGGGGTGGTAGCGATTGAATTTGTTAATCAGGTAGGTAGGGCCTCTTTTATGGAATGCTCTGAAAGAGATGATCAGTAGTTTGAATAGAATTCTCTTTTGGATAGGGAGCCAGTGGAGGGTGTCAAGTGCTGCGGATGCTGAGGATTTTCTTGGCATTTTTAGCACCAGCCTTGCTGCAGTATTTTGCACCATCTGCAGCTTATGTAGGAGGGCCTTGTTGGCACCCACATACAGTCCGTTACAATAGTCCAACCTAGATGTAATCAATGCCACCGCTACTGTTTTCCTTGCTGGTAGGGGGAGGAAGTCGAAGAATTTCCGAAGACTTTTGATGATATTGAAACAGGAGCCAGCCACTTCACTGGTCTGTTGCTTGAAGGATAGTGCCTCGTCAATTTTAATTCCTAAATTTCGGGCACTCTTTATGGTGCTCGGCGGGGCTTCAGCATTAGGTGGCCAGCAGGTTTGGGGAGAAAACAGATTATTTTTCCCAAAGGGTAAAATTTCCGTCTTTGCAGTGTTGCATCTCAGGTGGTTTATGTTCATCCACTCAAAAGTGGCCTTCAGACAATCTCTGAGGGAACGTTCAGCAATTGCCGCGTCCTCATCTAGGATTACAACTAGTTGAGTGTCATCGGCGTAAGCTATTGAGCTGATAGCAAAAGAGGAGATAAGTTTCATTAGGGGGACCATATATAGGTTAAACAATATGGGGCTTAGGCTAGAGCCCTGAGGTACCCCAGATTGAACTTCTCTTGCCTCAGAGTGATGTGGACCTAGGAGAATAGTCTGTTTTCTTTGTCTGAGGAAGTTGGTAAACCATTTCAACACGGTGCCCCCTATGCCTGCACTACTCAGGCGATGAAGTAGAATATCATGGGACACCGTGTCGAACGCCGCAGATAGATCCAGTAGGATCAGGACGGCTCTTTTGCCCTGATCCAGAGCGGCCCTGATGGTTTCCGTTGAGAAAATAAGGGCAGATTCAGTTGAGTGGTCAGAGCGAAAACCTGCTTGATTGGGATGTAACAAATTGTTGTTCTCTAAATATGCAGTAAGTTGTTTGTTTACACATGTCTCTGTGAGTTTGCATAGTGCTGGAAGAAGTGATATGGGTCGGAGATTTGACAGTGTCGTAGGGTCCTGAATAGTTTTTTTCTGAAGGGGTTTGACTACCGCGACCTTCCAGCATGCGGGGATATCTCCTGTTTGTAGGGAGGAGTTCAGGATTGAGTTTATGATTGGGTTGACCTCATCTTTTATAGCCTTGAGTAGTAGGGGTGGACAGGGATCAAGAGGGGAGCCTGAGTTCAATTTTGAGATAGCTTGAGCGGACTCGGTTAAGTTAATCAAAGTAAAACTATCCCATGTAGTAGTACAAGGTGAGTCTTTTTGGATGGTAGGGTCAGCTGTGTTTAATGCTAGTTGACTGGTCTGTGGAAACTCTTTTGTAAAGTTTGTGATTTTCTGTTCGAAATATTCCGCTATTTTGTCGCAGAGGGCTTGGGACGGTGGAATTTCCTGTGATAGTATTTTGGGTTTTCTGAAGCCATTGACTATTTGGAATATTTCTTTTTGGTTGTTGTTGGTCGATTCTATCAAGTTGGTGTAATAGTTTGTTTTCGCCAACTTGATGGAGGTATGGTAATTCCTCCTAACATTCTTATAGTTTTCCCTATCTTCCTTTTTGTAGTGGCGTCGCCATTTTCTTTCCAGGAGTTTCACTTCTCTTAACGTGGCTTTTAGGGATTTAGTGTACCAGGGAGCGGACTTTTTCCTTTGTATTTTGTTTGATTTGGCTCCTCCTGTTGTCAGTTTTTCCCCAATGGATTTCACCCAGTTGGTATAGTTTGCGTAATCAGTGCACACATTTCCCACTGGTGTTGGTTTTGCTGTCTGTACCCAGTTCATTAGTTCCGGGTGCTCGATGATTTTTTTCCAGCAGGGGGTGGGATTTGTGGTGATGGGAATTGACTTAGTTTCTTTATTGTTGTCTATTTTTAGATTGAAACTCATAAGTTTATGGTCTGACCATGTTTGGGTCAGAGGAAGATCAACAGTTAATGTATTGATATTCGAGCATATGCAATCTAATATATGCCCAGCATTATGAGTAGGCTCCTGAGTTAGAATCGTCAAGCCTAGTATGGTCAATATGTCTTTAAAGCAAACAGTGTTGGGGTCGTTGGGGTTGTCCAAATGTATATTTATATCTCCTAGTAGAGTGAAATTGGCCGAGCGTAGAATTAGGTTGGCGAGAGCTTCCCCAAAGCTGTCCAAGAAACGGGTAGCTTGTCCGGGGGGTCGATATACTAATAGACCGGAAAAAGTGAAAGAGTCATGGGCTTGCAGACTGAAACTGAGGCATTCTGCTTCCTTTATCTCAGATATTTCCGCAGTGGTGCATTTAAAGGAGTCAGGATAAATTATGGCTAATCCTCCTCCACGTTGATGAGGTCGGTCCAGTCTCTGAATTAGAAAGCCCGGGGGGAGGGCATTAACTATATCGGGATTAGTCCAGTCTTTGAGCCACGTCTCAGTTACCATTAGGCAGTCGAGATCCATTTCAGTAATGAGGTCATATATATGTTGAGCGTTCTTGCACATAGAGCGTGCATTTATAAGTGCTCCCTTAAGGGTCATCCCAGTGTTTTTAAGGCGTTGTGCCGTGGAGGGTATTATGTGTTGCTTGCATTGTGGGCAAAAAAAGGGTTCAGTCCATTTTTCTACCACGATGGTTTGGGGACAGTTCAAAGAATGGGTGTTCAATGATAAAAGGTAATCTTTAGTGGGTGACATATAGGGGGTAAATGGAACATAATTTATGGCCCTAGGCCCGGACGGGCGCAGACGGGCAGGACTTTGGCTTGACTTCGGCGCCACTCCGGCGCCGCTGTTCGCGTCCGCTGCGCGGAGGTGTGCCCATCTCCTTTTGTAGTCTCGGCACTAGAGCGCTGGGACTGGCTACTTACTCCAATATGGCCGCCACTGATCTAGTATAGCGTCAGGGTCTATGGCAATTTATCCGAGGGTCAGGGGAATGCAGAGATGCTAGGTTCGCTATTAAAATACGGCGCTAAACAAAATATAAGGGAACTTTCAGAATTGTATTAAAATGAGAATGCTGCGAGTGGCCTAACACCCGGCTTTCCGCCTCAGGTGTAAACACAAAGAACACAGGTCTCGCGAGTGCTCGCGATGCCTCCTTTTGTAGTCTCGGCGCTAGAGCGCTGGGACTGGCTACTTACTCCAATATGGCCGCCACTGATCTAGTATAGCGTCAGGGTCTATGGCAATGTATCCGAGGGTCAGGGGAATGCAGAGATGCTAGGTTCGCTATTAAAATACGGCGCTAAACAAAATATAAGGGAACTTTCAGAATTGTATTAAAATGAGAATGCTGCGAGTGGCCTAACACCCGGCTTTCCGCCTCAGGTGTAAACACAAAGAACACAGGTCTCGCGAGTGCTCGCGATGCCTCCTTTTGTAGTCTCGGCGCTAGAGCGCTGGGACTGGCTACTTACTCCAATATGGCCGCCACTGATCTAGTATAGCGTCAGGGTCTATGGCAATGTATCCGAGGGTCAGGGGAATGCAGAGATGCTAGGTTCGCTATTAAAATACGGCGCTAAACAAAATATAAGGGAACTTTCAGAATTGTATTAAAATGAGAATGCTGCGAGTGGCCTAACACCCGGCTTTCCGCCTCAGGTGTAAACACAAAGAACACAGGTCTCGCGAGTGCTCGCGATGCCTCCTTTTGTAGTCTCGGCGCTAGAGCGCTGGGACTGGCTACTTACTCCAATATGGCCGCCACTGATCTAGTATAGCGTCAGGGTCTATGGCAATGTATCCGAGGGTCAGGGGAATGCAGAGATGCTAGGTTCGCTATTAAAATACGGCGCTAAACAAAATATAAGGGAACTTTCAGAATTGTATTAAAGAGTTCGTTCGATCCAGGCGTGCACTACTGAAAGGTACAAATCGAGGGACCCTTTTGCCTTCACTGTCGCTTATACCCTTATGAACCCACTGATCAAAAGGTAAGGGCAAAGGTACCCTCTTACAATGCACGCCATGGACCCAGTTCTTCTTCCCGACGGCCTTTACTGCTGTACGTGTTGCCAACAAAACTTGCCGTGGTAGGCCCCAACGAGGTTCCAGATTCTTTTTCCGCTGGAAATTCTTCAGACAGACCCAGTCACCTGGTTGGATGGAGTGTCCTGGATCTACAGAGGCCTCTGGCAAAGGGTTTTGAACATGTTGATGAAGAACAAATAATTTAATGGTGAGGTCATGCAAGTAGTCAATAAACATTGGGTATGGGATGTCAGAATACTTTTTAGGTCGAGGGACTCCCCAGACGTTGGCTGGGCGTCCAAAAACGACCTCATATGGGCTGAGTCCTAAACAAGAATGTACAGTAGGTCTCGTGGATAAAAGTGCCAAAGGTAAAGCGTCAGGCCAAGCAAGACCCGTGCTGGCCTAAATCTTCACCAATTTAAGCTTGAGAGTGCGATATTAGCACTCTACCATACCTGCAGACTGAGGGTGGTTTGCCGCATGGAATTTCTGCCTAATACCAAGACCCACACACACTTTCTGCATAATTTGGCCTACAAATTCCATTCCATTGTCACACCAGACAATGCGCAGCAAACCAAACCTCGGGAAAAACTCCTTCAAAAGGACTTTGACAGTAGACAAAGCAGTATTGTCCTTTAGGGGGTAGGCCTCTATCCATCTGGAAAAGGCGCAAAACACCACCAGAACATTCCTTAAATTGTTACAGCGGTCCATATGAATGTAATCAATTTGTATTACCTCAAAAGGGTACGTAGGGGGAGCAAAATGACCTGCTGGAGTTGAGGTTCCCTTTCCTGGATTATGCATTAAACAAATGATGCAATGCTTCACCACATTCTCCGCACATTTAGGAATTCCTTCATTCTGCCATACTGGAGCCAGAAGTTTACATATGCCTTTTGCACTAATGTGGGCTGGACCATGCGCCATAGTAACTACAGGCAGTACGTAGGCGTCTGGTAACAGCCAACACTGATGTTGGGAAACAACCGTTACAACGCAACTATTACAACGGACTACTTTTACAACGCAACCACTACAACGCAGGATCCTTTACAACAAATGCCTTTACAACGCATGACATTACATGGCAGATGCTATTACAATGCATGCCATTACAACGTAAGTATAGGTAAGTATATCATTTAATTTAAACATTTATTTAATTTTTAAAAAAATATTAAATTAATCAAATATTAATCATTTAATAAATATTAAAAATTAAAATAATTATTTAGAAAAAGTACTTTAAATAAATTAAATAAATTAATTTATGTAATTTTAATATTTATTAAAAAAGTAAATAAAAAAAAGAGATTTTTACCCCTACTCTATCCAGCACTTACCCTACTATTACACCCCCCTGGAGTTAGAATAGTAATTTTTACCTCTACACTATCCAGCACTTACCCTACTATTACACCCCCCTGGAGTTAGAATAGTAATTTTTACCCCTACACTATCCAGCACTTACCCTACTATTACCCCCCCTGGAGTTAGAACAGTAATTTGTACCCCTGCACTATCCAACACTTACCCTACTATTACACCCCCCTGGAGTTAGAATAGTAATTTTTACCCCTACACTATCCAGTACTTACCCTACTATTACACCCCCCTGGAGTTAGAATAGTAATTTTTACCCCTACATTATCCAACACTTACCCTACTATTACTACCCCATGGAGTTAGAAAATTATTTTTAAACACCTACACTATTTAAAAAAAATATATATATATATTTACAAATACATTTAAAAAAAAGTAAATTTAATAAATAAAATTAATTACATATTTATTAATTATATTAAAAAAAATAATTATATACTTACCTATACTTACGTTGTAATGGCATGCGTTGTAATAGCATCTGCGATGTAATGTTATGCGTTGTAAAGGCATTCGTTGTAAAGGATCCTGCGTTGTAAAAATTGCGTTGTAATGGTATGCGTTGTTAAAGTATGCGTCGTAACGTCATACATCCCTGATGTTCTGACAATTCCGTCCAACACCCTGTCGCATCCAACATTCCCATACTTTCTTTCCACTTACTCAGTTCCTTCTCAGTAGCCTCTTCTTGAATCGTTCTCACACTTTCTATTGTGTCCTCACACATTCCTCCTTCTCTGACCCATCTTGCAGGGCCCGCAACACACATGCGACTAGTGGCATCTCTCACCGTTTCTTTCGCTACCTCATCTGCAAAAGCATTCCCGCGACCCACATCATCAGTGATCTTCTCATGTGCACTACACTTTATTGTCGCTATTTGTGTAGGCACAGCAAGTGACTCGAAAAGGTCAGTTACCAACTGACCATGCTGTATCTTAGTCCCATGGGAAGTAAAGAATCCTCTTTCCTTCCACAAACGACCATAGCTATGAGCCACGCCAAAGGCGTATTGGCTATCAGTATAAACATTCACTCTCTTTCCCTTAGCCAAAACACACGCTGTCGTCAGGGCAATTCGTTCAGCTGCTTGGGCTGAATTCTGTGCAATGCGTTCTGTCTCCACTACCGTATACAAGGTGGTAACGGCATAAGCTGCAGTCGTCTCGCCATTTGGAAGTTTGAAACAAGACCCATCCACCCATAGGATCCCATCCGGGTCCACGAGTGGTGTGTCCTTTAAGTATTCTGCCTTTTGTTTCCTCCTCTGTTCGGAGAAAACAATCATGTTGTTCTTGAGTGTCTTTCTTTTCCAGAATGGGCAGCAATGTTGCTGGATTCAAAGTATTACACCGCTTGATGTGTATATGGCTAGCCAAGAGCGTCAGCTCATATCCAGACAAGTGAGCACTCGTGAGGTTTTGTGTTTTCGTTCTGTTCAAAAGAGTATCCACTGCATGTGGCACCATAACAACAAGCGTGTTATCTAGTACCAATCCAGCAGATTGGCGAATGGAGATCGCTGCTGCTGCTGTAGCTCTGAGACAACTAGGCAATGCCTTGGCTACTGGATCCAACGTAGCTGAAAAATAGGCACATGGCCGTTGTTTGTCTCCAAATTGTTGTGTTAAAACTGACAACGCGCAACCTTCCTTTTCGTGAACGTTAAGTGTGAAAGGCTTACTACAATCTGGAGTACTTAACACAGGAGCAGAACACAAGGCAGTACGTAAGTCAGAAAAACTCTTCTGACATTCGTCAGTCCAAGGAAGAGGTTGGGGTGTATCTTTCAGAGTAAGTGCCAGCAGAGGTTTAGCCAACAAAGAAAAATGTGGAATCCACTGTCTACAATAAGAGGTAATGCCCAGAAAGGCACGCACCTCTCTTTACGTGGATGGTACAGACATTTGTGCAATTGCTTGAATTCTTTCTGGGGTCAATGGTCTTCCCTCCTTCAACGAGAGATGACCTAAGTAGGTAACCTCTTGGCGGCAATATTGCAACATAGAGGGTAACACCTTGTGATGCAGATCAGACAAATGACGCAACAGTGAAACAGTCACATCCTTACAAACATCCTCTGAATCAGCAGCTACTAACAAATCGTCCACATACTGAATAAGAGTGGCACCAGGGGGCAAAGTGAAAGCATCGAGCTGAGATTTCAAAGCCTGACTGTAGATAGAGGGACTCTCACAATAGCCTTGAGGTGCACGTTTGAATCGTAAACTTCGGCCTCCGCGAGAGAAGCCAAAAATATCCCTACTTTCCCCAGCAATAGGAATGCAGAAGAAAGCATTTTTGAGATCAATAACCGAGAACCATGCCGCCGAAGCAGGTATCATAGTAAGCAAGGCAGTGATATCTGGGACAACAGGAAACTGGGGGAACACAATCTTGTTGACCTCCCGAAGATCAATCACAAAATGATATATAGGAGGCTGAGAAGGATCAGTGCGTTTAAGGACAGGTAGAACAGGACTGTTACAAACATTACCTCTCGTCTCTTTGACCACGCCCTTCTGAACCAGATCATAGATAATAGCCAACAAAGCACATTCACCATCATTGGAAATCTTATACTGAGGAATGCGTGGTAGTTTAACATTAGGCTTGATAGTAACCTCGTAAGGCGGAATCTGGAGTAGGCCAACATCATTCGGACCTGTAGCCCAAAGCGTAGCAGGAAGAGAATGCAATTCAGGTGGAAGTTTGTCTTTTGATAAATACATAGGTGAAACCAGTTTCTCACCTAAGGTAAGATACACACCAGAGGGGGAACAATACAACATTGCATGAATACGTTTCAACAAGTCCAAACCCAACAGGTTCTATCCGCAACCAGTCGTTAAAATAAGCAGAGCTTCCAGATCGTAAGGACCAATCTAAAGAGACAAAGGTCAAAAAACCAGGTTAGTAACTGGGGCGTCAGAAAATCCTACAGAAACATTAGTTAAGCCAAACAAAGGTGCCCCAGGGAGTTTAGAGTGAATGATAGAACTTCTCATTGCACCAGTATCGAAAAGAAATGGCTCTGCAACACCCAATGCAACAACTTCATCATAAGGCCCATTCTGATCTACTGGAACTGATACGACTCCCTTACTTTGTCCATGGCTGTCCTAACTAGAATGAAAATCCTGAACCTCACCCTCAACACAATAATCGTCATTGTAATATTGCGCAGACTGAGTATTCTGTTGATCAAAATAATTCAAAGAATTCTGAGGGGGAAAGGAACGTTGGTTTGAGGCAACGCACCTCGCCCTCTACCTCTAGGTGTTGATTGAAAACCACCACGGCCTCGCGGCCCTGGGAATCCACCCTTACGCTGCAATAAAACCGGACAGCTATTCTTAAAATGGCCTTCCACTTTACAATAGGCACATTGATTAGGACCAAGCAAAGGTCGCGGAACAAAAAGTTCACATTTCTGTAACAACCTCTGAAGCGAGGAGGCTGTTGAAACTGGCTCTGGGCAGAACGAGGGGGATAAGCCGGTTGCAAAAGAACCTTCGTTTTTAATTCCTTAGTCTTCTTCTCAATCTTATCTTTCTTTTATTTATCCCTATTCTCGTAATACTGAGCAGTAGCTAATATCTGTGCAGAGGAAGAAACAGCCCACGAACTTTCTGAGTCTTTCAACTTATGTGATAATTCTGGAAGAAAATTAAATACAAATTTATCCACAAACAATTGCTGTCCACCTTCAGTACTCATTTCTTGACCACTGTGGTCGATAAACGTCTCCTCAAAACGAGTAAAGAAATCAGAAACACTCTCATCTTTCTTCTGCTTACACACAGCCAACTTATCCCAGGTAACACGTAAGGCAGGCATCATCGTCTTCATCAAACCGATGATTCTACCAGGAAATTGTGCAATCAAATCATCTGGTTTAGCACCACCCACTTATAGCGGCCCAATTACCACCTAAAGTTTGGTCGTGGTCTTCCACGAATCCGAGCCCACAACGCTTGTGGAACTACATTTCCCATCAGCATATCAATATCAGCCAGATTCATGATACACGCATCAACAGTCTGGGACAGCTCTTTGTAATACCCAGCAGGATTTTTACGAGGGGCCGGTAGAGACTGTTTGACCGCCAAAACTTCAGATCGTTTTCAAGGGACATGTACCCATATACGCTGGAAATGAGCAGGGACACCCGGAATATTGCCTGCCTGTGGAACCGCTTCCCTCCATACTGGAGGAACTTCCCTCGAAGGATAATGTTTCATTTTCTTTCTAACTGCAGGATCAGGTTCAAGAACAGTCTGAGAAGAATATAAAGACCTGAAAGTGACAAGTGTCCTTACAGCGTCCTCAACTTCGGAACCCACAAGAAGTTCTTTATCAAACTTATCCTGTATATCTAACAGACCCTGAGGAGTTAAATCCAACTCCATATCCTCCCATCCTTTGACAAGAGTGTCACACATGACATTAAAAACATATCTCTGCGTGGGCGCATTCCACTGGAGAAAGGTACTCAGAATATCGGGTACACTATACTGTGGACCACTCATGATCCATTTATGAGCAAGAGAGTCCAACGCAACTCGTTCGTCAGAATCTGGGATTTCAATACAGGATTGCTTTCGAGAAAAAGCAGGAGTCCTACTAAAAGGTCCAAAGAGGGGGGAGAAAAGACCAGAAAAAGTATCAACCAACCGATTGCGAGTTGGGGAAGAAGCAGACAATAAAACTGGAGATGCGGTATTGAGCAAAGGAAGAGAAGGACTAGCCGTGACAAGAGGAACCGAAGATGAAGGAGACTGAGGTACAGAAGTTAGTGGCAAAGGAGGTGCAGGTTGCAATGCAGGAAGGGGCAATTGTGGAGGAACCGGACCAGCTGGCCGAACAACAGGTTGCTGGACAGGTGGCAACAATTAGGGTGCATTAGCACCAGGTACATAAGGCGGAGGCAATCTCAACAAATGGGACATTAAGGGATCTTCATCAAGATCCTTACTCTGTGGAGAAGTAGGCAACACAGGGTAGCATCTATCTATTGCCATATGATGTTGTCTGTCTGAGACTTCAATCGCTCGATCAGTCTCATTGTCCTTAAACTGCTGAGCAGCCTGTATGGTCGTCATATCTCTCACTTTTCTATCTCTTTTTGCCTGCTTAATTTCTCTCTGTTTGGCTTCTTTACGCCAAAGGCGGAAAGTGTCAAACCTTGCCGGCCAGGCTTTTCTTTTGAACAAAATTGCTTCCAAATTGTCTAATATATCTGGCTCAAAGCTACCATATTTTGGCCACTGCAAAACACCATCTTTCTTTGTGTATCGGATCCATACCTCATTAAAGACAATGGGGCCAACACCATGTTTAGAATAGAGCTCATAAGTGGGAGTTCCAACCGGAGGAATCGGACATGAGTCCTCGAGCTGGGAATCCCTATTACAACCAAAACAACAAAATTCCTAAATTTGCTTAAATTCACTGGTCCACTTACGAACTTCAAGTGGGTTAAAGCAAATAACACAGCACAAACATACTCACCCCTTGGCTTCGGCTATTGCAATGGTTGAATAACAAAACCAAAAAAGAAAACAAAGAATTGGGCGCTACCCACGAATACTTAACTAAGTGGTCTTCTCACGCCAACCGAGGTCCGTCTAACGTCTCGCAATACCAGTCATCACCAGAGGGTCCAGGGCAGGGCAGCAGTCAGGGCAGCAGTCGTCAGCAGCCGTCGGAAAGGAGTAGCCGCGCTGAAAAAGACCTTTGGTCCACTTCGACATACAGGGTAGATTGACGTGGTTCGCGAATCCTCCAGAATTTTCTTGCGAGGCTTCACATGACCCTCGGGCTGAACTGCTACCTCTGAAGCCGGCCCACGTTGGGCGCCAGTTGGAGAACCGGGCCTTATGGGCCTGGCGGCGCGGGGCACACCTTAAATCCCCGAGTTCACCTGCCTTGTCGAACAGAGACACAAGACACTCTGTTGGGCGTAGAAAGTCGGGTTTATTAGCTGCAGCTAAGCACAGTTGTCCTAGAAGTACATACAGAGTGTAGATTAGTACACATATTTTCAACATAAACTCCCAACACATACAAAGCAAGCCAATAGGAAAAGTTGGAAAACAAGCTATCAGGTGTCCCAAATACGCCCCTTTCTCAAAACCTGTGTGTTACCCCTCCCAACAAATTAATCAGTGCTAGTACCGACAATCCAATTTACAAGGGGCAGGACGTATTGGTGTGCCTTAAAGGATAGTTGTGTAACAAGAGAATACAAGGAGAGAATAGTGAAGGCCAGTTGGATAAGATAATGTAAGGAAAGAATAGGAGAAGCCAAATAGTCAGTCGAGACAGGGATCAATCAACCCAGACATAGATTAGCGAACTCGGCCAGACTCTGACATCGGTTTCATAAACAAGGGCAGGGGGTTACTCTTTAACCGAAGAGACAAGCAGCAGCTGAGAAAAGTAAAAACACTCTGTTCGCTGCGCTGCCTGAGTGAGGGCAACACAAAATGGAGACGAAACACAAAATGGCGGCTAAATATGGGACGAAGAGAGTCGTTGTCCAGTGGCTCAGGTACCCTTTGAGTGGGGGGGTCTCTGGTACTCTGCAGGTTGCTGTGAGGACTACCATGCCTGTGGACTGTTTGCTAGGAATGATTTGGAGAGCTCCCCTTGGGAAAAGGTGGAGAAGACAACTCACCTGAGGATGGTGGGTTTACCCGACTGGGCGTGCGTGACCACCCGGTCAATGGCAGCCAGTAGGGATGTTCAAGAGGTCCTGGAGCCTGAGGGAGAGGCCCAGGAACCGGCCTCAGCGGGAGGGCTCAGGAGGCACGGGAAACCACCCCTTGAAGTTCCCACAGCCCAGGAGGAAGCAGACCTTGAGGGGGATGACCTGGAGCCTACAGGGGAACAGATAGCCGAACTGGGGGACCTGCCTGAGCTGACCCATTGGCAACAGGAAGGAGGCCCCTCCAGGGAGGAATTCTGCAGGGAGCAGAAAGAATGCCCTTCTCTTGTGGGTGTGCATCAGCAGGCTGCAGACCAGGTCAATGGTGACCAGTCCGGTACACATTTACTGGGAGAATGACCTCCTGTATTCAAGTCAAGTCAAGTCAAGTCAGAGAATTTGTATAGCGCACTACATACCCAGAGGGTCTCAAGGCGCTTAGACAGGGGAGGAGGATTACTTGTCAAATATCCACGTTTTAAGTTGCTTTCTGAATGCTAGGTGGTTCTGGGTAAGGCGAAGGTAAGCGGGGAGTGAGTGCCATGTTTTAGCAGCCAGGTATGAGAAGGATCTGCCTCCCATGGTGGTCTTGTTGATGCGAGGTACAGTGGCGAGGGCTTGGCTGGAAGAACGTAGTTGGCGGGAGGGGGGTGTAGAAGGACAGTCGTGAGTTGAGGCATTCTGGTCCGATGTCGTAGAGTGATTTGTGTGCGTGGGTTAGCAGTCGGAAAGTGATCCTCTTATTGACGGGTAGCCAGTGGAGGTCTTTAAGGTGACCAGAGATGTGTTCGTTGCGTGGGATGTCTAATATGATCCTGGCTGAGGCGTTTTGGATTTGTTGGAGTTTCTTCTGGAGTTTAGCGGTAGTGCCTGCGTAGAGGGTGTTTCCGTAGTCCAGTCGGCTCGTGACCAGAGCATGGGTGACTGTTTTCCTTGTTTCGGTGGGGATCCAGCGAAATGTTTTTCTGAGCATGCAAAGAATGTTGAAGCAGGAAGAGGATACGGCGCTGACTTGTCTGTTCATTGAGAGTGAAGAATCCAGGATGACGCCTAGGTTCCGTGCGTGGTCTGTCGGGATGGGTGCTTTTCCGAGGGCTTCCGGCCACCAGGAGTCGTCCCATGCAGAGGGGGATGTCCCTAAGATGAGGACTTCTGTTTTGTCTGAGTTCAGTTTCAGACGGCTTTGTTTCATCCATTCGGCAACTTCTTTCATTCCTTCGTGTAGGTTAGGTTAGTTTTGGCGGTGCTGGGGTCATTGGTGAGAGAAAGGATTAGTTGAGTGTCATCCGCGTAAGAGATGATGTTGAGGTTGTGTTGGCGGGCGATGGCCGCGAGGGTGCTCATGTATACGTTGAAGAGGGTGGGGCTGAGTGAGGATCCTTGTGGTACGCCACAGATGACTTCAGTGGCCTCGGACTTGAATGTTGGGAGGCGGACTCTCTGGGTTCTTCCGGTGAGGAACGAGGTGATCCATTCAAGTGCTTTTCCTTGGATTCCGATGTTATTGAGGCGTTGTAAAAGGGTGCTGTGGCAGACTGTGTCGAATGCTGCAGAGAGGTCGAGGAGGATGAGGGCGACTGTGTCTCCATTGTCCAGTAGAGTTCGAATGTCGTCTGTTGCTGCGATGAGGGCGGTCTCAGTGCTGTGTTTTGCTCGGAGGCCAGATTGTGAGGAGTCGAGGGATTTGTTGGCTTCGAGGAAGGCGGCGAGCTGGTTGTTGACAGCTTTCTCGATGACTTTGGCCGGGAATGGAAGGAGCGAGATGGGGCGGTAATTTTTGAGTTCGGTGGGGTCCGCTGTGGGTTTTTTCAGAAGGGCGGTGAGTTCAGCGTGTTTCCAGTCTTCCGGGAAGGTGGCGGAGTTGAGGGAGCAGTTGATGACGTCTCGGAGGTGCGGTGCTATGATGGAGTCTGCTTTGTTGAAGATGTGGTGAGGTGGTGGTGGTGTGGTGGGTCTGTGGGGGATCCTGAGTGGATGGAATTCATCAGGCGGATTGTGTCCTCAGTGGAGATAGGGTTCCAGTTGTTAAGGGTGTTCACGGGGGGAGAATGTTCAGCAAATGGTCAGGTGGGTTGGTCTCCGGGTTGGTTGTCGAAGCTGTTGTGGATGTCTGCAATCTTGTTGTGGAAGAATGAGGCTAGGGAGTCGCAGAGGGCTTGAGAGGGGGTGATGTCGTTGGAGTTGGCTGAGGGATTGGTAAATTCCTTGATGATGTTGAAAAGTTCCTTGCTGTTGTGGGCGTTGTTGTCAAGTCGATCCTTGAATGCTGTTTTCTTGGCCTTTCGGATTAGTTGGTGGTGAGTGCGGGTGGCGTTTTTGAAGGCGTCCTTGGTGCTAGTGGTTGGGTCTTTTTTCCAGGCCTTTTCAAGGGAGCGGCAGAGTTTCTTGGACTTCTTAAGATCATCGTTGAACCATGAGGCCTTTTTGCTGCCAGGTTTGCTTTGACGTTTTTTCAGTGGTGCTAAGGTGTCGGCGGTGTTGGATAACCATAGGGTGAGGTTGGCGGCGGCTTCGTTTGCGTTAGAAGAGTGGGCTGGGGTGTTTAGAAGGAGCGATGCGGAGATCTGGTCCGTTGTGATTTTGTTCCAGTTTCTTTGCAGAGTTGGTTGGAGGTGGTTGATGGGTTTCGGCTTGTTGTAGGTGAAGTGAACGCAGCTGTGGTCAGTCCAGAGGAGATCCGTAGTGTGGCTGAAGGAGACATGATTGCTGGAGGTGAAGATGGGGTCGAGTGTGTGACCTGCGATGTGGGTGGGGGAAGTGACTAGTTGTTTAAGTCCGAGGTTGGCGAGGTTGTCTAAGAGGGTGGCGGTGTTGCGGTCGTTGATCTTTTCAAGGTGAAAGTTGAGGTCTCCCAGAAGGATGTAGTCTTTGGAGGGGAGCGCGTGTGGGGTGATGAAGTCCGTGATGTCTTCACTGAATTTTGCGCGGGGTCCTGGTGGTCTGTAGAGGAGGGTGCCTCTGAGAGTGGTCTTGGGGTCGATGTGGATCTGGAAGTGAAGGTGTTCGGAGTTGGCGAGGTTGGCGTCAGAGCTGGTTGAGATGCGGATAGATTTCTTATCTTCAGAGCCTAAGGTTGCTGAACCTGGGTTAGCTCATGTGCTGGTGGTACCCCAGAAGTTCAGAGACTTCCTACTGGGGCTGGCTCACGATGTGCCATTGGCAGGGCATTTGGGGCAGGACAAGACCTATGAAAGCCTTGTCACCCACTTGTATTGGCCTCAAATGCACAGGAGTGCAGATGCTCATTGTAGGACCTGCCAGACTTGCCAGGCAAGTGGTAAGAGTGGGAGGAAGCAAAATGCCCCTCTCCAGCCATTCCCCGTCGTCAGTACCCAATTCCAGCGAGTGGGTATTGACATTGTGGGGCAACTGGACCCCAGGACAGCCATGGGCAACAGGTTTATCCTGGTCCTGGTGGACCATACCACCCGGTACCCTGAAGCCATCCCTCTAAGGACAGTGACGGCCACCGTGGTGGGACGGGCACTGATGGGAATTTTCTCCCGAGTGGGATTCCCTCTGAAGGTGGTGTCTGATAGGGGCACCAATTTCATATCCAAATATATGAAATCCCTTTGGCAAGAGTGTGGTGTAACCTACACATTTACCACACCTTACCACCCCCAAGGAAATGGGTTGGTTGAGAGATTCAACCGAACCATAAAAAGCATGATTATGGGTCTTGAGGAACCCATGAGGCATAAGTGGGACGTCCTCTTACCATGCCTTCTCTTTGCATACCGTGAGGTGCCACAGAAGTCTCTGGGGTTCAGCCCCTTTGAGCTTCTGTATGGCCACCCAGTCAGAGGTCCTCTAAGTCTGGTCAAGGAAGGCTGGGAGCAATCTCCCAGGAAACCTCCCCAGAATGTATACAGTTACATGCTGGCCTTCAGGAACCAGACTAGGTGATTCAGAGAACTTGCTGAGGCAAATCTGGAAGCCAGCCAGGAGGAGATGAAATGGTGGTATGACCAGAATGCCACTCTGGTTGAGCTTCAGCCTGGTCAGAAGGTGTGGGTCTGGGCCCCCGTGGAGCCTTGTGCACCCCAAGATAAGTGGACAGACTCCTTTGAGGTTGTGGAGCGCAAAAGTCCAGTTACCTATTTGGTAGACTTGCAATCTCCCTGGAACCCCTTGAGGGTCCTGCATGTCAACCGCCTTAAACCCCACTTGGAGAGGTCCGAAGTGGGCATGCTCTTGGCAACAGATGATGGGATAGAGAAGGAGACTGAGCCTCTTCATTACCTCCTGGCAGCCAGAGAGAAAGATGGGTCAGTGGATGGAGTTAACCTTTCACCCACCCTGACCCCTGAACAACAGATGGACTGCCGCCAGTTGCTTGGACAGTTCTCTGACCCGTTTTCCCTGATCCCTAGTATCACTGATTGGTGCATCCATGATGTGGATGCAGGGGACAGTGCACCTGTGAAGCACAAGGCTTACAGGGTGACTGACAGGGTCAGGGCCTGCATCAAAGAGGAAGTCTCAAAGATGCTTGCTCTTGGGGTGATTGAGTCCTCCAGCAGTCCTTGGGCCAGCCCAGTGGTCTTGGTCCCAAAGGCTGCGGTGCCGGGTGCCACACCTGAACTCCGGTTCTGTGTGGACTACAGAGGACTCAATTCAGTCACCAAGAATGACTCGCACCCCATCCCAAGAGCTGATAAGCTCATTGATCGGTTAGGGGCTGCCCGGTACCTCAGCACGTTTGATTTAATGTATGGGTATTGTCAGATCGCCTTGACTGATGGGGCCAAAGAGAGGTCAGCATTCTCCACACCAGATGGACATTTCCAGTTCCGGGTCATGCCATTTTTGGGATGAAGAATACCCCTGCCACCTTCCAGAGGTTGGTCAAACAGGTGTTTGTTGGGCTGGAGGAATTCAGTGCCGCCCTGGATGACATCGCGGTGTTCAGTGTCACATGGGAGGAACATCTGTGCCACCTCTGGGAAGTGTTGCTGGCACTGTGCAAGGCACGCCTCACGATCAAGGCGAGTAAATGCCAGATCGGGCAGGGTTCTGTGGTGTACTTGGGACACCAAGTGGGGAGTGGCCAGGTCGCACCCCTACAACCCAAGATTGAAACCATCCTGGCTTGGGAACACCCCAAAACCCAAACTGAGGTGAGAGCCTTTTTAGGACTCACAGGGTACTACATGAGGTTTGTCAAGGGGTATGGCACCATTGTTGCTCCCTTGACAGAGCTGACTTCTAAGAAGCAGCCCAGGAAAGTGATCTGGACTGACACCTGTCAGAAAGCTTTTGACACCCTGAAGACTGCCATGTGCACGGCACCCGTGCTCCTGGCTTCTGACTTCTCTAAAGAATTCCTAGTTGAAACAGATGCTTCAGAGCATGGTGTAGGGCTGTTCTCTCACAGATGACTGAGGAGTGCTGGGACCAACCTGTAGCCTTCATCAGTAGGAGGTTACTTCCACGAGAACAGAGGTGGAGTGCAATTGAGCGGGAAGTATTTGCTGTGGTCTGGGCACTGAAGAAGGTAAAACCCTACTTGTTTGGGTCTCACTTCCGGGTTCAGACAGACCACAGGCCCCTCAGATTGTTGATGCAAATGAGGGGTGAGAACCCAAAACTGTTGCTGTGCTCCATTTCCCTACAGGGTATGGACTTCACGGTGAAACATCGCCCTGGCACAGATCACGCCAATGCTGAGGGGGAACTCCCTGGGTTAGGGTAGTTCTCCCCACATTTCAGCTGGAGGGGAAACCTGTTAGACCTGGCACCTTGGCGTGAGTCTCCCTTCCACTTTTTACTGATTTACCTCATGTGTTTTGCTGGTGGTAGCTGCTCAGGGCACTGTGCCACTGCCAATCAGCGCCACAGTGCAAGTGCGCCCTATGAAAGTGTATACATTGATTGGATTCCATGATTGGCTTATTTGGTTTACTGTCAGTCCCCAGTAAACTGCACCAGGAGTTCCAGGGCTTGTAAATACAAATGCTGCTGGTGGGCTTGCAGCACTGGTTGTGCCACCCACAGAAGCGGCCTAGTAAAATGTGTCTACGGTCTGCCATTGCAGAACCTGCGTGCACTCTGGTACTGTCATGCTGACTGCACAAGTGCACCTACTTGCCAGTCCCTAAACCTTCCCTTAAGTTCATATTAGTCACCCCTAAGGTAGGCCCAAGGGCAGGGTGCATTGTAAGCATAAGGTAGGACAAGCCCTGATGTTTGTGGCATGTCCTAATAGTGAATTACTGCCATTTTCGTTTTTCACTATTTTAAGGCTACCTGTTCTGATAGGCCAGAATGGGCTGCTGGAATTATTACACCCAATAATCCCAGCAGGCTCAGGCAACATGGTAGAAAGTTAAGTTTAGTATGCCTGAACTCAGAATAATAAAATACTTCTTTTAATAAAGTTTATTTCAATATCCTGTGTTTGCAAATGCTACTTTTAGAAAGTTAGCATTTGCTTGCCTGACCATTTCAGCCCGCCTCTGCTAGGATGTGTATCTGCTGTCTGGTTTCTGTGTGTGACAGGGCTGGGGAATTCCAGGAGACAGTCTGGGCTAACAGGGGGGTGAATAAAGAGATTACACCAGGATGGGTGGGGGGAGTGCCCCTTGACTCTGAATAGGGCTGTGCTCTGCCACCACAATGCTGGCTCCACCTCCTGCGGAACGTATTATGTCTCTTCCCTGCACCCTGAAAGAAACAGCAAGAGTTTCCAAAACAAATTGCTCCAAAACTGGGCTGAACCAGGCTCAGGCCCCCTGGCCTGCAAAGACAAAAGAAACTGTGTATAAAAGTAGGAGCCCTGCTCCTAAAGATTAGATCCTGTTTTGACCACAAAGAACCTCTGCCCGACTAGAAGGACCTGAAGACGCTGGAGGAGGAGTAATGTCTCTCACCTAGGAGACTGGCCTGCAGTAGGTGCCTTGCTGAAGAAAGGAGAGGAAAAGACCAGAAAGGACTTTATAGAACTTGTGCCTGAAACCGATCTCCAAGGGCTTGGACTTGAGCTTGCCCCCTGACCTGAGCCCTGGGACCATTGGGCTCATCCTGCCTTTGCCCGTCTGCTGCTGGGCTGTGGTGTTTTCCCCCCTCACCGGAGCCGTGACCTCTGGTGCCCTCGCCCCCTCCTAGGGCCGTGACACTCCGGAGCCTGGCCACCCCTGCCTGCTGAGAGACCTGCTCGAGCCCGAGCCGCTCTCTCTACGATGTGCTGGGCCGCCCGCTCCCCGGTCACCTCGCCTGCCATGATGCGTGCTGTGCACACCTCACCCCTCCCGCCGGAATTTGGTCGGAGCGCAATCTATAGCCCCGGACGGCCCGTACATTTGACACGTACCCGGCTGCCCCGCTCTGCCCTCCTGCATCAAAAGGGCCACACCGCACCCTGAAGAGACTCCAGTACGGTCCCTACTAGATGCCCCGTGCTGCACCTGCCTGCCGGGAAACATTAAGCCACAAAAGACCTGAAGGTACGTTTCACCCCCAGCGCGTACTGAAGAAGTACGACTCGTCCGCCAAAGTAGTACGCCTCTAACCTGTACAGATCACCAGGAGGCGCGTATCAACTGGCACCACCTTTTTCGCCCTGAAACCGAAGTCTCGCATCGCCCGTTGTACCCAAGAGCCTCTAGTCCACTCTGCTTCGTGCATCGCGCCCCGGACTGAAGTGTCTGTAAGGTGTGTATTATTTGGAAAGCCTTTGTGTTCGATCCCCGAGGTACGAGTCGCATTGAAGCCTACAACTCGTACCCCCAGCGAAAACCGGCCGCGCCGTATGCATTATATCGAGAGGCGTGTGAGCATCGGAAGGGTCTTTCCTTTTCCAGCCGAATGAAGCGCACGAAGCGTGCAGCAGTGCTACAAAGCCTGCAGCAGCGCTACAAAGCGCACAGCAGTGAAAAGCATTGCCAAACAGAACTGAACATTGCCTTAAAGATTGGGGAACCTTTTTAAAAGTTTACAGAACTCGTGAATTAAGCATTTTGATTGAAGAACTTGAAAGAACTCTTTACAACGAAAGTACTGTGGCCTCATTTAAACGTTACACTGGTCTTGTATTAGGCCTGCAATTATCTACTTCCATATTTTTATAAAAAAGACATATTTTTACATAACTACGCCTGGTGTCCATTTGTGGTGGGTCTTTATATTGCTGTATGTGGTCATAAATGCTTAACTAACTGGCGCCCTGGGATTAGCCTTGTCTGCTTGCGCCACCCTACCTTGAGGGTGATCGGGGGTTATTCTAAAGGGTGATCCCCTTATCCTGACTAGAGGAGAGGGTCCATGCTTGTCACAAGTTCTTACCTGTGCCAACCAGAGACCCCCAAATCTAACAAATGTACACAGTTGTGTCTAGAAAATATATTCTTGTTTTGCTTGTTGAGCAAGTGAAGGATAAGCCGATTTTGTTCTCATTCAATTTGTTGAAATAGCTCATGAATTCGTCCTCATCACGATTCCATATTAAGAACAAATCGTCAATGTATCATATAAAAAGTACAATTTTCTCGAGAACAATATGGTTGTCAGGGCCCCAGGCAATTTCCTTTTCCCTCCAACCCATGGTGAGTTTGGCAAAGTTTGGCAAAAAGGAAATGCCCATTGCAGTACCAAACAGTTGTTGAAATATTTCATGATTGAACAGAGAGATGTTGTTGGTTAAGCATATTTCTATCATTTTCAACAGCATAGCTGAGTGTTTCAGTTCAGTGATCTTCCATTGTTTCAAGAAATACACGCGTGCCTGTAAGCCAACGGGGTGCTATATTGAAGTGTATAGTGATACGACATCAATTGTTGACATTATATAGTTAGAGTTCCATGTAGTATTTGCCAATGCATATGAAAAAATCCCCAGTGTCCCTAATATACGAGCTCAGGTTCTTTACCATGGGTGCCAAAAAGTAGTCCACATATGTTGATATGTTCTCGTATAATGAATCTCAAGACGAGACTATTGGTCTTCCAGGAGGATTGATTTATGTTTTATGAATTTTCAGCAGAAAATAAATAGTCAGTATTGTTGGGTGCTTTTTGAACAGATATTGTTGTTCATTTTCACTAATTAAATTCTGCGCATACCCTTCATTTGTGTTTTTTTGTATTTCCAAGATAATTTTGTTGATTGGATTGGTAGTCAATTTTTTATATTTTGTGGTGTCTTCCAATTGCCCGTACACTTCCTTTACATATTCTGTTGTATTTTGAATCACAATATTTCCACCTTTATCGGCCAGCTTTATGATTATTTTAAAGTTTTCTATTAAGGATTTTATTGCTGCCTTTTCTCTGCAAGTTAGATTCTCATTTGTGTGAGTTTTGCAAACTTTCTCTATTCCATCCAATTATTTCATGATCGCGTGTGAAAATAGATCTGCTTTGTTCCCAGGTACCAGTTGTGGGAAATATTTGGACTTGTTTTTCATGCCACTACTGACATATTTTGTTGTTCCAAATCCAATTTTTCCAGAATTTGGCCTTCTGATGTTTCTTCTTCATTTATATTTCTAGCCAAGTCAAGGAATTTTTTTAGATCCGGGATTTGATCTATGGTTAGAATGTATTTGTCTGTGTCCCTTCCTGATGCTGGTTCAGTTGTTGTTTTTATCTTTTCTTTTCCACCATGTATTTTAGTAAGTTTTATATATTTATATATGTCAATTTTCGTGTCGGCATAGTCGAAAGGTCTCTCTGGACAAAATGACAGAACCTTATTTAATATGAAACACTCAGCTTGAGATTGGGTGTAGTCTTAGAGATTGATTATTACATTTTTGTTGTTTATTTGCTGTATGTTCGATTCCTCAGGGATACTGTATTTTTTTTGTTGTTGCAGTTGCGTTTGGATCTTCAGGTTTTTCAGGTTCTGAGGAAGACTTTAAATATCTCTTCCATATCCTCTGCCTCTCCCTTTTCACTTGATTTCTTGATAGGCTCTGGTCTAGATTTACCAAGCGCATCTCTTCAAAACAAGTGGTCTTTTTTTAGACATTTGTTCCTCCAGGGGCTTTGTTTTCGCTCACATCTGAATGGCTTGTTCTGTCACTCACTCGTTTTGGTGGATTTTTTACTTAATTTACTTTTAGTGCATCTAATCTACATGCACATGTGAGAATTCTCCCTTGTTGGTAATCATTTTCATCTCTTATGAATTTCCTGTGTTTTCGCTCTTGTACCTCATCCTCATCCTTTTCAAGCTTAGTTTTGCAGAGTCTTCCTTGTTCATAGCTCCCACTTTACTTTATAAGTATTTTATCGGAGTGTGTATTTTCTCTAATTCAATTTCTGCATATTTTATCAGTATCCTCATCATGTTCTTAGAACATTCCATATTGTTGACCCCCACTCGTTTAACATTTCCGTTTTTGGTTCTGGGTACGTTGGCATGGTAAAAATTCTTAGACCTCTTTGGATACGATCGATTTCAAGGTACTTTTGTAAAGCCATAATTTCCCAGCTTTTGTTGATTTCTTTTTTGTATAGTTGTTCTAGCTGTAAAAATAGTTTTTTAAGGAAGGGTTTTCTTTGCGCTGCATATCCGCCCTTTCAGTTGTTTCAGCGCGTTCTCTGGTTTTCAGTTCAAACATTGTGGCCATTTTTTGTTCTCACTTTGCTTTTCTTGCCTCCATTGCCTATTTTCAAAGCCTCAGTGATGCGATTACTCTTTATCTTGTTACGTTGTTAAGTTTCGGTGCTAAGGCTCAAATCCTTGGATCTTGTCAGCATTGCATACCGCTGACTGAAGGAATTCTACTTCAAGAAGCACTGAATGCCGTTACTCTGTTTGTGGTGCTTTACCGGTGCAGTTGCTCCTTTGAAAACAAGTCGCTTCGATCGAGAGTCCAAAAGTACAATTGCTGGTATTTAGTATCTCCACTCACCTCTCTGTGGTACACTAGTTTAACCTTGTGTGCATTCAGGTTTCTAATTTGGACTGATGCTGTTCCGCTCAAAGTAGATGAAACATTTAGAGATCCTTCTGGGCGTTATGTAGGGGTTGTAGGATACATTGGTGGGAAAACTACTGTACTCCTAAACACTTATGCACCAAATACAGATAGCCCTGATTTCTTCTATGGGATAGTGCACATGCAAACAGCATATGTTCACTATGGTATTATGTGGATGGGCGATTGCAATTGTATTCTTGACAGAAATCTAGATACTTCAGGGGTCAGCACTAGGCCACTGTGTAGGTGTTCCCAGACACTGATGGAGGGTTTGAACACACTGGACTTGTAGGAGTTTTGGAGGGCCCGACATGGCCAGACAAGGGGGTACTCATTTTATCCACAACACATGTGAAATTCTCCAGAATAGATTATGCATTTGTACACACAGAACAGGTTGCGGATTTTGGAATAGTCCAATATTTGGACCATACCTTATAGGATCATGTCCCACTGCTGGAGAATGCCTATGTGCTACTGCTTCCGCAGTGGAGTTTCCAGACCCGAGTGCTGCTTGACCAGGTGTTTGGAGAATATTTCACTGGTAATACAGGACTGGTTTTCTTGGCTAGCATAGATCAGGTAATGTTTAAATTGACCATACTGGGCAAGTGCATGAGTGCAACCTATGCGGTGTGGAAGTCCCTGGGGACTACGATTACTAAATTGGAGAACCCCATAGCGGAGATAAACAGGTGGGACCCACACACAGTAGAGATATGGGAAACATGTCAGCATATTGAGGAGGAACTCATTAAAGTGAAGGGCACGCTTATAAATCACGATTACAGAACGTACACTAAACTACTACTTGAACAGTGGGACCAATCAGGTCACCTCATGGCATGGCTCATTAACAGGAAGAAGGGAACTAATGCTATGGTGGCATTAAGGATACGAAAGAGGAAGTCCTGACAGCACAGGGGGATATTCAGCAGAGATTTGTGTAATTTTACACAGTGCTATACGCACAGCAGGAGCAGGACAATGAGGCAGGCACTGTGAAGGTGCTGGATGAGGTGCATCTGCCCAGGGTTGTTGGGGACATGCAAGTGATCTTAAATGCCCCAATAGATGTGGCTGATATTGAATGGGTGACAAAGCATATGAGTTTGAGGAAGGTACCCGGAGAAGATGGACTGCCAGTGGAGTTTTACAAGACTTATTTACACCTTCTGAGCATCCCCTTGTTAGCGATGTACAAAGAAACAATGGAGACAGGAATTCTGCTGGTCTCACTACGGGAGGTGTACATAGTGGTTTATCCTAAGGGAGGGACACAATGGACCGTGAGTCATATAGACCATTGCCTATGATTAATGTAGATCCTGTTGAAGATCTTTGTCCACCAGCTAGTGAGGCAGCACACGTGATTATACATCCTGACCAGGCTGGGTTTGTGGGAGGTTGTAAAACATCCACAAACATACACAAGGCATTCTCATCTAAGAACAGACCACGGGGGAGTGCACCCTTACCAGTCTGGAAGCCCATAAGGCATTTCAATACAGTGGATTGGGTCTTCATGAAAGTGAAGTGCAGTGCTAAGATCTGGGGGTGGACTATCTGAAATGGGTGGGACTTCCATACACAGGGTGTAAAGCTAGAGTGAAGGTGGGTCATAGATTTTAAGATAGTTGGGCAGTGAAAAGAGGAACATGCTCCAGGCTTGGGGATGATGATATTAGTCACTGGCAGGCATGCAATCATATCCATGTATGCCGTTGACATATTATTGACAATCAGGAACCCAGGAGACACGTGGAGTGCAGTGAAGCACATGATGCAGTAAGTTTCAGGTTGAATGCAAACAAATCGGTTCTGTACCTTGCCACTGCTGATCATACACCAGAGGAGGGCCTGTCTAATTTAAAACTTTAGACAATCCCAGGCAAGTATGGATGGTTTGCTTCGACTACTGTACTGGGACCTTGGAGGGCTAGGATTAGCCTGGATGTCTTGAAGCTACTGTGGGATGGTAGGAGTCTACACGCATCACATTTTAAAGTATGTTACTGGGTGGCCCAGGTCCAGAGTGTTTCCATATGGTGCAAGGAGGGGAATATGGGCCAGGTAGTGAGATGGCTCAATCATCCTGTAGAGCTGTTGCCGCTTTGATTGCTTACTGAGAAAAGGAGCGCCCTGCCAATGCAGATCCATATGATCATGCAAGCATTTAAAGATAAATATATGAAGCCCATGGAACATGAGAATCAACCCTAAAATACCTTCACTTCTAAGAAATAGAGGTGGGGACGATGCACCCCAGTGCCTGGAAGATCTATAAGAAGGTTTCAGAATGATTAGATATGCAGCCTTCTCTGACAAGTGGGGAGTGGCAAGCAGATGGTTCTTGGTATACTTTGAATTGGTGGTAGAATGCAGAAGGCATGGTCGGGATTCCTGCTGGAACCGAATACACACATATTGAATCAGACACTGCCCGATATGTATGGCAGTATGAAATTCATCTTGAGGTTATACACACTGCTGCTCCTGCGCACAGCTGACCACATGGCAACTCTGAAAACACAATGGAAAAGGGACATGGAGGAGAACTTGGGGGACGGCAAATGGGTGAACATTCTCAGCACATGCAGGCAGGTCACGTGTATTGCGAAGTTGAAACTGATCCATTATAATGAATGCACAGAGACAATGTAACACCACAGTGGCTACACAAGGTAGACTCATCCAAACTGAAGACTTGTTAAAAATGCAGGTCAGCAATAAACACTTATATATACATATGTGGTGGGTGTACCCAGGGATAGAGAAATTTTGGAATGAAGTGGTTGCTGTACGGAATGACCTTCTAACCAGACTGACACTGCAGCCCAAGGTGCAATCATACTTACTGGGATCTGTGCCCAAACCTAATCACACTAAAGCCAAGAGCAAGGTAGCAGAGCTGGAACTGGTTGGGTCCAAAAATGTATTGTATTGAAGGGGATAATGAGTATATTGCACCCTACGGGGCAATGGATGAGGGTACTTGTCAATTGGGTGTGGGCAGAATATAGAGTGCATCATAGATTTGTCCATAGGAAGACTGGCCACGCGGGGTTAATGGAGTGGAACATGGTGGACATTAGTGTACAAAGAGTAAATGCCAAGCATCATGATATTGCTTGAGAGATATTTTGAGCTTCCTTTGTAAGCTGATCCCATGTCTACGTACCTGTATGATGGTATTTGTGACACCAGTGGTATAGCAGTATCTATACACTACTGACTGTGAGCTTACATGGTGGGTGAAGAGTTTTTTTTATTGAATTGTTATATGTTTGTTGAAAACAATAAAGATAGTTGAAAAAAAGAGGGCTTTCTAGTGAAAAGTCCTTGTTAACAGGTGTTCTCCTGCAGGCAGGATTCGAAGGAGAGGTCGACGACTGTGGCCTGGTAAAGCAAGGTCCTCAATGTGAGCCCGGCTCAAGTAGAAAACTTGCACAGTTGGCATTGACAGCAGGAAAGCTCTGAGATGATGAAGTCCCTATTCTGTACCCAGGAAGGGATCCCTGATCAAATATTGATCCCAAAAACACCCACCAACAAAAACATTGCCGACAAATATTGTATACAAAAATATCGTCATCATATACTTACACAAGTATTTACACAAATATTAATATTTAATTATCGTAAAAAAAATATTGCTAACAATTATATTGACTACAAACATATCGACCACAAAAATATCTAAAATACATAAAAAAAGAAACATAACAAAAATATCGACAACACTATTATCGACTTACAAATAGCCTAATAACTTATACAAAAAATATCGACAATATTATTCAACATTAAATAAACACTCCTCTCAACTACGTAACAATTTTATTAATACAAATATTTAAATAAATACTAAACAAACCTATATGAATCTAGAATATACATAAAATATATATAAATAAATTCACCAATAAATATAAACGTACTTTAGAATTAAAATATAGTCAATGAAACATATTTATTAAAATACATTACATATACAAACATTTTTTAAATTATTAAACAAATGTATAAATTTAATCTTAAAACACCTACAAAACAAAATTAATTATATACCACTAACAAAAAACAAACAAAACACCCTAACTAAAAAGTAAGGGCTACCAAATTCAAAATAATTTTCTCAACCAATAAATTTAAAGTACAACACCATTAACCAATTAAAATGCAGAACTACTTAACTAACAACTATAAAAACAATTAACTAACTTACTAAAATTACTGTTTTTCGGCCAAACACAGAGGAATACTTACTTTGTGAAGAGAGAGAGAAAGACATTCTACAACAACTACTACAACAGATTATACAACAACACAAGTAAGAAAAAGCTTATTTTGTTCACTATTAAATCCTCAACATCCTTAGTATATAAATGTTCTCTTTAGTTAAATTAAAACAAAAGTTCTTATCAGCAACCGCAAAAACAATAATCTACAAAAACTATTTGCTACCTTATCTATTCCTACATAGAAAAGTAACTAATAAATAATAAAGTAGCAAACTATAACTAAAAATTAAGTAACATTGTCTAATATTTTTACAAAGATACAAATTTAACGGACAACTAATACAAATATTTTTCATATCAGCTTCAACAAACTTAATCTAACAAAGAACATCCACCAAATTAAAATCTTCTAATAGAAAAAGTAAGTATACTTATAGTTTAAATAAATATTAACTAAAGAGAAATAGCAATGTATCAAACAATATTATTAATGAAGACTATTTTCTACCACAACTACAGGAATTACAACAGTGAAACTTCAATAAAAAGAAATAAAGCCACAAAAAAACAGAAAGAACAATATTGAAATTTTAAATTACTAATTAAACATGTTTATATAACTATTGCATATTTACTAAAAACACATATATTTGTCTTTACAGATACACCCTAGAAATGGCTAAAGGATCTACTTTTATCACATCACAAAAATGAAAATGAATGCTCAGCTACATGGGTTATACCTACACCCAAGCAAAAGTAAAAGATAACAAAACACATTGAAAATGTAGCAAATACTATTCAACAGCATGTTATGGTAGAGCTACAACTGTAGATAACAATGTTGTAAATGTAAGAGAGCATAACCACCCACCCAATGTGACCGAAGTAGAAGTAAGGGAAGCTTTAGAAACAATTAGAGAAGCAAGCACAGGCTCCCAACAAACAAGCACTGAAATTTTGAAAAATGTATTAACAAAAATACCTGAACACGTAACAGCACAGTTGCCCTCGGTCCCCAACCTCAAACGATTAATAGCTAAAACTAAAAGAGCATCCGATCCAACTCCACCACCCCAAACCTTTCAAAAAATAGAAATAATACTGCAATATACTATTATCCATAAAGAAGACAAATTCTTGATGTATTTTTATTTATTTATTTATTTAGTAAGCGCTGCACTCACCCCAAGGGATATCAAGGCACTGGTCGCAAATATCCTGGTACAGCTGTGGACAACAAAAGCCATGATAAAAGAATTCTTATTTTTGCAACAAATAATAACTTGCAAAAATTAAAGAATTGTGAAACATGGATGATGGGCGGAACATTTAAAGTGTGTCCAAAACCATTTTACCAACTTTATACCATTCATGGTGAATATCAAGAAACTAATATTGCCTTAATTTATACATTGCTGCCAAATAAAACAAACCCCACCTACATAGAACTATTAACAACAATAAAACAATTGACAGATAATTTTTCTTTCCTCAAAGGATAATAATAGACTTTGAAATAGCCATGATACAAGCTAAACTAAAAATATACCCACACACTGCCATACAAGCGTGTTATTACCACTTTAGTCAAAGTATATGGAGACACCTCCAAAAATCTACCTTAAGTGTCGACTACTCTACCAACAGCAACTTTGCTTACCAGATAAAAAAATTAATTGCACTAGCATACGTACCAACAACAGAAGTGCCAAATTACTACAATATATTAATTGACAGTCCTTTCTACCGCACTAATGCAAAAAAATGTACTCCCTTGTTAGATTATTTCGAAGACACCTGAGCTAAGAATTGAAAAATCTTTATCAAAAATAGGACCAAAACTGAGCAAACAAGCAATAAATATGTATGAATACCTTCAACAAAAAGCAAGAATGTATCCAAGTATCCAAGATCTAGAATACATAGACCTAATAGCAAAATCCATTCTTTAATTAAATACAAATAGCAAACAGTGAAAACATATAAAAGACAGAAGAAAAATAATTTACTATTTATATAAGTTAAATTATGTCATGAAATGTCAGATATAAAATAATATTATATGACATAATATAACTAATACAAAAATTAAATTCACAATAAAATATTACCCATCCAAAAAACAGAATAAACAAGAACTTACGGATGTAGCTGTAGAATATAATCGAAATAGACGATTTAAAAACCAGTTTAAGGGAAAAACAATCCATATAGTAATGACAAATCCCAAAAAATGGAAAAATACAACTGTATAAAAAAAATCCAACGTAGCACACCTCTCAATAACGAAACCATAAAAACCCGAAAATATTTCACTATGAAAAAACGCACCAAAATCGAGAAAATAAGGAAATGTATATAAACTTGTTGTAAAACAGTAACAACAATTTCCTTTATTTAAAAAAAAAAACGAGAACAATTCCGTCCGTTCACCAAATCTGGCACCTGTAAATAAAATACAAACAACACCCACCCATAACAAATAATAGACCCACAAATAGAAATAAAAACATATAAAACTTATGAACACACATAATAAAATAGTAAGCTCAAAACATTAACATTACATTAACATTAGACAGTAAACAAACTATGCAATCACTAACCTACGTAAATATCACTTACATTTCACAACAGTTAAATAACACTCTTACTAACACATATACACTACCACTAACTAAACACTACCTTCAAACTAACTTAAAAGTAAATAAAATCAAACTTACAGTAACAAACATGAAGCAGCTCCCAACCGCGAGGTTCCGACTTCACAAATGACCCAAACAACGATGTAGATAGTCTACAAACTGAACTAAGTAAAACAAAATGGCGGCATAATTAAAACAAAAATAGGACTTAATCCCAATAGAAATGAATTGGAACAAATAATAAATTGTTGAAAAATGTCTTAAATGTTTTATTTTTTTTAAATGTGGAAAATGAACATAATAATATTGTAAAATATACATTAATTGTTATATATTAAAACATATATAATACAAAAATTAATGTATATTAAAAATATGTTTATAACATTAATTTTTTATTCACTTATAAAATACAAATGTTGAAAAATGTAAAAAAAAAATCATTTATAAATATAAACAACACAATAAAGACTGTATATTCATTACACAATTATACTATGTTACTTTATAATGATACATGCATTACAAATAATTAATAAAGTGTTTAAAAATGTGTAATTCATTTGTATATGTATGCCATTAAAGATAATTTATTTAAAAGTACAAAATATATGACACAATATTCAAATAAAATATTTTAAACAATAACAAGTTGTATTTATTTACAATATTGTAATAAAAAAAATTAATAATCATAATTCACAATTATAACTCCAAATACAGTAAAATATAATAAATTACTATTCTAATTCCAAATCCAATATAAATCATTGAAAATGTTGGACAGTAAACCATAATAATTTACTATATTAATGCCAAATCCAAAATAACTCAGGGAAAGTGCTGGACAGTAAACAATAATAATTTACTATTCTAACTCCAAATCCAACATAACTCAGGGAAAGTGCTGGACAGTAAACCATAATAATTTTTTATTCTAACTCCATGTCCAACATAAGTCAGGGAAAGTGCTCGACAGTAAACCATAATAGTTTACTATTCTAACTCCAAGACCAACATAACTCAGGGAAAGTGCTGGACAGTAAACCATAATAATGTACTATTCTAACTCCAAGACCAACATAACTCAGTGAAAGAGCGGGACATCAAACCATATTAATTTACTATTCTAACTCCAAAACCAATATAACTCTGGGAAAGTGCTGCACATTAAACGATAATAATATACTATTCTAACTCCAAGACCAACATAACTCAGTGAAAGAGCTGGACATTAAACCATATTAATTTACTATTCCAACTCCAAAACCAATATAACTCAGGGAAAGTGCTGGACAGTAAACCATAATAATTTACTATTCTAACTTCAAGACCAACATAACTCAGAGAAAGAGCTGGACATTAAACTATATTAATTTACTATTCCAACTCCAAGACCAACATAACTCCGGGAAAGTGCTGTATATCAAACCATAATCAATTTTAATTTTTAAAAATCACAATTAAAATTTAAACATTTAATATTTTTTTCAATAATAATTATTTAAAATTCAATAAATCGTAACACAACATTTTTAAAGTACTACCCACCCTTATCACCTATAAATACAACACCCCAACGCTAAATTATAGACACATTTTAATAATATATAACATCATTTCATAACAGTTTAAAGTTCTATTTTCAAAATTAAATTTTAAAAAAATAACATTTTTCAACTTCTAATTTTCTAAATTTCTATAAATTGTAACAGAACATTTTTAAATTACTACCCACCCTTAGCCCCTATAAATACAACAACTCACTGCAAACATATATACAAAATGTTATAATATATAACATAATTTCATCAAATATTATATTTCTAATTTCAAATTAGAAATTTCATAAAATTTAATTTTTTATCTTCTAATTTTCAAAATGTCTATAAATTTTAACAGAAAATGTATAAATTACTACCCCCCCCTTATCCCCTGTAAATACAACAACCACTCCTAAAATATATACACATTTTGATAATATGTAACATAATTTCATTAAATAAAAAATGGCAAATGTCAAATGAAAAATTTCAAATTGTAAATTTTTTTACTTCAATTTTTTTTATTTTTAGAATGTTAACACATTTTTAAATTACTACACACCCTTATCCTCTATAAACCCAACAACGCAATCCTAAAATATTTACAAATGTAATAATATATGACATGATTTAAGTAAATAAGACATTTCTAATTTCAAATTAAAAATGTCAAAATTTAAAAATTATTTCCTTCTAATTTTATAATATTCTATAAATTTTCACACAACTTTTTTTAAATTACAACCCACCCTTATCCCCTATAAACCCAACAACCTGCTCCTAAAATATTTACTAATATTCAAAATTAATAAACAATTTACATTTATATTTTTAAATTACTACCCACCCTTATCCCCTATAAAATAAATATCCTGCTCCTAAAATTTAAACTAAAAAAAACATAATTAGAAAATAACATTTATTATTTACATAAAAACATAAACAATATGAAAAACATAACTATTAAACAACTAAAAAATGTGTATTCCATTAAAAACATAATATCGATATAAATTACATCGATATGTATTACAACTATGTTTACTACATCGATATTTCACAATGTCGCTATTTCTGCACTACAAAAAAAATGATATTTCCTACATCGATATTTAAGACATCGATATTTAACACAGACAACATTCTTACCTCGATATTTCTTCTTCTTGATATTTCCCCATCGATATTCTTGCTATACACCCCCAGGAAGGTATCGTCTGCAGTCAGATACTGTTTAATGTTGACCTCAGAAAAGTACCTTTAAGTTAGGGCTTTTGAAACTTTTCATAATGTCAAAATCCCTTTAGTGGGGGAAAATGGCCAGTTGAATCCAACTGGTTGCCGTGGCTTTGGAGTGTCTGCTAGTTCTCTGGAGGAAAGGTTCTTACAAGGTTTCCAAACATCCAGTTTTGCAGGTTTTAGTGTCAGAGGAGTACAGTCTAACAGCAGCCAATGGTCCAGTACCTTGTGAGAACCACTTTGGGATTAGGACTCGCTCTCTCAGAAGCCATCAACAGGTCCAGGGCAAACCTAGTTGTAACTGGTCAGCTGGGCTGTTGGTAAATGTAAGATTCTTCACTTTTCTGGTGCCCATCAGCTTAACAGGTGGTCAGCCAACTGACCGTTGGAGTACACGTCTCCGTCCTGGGTACAAGTGAAAGCAAGTTCAGCCTCTGGGGTCTCTCTTGACAAGTTCAACATCAGGTCCAGTCTTCTTTCTGTATCAAGGGATGCCAGACTTATGCCTGGCACCAGCTTGTGGGCGGGGAACAAATCTGTGACCAATAGGGAAAACGTTCCCTGGGGAACCCAACCCACTTTGACATAATTTCTTGGGAGATTAGCCCTAAACATTCACACTGTACACTACTCTTCAAAAATGTAACATGGCAAAACATTTATTCCCCTGGGTAGAGCTCTGGGCACACCCCTGGGGCGCATTTAGGGGTTTGAATGACAGAACCATGCATGCCTAAACCACACATGTCGTAACAATTTTGTCTGAACTACCAGTGCATCTTTACCAAGCATGCCTTTACCACAAATTTGATATAAATGCATGATTGCTAAAGGGATATGTGGTAAATTGCATATTCCATCCCACCTGCCCTGGGCCTTAACACCTGATACTCCAGCCCTGTAATCTACTCTACCCTAGCCCTTAAAACTACCCTGACCCCTCACCCTAAGCCCTAACGCTCGGCTCCTGCCTCAAAAACAACCCCGACCTGAGCCAGAGTCACTAAACATGCGTCTATGGTCTGAACTGTCAACTAAAAAGAAGGGCACAGCAAGGGCCAACCTAGAAGACTCTCTAGAGCAACTTGGACTCCGGGGCTTATGGGAGACCTCTGGGACACACCACAACTTTAAAAAACTTGTCAACAAGACTAGCAAAAGAGACTCCTTGCTGAAGTACAAAGCAATACCAGTGGCAAGAGTACTTGATTGGTTCATCTTACACGGTTACACAAAGGCAGCCCCTTAAACCTATCTAGGCACTATATTCACCATAACCTCTACGGAAGAATGTCTAATGTATTGTCCAGGCATTTTACCCTCAGTTTTCCACCTATCACCACGGAAGTGCCCTTCGTAGCCACATGGTTGTGGACTGTGTTGGGAGTAGAGTGAATTTAATCTCAACTTGCTATGCACATCTAAAGACCTTTCGAGTGAATGTAGAGTACTGCTGAGACCGCTCTTCAACCTCAAAAAAAAACAGACATGCTGGAAGGAGCTAAAAGCATGCTTCTCTGCCGCATGGTAAGATTCCTGACCATAGCCGAACAAAAACTAAATAGTAGAGCTACAGATTAAGGTTTAGCAATCACTTGGTGGTATCTGTGATGGCTACCTAAAAATAAAATAATTTCAGGAGCCACCTGATAATTATTGATCTTAAATCTATAGAGGAATGGAAATAGTTTACCATAGGCATAAAGTAATTTACAATTTGTATTCTGGCCTATTTAGCACATAAACTGCTTAATTTGAGTGGACATAATGTATTTTGTAATTCTAATTGTTGCTTACTAAGGCAGAACAAGCTTATAAATTGCTTAATTTGCACAGACATCTTTTTAATTATAAATCTAACTATTTCCGACTTTGCACAGCATTGCGCAATTCGCACATTGTCGTTGAATTCGAGTGATAAGAGGCCAAGGGACTAACTCAGCTAGTTGGCACGTGACACAGCTATTTCAACTTTATTACATTTTAAAACATTGGGTGGAGTCCCATATTTGGCACACAGGAGAAACGTATGGCAGTTTACATACACTGTCAGCTGATTAATAAAATGTTTTAACCTTTTATTGTTAGAAAGCAATGCATGTTGGGAAACATGTTTAAATGGGCCACTGTTTACTTTTCTATTCTTAACCTTGTTTCACTTATTTTTGATCATGTATGTTGTTGCAACGAATAAAATGAATCATGGAAATAAACATACTTACTTACTTACCCTGACCCGCCCGTCCAGAGCCCTAAAACCAACCCTATCCTGTCCTTAACACTACCCCTTCCCCTCCTCCTGCCCTTTCGCTTAAAACACTGCCCCATGCCAAAACTACCCTGACCCCAGCAGCTCCCATCCTGAGCCCTAAAACTGACCCCCTCCCCGGAAAACTGCATGAGCCCTAACCCGGCATCAGACCTTAAAATTAGCCCAATCCCCCCACCCAGAGCCCTAAAAACCTGCCCCTTCTAAAAAAACAACCCCAACTCCCCCCGCCCCTAGCCCTAACACTGACCCCATCCTTAAAAACGAACCCCCAAACCTGGCCACAGTGCCACTTACCTTTCCATGTCTGAAGCTTCCTGTCCCAATGCTTCCTGTTCTTCTCCCCACCCTTTCAGACATATAGACCGCTGTCTCCCTTAACTTCGCATATGTGTGGTCAAGGCAGGCGTGCTGTTCAGGCAAGCATGGCTCAGCCTGCGTTGTAAAGGCTGTTTCCCATCTAGGGATATGAGAAACTCCCCAAGTAAATTTAAAAAAAGCATTTACCTGTTCCGGCCGCCTGGTGCCTCTCCTCCGTCCTCTTCTTCCTGTCTCCACCGGCAGCAGGAAGCAGAAAGAAGCACCAGGCTCTCCATAGCCAATTACAATGCTGCAATGCAGCGTTGTGATTGGTCTAAGCACTGTGATTCAGCACTAAGAGGGCCGGCCAAGCGGTCAAGCACACTTAAGGAATGCAAACCACGCCTCTCCTTGCTCTGGCCAGCACCGCCTGCGAGCCACAACTTCAATAGCAAAAATAAAATTATAATAACGATATGTTATTATCATTTTATTTTTCCGTTTGAGCAGTGGGATGATGCTCCCCCACCTTAGCGGAGGAGCCACCACTGGGTGGTTGCAAGGTGACAGTAGGGAATTGACTCTTAAAAGGCTACCAGCAGCTTTAGGCAGAAATGTCACTATTTCAGAAACTTCGACTTTGGCATTAAGATGGAGTGCGACAGAGAATGGTGTTGATGTTCAATGCAATACTGAAACTGAGTGTGGCACGGATGCAAATGAGGTGAGGAATGGTGGTAGTGAAGAGCTGAAGGGAGACAACCAAACGGGAAACAATGAGAGTGATGAATATACATAGGACTTCAGCACGGTTGTATTAATACTGACGATTGTTTACGTAATATTACAATTTATGCCTAATGTTTGATTTCTTATTGATAGGACAATGTTTTATTTGCATTTTGGTTCTTGAATAAGCTTCCTTTGTTAATTTCGTTTTTCATTGAAGTTGGGGGGTATTATGTGTGTATTTGCATGCTTTGCACTCTGATATGGAATTAATATTATTTGTGGTAGGTTCTCTGTAGAGCACCAGGTTTAGAGTGTTGAAGTTAGCGAAGGCTCCAGACATCTGCCCTGTAGGAACTTTCTTCCGTTATTCGAATACATCTTCTTGGAAATCACTTATTTTGCGGGGTTATTCCTCACACAACCCATACCTATGCTCACCCTCAGCACAAAACTATTGAGTGTGTTTGCAGGTGGGAGCTCAGCACATGATGGAAACTCTTATGCTCTCAAAATATTATGGCCCAGATTTACTAAGGACTTATGTTGTTCTTGCATCACGCAGGTCAATGCAAGGCTACTCAAGTGATATTTACTAAGTGATGCAAGGGGTGATTTGCGACACCTTGCATGAATTTGTAAAGACATGTAACTAAACGGAGCAGACTGTGCTGTGTTGCCTTTCATTTCAAAGTGGTAGGCATTCTTTGGGTGGAGCCTGGGAAGTCCCCTGCATCCACCCATAGAATTTGGCGCAACTCTAGATTTAGATTGCACCAAAATTAAGCTCCTCCAGAAGATGGCCTGAAAAGGAAACATTTTTGTATTTCTCCTTGTTTATTCCTATTTCTATAATAAGTGATGCACTCCACATCACACATCCAAAGAGGAAATTGCCTCTTAGGATTGTTTTTGTGCTGAGAGGAAAAGCTTCTTGCACAAAAAACATCCTGCATGTAATGCTGGAACCTCTGCACCATGGCACATGTGCATTGGGGCATTGCAGCACACAGTACCCCCAACGCAAGGAGGGAGCAGAAGTACACCATCTCTTAGTGGATGCAGCATATTTCTGCCTTTCTTGTTTAAGTCAAAGCAGCACAGCAACTTCCCTTGCGTTGTTGAGTTGCATGGAACTTTAGTGAATATGTCCATATATATTTTAGTCCTGTGTTTCCAGTAATAGTGAAATGAAAATCACTTGAACTAAAGGGAAATTAAAAATGTAACATAAGGACTACTGAGCGAGGACTGTATCTGTTTTCAAAAGAAAACATTCAAGATAATCGTTTCATATAGTTCCTAGGAGTTGCCTATGAGACATGCTAACATGCTTGGCAACTCCTTCTTGGAAAAAGTAGAGGCTAATATAACTGAAATCGCACCAAATCAAACAGAATGCATCCAAGATTGACAACGATGTTTGGGATAGAAATAGGAGTCAATTGATGATAACAGTCTCTTCATTTATTTTTTCAGAATTCACCACCATGGAGTTAAATATAAATGTGGGAAAACGGCTCTGTTTTGAAAGAGACATTTAAGACATCCTTGGGCGATTCATTTATCTATAATCGATTCTTCCATGATGTCAACTTAATGCACCTGCGAGCCAGATGCAGACATGAGCATTTGAAGGCATACTACTTTTATTTGTGTCTTGAACCAAAGATGCGGTTCCTTGAGAGGCTGGGTGTGCTATACCGATGACCAGGGAGCATGTTTCCTTCCTGTTCCAATGTGTAGTGGATATATTTGGTTCCCTCTTTTGCCTCTAGTCACACCATTTACATTTTTAGGTATTAGAACTTGACGAAATATGCTAATACCTAGCCAGATGGCAATTTTCTTTGCACCCAGAGATGTTTATAATCTGCTAAGATTGGAACTAGTATCTACTTCATACATTTACTCTTAGCTATTTCTTTCAATAAATCCCATGAAGCGGGAGATCTGAGTCATTTTTTGGGTTTCTCTTTGTCAGTCTGTGCTGTATCTAACTTTTATTGACCCAAAATAAAAAAGACCATTTCTGTTGAGCTGGTATTCATTATTTGTACAGACTAAGACCAAAAGGCCTCTGGATTATGTTCTTTTTTTAATGTTAATCATACATTAGTGCAATATTCATTATTTGACTAATACTGTCTAAGGAGAGGGCACACAAAGTAATTCAGGCACCACAGGAGAGCCAACTGATCCCCCTGTTCCAAGCCTATACATTGCTGTTGTGAGTAATGCCCTTGTCATTTAGGGGTATATTTACTAAGGTGACTCAAATTGATGCAAAATATTTTTTTACTAATTTACTTTTCAGCACAAAACCTGCATTATGCTGGAAAATTGTTTAAAAGTAGCGCAAAGCAGCATGTGGCACTGCTTTGCATTACTTAGCACAAAGGGGGTGTTCAATTAGTAGTGCATGGGCGTTCCCATGCAACTACCCAAGATTTCTGATGCAAAACCCTATTTACTAAAATAAAAGTAGGCAGGGTGTTGCATCAAAAAATAGTGTCCTCATCAACCAAGGTACTATCAAAGAGAAATGCTTTTATTTCTCCTTTCTTTTCTGACTTTGCATGTGTGCTGCACTGTACATCACACATACAAGGTGGAAAAAGTTTTAAAGTTAGTCTAAGTATAGTATTTTTTACTGGAAGGATATCCTTCCAGTACAAAAACTATGCTAGACTCCTGCAGACACCCATGCACTATGGTGTAAAGGTGTGTGCGTGGCGTGCAGCAGCACATTTCAGACCTTGCGCTAGGGTGTGGTGATAAGAGCATTTTGCTCAAAGTTAAGCACAATTGCTTTGATACAGAAGAAGCTGCATTTTAGCAGCTCCCTCTCTTTCAAAGCAATGCCGGCTACTGCAGGATGCGGGGAGCCGGCAGGCAACGCGGGGGCCCACAGGCTTCCCCCTCAGTCCCCAACACTAAGTGGGTGCCTGTGTGGGACCAGGGCATCTACACTAGAGCCAGGGTAAATGGGGACGAAATTGGTCAAGCTGGGGGGCTCGTGGCCCCCTCCTTTTAAATGTATAGTAAGTTATTTTATTTGTTAAAAGCCAGGCTTCAGGGGATGGGGTACCCAGAGCTGAAATCGGTCTGGGGCCGCTCAACCTCCCTCCCTTTAAATTAGTAAAAACATTTATATTTAAAATTCTGGGCCTTTAGGGGATGGGGTCCCCGGGGCTGAAATTGCCTCAAGGACAGTGGCCATGTGCCCCCCTCCACTATTCAAAATGTCCCTGCCCCCAGGGGGATAAGGACCCCATGGCTAAAATTGGCCCATGAAAGGGGCAGCACACACTGCTCTCTAAATACCTTAAAAATAAAAATAAAAAAAATGGCAAGTCACTTGAAGCCCCGCCTCCCTTCTTCACCACTCTGCAAATGCACCTCTTGGTGCACTGTTGGTTGGGGATAAAGTCCCATTGGATTCTGAGGGTCCTTGGGGGTCAACAAGCCCTCCTGTTATCTCCAGTAAGTTCCAAACAGCCTGATTGCTGAGAGGACTACTGAGGCCACACCCCTTTCTACTCCACTCCGCAAACACGGCTCCTGGTACACTTCCGGTAGGTAAATGAAGTCCTCTTGGCTCGAGAGGATCCTTGGGGGCCAACAAGACATCCTGTTACCTCCAGTCAGTCCTACACAACAGGATTGTTTAGAGGTCTTCTGATGCCACTTTTCTCCTCCACTCTGCAAATGCACCTCCTATCGCACTACTTGTTGGGGGATGAAGTCACCTTGCCTAATGAGAGTCCTTAAGGCTAGAAACCCCTCCTGTTACCTCCAGTAAGTCCAACACAGCGGGCTGATGAGAGGTGTTCCAAGACCACACACCCTTTTTCCATCACTCTGCAAATGCACCTACTGGTGCACTACTGGTTGGGGGATGAAGTCCTCTTGAAAGCTGAGGGTCCTTATATGCCTCCTGTTACTTCTAATAAGTGCGACACAGCAGGATTCGTGAGAGCTGGTTGGAGGCCATACCCCCTTTCTCCACCACTCTACAAATTTGACTACAAGTTAAAAAAGCATTGAAATTCACTGAAGGTTAGTGGGACATTATAGTCAGGAAATAGAAATTTAAAAAAACTTTAAAATATATATATTTGAGTGTGTGTATATATATCATATGTTGTTTGTAATGCTACTTGACATTGTTTATATTTTTTCACATTGATAATGTTATGGTTGTAAAATCATGTGAATAGATTTTATTGATAATTCTATGATTGTGCAAACATATAATATATATTGTATGTACTATATTTAGTTAATATTAGAACAATTTGCATTGTATCATACAAACTAGATAATACAGATGCAAACAATATTTCGAATATTCAATTCGTATATAATGTATATTCACATTTTTCAAATTATTTATTATCAAAATATACTTCTAAGTGGCAGATGAAAAGATAAATACATTAAAGAAAAGAACTAGACTTTATCATTTCTATAATGCAACTTTCTAAAATGTTGTCTAAAATGTTTCTAACAATTATTTAAATTGTTTCTTAGAGCATCTGATTTTGAGTTTGCCAATCTACCGAATGCAGAAGTGGCCGGTTACAAGAATTCACCAGGCATGAAATAGGAAGTATGATTGTTCATTGATAACCCTATTGTATAGCCAATTCTCTCCATTAGCTCCCAGCAACGGCCCAAGACTTATAAAAGTTAACAAGGTTTTTAACTCTAGGTACAATGACATCACTGTGCGTGTGATGTAACATGGAACCTTGCGTTACAAGTTTATACAGATCTTCCCTCTTTTAATTGAACAATACTAGAAACATTAAATGTTTAACATTTTAAAGACAAATAAGCATGATGTCATCATGTATAGAGCTGAGTTTGGAAAAAAAGCAATTTACAGAATGAAAAATATTAACATTACAATCTTCGACCTGGAGGTCTGTAGCTATGTGTCAAGGAATCAAGACATACACGAATGCTGCTCAACAAAATAAAATAAAACAAACTTACTTTAAAATATAATCCTGGAATCTCATATGTATCTTTATGGATTGATCCACAAGGCTCCTAGAATTTGATAAATTTCTAGATGTATCCAACATATATTCAGAATAATTATTTTGACCAGTATTTTATTTCATTGACTTTTGGCCCTTTAATTTTTTTCAATCTCTTCTGCATTATGTAAACAGGAAACCTCCTAATCCGATGATCAAATTAACCAATTAGTAAATTCACCAGAAAATCTGAAGAGTTATCCATACCTGCACAAGGACACATCCCAATACAGCTCAACTGCTACACCTTTCTGTCACTTAGGCAAACTGAACTCTTCAAACATCCCAACATCTTTAATTGTTCTGAAAAGAATGACCCCCTTTGAAGAATGTCCTTGTTTCTTAACAGTTACCCAGCCCCTGTCTGACAATTCCACTTCAAAGCTTGAACTTTTGATTCATAATGCTTCTGATAAACTTATTGAGATTTCATACTGTTACCCCTTACCACACCTGTAAACAATTCTGTCTTTTTATTTTTGCAGTTATTATATAGCGCAAACTAGACATAAAGACATTGGAATGTTTTACATGAGCACCAGTTGCATTACAAAAGGAAACATTACATTTTGGTAGGTATGGGGAGATTAAGGGCCTGATGTATGACCAGCTATTTTGTGACGCGCAAATTCCGTCGCAATTGCGACTCACAATTTGCGAGTTGCAAAACTGGATGCACAACAGTGTGTTTAACACTGTTTGCAATTCCCACTGGAGTCCCAAATTGCGTGGCTCATGAATATTAATGAGCCTCTCACAATTTGCGAGCCCATCGGGAATGGCAGACCCTCCCTGGTATGGTGGCCTACGGCCTACTGGGCTCAGCAGACCACCATGTCTGGGACTGCTTTTAAATAAAGCAGTTTTATTTTTGTGGAATGCAGCTCATTTTCCTTAAAGGTGAAACAGGATGCATTTAAAAAAAAAAGTTTTCGTATAATTTTTTAAGGGCAGGTCCTTTTAAGGGCCTGCCCTTAAAATTATATTTTCAGAGCCTGTCACAAAGGAGAAGGGGTCCCATATGCGACTCCATCACCACCCTCTTGATGAGGGTGATACTTTGCAAGTTTTTTGCAACCACAATTGCGGTCTCAAAACATTCGTACATGGTTTAGACAGTTGCTATTTGGAAGGGAAAGCCCCTTCCAAATAGCGAGTCTCTAAACACTTTTTTGCGAGTCACAATTCAATTGCGACTCGCAAAATTGTGTTAGTACATGGCCATACCAATGTTAGCATTACCAAACCGGTCGCTAACCCATTCGCACATGCTAAAATTGGTCGTACATCTAGCCCCTAAGTGATTTGCCCAGAATTACAAGATGTTGAGCTGACACCAAGACTCGAACCTGGTTCCCCAGCTCCAAAGTCAGCAGCTCTGGATGTTTCGCCACATCCTCTCATCTTATTGGACTCATTCATACATCCCATAATATCCTTGGTGTAGGGTTTCCTAATTCTCATTAATTCAAATGAACCATATCCTGTGACTGAGGGTGTTGATAGATAAGCCAAAAGCATTTATCTCACTTCTACTTCCCAGCTAGCTGGATTGTACCCTTGATCATGCGATTAAATCTCATGTCTGCTACATTTCCTGCAGCATGATACAGAGAAGTATAATGACATATATTACAATAAAATTCCTTTCTAAGAAATGGTCCACAATGATAGAGAATGCTTTAGTCACTAAGGATTTTTTGTGTAATCCTTCTACTATAATAACACAGTTCAAAAACTTAACCACATAATTACTGTCAGCTCTTTCAATTATCTCAAGTTCCACCATTTTTTAGAAATGGTCAACGATTACCATGACATATTTATACACACTTTCTTTCTATTGTATGGACCTCATGACTTCAGTACCCTAGTCCCCCACACCACCTAAAGGCATCAGTGTAGGGTATTCAAAGTCTCATCAGCATTTAAAAACTCAGAACAGACCCTTACAAATTGTTCAGTATTAATATCAACTCAGAGCCAATAATATATTCCCTTAATCGTTCTCTTCATGTTCACAATGCCAAGATGTCCCACATGACAAAATTGAAGGAAGTTCATTCTTAATTCCCACTTTTGGGTGACCATCCTTCTTTCAAATAATTTTGTTTTTTTTCAATGTTTTTATTTATTTATTAACATTTTCAAGCATGAAAAAGTAACATTTTGCAGTGTCATTACAGAAGCTCTTTCACTCCATTCACAGTGATTTTCTTCAGCAGTTAATCTCGGAGCAGTGGGGGTACAGGGAGCGGAGCAGCCTTACTCCAGGGGATCCAGGCAGAAGAGTCTTGTACAAGAAAAGGGGGGACACAGGGCCCCCCAAGCTGAAGAACATGCCAGGAATCTGCTGGCTAAATCTCAGCACACTTGTTCACTGACACATTACACCATACTTTCTGCTAACGTCTCATTTTCCACATGGGGGTGTACCTCACCTGATGATCCAATCCTTTCAAATAATATTTATTATCAATAGGGTCACTGCTTCGTTTCTAGGTGGATCACCACTCTTCATTGTTGCTTGCCACTTATGATTTCTCACAATCATTTACAGGAACTTCTTTTAAGGTAAGCGGTATTCTGCTAAGGCACCAGCCACTCTATTCTTGGCCCCAGAAACATATGGCACTCTTTAATCAAAATGTTGTTTCACAATGTGTGCTGACACTCTTTGTGACCCACTGGAAAGCAGGAACCTGCAAGAGTGAGATACAGGGGTAGGAAGTGTCTGAAAGCAGTGGTATACAAAAAGCCTGCACAGCCCTCATCTTATGCCCCCCCTCCCCCCCTCGAGCTCCAGGAGCCCCCTCGGGCACTGTCAGGATTCTAGCCTGAGAGCTCCACACTGTGTTTGCAGCGTTGGGGCCCCCTGCATATACTTTGCAGGGGGAGGCACAAGTTTTGTTACAAGAGGCATGATGTTGTTTTAAGACTACAAGCCTTGGTATTTAACACACCAGCCTTTAATTGCACAGAGGGTTGGCCACTGGCACTCATTATTTGACTGCATCATTCGCCTCCCCTAAATCTGAAGGGGCATTTTGTACCACATACAATATCCATCAGCTCTTCTACCTTTAACCTCAAATGTGACCCACCTGAAACACTTCTTTAGAATGAGTTCATCTGTGAAGTTATCAAGACAAATAACACTAGGTTCCAAAGTGTCTCTGCAGTTCCCACAAATTTACCCATTCGCACATCTTGGTTTACTATGGTATATGGTGCTCTGGAATATTCAGCAATACTTATATCAATGCCTGCAATACAAAGTTCACAGTTAGTTTTGTTGCAGAATGTCAAGCGGAGCTCTAGTTCACCCTCAGGCACATGTAGCACACAACTATCATTAACAAAGCCTTCCCTTCTGGGCAAATTTGGCTCTTATTCTTCTTTCACATGCTCAACTTTTGAATTAAGGCTTTTCTGTTTGTCTTTCTTATTACATATCCTTACCCAAATAATCCACGATCATTTTTGATTCCTAGTTGGTCAATTTCTTCTATCGACCACATGATCAGAACTGCCTCCTCTCTGTAAAAAATAATAATAGCAGTTACATTTTTAGTCTAACTACATTCTTTTTTATGGATTTCAGTTTCTAACTTCTATCACTTTATTCTTCCCGATAGCATTTATTTTACCTTCAATCGCAGTAATTTTCTGAGATGGCATCATAGCTTTTTGCATCTGTCAGAAATCTCAGCCATCCTCACCATCATTAATACATCTCTAAAAGCTGCTTCACCATCATAATATTTCCTGTATGGATTTATTTGTTGAATGCATAATAATCTGCTCTCTAGTTACCTCATGAAATAACCAATTTCCTCAGGGCTGAAATATATATTTCTATCAGCTCCTTTTGTTCTTGTTTCCTTTTGAAAAACCTATTCTCTATCAATGGCAACACAAACTACAGGAGAATAATAGCAATCCATATCATCCAGTGTATTTAAATAGACATCATCTACTCCAACTGCTCCCACTTCCTTTGTCTTTTAATTGCATTGTTGTATTCCATCCGGGCCTAGAAAATTGAATAACATCCCTTTCTTTCTCTCTGGTGTCATTTTGTATTGGTTCCGTACAGGTCACAAATTATTCTTTCCATTCATTCCTTTTCTTTGTTGGTTCCTCTGAAATCACTTGAATAGAATTAGCGGAGTCAAGACAAAATTCCGTGAAACGCACTATAACAACATCTTCCTAAATTACCTTCTACCTCGCTGTCACCATAGATGTACTTATGTTTCCTAGGATGGAGACGGCTGGATTTCACTTACATTTTATAATCTCTCATGAATGCATATTTTAGAAACAAAATATCACATTGTGAATGCCAGATTCATTATTTTCTCCAGATAATGCACATGCCTCCCCCAAAGCATCAAAATTGCCAGAGGGACATGGACGTCACTTAGGAGTCGACACAGCGACTTCTGGCTTGCCCATGGCTGCCCCTGGCATTGCCTTTGTGATCCCTGACCTTAGAGATGACAAAATGTGTGACAAAACCACACTGGCTGCTCCTCTGATATATGTCGGTTGGAGCTCCACTTCCCTTGTTTTTTGTCATTTTTTAATACACCAATAGTGAATAATGTAGCATTATTCACTATTATTGTGATAAAGAATGGATTACAAGTAGCTGGAATGTGACCCTCCCTGGTAGCTGAGGTAGGTAAAAAAATGCTTACAAATATATGTTGCATGCGTGCTTGTGGGTGAGATTGTGCTTATTTGAGAGAGAGTGTGTGTATATGTGATGCGTGTGTATGTGTAAGCTTGTGTGTGTGAGTGAAAATTAAATGGTCAAATGTTGTGTGATGTCATTTACGCTATCCTTGGCATTTTAGTGAATTGACTTTCATGCTGACAGACTCTGCCATCCATCCTTCTGTTGACAAGATCCATCATAATGGGTGAAGCATCGTGCTAGAGAGAGATTTATGATTCCCCCTAATCAATTTATAAATATACATGCGTTGGGGGGGCTCTAGAGGGCGCACAAGCGGAATGGCTGCTTAAGCTCGCAGCTCCCGCTTCCTGGATCCTCATCCTCCATTTATCCTCTACCACGGGATGCATAATCGATTAATTTCCCACTGATCTGCTGCAGGACACCTGTCCCCGCACTCGACCCAAGTTTGGCGGCACTACGAGGCTCAAAGCCGGAGCTGCGACCCTTTGAAGTTTCACCGGCTGGTACCTTGGAGCGGAAGAGTGAACGCGACCGGCTGCAGCGGACTACGACAGACCGGGGATGACCACGAGGGGTTAGGCCGCTCCTCAACGCGGCTGGCGGACCCCTGGCCAGACTTTCACCGGCGGACTCGCGGCGGAGGTAGGAGGCTGCCTATCTGCCAGCGCGGGGGACCCCCTGCCACCTCCAATGCCTCTGCTATTCTTGCCGCTGGAGCTACGGCGGCCACTTTGCTCCCGTGTTGGTGGCCGCCGTGGGGCGGACGAAGTGCACCCGAGCCCCCGGAGGGGCCTGCGCTTGCCTGGTGCTATCAAGGGACGGCGCTGATCTGTGTGCTACCCGCGGAGGGGCCAGATACCGGGCCTGGGCCCCCACGGCTGTCGGAGCAGCCGCATCGAGCCTTGGCCGGCCCTGGACATCCACACTGCTCCTGACATCGGGACGCCACTGCCTGCTGCCGCGCCGCCGGGACCTACATGCGGCGGAGTCTGGGCCCCCCCCCTCATTCCTCCTCAACTTGTATTGACTTGATCCTTCCTTTGCTGGCTGTGCTGCGTGAGGAGGGCCCGAGACTGCATCCCCAGGTTGAGTACTACACCGGGGTCGCATTCCCCAACCGAGGCTCGGCCACTCCTCCACCTTTCACGACTGGACCTACCGAGCCGCCAGCGTCTTGCATAGCGAAGACAAGAAGTTAGGCTCTGATGCCACCACTACTGGGGCACAGCCGCGCCCCCTGCCATTGGAACACCTATGGTCTGCCCTGCCTCGCCAGGTCCCCGCATCACCTCCGCCGGGACCCTTGCTGATCTGCTGGGGCGTTATCCTGTTTAGCACCTGCTGTAGCCCTGCTCCCTGGTGATAGCGTCCCTGGGTGACGGCCCGTGGAGCTCCTACGTCCCACGGTCCTAGGGTGCTGCAACCCATCGCCACTATGGTGCGACCTGAGAACCGCCAAACCAAGCTCAGTTTTGATGCTGCAAGAAAGGGCGCTAAATCAACGCAGCTGGACCCTAACCCTAGCGCGTCGTCCCGAAAGGCTACCGTCTCTCCTGCTAAAGACACTGACCTGACTAGCCCGATACAGGAGATGAGACAAGGCTTCGCCACTGTTGTTGAGAAGGTCGATGGTGTCACTGCTCGACTGGACGCACTAGTGCACAAGGTTGACCGCCATGAAGAACGCATTACGGCTGCGGAGCAGCGTATCTCTGACACCTCGGATGTCGCCTCATCTCACACCACTCACTTGTCCAGGATGGACAATCCACTCAGGGTCATAGCGGCAAAAAATGAGGATTTGGAAGCCCGTAGCCGCCGGAACAACATACGGGTCACCAATGTGCCGGAATCCACGGATACAGGCAGAATGGAATTATACATCGAGAAATTGCTCAAGGGCTCCATTGGCGAGGACGCCTTCTCACCTCAGTTCATCGTCGAAAGGGCGCACCGCTCCTTGTCACCTATGCCCAAACCTGGCCTACCACCACGCCCCATCATTGCTCGGCTGTTGAACTACCGTGACCGAGACACTGCACTCCGGGCGGCTCGGGCTCAAAGGTCGCTGCAATATAATGGTGTCACTTTCTCCATCTACCCAGACTTTATGCCAATGGTTCAGGAGGAGCGGCGCAAATTCCTACCAGTGAAGAAAAAGCTGCGAGAGGCTCAGATAGACTATGCACTATTGTACCCTGCGAAGCGGCGAGTTACCCACCAGGGCACGCAACGGTTCTTCACCAATCCGCAAAAAGTAGAAGACTTTATCAAATCGCTCCGGAGAGCGCGCAGGGAAGACCGTGACGCTGCGGAGGAACGTGACAATGCAGACTTATCCCCGGCGCCACACGAAGACTAACTGCTTGCACGCGCTGCACTGCGCACATCGTCTGCGTTGGTTTATGGTTTTCCTACAGTTTGGTGCACAGGCATGGGGGACCAAGTGGACGATGGACCTGCACGGACTCTACATCCCTGGGGTAACGTAAACCAAGGACCACTCTCCTGGCCCTAGTCTCCACTGAGGGCGGCACAATAGCGAGGCTGGGGACCGGGAAGTGGCTGTGCGTACTCTATGTCTTATCCCTACTGGGTGATCCCCTTTGACTTGCTGACGTTTCAGCTGTTGATGTTGCTTGAGTTGGGGGGGAGAGGGGGGTGGGTTGCTGGGTGGGATTGCTTGGCTGCTGGCATGATTGGGATGCTGGGGTGGGTGGAGGGGGGGATGTTTCATGAGGCATTCATCTAATGGACTATACGCATGGACTTTGTCTTGGTGTATGCACCGGTACTGGTGGTGCGGAGGTAGCTTTTTCATGCTGCCTATATCGGCACTGATATGCTTCTTGTTGTACTGTCAGTGGCTACTTCAGCAGTGAACACACAATTGACTTGTTTATCCTGGAATATTAAGGGGCTGAATGATGCCAGAAAGTGTTGTGATGTTATTGCCTACCTTGATAGGCATCATGTACAGGTAGCTATGTTGCAGGAAACGCATTTGTCACCACAAGGCGGGACCTCTTTCGCGAGTAGGTGGGCCGGGGATCGTGCCTTCTCCTCATATTCATCCTACTCGAGGGGAGTTGCTATCCTCATTGCCCGCAGGATCCCATTTCAGAAGTATGGGAACTACTTGACAAGGAAGGCCGATATGCGTTGCTATGGGGCAGGATAGGCCGTGACACATACACGTTTGTAACCACATATGCACCTAATGTTGACACACCCGCCTTTTTCACTACTCTATGGGGCAAGATTCTCTCTGTTGCGTCGACACATAGTTTGGGGAGGGGACTTCAATCTAGCGCTGCTGCCTCAGCTAGATAGAGCGGATGGGCTCTGCTCCTACAAGCCCAGGGCACGGGAGGCGCTAGAGGGCATCATTGAGGAGGGTGGACTGTTGGACACTTGGCGACACTTGCACCCCCTTGGACGGGAAGGCACACACTTTACATCACATACCGGAACCTGGGCGCGTCTAGACTATTTCTTTATTACAAGAGATGTGGCTGTGGAACTGGTGGGGGTTCGTCACCTGCCGAGGACATACTCTGATCACAGTCCTGTCTTGCTACACTTTCACACACCGGGGTGGGACAGTCCACGACCGCAGTGGAGACTTTGCCCAGATGTCCTCCTTGACAACCTGTTTCACACTGAACTGGGGGAAGAGATAGCGGATTTTTTCACTAGGAATAAGGGGTCGGTAGACTCGGTTGAGCACATATGGGAGGCATTCAAAGTCACTATTAGGGGATACTGCATCTCCAAAAGCCATGGTGTACTACGCGCTATCCTTACATCCATTAGCACGTTGGGGAAGGAACTGCGGGCTTTAGAACTTCTCATGGTCTCTGACAACGGCCCCGACCTACAGGCCACCTTTAGGGAGACGCTGTCACGGTATGAAGAGGAGGCTGCGCGAGAGGCCAAGTTCAGGGGCAAACACTGGCAGGCCCGCAAATACTGCGAAGGAGACAGGCCCGGGAAGGCACTTGCTACGATTACACAACCTCCGCGAGCTCATAACACCATATTAGAACTCACCGACACCTCTGGCACTACTGTTAGGGACTCAGATGCAATCCTTGCTACTTTTGTGGCGCATTACCACTCACTTTACACTTCCACAGCAGGGCCCGACGTGTCCTATTCTGACTACCTCAACGACGTGGCACTGTGCTGGCTTAGCGATGGAGATAGGGCTTTCCTGGTGGCACCGTTCGAGCAGGATGAGATACGCGAGGCCATTATGTCCCTCAAGAATGGCAAAACCCCGGGACTCGACGGCATACCGACCGAGTTCTATAAAACTTACAACGACATCATGGCCCCAGTACTCAGCAAGGTCTTCTCGGAATCCCTATGCAATGGGGTACTCCCCTGCTCTATGCGCGAAGTGGTGATCACGTCACTCCTCAAACCTGATAAAGACCCCAAATCCTGTAACTCTTATCGCCCACTTTCCCTCCTGAATTGTGACTTTAAAATACTTGCCAAAGTCTTGGCCACCCGCCTGTCGCTGTTAATGACTAGACTTGTACTGCCCGATCAGTCAGGCTTTGTGGCGGGTAGATCTACATCCCACAACCTTCGCACGCTCTTCTCCTTGCTCCGCACGGTGCACCCTGACACGCCTGTGGCGGCTGTATTCCTTGACGCGAACAAGGCCTTCGACTCTGTCGAGTGGCCATACCTGTTCTCGGTACTGGCTGGTATGGGGTTTCCCAAATTATTTATATCCTGGGTCCACCTGCTGTATACTCGCCCCACGGCGAGAATACTGATCAATGGTCACTTATCGCAGCCTATCGCACTAACCAGGGGCACAAGACAGGGATGCCCTCTCTGCCCCTTATTATTCGCCATAGCGGTCGAGCCTCTTGCCTGTCGATTGCGTCAACTACATTGTGGCGGTGCAGTGCAATGCTTGCAACGCCAAATTGATGTGTCCCTTTATGCGGATGACATCACACTGTATGTCAAGCACCCCAAGATATATCTCAATCTCTTACTCAGAGAATTTGTACTGTTTGGCGGGGTGTCCAGTGTTCACATCAACTGGTCCAAGTCGCAACTTTTTCCTTTAACTGAGGCAGTGACTGCTTTTCCTCTTGATTACCCACTCGAGTGATGTCGGACTCACCTCCCCTATCTTGGGATCCGCATCTCTCGAGACAGTGACGAGACACTGCGATCCAACTACGGAGTAGCGATAACCAAACTGATCGCCTCCGTGGACCGCTGGATTACTCTGCCGCTGTCCATGGCCGGGAGAGCGTCGCTCATTAAAATGGTGATACTCCCCCGCTTTCTCTACCTTTTTCTCAATATTCCTTATTTCCCTGGCGCTTACTTCTTCCGAACCCTGCGGACAGAGTTGCGACGGCTCTTTTGGGGAGGCAGGAGTCCCCGGCTCAAGTGGTCCACGCTCACCCTCCCCTACGATAAGGGTGGTTTTGATGTTCCTGATTTTGAGGCCTACTACCAGTGTGCGCAGGCACACTTCGCCTACCACTGGATGGCTCCTACTCCCTTCATGCCGCATATAGCAGTGGAGGATTGGATAGTACATCCTCTCCCACTCAATGGTTTGCTCCACTGCCCTGAATCTTCCATCACTACGCCAAATACGTCGGTCTCCTGCACATTGGATGCGTGGCGTCGCATAACCAAGAGCTTGTCTTGTAAACTACTCTACTCGCCCAAGTTGCCACTTACACATCACCCTAATCTTACCCTGTTGGGGGAACCGGGATTCCACAATCTCTGTGCTAAGATACGTGTTTCCTGCTGGGGAGACTTGTTCTCCAATGGTTCCTTTAAATCGGTGGACCTGTTCTTTGCTGAGCATGAACGCACCCCTCTCGAGCTCTTTTACTATGTGCGGCTACGTGCAGGGATGAGAGACATCCTGCCCGAATTTCCCAGTGAGCCCGAAACTCTGCCTCCGTTGCATTTCTTATTGTGTTCACAGGATGGGGCCCATCTGGTCTCCGGTCTTTAATCGCCACGTTCAGGGGAGCTGCCCCGATGCCGGAATCCAGTGCGTGACTGCGCTGCTCTGCTGAGCTTGCTATTGATATATCGGACGAGCAGTGGCATCATTGCTGTGCGCTCACCTCCCGCATCTCTGTCAGCAGCAGATTGAAGATCATCAATTATAAATTCCTGCAGCGGGTGTATCACACGCCGGTGAGGAAGCGGCGGTTTGGCCTGACGGAAGATGACCGCTGTGAACGTTGCCGCGCCGATAGTGCCGACTTTCTCCACTTGGCGTGGTCATGCCCCCAGGTGGCATGCTACTGGCAACAAGTGATGGATGCTCTCGCGGAGATGATTGAGGAGAATGTGCCCGTGGATCCATTGGTGGCCCTGCTCGGGGACACAATACAGCTTCCTAGGTCCTGCCGGAAATTCGTCGATACCGCACTAGTGTTGGCCAAGAGACGCGTGGCGTGCCGGTGGGGCAGGGGCAGAGCGCCCAAATTCAAGGACTGGCTAGCTGACTTAACTCACTGCCAGGATCAACATGCGACCTTTGCTGAACTATTGCCTATTTCGAGTCGACCCAGCGACATTTGGGATCCACTGGTGCGCTATCTGCTCACACGATCGGATGACGTGGACCCGAAGGATGACCAACCTATCATAGCTTAGTGTACTACTTCCGTTCCGGACCTGACCAGAGACCCTGCTTCTGCGCACACACCTCCTCATTGTACTATCCAGATGGAGGTCCCCCTACCTCCGACCGCGGTGCTCCCACTCACCCCCCCTGAACCTCATGCGATGCCTGCATCATGGCTCTACTCCCTTGGACAATTCATTGATCCTCCTTACTTACACGCTGCCACCCCGTGCCTTACCCGCCATATGTTACAATACCCACTGATGGATGTTTCTTTGGGGCTTCATACCCGACATTGCTTCTGGCTCACTACGACCCTCTTGCTGGGACGACTATGACACGTACACATTATTATGCACGCCTCTGCTCACATAGTATACCACACCAGATCACCACCACTTATTCTGCCATGTAGTCATGAATTGCCTCTTAGTTACTGCATTGTTGGGATGTTTTGTTAAGCTGTTCTGGACACCAAAACGGAGAAAAACGAACTTTTTTTCCAAAAAAAACACTGTTCTACTGCTGCTCATCCTTCCTTGCCTTGCAACATCGGTTGCGCAGCCCTACATCTCTACCTCCATGCATTGCCGCCGGGCCTCCGGGATGCCGCCCATGAGGCTGTGTCAATCTCAATTTATTTCTGCTGCCGGCCTCCGGGTTGTAGGCATAATAAGCTGTGTATCATGTCTCAACTTACACAATAAAGCAGATTTGAACTCCCCAAAAAAAATATATATATTCATGCGTTAGAAATATATCACTTGACAAAGAGAGGTTTGGGCACTGACACTCATTATTTTACTGACATGATTCGCCTCCCCTAAATCTGAAGGGCCAATTTCTACCACATATAACATGCATCATCTCTTCTACCTTTAACCTCGAATGTGGCCCACCTGAAGCACTTCTTTAGAATGGGTTCACCTGTTAAGTTATCAGAACAAATATCGCTAGTGTATAAAGCTTCTCTGCAGTTCCCACAAATGTACCCATTCACACATCTTGGTTTACAAGGGTATATGGTGCTCTGGAATCTTCAATAATACTTATATCAATGCCTGCAACCAGTGCTTTAAATGGAAAAAATAAATGCAGGTACTCCCCAAATTGATTTGTGGACTAAGGGTAGGGTTTGAGGGCGGGCCATGGGCGGTCATAAGGGACTTGTCCAGGAGCACATATTTAATTTTATTGAGATTTTCTTGGTGTGCAACTGTGCATTATGATACAGAAGCATTGTTGGTATCTTTTGACTATTTCTTTTGTCGTCATACGTACAAAAGGGTGCATTTGATATTATCTTACACATTTTATGTGTATAGAATTTCTCTGTGCAAGGCATATGAAAGATATTTTGAATTTTTACATTACACATAGTAATGGATAGTGAGGTCACTTTCAGAAAGAAACCTTGAAAATTAAACACCATGATATCATTCTATTTTAAAAAAGCATTATCTGTTTAACATCATTATAATAGATCTATAGTACCCAGTGCTCGAAAACTTCAAACTACAATGCATCAACAATGTTATTGTTAAGTAGGTTACTCCACCCTACGGCCTTAATAATAGCCAGCTGCATTGTTTCTCTTTTTTCATTAAGATGAAGCACAAATTAATTCTTACACAACTGCCAGCTAATAGACAAAACTGCCTTTGCAAAAAAATGGGCAGTGATACAGGCATACCAGAGGCTGCAACTTCAACTTTATTTGTGAGACCACTTTCCTCACCAGAAAAAGGACTTCTTTACGCTACTGAGGTAAGGGTCATTCCCATCAAAGGGCCTGACTCCGAAATGAAAACATTCCTGGCAATCAAATAAATGCCGCTTATGCGGAGCAGGGACCGAGTCTTTACTGTATCTATTATGTATCTGCCCCTTCCTAGCAGAAACTCGAAAAACGGTGCAGCAGCAGTTATCCAATGTCGCAGAGGTCCATCAATCCAACTGTCTTGTACTGCCATAAACTTCTTGAAAATCACAACAAAAGAACTGGACAAAAAAGAAACTGCTGACTTACTCAAGTAGTTTTAGAACAATCAGCCTCAATACTTCTCTATTGCATTGCCTGATGTTTTAATACTTTTGACTTAAACCACTGCCCCTTGCTTGCCACCGACTTCCTTGTGCTTCTCTATATTTTGTAAGTATCTAAAATATGCATTTTATGTATTCCTAACTAGTGGTGGTTTTCCCACCCTTTTAGCTCACTACATATCCGCGACGGTCTCAAGGCGCTGGCGGGGAGGCGCTACTGATCAAACAGCCAGGTCTTGAGTATCCTCCTGAAGATCAGCAGGTCTTGGATCTGTCGTAGGCTCAGTGAGAGGGTGTTCCATGTCTTGGCGACGAGGTGGGAGAAGGATCTCCCACCGGTGGTTGTTCTTCGGATGCGCGTCACGGTGGTGAGTGAGAGGTCGGCGGAGCAGAGCTGGCAGTTGGGGATGAAGAAGGTGAGCCGTATGTTGGGGTACTCTGGGCTGGCCTTTTGGAGTGCCTTGTGTGCATGGGTGAGGAGCTTGAAAGATATCCTCTTGTTGATGGGGAGCCAGTGCAGGTTTCTCAGGTGGGGGATGATGTGGCCGTGGCATGGTGCATCGAGGATCAGGCGTGCTGAGGCGTTTTGGATGCGTTGTAGTCGTTTGATGAGCTTGGTCTGAGCTCCCGTGTAGTTTAATTTTCAAGGTTTCTTTCTTAAAGTGACCTCACTATCCATTACTATGTATAATGTAAAAATTCAAAATATCTTTCATATGCCTTGCACAGAGAAATTCTATACACATAAAATGTGTAAGATAATATCAGATGCACCCTTTTGTACCTATGACGACAAAAGAAATAGTCAAAAGATACCAACAATGCTTCTGTATCATAATGCACAGTTGCACATCAAGAAAATCTCAATAAAATTAAATATGTGCTCCTGGACAAGTCCCTTACCACCGGCGATAGCCCCGCCCTCAAACCCTACCCTTAGTCCACAAATCAATTTGGGGAGTACCTGCATTTATTTTTTCCATTTAAAGCATTTGTTGCAGGCATTGATATAAGTATTGTTGAAGATTCCAGAGCACCATATACCATTGTAAACCAAGATGTGTGAATGGGTACATTTGTGGGAACTGCAGAGAAGCTTTAGAACCTAGTGATATTTGTTCTGATAACTTCACAGGTGAACCCATTCTAAAGAAGTGCTTCAGGTAGGCCACATTTGAGGTTAAAGGTAGAAGAGCTGATGAATGTTGTATGTGGTAGAAATTGGCCCTTCAGATTTAGGGGAGGCGAATCATAGCAGTAAAATAATGAGTGTCAGTGCCCAAACCTCTCTTTGTCAAGTGATATATTTCTAACACATATATATTTCTGTAGTCGAGTCTGCTGCTGACAATGGCCTGGGTGACTGTCTTTCTTGTATCTGTCGGGATCCATCTGTAGATCTTGAGGAGCATGTGGAGGGTGTTGAAGCAGGAGACGGCGTTGACTTACTTGGTCATTGTGAACGTTGAGTAGAGGATGATTCCCAGGTTGCGAGCATGGTTGGCGGGTGTCGGGGCTGCCCCCAGTGCCGTCGGCCACAAGGAGTCGGTCCAGGCTAAAGGGTTGGAGCCTAGGATGAGGACCGCCGTCTTGTCCAAGTTCAGCTTCAGATGGCTGGTTTTCATCCAGTCGGCAATGGCCTTCATTCCTTCGTGGAGGTTAGCTTTGGCGGTGATGGGGTCCTTGGTGAGGGAGAGGATCAACTGAGTGTCGTCGGCATAGGAGATTATGTTGAGGTCGTGCCGTCGGGCTACATGTGCGAGTGAGGCCATGTAAATGTTGAACAGCGTCGGGCTGAGGGAGGATCCCTGGGGTACGCTGCAGATGATCTTGAAGGCTTTGGAACGGAATGGGAGGAGGCGGACACTCTGGGTTCTGCCTAGGAGGAAGGAGGTGGTCCCGTCCAGAGCCTTGTCTCGGATCCCTGCGGCGTGGAGGCGTGCGCGTAGTGTGCAGTGGCAGATGGTGTCAAAGGCGACAGAGAGGTCTAGGAGGATGAGTGCTGCGGTCTCAACGTTGTCCAGCAGGGTCCTGATGTCGTCGGTGGTGGCGATGAGGGCAGTCTCAATGCTGTGGTTGCTGCGGAACCCTGACTGGGAAGGGTCCAGGATTCTGTTTTCTTCGAGGTATCGGGTTAGCTGTCTGTTGACGACTTTCTAGATGTCCTTGGCCGGGAAGGTGAGCAGAGAGATGGGCCGGAAGTGCTTGAGGTCTCTTGGGTCTGCCTTAGGTTTTTTGAGTAGGGCGTTGATCTCAGCATGTTTCCAAATCTCTGGGAAGGTCGCAATCTTGAGGGAGAGATTGATGACATTGTGCAGGTGGGGTGCGATGGAGCAGCTTGCTCAGTTGAAGACGTGGTGCCGGAATGGGTCTGAGGGACAGCCGGAGTGGATTGTGCGCAGGGTCTTGATGGTGTCATCGATGCTCACACTGGCCCAGGCTAGCACGGGGTTGCGGTCGATGGTGTACGGAGGGTCTATTGTGTTGCTGTTTGTTGGGGCTGTCTGGGTGTTGAAGCTGTCGTGGATGTCTGCTATCTTGCGATGGAAGACCTGGCGAGGGAGTTGCACAGGGCTTGCGACGGCGGGATGTTGTTGGTGTTGGAGCTGGGGTTGGAGAGATACTTCACGATGTTGAAGAGCTCCTTGCTATTGTGTGCGCTGTTGTCGAGGCATTCTTTGAAGGAGGTCCTCTGGACCGCCCTGATGAGGTGGTGGTGGTTGCGGATGGTGTCGTTGTATGCTGCATGGCTGTCCGGAGTTTGTTCACTGTGCCATTTCTTCTCTAGTTTACGGCAGGCTTGCTTAGAGGCTTGGAGTTCCTAAGTGAACCAGCTGGCCCTCTTGCTGGTGTCTCTGTAGGGTGTTCTTCAGCGGGCGAGGGTGTTGGTGCAATCCTCCATCCAACATCTGAGGCTGTGGGCAGCGTCATCGGTGATGGCTGGTTTGGTGGGTGGGCTGAGAGCGAGGTTTGCGTGTAATTTGTCTTCGGTGATTTTGCCCCAGCAGCGGCAGTGGATCTGTTGGGTGCAATGGTGTGTGGTGGGTTTCTGGAAGGCAATGTGGATGCAGCGGTGGTGGGTCCAGAGGAGTTCGGTGGTGTGGCTGACGGAGATGTGCGGGCTTGAGGAGAAGACGGGGTCGAGCTTGTGGCCGGCAGAGTGGGTGGGCGTTGTGATAAGTTGCTTCAGTCTGAGGTTGGCGAGGTTATCGATCAGGGTTGTGGAGTTGTTGTCGTTTTTCTCAAGGTGAAAGTTCAGGTCTCTGAGGAGGATGTAGTCGGTGGAGGTCAGGGCGTGCGTGCTGATCAAGTCGGCGATGGAGTCGCTGAACTGGGGGTGGGGTCCGGGGGGTCGGTAGACGAGGGTGCCTCTGAGGGTGGAGTTAGGGTCTGTGTGGATCTGGAAATGCATGTGTTCGGCGGTGCTGAGCGCGTCGTTGGTGCTAGTCGAGACCCTGATGCTGTTCTTGTGGACGATGGCGATTCCTCCTCCAACTCCATTGGTGCGGTCTCTGCAGGTGATCTTGTAGCCGTCTGGGATGGCTATGGCGATTTCGGGTGTGAGGAGTTGTAAAAACCAAGTCTCTGTCAGGAAGGCGACGTCCGGGGATGTTGTGTCGAGCAGGTCCCAGAGCTCGACGGAATGCTTGCGTGCAGAGCGGGTGTTCAGTAGTATGCATTGGAGGTGGTTGGGGTCTTTCTTGGCGGGTGGTTCGTCGGCTCTGGCGCTGGTGTAGCTGCAGTTCCGGCAGGTGAAGGGGCCATGTGTGCGTTTCAGTGCGGCTTTGAAGCAGGTGTGGCTCCGTCCGGAGCTGAGAGTGTGCAGAGTGCTGGCGTCATAGTGGCGGCGGTTGTCGTGGTGGGTGCGGTGGCCAGGGGTTCTGGTGCTGGGCGCTGTCCAGGCGCGTATGGGCCTGCCTTAGGCACACCAGCGGTGCGCCCGCTGCGCGGCCGCATAGTGGCCGGCATATATGGGGAGGTGGGAGGGAGGAGCAGCTGGGAGGCGGTAGGCGGGGGCAGCGAATGGGCAGTGAGCAGTCAGGGGGCGGGGCCACATCGGCAAGGGCGGTCTGGGACAACGAAGGTAACAGAAGGCTCAAAATCGAGGGAAAAACAAGTGGCACTGAAGGCAAAAGGGCACAAAAACGAGTGGAACAGAAGGCAAAGGGGGCACAGAAACGAGGGAAAAAAGAGTGGCACAGAGGGCAGAAGGGCACAAAAAACGAGTAGAACAGAGGGCAGATTGGCACAAAAAACGACTATAACAGAAGGAAAAAGGGGCACAAAAACGAGGGACAAACGAGTGGCACAGAGGGCAGGAGGGCACAAAAACGAGTGGAACAGAAGGTAAAAGGGGCACAAAAATCGAGGGACAAATGAGTGGCAGAGAAGGCAGACGTGCACAAAAAATGAGTGGAACAGAAGGCAAAAGAGGCACAAAAACGAGGGGAAAACGAGTGGCACAGAAGGCAAAAAGGGCACAGAAATACCAGAAAAACGAGTAGCACAGAGGCAATATACAGAATACAGAAATACAAGGGTAGCTTAGAATAGAAGGCAGAACGGGCAGAGAGGCACGGGGGCAGCGAGGGGAACAGAAGGGAAAACCAGGCAGAGGCACGGGGCAGCGAGGAGTACAGAAGGAAAGAGCGGGCAGAGGGAGCACGGGGACAGCCAGGGGAACAGAGGGAAGAAAAAGAGGCACGGACCACATACAGGCAGCGGGGGAAGACAGACAACAGCAGTCACAGACACAACAATGAAAATACAGGCAATACAATCAAAGCAATAAAGCGGAGGATGAACAAACCTACCTACGGCATACCACTGGCCACCAGGGATGAGGCGCAGGTGGTAGCCTGCGGGTGGTGGAGGGCCTCAAACTTCCTCAGCAGTGGCATCTGGGGCAGGGAGGCACAGGGGGTGCTGTGCAGAGGGGGAGAGACCTACCTGATGGGTTCAAGGGTCGCTCTTAGTACCAGTGAGTACTGGCCCATTTAAAGCACTGTCTGCAATACGAATTTCACAGTTAGATTTGTTGCAGAATGTCAAGCTTATTTCTAGTACACCCTCATTCACATGTAGCACACAACTATCATTAACAAAGTCTTCACTTCTAGACTAATTTTGCTCTTGTTCTTCCTTCACATGCTTAACTTTTGGATTAAGGCTTTTCTGTTTGTCTTTCTTATTACACATCCTTACAAAATACCCAAATAATCCACAATATGAACATTTCTGATTCCTAGTTGCTCAATTTCTTCTATTGACCACATGATCAGAGCTGCTTATTCTGTAAAAAATATTAGTAGTAGTTACATTTCTAGTTTAACTATATTCTTTTTCTTGGATTTCAGTTTCTTACTTCCATCACTTTATTCTTCCCTGTGACATTTATTTTACCTTCAATTTCAGTAATTTTCTGAGATTGCTTCATAGCTTTTGGATTTATTTGTTGAATACATAATAATCTTCTCTCTAGTTGCCTCAACATGAAAACGTATAAAACAACGTGAGATAACCAATTTCCTCAGGGCAGAAATATATTTTTATATCACCTCCTTTTGTTCTTGTTTCCTTTTGAAAAACAAATTATCTATCAATTGCAACACAAACTACAGGAGAATAATAGCAATCCATATCATCTATCCATTGTATTTTAATAGACATCATCCACTCCAACTGCTCTCACTTCCTTTGTCATTTAATTGTATTGTTGTATTCCATCCTGGCATAGAAAATTGAATAGTATCCATTTCTTGATATATGGTGTCAATGAATCATGTTGTATTGTTTCTGTACAGGTCACAAAGTATTCTTTCCATTCATTCCTTTTCTTTGTTGGTTCCTCCGAAATCACATGAATAGAATTAGCAGAGTCAAGGCAAAATTCAGTGAAGTGCACAATAACAACATCTTCCTAAATTACCTTATACCTTGGGGTCACCATAGACTTGTACTTATGTTTAATAGGAAGGAGACGGCTGGAGTTCACTTACATTTTATAATCTCTCATAAATGCATATTTTAGTGACAAAAAATCCCATTGTGCATGCCAGATTAACTATTTTCTCCAGATAATGAACATGTCTCTCCAAAAGCATCAAAATTGCCAGTGAGAGCTGTGTGATCTGCCTTGCAATAACGGTTATCAGACAGACATGGACATAGCTTAGGAGTCGCCATTACGACCCCTGGCGTACCCATGGCTACCCCTGGCATTACCTTTGTGATCCCTGGCCTCAGAGGTGACAAAATTAGATCTGCTAATATCAGAATTAATGAACACAAAAGCAATGTGAGGTGCAAAAAGAGTACAACTAAAATGGCTTCCCATTTTTTGAATGAGTTGCACTCTGTGAATGACCTTCAATGGACGATTATTGAGCAACTGAGTTCAGAGAAAGGCCTTTTTGAAAAAGAACAACGCTGGGTTTTTCGTTTGGGTACCCATATCAATGGGCTTAATGATGACATCCCTTGGGGGCAACTGTCTTAGTAAACACTTTCCGAATAAAACCCTTCCATAGGGCTTCGTTTGGGCATCTGTTCCTTGGCGTGTCCAAAGTACTTACCTACCAGCTCCTAAGTGAACAGACGGCGATAAAACATTATCAACTTTGCATGCACAAACTAAGTACTAAAGTGTGTACACATACCATGAGGGAATAAGCATTCCATGCTGTGCGTATTATTCCGTAATTTTTCATGATCCAAGATTTGATGCAGAAACGACAACACTGGGTTAACATTTTTTCTTAATTTTACGAACTTTCAGGGGGTGTGGCGCCACTTATTATTTTAAAGTTAATTGTGCCCATACAATTCCGGTATGCCACTACCTTTTTGATGCACATGCCTACTGCTCCCCCCTTTTTTCGTGAGAAAGTTTGGAAGCGCTGCCACAGAGCTTGGGTTTTACCATGTGCCACCCAACTTTGTCGCTTTATTTCTCAGAGACAAATCCATAGTGAATAGTTACCTTTGATATGAATACATAGTGCGACGCTTACTGTGCACAAGTAACTACATCTTTTGATTATTCCAAGACTGCAAGGCAGTAGTTCAAACTGCGCATGCGCTGCAACAAGATATTTCCTCTCCAATTGCCGCACTGACGCATGCAGGTTTCCCGGCACTTACAGGGTAGTAGTTTACACCACCCAGGTGCGGCAACAAGATACTTCCTCTCCACTCGCTGCACTGACGCACGCAGTGTTCCCTGTACCTATACAGGTGTTTGAGTCAATTTGAGCTGGCGATTACTAAAACCGGAATTGCCTGAAAAGACCCTAGTCCTTTCCGTTTTTTCTGCACTTTACGATAATTCAAGGGTACTTAAATTCAACTTCTGAGCTGCTCACAGTATCGAAGAGGCCACGGTCAGGGGCAGACAAGGACAGGGATTCTCCTGCTGTTTGTGAGTACGGCACAGCCAAGCCAGATATAAGGGTTACAGTAACAACGTGTCTTTTTTTTTCTCTTCAAAGTTTTCGCATTGTTCAGCTTCTGTTTAGTCGTTTAATGTCAGGGAGGGGAGAGTGAGGTGTGGGTTGTCCGGTAGCACCTGGCAATAAGTAATTGTGCCAGTAATAAAGTGGGTGGGATATTTTTTCAGGGTTGAGCAGGTACGGCCATCTGCGTGGATGGGCTCACACGGGTGGAAAGGGAGCATGGGGGAAAAATGAAATCCATTTTTTAAGTTCAAATTCATCAGCTCATTGTTATGTCAAAGCACATTGTTATGTGAAAGCAAAGAAGGGGGGGCTTATCCTCTCTGCTAGATTCCGGTTGGAGGCCCATCTCCGAGCTGGTAAACGTATGTCTGTCTGATTATGCGGATATTCAGAAACTTGTCCTGTCCACGTAAATGGGAAATAAGGACATTTTTAAAGTGGTCTCTTTTAATGTAAATGAACTTAACAATAGGAGGAAAATGTGGGCCATTGAGGCTTGGATCATGACAGAGAACCCCTCGGCCATTCTCATACAAGAGACCCATATACCAGCGAGGAAAATTTCAGATTTCGCAATATTTAGATCCTGGGCAGCCTATAGGGGTTTCTCTTCATCATCAGCAGCCCATTGGGGAACGGTGATTGTTCTTAGTAAAAAATTTCAGGCTGAGGTGGTTAATTCTGTGAGCGATCAAAGTGGCAGATAGTGCTGGGTGACCAGTAATGTAGATCACCTGCCTTTGACGCTTGCTAGCACATATGCCCCAGTAGAGGACAATCCCCTCCCATATGAGGATCTTTTTCAATCTTTAATTCTAGTTCCGGGAGATTTGATTGTGTTGGGGGATTTTAATTTGTTAATGAACCCCAAGATTGATTCCTCATCTAATTTAAAAAAAAGTTAAAATGAAGAACTTTCAATACTTTACAGAATTATAGTTCAACACTGGATATTGCCGACCCTTGGCAAGATGCATTTCCTACGGAAATTGAATACACTCGCTTCTCAGGAAGATTTCATACTTTTTCACATATTGTTTTTTTTCCAATTTCCAGGTTGCCAGTTGAGTTCAGCCTGAAATTCAAAATGCTAACCATCGCTCACCGGGCCTTGCATGATACCAGCCCCCTATACCTACAAAGGAGATTTGCCTTTTATGTGCCTGGCAGAGTGCTTCGGTCCTCTGCCCAATGGCTGATGCAGATTACGAAGTTCAAGCGCCAGCAACTTGGTGGAAACTCCTTTGTGCGTAGGGCCGGTTTGGCCTGGAATCTACTGCCTTTGGCCCTAAGGACTACTCAAGACCCAGGGCTTTTAAAAAAAAAAAACAAGACCTTGCTGTTTTAATCTGATACACGCTCATCCTTTCTTCAGGAGCTAGCGCCGGGACACTTTGAGTAGCTGCGCGCTTTACAAGCTCACTATAACATAACATAACAAAACATTGGTTTTTATACAGCAGAAACTTCTTCAAAATGGGTTCCGAGACCACGCACTAGTCGTTCCAGAGTTAGCGCTGGGCGAAGGTAATATATCCTCTAAAAGGTGGCAGTGAAACTGACAATATTTGTTAGAGGAAAATTGGGTATCTTCTAGTAAAAGGGAAATTATATAGTTCTTTGTGCGCAACTATGGCTCTGCACCAATGCATGGGGTCGGGGATTCGTTCAATACTTTTTTTCGTGGACTAGTCATAGGTAAAGATGCAGAGAACTCAAGGAAAAGGAAGGATGAAAAGCAAATATTAGAACAAAACGTGCAAAGGTCTTTGGACAGATTTTTTTCTAATCCCTCGGTTTTAAATAAACGACAGTGGGATCAAGCAAGCGGAATTTGACAGAAATATATTACGCTAAAAGTGAATCCCTTTTTCAGCAGGATAGGCAAAAGATCTATGAGGAAAGCAATTACAGAGGGAAATTTCTGGCATGGCAGGCTATGGAATCAAAAATCTGCTTTGAGATGCCCTACTTCCGGTTCTCGTTGTGAGGATTCGGGAGGAATAGGAGATATAATGGTCCAAACTAGAGGAATATTTATGGCCAACAACAACCAATTGATATGGCATCTTTGAAAGATTTTCTTCAGAAATATGAATTACCAGCATTATCAGATGAGGATAAATGGCACATGACGAGACCTTTTACACAAGATGAGTTAAGGGAGGTCATCAAAAATCTCCCGAATTGCAAAGCTTGCAGACCGCATGGCCAGCCTGCCGAATTCTTCAAAACATTTATAGGAGTAATTGTGGACTATTTTATTATTGGTAAATTCAATTCTAGAGGGTGGACCTATACCTCGGTCATTCAGAGAAGGGAGCGTAGTCAGCTTTTTAAAAAAAGGCAAAAATAGTGAAGATTTTAATTCATACCATCCCATTACGCTTTTAAACCCTGACTACAAAATAATTACTAAACTTTTAGCCAATTGATTTAATGGAATTGCCTCACATTTAATTCATCATGACCACAATGGTTTTATTGCTGGGAGGCAGCTTGGCATGAACACACACTTTTTAGTTGAGGCATTTGACTATTTTGAGACCCAGAAGATACCAGCATTAGTACTTTTTTTAGATGCTGAGAAGGCATTCGATTTGGGGATCTGGGAGTCTTTATTTTGCATTTTGGAGAAATTTGGTATCCCCTCTAAAATTATGGGGCTGGTTGAGAAGTTATACTCGAATGCTGAGGCCAGCATTATTTTTGACACCGTTAAGGCTGGCCAACTAAAAGTTAAAAGGGGAACTAGACAGGGATGTCCGCTGTCCCTGGTACTATTTGCTTTTTTTTAATGATCCCCTTGCGATAGCTATTAGGAATAATAAGGATATTTGTCCTCCGCTTCCAAATATTGGTAAAATAAAATTATATGCCGATGACATGATGCTCATTATAAAGCCAGAGAAGGAAGTACAGGCAAAGGCCTTCCAGATTTTTGAACTCCATGAGTCATTTAGAGGTTATAAAATCAATTTTAAAAAAACTGAAATAATATTATATGGTGGTGCATCTAGGGATTTACACCCCAAAATTCTCTCATGCCTAAGTACAAATCCGAAGAGATATCTAGGGGTCTACTTCTCGCTATTTATTTCGGAATTATACGATTTAAATTTTAATTTAAGTTTTGTTCCATAATTATGTAACGTTCAAGATCGTTTTTCCAGATGGAATTCTCTCCCATTATCTATTCTCGGCAGGGTGGCACTGATCAAAATGTCAGTGCTTCCACTTTTAAACTTTCTTTTCTCTGCAATTCCATGTGTTTTAGTCAATTCCTTTTTTATAAAACTAGAGCCTATGTTTACATGATTTCTGTAGAGCAAGAAGGTCCCCCGAATTGCACTGAGCACTTTATATGAGGTGCGGGTGGATGACGGTTTAGCCCTCCCCAATCTGAAGGAATACTATTTTGCATATTTTGCAAAATATATGTTTAGATTTACGCAGGAATCACATTCAGGCCTTTTTATGAATTTTCGAATTAATTTAATCGGTAAAGAAAATCAGATCCTTTGCCCATTATCAATTTTTAGATCTCCTAAATTAGTGCGAGATAAGTTTTTACGTTGGTTTTATCACAATCGTTAGGCTTTGTTTAGAAGATACTCCATTTTAGCAATTACCTGTTTGACTCCGATAGCGGGTCTCATTGCCTCTGCAGGAATGAAAGATTCGTCCATAATTATTCAAAATTGGACCACGGCCGGGTTCCGGAAACTTTCTGATTTCCTGCGGAATGATAGATGGTTGAATATAACTAAAATGTCTCAATTAATCCCCTGTGATTTTCTTCTCCTAGGGTCATACATCGTTCTCAGTAAGTTCTTTAGTAAACTGGATCTGGCACAGATCATTGATCAGAAACGTTTATTTCATGACTTGCTGGAAGACACGGTTTCGAAGAAACCGGGGGAATGGAAAAGACATTTAGCCTCAATCAAGGGGATATATTTAGAGTCCAAGGCTATAATCAAATGGGAAAAATATGAGGAGCTGGAAATTACAGCAAATATTTGGTCTACAATAAATACATTTCAGTACGGTCAGAGGGCCTAATTGGCGAAGGAATTTATTCTTTAGTATGTGGTTACCGTATAGAACCCCTAGCTTTGAAGCTAAGGCTTATCCTAATCAATAAGGGCAGTGTTTTCGATGCCTAAACCACCCTTCAGCCAATTGGACACATATAATATTACAGCGCTCTCTGATTCAGAAATTTTGGACTGACATTTTTGATTATTTAGCAACCGAATGCATATTAACAAGCGGGCATAATCCCCTGCTGATAGTGCTTGGCTGTGACCCAGATCTCTGCTTACCAGACAAGATGATCAAACTGCTATATATTGGGATGGCTGTTGTAAGATCACTTCTACTTCAAAGATGGCGAACAGATTTAATACCATCAAAAAATTAATGGGTCCAGAAAAGGTACAGGTTAAAAGAAGTGAACGAGCCTATGTATTACGAATTGGTGGGCTTAAGAAGTTTGAGAAGATCTGGGTTGAGTTTTTTAATGGCGATATTTAAGCTGCAGAACTGGTATTAGGAGTTTTCATCTGAAGTGTCCTGTCTTTTGTGATTTAAAAAATTAGCACTTTAATTCATTTAGAATAAGTTCCTGCTATTTTAGTAGTTATACAGGATGAAGCTATACTTTATATATATTGTTTTACTCTGCACATATTTTAGGAATTTAAGATCTAATGATTTGTCGAACGGGCATTAATTTTTGGAAGTGGACATTGTTTTAAGACAACATGTATCTTTTCTTGTAGGATTTAAATGCGCTTGTTTTCAGTTTTTGGAATTCTTGGTTAGTTGTTTTATTTTAAATTTTGTGTTCTGAAATCTAACATTATTGATGAATTCTGATGAATGAATTTGAAGATGCAAATGTATGTGATATTTGGATTTCAATAAAAAATATTTTTTTTTAAAATAAAAAATAAAATAAAATTCTTAGGCTATATTGTCCTGCAGCCTGTACCTGGGTCACATGACTAGGTGCAGCTGGCCTTGTGTATTTCTCCTAGACAATATAACAATAGGCGACCTGGGTGTTGGCAGGATGGGCCACTTTGACTTGAGGAGGAGGGGGCAGAGCTGCCATCTGTCATGCGCTCACTTCAAAGACACTGCCTCAGATCGCACACAAAGAACTTCACACTAGCCTATTGTGCCCCCAGATAGTCTAGGACCAGAGCAGGGCAGCTGAAAATTCAACACTGTGGTGGGAAACGCTAGAAGCTTCTCCCACTTCCAAGTGACTGCTATGCTGCCCTGCTGCTCTGCCTGCAAGAAGGACTGCTATGCTTCCCTTCTGCTTGAAGCAGAAGGACTGAACCTGTACCTTTAAATCAGAACCCTTACAGTGACTACAATGGCTGGCCTCCTTTTGTGAGCTACAGGGACAGAACAAGCTCCTCTGCGCTGATGTAACTCAACACACCTCAAAGCAAGACGATGCATCACAGTTTTGGTTGGTCAGCTTTGCATGTAACATCTCAATGCTGATAATTGACCAAGCTCAATGCATCTTGAAACATCTCGATGTAGGACTATGTATTGCAGCTTCTATTCACTAGCTTCGCAAGCACCGACCCAGCATAACATATCTGAATGCCAACAACTTGCCCAGCTCGACTCATCTCGACTGAGCATGACGCATCTCAACACAACTCCTTGCAGCACCAGACTCTTTACGAGCCTCAACACAGTGTAACACATATCCATGCTGCCATCTCAGCTCCTGATCGGCTGCATCACCAACAGATCACAATGGATCTTAACATATGAGCTTACACTGCAAGGACTTCACATCTTGATGGCCAGGACACAATATGCTTTTAACAGTGAACTTAACTCTGTGATCAGATGACTACAATTGGTGCTTCGTGCCTCTAAAAACCTATAAACTTGCCTATCCCCAGTTCTACTAATTGGATTTTTTTATCATAAATAATTTATTAAAGTTTAAACTATTTTTCTAGGTTGGTATGGGATTTTTTTGTGTTGTATTTTGACTTAGTTATTGCTTGAAGTTCAGCATAAATACTGTACACATTGCCTCCATGTTAAGTCTTACTGATTTGTGACAAGCTACAACAGGGTTAGGCACAGATTTATTTGGGGTCTGCTGGTGTTTCCCCCAGAATAGAATTGTGTTTATTGCCAGAATAGGGCTTCATTGCTCTCAACCAATATCCCAATTTCTCACATGCACTTCGTGCTTTATGGGGTTATTATCACTAACAAAATGTAAATTGAATATATGTGGTTCTATTGATTGGACTTTTTTGTACTGTTATCATTTTATTTATTAAAATTTACAGTATTTTTCAAAATTGTTTTGGGATTTTTCTTATGTTGTGTTTTCACTTTATTACTGTTTGTGTACTGCATAAATACTTTGCAGATTGCCACTAAGTTAAGTCTGACCACTTTGTACCATGGTACTGGATGGTTAAGAACAGGTTAATTTTAGTAACTTTTGTGGTTCACCCTGACATGGATTGTGGTTGGTGCCCGAGCGGGGCTTCCACCTCCTCAACCAATAACTCAACTTCTTACTGTTAAGTACTGTGTCTGTACTAGAATATTTTTCAAGAACACTTGTCTACTTCTATGAAGTTACTTCTGCTAAATTCACAAAATTAAAGTAGCATTAAGTGATGCATTGGAAGGCTCTCACCTGAATCTGAATACTGGAGCTATTCCCAATACGGAGGACTGCATGTTTGCTTGAATTTGCTGTATACTCAGACCGTCAATGTGCTGGACAATGTAGACTACAGTACTTCTCTAAACTTGGCTTAAAAGAATTGACATTTAGATTGGGTTGTTTAAAATTGGAAGCACTGTCATGAGTTGCACTACCTGATTCCCTGTTAGCGACATAGAAGTTGGTAATGCCACTAAGGTATTGAACACTTGGAGTTCAGACCAGGTGGAGTTACATTTTAGTAGCCATTGGCCAGTGGCATGGGCCTAAGTGTTTCATCTTGAATTGAACCTGCCAGTGCAATGAACTAAAATCTTTCAAAAGGCTTTTATTTCTTTATCCTTAGCTATAGTATTTGGTGCACTTTGGTCTGTCTGAATGAGATCTTTAAAATTCACATAGAATATCAGCTCATTGTTACACACATTAAGAGAAACGAGTCTGAGATGGAAGAGGGATTATATCATGGCTCAATTCCTTGTGTGTTCATGGATATTCCATCATTGATGCTACCCCTGGCCTTAAGTTACATTGTTTAAATTTGGTTTTGACAGGTATGCTGTCTCAGAGTTGAAGATGTGCACAGAGCAAATTGCAACACTTGAAGTCATGAAGAACATTAAACAATGTGGGGGTTGTCTTTTTCTTTCAGTCCCAGGCCGTTAGATCCATTTGTGATTCATTGTTGTCATCTGCGACATACATGTAGCTTTGCATTTCATCTGCATTGAAGTAAAAATGTACATCAATGGAATTTGATCCTTGAAAGACCTGAGGCATTTTACACCAAGGTTGGTTGTGGTGAACGAAATTCTCCATTGAATTGGTGAGAATGTTGTGGATTAGGGCTAGTGAAAGCAATAGCTGCCCTAATGGGCTGATACTTTTTCAATAGAGAAGGTGTTACAGTGTTCCATGGTCACCGAGTTTAGGGACGCTATGCTGGATATGATGTTAATAAAACTTTGACATACTTGAAGGAGTTCATACAGGCTTTTATTCACTTGTACTCTCACATTACTTTGAAGAAGGGTTTGAGACATGTGCAGATCTTAAATGTTTGGGGCATAGTAATGTAGGTGCTGAAAGTGATCTGCCAAAATCTTTGTGTTTTTTGTTAGAATTTGTTGTGCTTAGCATGATTGTAAAGCAGGTGATATTGTGGTTATACCATAGGGAACGGAAGAATGTGAGGTTGTTCAGAAGGAGACCATGTTGTAGAACAGTATCAATGTGGAGACATTTATGTGTGAGGGTCTCATTTGTGAGGTCCTCATTCTTCAAGATCAGTCATATATAAGTAGCAATTATTTGATAGATGGCATTAATGTACATTTTTATCTAAAAGCTAAGTTTACTTGTGACCAAGAAGTCTTAGGAGGCGAGAACAGGTCCTGGGTGTATGGCGATGATTTTTCAAAGAAGGCTTTAGCTGGAACAGATGGATTGCAGAATATTGCTGTTTTGTAGATGGTTCTGGGGGTTGTCTGTCTTTAGTGATCAAAGGGAGGGAGTGTGATGCAGCATCTTCTGAGGCTTTTCTATTTTGAAATGCTACGAATCCAATTGTCTATCAGCCTGGGTATATGTGAAGGCATGAATTATAAGGTGTTTGAATGCTTGGGTCTACTTGCCTGTGATCCAAGTCTCTCTAACGATCTAGGAAGGTCAAGACTATTATGTGCAATGAAAGTGTGGCTCTCATATGCATCTTGTGCATGTCTGACTGCTCACTGTACACAGCATTATAATGAATTATTTTCTGTATTTACTTGAGTAGGTTTGGAGCATGTATTTTAAGGGTCTTGGGCATGTGTGCATCATTGATTCAGGTTGCAGGTGGTGCTTAGCATCTCTTTTACACCAGTATCAATGCAGCTGCCCATGTCCCATTATATACTCAAATGTGCGCGGTGTACTGGTCAGGTGTGGCCAGGGTACTCACAGGAGAGCTCAACGTTTCTTGTGTTGGCCTATAGCCCTTACAAGCCCAAACAATTGGGTATTTCACATGAATCACAATTACACATCAATAGTGATGTAAAGCCATTGTCCTGCACTTCCATTAAATAGGTAAGGTCCTGATTCAGATGAAATGAACTAGTTGGACAAACGTACCAGAGAACAGTGGATGGTAAAACTCAAGATTAGAACGTCAGACCTCTAGTAGTATGGAGTCGTCCAGCATCTGTTAATGAAAGGGCAGCACACTCACCTGATTTCATCATTAAGCTGTATTTGACCTCCTTTTGGACACCAGCTATTGTTTCAGCACCTGCTCCTCTTGTGCCACAGAATCACCCCACATTTTTCAACATTTGCAATTATCTGATCTATAACAAGCATGACACCCCTAATCATTCATGTCCTTGTGAGTCACCAAGACGTTCAACTACTCGCTTTCGCATCTGAGATTATACATCAATCTGAACAAATTCTGAAGTATTTGGTCATATGTGTCTGCTATTGGTTTCTCCCCAATAAGTGATGGCAAAATCTTTTTTCACATGTAAAATTGCAACACCCAACCCAGAGTACAGCTCAAGAAAATCTGCAATGTTTAATTAACTTAATTTACTAATGGGCTGAGGGCCTAGCACAGTATTTAAATATACCTCAGCCGTCGGATTTCCCCCTGCCGCGCCCCTCCTCACCTGACCTGAGGGACAAATATTGAAAGGTAAGTTTGTATACATTTTCATATATTTTCAAGGCATGTATGTGAAGTTATACCTTTCTTTGTGCACTTAGATCCTTTCTATTTTTTTATGTCTCGTTATTCTGATCACAATATTGTGGCCCGTCAACATGTTGGCTTCTATATTCCCTTTAAGAACATTGCAGTGTTGAGCGTTCCATCGAAGACAATGGAGTGCTCCAAGCTTCTAGTGGCTGGTAGATGCCCGGACTGCAGTGCCGGACTGGCTACCGGGCGTTTTGGCATACTGCTGAGCTGGGGGCTGATGTCACTGCCGTGGGGGCTAATTTAGTCGATGGAGACCTGCGTGTGCTTCGAAATAAACAAAGCAAAATGAATTTCGTTCAGCACACACATGTCCCCATAAACGAAATCAGCTCCCAGCTCGGCAGCATGCCAAAACGCCCAGTAGCCAGTCCGGCCCTACCCAGAGGGCAACATTCCAATATGTTTTCTCTCCTTCAGGAAGCAACTCAAGACCTGGCTTTTCAAGCAGTAGCAGCCCCCCCCCCCCCCTCCACCCCAGCGCCTTGAGACCCCAGTGGGTGAGTAGCGCACTTTACAAATACTCTTGATTGATTGATTGATTCTATTTCACAGCTGTTGCTGTGAACAAAGACCTCTCAGAGCAATTTGCATATCTTATATTGCACTGCAGTTGCTTTTACGAACAGTGCTAGATTTAGTTGTGGGTCAGCTACTCAGGTTAATCAAGCAGCTTTATTTACTGTAGCATTTCAGTCACTTGCACTTTTCTCTGGAGCCACATTTTCAAGTACTGTATAATGTAACTCGTATCTGAATGCTGCACTAAAACAAACAAAAAACTGATCACGTTTCTCTTTACTTTACCAGGCATCTCCAGCGTGTTTATGTGCCTGCTTCCTGAACAAACAAATGTAACACGCTGTTAAATGCCTAAACTGTAAAATATAAATAAATATCACCCATGTGAATTTCATTTTAAGCTGACGTTCTCAATGTGCATGCTATGTAAATACAGTAAACCAACTTAATGTAGAGTAGCAGTAGTAAAAACATTGCACGTGATCATTTTTACTGCAACTTTGAGTTTTGTTTGCCATGGTGAAATTTAGAGGTCTTTCTTTAAGCGCCACGAATTTATAAACACATTCACTGAGACGGCTAAGAGAAACTCTGCCACAAGGTCCAATGAAAGACTGGAGATACTGAGGGCCTGGGACACCCCTTACTGTGGACCTGCAAACTGGCAACCAATTAGCCCTTTTAGCACTTTACTTGCAGGGAAGTGAGTCTAAAGCTTACTCAGAGAATGCGATGTGGGACAGAGACTTGGAAGTCAGCAACACAACAAATAACACGTAATAAATTGCTGTCCAGTCAGTGGAGTTGCTTATTAAAATGAGCTATGTAGAGGCCTAGTAGAGACTAGGTCTGGGCCGGGAGCTCACCCTATTGTCCCTGAGGTTAACAACAATTAATTAATGAACAGAAAAAATCTGGAATTTTTAGCCGTTTTACTGAGCCTTTACTCGTTTACATATTTTTTACAGATTATATTTACATCAGTGACCCGTCACGATTCTCTCGTGCGGATATCAGTACTAGTCAGGTAGATACAGTCCACATTATAAACACCAGGGCTTATTAACGGTTACCTATAGCACCTAGGGTTTTGACATGATTTTTATTAGGACCCTCTTTCACGATAGGTGGGTGTTGGTACTTTCTCTATCACATGCATTTACCACTTAATCCGTGACTCACGTTTCTGTAACACATACAAATATCTCTTATTTGCACTTCTACCTTTTGGAAATCAGTGTTAATTCTACTTCTACATGATGATGTACACTAGATTGTGTAAAGTGGGAATACATTACTATTATTACTTTTGCAGTGCCCAGAAACGGAACTGATGTGAATGGTACAGATAACCAAGTCTGGATTCGCTTCTATATTTGTATTCCCCTGAAGAAAGGTCGGACATGACCCGAAATGCATTGGGAAATGTTATTTTTTCTGTTCATTAATTAATTGTTGTGTAATGACATACAACAGAATGATTTGATTTCTAAGTGGATTTTTGGTTCGAATTACTCTACGCATCTATACAATTTGCTTATATTTGTATACATGGAGGTTTACTAAAAAAAAGTGTAACCATTGAAAACAATTGTGATCTCATTTTATTTGAAAACATTTGGATTGTTACAATATTGATTAATCGTAAAAGTGTTCTGAAACCTCAGGGACAATAGGGTGAGCTCCCGGCCCAGACCTAGTCTCTACTAGGCCTCTACATAGCAGATTTACACACAGTTGTGGGCTCAACTGATCACTGGGATGCTCCCAACACAAATTTAAACTTCCTTACAATTGCTTAACTTAGGAATCTGAAGGTGTGCAGGCTAGATTCCCACATAGCAGCTTATTAAAATGAAACATACATTATTGTACAGAATACTACATACCTGTGCACATGCATTTTCAATGCAAGCAATTGGTTTGCGAGGTATGATTTTCATGTATGTTGTGCGAATTATGGTTTGCAGTTAGTAGCTTTTCAGTTTTAATTCAGAGCCAGAACTCCACTTTGACTGTGTTTTTAAGTGAATTAGAAAGTACTTTTTTGTAATCATAATTTAAGGTATTATAACAAAAACTAACAATAGCTTCCCAATATTCTGTGGTTTTTCATATACCACATGCAACAGTCCCTTGCACGCAAACTGCCACAGATAGCCAATCCCTGCTACACACAGCCTTTGACACTGCCCAGTCTTTCTGTGTACTTGCCAAATGTAATTGAAGTTAAACAGACATAACCACATGCACACAATAGCTTGTCGCTAGTGTTAAAATTAATGCCTAACGATATTTGTAATATTATTTCTCTGAACGAGTCTAGACTTTAAAAAAACTGTTCTGCTTTTGCTGCATCCCTTCCTTCAAGATCTCATCAAGGCTGCGTGGGATTGTAAAAATGTGAGTACACTGAAGCTCCGACCTGAGCTTTTCAGTGCTGTTTGGAATGCTCTCCTGTAGTTTCGCGGTGTAGCCTCCTGAGTCACGCGACCAGCCGCAAGGCTTTGCAGGAGTATGTGACGAGGAGAGGCGAGTCGGGACATGCGGCACAGCAACGAGGAGACTGGCTCTCCCTTACTCCCTATAACCTGTAAACATATTAAAGTGCAGTTAACCAACCTCACAGCTTCTGTCCTTCCGTCCGTGGGGGCTGATTCCTCATATTCCACTGTGGCGACGAGGCGGGAGTACCTTATCACCGCCCAAACTCTATTCAGGTAGGGGAGAGCCGGCAAGATCCTTATAGCGAGGGGCGCATCACTTCTCGCGCCCCTCCTGTCTCCTTCAAGTGGCACATGTCTCCTTCAATCGGCAGCCGCCGCCGTGCAACAGTGGGGCACATTCCAGCGCGCGGCGCATGGCACTAAGCCACCTCATTTTCGGAGCGTAGTTCGGCACGCAGCGGGGGACCCACACTATCCTCTTTGCAGCGCAGCCTGCGCAAAGGGGCGGACTTCACCAGGCCTAAGTGCAAAGGGCACCCACCACGGCAGTGCAAAGCCTGTACCCTAGGGGCAGCCACCACCATACCACATCACAAGGGGAGGACATTGTTCACCATGAGGCCGTGCGCAGGGGCATATCACTCCCAGTCTCACCTTCAGGAGGAGCCAGCCCCAGCACATGGCGATCTCGGAGCATTCCTTGGCGCAAACTACCCACGTCATCCGTCATTGGATGGATCATAACCATCTGAAGCGGAACCCTGGAAAGACGGAGGTACTGCTGATAGGAGACAGCCGTATCTTTTGGGGCCCTCATTATTGGCCGGCTGAACTAGGGCCTTTCCCTAAACCCTCCTCCTCCGTAAAAAGCTTGGGGGCGACTATTGACGGAGATCTGTCTCTTAACACCCAAGTGGGCACAGTAGTCTCTAAATGTTTCTTCCAATTACGAAAAATCCAGAAGATACATAACCTGCTCACCCAGGCAGCATTGATACAAGCTGTGATTGGCCTAGTCCTGTCCCACTTAGACTATGCAAATTCAATCTATCTAGGCCTTCCCTCTTACCAGATCAAGAGACTTCAGCTTGTACAGAACCTGGCGGCACGACTGATTTATCAACAGCCTAAGTGGCAATCGGCCAGACCCCTGATAAAAAAGCTACACTGGCTCCCACTGCTACAAAGGGCCACCTTTAAAACCGCCTGTCTTACATTTAAGTCCCTAAACTGTTACAGTCCAATGTTTATTAACAACCTGATCTTGAGATACATTCCAACCCGTGATCTCCGTTCTAAACATCAAAATCTGCTGGTGAGCGCAAAGTTTAACCGTAAGCGGCATGGCGGAAGCCGTTTCGGCTATCTGGCGCCACAACTTTGGAACTCACTCCCATGGGAGATCCGTTCCTGTCCTCATCTGCTTCAATTCAGAAAGCAGCTCAAGACATGGCTGTTCATACAGGCACATGAGTAAACCGATCCCACTGCTGTCAACTCAGAACAGTCAACTCAGTACAGCTCGAAACAGCGCCATGAAACCTTGGTCTAAGTGCGCTTTACAAATAGGTTATAACATAACATAACATAACATCCTCACTTCACGTGGGCCATGTGCCCTGCCGCCAACCCACTACAAATGCCCTCAGCTGGCCCCTTCGACCTCAGTTACAACAGGGCCACACAGTAGCCTGTCCACCAGCAGAAGAAGCACCCCATAGCAGCACCCTGAATCCTGCAACTCAGCAAGCGATGTCCTCTCGGCCAACACAGGCATGCACCCCTCTAAGACGGAAGGAATTCTTTTTTGTTCTATGTGCACCGTGAAGTTCCACTGCTGTCCACGCCACATGCACCATGTGTGCCCAAACTTTCTCTTTAACTAATCCTGTGCCCTTTCTGCCGAAGCCCGGGGAACCGGCCATGAAATGGGCTGACTGGAAGTGATATTTCTTAAATTACCTCTCAGCGTTGGAGGACGAAGGCGAGGAGGAATTCTCCAGCAAACGGCGGAAGAAGATCCTACTACATAATCTATGGCAGGAGGGTCTGAGAGTGTACGACCAAATGGTGAAGAAGGCCAGGGAATCGTCCGACGATGATGCTTTCCAACATGCCCTCGACGACCTAGACAGCCACTACCAGCGGGTGATATGCACGACCATTGACCGCTACAAATTCTTCCAAAGAAAGCAAAGAGGAATCGGAGTCAGTGGAGGACTACGTAGCGGCCCTCAAGAAACTACCCATCAACTATAAGTTTGGCACTCTGCACGACGAACTCATATGGGACCAAATCATCACGCACTCCACCCACACAAGCGTCCAGGAAAAGCTCTGGGTAAGTGGCGAAGCGCCCCTTCCAGAGATCATTGCAATTGTAAAACGAGCGGAGTTATCCAAACGATGTGCTCTCGCAGCTGAGAAAGACACAGCACCACAAGCTACTGTGTGCAGAATCACCGACCGGAAAGGGCAACGATCAAAAACCATGACGGAATCCGCCTCAACTCAACAATCTATGTCCAAGGGTAGATTTCCCAGTTGCGCCCCTCAGGGCAAACAAGGTGCCTGTTACAGATGCGGTAGCCAATCCCACATGGGCAATGAAAAAAAATGCCCAGCGTTCCACATCAATTTCTCCTTCTGTGGCATCATAGCACTCTTCGGTAAGCTCTGCTGCTGGAGGCCTAGAAACGCTGCAGTGAAATACGGCCAGGATGCCTCCGATGATCAAGAGGGAGCAGATCTCTCAGACCTAGACAGCATTCTTTGCATCGAAGATCACATCCTAGGCATAGGTGGAGGGGCAACCAAAAAACCCTCCTGCCAGTTATCCATTGGCGGCGTCCACATCAGCATGGTTGTGGATTCCGGTTCGCCATACACCATCATCCAGAAACAGGTTTGGGAGTGTGACGTTGCCCACGTGGTTGGAGAGCATCTTCACCCCACAGACATCATCTGGTCACATACACGGGAAAACAGAGCCCCATGTGGGGTTCCGGTAGCTCTGGTTTGAGTTCAAGGGAAGGCACAGCAAAATTGTACGTGACACAGAAGGGCCCATCGGTCTTGGGTTGGGCGGTCCAAGAAGTCCTTGGCATCCAGCTCAACCCCAGCAGCGACACTCAAGTGCTCCTGATGAATGACACATCCATGCCGTCTTCGCTCCAAGCTGTCTTCAGCGACCAAATTGGAAAGATGTGCAAGTTCTCCCACAAGATCGTACTTGAACGCGGAGCAGTACCAGTCACCCACAAAGTCTGGAGCATCCCATTCAACTGTTGAGAAGCAGTACAACTAGACCTTAAGCACCTAGAAGACAGCGACATCATTGAACTGATCAATTGCACGGAATGGCTCGCCCCTTTGGTCGTGGTACGAAAACAAAGCGGAAAGATTCACCTCTGCATTGATCTCCACGAACTTAACAAAAACATAATTGTTTCCATTGCCCAAAATAAACGAACTGCTCGCCCAGACCAAAGGTATCAAGTGGTTCTCTATGATCGACCTCAAAGCCGCCTACTGCCAGGTATCACTCAACCCGTCATGTCGACATCTCACATCCTTCATCCTTCATCACACCCTTTGGATGCTACAGGTTTCAACGCCTGCCCTTTGGGCTCGCATGCGCGGCTGCCATCTTGCAAAAACTCATGCACAAGCTGTTCCAAGATGACCACGGTGTCCTCTCTTTTCAGGATGATATCCTCATCATGGGAAAATCCAAGGTGGAACATGACAACATCCTGCACACCGTCCTACGTACCCTAGCATCTCACGTCCGAATTAGAGAAATGCAAATTTGGTGTCCCCAAAAGTCACATACCTAGGGCACGAAATCAACAACACAGGCATTACCACCAAATCTGCAAACGTGGAGGCCATTATGTCTGCTCCCCACCAAAGACGACGTTCGCTCTTTTTTGGGGCTGGTTAATTTCTACAGTAAGCTTGTCAGGAACTTTGCGACAAAGATGCACAGCCTCCGCCATTTGCTCAAGGAGAAGAATAATTTTTCCGGGTCGGAGGAGACGGAAGCAGAATTCGTAGCCATCAAACAAGATATCTGTGAGGCGATTCCCTTACATGGATTTGACGGCACTACATCCAGCATCCTGACCACGGACGCTAGTGAAAAAGAACTGGGTGCAGTCCCCTCCCAGAGGGCTCCTAATGGCACAGAGACCACAGTGGGGTCCGCCTCGTGCTCCCTCACCCCCAGTGAAGAGAAGTACGGTGTGATCGAGAAGGAAATGCTAGCAGTCATCTGGGAAATGGAGAAATTCCAACAGTATCTGTGGGGATCACGTTTCATGCTCCGCACAGACCACAAGCCCCTGATCAAATTCCTCACATCCAGCGGCAACGTGACAGCCACTCCACGCATCGCCAAAAAGACATTGCGTCTTTTGGACTTTGTCTACGATGTGGAGTACATCCCAGGGACACAGAACAGAGTGGCTGATTTTCTGAGCAGGGCAGCAGCCATGGAAGACCCCGCCACATCATCGGATTGAGACGACTACAGCATCGCCTTCATGACGGATCATGAACACTCCATCAGTGCCCAGGACTGGGAAGAAGCCTACATGCAGGACAGGGAACTCTCCAAAGTCAAGTTGTGCGTCACTCAAGGCTGGCCGGAAAAGAAAAACACCGAAAGCAACCTCATGAAATTCTAGGAAGTCCGCGAGGAACTCTCCATTGGTGAGGACTCCATATTTCTGCTGCGGGGCGGTGGTGCCCTCGAAGGCTCTATACAACCGCATTCTCCACATCAACCACGAAGGCCACCTGGGCATCGTAAAAGCAAAAATACGGATGAAACTGCTGTACTGAAAAGGTTAGTGAGGGACTGCGCCTATTGCTTCAGGGCTCACAAAGCTCTTGTCACCCTGAGACCCCCGATGGGTGAGTTCTCCACTCCCAACAACTCCTGGGAGGACTTGTCTATTGACATCGTAGGCCCTGTCCTAGACACCTGGGGTACACCCAAACACCTCATTGTAGTCGTGGACCGCTACTCAAAATGGCCAGAAGTCGAAATCAGAGAATCTGTTGATTTCGACGTCATCATCACCTTCCTCACCACCATCTTCTTGAGGGAGGGAACCCCCAAGTCCATCACCAGCAACCATGGACCACAGTTCACATCAGCCAAGTGGACAGCCTTCACGAACCGAAACAGATTCGAGACCAAGCGCACTCCAGTCTACCACCCAGGGGCCAAGTGGAACACTTTAATCGGGTGATCATGGGCTCGATCCACGCAGCATCAGCGCTGGTAAGAACTGGGAGTCCGAAGTCAGAAACACTGTATTGGTCTACCACATCACACCCACCCTGACAGGTTACAGTCCGTTTAAGATCCTCAGGGGCAGAGACCCCTTCAACAGATACAATACAGCCTGGACAACTATGAGACTCCAGAGCAAATGGTCCCTGGCCATTGTCGGCAGCAACATAGAGAAAGCGCACAAAGCATATAAAAGGCACATTGCGACAAAAGGAACAGTGTGCACGAATCATCACTGGCAGAGGGCGATTGGGTCCGAGTCAAAAAGGGCCAACCAGGGCTCAAAGGAGACAGCAAGTTCAGTGAGCCCCTGCGGCTCATAGAAGCATACACCCGCTCTGCCTTGTTGAGCGATGGCAAAGTTTGGTCACAATCCAGAATAGCCAAGTGCAACAAGATCCTGCAGTGGGGCATGAACAACAGTGATCTAGATGACAGCCCCAGTGTCGCGGGAGTGGCAGCAAAATCTAGAGACCCCACAAGGGCGGACGAAACTGCAGCCAGTGCGGATGGACAGTCACCGAGACAGCCAACGCCATGTCTGCCCAGCCAGGACGCAGACGAGGGGGGCATTCCGTGTGAGACACTCAACGCCTTCCGGAGGGAGAAGGAGGAGGGCATGAGGACCAAGGGAACCCGACGATTAAGAGAACAAGTGACCGGAACACACACCCACAAGGGCCGTGCTGTAAAGCTACCAAAACACCTCAGTGACTTTCAGTTGTGAATCTCTCTCCCTCTCTCTCTCTCTCTCTCTATCTCATTCTCTCCGTATCCCACACCTGTGGGCCACAGTTACAGTTATGTCTGCCATTGTTAAGGGGGAAGATGTGTAGTGTTGCGGTCTAGCCTTCCGAGTCACGTGACCCGCCGCAAGGCTTTGCGGGAGGACGTGATGAGGAGAGGCGAGTCGGGACTGCAGCATGGCAACAAGGAGACTGGCTCTCCCTTATTCCCTATTACCTGTAAAGATAATAAAGTGCAGTTAACCTGCCCCACAGCTTCTGTCCTTCCTTTCGTGGGGGCTGATTCCTCATATTCCACATCTCCGAAGACCAACATACGTGGCTGCCACATAATCCCAAAAACCCTTTCTACATATGGGCAGTGCCAAGATTTCAGATATCAACACTTGCAAAGAAAAGCTGGCGACCCGTTTATATGATCCCTCCCTTGCCCTGCACATCGTTTAACATATGAATGTTAAGAAACCTCTTGGATCCCCCTCTCTATTCACCTGATTGCTTTTGTCTTTGCCCTCTAATCTCTGCAATTTCCCGTGTTTTGGCTGCCTCGCCTCGTCACCCGGTCCATCATATTTTCTCTGGCTCTCTTATGTGGCACTATGACTAGAGCTGCCGATTTAGGAACTGCGAAACCAGGTTCGAATATTGAAGTCAGCAATACATCCCATCATTGTAGACTAATGATTTACTCTCCTCATGCCTAATTAAATAAATATGGTTTCGTATAAAGTAATCAGTGCTCATGTAAAACACTCCTGTACATGCAGGTCACTTTCGCGATGTATAAAACTGCAAGCTTCACACTTGATCTCAGGTGATTCTTTGCGGATCACTGCTGCTTGTCAGGTCACAGATCACTGGGATTTTGTTTGGGGGTTTGGGGCTCCTCTGTAGTGTAAACTGTATATTGTGCAGGCTGATGGTGGTGTTACTGCCTCCAGCAACCAAGACAACTGCACATGCAAGACCGCTACAGCACACAAAGCTCGCGGGGCAGCTGAAATATGGTGAGGGCTGACCACCGAGACAGGAGTGGAAACTCATTAAAGTAAAGAGAGCACCTACCATGTAACAACCAGATAAATGGGCCAGTAGCCATGGGACAATACAAATGACGACACTGCGGTACTAAGGAATGACTAACAAGCCTCTTTACCAATCAGAAGCCATCATTTAGGAAGGACAAACACACAAGCCAATAAAAAGAATGGGCTGGGAAGTGGGCAGGGCTTCTCCACCGTACTGAACTACCCCAGATCTGCGCCAGAGCAAAGCTTGCGTGTTGACTCTAGGCTCGACCTAAAAATATGTTTTGACTTTCATTTTAATTTTGGGGATGTTTTGAGCCCCCTGACATGGGGAAAATGGTTGTGTAGGCACCCTGCCCCTTAATCCCATTTTACTTTTTATTTTTCTAAGTATGGTGATTACTGCATCATGTTGGGTAATTGTGAGGGTAACAAACTTTTTTCTGTGATGTTCATGAGAGTGAGGCAGATTTGCAAATCTTTAGCCAGATTCACAAATCCCTAATGGTGGACAGGAGGTAAAGTTCCCTCATTCTCTTTTTCTTTTGTGAAGTACATTGATGAAGGATCTGTGAATTAACAGGTAGGATGTCTGTCATTTACCTCTTTCGAGCTCAACCCAAAAAACAAAAATAAACAGTAGTTCATCATAAACTACTGAACTTGTACACAGAAACCTGGCAAAGGCGATTTCTTGAGTAAAGTACAACTTGAATGCCAAGTATGCTGTAATTCTGTCCAGCATTTTGTTTCTGTACCAGAGGCAAAGAATAATAATTAAAATGGGGAAAGTTATGTTTTTAAAACATTTCAGATTTTTGGGCGCTTGCTTGATGGATCTTCATAAAATTTGCCATGCGGAACCCAGAGAGAATGTACCTTCTGGAAAAGTTTGGTACAGATTCATCAAACGGTACAAAGGTTCATAAGGAAATACACTTGGCTACTGCTTGTACGTAATATATACAACCAACGCCAACGCCAAATGTATTCAAGTTCCATCATTATGCCAGGCTGAACATCAAAATGACAAAAAGTACCAGCAATCTGAGAAGGAAATCCATTTTTATGCTATTGGTTGCCACTAGTATGCCAGTCAGGACTACAATTGTTCCGAACATGCCTGGCTATCACTCTAGGAACAAGGAGCTGAGAAATTCTGTCTCTTGAAAAGTGACCATCTGCCGCTAGAAGTGAAATTGACCATGTCCTGTATGAATCAAGTGCCGGAAAGAATAAATATCTGTACAGAGTTCACCTCAAACTACAGGCGAATAAGGTGCAAGATAGATGAAGCTGAGGAACTATCAACTGAGGAACTATTAACTAGCGCCAAAACAATCATACACCAAATATCTAGCGCAGACAAAAGGCCACTAGATGCCTGGGGTGAATTTATAGCGGAACTCGGGGCAAAACACGCCAAAGAACAAAAGATCATCAAAGGTAAAACATCACGGATAATAGTCGGTAATGTAATTACACCAGAGATAAAAACCTTAAAAAGTGGAATAAACCAGACTTTGAGACAGCTCCGAAAAGACCCAAACAACAAAGGTCCGCAAAAGACATTGCGCACCCTAAAAGCACAGCTGAGGAAAAAACATGGGAAAGGAGAAGGCAGCTGAATGATATCCTACGGGCAAAAATCTTATACAACTCTAAAGAAAAGAACAGCTCTAGATTCTGGAAACTAATCCACTCCCTTCAATGTCCAGATCATAAGGGATTCAATTCAAACTTCTCGGAATTAGTCTGGGCAAACTACTTATCATCTCATTTCAATACCGAAGACCTAGTGGGGCACTCACCCCGTGGCAAAGCCCAGAAAACTGGTCTGGATTAGACCCCTGATAAAACAGGCACAAATAACAAAGAACTGATTAATGACCACACAAGGATACCATCTTCACACAACATCGGTACATTGAACGAGGAAGCAACAACAAGACTTGTACCAATCACAAGCAGAGAGGAATCCACATACTCGGAAAAAGCGGCCAGGATCAGTTCACAAATTAACAAGGGCAAACTTGAAGGTGCCCCGGGTCCGAACGGCATCCTGCCTATAATATACAAACAAGACGCTGACTTTTGAGTAACATCATGGCACCAGTCTTCCAGGAAATAAGGGAAACAGAAATATGTCCAAAAACCTGGAGAGGCTCAATTATAAGCCCTATTTATAAAAAGGGAGAAAGGAATAACCCTAGTAGCTATCAGCTAATAGTGCTAGTCGATATAGAGGCAAAGTACTATGCGGCTCTCGTTCTGGAGGACTTAACATCTTGGGCAAACAAAAACCACATCATTTCAGCCACCCAAACCGGATTCCGCAGGGGTCAGGGTACAACGACCAATATAATGGCGCTAACCCTTTTGACAGATGCAGCAAAATCCATAAAGAGCTCATTATACCTATGCTACATTGACTACAGCGCTGCATTTGACCACATAGACCGGAGCAGAAGCTGGAAAGATGGGGGATACCAAGCCAACTCCTTCAGCAGTTGATTATGCTACATACTGGGTTAGGATCAAATTGGGCTCTGGATCACACATCTCAAGGCAAATCAGTACCACCAAAGACCTGAAACAAGGTTGTGTCCTAGCCCCAATGCTGTTTAAACTCTTCCAGGCTGATCTCCCGGGGAAATTAGAGAAAACCAAATCCCATGCCCCGCGATTAGGCGATACAACACTTTCAAACCTCCTATACGCCGACGACCTGGTCCTTATCAGCCGGTCCCCTATTGGTCTCCAAAATCTTGTGGATGCAACCAGCTTATTTTCTACAAACAACTCACTAAACATCAACTTAAACAAAACAAAAGTTATGACAATGAACTACAATAAAAAAAGAAAACTTGCCTGGTTTCTGTGTGGTCAGAGGTTAGAACAGGTAGCAACCTACAAATTCCTAGGTGTCCTCATTGACAGCAAATGCACATTTAGGCCCCAACTAGAGGCAATTCGTCGGAAGGGCCCAACTTTCCACTGGTCAATTAAACCCCTGAAGAAAGTTCTCCCAGACCGGTCGTTCGGCCCCCTCTTGCAGGTGGTAAGGGCACGACTGCAACCCAGTGAATCCTGCAAGGAAAAGACGCCACAATATTAGACAACACCATCAGTCACGCATATAGGGCAATATTCCAACTACCCACATATACCTGACCTATCTTTTTGCCGCCATTAGCGAGGGAAGTGAGGCCACGCCCACCGTCCTGAGGCCACACACCCCCTCCCCCAATAAAAATGTGCCTGGGCCGGACGCGCAGCGGACGCGCGCTGAAGGCGCGCCAAAGGTAAGCCCGTCTGTGCCCGTCCGGGCCCAGCCGGGCCTAGGGCCAGAACCTATGCCCGATTCGATAGGGGGACGCTTTAGCTATACACGAGGAGACCACATGCGACTCAGATCCTCTAAAAATACAAACTGCCATTATATACATAAAGGAGAAAAGGTATTCCTCAACTGCGACTTATGCAGCTCACCCCCCTATTAATGAACAGTACTCCCTCCAGATGGCCCTCCTGAATTGTAGATCCCTCCCTAAACACTCCCTAGAGATTAATTTCTACTTCAGGACCACAAGTTAGATATCCTGTTTCTCACAGAGACGTGGCCGACACTCAATTCTGAGGCCGATATTGTACGTGCTCTCCCCCAAGGATTCCTAATCCACTTTCAGAATAGGCCCGTTGGCAGAGGTGGCGGTCTGGCCATAATATATAGGGATAAATTTGTATGTAGGGCAAAAGATAGTGGTATCGCAGACTGTGAGAGCTGTTATTTCTCCTTACAAATATCACCTACAGGCTCCCTCTCTGGTCTACTTGTATACCGTCCACCAGGAAGCCCTAACCATTTTGCTAGTGCCCTGATGGAAACTGTTACTGTACTGGCATCCTCTACTCCTAATTTCATGATTTTGGGAGATTTCAATCTCCATTTTAATTCCCCTCTGCACTCGGTGGCGACTGACTTCCACCTCGACCTTACATCCTATGAGTTGGGACTGGTCAATACAGGGGCAACACACAACAAAGGACATTTGCTTGACCCGATTTTTACCAACGCTCATGCATTGAAAGCTAGACCACCCTATCCTCTCCGGTGGACAGACCACTTCCTGGTCCCTTTTTTCTGGCAAGTCATGGCCGTGCCACCACAAACCCCCAATACGCGTGTCATTGACAGGGTCTGGTCCAAACTCTCTGTTGAGAATTGGATCACCAAACTAGAACATTCCTATCCCCCTCCAGCTCTTGACCCTGTGGTTGCAGATACAAACTTTGAAAACTGGCTTACCAACTCACTTGACTCTATTCTCCCCAAGAAAATTATTCAGAAAAAGGAGAAGAGAGCTGACTCTGCCCCATGGTACACGCCCGAGCTGAAACTCCTAAGAAAAGGATGTAAGAAGCTGGAGCGCTCCTGGAGGAAAGACTGGGCGGGATCCAGCAAAGATGAGTATCGCACCGCCATGAGAGCATATAAGGCTGCCCTGCACAGCACCAAAAGACAATTCTTCGACGAAAGAATTCAAAATTCTTCTAATTCTTCTAGAGAAACTTTCCTAATCATCAAGGAACTGCTCAAGGTACCGGAACCCCCTCTGGCTCAAGACATCTCAGGGACCAAATGCAACAAATTGGCGAACTACTTTGACTCGAAAATTCAGAACATCTTAGCCACCCTGCCCCAAGTCAATCATGGAATAGATATAAGCTGTCGGCCAGCAACACCCGACATTCAGCTTGATGCCTTTAGTCCAGTGTCAGTGGACGAGGTACTCAAAACTCTGGCCGTCATCAAAAGCGGTTCTCCTAGCGATCCGGTACCCATGCGGATCCTGAAACAGATTGCAACCACCATTGCTACACCAGTTACTGATCATATTAATGCCTCGCTTTCGCAAGGAGTGGTTCCACCTGGCTGGAAGGGAGCTATTGTGAAAGCTCTTCTTAAAAAGCCTCTCCTAGACCCAGCGGAACTGGCCAATTATAGGCCAATTTCACTACGCCCTGGACTTAGCAAGGTTACGGAAAGACTAGTTAATCTAAAACTTTCCCATTTCCTAGAGTCCAATGGCCTTCTCCGGAACTCGCAAACTGGCTTTCGCCCTGGACAGGGTACGGACACCGCCCTTCTGGCAGTCGTTGAGGAGGCCAGATGCATTTTGGATTCAGGAGGATCAGTGGCAGTGATCCTCCTGGATCTAAGTGCAGCTTTCGATACTGTCAATCATCAGGTCCTAATTCAGTGACTGACAGACATAGGTGTGGTAGGGACAGCCTTGTCCTGGCTTACTTCATTTCTTAGCAACCGCACCTTCCAGGTCTGGGAGAGCAACTCACGATCGGCGGCAATTCCCCTCCAGTGTGGGGTGCCACAAGGCTCATCCTTAAGCCCCACATTATTTAATGTGTACATGGCCCCACTGGAGGAGGTCGTCGCCCCGTTTGGAATCAAAATCGCGAGCTACGCTGATGACACCCAACTCGTCGTCTCCTTATCCCAACTTGCCCAGTGCCCGGACACCCTCCACTCCTGCCTATCACAAATGTATACCTGGATGTGTGAATCCTTCCTCAAACCTAATGGGTCTAAGACCAAAATGATGCTACTAGGGCATAAAGGGTTCACACTGCCTCCGAACATCTGGCCAACTTGTCTGGGGGAGGCCCCCTCCCCAAAAAATGAGATCAAAAGCCTGGGGGTCTGGATGGAACAGGATCTTTCATTCAAGACCCAAGCTAAAAAAAATGGCGGGAGCCTGTTTTGGCCTCCTCCGATCGGCTCGAAAAGTTCTGCCACTTCTTCCGCAGCCTTCTAGGAAGCTGCTTATCCAAGGACTGATCCTATCCAGATTGTATTACCGTAACGCTATCTTTCTTGGTGCACCGGAAACCACATTTAACAAGCTCCAACAGATCCAGTATGCTGCAGCACGGCTTCTCAAGGGCACCTCAGTCAAAATGTCAGCTAAACCAGCACTTAAGCTACTGCACTGGCTTCCGATGCGCGAAAGGGTAAAATTCAAATCCTTATGTATTGCACACAAACTGTTGCAGGGTAAGGAGCCCCCCATCCTGAAGAACTTAGTTGTTCCCTCCAAAGCCAACAGACGACTCCGTTCAGATCATGAACGTCTGGTCAGTGTGCCCAGAGTAAAAAAGGCATGTACAGGAGGACGGCGATTCTCAGTAAATACAGCTAAACTGTGGAATTCCCTACCCTTGAAACTACAGGCTGAATCCTGCCATCTGCGGTTTCGGAAACTCTTGAAAACGCACCTCTTTCCTTAATCATTTCTAACTATTTCTCTGGTATTCCCACTGGTCTCTCTGTTCTGGTTTAGCGCTGGGATGCTTCCGGGTAACTACGCGCTCTATAAATCCCCCATTCATTCATTCATTCATATACCTCGCCCGCTCAAATTTGTCTGGAATTTGGGCTCCAGAAACAAGCGGTAGAGAGGAGGGGGGCATACATTAAAACGTGGCAAAAAATCAGAGATGCCCACCACGGGTCCCTTAACGCCCATCTCTGGAGAGAATTATCCAGCCAGAGGCAACTCACCCGCAAGCAAATACCTCCAAAACTCATTGGAGATCCTGGACCTAACAAACCTCTGGGAGTCGTCAACCGATCTTAAAACCTTCAAAAAAGTGCTAACGAAAGTAACCAAGTTGATCTCATCAATAGAGGATAAAGCTACCCTGACTAAGAGGGCCCACGGATGGGCCGTGTTGAAAGTCTACAGTGCCCTGAAACCTCAAGAATATTTAAAAAGGGGCCTTACGCAATCTACTAAAAACAAGTTCTTAAACATGCGCCTTGGAATTATTCCCATATTACCGCACTTGGCACCTTGGAAAAGGGGAAGCTCAGCAAGCCACTGCTGACTTTGTTTATCAGGAAAAGAGGACTTAATCCACATAATTTGCATTTGTTCAAAACTTATGGACATAAGACGATCCCTACTCCGTGCCCTATGGAACCAGAAGGGCATAACGAGTTGCAGGCAGGCTGTGATACTGTGCATTAACCCTGAGGAGACTCAGTTAAACTGTAGACTAACTAAATTCTTTGACATAGTGGCCAAAACAATTATGATCCAGACAACTGGCTCACACTAAGCACTAGTCTACGCAATGCTGAGCTAAGCCCTTGGAGCACCTTTGTTTGCCTAAATTCCTATGGCTTTGAACAATATAATTACGACTTTTTATGATCTCAACAAGCAAGCCCACTTGTTTTTTATATTTTTAACTGTAACCATGATTGCTTTTTGCACACATTTGTATGTTTTATATTGTTAGTTTTTATTAACTGTACAATAAATCTCTCTCTCTGTCTCTTGAAGGAGGCGGCATTGATTAGTTGCCGATGCTCTAAATGAGGTACTAAGCTGGATAATATGCATGATCTACTTACTGGCAGCTGGTAAACTGCCAATAGCCCTTGAGCTACATGGAGACCTCTGTGTTTTGTGGGACATATGTCCCAACTGTGAATTTGACCTTGATGGTTGTGTTGCACTTTATGGCTGTATTGTAATCTATGATGGTTGAAAATATCAGACTGAATAATGTGAAGTAGGTGAAATCAAGGTTGGGTATGCTACCCATCCCCGTGAGTAGTTGTAGCGCACATCTATTAATAGTGAAATTAGTTAACATGTAATTGCCTTGAGACTCAAGCTACAATATGCTAAATTATTGTTAATTGTAACAAAAAATGGGATACTCTTGCTGATGAATTGTACAATACGGATTGGGTTTTAGAGATTAGCATTACGCTCTATATAATTTTGGCTGGCAATTTCAATGCCAGCATGTTAAAACATTCTCTTGTGTATGCTTTAAGCAGTTGATCGCATTTTAAGGATCCAATGTTCCACTACTTTCATGTTCGGAAAACGAGTAGAGAGAAATCAATGAACCTTTTGGAAAGGCAAAGCCAGGTTTACTTTTAGTCAATTGACTTGACGGTTACTAAATATGCATGTATCAGTAGTTATTTAGTAAAGATAATGTTAGCTTTAAGATTATAATCAACATGGAAAGTGTCCAAGACATGCTTGTGACATCCTTTTAGTGGCAGGCAAACTCTAACCTATGTTTGTTGGAATCTCAAAGGATTGTTAGATCATTTGTCCAAACGTGTTGCTGCTAGAATCTCCCTAAAGGTATATTCTGTTAAAGTAATAATTTACAGCTTATGTAAGATTACATGTGACCGTCCCACCCCCATATCAATCTATAATAATTGAATCATTGGAGAAGGTAGTTATGAATACATTTGAGCAGGTGGACCACAATACAGGAATAGGAATACAGGAACATTGGGCTATAGAGTGGTTTGACTCCTAGCGTAGAGAGGTGGAGTTTCATATTACGAATCAAAATTTGCAAACAATTGGAGACATAAAGCACAGCTTCTGCAAAATCAGTATTAGTGATCAATGGAATTAGCAATTTATGAAGACTAGGTTGAAGGTCTTTGTGGAATTAAAAGAAAATAACGGTCCCAGGGCAGTAGGTGCTATTTCACAGCAATTCTATCAATACTGAGTTTAAGGAGTCTCCGATTTATTTCCATCCTCAGTAAGGACTGCTTTTGTACAATTATTTAGGATAATAAAATGTGAATAATATCAAACACTCAGTTGGAAATGTATTGTCTTTTATTAAATCACTTAAAACCAGGAAATCTGCTGGCCAGGATGGTTTGGTTTCAGGTGTAGTTTGTTTAAATCCATCATGGTAGGCCCTATGTCTCCACCACTTCTAATGAAGGAGAGGAACTGCTTACAATCCATTGATTTCTGTTAAGTTAGTATTAGTAAAATCCTGGATGTTTGTGATGATCTGTGCCACAAGCACGAAGACCTCTGATAGTAATATATTGGAAAATGTACTTTATTATTTTACAAATAAATACAACTATTTTAATGTTAACTATAAAAGTATATTAATTTATACACACAATGTGGTGTTAGTCAGAATTTCCTTAGGATGAGCTTTTTTTGTTTTGCTAACAACTTTTTTCACAAATAATTTCTATTGGGTTTTCCAAAACGAGAACAGTACTAAAACAAGAAAAAGACAACTACATGAAATACAAATAAAAGGGGAGTATAAGCAGTCCCCTGTTACAGACAAGCATATGTTTGTAAGTCTTATGAAAACAGCATGAAGGACATACATTTTGTTTGATATATGGGTTTGTAATAGAAACATCATCTGGAGAAAGTATCATAACATCCTGTACAGTATTATGTTATTCATAGGAACATATTGTATATATATTCTTTTTATCTACTTATCTTGTAAAATTTACATATTTCACCCATATCCTGACATTATTTCTTCTTTGGTTTCAGATTTAAGACCGTATGGAGGGAACATGAAGCGTGTTCAGTTTGATATGACCTCTGTGTGATGGAACAAACAGAACAAATGAAATGGTGCATGTTCGTAGCATAAGCTTCAAGTGAGAAATGTAATTATTTCCCTGCATTCCTCGCCCTGGTAAACTATGGAAATCCCTTGATGCCTTTTCTTTTAAGTATGAACCACAATGAACCCAACAGGGTCCTCTCTCTAATCTCGTAGGGCCCGTATGGTTGTGCTACACAAAAAACAAAATCACAGGGGACACATAGATATTATTATTTTTCTTGTTTTGCTAACAACTTTGAAGCAGGTTGATAAATCTTGACAGCAATTTCCAAAATAAAGGTTTATCCATGTCAGCTGCTTCCTGAAAAGGCTGTAGGTGATCATTAAAGTGAGAGCTAAGAAAAAAGGTGTCCCAAAACACTTTTTTCCTCTTGTAATTTCAATTGGTAAAAACTGAACAATGATACAGAAAAAAATGACTGAGCTGAATTAGACCAAATTTGGCAGAAAAGTAGACCTTTATTAATGAAGTCGTTTGATGTAAATCTGTTCAATCATAGTCCCATGGAAACAAATATTTGAAAAAGGATTCTGAGTGTCTGGTCACGCAGAACACCAGCGGGAGTGAGCAATGTCATTGGCTGGCCTCAACAAAGAAATATGTTGTGATGATCATTACAGGAATCAGGGACTCAGTCCTGTAAAGGAAATTTAAAAGTATATAAGGGGGCAGGGTAGGGATACCCTGGCTCCCCTAGCCATATAGGGGGGTTTCAGAGGACCCCACCCTGGGCACAAAATTAAAAACTGAATTTTGTGTCATCACAGCCCCACTGATGTCTTGCAGGAGCCAGCCCCCTCCTTATCCCTGTGTGGTTCCGTGGGACTCCCGCTGGAGTCCTGTGATAGTCCTGCAGGAACAAAAAATAGAAAAAGGTGGGGTGGTGGTCTGTGGCAAATATGCCGCTCTCAGAGATCGGGAGCAGGGTCCATAGACTGCCCCACTGATGTCTTGCAGAAGCCAGCCCCCTCCTTATCCCTATGTGGTTCCGTGGGACTCACGCTGGAGTCCTGGGATAGTCCTGCATGAACAAAAAATAGAAAAAGGTAGGGTGGTGGTCTGTGGCAACTATGCCGCTCTCGGAGATCGAGAACAGGGTCCATAGACAAAGACATTTGATAAATAAAACAAAGGTTAAAGTGGAGTTATACATATGTAAGTTAGTAAGATTTGTATTTGCAGCTAAATTTTTTCGAAATTCACTGCAAAAAATCAAAGGTTAAAGTATGGGAACCCACTGATGAAGAATTTCACCAACTAGGTTAGTAAATGAGGGTTCTTAAAAAAAAAACCTGAGGGTACCCCCCCTTATTGCTGTCAGTTAGAGACTTAAATACTGTACTCACACCACTTAGGACCTCACATTTCACATTTCACATCACTAATGACATCTGAAATCGATGGCAGTAAAATATACATATTACAGTCTGTACTTATAGTTAGTACCAACTTTTCCGATAGATGAAGTGTTTTCTATGTTTTCACCCCTGCCTTGCTGAAGTAAGTAGGAAGCTAAGCAGGGCTAGCAAGGTGGAGAACAAGTATGTGAGCTTGTTAGGTTGTTTAGAATATTTGCTTTGTCAATGGTAGTTAGTTACATATAATAAATGAGCACCATATATGGCTTTCATGTATATAACATTGAAAATGCTTTAGGTCTGACATAAAACAAGTCCCTTTAAGTTGTATCAAGGGTAGTGAAGGGTGGTACTGCTAGAACAGTAATTGTTAAAGCACCCAGGCTAATATGCTGCATAGCTAAATACATATAAGGTCTCAAAGGCGAGACCGATTGCATTGCAAATGCTTGTTTTGTTAGGCAATGGGAGATTAAGTGATTTGCCCAGAATCACAAAATGTTGAGCGTCGTTGTTGAGACTCAAACCTGGTTCCTCAGATTTGAGGTAGGCCGTCCTAGCCTTTAGGCCAAATCCTCTCCCAATTATTTGAAGAAGCTATACACTGTAAACTAACTTTAGGCCAGGAATTATAGTTTATTAACATAAGTATACCAGTAATTATAACTCTAACTGCTGAATTACTATGGTTTTGTGTGGGTAAAATGTCAACCTAAAAATATCGTCGCCATTTGGAATTTATAGTTAGGACCTAGTTTATATAGGAAAATTGTTTTTTGAAATGCCTATATCTTTGGTGCCAGTTGATGAATCTTCATGAAATTTTCCTAGAAAAGTGTCATAGTAAATCTAGTTGTGCATGGGTTGGGAAAAAGGGGGCTAAATAAAAGTGCATTTTCCCATTTCAATTCCCATAGGATGAGTAGTTGAACCTAGCCCGAAACGCTAGACAGAATTGCATCAAATTTTGGCAGAAAGGTAGATGTTGTTCTGAATTTTGATCTTTTTGCTATTTGGTGCAAATCTGTTCAGTCGTTTTTTAGAAATTTAAGAAGAAAAAGTTAGTGATATCTCTGGCCACAAAACCTTCATGAAAAAAGACAAGCAATTCTATTTATGTATTCTTATCAAAGCTTGAACTACACAAATGATTCATGTACTATCGTAAGTGTGGTGGTACCGGACAATTGTGAATATCACAGGGGTGTAGTAGGAATCCAACCTGTGGAGATCAGAAAATAGTTTTAAGGAGGGAGGTCTCATTGGAAATAAATTTGGGTCTAGATGCAATATATGTATTTAGCTATGCAGCATATTTGCGTGGGTGTTGAAACATCTACTGTTCTTTAACATGGAGGGAAAGTAAGCACCAAACTGCGTGACACGCCAGGTATGGGAACACATGGAGAGAAATATTGCCTTTCAGCGACAAGATATTTGTCCTACAAATCATTACTGGTCCCCTTGACTTGCACCCTGTTGGTGTTGACCACACAAAGCGGGCCGGAGTAGCCAAACACAACTTTATAAAAGTTTTACAAAGTTTCTAAAGTTTCCCATTACCACTGTAGTTACCAATGCTTGATGATTTTTCAAGTGAATTGCAGTAATTCACATTTTACTTAAAAATCTATATCTTTCGAAACCTCTGGGAGATTAGTGTCTGAACAATCATTAAAATAAGATCTATTTTTCTATTTGGTGTTGGATTTCTTTTGGGTTGTGTGACTTTCTTATTTAATTGTTTTGGGTACTATTGCTTAAGCTTGACAGCTCAATGTCACAGTTACCTGGGCTCTGCTAAAGGTTTTACAAAAGAACTGGAGACGGTTTTGTCAGTTTATCACACGGTGAGGTCTCACAACCACAGCATTTAACACACCACAATCCTCACAACATCTTATGCTCAAGAGGGCTTCTCAAACAATGCGTGTTGAACAGAGAAGAGCTTGATGTGTAGTTGTACATGTCTATATGCTGTAGGGCTCAACATTTTTTTACAGAAACCAGGTATTGGGAAATGTGGGACATAACTAAAAAGCCAGGTAATTTTTGTGTCAAGTTTATTTAAGGCATGTATTTTACATTGCAAATATTTACAACGCGCGGCTTGGGGAGATAAAGTGGATTCTTTTTCTGAAAATCGCATCATTTTGATCTTAATTCTAGACTAGAACCCCATCTGCAGGGCAAAAAGTAAGAAACCTAGCAACTAGGCCAAATATCCCACCCACCGCACTGCAGGGCACAGGTTTCAACCCCAGCTAAGAACACACTAGGTTAGCAAAGGTGATGCAGACTGCTGCGAGCAACGCACAAGTCACTTGGAAAATAGAATTCAAACAAAACTTTTTTTACATGCACCTCAACCCACTGAGATATCCCACTGAGATACGAAGATGTGGTCTGTACGTTTCAAACAAAAAAAGTTTGTGGCAGGCCCATGTGCACTAACCCTCTAAGCCTTATTAATATTGCGGCCTCGTGAGCGTTTGTGATGACCCCAGATTCCCCCTGTAAGATTGCTACTGCCTGTGCTTAGTCTGGTTCTCTGCAGCAGGCACATCAACCTTATCATCTCTCTCCCTGCGAGTGGCTCCTGAAGTCCTCTGTATTGACACACATACCTGCAGCAGGTGCGTCTACAGGAGATACATTAACCTCTTGAGCGATCTTACTGCGACTGAAACCTGCGACCTGCAAAATTAACACCCAGCAATCTACGGCAATTGCATTGCCACTTTAGCTCTTATATGAGGTGAAACATGACTTGCAGGCTTCACACAGATGCTTGCAGCATGGACTTTAACCACCCGAGGTCTGTTGCTGGGACTAAAACCTGCAGCATTCAGACTTTACAAACACTTAGTTGCAAAGCCTGCGATATACATGCTTCACACACAAACAGCAGCTCGCTGAAATATACGAAAGGTATGTTGCACTTTATAAAACAACAAAAGTAAATGCATCTAGAAAATAAACAAACACAATGCCGCCGGAGCATCAACCAAGCGTGCTCTCTTACTGGGACTGCAGCCTGTATCCCCTAGGATCGTTACACTGAGACTCATGAGACAAGTGCATTAACCTCACTGGGGTTGCAAGCTTCAACCTTCCGGCTTCACCGAAACATCCGCAGATGGGGCCTGACCCACTAAGCTCACCCGGATCATACACATGATGTCCACAATATTGTCCAGCCCTGCGGGACGGATTTCATACTCCATGCCTGTGGGGTCTTCCAATCAAAAGAAGGATCCTCTCCTAGTACTCACAGCAATGAGCTCCCTCCGGCTGATACCAACACAGCGGGAGGGGTGTGCTGCAATGCAGCGTGCTATCCTTTCCGCCTGCGGATCCCAGGGACCAGTCGTGATATTTTACTCTGAGAATGAAATGGACTGCCTTTCAGAGCTCTCCCTAGAGGGAGTCTAGGGCTGCGAGCTACTAGTGACCATTTTACCTTTCTGCTGGCATTACTGTGTGAATTACTCTGTGTTTTAAACTGCTTGATGAAATTTTAAAATCGATATCTTATTTCTTTGTGGGGGCTTTTAAATTCATTAATTGAGAGGGAATTTGACTGCAGGCACACTGACACCCCTTCTCACGCTTCATATTCACTTCTCCTGCCTCGCCCAGCCGATTTCTTTCACTCGGTGTAGGTGGCGGCGGGCGCCATCTTTGGTGTGGGCTGGGGCTGCGCTCTAGTCGCGCCGGCCTCCCGCCCTCCCAGATTATTTAGCAGGGCTATTTTTTGGCGCTCACTGCCTTTCAGAGCTCTCCCTAGAGGGAGTCTAGGGCTGCGAGCTACTAGTGACCATTGTACCTTTCTGCTGGCATTACTGTGTGAATTACTCTGTGTTTTAAACTGCTTGATTAAATTTTAAAATCGATATCTTATTTCTTTGTGGGGGCTTTTAAATTCATTAATTGAGAGGGAATTTGACTGCAGGCACACTGACACCCCTTCTCACGCTTCATATTCACTTCTCCTGCCTCGCCCAGCCGATTTCTTTCACTCGGTGTAGGTGGCGGCGGGCGCCATCTTTGGTGTGGGCTGGGGCTGCGCTCTAGTCGCGCCGGCCTCCCGCCCTCCCAGATTATTTAGCAGGGCTATTTTGTTGGCGCTCACTGCCTTTCAGAGCTCTCCCTAGAGGGAGTCTAGGGCTGCGAGCTACTAGTGACCATTTTACCTTTCTGCTGGCATCACTGTGTGAATTACTCTGTGTTTTAAACTGCTTGATGACATTTTAAAATCGATATCTTATTTCTTTGTGGGGGCTTTTAAATTCATTAATTGAGAGGGAATTTGACTGCAGGCACACTGACACCCCTTCTCACGCTTCATATTCACTTCTCCTGCCTCGCCCAGCCGATTTCTTTCACTCGGTGTAGGCGGCGGCGGGCGCCATCTTTGGTGTGGGCTGGGGCTGCGCTCTAGTCGCGCCGGCCTCCCACCCTCCTCACGTCCTATATAATCACATTATGTCCAGACGGCGCAGCGGGCTGGCGCAGCGGGCGCGCGCCGAAGCCGCGCCTAAGCCAAGCCTGTCTGCGCCCGTCCGCGGCCGGATACGGCCCAGGGCCATAACCCCTGGCCTTTCTGTGCGCTACTCTGCGCTCCAACTGAGATCGCTTAATCCGGGCTATCTCACCCACCATTGTATTCCCTTGCCTCCTCCTACCGATGTGAGTATTAATCCCGCCCCATGTCCTGGATGTAATTATCAATTACCATCCCCACTGTTACCCAATTCTTTAGTTCCTGACGCCTTCTCCTGTTCGCCCATCACCCCATTTCAGGGATGTCGAGCGGCGTTAATTAACACACGCTCTCTCCCTTGTCATAGTCTAGATATTAGTGAGTTTATAATTACTCACGATCTTGATTTTCTTTTTGCCACCGAAACTTGGGGAGATGCGGGCTCGGGACCTGACTTTTGTCAGGCCACCCCGGAGGGCTATAGTGTTGTGAGACATGACAGACAAATAGGAAGAGGTGGAGGACTTGCTATAATTCATAAGAATCAGTATTATACCTCGCTTGACCCCATTTTATCCACCTACTGTGAAGCTGCAACTTTTGCAATTAACATTAACTGCAAACAAACCTTTAAAGGCATTTTGCTCTACCGACCTCCTGGACCTCGGAACTCCTTTCTTGGGTCCCTCTCTGAGCTAAATGACTACACAATAGGCTCTGCTGATTATACAGTATTGGGAGATTTTAACTTCCCTTTGGAAGAACAGGGAAATCACGACACCTCCCAACTCACTGCTGACTTCCTTACTTTAGGACTCCAACAATTGGTAAACGGACCTACACATCAGGCGGGACACACTCTAGACGGTGTGTTCACGAATAACTCTCTTATTACAATATTAGATACCTTACCTCTTACCTGGACCGACCACAGGGCCATTATATTTGGTATTGATACTCGCCCAGCCAATCTCCCCGCCTCTAGACCACCTAGCAGGGCAGCAATTCGTGCCTGGAAGAATGCTGACATCCCTCAGATGGCAAATATCCTCTTATTATCCTCCCCCATTATAGGGTCCAATCCGGCCCCCTCAGCCTCTGATTTCCAAGACTGGATCAGGAACGCGGCTGATCAGGTCGCCCCAGAAAAGTCCATTCAACCTAATAGAAGGTCACCTTCGGCGGCATGGTATTCAGAAGACCTCAGACTGCACCGACAACATTGTCGGAATTTAGAAAGACGTTGGAGGAAATCCTATTGCCCCATTGCTAAGCAATCCTATAAAGATGCCATAACCATTTATAAAAAGGCCATCACTGCTCGGAAAATGACTTTTTTTTCGGCCCAAATAAAAAATGCCAGGAATTCGGCCAGAGAACTGTTTTCGGTGGTCAACTCCCTATCCACTCCCCCATCGGGTCTCGGAGTAGAACCCTCCCAACTGTTTTGTAATGCACTGTCCACCTTCTTCATTACTAAAGTGGCAGATATCTATGCATCCTTTGGTGGAGATTCAGGGGCTAGATCCACTGCCAGCAATAAGGTACTTCCCCTTAATAACCATGACCATCTTTCTTCATTTGCTGATACCTCAGAAAACCAAATTAGCAGACTCATTTCCATCACCAAGTCTGGATCCCCATTGGACCCATGCCCTCCCTCAGTGATGGCTAATTTAAGTGAGGTGATTTCCCATCCACTCATGGAAATCTGCAACACTGCCTTTCAAACCGGATGTTATCCAGCCCCGTGGAAGAAGGCAGTGATTAAGCCCCTTCTGAAGAAGCCCTCCCTGGATCCCTCCGCCCCAGTCAGCTATAGACCAATTGCCTGTCTTCCCTTCCCGGCCAAAATTTGCGAAGCTCTGATGAATATACAGCTCTCAGAGTTCGTTGACACGCACCCACTCTTACACGAAACGCAGTTTGGCTTTAGGAAGGGACACGGGACGGAGACCGCTTTAATAAAAGCTTCTGATGAAATCAGAACCATCATGGATCAGGGAGGAACGGCCATTTTAATTCTTCTGGATCTATCCGCTGCATTTGACACGGTCGACCATGCTATTTTGGTCGACCGTGTCACAGCTCTGGGGATTGACGGTTCGGCTAGAGACCTCATTTCATCTTTTCTGGCCGACCGCACCCAGACAGTCAAGTTGGGTAATTTCTACTCTCCCGTCTCTGCACTACCATGTGGAGTACCACAAGGCTCCTCGCTAAGTCCCACGTTATTTAACATCTACGTAGCGGACTTAGCGAGGGTAATAAAGGCCTATGGGGTGCGATTAACTTCCTACGCAGACGATACCCAACTGGTGCTGGCGATCCACAAGAACGGAACAGCAGTGGCAGCTAATTTTCAGGAAGCAATGCTTGCTGTCAGTGCATGGATGTCCTCCAACTGCCTAAGGCTCAACTCGGATAAAACCGAGGTTATGACCTTTGGCAACCTCGCCCCAGAATGGTCCTCCATCTGGTGGCCCAAACAACTGGGCTCTCCACCTGTCCCAGTGGTAAAGGCGAGGAACTTGGGAGTCATCTTCGACAGCAAACTAACCTTCAACCTTCATGTCAACAAGGTTGTCTCCTCTGCTTTCTTCACGCTAAAGCAAATAAAGAAATTGCTGCCTTACCTCCCCTCCTCTGCTGGGAAGACTTTAGTTACCACTCTGGTATTCTCCAAAATAGATTATGGAAATGCCCTCTTCCTCAACACCCAGAAATCTGTGCTAACAAAATTACAGTTGGTACAGAACGCGGCTGCCAGAATTCTTTTAAACATCCCTCGCCGCCAGCCCACTACCCTTGCCATCCGCCAGCTTCACTGGCTCAGAGTAGAGAGCCGTATTAAGTTCAAGGCCCTCTGCATTGCCTACAAGGCAGTGCATGGCACAGGACCCAAATTCCTGACTGAGGCACTCCAGCTCTACACCCCCAAAAGACTGTTGAGATCTGCTAACACTTGCCTTCTTCCTGTACCCCGCACTAGAACGGCAACTTGGGGAGACCGTCGCTTTTTAGTGGCTACACCAAAACTCTGGAACCTTCTTCCTCTAAATATCAAAAATGCCCCCAACCTGATGAGCTTCCGGAGGCTCGTAAAGACATGGCTGTTTGACCAGTGAACTCTGTTATTATGGTCCTGCTAGCTCACACATGCGCCGAGACACCCTAGGGTATTTGTTTGCGCAATAAAAATCTCAAAAATAAATAAATAAATAAATAAATCACGTGACTTTCTGGTGCTCAGGACATCTGATTCTGCTATGATACCTCCCCCCCACCAACCAGTGCGCTGTGGTAGGTTTCAGGGGTGGAGCTAATGTTCAAAGATACAGAAATGGAAGTGGAACCTGCCCCAGGAGTGAGAAGTCTCATGACAGTGCTTGTACGTTCAACGTGAATATTCAGAATATTCAAGCCGTATTTCTTGGGAAGGAGTGCGGTCAAACTGTAGTGTAGTTCCTATATTCCCAATAGGCTCTGCGCATTGGAATAATATATACTGTAGTTTAGACGTAGGACTGAGGTCTACTAGGTCTCTACCGAATACATTAAACTTAACAGTGAGTGCCGGCTGACAACCGCATAAAAATGACAACTTTGTTTCCCAAGAATAAGAAATCAATCTCTAGAGTCGCGGAAACAACAGATGGCTATTTTACTCAGTCAATCGTGCATGCTTCGTTTAACCAGAGGTGCTGAGAAAATATAGAGACGGGCGTATTCAATAAAAGTATTTATTGAACAGTGTTCTTTCTCAAGCATAAGAAATGTACTGCTACAATCGTAATACTTGTTATAAAGTACAATGCACATAATACGAACAGTATTATAAAGTAGTACTGTAAAAGCATGATATGGTTTCTAAGCCATAAAAGTGCATAAAATGCATAAAATACGTACAGTAATAAATAATGACTAAAAGTACTCAACTGGTGCTTCTAAAATACACCTACCCCGGTGTACCTAACCTAAGTCTAGTACAAGGGAAGAAGTAAGTGAGGAGTAGCCTAAGTTTAGTAGTTCTCTGCCAGGAATCTATTCCAAGAATTCTTTAAGAGGTCTAATCAGCTCCGTACCTTGGTTTTAGAATGAAGGAGGTCTTGTATCTTTCTCTCAGGACTCGATTTCCCAGATTCCCGCAAGGGTAGCCCAGAAACACTGGAGCTGGATTTCTCGGCAGGAGAAAAGACAGCGTCTCTCAGTGCGTCAGCTGGAGGGTCAACTTCCTTCGGCACTTGCTGTTGCAGGGCATCGGGCAAGTAGATAGTCGATCTGCTCCAAACCACTGTGTGTTTGTCTGGGCAAACCTAGGCATATTTATACTTTGAAGGTGCCGAGTTTGACGCATGATTGGACTTAATAACGTCACTCAAAGGCTTGATTCTTTGAAAACTCCAGGATTTCTTGGAGAACTCAATATTCAAGCAGGGGGAAGTCCCTAGCTGTTGAAGGTGTGTTTTTCCAAGAAATCGTTGTTGATTCTCGGAACTTAGTGGAAGTAGCCATGCCGTATTTGGGCTGCAAGGCTTAGGCCAAATATGGTAGTGATTTCTATGCCTATATAAGGATATGATAAAGTATACCTATATAAGGGCATGAATCGGGAAAATTTATACTAGGGTCCTAGATTCATTTACAACAAAACCCGATGTAATGTCACCACCTTTCTCAGAACAAGCATTTTCAATGCAATAGGACTCACATTTACGCAAGACCTATTGCATTGCAAATGGGAAGGCATGAACAACGGTAGGGAGGCTGAGAAGGCACGGACTGTGGGAGGGAGAGGCACAGGAAGAAAATAGTTCTCACAGTATAAATAAAACAAACTATGCAACACTCAAAGTATAGGGGCCAGTAGCCATGAAAGGATACAAATGACGACATGCCCGTCATAAGGAGGGACTAAGAAGCCTAAAACCAAATCGGAAGGCAACATTTAGGAACTAAGTCAATGAAAAAGATGGGTGGAGAGTGGGCGAAGCTTCCACTGAGCTTCCACTCTATACTGAATACTGCATGCCTCGCAAAGCGCGCAGCGCATGCACGCTGCCACTATAGTCCAGTGAATGTGGTTTGCTTCGTTATTTAAATATGCATTATATATGGTAACTGGACATAATATCGACTACATAATATCGAATGGACAAAATATCGACGGAAAAATATCGACAATACCAAAATATCGACTATAGGAATATCGTTGAAAAAAATATCGACTGCAAAAATGACCCAAAAATATCGAATACAAAAATATCGACTCAAAAATATCGACTAGACAAAATATCGAAATATAGTGAAAGTAAAAAATATCGACAAAATGTTAGAAAATATTGATTTAATAAAATATTATATATATAATATATTAATAAATAGTACCTAATGTTTAGGAGCGGGTTGTGGGTTTATAGGGGAATAGGGTGGGAAGTAATTTAATAATAATTAATTAGTTAATATATGTTTGGTAATTGTTTTAATTAGATTTTAATTGGTAATTAATTAATATTAATTAGTTAATTGTTTAATTGATTAATTAGCATATAAGTTAATTGATTAATTGATTATTAATATTTTTTTTAATAATTATTTTGTATATGATTTTAATTGATATATTGGTTATTAATTAATAATAATTAGTGATTTTTTGTATTAAGAATTAGTATATTATTGACATTTATTAATTGCTAACACATTAATTATAAATAGTTAATGATGTAATTAATATATAGCATATCATTTAAATAAATTAATTGGTAATTAATTTATAATAATGACTTAATTACATTAATTGTATACATTTAAATTTAATGTGTTAGTTTATGTTGTAGTTAATTAATTAATTGGAATCAAACAATATTAATTAATTTAAATTATTATTATTATAGGTAATGTGAAAATATATTTTATAATATTTTTTTACAATAAATATGTATTTTTAATATATATATGTTTAATGTTGTGTTCATTATTATTTGTAGTGTTCTGGCTTAGTTTCATAGTTTTTGTTATAGGTTAATTTTTTAGGGTTTTGGGTCTTTTTTCTAGTCGTGAGTAAAAGTGTATTTAGTGGGATTTGGGATATTTTTACGTTTGTGGGTAAATGTGTATTTTTGAGTTTGAGGGTCAGTTTTCAGTTCTTGTGTAAAGGGCTATTTGTAGAGTTCAGGGTCAGTTTTTAGTTTGTGGGTAAAGGGGTATTTGTAGGGTTCAGGGTCAGTTTTCAGTTTGTGGGTAAAGGGGTATTTGTAGGGTTCAGGGTCAGTTTTCAGATTGTGGGTAAAGGGGTATTTGTTGGGTTCAGGGTCAGTTTTCAGTTTGTGGGTAAAGGGGTATTTGTAGGGTTCAGGGTCAGTTTTCAGTTTGTTGGGAAAGGAGTATTTGTAGGGTTCAGGGTCAGTTTTCAGTTTGTGGGTGTAGGAGTATTTGTAGGGTTCAGGGTCAGTTTTCAGTTTGTGGGTGTAGGGGTATTTGTAGGGTTCAGGGTCAGTTTTCAGTTTGTTGGGAAAGGAGTGTTTGTAGGGTTCAGGGTCAGTTTTCAGTTTGTGGGTGTAGGGGTATTTGTAGGGTTCAGGGTCAGTTTTCAGTTTGTGGGTAAAGGGGTATTTGTAGGGTTCAGGGTCAGTTTTCAGTTTGTTGGGAAAGGAGTATTTGTAGGGTTCAGGGTCAGTTTTCAGTTTGTGGGTGTAGGGGTATTTGTAGGGTTCAGGGTCACTTTTCAGTTTGTGGGTAAAGGGGTATTTGTAGGGTTCAGGGTCAGTTTTCAGTTTGTTGGGAAAGGAGTATTTGTAGGGTTCAGGGTCAGTTTTCAGTTTGTGGGTAAAGGGGTATTTGTTGGGTTCAGGGTCAGTTTTCAGTTTGTGGGTAAAGGGGTATTTGTAGGGTTCAGGGTCAGTTTTCTGTTTGTTGGGAAAGGAGTATTTGTAGGGTTCAGGGTCAGTTTTCAGTTTGTGGGTGTAGGGGTATTTGTAGGGTTCAGGGTCAGTTTTCAGTTTGTTGGGAAAGGAGTATTTGTAGGGTTCAGGGTCAGTTTTCAGTTTGTGGGTGTAGGGGTATTTGTAGGGTTCAGGGTCAGTTTTCAGTTTGTGGGTAAAGGGGTATTTGTAGGGTTCAGGGTCAGTTTTTAGTTTGTGGGTGTAGGGGTATTTGTAGGGTTCAGGGTCAGTTTTCAGTCTGTTGATAAAGGGGTATTTGTAGGGTTCTGGGTCAGTTTTGGCCTTTAGGGTGAAGGGGTCTTTTTAGTGTTTTGGGACAGTTTTGGGTATTTTAGAGTGCTGATAGTTTAAGTTAACAGTGATACATTAAATTTATTACACAGAAATAGCTATTATTATAACTTTACATTAGTACCCTTTATTTAGATCAAAACTATTTATGTATTAGCATGTTTTCAGACAGTAGCTAGAGTGGAGTTGGAATTCTAATTATTAATTGGTTGGTGTACAGCACCATCAGTAATATTACCAACACTGGAGTTGGATTAATAAAAATACATTGGTTAGTCTCCACCACATTTTATGCTATTACCTTGAGTGTAGTAGGAATAGTACAATAATTTTTGTTAGTGTCCTGCAGCTTCTATGATTTGAGATTGACTGGAGTAGTAACAATATATATAAAATTGGTCAGTGTGCAGCACATTTGTATACATTTGTTCATTACTGTAATTTACAAATAATAATTAATGCAACATAGATGTTTTCTAATAACTTTATTAAACAATTTTTCAATTTTTTATTGTGTACTACAATAAAATCACAAACAAATATAACATCATATTTTTTGAAACTTTTATTATTCACACAATAACATCTTTACATTTATATACATGTGGTCAATGTAAAACATAATTTGGATTACTAGATTTTTTCAGTAAATTTTACATATTCACATCAGTCACTTACAATTTAAACTATTTATATAGAAATATATTAAACAATGATTTTATATATATTTCTTATATTAATATTTAATAATGTTAATATTAAATATTAATATAATAAAATATATAATACATATTTCTTTTTAACAAGTAACATGAGTAATATTACATTTTTAGGATCAATTCAAATACAAAAAAAAATTTTCTTGGTGTATATTTCACACAATGTTGTTTTTACATAAAACATATAAATCGATTTGGTTGTAAAGTTTATAATTGTATAGGGAAACAATATGTTTAATTATAATATCTGGTATTTATCAAATATTACTAAAGCAATTATATAATTTTGTTACACTTAGAAATAATTATATAACTTTTTTTAATAATTAATAAAAATAATCATTTTTTAATTATTATTATTATTATTATTATTAATTAATAAACATAAACATTCTTTTATTATTAACAAAAATATATACATTCACAGATAAAATAAAGACTTTTTTAAGGCCATTCTTTATATACTAAATGGTTCTACTTGTTATATTAATAACAATAAATAAGTTATATTATTTATCATTATTAATTATTCCCATAAACATTTTTAATGTTTTAGTAAAATTATACACAAATGTATTCATATAAATATACTGATTAACTAAATATTTACATCTTTTATTCAAAGTTTTATATAATTATTTAATATTATTAATATATAATACATATTATATATTAATTTATATTAAATATATTTTTTTGGTTAATAAAGGAAAATTGTCATGAGTATAGTGTATTAATTTGTTACATTATACATGTGTATGTATTATATATTTTACATTTAACATTGTTTATTCTATTATCCTTTTACACAAATGGGTTAAGGGGACTACTTTTTTACCGCGTAAGGTTATTGCGCTCCATTCAGGACTGGAGAAGCTCGCGGTTGGGAGTTGCTTCGCGTGGAGAGAGGTAAGGTTATTTTTAACTACAAATTATAAGTAAGTGGTCATGTTTGAGGGTATAATCAAACTCTGTAGTGTTTTTTGGTGTATGTATTAATAGTTTAATTTGCGTTTGGGTGAAAAGTTTCCGTTATAGATGTGTCGTGCTTTTTTTCCTTGAAGTCTAATTTTAAGTGTTCGGAAATGTCTTCTTACATGGTTAATGTTAATTGTTAGTATATTTACTAATGTGAAGGGGGTATTTGTGGGTGGCTTTCGTTATATATGTTATTTTACAGGTTTCGGTTCCTCGAACGAAAACTACATAGAAGGAAGCGTGTTTTTTAATGGAGAAACTAATGTTTAAGTTATTATGCTTACATTTTGACTTTTATCTCCTATTTTTCGTGTTTGCCAGGAGCGTTTTTTTCAATTTTTAAACCTTTTTCGGGTTTTTTGGAGGGTTTCGAATCGGATTGATACATTGATATGCGTAACCGTTTTTTTAAAATAGTGTGTATATAACTTTAAATCCTAACGTGTACACACTACTGTTTTCGGGATTTCCTGGAGCGTTTTTTTATGTTTTACAATTTATTTTCGGGTTTTTGAGGGTTTCCCACATTGGAATAGTAAGATATTGGATTGAATTGTATGGATTGCTTTTTCCTTCATTGCGTCTCTCAAGTTCAAAAATTGTAAGTATTTATTTTACTATTTTGATTGGGTGGGAAATGTCGATTTCTAATGTTATGTGTATGTTATAAAAAATTATAAACATTGCATATTTGTTACGAATTTATTTACATAAATTTTCTAAGTTTGTCAAACAAATATGTTTTATTTATAATTTATTATATATGTTTATGACATGTGAATTTTATTAGTATTGTAAGAAGACATTCGTACATTTATTTGATATTTTTAAAGTAGACTTTTTGCTATTATTGCCAGGTATTCTAAACCTCTAGTTGTAGGGTATAATGTGACTTGACTTTGAAGTAGTTGGAACATTTGTTGGGTTTGTTTAGTGAGTTTGGGCCCTATTTGTGACACTGATTGTTCCATTCTTAGTTCCTGATAGCTTTGTTCTTTTTTCAAAGCTTCAAGAAGGTTGTGGAATGTGGGTTTGCCTCGGTTTGTAGTTGCTTGGAAAGCATTATGCCACCCTTCAACACTGTTGTTGGTTTTAGCCTCTTGGTTTAAAGTACTGAGATAGACATTCCACCAAGGGATTTGGAATTTGGGCTGGCGTCGATGTCCTGATCTGTGCAACCTTCCCACCCAAGTGTCTTCAAAATAGTCTAGCAATGGTGTTAACTTATCCTCATTCCTCTTATAGTATGCGCTGTCAATTAATAAATTGTAATGTTCAGCAACATCTGTAACAGGGACGTAGGCCAGGGCTATTAACTTTTTAACTTGATAGGCAAAGGTGCTATCTGTAGAGTATAGTACACTTAAAGTAGATTTTTGGAGATGCCTCCATATACTCTGATTAAAATGATAATAGCAACCCTGGATTGCTGTGTGGGGAAATGTTCTCAAAATGCTATTTATCATAGCTAATTCGAAATCAATAATTATTTTTTCGGGAAAATAATTATTGATTTCCGTTTTGAGAACATTTAAAATTTCGGTGTAGGTTGTTTGCTGTTTGTTGGGTAGCAAACAGTAAATGAAAGGTATGTTAGAATGATGGTATAAACCGTGGATGGAATACAGTTGGTAAAAAGGTTTTGGGCAGGGTTTAAAGGTTCCATCCATCATCCATTGGGGACACTGTTGGATTTTTCGTAAATTACTTGCAGTTGCAAACATAATTATTCGGTTTGTACTGCTTTCATTATCAAAAAGAATAAATTTATCTTTATTGTGTGTGATGGCCATTTCGGGTGAAATAATAATTTCTTCAAAACAAGTTGGGTTGGGTTGGGTTGTGCTAGTGAGTCGTTTGGTGCGTGCAATTGTGCGCTTCAGGGAGTCAATAGAGGGTAGTTGCCCTGAAGCATGGGCAGGGATTTTTACCAGTTCTTCTTTAAGTATTTGTGTGGTGGGTTTGTCACTTTGTGTGCTAGCACTTTTAATACTCTCTAAGGCATCTCTAATTTCAATTTCGGTGACATTTGGGGGATGATTATGTTCTCTAGTAAATAGCACATTAGTTTCCTCGGTAGTGGCCCTCCCATAACATTTGTTGGAGTAATATTTTGTACACTTCCAAAAAACCTTTCTGCCACTTTGTCTCTCCTGATTATACACATAACCCATGTAGCATAATAGTAATTTGTTTTTCTGAGACATGACAAATTCTGCACCTTCAGTCATTTTGATTTACTTGTTCTAGGAAAGAGTAGAAAGAAACAAAATCATTACACATTTTTTAACTTATGTGGTGCTAACATCATTAGTGATGCATTTATACTTACAGTTAATCAAAGTAGTAGTCACAGAAGCAGAAATGTCTTTTCAATGATGTTCTTGTATGTATGTCTTTATTTGCTGTTGGTATGAAAATATTGAAACACAACATTAATGTTTCTATATAACAAACGTATTTCCTACTCAAAAGCAGTTGTCATTTTTGTTTACTAGTGCATTTGATGTAAACATTACATATACTTACTTGTTTAAATAGTAGAATAGTAGTAATTACTGGAGTTCATCAATTTAGTACAGGTATGATCTGTAGAGTAGATAGAAGAAATAAAAGCAAAATATTATAATTTTAATACTGAACCGTTTGGAAATGTAACAGATTTAAACGTATACTAACTTCTAAATATGTCGTTTTCTTTGTTGTAGGTAGAATAGCTGTATGATGTATTCTGAATATCTGTAGAGGAAATATAAAATAGATAAGATGTTGTTAAGAACATAGTCTGTGTTATTTTCGGCAGTTTTAGAGAAATGATAAATATACTTACATTTTATACAAGGCTATTCTTCTATATTGGTATAATTTGTGTAGGATGTTTTCATATGAGATGTAGAATAGATGTATGATGTTTTCTGAATATCTGTAGAGGCAATTCAAAATAAATAACATGGTGTTAAGAATATAGTTAGCGTTTTTGGTGCCCACATTGTAGCTAATAACAATTACTCTTACATTTTTCTGAAGGGTATTCTTGTGTTTTGCTATAGTTGATCTTGGATCTTTCAAATGATCTATAGGGAAGATGTAAAAAGCAAGATATGTTTTTTAAAATGTGCATTAATGAAATTGGCCGTTTTATAACAAACACATCTATACTTACATGTGTAATTAGGGTAGTTTTATCGTTTTTGCTGTAGAAATAGCACAATTTCAGTATATCTGTAAATATAATGGTAATGAAAAATAAATACTCTTGTAAATTAGTGTTTAAAAAAAGCAGTTGGTGTGTAACAGAAAATTATTATATACTTACTATCTGAATTTGCACATGAAGAAATATGACCATGTAATAGGATTTGTGTTGGAGTAGTTTCTATCAGAAAAGTAGGAAGACATGAAAATAAAATAAGTGTAAGACTTAGGAGATGTAAGGAAAATAGTGCACTTGTAATTTATTTTTCTACAAAAATGGTGTGTTACTTACTTGATTAATTAGCTAGTAAGCTGGATCTTTAAAGATGTTTATTCTGCAACAAAATCTTCAAAGTGTTGGCATCTACTTTCCAGAGAGGTAGCAGCAACAAATGGTAGAATGCATGTAGCCCTTTTATAGTATATGTGTTATGTGTGCTTTGATTTGATTGGTTGTAGGATGTAAGGAAGCATAGTATAGGCTAGTTTGAATTTTTTTAAGTTAATTGGAGTGTTTGTTGATGTGAGAATGGTGGTATGTGGTTATTCCCGCATTAAAGCAGGTTCGTGTTTAAATGAAATATATTTATATGTGAAAATAAGTAATGAAAATGTTAGTTAAATGCAAAGATTAATAGAAAACGATAAAATGCATGTAATAGAATGTATAGCAAATGTGGATTAATAGTAATTTTATGTAAGAAACCGGTATGATATGTGAAACGTTTTTTTTAGTGAGAAATGACTTTTATTGATGATAAAGATGGTATTTTAGAAAGAAAAGTGTGCAAATATGAACTCGATATTTTTTTTTTAACGATATTGTGGTAGTCTATATTTTTGTAGTCGATATTTTTGTAGTGTTAGGGCTAATTTCATGTCCAACGATATAATTGTAGTCGATATTTTTTTAAGCGATATTTATGTACTCGATATAGTTACTACTCGATATTTTTTACTCGATATTTTTGTAGTTTGTGTAATAAGTATAGTAAGTCGATATTTTTGTCGTCGATAATTTGTCAACGATATTTTGGTAAGTCGATAATGTGTCAGTCGATAATATTTCAGTGATCCATTATATATATATAGCAATTTGCATTGAAGTATGAGTGGATATATATTACAATAAATATTTGTATGGAGGACTTTAACAATTTATAGTGTCTCACTAAATATAGTTGATAGCGACTAAACTGTGTGAATATACGTATCACTTTGTCAGTTGTTGTGTAAACTGGTTCTCCAGTTGGTTACTAGCTATGTGAAAGTCTGTATTAGTTATTGATTAGTTAACTGAGTATTTGTATGGGAGAGTGAATGTGTGTGTGGTTCGGTCGAGGGTGTGTGACTGCCCAAAGATGTGTGAATAGTTGATTCAGTAGATAAACTAGAAAAATAAAAGGCAGTGTATGTGTCAATTGTTGTATATAAATAAGTATACATAAGACTCAATGATTGTGTGTGTGACTGTATGGATAACTGTATACTTGTAATAATGATTTTATTCTACACTAAATTTGACTTACTATCTAAATAAATAGATGAAGTGGTGTTTGTATAAGTGTGTAGCTAAGTAAGTATGTATGTATGATCCATTGTTTGCATAAGTGAGTATGATAACTTCGTATGTGAATAGGTTGTGTTTTGGTGTGTAATGTCGATAATGGTGTATACGTATTTTTGATAGTGTTCTATTGATCATTGACAGCATGTATGAGTGAATCTACAGGTAAGTGATTAGATGTGTGTATACATCTAGGAATGAATGAGTGGGTTTTTAGATACTTGTATTGCTGTGTCAATAGATTCAAATATGATACTCTGTATTTTACAAAGAGTGATGAAAGATGTTACTAGTGTATGAAAAGGTGTATGTGATTGTCACGTGGATGATGTCATCAGTGATGTCATCATTGATGTCATTTGAGATGTCATCAGTGATGTCACTGACCATGTCATGAATGATGTAATATGTGACATCATCAGCAGTGGATTGCGGGTGCGCGAAATATAGTTAGTACAAGTAACTATATAGGAGCAATTTCAATGTTTTTTTAAATGCTAATTCCTAACTATTTAAGGCCTGAAACCTATGTTTTTTTCAGTGAATTTCAAAGGTTTTTTAAATGCTATCTCCTAACTATATATGACCTTAACCCTATGGTTTTTAAGTGAATTTGCAAGGTTTTTTAAATGCTAATTCCTAACTATATATGACCTGAAACCTATGTTTTTTTAAGTGAATTGTCAAGGTTTTTAAATGCTGATTCTATTAGCGGATAACGTTTAAATATGTTAATATCCTTCTGGGACCACTTTTTAAATGCTAATTCCTAACTATGTCAGGCTTGAAACCTATAGTTTTTTTCAATAAATTTCAAAGGTTTTCTAAATGATAATTCTATTAGCGGATAACATTTAAATATGTAAATATCCTTCTGGGACCACCTGAGCAGCCCTAGGGGGTCAGGGTGTTTCTACCCTGCCCCCTTTTTGCGTTCTACACGTTTGTATTTCTGCTTCTGTTGTCCCTCGGTCTACCTAGCACAAGATGAATGCCAACACTTCCTGGTTAGAAGTGTTGACAGCCAATGAGCATGCTGCTTTCCTGTGAAAGGCATGCTGATTGGCTGCCACTGTCTGTCAACACTCCAAACCAGGAAGTGTTGGTAGCCATCTTGTGACTCAGTAGAACTAAGGCACAAGAAAGCAGTGAAACAAAGGTGCAAAACACGGAAAGGGGGCAGGGTAGAAGCACTCTGATCCCCTAGGCCTGCTCAGGGGGTCCCACAAGGACCCACTGAGTCCCTGAGCGCGGGGTGCGCGCACCGTGCGCGGACCCCACAATTTTTCTGCTTTCCTGTGCCTCAGTCTACCGAGGCACAAGATGGCTGCCAACAATTTCTGTTTTGGAGTGTTGATAGACATTGGCAGCCAATCAGCATGCGGCTCACGTACGATAAGGTCCGCGCACGTGCAAGGACAGTGCAAGGACGGTGCACGCACGGACACGCACCGTGTCCTGCCCATAGATATATAATTTGAAAAAAGTTGGTTTTCTCAACAATTACTGGAGGGATTTTCACCAAATATACAAAAGGCACTTCTGCATACCAGGCTCTACCATTTTGCCAAGTTTGCAGTAATTCCATTGAGCCGTTCGGGCTGTGGCTGTGTCTAAAGATCCTATGGAAAATTGCATTGGACTTAATTTCACATTCAATTTTCTCATAAACTACTGGAGGGATTTACTTCAACATAGAAAAGGCACTGCTCCATACCAGTCCCTCCTATTTTGCCAAATCTGGTGTAATTCCGTTCAGCCGTTCGAGCTGTAGCCTTGTCAGAATGTCGCTATGGAAATTAACATGGGGAAAACACTTTTTGGGACCCCCCTTTTTTCTCGGCCCCCCCTTGACGAATCCCCCCGAAACCTTCAGGGAAGGAGCGGAGCGCAGCGAGGCAAATGTAAGGAAAATTACAGGCAGATCCCTCAATCGGCGCCAAAGTTATTCCCAATAGAATGTTTGGCATTTCCTATGGTAACTAGGTCCTAACTATGTATTACCTACTGGCGGTCGCCAGTAGGTATATATAGTTAGGAATTTTTCTCTATGGGATTTTTGAAAATTCTATGTCTAATAACTTTGGCGTTTATGGACGGAATTGGCTAAAATTTTCAGGAAAATTGCACATTCTGTTTCTGAGCAGCCCCTGAAAATTTGGGGGGGTTCGTCAAGGGGGGCCGAGAAAAAAGGGGGGTCCCAAAACGCGTTTTTCCCATGTTAATTTCCATAGGGCGGTTGGCCTCACTTTTAGCTCAAACGGAGGAATGGATTTGCATGAAACTTGGCAAAATTGTAGGGACTGATAGCCCGATGTGCCTTTGCTAGGTCTCAATATATGTGCTCCAGTGGATTTTGAGAAATTAACGTTCAAAAAAATATATATATCTGTGACAGCGCTCCGGGTAGCGCTCCGGTTCGCATACTTGACGCGTAACGGAACTTCGCGAAGCGAAGCTGATTGGCTCTCCGGTGTCTGTCAACATTCTAAACAGTCCGGACCGGCCGCCATCTTGTCTCTCGGTAGGATCGAGAGACAAGAGGAGGAGAAAAATGAAGGGGGAATTTAATGAAAGGGGGCAAGGTAGACCCCTCTTGACCCTCTAGGAATGATGTTGGTGTTAATAAAGGGTCCCGTGGGGCAAAAAAAAATTCGATTTTTCGCAGTAGAAGCGCTTCCCGGTACGCGAACCGGGTTGCTCACCTGTAGCGTAACGGGAGTTCGCCATTTTGTGTTTCGTTTTAATTAAATCACAAGATGGATGAAAAACAATGTGGGAAATGGGTATAAGGGGGCACGGGAGACGTATCCTGACCCCCTAGGTTTTCTGAGGGTGGCTGAGGAGGCTCATATATGTTGATACATGTCTTCCAGCGGCTGCGCATGAGCGGAATTTTTTTTTGCTGCGTGACATCTGTTAACGTACGATTCGAAGGAAATCAGGAAGTGTTGACCGCCATTTTGTCACTGCGAGTAAATATATTGTTCATTTCAAGGCGTTGGAACATGGAAAAGGGAGAAGGTAGAGATTGTCTTGCTGCGTAGTTTTTCTCAGGGTGTGCAGTAAGGCCCCGGTTGTTGTTATACTCACGGTGGGGTCTTCGAACACTTTAGCAAATGATGATCCAAGCTGAGGCAAAGGAGGGTGTCAGTCGGGGGGGGGCAATGGTGGTTCTCACTGTAAGATAGGTAGTGCGGACCCTTGTCCCCCCTTTTGTAATCTGTAATGCCTATCTTCTCCCCACTGATTGGTAATTGGTTCTATCCGGACCATTTATTAGAGGTAGCTCGTCCGGCCCCTCCAGAGGGCACCCCTAATAAAGAGGACATATATATAAAATACGGATTAGCCACAGTACCTTCCTAGCAAATTATCGCAAAACGAAAGGAATCGAACAAAATCAGTAGGCCACTGATAGGATCCTTTCTGACCCTGCTAAAACAAGAAAACCAGGAAATAGCCCTCCGCAAAAGTATGAAACCAGGGGGAGGGGCCAAGCTCGCGGTCGGGGTGGCCACGAGGTAGTTCGGCTCTGCCGCCCTCGCTGCCTAAGCATGCCTGCCCTACCACCCACCCCGCCCATTAACCGACAAACCCTATACAAATGAAAGTGTGCTGATACCCACTATCGGCGTCACCAGATTGGACTAGATCACGCACAATTGGACTATGTCTTTTTCTGGTTATACAGTAACATCTTTGTGCTTGTTGCCACATTACAAATATATAGCACTCCAACAAAGTAGTAGGATTATAACACTTTAATAACTTATAAATATATACAACGCTCCAACAAAGTAAACACGTTAAAAAAAACATTTTAAACAACTATTTACATGGCAGCCTGCTGCAACATCCATCTCAAAGCATTCACCGTCCGCTTGACACTGTCCCTGCCCTTCCCTCCCCGGAGTAGCAACAATGGGCTGCTTTGGGCTGTCTTTTATTTGGCTTTTGGCTATAAAAAGCCTACAAAATCCGTCGGCCTGTGAGGCGGTGTCAGTAGCGGACCGCTGTGCGAATAGGCCGAAGGCAGCCCAACGCGCCGAGATCTGGACGGCACCGAGGTGGTGTCCAGCAAGTTGCCGCAATGGTCTGGCCATCCTACAATGCTGCGCCGAAAGACGGCGTGGGGTGCCCCGGGGGGGAGGCGGCGCGAACGGGCCTCCCCCGCCTCCCTAGGTGGAGGCTCCTCAGCTGCAGTGGGGCGCCCCTTGGCATTTCACTCGCCATCCAGCAGAGTTGCGCCCGCTCTTGCGACACAGTGCCTCACCCGCCATCCAGCTGAGTTGCGCCGGCTCTTGCGGCTACAGCGTCTCGTCCACCATCCAGCTGAATTGCGCCCACTCTTGCGGTGCAGCGATAGGCAGCTGCCACAGGACTCTCAAAATGGCGGCAGGCTCTTTGGATTTGGGCCTGGTCCACTAAAATGGCCCTGAGACACCTTGGAACTTGGACGCTTGCCTGCTAGGGCATGGGCCCCATTCCCAAAAGCGTCCCCTCAGCCTTGAAGATTCTACAAAAGTCACCGGGGCCCCCGACTCCCGCAGGCTTCCGGTGGGGAGCGGCTGCCATGATTGCTTGCGGAATGGCCACAACGGAGTCACGAGATGGTGGTGCTCTCATGCAGATGCCAGCTTCAGTCTGAAACATCCAGAAACACTGTAGACTACCAATTTGATCAGTTCCGGTGGAGCCCCAACGTGACCCGGTAGGGAAGAACTTGCCCTCTCCTCTTTTGACTGATGGTTCTTGTTGCCTATCTCTTCTGTTGTCATTTAACGGAACCTTTTTTGACTGCCGAAAGGGGTTCTGGTCCGACCGCTGGTTGGTGGAGACATTTTGACTATATCCTGGACCTGCCCGGCCTCGCCCAAAATGGCGCCGGTATAAATGGGACTCGCAACTCCTTGTTGTGTACTGGTTGCCCAGCCTTGATATCACGAGATACGTATGCAGTTTTGAAGCACATGGCGGGCGGGGACGAGTACTGATTGAACATTTGGACATCCCTATTGATATTAAGTTCTGATGTGTTATTGATTACTGTACTATTGAAAGTTCGAATTAACGTCACCCATGGTACTTGCCCGCAAATGTATATCTAGATAATTTTATTGTAACTGGCCCTGCCGTACTTAAATTATAAAATTTACGTCCACCGATTCCGCAACTGTTAGACACCTTAGTTCTTGCAACCTAATGGCCCGCCCGTTATGTTCTTCTACAGTGTAAATGTCCCCTCATCAAATACGATTCCAGTTTGCTCCGTGGCCGGCCCACGTGGTTATAGGCCCGTATTTGTATACTGACTTTTCCCAAAAAAGGTTTTTAAAACAAAACATGGTAGTAGTACCTAGATTGGTAAAGTTTTGAATAATAGCCACTGTTTTCGAATCAGTAAAAGGCAAGTGATATTAAGCAGCCCGATTACATGACGGTTAAAAGGTATAATACGCAGGAATGCTGTAAAGATAAATGGTCAAGGGCTGTTGTGTTTTCCACTCCTGCAACATAAAGTGATCGATAAGAATCCGATATTCAGGCCTATCAGCGACTAAGACAGCAGGCCGAGCCTCTTTTGCTCAACGGCTCCCTCATGGGACGAAGAAACGCCCTTTTTCTCGAAATAGGAATATTTTACTTGCAGGACAGTTGTAAATTTCCCAGGAAAATACATTAGCCTGGAACATTGTTAGTGATAAACTGTAAATGCATCTGGGTCCTTTGCTTTACAAGTCAGAGTGAGAAAAAAAAAGGTGGGGTTTTCATCATTTGGGAAAAAAAAATGTTCTAAACCAATGAAAAGTGTTATTTTTAGGTCATATGACCAAGCCTTCCATCATTAGGAAACCAAAAGTAAAATGAACCAATGAAAAGTTTTATAAACAAGTCACATGACCTGTTATGCTTACGTTACGCGCTCCGCGCCGTGCCCCGGATCGCTTCCGGGAGCACTAACGCGGCGCGTCATAAGACGCATTATGCGGTAACGTGATACGTTGCGCTTACGCGACGCGTCACAATGTTGATTTCTAACGCGGTAGTTGCGCTAACGGAACGTTTACCGGTTCGCGGACCGGATCGCGGAAAAAAATGAAGCTAACGGGAAGCTGCCCGGTTTTGCGGACCGGTAGCAAAACATAAAAAAAAATATATATTACAAAAATATAAAATATATTTTTGAATTAGAATAAGAATACATTTTACAGCTTTTGATATTTGCTATTAAAAAACCATTGAAATTCACTGAAAAAGACATAGGTTATAGACCATATATAGTTAGGGATCAGCATTTACAAAACCTTGAAAATTCACTGAAAAAACTATAGGTTATAGACCATATAAAGTTAGGGATTAGCATTTACAAAACCTTATTTTACTCTCACAAAACCAATGAAATTCCATATATAGTTAGTTGCACTAACTATATATTTCGCGCACCCGCAATCCACTGCTGATGATGTCACATATTACATCATTCATGACATGGTCAGTGACATCACTGATGACATCACTGATGACATCTCAAATGACATCACTGATGACATCACTGATGACATCATCCAGTGACTGTGTGTTTCTGTAAAGTTTAAATATGTTTTACATATTGAAGAATGAGTGGATGTATAAGTTTCTGGATGAAGGATTTAGTAGGTGCGTGACTGACTGTATGAGTGAGTGAATAAATGTGTCTTACTAAATGCATGGGTTAGTGACTAAACTGTCTGACTGAGTGTGTGTGGGGGTGGCTGGGAGGTGTGTGAGTCTGTGCAGAGATGTGTGAGCAGTTGATTCACTAGGTGTATGAGTTCAAGAGTGCATGTGGATACAGCAGCATGGGCGGTTGACTGTGTGCATGAGTGTATTGATGAGTGAATGGATATCTGAATGCTACATGTCATAGTAAGTACATATGTAAAACACAGTACATGTGAGAGTTGGCATATATAAATAACTGTGCATGAGAGCCAGTGAATGTGTGAGTGACTGTAAGGATCATTGTGAACTTGTATCAGGGATTGTATAAGAGAGTAAATATGTGTTACTATATGTTTGAATAAGTAAGGTGTATATAACTATATAGATGAGGAAATGGAGGTGAGATTGTTTCTTTGCATGACTGACTAGGTGTGTGAGTAACTCCATGGATAAGTGACAGTGCGTGAGTGTCTGTATACACTGAGTGTATCTAAGGTTATATTAAAGTCTGAAGAGGTTCATCGTATTAGCACAAGAATGATGTCATCAGTGATGTGATCAATGATGTCAAATGAGATGTCATTTGAGATGTCATCAGTGATGTCATTTGAGATGTCTATAACCTATGGTTTTTTCAGTGAATTTTCAAGGTTTTGTAAATGCTAATCCCTAACTATATATGGTCTACAACCTATGTTTTTTTCAGTGAATATATATATATATATATATATATATATATATATATATATATATATATATATATATATATATATATATATATATATATATATATATATATATATATATATATATATATATATATATATATATATATATATATATATATATATATATATATATATATATATATATATATATAAAGTGTTCTGTAAACAGAACAACTGCTTCAAGCCGTTCCTGCCCAAATTGTGTGGAGGGGTCTTGCTGGTTCCGAGGAAGCAATCCCGGAAATATTTTCGTATGAAAAAGTCCAAAGACCAGCAGCTGGATAGACGAAGCAAGACCCATAGATAGTGCAGAATTTCTTTATTTAGAGACCCAACACCAGTCCGCCATTCTCACTAACTATATATATATATCCACAGTCTTGGCTCAATACTGCGGTCCAATGGCGCTCTTTTCACCGGTGCTATTGACTACCAAGCAGAGCCCCGCTTCGATATCGTGCACAACTCCCTTCTTTCATGAAGGGAAAAAGTCAGCACTCACAAAGGGTTCTTTTCCCAATCCTTTTATTTCATTATCATTACTCCAGCTTTGCAAAGTTAGAACCAACGCGTTTCGCAACTAACTGTCGCTTGTTCATGGTCACCATATATATATTCGGTATGAAAAACGTCCAAAGACCAGCAGCTGGATAGACGAAGCAAAACCCATAGATAGTGCAGAATTTCTATATTTAGAGACCCAACACCAGTCCGCCATGACGCGTTTCGGCTTCGCCAAGCCTTGATCACATGACACTGACATGGGGGCTGATGACACATTTTAAAGTGCACAGTGTTAATTTACATAATGGAAATGAAAGAAATACTTTCACAATTTTAGTCGCGTATTGCACAACATACAGACTTGACCCAGTTCAAGTAATCTAAGGTTAGTAGGTTAGTGAGCAAGGCGGGAGCAAGCCGCCGAAACGCGTCTGAGCAGAAACTGATTAAGAAATAAATCGTTTGGATTGAGATGCACAGAGTCAGCGCCTTCTTTGATTGAAAGTTTGGTATGGTGAAAATATATATATATACATATATATATATATATATTACCTACTGGCAATAGCCAGTAGGTATATATAGTTAGGATTAATTCCCTATGGGATTTCTGAAAATTCTATGTCTAATAACTTTGGCGTTTGAGGACGGAATCGGCTGAAATTTTCAGGAAAATGGCACATTTTGTTTCTGAGCAGCCCCTGAAAATTTGGTAGAGTTTCGTCAAGGGGGGGCTGAGAAAAAAGGGGGGTCCCAAAACGCGTTTTTCCCATTCATTTTTCCATAGGGCGGTTGGACTCACTTTTAGCTCGAACGGCTGAATGGATTTGCACGAAACTTGGCAAAATTGTAGGGACTGTTAGCCCGATGTGCCTTTGCTAGGTCTCAATATATGTGCTCCAGTAGTTTTTGAGAAATTAACGTTCAAACCAAGATATATATCTGTAACAGCGCTCTGGGCAGCGATCCGGTCCGCTTACTTTTCGCGAAACGGAACTTTGCGCGCAGAAAGCTGATTGGCTCTCCGGTGTCTGTCAACATTCTAAACAGTCCGGAGCGGCCGCCATCTTATCTCTCGGTAGGATCGAGAGAGAAGAGGTGAAAAACGAAGGGGGAATTTATTGAAAGGGTGCAAGGTATACCCCTCTTGACCCCCTAGGATTGTTGTTGGGGTTATTAAAGGGTCCCGTGGGGAAAATAAAAAAAAAAAGATTTTTCACGGTAGAAGCGTTTCCCGGGCCGCGAACTGGGCCGCAAACTGGTAGCGAAACGGGAATTCGCCATTTTGTGCTTCGTTTTAATTGTTTAGAGACAAAAATTATCGCCGCACATCGGCCACAATGCATGAATATCGTTGAAAAGTCAGCGATATTCATGCATTATCCAGCAAATGCTCTTAGCCATGTTATCCACCTTCCATTGGATAACAGAAAGCTGATTGGCTCTCCGGTGTCTGTCAACATTCTAAATAGTCCGGAGCGGCCGCCATCTTATCTCTCGGTAGGATCGAGAGAGAAGAGGTGAAAAACGAAGGGGGAATTTATTGAAAGGGGGCAAGGTATACCCCTCTTGACCCCCTAGGAATGTTGTTGGGGTTATTAAAGGGTCCCGTGGGGAAAATAAAAAAATATATATTTTTCACGGTAGAAGCGCTTCACGGGCCGCGAACTGGGCCGCAAACTGGTAGCGAAACGGGAATTCGCCATTTTGTGCTTCGTTTTAATTGTTTAGAGACAAAAATTATCGCCGCACATCGGCCACAATGCATGAATATCGCTGAAAAGTCAGCGATATTCATGCATTATCCAGCAAATGCTCTTAGCCATGTTATCCACCTTCCATTGGATAACAGAAAGCTGATTGGCTCTCCGGTGTCTGTCAACATTCTAAATAGTCCGGAGCGGCCGCCATCTTATCTCTCGGTAGGATCGAGAGAGAAGAAGAGGTGAAAAACGAAGGGGGAATTTATTGAAAGGGGGCAAGGTATACCCCTCTTGACCCCTAGGAATGTTGTTGGGGTTATTAAAGGGTCCCGTGGGGAAAATAAAAAAAAAATTATTTTTCACGGTAGAAGCGCTTCACGGGCCACGAACTGGGCCGCAAACTGGTAGCGAAACGGGAATTCGCCATTTTGTGCTTCGTTTTAATTGTTTAGAGACAAAAATTATCGCCGCACATCGGCCACAATGCATGAATATCGCTGAAAAGTCAGCGATATTCATGCATTATCCAGCAAATGCTCTTAGCCATGTTATCCACCTTCCATTGGATAACATGGCTAAAAACCGCTCTGTGCGTGAGCTTTTTTTTTTTTTGCTGCGTGACGTTTGTTAACGTTCGATTCGATGGAAATCAGGAAGTGTTGAACACCATTTTGTCACTGCGAGTAAATATTTTGTTATAAATGAATCCTTATTGATAAACATTGTCTGCGCCATCTTGCGTTTTTGTCCAATGCCACAATTTTGTCGTGCACAGCAGCCATTTTAGATGCCTTGACCAGGGCCACTCTCTGCACGCCGTCGATTCTCAGCATGGCTCCCCACCCTTGCACGCATCTCCCCCACGCAATGGTCACCCCCGCTCTCTCTCTCATGCATGGGCCATATACTTCCCCCATCTGCGCTGCTCTTCTCTGAGAATCACACCCTGTGCCCGTTCGACACCTCCCTTTCACCCTATTCACTACCGCACCCTCTGACACTTCTCTTCCTCTGTGTCCGATTGTCCAGGCCGGACCTAGGCTATCACCTAGCCCTGCGGATGTAGTGTATGGCTCCAGCTGTAGAGTATCCAGACATGCCAACCCTCCCGATTCAGGTGTGAGACTACTGATTTCAGTGCTAGTCTTTCGTTTCCCGATTCCTGCAAGGAAAAACCCGGGGGCATATTTCCAACAACTAGCGGTAATTTTTGTCTCTAACTTGTTTAGAGACAATAATTATCGCCGCACTTCGGCGAATTTTATCGCACATAAACCTTGCTATTAGCAAGGTTTATCGCAAATGCGATAAAAAACGGCCGCAATGCATGAATATCGCTGAAAAGTCAGCGATATTCATGCATTAGTCAGCAAATGCTCTTAGCCATGTTATCCACTTCCCATTGAACAAGCGCATGGTCTTTTAAAGATTTGTGAAGTACTCGGGGCGGCGGTGTGTGTGTGTCCTCTTTCAGGAGCGGGCGGGGGGGCACTGGCAGCAATTTGCAGGCCAGGCAGTGTTCAACACGTGCATCACCCTTTCTCTGCCTGCTATTGCGCTCCATGCTTCGGAAAGGTAAGAAAAAGAACGTGCATTTGAGTTTGAAATGTCCGATCTTGTAGCAGTACACTTGCAAAGCCCACACATGACAATAACCCGATTCAAGGCCCCATTCACCCGATTTTTTAAAAAAATATAGTACTCCAAGACAGTTACATTTTAAAACTTTATTAATATTTAAATATAACGAACGCAACAAAAACTGTAAATATATTTAACCATTTTTTTAAATTAACCAGAACTATAACGATAACAACAACAACAACAATAATATAACTTTTATGCCTAAATTACGCAAACATTTAGCTAATCTGCTAAAGGGGGGAGTCGCCATTTCTTTACAATAATCAATAATGAAAAATCCACATCAATAGGGTTGCCCGTTTTGTCGATGCAGCACTATAGTGCAATATACACAGCACCTGGGGTGTCAAGAGTGAACAGGTCTTTCTTTGTTCCTTAAGATGTTATCTCCGAGAATGCTGATGCATTGGTGTCTGTACACTTCTTTGTCAATTCTGTCAAGATGATAACTGCTTTATAAACAGACGATATCTTTGTTTCATCATTAGTGTTAAGTGTGTCTGAAACTACAGTGCCCTTCTGTTTTTTTTTCTTCAGGCTCTACAGAGTTTTGTGTGTTGTTCTTTTGAGCGACAATTATTCCAGAGGTTTCAGGTTCACTTGTTTTGTTCTGCAGTGAGTTAACAGCTTTAGAGAGTTCATGTTTATTTGCTATGTCCTGCTGTTCGTGAACTGCTTCAGAGACGTCAGCCTCATTTTTTATGTTTCAGTAGATCCTGGACCTGCCCGGCCGCGCCCAAAATGGCGCCGGTGTAAATGGGACTCGTAACTGCTTGTTCTGTACTGGTTGCCCAACCTTGATATCACGAGATACATATGCAGTTTTGAAGCACATGGCGGAGGCTTGTCTGCTGTAGTGGGGCGCCCCTTTATCGTTTCAGTCGCCATTCCGCCCGCTTTTGCTACACTGTGCCTCATCCGCCATTCAGCTGTTTACCGCCCGCTCTTACGGCTACAGCGTCTCGCTCACCATGTAGTTGAGTTGCTCCCACTCTTGCGGTGCAGCGGTAGGCGGCTTCCACAGGACTCTTAAAATGGCGGCCGGCTCTTCGGATTTGGGCCTGGTCCAGTAAAATGGCCCTGGGACACCTTGGAACTCGGACGCTTGTCTGCCAGGGCTTGGGTTCCATTCTCGAAAGCGTCCCCTCAGCCTTGAAGATTGTACAAAAGTCTTGGGCGCCCTCGACTCCCGCAGGCTTCCGGTGGGGAGCGGCTGCCATGATTGCTTGCGGAATGGCCACGACGGAGCTACGAGATGGTGGTGCTCTCATGGTGACGCCAGCTTCAGTCTGAAACATCCAGAAACAAGGTGGGGCTTTCATCGTTTGGGAAAAAAAAGTTTTAATCCAATGAAAAGTGTTATTTTTAGGTCACATGACCTAGTCTTACATAATTAGGAAAAGAAAAGTAAAATGAACCAATGAAAAGTTTTATTAACAAGTCACATGACCTGTTATGCTTACGTTACGCGCTGCGCGGCGCGCTCTGGATCGTTTCCGGGAAGCTGCGCCTTGCGCACCGGAGCACATCCGGGTGCGCTAACGCGTCGCGTCATATGACGCATTACGCGACAATGCAGGTGCAGAATATAGTCAAAATGTCTCCACCAACCAGCGGTCGGAATTCCACCGCTTTCAGCAGTCCAAAAAGTTCGGTCAAATCTTAAGAGCGGGAGCAACTCAACTACATGGTGAGCGAGACGTTGTAGTCGCAAGAGCGAGCGGTAAACAGCTGAATGGCGGAAGAGGCACAGAGTACCAAAAGCGGGCGGAATGGCAACTAAAACGGTAAAGGGGCGCCCTACGACAGCGTGTCTTCAGGTGAAACGGATTGTGGGACAAGGTCCAGAATGAAAGATTCTTCAAAAGGGAAAAAATTCCGCCGGACCCCGGGAGCCGGCCACCTATGCCGGGGGCGATCTCAGGCCTCACCAGGGCAACACGACTTGGGGAGGGGGCAGGAGCCAAGCGCCCCCTCTCAGTCCGCGCCATCTCACCGCCCCTCGGGAGCCTCCGTCAAGCGGTTTAGGGAGGCACCGTATCACATTGTTTTCCAATGCAGTCAGGTCCACAAATGGACCCCACTACTTTGAATAGTGAAGCTGCAGCAGGTGCAAATAAGGTTTAAACAGTGTTACAAGAACTGCTTAGAACTCTGAAGTATGGCACTCAATAACCAGGACTTATGCCATTTATGTAAGGCAGTGACATGGAAGCAACTCAGGGACAAAAAGCATGAACGAACATTCACGTATGAAAATCTTATTTGGAGAAGGGGTAGAATCCAAACGCCCCCTGCCAGTTCGCGCCACTACACTGTATGTGGAAAATCTGAAGCCATCATTCTACAAACTCTCAACGCTTGTTATCAGTGCATGACTTTCATGCTCGATCGATTGAGCTAGCCGGATCGGGCAATAAAAAGTATAAAATAGTTATGTAAATAGTTATTTAATAAAATGTTTTATTCTGTTTCTTTGGTGGTGTGTTGTGTATATTTATAATATTTGCATAGGGTTTGCCGTTATTTTGGGCGGTGTGGGTGGCGGAGTCGAGCTGTTTTGCAGCCCTCATGGTGTGGAGCTCAATTCATTTCACTATTTTCGTATTTCTCATGAAGGGTTATTCCTAATGTTTGTATTTTACCGAGGTTAAAAAGAGATCGAATTAGTGGTCTACTGATTTTGCTCGATTACTTTTATTTTTTTACACGATTTTTCACTATCTGCAAAGACTAAACAGAGTATTGCGACTTTGTGCTTGTTTGTAAATAGAGAATGATCCAAAGAGAACCAATTGTAAAACAGTAAATGCTTGGATAATAATCAATCAAATGGAGAGACAAGCAGGTACGACGGATTACAACAGGGGTAAAGGTCTGCGTTAACTACCCTTCACTATCTGCAAGGAGAGAGTACTACTAAGAGAAAAGAGGGGAGGGGGGGGGCAGCGTTCAAAGCACATCAGCGTGCATAAACACGAAAACGTTTTTACCTATCACGTACTTGACATTTGACAGCTTTTGATGTTTGCTATTAAAAAACCATTGAAATTCACAGAAAAAACCATAGGTTATACTCCATATATAGTTAGGAATTTGCATTTACAAAACCTTGAAAATTCAATGAAAAAACCATTGGTTTTAGGCCATATATAGTTAGGGATTTGCATTTAGAAAACCTTATTTTACTCGCATAAAACCATTGAAATTCCATATATAGTTATAAGCGCTAACTATATATCGCGCACCCGCAATCCACTGCTGATGATGTCACATATTACATCATTCATGACATGGTTAGTGACATCACTGATGACATCACTGATGACATCTCAAATGACATCACTGATGACATCACTGATAACATCTCATTTGACATGACTGATCACATCACTGATGATATCATTCATGGGATAATACCATGAACCTCTTCAGACTCTAATATAACCTTAGATACAATCAGTGTAAACAGACAGTCACTCATCCATGGAGTTACTCACACACCTAGTCAGTTATGCCAAAAATCAATCACACCTCCATTTTCTCAACTATACAGTTATACACACCTTACTTATTCAAACATATACTAACACATATTTACTTTACTCTCTTATACAATCTCTGATACATGTTCACAATGATCCATACAGCCACTCACACATTCACTAGCTCTTATGCACAGTTATTTATAGATGTCAACTCTCACATGTATTGTGTTTTACATATGTACTTAATATGACATGTAGCACTGAGATATCCATTCACTCACTAATACACTCATGCACAGTCAACCGCCCATACAGCTGTTTCCACATGCAGTTTTGAATCTATACATATAGTGAATCAACTACTCACACATCTATGTACAGAGTCACACACCTCCTAGCCACCCATACACACACACTCAGTTTCCCATACAAATACTTGGACAACCAATCAATAACCCATACAGTTACTCATATAGCTACTGATCAACATATGCAGCAGTTTGTAGAACAACAGATATAATGATGCACAAATTAAAACAGTTTAGTCACTAACCCATGCACTCAGTGAGACACATTTAATCACTCACTCATACAGTCAGTCTTGCACCTACTAAATCCTTCATCCAGACACTTATACATCCACTCATTCTTCAATATGTAAGACATGTTTTAACTTTACAGAAACATACAGTCACTGGATGTTGTCATCAGTGATGTCATCAGTGATGTCACTAACCATGTCATGAATGATGTAATATGTGACATCATCAGCAGTGGATTGCGGGTGCGCGATATATAGTTAGCGCTTATAACTATATATGGAATTTCAATGGTTTTATGCGAGTAAAATAAGGTTTTCTAAATGCAAATCCCTAACTATATATGGCCTAAAACCAATGGTTTTTTCATTGAATTTTCAAGGTTTTGTAAATGCAAATTCCTAACTATATATGGAGTATAACCTATGGTTTTTTCTGTGAATATATATATATATAGGATTATTTTCAATAAGGAAATAGCAACATTCTATTGTGAATAACTTTGGCGCCGGTTGAGGAATCTGCCTGAAAATTTCCTCAAATTTGCCTCGCGGCGCTACGGTCCTGCCCTGAAAGTTTGGGGGGGATTTGTCAAGCGGGGGCCGAGAAAAAAGGGGGGTCCCAAAACATGTTTTCCCCATGTTAATTTCCATAGGGCGGTCGACCTCACTTTTAGCCCGAACAGCTGAATGGATTTCTGTCACTCTGTCACAAGGATGGTGTCATAAGTGATGTCATGAGTGATGTCACTGACGATGTCATGAGTGATGTAATATGTGACATCATCAGCAGTGCATTGCAGGGGCGCTTGTTATAGTGAGTCCAACTAACTATAACGTTGGAATTTCTATGGTTTTATGTCAGTAAAATTTCCAGCTAACTATAAAACTGGTGTGAAACCTATGGTTTTTTCAGTGAATATATATATATATATATATATATATATATATATATATATATATATATATATATATATATATATATATATATATATATATATATATATAAGCATTAGAGAGTTTAAATAAAGACAACTCTCTTGTAATCAAGAAATCCGACACAGAAATACGAACAATCTATAAGAATTTTCTGGATTACACCAACGCCCTCAAAATATAGGCGCGCCTGACTTTTTGGTTCACAAATTGCAGGTGGTCCAGAACGCGGCAGTAAGGCTCCTTTTTAACATTCCCAGGAGACTCAGCGTACGCAAGCAGCTCTCAGAGTTACATTGGCTTCCAGTCGCTCTTAGAGTACGCTTTAAGATCCTGACTCTGGCTTTTAAAGCCTTACATGGCCCGTGTCTGTCCTACCCAAGGGTCAGATTTGCTTTCTACCATCCTCCTCGTCAACTGCAATCTGCCACTCTGAGACATTTGGTCATCCCTATATTCAAGAGAGTTTGTCTAGGGGGACAATCCTTGATGGTCAGAGCTGCTCAGCTGTGTAACAATCTTCCCGACGTTCTCAGGCACATGACAAACCATACATATTTCAAAAAACATCTAAAAACTCACTTATTTAGGCAAGCCTTGTAGATCATCTGCTTTTATTTTAGCTGACATCGGAATCCTCTCTCGCGCCAGGACAGTCTCGACTAACAGTGCGCGTTACAAGCAACTATATAACATAACATAATATAACATATATATATATTTGTAAGCAAAGCCCTCGAGCATTTGAGAAGGCACACAATGCTCTCCCTGCTTTGTTAGCAAACCCTGCTGTCACTCGTTCACATGGCATTCATTCATTTTCAATCATGGTCTGACGCGTTTCTGGGCTGGTACGCCCCTTCCTCATGGACAGGCGCAGGGGAAAGTGACAACTCGCCTCAGCCTTTCTTCACCATTTTTGTTTGATGAGGAGACGCCCATAGTGGGCGTGGCACAATTTGACATCCAGCAGGATGCTGGTCTTTGCAGTCCCATTGAGACGAGTAAATATTCCTTAAATAGGCTCAGTTCCCCCGTGTTAATTTGCCATCATTTAAGCCTTGAGTAGGTAAAATGTCATGTTAGCGAGTTTCATCTCCCAAAGGAAAGCGTGCATATCGGAATGGAAAAGTTCCTTTCTGAAAGCCTTCTCGCACTCAGACACGCAGCATGCAGTTTGCCTGAGTCGAGGATGGTGCTCTTCTCCACGGCCGGGGTAGCAGTGGAAACAATTGTAAGCAAAGCTCTCGAGCATTTGAGAAGGCACACAACGCTCTCCCTGCTTTGTTAGCAAGCCCTGCTGTCACTAGTTCACATGGCATTCATTCATTTTCAATCATGGTCCGACGCGTTTCAGGGCTGGGACGCCCCTTCCTCATGGACAGGCGCAGGGGAAATAGGAGGTTTTTTTTGCCTCTAATGGAAAAAATAGCCTATCAGTCGACCTCGAATATATATATACACAAACACAGAACTAAAGGTATATATATTACTTTAGTGATCCATAACTGGCGAATTTCAATGGTTTTAGAGTTTAAAATGTAACATTTTAACTGAAATCTTCACCTATCTATAACAACACTTTAACCTTTGGTTTTATCAGTGGATATGGATAATTTGTTGTGACAGTAAAATCTAACACCTTATAATAGACCCAACTAATTTCAATTATTAATGCCCCTCTAGCGTGTCCCTGTTTTTATAGTTATAGACAAACCTTGCTTATCAGTAGATTTTGTATGATCAGCCATAAATAACTATGATTTGGCCTTGTTTTTGACCGTGCATTTGTACACACCTTGGAAAAATAAAGCATATATACAATGCCTAAAATGCCTAATTGCCTACATTGTTTCAGTGGGTGTTATCACTTAAACTCCGTCTGAAGTTGAGCCAAATTGCAGACTCTACTGATGTCAGTGACAATTAAAACACAAGGCTACGTATCAGTTGAGCTGGTACTGGTTTTGGATATATATTCCTAGAACTGCTACATGTCTGAGCAGCATGATAAACAGGATATTGAGCAATACATAAACAATACATAAACAATACATAAACAAATTAGGTGAAAAAAACAAAACCTTTCTATTTAGGCTTAGCGTCAATTATTGTCTGTAGACAAAGAGTCTGAAACTTTAGATACCCTCAGTTTACATCTTCCAACATAGTTTAAGTGTGGACTTCGCTCACTGTTTACAGTCATGACCCCTCTAAATTCAAGAGCCAGTAATCTAACAGTGTATAAAATATATCACTGTGATATTCATCACTGTGCTTCTACTTAGTTCGAGCAATCTGGCATTTTTCACCTGTCACATTGCCACCACTGTCTCTGGCATGTATTCAATTATTCATTCTTGGCTAGCAATATTTACCACAGTCTTCTATCGTATGATTTGAGTTTTCATAGCAAAGAATATTTCTATTTTATTTGTTTCCAAACTGTGAAGTGGCTTAAAGTTTGCTCTTTAAAGTAAGATACTGGGATCTATTTGCAAACTGCATTTCATAGTACATTTAGTTGTACTACACCATGTTATTCACTAACCTACTTGCAGAGGTCTACACCTCTACCTTTCTTATGTTTTAAGTGCCAAGATCTCTGTTCCAACTGCAGAGACCTGCACATATGTGCCATTGTGTTTTAGTAATAAATGTGGGATGAATGAAGGGAGTGGCTGGAAAATTGGTAATACCTACTTCTAAATGGAAGGGGTTTAGTTAGGCCGGGTACTCACAAACCGTACTTTTATTGTTACTACACGCTAAATGGATCAAAAGCAGGAGCAGAAGTACTCAAACCGAAGGAGGTTGGGCGCACACTGCCTCACATCCCAGCACTCAGTTTGTCCAACGCATAATAGTAAATGCAGTGCATGATAACACTTAATTTGGTGTCAGGCTTTATTCTTTCACCCTTGTTGGTGCAGCCAGTGCTGTGTATCTCTAGACATGTGATTCAGGATAGTTGTCCTTTTTCAGTAGAGAGCAACACATTCTTTGGGGGGGTTGCTGGAAATTTTCCTCAAGCTGAAATTTGGAGTACGCCCAACATTACATATGCCCAAACACCAGTACTGCAACACCCTCTCAGAAAACATAATGGAGGTAGGTACTCAATAGGAAATCATGTATAAATTAATAAATGTATTTACAAACTATGTTTTATTATTTTAAACTTTTAGTTTGTTTAAAAATATAAATACATTTAATGTAAAGTTAAAAAACAACAAAAAATTATTTTATTATAAAATATTGTAGTAATCTAATATAAGGTGTGATTTTAGCATATCCAGCAGCCTTTATTGGTCAAGGGTGTCGATACTACTCAGAGGTTACATAAAATCAGAAATGTCATATTGTTACTCTTTGTAATGCTGATTGTGTGTTTAAACCAGCTACAATTTCCTATTGGTACTCAGCCAAAGCACAGTACTTATTGATGTACGTTCATAGCTGCATTCAGACACAACATTCAGCTGTTTTCCGCAGCCATGGTAAGCTAGATATTGGTTAGTAGTTGAATAATTTTGAGAACAATTTGTGTTTTTTAGTATGGGAGGTATTGTGGCATTTATTTAACAGATTTTCAAAGACTTCCCGTTTGAGTTAGTCATTGATAAATTGGCACCAGGATTGATCAAATGAGAAGAAGTAAGATGTAATTATGTTAGTTGGGACTTTGTCTTTAAAATAGTTAGGCAATTTGAGGTACATGTGATTGCAGATGAGTCTTCAAAGGTGCCTAGGGCAAAAGTGTGCCATGTTTGCGTTTTAGGAGAATTTTTTTTTAGACTTTTGGGGGCATATTACCAACAAGTAGCGATATTTATCGCTAAACAGGCTTAGCGACAATTTTTTTATCGCTGCCTATCACTGGATATGTAAGTGGAGAAAACATGCTATTAGCAACGTTTTTCTCCATTGTGCTAAAATATCCAGCGATAGCGGCGAAATGCGTGAATATCGCTGAGAATACAGCGATATTCACGCATTAGCGACAAACTGCTCTTAGCCATGTTATCCACCTCCCATTGGATAACATGGCTAAGAACTGGTCTGGGCAGGTGTTAGTATTTGGAGATATTCGCGCTTAGCTATATTTAACTTTAGTTAGCTGCAATTTTCTTACCACTGAAAATTATCGCCACGTTAGCGATGTATTTACAAACTGTTGCTTCATGGCGATAGCTTCAGGGATCAGCAGCGATCGGCGGCGAAAACTGCCACTAACATTAGCTCGATGAAGATAGGAATTCCAGCGTTAGCGGGAGAAAACCCACGAAAGGTCTATTAGCGGGGAAAAAAATGCATGTTAGTCAAACCAACAGGAGTTTTATTTTGCCTCTAATGAAAAAAATAGCCTATCAGTCGGCCTCCAATAGAAAATAGGCAAAAAAACAATTAAATGCAGAATGGAGCAGCCAGGTCCAAGTGCAGCACACATCAACAACCCCCTATAGCCACCTAACATCCAGGATGACCAGGATGGGAACCTGACGCCTCGCTGGACCTGCGCCTGGAGCCTGGATGCCTCGCAGGACCTGTGCCAGGAGCCTGATTGCCTCGGTGGACCTGTGCCTGGAGGCTGGATGCCTCACTGGACCTGCGTCTGGAGCCTGGATGCCTCGCTGGACCTGCATCTGAAGCCTGGATGCCTCGCTGGACCTGTGTCTGGAGTATGGAGTGGGATGCGTTGGAGCTGTGGAGTCAATAAACTGTGGCGGTAGACATTGAGGCATGGCAATTGCCCGTACTTGATAGTGAAGTCTGGCCGGTCACATGGAGACACATTGCTGACCTGTGTGAGAAGACGGTCCTGCGCCCCTAGGAGCTGTGAATGGTAGAAGCTCTCCTGCGCACCAAAGTAGGGAGGTCTGCATCACATACTATGATCCACTGCTACACCGGGGGAGGGGATTACAAATGTTGGGCGGTGCCTCTCTGCATCACAGGCCGGGTGATGTTGTGCTGGCCGGACGCTGTGGAGAATGAGGCCCCTGAGATGCACCAAACTTGTGTGTCGGGATCGCTGCAACTTCAATCCTAAGGGAGCCCTGCTGCATCAACTGCATCGGGAAGTTCACCAGCGGACTTGGCGGCAACCGCTGTACCCAGGCTTTCTAATTCCCACCTGGCTGAGGCTCCTGCTGGCTGAGTCACATATTTGGAGAGAGTATAGTGTATTGCGCCAGAGTGTCAATCTCTAGGTAAGGAGAAGGTGGGCCGAATAGCGGATGAGGCCTGGGGGTCGAGTCGCCCAGGCCAAGCACCTGTAGATGACGCACCTCTAGTGGTGGCTCATCCGCTATGGCGGAACAGCGTCGCCCCACTGCTTTCAAGCAGTGCCAGAAGAGGAACAATCATCACGTGATGATAACTTCCTGTTGTAATCGTGCCATTGCTTCCTTTGCGGGTGGGAGTGTAGGTAGGGCACTCAAGTACGCAGGAGCAATGAAGACATGGGACCCGGCCTCGAGGTAAAATTTCTCTCATTTAAATATTTACAACACCCGTTCACACACACACACACACCCATGTTCACGCCCCATCCGTGTTCTTTCCAGCGTTTCCACCCCCCAGCTATCATTACCCCGCAGCACTTTTCAATAGCGGCGGCTGTGCGGCCCTGCACAGCGGGTGTACCACTGGTGTGCCAAATGTATATATGGAGTTACAACGCATACCATTACATTGAATTCCATTACAATGCATACTAATACTAGGCGTATTGTAACTGTAGGGAAGGTGTTGCATTGCGTAGATATAAACATTACTATTCCCACTTCAGTGAGTGCAACCCTAAAACTAACTCTTGCACCCCAAAGCAAACCCTAAACCCTAAAATTAATCTTTTAGCCCCCAAAACATACTCTAAAAATAATATTTGACCCAAATGCACAACCCAATTTTCATATTTTACCCAAATGCACACTCCAATTTTCATGATTGACCCCAAAACACACTCAAAATTTCACATTTTACTCCATAATATAACCCACATTTCATCTCCGACACCCAAAAGTCATACCCACCCCAAACTTGAAAATACCCCATTACTGACCACACAATGCATTGTAATGTAATGGGATGTAAAGGCACCTGCGTTATTGGAGTTGCGTTGTAAAGGCATTACGATATAATGCCTGCATTGTAATTGATGTCTACCATGCCTAAGGCTAGCCTGTCTGTGTCCGTCTGCCCCTTTACTGCGCTCAGCACCAAGGACCCTTCCTCTTGGACACTCCACCCCTACGGTGCCAGCACCCTCCTCGCCATCAACCCTGGACGCCACATTGCCTGCCAGGACCAACATCTGCTCCGAACTGGACATCACCATCACTGATGGCTACTAAATCACCCACAAGGACCATCCCGCCATCCAGGAGGAGGCATTGCCATTACCTACAGTAGCACACTCCGACTGACCATGCACTCTAAGAGACCCAACAGTGACCATGGAACACCTCAACTTCCATATACTGACCAACCCCAATCCCATGCTCTGCAGCACCGTCATCTGCAGGCCCTCCGGGCCATGGACATCCATTTTACGATACCATTGTAGACCTAATTGCACACCAGGCTCTCCCACCAACGACATCCTACTCAGCGAGCTCAAGTTCCACCTCGACAACCCCAGTTACCAGAACACCACCCCCTCTTGGGTAAGCAACCCAATATCAGACTCAAGCAGCTAGTCATCTCAGCAAGCCACATAACAGGACACACGGTCGAATGCGTCTCCTCGGCCAGCAGGAGCTTCAACTACAGCCACACCACGGACTCTCCTGGACCGACCATCATTGTATACATCACGTTTTCACCATGCCCACCATTTTATCGCCCCCTCACAGCTGGATCAAGGCCACCGAAGTATGTCTTGTCAACTCCCTCAGCACCACCGCTCCACCAACGCTAACAGACGATGACACCGAAGCACGCAACCGCCACCAATGGATCTCCAACTGCGTCGACACCCAAACACCCTTTAAGAACAGCACTGCATTAGTACCTTACGCCCACCTAATGGCAGGAGTAAGGGCGACGCAGAGCCACAGGCATAGGCTGGCACCATGCATTGCTGGTGTTGCGTCATGGTTGTGACATGACTGCAGCAATTCGTGATTTTAGAGCAGACAGATACATCAGGATTCCAGACGTATCTGTCATTACTTGCGTCATGGAGCGTTGTCCAGTGAATACAGCGCATCCATGGTGTCGCAAGAAAGGGGTAGTGAAAAGTGTTTCAATGCTGTCTTGTCGCAGCGCTGCAACACTTTTCATGAGTGAGGTCCAAAAATGCGCACAACTTATTGATGGAGCGCAGTCCTGCCCTGTTGTTTTGTCACAGGGCAGTGCAGTAACAATGCTTGCAGCGCTGTCCAGCACCAAAACCTGCTGAAATGAGGCCCCAAGGGTTATCTCCATTTTTAAGACCAGCTATTTTCTGGTCTTAAAAAACTGCCTCTAACTGCAGTTAGCTGCATTTTTTTGGTCCTCCAAACTTTAAGAATCCCCTTGTAAATATCACAAAGTGGGGTTAGCGGCTGTTTTTGCACGGGAACGCCTCCCTTGCATGTCATTATCGCTAACAGAAAGGGCGATCATTATAATGGATGTTTTCGCTGTAAAACTGCCACTAACTGAGGTCAGCAGCAGCTTGTACATAAGGTGATAAAAATCTTGCCGCAAAACCGCCTGAAAAGTGCAGCTAATGTGGCATTAACTCCTTTAAAATATGCCCCTTAATCTTTGATGGATTGTTTTATGTCGGTAAATAAGTTTAGGGTGTTGCATTTTCCTGGCGAAGATGATTTGCGTTAGTAGCTCTGTCAAGAGGTATGAGTACAAACATATTTAAATACTGATCTTGCATGACTGCAGGAGTGTGAAATCTGTTCTTTGGTGTAGATTAATGTAATGTTATCAGTGATAATTAAGCTTGGTTCCAGTGATGGAGAATTTCTGATCCAACCGGTTCTTTTCCCTTCAAATCCTACCAGACAAATTCATAGTTCTTTGTATATCTTATTTGTCTATGGAGAAAATCACTCATAAGTGGCTTAGTTTATGTCAGACTTATTTTAATTTGGAAAGGGCTTCATTGGTGTTCTGCCTTATTGTTAGCTATTACATAAGAATTACTATTGACTGAGTGGATGCTGATATTAGCATTCAGGTGCTGAAGTGCAGCAAGCGAGCCTGACCACTAGAAGGAGGGGGTTTTCCCCCCAAAAAATTGTTGGGAAAAAACTGAAAACATTGTGCATGCTACAGCACATTTTTCCTTATATATTCAAGTGTATTCGCTTTTAAAGTATAGTAAATGATGACCTTGCAGCGCACCAGCTTACACAGTCATAGTCAGACATTCTTACAGAGAACACAACAAATACTATTTCAAGCATTAAACATGAATTTAAAAATAACTTACGTGTACTCATTCACTTTTAAGCACAAACAAGAAGCTGAGATCACAATAAAAGATCATTTTCAGGAATGCTCGCATCCTCAACCCCAATACACAGCACAGCAGGGGCAGCTTTAACTGTCTGGTCAGTTATGGGAAGGTCATGCATTTGCTGGTCCTTCATTGTAAAAGACTTTGTATGCGTGAGTCAACATCTTGAACTGGCATTTAGTCTGGATTGGGATACAATGTAGGTTTTTGAGGTGTGGTGTGATGTAGGTCTGTCTGAATAAGTTGAGGATGAGTCTTGCCACTGAGTTTTGTATTGTCTGTAGTCTCCTCATGAGGTGTGAGGTGATTCCTATGAAGAGTGTATTCCCTTAGTCCAGCCTGGAGGTCTGCAGCGGTGTTGCTGCATGAGATGGAAGAATCAGGGTTCCAAGTGCTGGGCGCAGTCTAGGCGTGGATAGGAACTAGCTGCCTTGACTTTGGTGCACCTTCAGTATGCCCCGGCCTCCAAACATAGGTCATAGGTGGTAGACAGGGTAAGCTGGCTGCGGGAAGAGGGAAGAAAAAGGAATAAAACAAGAGGAAGTCACAACAGGAAGTCAGAACAGGAAGTCAAGACAGTGAACAATGCGACAACATTTTCGGGTGCCCCCCTCAATTACCTCCTCCTCCACAGATGCCCTAAACATATTCCTTTAACAGTGCTCCTCATCTCTCCATAGCCCTTCTCTGACATATATTCGAGAGAGGGGGGTTTATTGCACCTATCATACCAGTGTAGGGTTTCAGAACAATTTACATCACACACACATACAGAGACAATTAATCATATGTGTAGATCAGTGCATAGAAAATGTTACATATGACAAACGTGACTACAAGATGTAGGATTCAAATGTCACCCATACTGGTTGGAATGTTTTTAATGTGCTTGGTCTGGAGAAGCAACAACTCAGGATTCAAAATGTAACATAGTGGCTAGGATTGGTTTTACTAATAATAATTTATTTCTAACAAACAAACCTTTTGTAGAAAAATTAGGATAATGAAATACTTGGAAAAAACATAATTTAATAAGCTGTATCATACAGTTTGCATGCAGCTCTTTGAATAAAAATACTCTCTGTGCAAGGGCTCAAGCCCCAACACACACCCCAGGGACTGTCACCTCCCTAGGGCACTAAAGGTTCAAATTGGGGGGCCCGTGACAGACACCCCAGCCCCGGAGACCACCACCCCTGGGGCTTTGTAACATATGGGAGGGAGGCTGCAAGGCCCCCCTTCCGGGTCTTGTCCTGGCCCTGTGGACTACCACCCCCCAGAGCCGGCTCCTGCAGTGTCCTGGGGTGCCCGCCCCAGGACACTGCTGTTTGCAATGACAGGGCAGGAGCCTCGCGGCTCCCACCCTGTCATTGCAAACTGATTTGCTTCATTGAAGCGAGAGCAGGTAAACCTGCTCTTGCTTCAATGAAGCAAAGCAGATTGCTTTTCCACATGGGGAGCAGTATGTTAGCTACTCTCTATGTGGAAAAGTAGGATGCGGGGAGCCGGCTGGGACCGTGGGGGGATTGCCGACCCTCCCACGGGTCCCAATGGAGAGGGCAAGCCCAGGGGGATGGGGTCCCCAGGGCTACAAGTGGTCGGGGAGGGGGTACAAGTGGCCTCCCTCCCCAAAAGTGAAAAAATATGTATTAAAAAAAAAAAATTGAAAGCCCACCACCGGGGGATGGGGTCCCTGGGGCCATAAGTGGCCCGGGAGGCATTTGGGGAAAAAAGAGGAAAAGGCCATGACCCGGAGTCCCCGGGGCCAATTAAGTCCTCGGGAGGGCGGCCATGCGGCCAACTTCCACATTTTTTAAATAAAAAAAAATAGGAGGCAGGCCCTGGGGGATGGGGTCTCCAGAGCCATAAAATCAGAAAAAGAAGGGGGGCTAAACAGCCCCCTTCTTAATTATTTTTTTTTTAAAAAGACCGGCATCGCACTGAAGGCAACGACCCCTCCTTTCCTCACGAAATCCCCTTCAATACAGCGGGTACCCGGGAGCCAACTAGCCCACCAGGAACCTTCAGGATGCGCCAGGGGGCTGCGTTGCAGAGAGGTGTTCTGAGGCCACGCCCCTTCTTACACCTCTCTGCAACGCAGCTCTGTGGCGCTTACTGGAGGTAGTTGGTGGGCTAGTTGCACCTCCGGGACCCTCAGGATTTAAGGGGAGGTTATCCCTCAACCTAAAATGCGTCACGGGGCGCATTTGCACAGTGGTTAAGGGAGGGGGCAGGGCCTGAGGTGATATGTGTGCAAACACGCCCTGTGACGCGTTTTAAGTTCCGGAATTAATTCCTCTTCAATGTTGCCTGGTGCCATTCGATGCACCATGCCTGTGTGTTATTTCGAGCGGCCCGTCTTGCAGCGGGCCGCTCCAACAGTGGGCACATTCTGTTCCCGAGGTCCCCGTGTCTGGGGCCATATTGAGGCGCATGGTCAGTGCCTGGGCGGCCCTGCTGGCGAGAGGGCCACCCCAACGACAGTGGCAAGGATTTGTTGAAAGAGCCTGTGTGGCTCTAATGTGGCCTCATTGTAAAGTGTTAGGGTGTGGGGGCATTACTGACTCTAGAGCCCAGAGGGCTCCCACGTTTGGGGGACATATTTATTTACAGAGCCCTGTGTGGCTCCAGCCTGCGCCTAGTTGTTTTAGAGTCAGATGGCTCCCACCTTTAAGGGGCACATTTGTTTTAAGAGCCTAGAGGGCTCCAATGTGCACAGAATGTGTTTCCAGAGCCTAGAGGGCTCCACCCTGCAGCACAGTTGTCCCTAAGGGCCAGTGAGAGCCATTGCCGCAGTTTACAGATCATAGCTGCCCAGCAAGTAGTGGGCAGCTGCACCATTTAGGAGCCAAATGAGAGTCCCTGAGAGGGACAGAAGCGGCAGAGAGGTGCCAGGCCTTCTACAGCTGCGTATCACTTAGTGCCAGCTGCAAAGTTTAGGCCCTGTTGTTCTCAGCTGCCCAGAAAGTAGTGGGCAGCTGCAATGTTTAGGTTTGCGCCGGTGGCGCGCCCCTGACTGGCGCTGCGTTGGCAGCGCGCCCTGACATTCTGGACACAGGGCATTTGAGCCCCTTCTTGATGGCCAGTTTGCCAGGGGGCTGGTATATGGATAGGGCGCAAGGCCCTAATGTGAATTGTGTGCTTTAAATGTGTGCTAGGAAATGTAATGCATTTAGTATGTTTTACACACCCTGTATCTGATACCTCTAAAATTTTGGTTCATGATTATGAGGTTATTTTACCTATGTAGGTTATGCTAGTGCGGTTATGTTTCACTGTGTGATTTACGCCCCTAAATGTGAGTTATGCTTAGGGGAAAGGGTCTAATGTGTTTAGACTAGTGAGGAGGTTGCCTACTGTATTTATACTAGTTAGGCCTAATGTGAATTATGCGTAATGGGCAATGCCTTTATGCCTGTGATACCTCTAGATGTGCTTTCATGCTTGGGAGGTTGTTTTGCCTACTATAGTTTATACTAGAGAGGTTATGTGTCCATGCTTGATCTATGCCTATGGTTATAAGTATTGCGTAGTGTGTACCTACCTTTTACCAGTGGTTACTGGGTGTGGCCTATAATTGTTATTTGGTGTTACAGTTACTGTAAGTGCTATTTCTACTAAGTGCCGATTCTGACAGTGGCCCACGTGGCCCTGTCCTGTGTAAATAATCCCTTGTGAATATTTCCCGTGCCAGTTGGCACAATGTATATTGTGTGAATACTATCTGATGTGTTTTGACAATACAAACGTTATTTTTATATAACCTTGTGTGGAGTTCCTTTTGTGGTGTGCCTAGGATGTTGTTGAAGTTGTGTGCGTGGGCAAATGCTTTACACATTGCCTCCGGGATAAGCCTGTCTGCTTGTGCCAAGCTACCAAGCGGGTGAGCAGAGGTTATCTTGGCGTGTGACTCCCTTGCCCTGACTAGAATGGTGGTTTCTGCCTGGCTTTGGCGCAAGCCTTAGCCAACCAGAAATCCCAGTTCTAACACCAATATATTAAGTGAGACACTATAAATAGGTCAAGTAAACAGTCAATCACACTGCTACTATATCCTCCATCTAGATATGTATATATCCACTCATTCTTCAATGCACATTGCTATATATAATACATATTTAAATACATTCACTGGATGATGTCATCAGTGATGTCATTTGAGATGTCATCAGTGATGTCACTGACCATGTCATGAATGATGTAATATGTGACCTCATCACCAGTGGATTGCGGGTGCGCAAGTTATAGTTATCAGAGCTAACTATAACATAGGAATTTCAATGGTTTTTGTACGAGTGAAATGACCAGCTAACTATAACAGCCCTGACACCTATGGTTTTTTCAGTGAATTTCTAAGGTTTTTTAAATGCTAATTCCTTACTATAACATGTCTGAAACCTATGGTTTTTTTCAGTGAATATATATATATATATATACATACATACGTATATGTATATATATAAACATGCACACATACTTATGTATGTGTGTTTATTTATAAGTATATAAAGTATTAAATATTATTGATATATATTTAATTAATATATTATAGGTTATTTAATAAAATATTTAAGATTTACTACTTTAAACTATATATATTGCAAAATGATATTTTGAATGCTTTCTAAGGCGTGGATTGGAACAGACTGGCTTGTCTTTGGTGCACCATTGGCCTGCCCTGGCCTCCAAAAGTAGTCATAGGCAAGAAGGTGGAGTGGTGGTGAAAAAAACAAAAAAAAACAACAGGAGCCACAACAGTGAACAAATGCAATACAGTAAAGCGGCAGTTTAACACTGTACTGAGATGCCAAACACCAGCATAATCGAGGAGGAACTGGCACAGGCACCTGATTATTTCTGTGTGAAAAGTAAGTTATCTCACAATCGTAGGAGACAAGAAAAAATATTGAGGACCCGGTATCTATTGGATGAGAAAGTAAAATATAACAAGCTTCTATTTGAATACAAAGCTGAAATAGTAGTGGAAAAAAAAGAATTTCATGGACAATATTAAAATTGCCTGCAATTCCTCTAAAGAACTTTTTAGAACAGTCCATTTGTGCCCCCTGAATGTAAGAACATTGGTACCTACTGAAAATTTCTGCATTAATATTAGCAGGTTTTTAAGGATAAGGTAGAAGGTGTATACAGGGTTTTTAAGACAAACATTTTGTCCCTTTCTTACAACTGATAGGTTGCTCAGATGATTAAACTTACCAGAACTGGGGCCCCAACCAATCCCTGTCTAATGAAAATGTTTTCATGTCCTGGCAAGTACTTTGGCCCCTGCACTCACAGCCCTACTGAATAATAGCTTGGACGCAGGTAGCTACAAAAAAGTTTCAATCCTTCCTTAATTAAGAAAAACACTCTACATCCTAGTGCAGTGAAAATGTATTGCCCCATTTCTAGACTTCCAGTACCAGCAAAAATCCTGGAGAGACACCTTAAGGTGGTACTCTCTAACTTTCTGGAGCAAAATGGGATACCTGATGAATCACAAATCCGTTTCAGGAAGTCACACAGAAATTTGCGGAATAATGGATCACCATCCATTATTCCACAAATTTCCTCGTTTGGACCTATTTGCAGCCTTTGACACCATAAGTCATCAAGTTCTGAAACATCAACTGATGGATATAGGAATTAAGAGCAATGCGCTTAATGGCTTGACTTCCTGCCTCAGCAACATAACTCAGTCTGCCTCATTTGGTGACTTTACTTTCAACACTTATTGCAGTGTGGGGTTCCGCAAGCCCTAAATTGTTACAATCTATGTTGCTACACTAGCCGCCTTGATTAGATCTTTCGGATTCAGTACAACACCATATGTGGATGACAAACAACTTGTTGTTTCTATTCACATAATTATGGAAGAGGTAGCTATCATCAACTGGATGGACAGTCAATACCTAAAAGTGAACTCCGACAACATGAAGGTGCTCATCTTTGGATCAGACTTGTTATTTTGCAACCCTTCTAGTTGGCCGTCCACACTGTGCCCTTTATCCACCACTTTCATTAAATTAAAACATCTGCAAGTGATCTTCAATTCTAAATTAACCTTCAAAGAGCAGACTAATCAGTTGATTTCTTCCTGTATATACTCTTCAAAATTCTAAAATAAAGTGCTACCTTTCATCCCCACACATTTACAGACAATTGTAGTTGTCTCTCTAGAGCTGTCACAGTTAAATCACTGCAATCCTATTTATCTGGGCATGCAACAAGTGCTGCTAATAAAGATTTAGAGATTGCAGAACAATGCTGTTTGTCTCCTAAAAACCTTAAGAAACAATAATCGTCTGCCAAAGGGTTAAAAAAACTACATTGGTTGCCGATCAAAAGCAGAGTTACATTTAAAGCACTCTGTATGGCACACAAAGCCCTGCATGGAACAGGCCCAGTTTATCTGAGGGAAGAAATATCATGGTACACCACCAGATGGATTTTTTAGCTTGGTTGTTACACTGATCTTGTCTTTTTATATTTGGAATGACAAATACTGTCTATTATATTGCCTAGGAATTTACTTTTCACTGTACACCCCCAGATAATGTCTATGATCCACCTCTGCTAAGACCATGGTAGTCCATACGATTTTTAAAACATTTTTTTTGGGTCCTCATTAGCCACCATGGTTTCAAATGCTGACAACAAAGGGAAGAAGTAGAAAAAGTAATGTCATGCTGCCTCAGTTTCAAGACTGGCAGCGATAAAAAAAAAAAAAAAGTTGCGAGTGTTTCCGACTCCCAACAGCAATGACATATTCTACGCCCAGAAATCTAGGTGGCAAATAAAACCACAGTACCAATTACAACCATTGCTTGCCGAAATTACAACGGAAGAGAGACGGCATAGCAGGGAGATTAAGCCATAGTTGCATAATCATCAAACCAGGGGAGAAAAGAAAAAAAAAACGTTTGGTCAATGGGCCCAGTCGAGTAGATGCCAAAAAGCTCTCTTATCTTGATTTCCAGCCCTAGCCAGATCTAGTTTCGAGACTTGCAGGACTGAGGCACACCAATCATTAAGAGAAGGAGGGGTAGAGTCCTTCCATCTTCTGCAGATTTCCCTTCGTGCCAGTAAGATGGAATAGAACAGAAGGTTCTTGGCTGGGCTCCGAGCATAGTCAGAACTCCAAAGATTACGAGGCTGAGGTCTACTGTTACAGGAAAGCCCAGTGAGGCTGTAAGATTATTACTTATTGAGTCCCTGAATAGAGCCAAGTGGGGACATTCCAAAAACATATGTACATCCGGGGCCGCCTCTAAGCCACACCATGCACATTTCACTGGACCTCCCGAGGAAAATTTTGACAGTCTCTGTGAAGAATAGTAGACCCTATGCATGGTAAAAAGGTGATTCCTACGGAGCCAGGCTGGTTTAGCAATGTCCCACAAAACTTTGCAGGACATTGACCACAGATTTTGCACATTTTGGCCAGGCATCGAAGAACCCCACAATGACTCAGGTAGATGGAATTCACTGTCTATTTCTTCCTGAATTAGGTTGTACCATAGGGAGATCTCCTTATTTGCCTGGGGTTTATCTGACAGCTCCCCCCCAAGAGAAGTCTGCTCCAACGAGCAGGTTGGGAGGCAAATGCTTGAGCCCAACTAGATATTTGCATGTACTTATATCTAGAAATATTTGTAGAGCGGACAGAAAAGGGAAACGTGGGGGGGATTAGCAAATATAGCTAGAGATAGGCTTAGGATCAAGAGTTCAGAAAAAGGTAGCAATCCGGACTGTGAAACACTGATCTTTCAGATCAAGATCACTAACAACTATACGTTTAATGGCCTATTAATCTATAGACCTCCCAGTGCCAAATCTCCATTGATTGAGTTACTAAGTCCTTTCTTAGAATCCAGTGTAACAGGTCCTGACTATACCATTCTCGGAGATTTTAGTTTACACCTGGAGAAAACTTTCAACCCCAAGGTAGCCTCATTTAAGGATGCACTGGCTAATTTTGCCCTGGACCAAAAGGTTCTTCTAGACACTCACTGTGATGGCCATTCTTTGGATGGCATTTTTACCTCCTGTCAGGGCATAAGCAAAATAGGCACTCTTTTAGTCCCATGGTTGGACCACAAGTTGGTCACCTTCTCATTGGAAATTAAAGAAGACACAGGAGGCCCGTTGAAGCTCTTAGGAAGACCACCTATCCAGACTGGTCAAAAGTCAACTCACAGACTTTTCTTGATAAACTTTGTTTATCCTACCCAGATCTTGCTTCGGACAGCAATATAGCCTGTAAGCAATTTAATGAGGGGATAGATGCCGCTGTTCAGGTTGCAGTCTCACAAAGTAGAGTGATTTTCAAAAGGAAAACTCCCTCACAGCCTTGGTTTTCAGAAGCACTGAAGGCACAAAAACAGAACTGCAGAAGAGCTGAGAAAAAGTGGAGAACAAATTATGACACCAAGCTCAAATAAGAATACAAAGCGGTCCTAACCATCTATAAAAAACTGACTATGACTGAATGCAAAAAATTAATGAGTCAAAAAGTTCTAGTAAGCTCTCTTTTCCATTGTAAAAGAATTATCAAAAATTGAAAATAACAGTACGGAGGCAATGGCTTCAGATTTTTGTAACTCATTGGGTGAATTTTTTGTTAACAAGGTATCTTGGGTCTTCGATTCCTTCAAGACCCACCACTCAGCTAACTCAGCTCAGGTTTTTTCATACCCAACAAAAATAGCTGAGCGGTCAGCACAAACCCCATTGTTTCAATTTGCTCCGCCTACTGCAGATCAAATCCTGCAGGAGGTGATTTCCACTAGTTCAGGCAGCCCAATGGACCCCTGTCCGCCTAAAGTGATGCAGCTCTTCCCAGAGCAGTTGAGCTCATTTTTGAAAAAACTATTTTTACAAATCCTAAAAACCGGTACTTTCCCAGATGCCTGGAAAATTATATCGGTGATGCCACTCTTAAAAAAATCAAATCTAGATTGCGAGGAACCAGGCAACTATAGACCTATAGCCACGATTCCTTTCGCAGCAAAAATTCTCGAGAAACTTCTAAATAAACAGCTATCTAGATATCTGGCGGAGGGTAACTGGCTGGATCACTCTCAATTTGGTTTTCGTGAGGGACACGGAACGGAAACGGCACTGCTCACGGCGGTGGAAGAACTCAGGAGTGTGCTGGATGATGGAGGAAAGGCCGCCTTGGTTCTATTAGACCTTTCGGCAGCATTCAATACGGTCAGCCAAGAGACTCTCCTGAAGCATCTGAGAGAAGCAAGGGTCCATGACTCAGCCTGTGCCCTCCTCGCATCCTATTTAGGGAACAGAACTTTCTCTGTAGAACTAGGAGAGGCAAAATCCAAATTATTTAGTTCACCATGTGGGGTTCCTCAGGGGTGCTCTTTGAGCCCCACCCTTTCTAATTTATATGTTGCACCACTGGCAGAAATTATAAGGGGTTGTGGCTTTACTCCAGTATCCTACGCCGACGACACCCAGATAGTGGTGTCTATCAGCAAGGATGTGAATGAGACGGCAGAAAAATTTAAATTGTGTATGTCACAGGTTAGCCAGTGGATGACGAATAATTGCCTAAAGCTTAATGGGGACAAGAGCGAGGTGATGCTACTGGGGAGTGACGCAAACATCTGGTCCCCGGCCTGGTGGCCTGATAACCTGGGCATCTGTCCAGATCCGTCAGAAAAAGTGAAAAATCTGGGCATTACTCTTGACACCAAACTTTCATTTGATACCCAAGCCAGCAAACTGGCCTCAACAGTCTGGCTCATCTTAAAGATGATAAAAAAAACTGCTGTACTTACCAGAGGATTCACGAAAGACAGTGGTGACAGCTCTAGCCTTGTCGAGGTTGGATTATGGGAATGGTCTGTACGCCGGGGCTAGAGTACAGATCCTAGCCAAACTACAACTCCTGCAGAATGCAGCCGTAAGGCAGGTGCTTGGCAGTCCTAAATCTGAGCCAATTGCCCACAAATTAAAAACCATACACTGGCTCCTAATAGTAAAAAGGGTGCAGTTCAAATCATTGTGCCTGGCCTATAAGGCGCTTCAGGGATCAGAAAAAAGAATGAGAGCAGGTCACGCAGCACCCCACTTATTATTCAATTAGCATATGTAGTCTAGGAAATCCTAGATATGTATTAGGATTCTGTCAAAACCAGTAAATATCCCATATATTAGTCTACAATCATAGATATATAGAGTCCATAGATTTTCCAAATAGCTCCAAGCTCATATGTCTGTAATGTCCATTAAATTTTGAAACTACTCCAAATTCAAAGATCCAAGCCACATCGTATTCTTCTAAATCTTTTTATTATCAATCCATATTCATGTAACAACTTCACAGCTCACACCACCGACACGTGTTTCGTCTCACAGAGACTTTTTCAAGGCAAGGAAAAGAAATATGCAAGGAAGGCGTGTTACCCAGTCCGATTGTCGCAGTCAAAGTAGAGTACCCTTATGGAAGGTCCTCAATACTAAAGTGAAAACGTGATAACCGTCCTGTATTTCCCTCTCCTCACGTGTCAAAATGTGAAGAGAATCCTCTATAGATCTTGGCACTTGGCGATAAGTAGGTCAATGGTATCTCTCCTTACGTATAAAGATGTGAAGAAAATCTTCTATAGTTCTTAGTATTTGGCAATAGGTAGGTAAATAATGTCAAAGGTAAATAGGCTTCTATCCGAAAATAGGGACACCTATCCACAGCATACAGTGAGCAAAATTCCGCCCATTTTAGTATTTATATCTGTGCTGCTTGATGGTCCCTCTTAGTATAAGCGTATATGAGAAGGAGACCTTGGTAAGCCTCACGAAGTCAAAAGTTGTGCAACCCGTCTCGATGTCAAACAGATAAAAGGGATCAGGCTCACAATTTCTGAAGACCCACTTGAAACTGTACAAACCGGCCAGACTTCTTAGATCCAGCCAACTGAAACTAATCAGAGTCCCGAAATTTAGACGGGCCAGTTGGGGCGGAAGAAGTTTCTTGGTGCACACAGCACGGGCCTGGAACCGGCTGCCTCTATCTATAAAAAATAGCCCATCTCTGGGGTCCTTTAGAAAAGCAGTCAAAACTTGGCTATTCACTGCGGTTATCTAGGTTGCCCGTCTCAGAAGTTTGCAGTCTGTCATAGCGCCAAGACGCCTCCGGGCATTCGCGCGCTTTACAAATGGATAAATCAAATCAAATCAAATCAATCCGAGATTGGGCCCAACTTTGCTTATTAGATAATCCCAAGGGAGCAAGCACCCTTCCACAAATAAGTCTCCCCAGACTTCTATTCCTGCCTCCCTTAACGGGACTGCTAGACTGTCTCCCAGCCAACCTGGACTCTAGGGGAGGCCCCAAATCGGAGACCTGCTAGAGAAATACCCCAGCTTTATTGATGACCTCAACCTAGCCCAAGTTCTTGCCATACACTGCAACACCTTCAGTTTGACTTTTTTTTTAAATTTAGGGTCACCAAACTTAAACAAAAAGCCCGACTGCCCGACTCCTTCCCCTTTCAATAAAGCCAAGAACATACTCCCAATCCCCTCATCTGTTGGCATCTTTAGTAGCATTCGCGCATGGGATAATTGAAACCCCCATGCGTACATTTGCAGATCTGGACCTGCCAATCCGCCTTTCTCCCTGCGACGCCTGTTTCTTCCAAGAGATCCTTGGGATCCTTTTATTCCAAATAAATGAAGTGATATCCCCCTGTAATTTAGCCAATAGAGATGCATCAAAGTAAAGAGAAATTGTGTTAAATAAAAAAGAAATCTTTGGTAGGATAGTCATTTTTACCAAATTGACTCTACCTAACATAGATAAAGGGAGATGTAGCCAAGATCACATTAATTTTCGGCAATCTTTTGCAACGGCAGCAAAATTGGTGGTTACAATCTGATTCATGTCCTTAACGATGCTAAGTTTATTTTGCTTGTATCGTCATTCCACACCATCATTTCAGTCTTCGAGGCATTTACCTCATCTCCTGAAATTTCCCCGAACTCCAAAGCCAGCTTGATGGCTGCAGGAAACGCGGTGCGGATCTCTGATGAAAAGATCAGGATATCGTTTGCTACCCTCCTTTCCCAATCTCTATAAATGAAAGGCTTGATATTGATGTCCTCTCTTAATTTTTGAGCAAAAGGTTCCATATAGAGATCAAATAAAAGAGGGGAAAGAGGGCAGCCCTGGCGTGTCCCCCTTGTGATCTTGAAAGGGTCTGATAAGTCGCCATTCACCAATACACAGGTTGTGGGGCTTTGATTTAAAAGACTAACAGCTCTACGAAAGCCCTCGCCAACGTTGAACTTTGCCAAAGCCCCTGACAGGTACAACTAGTTGACCCTGTCGAAGGCCTTGGTGGCATCCAACTTAAGGACAGGTAGTGGTATGGAGTTCGTGGTTGCCATATCGATGGCTCCTATCAGGTCGTACGTGAGTTTGTAAAGTTCACGACCCTTTAAAACCCCTTCTGGTTAGGGTGTAGAATATCCGGTGCGACCAAACCCAGCCTCTTCGCTAAGATAGATGCAAAAATGTTGTAGTCTGCGTTCAATATTGAAATTGGCCAGTATGACCCACAATTAGAGGCCGGCTTCCCGGCCTTTAAAATAAGCGTGATTGATGCATTGTCCCAGGTAGTCGGGGGTAACACACCATCCTGTAATGTTTGATTGAATAGGATGGTGAGGAAAGGAGTTGATTCTTTCACCAGAATTTTATAGATTTCAGCTTGGTAAGCCGTCAGGGCCTGCCGCCTTACCCCCCCTTACTACCCTGGATTGCCGTCATAACCTCTTCCTCAGTGATAGCACTATCGAGAAAGGTACGTTGTGCTGGGGAGAGCATCGGTAAAGAAATTCCACACAACCAACTCTCAATACTTTCTGAAGTGATGTTTTTATCTTCCTGATATATAGATTGAAAGAAGTTCCTAAATACTCTTCTGATGTCTACATCAGAAGAGAAAGTACCAGCACATGTCGTGACAGACTCAATGTTGTTTTGGGCCTGATTGGTTTTAGACTCCCAGGACAATAATTTACCAGCCCCTTCCCCATATTCGAAATGGGCTAATTTACTTGCTTCCCATTTCTGTAGGATTCACTGGTTTAGGACAGAACCCAGTTGCCCTTTTAGAGAAAGTAAATTTATTATGTAGTAACAATTGCATGGATTCAGAGACATTACTACTAGCATCAATTTCAGCTTGCGTTTTAGTTAGATCTGCAATCAGGCTCACCACTGGACCCAGCTCCGGCCTTAATCTTGAATGAAATTGCCCCTTTAGTTATTGATCCCCTACTTGAAATCTGGAATTCCTCCTTACACTCAGGAGTTGTGCCTATCGCCTGGAAAAGCAGGCGTCAACTCAACCTGCCTAAGCAATTACCGTCCAATCTCGCTCCTGCCTAAGCCTGTCAAAGTGCTTGAGAAAGCAGTGCAGGAACAACTGTCTAACTACCTGGAGTCCAATTCACGGTTCCATGATTCCCAATCAGGATTCAGACCGGAATTCGGTTTTGAGTCAGCGCTACTTGAGGTAGCTGAGTCAATTCGGGAGTGTACGGATAGGGGAGAGGAGGCCATGTTGGTCCTCCTCAACCTATCCGCAGCATTTGACACTATCTCCCATGACACACTACTTACTCGTCTGCAAGAGGTAGGAGTCAGCGGAATTCCCCTCGCCTGGATCAAGTCTTTCCTTACGGACAGACTTCAACAGGTGATGCTGGGCACCTTCCTATCCACTAAGAAACCTCTGATTTGGGGAGTTCCACAGGGCTCGGCTCTCAGCCCACTCCTATTTAATGTATATTAAAAACCACTGGCTAAAGTGGTAGAATCCTGGGGCGTCAGAGTAATTTTTTACGCTGACGACACCCAGCTTGTGTTCTCTTTTAAGGACCACTCCGAACAGTCATTCCATAACTTCCGCCACTGCATGATGGACATTTCCACAACATGGACACAACTTAATACAGACAAGACGGAGGTCCTCTTTTTTAATCAGAAATCTCCGACTCCTCCCATTCTCTGGTGGCCGAATGAACTAAATCCACCCCCGGTACCAGTCCAAGCTGCCAGGAACCTAGACTTTCAATTTGACACTGCCCTTTCCTGCAAGACTCAAATTAACAAAGTCACCTCATCCTGCTTCGGAAAACTCTGTATGATTAAAAAAATCATACCTTATCTGCCACACAAGACAGTAGTCCACTCCCTCATCACCGCGCATCTGGACTACGCAAATAGTCTATATGTCAGAGCCCCAGCGTATCTTATAAATCAACTGCAAACAGTTCAAAAAGCGGCTGCCAGGCTGATTTGCAATATCCCCTACCGTCACTCCATCTCACCCCATCTGATTAAACTACACTGGCTCCCAGTGAGATTACGCATCCAATTCAAAGCCTTAACCCTGGCTTTTAGAGCTCTCAATGATCGAGGGCCTACCTATCTGCAACGCAGAGTAAAATTCTCACTAGCACCCCGTAATCTTAGATCAAACCATCTCCGTTTTATGATTTGCCCCCGTTTTCGTCATGTGCGAACGGGAGGTAGGGCCTTCGCAGTGGCCACATCCAAACTGTGGAACCAACTTCCCACGGAACTAAGATTCTTGACATCTGAACCCCTGTTTCGGAAAAAACTTAAGACCTGGCTCTTCACCCTTGTTTAATCTACCCACTCCCTCTGCACCCCACAGCTCCCCTTAACCTTCAGAGATATTGTCTTCAGCGCCGGGACACCTCCGTCGGAGGTAGCTGTGCGCTCTACAAACTACTAAATAATAATAATAATAATTATATCGCTTCCACCGGAATGCAACCTTATTTGTGATTAAACCTCGCAGACAGCACTTAAAGGCATCCCATACTACACTGGAAGAGGCCGACCCAATGTCAGCTTGCATATAGTTCTGTGCTTCAGTTTTAATATAGAAAACGTCTTCAGATGACGAAAGTAAGGAGCGATCAAAAGACCAAGATCTGGAAGAGGTTTTGGTAACTCCAGTAAGATCCAAAGATACTGATGAGTGATCTGAAAGGTGTGAAGGGGAATACCAAACGCTCTTAACGGAGTCAACCAACTTGTGACTTATTAAAAAAAAGTCTATTCTTGATTGCTGATGATACTTATAATTGCGAAAAGAGACTCCTAGTTGTTGTCCTGACCTTGCCCTCCAGATGTCTACAGAGCCATATTGCTTCATGCAGTTTAGTAAGAAGGCTCTAGACTTTCAAAGAGCCTGCAGTCTACTGCTGGGGGCCTTATCTAATGAAGGGTCAAGTACTATATTGAAGTCCCCTGCTAAGATAGTCGGCTCTGGAAATGACAAAAGTTGAGAAAATAGAGATTCAAGGACCGAGGGATCGTCTTGATTAGGCCCATAGTACCCGACAAACATAAATTGGGCCCATGCAATAACTACTACAGAGATGACTACAGTCATGGACAAACTGCGTGAAGGCATTGACATCAACCTTCCGCAAGCCCTGATTCTCCTTGACTTATCCGCCGCTTTTGACACGGTGGACCATACCATCCTCCTTAACCGTGTCAAGGCGGCGGGTGTAGAGGGCCTAGCCTTTTCTTGGCTGGAGTCCTTTCTTGCCGGGAGAACACAAGGAGTCGACTTGGCTGGTTTTGCGGCGGCCTCTCGTAAGGTAGAATGCGGGGTCCCCCAGGGCTCATCACTTTCCCCTCTTTTGTTTAATCTTTATATTTTTCCCCTCATTTTTATGTTACAGCAACTGGAGGTCACCGTGTTCAACTACGCGGACGACCTTCATCTGCCCTGAACGTCCAAACTACTATGACCCTCATTCAAGATTGGATGAACTGCAGCCACCTCAAACTCAACCCGGACAAGACCGAGCTGGTCCTGACCGGCGGTGGCTGCAGCCCCTGGTCTCCTTCCTTCTGGCCCCCCTCCCTTGGTGCCCCTCCACTCCCGGTGTCCAAAGTGAAAACTCTGGGAATCTTTCTTAATCCCCAGCTCACTGTTCACCCACAAGTCAACTCTGTGGTTTCTTCATGTTTCTTTTCCCTCAGAGTAATCAGGAAAGTTTCTCGTTTTTTTTCCCCCTCAGCCTTAAAAATTATCATGCTGGCCATGGTACTGTCCCGTATAGACTACGGTAATATAGTCTATAATGGAGCTCCTGCATACATGATCCATCGACTACAACTGGTGCAGAATGAGGCGGCCCGCCTGATCCATGGCCTCCCCATGATATCATCGGGTCACCCCATTACTCAGAACATTGCATTGGCTCCCCATAAGAGAGCGTGCCCTGTTTAAACTCGGCTGTCTTACATATCAAGCCAGAGCGGGCACTGCTCCCGAGTTCATCTGCTCTCTTATCAAACCATACTGCCCAGGCAGAGAACTTCGCTCGGCCCATTTGGCCCTCCTTACCATCCCTCGCTTTAAAAAGCAGAGGGCAGGCGGAGCGAGATTCGCTGTCCTGGCTCCAACCTTTTGGAACTCCCTCCCGGTTACTCTGCGCACCTCACCTTCCTACCCCCTGTTCCGGAAAAACCTTAAAACTTTTCTGTTCACGCAAGCCTACCCTTAATCTCTCTGCTGCTACCTTCCACTGATCACCACTAGCGCCATGAAACCGCTGGGTATGCGAGCGCTGTACAAATGTTTTTAAATTCAAATTAAATTCAAAATGACCCACCTGGAGGTGGCAGAAGCTTTGTATATGCTACTGCTCTTCTCTAGAACCAAATGCCACTGCACCTAAGGTTAGAGTCAAACCTTAGAATCATTAGAAAGCACTTTAAAATCGGGCTTTTGCCTTGCTTGTCTAAAAAGTCTTATTCAATTATGTTTATTTGTGATTTTGGAACAGCAGACTACAGTGCCAAGATGCCTTAGGGCATTTGTTGCGCTTTACAAATTTAAATCAAATTAATATGTCAAACTTTGTGTTTGCACCTGCTTATGTCATATTATATTGTCATCAGCATAAATATGAATACATTATGGAAAAATAATTCCCTAACCACTTTTCTCTTTGTTCGAAAGTCTGAAATGTAGATTTGAACTTGAACCAGTTTGTCAAATATTTAAAGAGATGCAACAGGTCAGGGCACAGAAGGAAAGATTTATTTTGACAGAATATTGCATAGTATATTGCTAAAAATAATAGGAAATAGGAAAAAGGAAGTTCCTCTGGGCATTTTTGTACAATCACACGAATAAATATGTGGCATATTAGGGTGAAAATCTCCATCTGCTTTTGACATAATGTGAGCCGAAGTACTGTGGGATTTTGTAAGCAATTCTAAAATATTCAAGGGCTGTATGTTCCTAAAAAACATTTTCTAAAAGGGCTGACTGACATTTACCAATTGCATTGAGTTATTGTGAACAAACATATTTTCAAACATGTTGGTTCACAAAATTCAGAATCGTAGAGGCTCACAATTTGACCTATCCCATTAATATGCATGAGGTAGGTTGTAAATTGCGACCTACTATGAATCACTGTAATCGCAGGAGTAGTGGCTTACTTGGGTCAGTAGACCACCATGTTTGTGATTGTTTTTAATTAAAGTAATATTTTTTTTTAAATGCAGTTCTCTTTCCTTAAAGGAAAACGGGATGTGTTGAAAAAGGAAATAAATGTTCCCAAAATATTTTTTACAAGTAAGCAGTGGTCACAGGGACCACTGCTTACTCCTCAAATATGTTTTTACAACATTCACAAAGGAGAAGGGGTTCATAAGGGACCCCTTCCCATTACCAAAAGGGTTACCACCTACTTTGAGATGTCGGTAACCTATGAATGGTTTGCGACACAATTTGAACATACCTTAAGAAATTACAAATTGAAAGGAATGACCTAAACATGCTCCTTTCAATTTGCAATTCGATATCAAATCATAAACCTATTTTGTGACCAGGTAATAAGTTACTGAATCACAGTTTAATTTTAGAACATACCCAAAATAAATTTTGTATTCTCAAACGCTCCAATTTCTGAGCTTTTGCAACTGCAAAATAGGGTTGAACATAAGGTCTACACGGCCAGATGTACAAAAAGTAGGACCGATTCACAATTAGTAAATCGCAATTCCTACTGCAAGAAAATGTAAAACGTATAATTAGCAATTCCTAGGAGGTCGGAAATAAACTACTTCATATATATTAATGCGGTAGGTCGCAGTTTGGGACACATTCAGAATGATAGTCATTACAGGATTGGGGGCTGCTAGGGGTCAGCAAATCACAATTTCTGTGATTGCTTTCAGATAAAACAATCTTGGAATGCAGCTTGTTTTCCTTAAAGGAAAGTGGGATGCTTTTCAAGAAAGAAAATGAAACAGTTAAGTATCATTTTTTAAGAGTATGCAGTGTTCCATGGAACCTCTGCCTACCCTTAAAAAATATTCTTCTTTACATTCTCATAGGGGAATGAGTACTTTGGGGACTCTTCCCATTTGCAAATGGGTTACCATCTCCTTAGAGGTGTCAGTAAAATATTAATGTTTTGCAACAGGAAATCGGTTGCAAAACATTATTGCTTCAGATTCGGCATTTGGAAGGGCTGCCCTAAACACTGCCCTTCCGAATATTTAATAAATATCTATTCCCATTTCCAAACTGTGATTCGTAAATATGTTACTGAACCACAATTTGGGATTAATACATACCAAAATGCTTTATTGCGTTCGCAAAGGAGCCGATTCAGCTAATCAGCTCATTTGCGACTGCAAAAAAGTTTGGTACATCTGGCTTAAGGTTCGCGATTAAATAGAAAGAGCATAAATAACAAATGAATGTTTTTGAAGGTAATGTGTGAATGTAAAAACCAATATCCCAAACTTCAGTCCAAAATTTAAAAACAAAAGGACAATCAAAAAGCATATGTTGTAATGACCCAGTATGTAATTTATTGTTCCAACAAGTTGAAGACAGAAGAAGTTTAGCTTGAAATAAATGTAATGGAGTCCATAAACAGTTGTATAAAATATATGAGTTAGTTTGATAAAGGAAAATAGGTAACCAACCAGAAATACTATTAAGCCAAATATCTTTCCATGTATCAGTAGAAAAAGAGGTTGAAAGTTCATTATTCCAAATTATTGAGATCTCATTAATGTTGGTTCCTTGAGAAATTGACAGTTTTTTATATAATATAGAAACAACATGAGATAAAGTGGAAACAGTTTGCATATAAATTGATAAATCAGATTCAACATTAGATGGAATATTGTGAGGAAATGAATCTAAAGTAAAGAAAAAAGAAAGAGCAACGATAAATTCTTGGCCGAACCCCTCTGTAGCTCAAGGAAATCCAACTCAAAACAGTTTTGGATCATCATAAACAACTTGAAACGACCGGTTATAGTGTTATCCTCAAACATACAAGAATCTGAGTGGTTGGAATTTCTATCCAGGAGGTTTTGGGAAGCTCCCTTGCTAGAACCAATCGTGGGAAACACCTATGATCGAGGGGCAGTTCATGTAAAGCCCACTGGGTTCATAGAAAGCACCAGCGGAGAACACACCGCAACTTCAAAACAGAAGGAGCAATCGAACGTGCTCACAAATCCAATGGAGGAAAATGTCTCCCCGATTCCAGCCATAAGTTACTCGTCCCCTTCGACTGAAGGAGTTAGACGTATAATTAAGAAAGGCAGAAACGACGGCGCACCAGGCCCCAAGGGAATCCCCCAAGCAATCTTCAAATATGATATTCCGTTTTGGGGCAAACACCTTTCCAACTTATATCAAGAAATAGAGAAACTAAACATCATACCAGTAAACTGGCAAGGTTCGATTCTGACACCTTTATTTAAAGGAGGAGACAGAGCAAATCCGGTGCACTACAGATTGATAGCCCTGCTGGACGTAGAGGCCAAATATTATGCCTCCCTGGTACTAGAAGAGCTTAAGGCAGGGTCGGACGACCTTAACCTAATTCCGCCCCTACATCAAAAATCAACGAGGCCATCTGGACTGAACTAAACCAAGACAAATCTTCTCCTTTCAATCAATACCTTTGCAAATCCCTTTCGGCCACATATACGACGGAAATATGGAACAAAAACTTGCCATACCAATCGTTTAAACAAGTTGTAAATAAAGCATCAAAAACCCATTCACTACTATTGGACAAAAATATCCTAAGATCAAGGTCGCATGCCTGGATGGTGATAAACCACTATAAGTCCCTTGCACCGGTGGCTTATTTATAAGAAACTTACTCAATTAACATAAAAAAACAACTTATGGCACTGCGTTTTGGAACACTACCATCCCAGGCTGAGCAGCCAGCTTGGCTGCACACAGGCCCTAAATCGTGCCGGCTGTGCAATCATCACAAAGAAGACTTTATCCATATAATTTGCACATGTAAAAAACTGCGAGCTGAACGTGTAATCTTTCTAAAGACAAGTTTCAATGAAAGGGGTATTAGATCCTGCAGAGCCGCAATAATGGCATGCCTAAGCCCCTCAGACCCCCCACTGCATGGCAGACTGATCCAATTTCTTAAAGCCTTTAAAAAGCTTTGCTAAAAGGGTTGGAAGCTGGGCAAATGAGGTCTAACTTTCTGCATTGAACTCTTAAGAAACAAAATGATTTTATACTTAAATTTCTGCTTTTAACTGCTTATCGTAATATTGTGTTTTTGCTACTTGTTTTAAATTGGTATGGTTTTAACTAACTAAACAATAAACATTACTATCTATTTTAAATCTAAAGTAGATGTACATAAAAATGTATATTTGGGAAAATCAGAAGGAGGGAAAATATATGTTGTTTGTAAAGCTTCAAATGATATAAATGCCTTATTGTAATAAACATTTAAGGTAAAAAATACCAACTTTAATCCATGAATACCAAAATAATGACATATCTTAGGTGGTGGATTTTGGGTGATTGAAAGATTGAATCTAAATCATTTAAAATTAGTTTAGTGGACTTTAAAATAACAGATTTATGAAAAGTTGGGGATTTATTAGACATAGTTAGCAAAGTGGGTAATGTAAAAGGTTATAATAATGATTTTTCAATAAGAAGCCAAGTAGGAGGATTACTCAAAAAAGAATGGTTAAACCATAGGGAACTTTGTTTTAAAATAAAAGCTTTATGATAATGAAAAAAGTGAGGTAATCCAAAATCTCCATTACATTTGGGCATTTTGAATTTTTTAAAACTAATATGAGGTGGCTTGTTATTTAAAAGAAATTTGGAGAGGAGTTTATCTACATCTTTATAAAACTTTAAGGAAAGTTGAGTAGGATTCATGACAAGAGTATACATTTTTTAGGTGCATTTTTATAGAGTCCATTCTACCCCACCATGAAAGAAGAAGTGAAGACCATTTGGATATTTTACCTTTTATATAATTTAAGATAAAGTCACAGTTCAGCGATATTGTTGATTTCATAGATGAAGAGAACACTATACCAAGGTATTTCAATGTATCCTTTCGCCAAATAATTTCATTCATGGGTATTAGAACAGGAGTAAAATGAATATTTAAAGGAAAGAATTCAATTTTTTTAGTATTAAACTTATATCCAGAAACTGTGGAATACAACGAAATAATCTCGAATAGGGAAGGGAATGAGGATACAGGATCACTAATAAATAAAAGTACATCAACAGCATATGCTAAGGTTTTAATAATAACCTCCTTAATATTGACTCCCGCAATTTTGTCACATTTTCATATGGAAATAAGTAAGGGTTCAATACCCAGAAGAAGCAAAAATGGGGAAAGGAGACAACCTTGTCTTATACCTGTGAAAAGAGAAAATTGGTTTGAAATGTGGCCATTGATAAATAAACAAGCAATATGAATAGAGTAAAAAGCAGAAATCATGTGGATAAATATGTCACTAAAATTAAATAATAACAAAGTACGAAATAAAAATTGCCAGTGAATTTTATCAAAAGTTTTTTCAGCATCTAATGCGAGAATTCCTGATGTTGGAGATAAATTGGATCCTTGCTCATTAACATGTAGCAAAGTTCTTGCATTGTTGGCAGCATATCTATTCTTCATAAAACCAGATTGATCAGGATGAAATATAGATTCTAACACAGAGGATAATCTAAAAGCAAATATTTTGGCATACAATTTACAATCTTGTTTTATTATAGAGATAGGACAATAATTTTACACAAGTGTGGGGTCTTGTTCTGGTTTAGGTAGTACAGTAAATAAAGCCTCAGTAAAAGAACCCATGGTAATTTCTGTAGAACCAAAAAAGGTAAAAAGTCTAAGTAAATGATGAATAAGCTGTAATGGAAATTCTTTAAACTCAGCAGGAATACCATCAGGGCCAGGGGACTTATTTTTCTTAAAGAGATTTTATGGCTAGTAGAATTTCCTCTTGAGTAATTGGCAAATCTAGTTAAATTGTATCTGATTGAGAAATCTTGGGTAATCCACTTTTTGTTAAAAAAGAATAAATTAAAGAAGCATCGTCAAAATTAGGTTTGTCATAGAGAGTAGACTAAAAATCCCAAAATTAATTAACAACATAATTTTGGGATAAAGCAATTTTACCCTAAGGGCCATGAATTGACTTTATTTGTGTTTTTTCTTTTTTAATGCACAGATAATTGGCTAAACGTCTTCCAGATCTATTGCCATTAAAACCAAATTTGGCTTTAGAATTTGAAAGCTGGATGCCAGCTCTACTGCTAAGGATCGAGTTAAACTCATACCTAGGTTTTTGTTATGTGACTCTATATTGAGGATCTTTAGACGTAAAAAAAAGTCTCTAAAATTTTGCAATTTGTTTTTCCAAATTTTTTATATTTGCATTAAAAGTTTTATTTTCATGGGCCATAAGAGAAATAGTAACACCTCTAATATAAGCTTTAAAAGCGCACAATCTATTCACCATGGAAGTAGAACCTTCAGGGTTGAGAACGAATTAGTCATGAATAGCATTTAAGAGCATAGGTTTATTTATCACAGAATTAAATAGTTGTTTGGAAATTAATAGATAATCAAGCCTAGAGTGAGAATTGTGTGGGTTAGATTTTTTTTTTTACTTTTTTCTGTAGTCATTAAATATCAACTAGCTGTGTGGTTTGAATAAATGATTTGAAGGCAAAAAAAACTTTAGGAGGTCGAAATTTAGTATGAGATAATCTATCTAATAATGGATCAGATATACTATTAAAATCACCTCCAACTATGAGAGGAACTTTACCCAACTTGAGAACTTCAGTTGTAAAAGTAGACCAAAAAGCAGGATCATCAGCAGAAGGACAATAAACATTTAGTAAAAACATGACCAAATCATGAACTTTAATTTTAACTATGACATATCTCCCATCGGTATCTGAAAATCTAGGCATCTTGGCAATGTAAGCAAAACGAATAGCCACACTATTTTGTTTTTGCCATTTGCAAGAGACGAGACAATATTATCAACCCACTTTTTTCACTTAATCTAAGATGTTGTCATCAGTATGAATTCTCTGTACAGGACAAATATCTGCTTTTCAACTACCTAAATTATCTTAAATTTCCGTACCCTTAACAGGATGACGTAACCCTTTAACATTTAAAGAGACTAGTTTTACATTATGAACATTAGCCATAGTAGAAAAGAAAGAAAAAGAGATCAAGAAGAGGAGAAAAAAAGTAAGGAAAGACTTTGAAAAATAGTAGCTCCAGAACAGGCGAAAAGGAAAGAGTAAGTAAAAGAAAAAACAAACTCACAAAGAAAAGACAACAACAAATAAACATTAATAATATATGTGACCCGCACACACGCTTTACTAGCATGACCAAGCCGTTGGAGCCCAGTGTGGAATCAACAATAAAGTTAGTCAGAAATACATATTTAAAGCAATGCTTAAGTAGCAGAATTATGCATATCCATAGAATGCTGTGAACGTTGGTCCAGGAATGATTTTAAATCTTCCGGACATCGGAGGAACCTAGAAAATTACAAGAATACATATTAAATCAACGCTCAAGTAGCAGAATCATGCCTTTTCATAGAATGCTGTGAATGTTGGTCCAGAAACAATTTCAAATCCTCCGGACTTAGAAAAATTGTCTTTCCAAATTTTCATTGTTGAAGGGTCAAAAAGACCATATTTAAAACCAAGACTTCTCAACTGAGGACAAAGGTCAGAGAAATCCTTACGAGTCTTGACATTGTCTATGGCGAAGTCTTGGTGAATAAAAATCTTATTACTATTGATCATTAGGGAAGGAATATCCTGTGCTGCTTTCCTTATCAAGACCAAATGATGGTGACGTAAAACCTTAAAAATCATTTGTCTTGGTTTAGTGTGGTGAGGATTATGACGGGACGGAATCCTATGCGCTTTATCAATCTCAAATTTCTCCGGAAATTTGATGTTTAAAAGACCAGGTAACATATTCTCCAAATATAATCTGCAATTGGAACCTTCCACAACTTCTGGCAAATTAGAAATACGAAAATTATATTGCCTATGACAATTTTCCATATCCAGAAGGAGAGCAGAAACAGGAGAGATTTTTGCAACAAGTGTTGTAAAAGCATCAATTTTTACTTTGTTGTCTGGTATTATAATTGAGTTATCGGAAACTTTCATTGACATGCAAGCCATATCTTTGTGCAGGTTTTTAAAATTTCTAAAGCTATAGAGCCAGTGTTAGCATGAAGTGTTCGAAGTTCTTCAAGAATTAAATTTAAGGAAGGGTCACTGGATTCCACCACTTCAGATTTTATTGGGGGAGGAGAAATGTGTTGCTTCCTTTTATTATAAGGAGTTTGCATATTTTTACTTTCTATTTTCCTATTGTAAAAGTCAATGGTGCAAATAGAAGTAAAGTGAAGAAAAGGGAGATAATTGTAGAAAAAGTGCTTCAGAGGAAAGGCTGGAGCAGCAGCTAAAACAGGTTGTGGGAGTGGCTAGGCCAAATACAGGTCCTTTCCTGAGTATTCAACCCACACTCCTGACAGGAAATCTGGGCTCGCCCTGAGACCACCCGCCGACCCCACTGACCCCCACATCGCCGCCATCAACCTCAAAAAGTGGATCAATGACTGCGCCAACACCCTCGCCCCACTCAAGACCTACGTCACCAATCACATCAACATGAAAGCCATCTGGTTCACCGAATATCTCCGGACCTCCAAGTGCACCTGTCGGAAGTTGGAGAAGAGCTGGCTCTGCGACCGAACACCGGACAGCCACACAGCCCACAAGGACGCCACCCACAGACACCACCAACTCATCAGGACCGCCAAGAGGACTGCCTTCAAGGACCACCTAGACAACAACGCACACAACAGCAAAGAGCTCTTCAACATCATGAAAGAACTCTCCAACCCCAGCACCAAAACCATCCACATTCCACCATCACAAGACCTGTGTGACTCACTGGCCACCATCTTTCATCGCAAGATCACAAACATCCACAACAGCTTCAACGACATCCACGACAGCTACAACACCACCCCCACCTCCACCGCCGAGACCACCACTCCTGCAACCACTATGCCCACCAGCGGCCTGACCACCTGGTCCAACGTCAACAACGAAGACACCATCAAGACCATGAACTCCATCCACTCTGGGTCCCCATCTGACCCATGCCCTCACCACGTTTACAACAAAGCCAGCACAGCCATCGTCCCTCACCTCCGGAAAACAATCAACATCGCCTTCAAGACTGCAACCTTCCCAGAAAGCTGAAAGCACGCCGAGATCAACGCCCTACTGAAAAAAAAACAAGGCGGACCTGAACGACCTCAAGAAGCATCTCCCTGCTCCCTATCCCGGCAAAAGTCACAGAGAAGATCATCAACAAGCAGCTGACCCGCTACCTCAAAGACAACAATATCCTGGACCCATCCTAGTTCGGCTTCCGCAGCAACCCCAGCAAGGAGACCACCCTCATCGCTGCCACCTACGACATCAGGATCCTCATGGACAAAGGAGAAACAGCTGCCCTCATCCTTCTGGACCTATCAGCAGCTTTCAACACGGTATGCCACCGTACCCTAACAGCACGCCTCCATGACGCCGGAATCCAAGAGAAGGTCCTGGCCTGGACCACATCCTGCCTCTCTGGCAGAACCCAGAGCGTCCGCCTCCCACCCTTCCGCTCCAAGACCACCGAGATCATCTGCGGCGTTCCTCTGGGATCATCCCTCAGCCCGACGCTGTTCAAAATCTACATGGCACCTCTCGTCCACGTCGAATGACAACATAGCCTCAACATCATCTCCTACGCCGACGACACCCATCTGATCATATCCCTAACCGAAGACCCCCACACCGCAAAAGCCAACCTCCACAGAGGAATGAAGGCCATCGACAAATGGATGAAGGACAGCAGGCTGAAGCTGAATTCATACAAAATGGAGTTCCTCATCCTCGGCTCAACCCCCTCCGCCTGGGACGACTCCTGGTGGCCAACATCGCTAGGAACAGCCCCAGAACCCACCAACCACGCACGCAACCAAGGGGTCATCCTCGACTCCGCCCTCACCATGACCGAGCCAGTCAACGCTGTCTCCGATTCCTGCTTCAACACCCTCCGAATGCTCCACAGGATCTTCAAATGGATTCCCTCAGACATGAGAAGAACCGTCACCCAGGCTCTCGTCACCAGCAGACTGGACTACGGGAACACCCTCTACGCAGGAACAACAACCAAGCTCTTGAGACGGCTGCAACGCATCCAGAATGCCTCGTCACGACTGATCCTCGACGTCCCCCGACGCAGCCACATCACACCCCACCTAAGAGACCTGCACTGGCTCCCCGTCAACAAGAGGATCACCTTCAAACTCCTCATCCACGCACACAAAGCCGTACATAATACCGGACCAGCATACCTCAATGACCGACTCAATTTCCGAAATCCCCACCCGCAGCCTCCGCTCTGCCACCCTCGCCCTCGCCACAGTTCCACACATCCGGAAAACAAGCGGCAGCGGCAGATCCTTCTCCTACCTCGCGGCCAAGACCGGGAACACTCTCCCTAGCAGCCTACGACAGACCCAGGACCTGCTGGCCTTCAGAGGACTTCTCAAGACCTGGCTTTTTGATCAGTAGCAGCTCCCTTTCCCCCCCGCGCCTTGAGACCGCGCTTTACAAATACAATGATTTATTGATTGATTGATTGAATGAAGCAGAGCCTGGAGACAGAGCAGGAAGGAGAAAACACCCGTTCCAATATCCAGAAGACCAGTAAAAATAGCCACAGCAACGGGTGAGACTTCAAAGCGTTGTTAAATGTACTTCCAGTAAATATCTGACTGGAAATGTGCAGTTTCTCGTCAAAAACGGGCAATTCCGATTCAGACTTCACAGGGGGTGGGGGAGGGGCCATTTTGAATCCACAGTTGTTTCTTTTTGACTGCGATTATCCTTCGTCTTTTATCATTTGTCTCGATCCTTGTGATGATGGTGCAAAGCAGGTGTTATTTGCCATTGCATTGCAGTGCTCCCTTCCTCTGGTGAGCTAGCTCATGCAGCTATGTTATTTTTCAAATGCACTGTGTTTCCTTTAGGCATCATGAAAACCATGCAACCTGGATTCGAGGCTCTGTCTCTGGTAGGCAATATTGTCCTTGCATTTTCTGGCAGATACTACTTCCCCGGATCCGATCCACGATATAGACAAATTTTCATTGACACAACGGTTAATCCCAGCTCTTTCTCATTCCAAAATACCTTTCTTGCCAGTGGGGTATCAAGAGTGGGATGGGCCCTAATGCAAGCATGGACTCTTGCTCCCCTCACCCACAGCCAACAACCAAGAACTTCTAAAACTGAGAAGCGTTGGGACACTCGCTGATCTGGACCCTGGTGCATCTGCACCTGAGGCACTTTTGCTACATACGCCCCTGTAGCTAGATCCCTGCTTATAAGTCTCTTAGTTAATTTTAGCTCTTTTCTTATTCTTCCTTTTCTCCATGCCTCTCTCCTTTCACCTCCTTCTACCCTCCCTTTCACTTTCCCTCCACCATATCCATTTCCACTTTCTCTCTCCCTCTTTTCTCACTCATTTTTATCTCATGCCTTCCATTTTTTTTACTTTTTCTCCTTTTGCTTCTATATCTTAGCTTCTCTCTCTCATCTCGTTCCTCCCTTTACTTTTCTTCCTTCACCATTCTCCTGTTCACCCCCTTCTCTTATATGTCTACTCCTTTTCTCTGCCCACTGCCAACTTCCTCATTATGAGCCTCATGGGTATAGCTTGTCAGGGCTGAGTTTTCCAGCGCACGCCTGAGGCTTGTCTCTCTTTTCGTGTCACCAACACGTTCCCCTGGTCTGCGAGAATGTGAAAACAGGCAGGCCTAGGGAGTCACTTGCAAAAAAAAATATTCTGAGCCAGCAGCCTTTTACTTAAACTGAAGCTGGTACAGAGAACGGTTGGGAACTTCACAGCTTTGGGGCCCGGTGCAACTGCAATGCCTGCATAATAGCTATGATAGAGGGCGTTAGGTCACCCAACTAGAATTTGTACAAATACTCACCTGGGCCCATAATTCCAAATCGTATACATTATCTTTTATTTAGGTAACTCACGCTCTACTACCAGTATTTTGTCATTTTATCTCTAATTCCTATACCAGTAACCTACTAATCTTTGACACTAGGTACCTAAACACAATGGATCAGGGAGTTGAGTTAAGGAAAAAAGGCTCTCAAAACATTATAAAATTTGTAATATACAATAACCACTGGCTCAGGGTAGGTTCAAACTCTATATCTAATCATCATCATCATCATAAGTCATGAGCCATAAGTTAAACGCAATCAGACTATCAATAACCAAAATCAGAAACAGCGTATAGCTATGAATAGGATAGAGTATGGTAATCATTCAGAAACTTAGAAAATAAAGGGAAGGTAGAAACAAGGAACATACTAATTTTAGAAAAAATAGTCTTTCGCAACTTGAATAAAGGAGGGTAAAGAACGGGAACATACTAAACCCAAAGACTTTCGCAATTCACTGGCAGTTTGAAAAGGAGAACACAACTTATGCAATTCGACTATTCAGATTTTAACTTAATACCTATAGGGAAGGTAAGATTTGGAACATACTATTAAATTCAGCTTATCTCCTTAAAGGGAGGGTGAGAAAAGGAACATATACTCTTATAGAAACATATCCCATTAGCTAAAGGTGGGTTGAAAATTGGAACACACTAATAATCAATAATACATGAAAGCCTCATTTACCAAGGGACGGGGGAAAAAAAGGAACATATGCAATCAAGCTTTGCAAAATTCAGGAAGGTGTGAAAAGGAATGCAAGTTAATTTACAATCACCCACACAGACTTATATTTACCTAGGATAGAGTGAAGACCAACCCTGGCCATGGTTCAGTTGGAAAAGACAGGAGGAACCCCAAAGACTTCAGTGCCAGTAGGCGAGCAGGTGCAGCTCATGGACAATCAGGACAGGATAACCCCAGAATTTGTATCAGGACCGGCTCAGCAAAGGTTAAGACCAGCACCCGCAGCTTCGGTTGCAATGCCTGCGCTACTCCCTCTCTGCAAGGAATCTGCCAAAACCGTGATTAGGTTATAACTTTTATCAGCAAAGTGCTTCGCCAACAGTTTCACTTCCCAAAACCCTGATTGGGTTCTCGAACCTCCCAACAGAGTGCTCCACGGCTCTCTGCTTTCAGTCACCTATTGAGTGCGTTGGGTCAGTGACAGGTCAGTTATTCGGACAAGTCGGACAATTTCTCTAGCTAAACCTACGCTAGTTATACTATTTTCAGGTCAGTGTACCACCCCCCAATGTTGCAAGTGTAAGGATCCCCAATTTTGATTGGACAAAGGAGGAGGACAGGTCATCACACCACCAAAACTTTAGACTTTCTCAGACTCCTTATTCAAATTCAGTCTACGCCCCTTAAATTCCATGTTCCCATGACATATGTCTTTTGGTAAACAATGGTGAATATAAAATTGAATACAATTGTAACAAATTTCAGTTCAGTTCAGCTCCCTCTAGCTGGGTCGCAGGTCGGGTTCCCATGCGCACCTTGGCTGTTGCTGCCATCTGGCTGGGTTCCAATGCTGCAGAGTTCATTTTTCCTCCGCAGGGTGTCATGCGCAGAAAGGACTTCCAAAATGGAGTAGTAAGCACCTCCCAGGCCCAAAGAATACGATACATGAAAAGTAAAAGGAAACAATTTAGAACACAGTAATAAATGAATACACTGTATACCATGAATTTCTACTCTATACCCATTACTTTAATATAAACTATAGCATTAGGATTAAGTAGAACGAACAGCTTAACGAAAGCAGCAATGCAAGCTTCTCGCATGTGAGAACACAGAACAGCCATTTTATCTCTAGTGCGCAGAAGCAACAGATCCCCTCCAAAGCTGTGAGTACGTCTTGTCACGTGGGTATGACAGACGCATGCGCCATAGAAATTCCCGCGTTGCAGCAGCCATTTTAGATGCAGCGTATTAGGATTAGTAAACACATAAGCAAGCTTCACTCGGACACCCACATGGTAAAAGAATAAGGGGCAAATTAGTAATGCAAACAGGTTGGTTATTTCGTTAGGTTGATTCGAGGTTGACGAGTACAAGCAAGTCACTTCATATGCGAATTCTTGTTCCATCAGCTACACCACCTGCTTCTAGCTGAAGACATTTGCTGATACCTTGGAAATTGCAAACATTGTACCCTCCCAAATATGGCTCAATACAAAATAGGCATATGTTGATTCTGCAATAAACAGATGCCAAGAAAAATACTAAGCACGCAGCATTGGTGGTGCACGGGAGCCTTGAAACAACTTCAGCCTCCATTTTAAAATGTGAAATGAAATCACCTACACGCTTGACAATGTAGTATTTAACACTAAGTAAATAAACCTAGAGAAGATCCATTTTCTGTGACATGTTTTCTGAAATATGAGTGGGGGCACCACCAAATTCCCTGGAATAGGCTCCTGTAAGAACAGGCAATGTTTCTTGAAACCAATCGTGAATTCTTTTTCATTTTCCTTCCTTGCCCCAAGAAGAGGGTTTTTGATGTTGCTGCTTCAATACTCACAAATTCTTCCCTGGTGGATGTTACTCTTTTAAAATGCAGGGGAATAATAATCCTGTAGTTTGACCCCAAAGCGTGCACCATTGGGGTACAATTAATCGTATGTTTATTATAAAAATCACAGCAAGTCATGCCCAACCTGGCCTCTACGTCCACACATTGTGCTATAAGGAAAATTAAAATGACATCAGGTGTCCTGTCACATATCCCAACTACCCCCTCTTATGGTTTTCACTTTTCCCAGCATTCATTTAAAATGACCTTTATGTCTTTGTTTATTTTAATTAGGATTCCGGGATCATTCAGGCAGCTATAGGACACATTTTAATTTGCTTTCTTCTTTTAATAACTGTTTAAGTATGTACTGATAAGGGAAACAATATCAGATTTAGGTGATTTTCCTGAGGTTTGTACCGCCTAGGCCATAAGCATAGAGGTCATGCCAGTGTAAAAACAGCTGGGTGGCAATTCTACCCACTGATCACCTCTCCCATCCCGCCAACTTCGGCAGTGCTCCCACTTGGGCAGATTCTCAAAATTACCAGGTGTCCTGCCGTGCTCATCATGTCCATATTACCTCCTGCTTCCCACTTGTATTACTGCTCTTTCTGTAACACTGTAATTATTTTTGCAATATTTATTAGTTTCTGCTTTGACGAGCCACAGGTCAAAGTTAGAAAGAGCAATAAAATAATGTGATATGTCCAAGTGGCTCCCCCATTCAAGCCTATACAGGGGGGTTCTGCAATATGCTGTTGCATATACATTAAAAACACTTCGTTTACGAACAGCGATAATCACAGCAGATTTAGGGGGATATTCAAGGACTTATATCCGATTTATCGTCACCTTAACGCATCAAAAGTGGACATAAGTTTAACACCCCATTCACAAGCTGGTGCAAACTAAAGACATCGCCAGTATTCCCGCAGTAACTGCCACAAAATGTATCTCCACTGTGGACACCACCAACTAACCCTAATGAGATGCAGAGTAGGTGTTTCAGTGCAAAAACAAACAAAAAAAACAAAACACCACTTTCACAATGAACTGCCAGATCTGCTATACGAACTAAAAACAGGCGTTGAGCCACGGTAGTAGCAGGTAATAACACCTATCTTTTAATGGTGTTAAGCAGGGCGACTACCCGAAGCATGAAAGGGAGCCCAGCCAGGAGCCACACCTGAAGATCATGCAGCTCCGATACCCATAAGGGACACAACATCCCCCCACCACCCCCAACCCCTCGCCAGCCCCCAGCCGAAAATACACATACTGTGCACAACACAAGAGCCCCAAAAAGGGCATGATGACGCACATTGCCAAAATAAATACATACATGTGTGGCCAGAAGAAGGAGAAACAGTCACACAGCACTGAAGTAACAACTAAAAACTTTATTGAAATACAACACAAAACAGCAATGCCTAAGACTCCTGTCGGGTCCATCAGGGACAATGTTGACGTCACAGCCTAGACGAGAAAGCACAAAATCAGGATGTGCGTCATGCGCACAACAAATGAGCGAGACACAGAGAAACAGAGAAGGGAAGTAAGCCAGAGAGAGAAAGAGAGGGAAGGAAAGGAAGGGAGAGAGAGAGAGAGGGAGGGAAGAGAGAGAGAGTGAGAGAGAGAGAAGGAAAGGAAGGGAGAGAGAGAGAGAGACACCGCCGCCCCTACGCACACAGGCCCCACTGTTCACCTGCTGCCACCGGTGTGGCCACCAGGAGGCACACCACTTTCCCATGCAAGCTCCAGGCCCTGGTCCTGCCACCATGGCATGGTCCACATCATGCCGGCCCGCCCCGCGGCCCAGCAGGTCGCACACATGATGCTGAGTCCTGACTCATCAATGCCAGAGACCACATCAGTGCACACATGATCAACACAGGCTGCACACCCGATCAGTTATTTCAGTGCCACCAACCCTGTGCAACGCCAGTCAGCGTCACATAGTGGTAGGCCTGTGACTGCTGCAAGGCTTTGGGTGCCACTAACCCTGTGCAATGCCAGTCAGCGCCAAGTGGTGGTAGGCCTGTGACGGCCGCAAGGCTTCAGGTGCCACTAACCCTGTGCGCAACAACTCCTGGGCCCTTTATGATTGAGACCCCTGGAGCGTCCATCATCCATTCACCACCGACAGAGGGTAATGTGACGTAGTCAGCCCCTTACATTTGCGGGGTCACATGGCCTGTGACACCTGTGCCGGATGGGTGTGGTGTGTGTTCAAACCTGCCCTCAGGGAGTGGCCGGGACCTGCTGACAACTAGACCAGTGACCTACACACCACCAGCAAGTACGCCTGCGACAGATAGCTATGTGGGCCCCCCTCTGAGCATAATCAGAGTGGTCTGGCCTGGCCTACGCCGGACCAGCGCAAGGCTTGCATCAATGACTCGGGGACTCTGGGCGTGGTTCAGTCCATGTCCGGACAAGGAAGTAACTAATGCGTGTGTCCCTGTTGTATTATCCACGGCACCCAGAACACAATAGGCAATGTAGCGCACTGTGACTGGCATCCCACTAGATGAGCATCTTTGACGGAAAGGAAATCTTTGTCCTTACATTCATCCACACATTCATACATGAATGATGAAAGACATGACACAGCAGTGCATCACTGGATGTTTATTGCACATCCTGTGCAGTTTTGCCGCTGGAGCGGTTCAGGGCCATGCCAAGCACACTACACAATACGGGCTAATGTAGGGCCAGTCAAAGTCCATCCGGGGATGACAAGTACTGCGGAGGAGGAAGGTTGTAGTCCGCAGTCTGGTCGCCGTGTCATTGGTCATGAAACAGGATATGGCAGTCCATGTCGCAGTCCGAGGTGAGTGCAGCAGAGTGTATTGGGGGTCAGTGGAAGGTCATGAGGCCATGTGTGGCACCAAGCAGAAACAGGCCAGGTGGCGGAAATGAATGCTAGTGCCTCCTGAACACAATCCCATCCATGTTATCGTCCTCGGATGTGTGCTCTGCCCCACCTGTGGGTGTTGCAGTACCAGCTGCGGCACTGTGTGCCACTGACACATCAGGGGCCGGAGGAGGATTGTCGGCCGCACTGTGTGGCAGTGGCACATTAGGTGCCGGAGTGACACACCTGCCACACTGTGAGGCACTGACAAACCAGGGGTCAGAGATGTGGATGGTGTGTGGGCAGCAGCATTCATCAGCGCCACGCCTTATGGCTGCAATCCCATGATGAGGATTCTGCAGGGCATGGTAGATTGCAGCTACATTTTGCTGATGTGCAGCAGTGGCTGCCATCCTTTCCGCCTCCATCCTCTATGAGCCTCTGCATGTGTGCCAGCTCACAGCTGGGATCCCTGGAGCCAGTCTGAGCGGACAGATGTTCTTCTCTCCGCATCATGACTACAGCGATGTTAGTCAGGGCTCGTTGGAGACCATGGAGCAGGCTGTGGGTGTCAGTTAGGGACTGGAGCTGGTCCCCGATGGGACCTAGTCACCCATGGATGGCGTCCAGTTTGGTAGCCATGAGGCCGAACGCCTCCAGCACCTGCTCAATTGTCTCCCCCTGGCCCTCCAGCAGATAGCTTTGGAAGGCCATGTGTTGTTCCTGGGGGTCTTGGGAGACTGCCAGGGCTGTGGGTGCCTCCTGCTGGATGGTTTGGGTAGTAGATGAGGTCTCTTCAATGCAGCTGGGCTGCCCTGATCCTGGAGGAGAGTCGCGGATGATGTCAATGATGTCTTGGAGGGCTTGGACATCGATGCTGGGGTTGTCCTCCTCGTCATCAGTGAAGAGTGCCTGGGCCTCTGCAATGTGAAGGGGAGATGGAGCTGCATGGTACATGTTGACATTCAGACGGCATGGTATTGTACATTATAGCAATCTGTGGAACAGGGCCATGACCCAGAGTCATGACCCAGAGTCATTGTGGGTGTGCACTGTGCTCTGCTTGATTGTGCATGTGTGCCATTGTGGCCATTGCCACCCGTCCCCCCAGTACCTGGTGGTCACTCACCCTGTTGCATTTGTGTTGTGTCCTGTCGAGCAGTGTCCGGTCCCACAACTCTGGCCACAGTCTCCACGCTGATGACTGTCAACCCCAGCTCCTCCATGTCATCCAGCTCGAGCTGTGGTGCTGGGCTTTCATCTCCAGTCTGCATTGCTGCCTATTGGTTGGCTGCCAGTTTCTCCTTGGTCTTGTGCTTGATGTCAATCCATCACCTCTTGGCCTCATCCATTGACCTCTTCTGCTCTCCAACGGCATTCACCTTGTCGACGATGTCCCGCCATATCACATATTTGGTGGCCAATGACACGTTGGAGGTGATGAACAGTTGTTGATGGTGTTCCATCAAATCCGTGGCCAGGATCCTGTTTTCCTGTGGACTGAACTTTGTCTTCCTCTTCTTCTTGTCCTTGCCCTTCCCTGCCCCTGAGGTCCCAGGCTGGTCGTCCGGGGTGCTTGTGGGGTTGATCTCTTCCTCTGCACCTGCTCCGGCTGCCTCCATGGTGTTTGAGTGTTCTTTCTACTTTTATAGTGATTTTTCCCACCTGCCATGTGTGTGTTGCAATTTGCAGACCTGGCACTGCTTATCGCTGATTTCCTCATTGTGCTTTGGCCCATCGCATGTTTTTTCGCTTTGTGGTTTGTGTTTTTATCTCAGTCAAGGTGGTTGTATTGCAGACATTGGCCTTGGTTTCAGCAGAATATCGCATGGTACTTTTATAATCAAATCTAGGCCCCGAGTGTAATTTTCCCAATTCCTGCCCTTATATAGGTATACTTTATCATATCCTTATATAGGCATAGAAATCACTACCCTATTTGGTCTAAGCCATACTGCCCAAATACGGCATGGCTACTTCCACTAGGTTCCGAGAATTAACAACGATTTCTTGGAAAAACCCGCCTTCAGCAGTTAGGAACTTCCCCCTGCTTGAATATTAAGTTCTCCAAGAACTCCTGGCTTTTTCCAAGAATTTAGCCTTTGAGTGACGATATTAAGTCCAAACATGCGTCAAACTCTGCACCTTCAAAGTATAAATATGCCCAGGTTTGCCCAGTGAAACACACGGTGGTTTGGAGCAGATCGACTATCTACTTGCCCGACTCCCTGCAGCTGCAAGCGCCGGTGGAAGCTGACCCTCCAGCAGACGCACTGAGAGAGACGCTGTCTTTTCTCTTGCCGAGAAATCCAGCTCCAGTGTTTCCAGCTTACCCGCAGATATCTGGGAAATCGAGTCCTGAGAGAGAGATACAAGACCTCCTTCATTCTAAAACCAATGTACGGAGCTGATTAGACCTCTTAGAGAAATCTTAGAATAGATTCCTGGCAGAGAAATACTGAACTTAGGCTACTCCTCATTTACTTCTTCCCTCGTACTAGACTTAGGTTAGTTACACCGGGTTAGGCATATTTTAAAAGCACCAGTTGAGTACTTTTAGTCATTATTTATTACTGTATGTATTTTATACATTTTATGCACTTTTATGGCTTAGAAACCATATCATGCTTTTACAGTACTACTTTATAATACTGTTCTTATTAAATGCATTGTACTTTATAACCAGTATTACGATTGTAGCAGTTCATTTCCAATGCTTGAGAAAGAAGACTGTTCAATAAATACTTTTATTGAAAACGCCAGTCTCTCTATTTCTCTGCATCTCTGGTGAAACGAAGCATGCACGATTGACTGAGTAAAATAGTTATCTATTGTTTCTGCGACTCTAGAGATTTGATTTCTTATTCTTGGGAAACAAAGTTGTCATGTTTATGCGGTTGTCAGAAACTAATCCCTTCTTGTGAATTCAAGAAAGTTTCTAGTGACCTCTGAGCTAGCTGGCACTCATTATTAAGTTTAATATATTCGGTAGAGACCTAGTAGACCTCAGTCCTACGTCTAAACTACAGTATATATTATTCCAATGCGCAGAGCCTATTGGGAATATAGGAACTACACGACCTGCTGCCCAACATTTGGTAAGGCGATAATTTAACGCTAGATACTAGAGTAACTCAGTCTTGCTTTTCACACAGACCCCTTTTTCCAGTAAAATACTCCAATAGACGTCTGGAGTGGGTAAAAGGATAATATCCCCCAGAACTGAGTAGGACGAAAATCCTATGTATTAGTTTTTGGTTTATTCAAGGTTGAAGGATAAAGTGTTCCAAAATATTGTGCACCTAATCTTTGTTTCCTTGAAACTTTGGTCTGCAAAAACTTTCAGTCGACAAAAATGTCAGAGAGTGACGATGAAAAGGAGAGAGCTGCAGCAGCAGCTCAAGCAGTCTTAGATGACACACATCTCCAACAAAATTACGTGGATGCAATAATCTTCCGGGCAAATGTAAGGAAAACCATAACTATAAAACTTATTGAAAATGGGGTATCATCAAGAGGTGGTAAAGTAATCTTTGTTATAGAGGCACATGAATATCGGCAGACAGGGGTATTCTATTCATGGATTATGTTTCCTGCAGCAAATGCAGTAACACACAAGTTCCACTACTACAAGTTAGAGGAACCTCCAGCGGAATACGTTCCTTTCAAGGACGTTGAAATTCCATTCACTTACCAAGAGCATCAGCTCTAGTTTAAAGGCACCCTACAACATCAAAATCACATTACCAGGCTCGGTCCACTTGGTAGACCAGGAGCCACATGGCCGGTACTAGCGAGCTATACACCACATTCTGACATTAACAGAATGACTGGTCCAGAACTGTTAGCTCAGCTGAAACAGTTAATTAAAATACACAGATAATTGGTTCAATATGTCATGTGGACTTTAACGGTCCAACCAGCTATAAAAATTCCACAGCACACCCCTCACCAGGGGAATACAAACAAAATCACACCACAGACTATACAATCAGTCATTGGTAAATTGCCCACAAAAAGGGAACACATTCCGTTCTGGTTAGCCCAAAAAATTGCTCAGATAGAGGCAGTATTTCCTGATAGTACACCTCATGAGTAACACAGAATACTGACAATCTGTTTACCAATGGGGATATTACCACATGTGGAGGACTGTGACACTTGGGGTACAGTCTTCGCTTTAATCTACACAAAAACACATGGTGTCCCGTCTATGGCGGTAATACCAGACGTTCTGAGGCAGATTCAAAATGAATACGGTCCAGAACCACCTTAAATCTAGGTATGAACTTACTGAAAGATTTCAAACAGGTCTCAGCTATATTATTAGCTAACATTAAAGGTGAAGCAGCATCGGTGGTAATCCGCCAAAAGTTAAAAGAAACAGATATAACAGATCAACCATATGAGCTTGCTAGAATTATTGAAAAATCTTATGAAGAATTAGGAAGAGATAGTTTGGGCGGGAAACCAGTAAAACCTGAATTAACAGAAAATCCTGAAAAGGTGTTTATTAAAAATAATCTCACTACTCCTAAAAAGAAGTGGGAAAACACTAAACAGAGTCTTCCTAGAGAGACACGTTCTCAGTCCAGAGGTAGATCTCCCCAAAGAGGAGGTAGGTTTCCCCTCCCTCCCATCCTGCCAGTGATGGCCCATCCACTCACACCTAAGCTCTCCATTATGTGTGGATGTCTAGGAGGAATACACAAAGCCCAACTCTCACCCACACCCTCTGATAGGTTGCAGGCACCAAACGGCCAAGGTATGAAAATGACAACTTTCTAAAAGTGGCATTTTCAGAATTGTAATTTAAATCAGATTTTTTTAAATTTCAATTCCATAGACACCAATCAATCAATCAATCAATCAATCAAAGATATTTATAGAGCGCGCTACCTACCCGTAGGGTCTCGAGGCGCTTTGGGGGGGGGGGTGCCGCTACTGCTCGAACAGCCAGGTCTTGAGCTTCTTCCTGAAGGAGAGGTGGTCTTGGGTCAGGCGCAGGTCGGCTGGGAGGGAGTTCCAGGTCTTGGCGGCCAGGTAGGAGAAGGACCTTCCTCCTGTGGTGGCTCTGCGGATGCGTGGGACGGCGGCGAGGGCGTGGCTGGCGGATCGGAGGTGGCGTTTGGGAGCGTAGAAGTTGATTCGGTTGTTGAGGTAGCTCGGGCCTTGGTCGTGGAGAGCTTTGTGTGCGTGGGTAAGGAGGCGGAAGGTGATTCTCTTGTTGACCGGGAGCCAGTGCAGGTCTCTTAGGTGTCCGGAGATGAGACTGTGTCGTGGGATGTCGAGGATGAGTCTGGCTGAGGCGTTCTGGATGCGCTGGAGCCTCTTCTGGATCTTGGCGGTGGTTCCGGCATAGAGTGCGTTGCCGTAGTCCAGTCGGCTGGTGACGAGGGCCTGGGTGACGGTCTTCCTGGTCTCTGTGGGGATCCACCAGAAGATCTTCCGCAGCATGCGCAGGATGTTGAAGCATGACGAGGAGACGGCGTTGACTTGCCTGGTCATGGAGAGGGAGGAGTCCAAGATGAAACCCAGGTTGCGTTCGTGGTCCGTCGGTTTGGGTGCGGTGCCCAGGGCGGGGGGCCACCAGGAGTCGTCCCAGGCGGAGGGCGAGGAGCCCAGGATGAGGACCTCCGTCTTATCTGAGTTCAGTTTCAGGCGGCTCGTCGTCATCCACTCGGCTACCTCTCTCATCCCTTCGTGCAGGTTGGCTCTGGCGGTGGCGGGGTCGTTGGTCAGGGAGAGGATCAGCTGGGTGTCGTCGGCGTAGGAGATTATGTTGAGGTTGTGTTGGCGTGCGATGGCCGCAAGGGGGCTCATGTAGACGTTGAAGAGAGTCGGGCTCAGTGAGGATCCTTGAGGGACGCCGCAGATGACTTTGGTGGCCTCTGACTTGTACGGTGGTAGGCGGACTCTTTGTGTTCTTCCGTCGAGAAAGGAGACGATCCATTCCAGCGCCTTCTCCTGGATTCCGACGTTGCTGAGGCGCTGCACTAGGGTGCGGTGGCAGACCGTGTTGAAAGCCGCGGAGAGGTCTAGGAGGATGAGGGCCGCTGTTTCCCCGTTGTCCATCAGGGCTCGGATGTCGTCGGTGGCGGCGATGAGGGCGGTCTCGGTGCTGTGGTTGGCACGGAAACCGGACTGTGATGGGTCGAGGGATCCATTCGTCTCGAGGAAGGCGGCCAGCTGTTTGTTGACGGTCTTCTCGATGACTTTGGCTGGAAACGGGAGGAGCGAGATGGGGCGGTAATTCTTGAGTTCGGTGGGATCTGCTGTAGGTTTCTTCAGTAGAGCGCTGAGTTCGGCGTGCTTCCAGCTCTCGGGGAAGGTGGCGGTGTCGAATGAGGTGTTGATGATGTCCCGCAGGTGGGGTGCGATGACAACGTCGGCTTTGTTGAAGACGTGGTGAGGGCAGGGGTCGGTAGGAGATCCGGAGTGGATGGAGTTCATCGTGTGGACGGTGTCTTCGGTGTTGACCGGGGTCCAGGCGCGGAGGGTGGTGGTGGGTGGAGGTCCTGCGGTCGTGGCGTGCGTCGGTTGAGTGCTGAAGCTGTCGTGTATGTCCGCGATCTTGTTGTGGAAGTAGGAAGCGAGGGAGTTGCAGAGGTCTTGCGAAGGGGTGATGTCGTTGTTTCCGGCGTTGGGGTTGGAGAGCTCTTTCACGATGTTGAAGAGTTCCTTGCAGTTGTGTGCGTTGTTGTCTAGTCGGTTTTTGAAAGCTGTTTTCTTGGCGATGCGGATCAGTTGGTGGTGTTTCCGGGTGGCGAGCTTGAGGGTGGTCCTGTTGTCCGGCGTGGGTTCCCTTCTCCAGGCTTTCTCGAGGGCTCGGCAGTCCTTCTTGGAGCTCTTCAGTTCGTCGGTGAACCATGGAGCTCTCTTACTGCCGGGTCTGCTGGGCGGGGTCCTCAGTGGGGCGAGTTCGTCTGCGCAGTTGCTAATCCACTTCGTGAGGTTGTCGGCGGCCTGGCTGGGGTTCGCTGAGCTGGACGGAGGGTGCTGGCTCAGGGAGGCGGCGAGCTGGTCGGCTGTGATCTTGTTCCAGCTTCTTCGGGCAACCTGTTGCTGTTGGTGGTGGGTCGTCGTTCTTCTGAAGGTGAAGTGGATGCATCTGTGGTCTGTCCAGTGGAGTTCTGTGGCGTGGCTGAAGGTGATGTCTCTGCTGGATGAGAAGATGGCGTCGAGTGTGTGTCCGGCGAGGTGGGTGGGGGTGGACACCAGCTGCTTGAGTCCAAGGTTGGCGAGGTTGTCGAGCAGGGTGCTGGTGTTTCAGTCGTTGTTGTTCTCCAGGTGGAAATTGAAGTCCCCCAGGAGGATGTAGTCAGCGGAGGGGAGGGCGTGCGGGCTGATGAAGTCGGCGATGTCCTCGCTGAATTGAGTGCGTGGTCCCAGAGGTCGGTAGATCAGGGTGCCTCTGAGGGTGGTCTTCGGGTCAGTGTGGATCTGGAAGTGCAGGTGTTCGGCGGAGGGTGGGGTGTTGTCGGTGCTGGTCGTGATGCGGATGGTGTTCTTGTGGATGATGGCGATGCCTCCTCCCACCTGGTTGGTGTTGCGGTCCCTCCGGGTGATCTTGTAACCTTCAGGGATTGCGATGGCGATGTCGGGCGCTGAGGAGGCGTTCATCCAGGTCTCCGTGATGAAGGCGAAGTCGGGGGCTGTGGTGTCGAGGAGGTTCCAGAGTTCAATGGCGTGTCTGTGGACGGAGCGGGTGTTGGGCAGGATGCACTTGAGGTGGTTGCTGCTGGTGCTCGGCTTGGTGGGTGCTGGTGTCGGGCAGGTCCTGATGCAGGTGAACTTGCAGGTGTTGCAGCTGAAGGGTCCGTGGGTGCGTAGTGGGGTGGCTCTGCAGCATCCCGGGACTCGGCCGGTGTTGAGTGCGATGAGGGTGGCGGCGGTGTACGTCAGGCGGGTCGGTCGGGGTCCTCGTGGGCCAGGGGTCCTGGCCCTGGGCGCGGTCCAGGCGCGGACGGGCGTAGACGGGCTTACCTTTGGCGCGCCTTCGGCGCACAATCGGCGCGCCCGCTGCGCGTGACCGCTGCGCGTTTGCACGGTCGCCATTTAAGGCGAAGTGCGCGGGTGGGCGGAGCAGCTGGGAGGCGGGAGCGGGGAGGGAACAGAAAGAAAAAAGGGGCGGGGTCAGCGGTGGTGGCGGGAGCGGGGAGGGAAGGTGGAGGGCGGCGAGGTAGGCGGGCAGACAGGAAGGAAAACACTACCACGGGCAAGAAAAAAAAGATTAAAAACCAGGCACAGAAGGGAAAATAAACAGCGTTAACACGGGCCGAAACTGACAGGAAAAACAGGCACAAGTGTCGAACAAAACAAGAAAAACAAATCCAAAACAAACAACAGCCGGGAGAACCGGCAGCGAGGCAGGCAGCGAGGCAGAGGGCAAGGCGATGGGGCACACGCAGCAGCTGGTGGCCGTGCGGCGCGGGGGTGTCCCACCAAACTTGAAGGAATTACCTGTTCCCATTTGGAAATGACACTTACAAAATGTAATAAGGTAATTCCAGTGTAATATCATGGGAGAGGTACACCTTGCAGTAGTAAAAAACAAATGTGAGAAGTTTTGACTACCAGGAAATGTAGAACAAAAATGTACATGTCCAACTTTTCAAATACACTGCACCCAGCACATAGGGCTGTCCAGGGCCTACGTTAGGGGTGACCTATAAGTATTAAATAGGTTTGAGCCTGGTTTAAAAACTGCACACACACAGGCTGCAGTGCATGCCTGGGACATATTTGAAGTTCTACTTAAGTAGGTGGCACAATCAGTGCTGCAGGCCCACCAGTAGCTTTTAATTTACAGGCCCTGGGCACAGGTAGTGACACTTTAATAGGGACATACAAGTAAATTAAGAATGCCAATTGGGTATAAGCCAATTTAACAGGAGAGAGCACAAACACTTTAGCACTGATTAGCAGTAGTAAAGTGCGCAGAGTCCACAGCCAGCGAACGTAGGAGGTCAGAAGGCAACATTTTAGGGGAAAACTACACCAAGGATGCCAAGTCTAACGCAGGCAATATTAAAAAGTCCAAACACATCTTTGAAGAAGTTAGCCATCACCAAAGCCCAAAGAGGATGAATATACAGGAGAAGTTCCGCCCCCAAATATGCTCAATAAGTAATTCACTTTCTCCTTCCAAACTGGATGGAATGCAGCAAGGCATAATAAATTCATATAGCACTGCAGGTGGGAGACCACAAATAGAAGTCAAACTAGCAGCCAAATATCAAACACTCCTCACTGGCCAAAAGGCAATAACAGGGAAATAACTAATTATGAAAGGCCTATTATTTAAGATTTTTTTTTTAAGTAGATTCATTTGTAGAGGTTTACTGGGAGCAGGGCAACAAAGGCTTTCAGTGGAGGTGACCATCACTGATGTATGTAGCAGACTAAGAAGCTCATTTTGCTGAGCTTAAGAATTTGATGAGACTACATAATAGTAGGGATGTCTCCATCACTAATGCAATGGCAATCTAACCCAGAACTATTTGTCTCCCAGAGAAATAACCCCTCATTACACAACAATGGGGAAACCCAGCATACAGCTGGACCTGGGTTAGATATGGTACAGAAGAAAATTGGTCCACCTGGAAGGGTTAAAATTATAAAATCATTACACCCATTACAAAACATAAATAGACAAAAATTATAATTAATTCCACTATTTATGGAATGTATATTAGGTCATACTCAATTGGTACAACAATTTCAATGGTTGCTCACATGCACGTGAAGTGAAACAAGTGCTAAAGGGAGTGCTCATGAAGGGATGGGAGTAGAGAGTGTAAGTGCAAACAATTACAATATTTACATAGAAATAATGAAAGAACCTGTCTAACAATAAATAATGTACTAAATAATATACTCCGTGGTAGCAAGACAGGGTAAATCCATATTTCATCATCTGCATTTGGGCAGTTACTAAAAGTACAGATTATGGTAAAAGGAAAAGTCGACATTTCGACCCCAATACTAGTGGCAGGGCCGGAAGTTCCTTAAACAGGGATCTTCATCACGACAGAAGAACAAGCAGCCTCAAAAATCCACTGTATGTAATACAGTGGATACATTTCAGAAAAACGGGCTGAATGTTTCCTAGTCAGAGAGATGACACATGTGAAATGAAATGAAATGAAATGAAATTTGATTTGTAAAGCGCATGGCTGCCCTAGAGCGTCCCAGCGCTACCTAACTGATAACAGAAAACTCAAAAGGGACCGAAACTTAAGGGGTTTTAGGGAACAGAAAAGTTTTAAGCGACTTTCGGAACTTAAGATAGCATGGTTCAGTCCGAATATGCCTAGAGAGAGCGTTCCAGTTTTTTGCTGCATTTACAGAAAAGCGGCGGCCTCCTGTGTGGACCTTCCTCACTCTAGAAACTATGGCAAGATTATCCAAGTCCAATCGGAGGGCCCGAGAGGGTCTGTAGGGACGAATCAGGCTCCTCAGGGCCGGAGGACCTTTGCCTTGAAGTGTCTTATGGGCAATGCAAGATGATTTGAAGGCAATTCGCTCACAAACTGGAAGCCAGTGGAGAGCTCTTAGCAACGGTTTGGCAGACGCTCTTCTTGGAGCCCCCACAAGCATCCTGGCTGCAGCGTTCTGCACCCGCTGCAAGATATTAATGGTGGCTTCCGGCGCTGCCAGAAGTAGGGCGTTGCTATAATCCAGTCTGGATAAAATGAATCCCTGGATTAGTAGTTTCCTAGACTGAAAAGGCAGGAGAGGGAGAACTTTCCGTACTGCCAGAAGAAGGCCGAAGCACACGCCCGCGACTTTCGGGGCATGCGTCCTAAAGGTTAGTTCGGGCTTAAGCCAGACCCCTAGGCTTTTGATTTTCTCTTTTGGTAGAGGCAGCTCGCCCATACAGGGCGGCCCAAAGGCTTTGGGCAAAGATGTAAATTGGTGGCCCAGGATCAAGATCTCGTTTTTTTGTTCCGTTCAATTTGAGCTTTGAGTCAGTCATCCAGGAGAAGATTCCGGTGAGGCAGGCCGAAAGGTTATCCGAACATCCCACTTGTTGCGTCAACGAGACGACTAATTGGGTGTCGTCTGCGTAGGTGACGGATTTAATCCCAAAAGGGGCTACCACCTCCTCCAGTGGGGCCATATAAACTTTAAACAAGGTAGGGCTCAAAGACGAGCCCTGGGGAACTCCACACTGGAGGGGAGTAGATTTGGACATGACACCATTTTCCCAAATCCTAAATGATTGTTTATTCAAAAAGGATTCCAGCCATCTCAGGGCTGATCCTGCAATGCCCAGTCTAGCAAGACGGTGGACTAATATTTCATGGTCCACCGTATCAAATGCAGTGCTCAGATCCAGGAGGATCAGAACTGCCGATCCCCCTGAAACTAAGATGCACCTTGCCTCCTCAGCCACCACTATGAGGGCTGTGTCGGTGCCCTGTCCTGGGCGAAAGCCCGTTTGAGAGTCGTTCAGCAGCCTATTACTTTCCAAGAACCCTGAGAGCTGTTGATTAACTATTTTTTCAGCAATAAAGCTTCCACAAGGGTCCAGAAGAGATCCTGAGTACAGTTGATGTGATAAATTGGCTACAAAGTATCTTGAACCAAGGTACGTCAAATTCATTAGGTACGATGCAATGTATAAATCAATGTTGCTAATACGTGTTAATCTATAGCTTAATCGAGTATCTCTATTTCTGAGATAGAATCCAGAAGGATCTCCTTGAGTAATAAATCACTATACTGGCTATCAGTTAAACTAGTCTCAGGGACAGTCATGCTAGATGACATCCGATTTAAAAAAATAATTAAATGGCAAAGAGCGGTCGATAGCCGATACCTTATCTATGTGCGAACAGGCAGGCTCACTCTACGGAACTCCACCCCGAAAATTGAGTGTCCACCATGGATACACAATTGAGAATTTTGTTTTTTTTCTGATGCAGGCGTTATAAAAAAGCCACTTCTTGCTAGTCAAGGAAGGCCCAAGCCTGTGCACTGGACAGCCCAAGAGTTTGAAAGAAAAAATTCGAAGGTGGCTTATAAATCCTCCCTGCATCTTATCAGAAGAGGAAGCAAACAAAATAGCTCTTCATGCAGTTGAAATCTCATCAACTTGCAGCCCAGATCCGAACCCCTTATTCTTAATGGGCAGACAGAAAGCAAGGCACATTGAGATTGGATGGAGATACACAACCCCATTTGTCAAAGCAAATTTCTGATAGCATGACATGCGCAACCTCTTCCAAGCTACTCCCATTTCAAACTTCAAATCTCTCATGAGCAGAGTCAATAGAGGTGCCAATTGCCAGTGTGTTCTGACAACTATGTGCAAAGTATACCATAGTGAGGTCAGCCAGAACAATGTAATGTTCTTTAATTTGCAACCATGCGGGGTCTGCAGGCAAAAATACTAAATTAGGAACTATATTTCAATACTGACTTGGACTACGCATCACCTCACAATAAAAAATTATCTCCAATAATTTAGCCATACTTGGGGAGAAAAACTCAGACTGAGAGATCATTTTTTTTTTAGGAAACAAGAATTTGAAAATATGGGTTACTAGCAACAGAAAGCAAAGTTGGGTGGGATTCAGGAGATCTTCCAACTAGCTGTTGGATGAATAATATGTAACAGAAGATCTAATTGCCAATCTACAGACAAGTTCTGCTTGTAATAGACATTTTGACAATTCCCTATTAGGGTATTAAATATGCACCTAGGAAGCAAATTTTACTGATATGAAGACCCGGTCTTCTACTTGAAAACAATAAAGAGGTTAATTTGTCATTACAATGCCAAGTCATCACCGTGGGGGACTTCAAATTCAAGCTAGGCAAATGGAGAGATGAGTGCATGGTTTAGCGGAAACCAAATGAGAAATTGGATTTTCAATCCTGAGCCACCCATTTCCCCCAAAACACCCCAGAAGGATGGCACTTAAATACATCTGTGTTGGAAGAGTTGTGATCTTTGCCCTAGCACACCATTACTCCCTGATTCAGCAATGGCCAAGTGTCCCCAGTCTGTGTTTGTATCCTAATTCTCTTAGCTCATGGCTCTCTGTATTAAGATGTGGTTGTATGTCAAAATATTGAGCACAAAAATATCATGATACACAAATATTGTGGTAAAACATTGATCTATATACACCACTTTGTTTAGAAAGCCTACAGAAAGTAACTCCTTATGAATGTATTTAATCCAGCATCTGAGGGGACTTGGGAATTTTTTTTCCCTATGGTCAATTTCTTAGGTTACATAGAAATTGTACTACGAAAGACAACTGCTTTCTCTGATCTCTTGCCTTCATGACAGGAGTTGCTCCACAAGATTACTGAGACAGTGCCGGAAAACGGCAAGGTATATACTAATAGAGCACATTAACTAGTTCCTAGAACACGCTCTGAAGTTGATAATTCCACTATCTTTGTAAGCACTTTCAGTATTGACAGAGATGCCATGAAGAAAGTTTTCAGTAAACATTGGCACCTGGTCAAGGAAAATCGAAACTGCAGAGGCTCACCACTATGCTCTTTCAATAATGGGCCTGATATTAGAGAACAGTTAGTAAGGCCTGTCCTCCCTCCTGTCCCTAATCCAAAGATACAATTCCAATGGGGTTTTTAACCTATTAGGGGCCATTTCAAATGTGGGAGTCGCATAGCTAGCAAACATTGACTTGAAAGCAACTTTTTTTTTAATCAAAATCTGTTTTTTTGGTTTTAATATGACCAAAGACGAACATCATGCACAATACATACAAACAGAGCAAACATAAGGGGAGAGCCAGGAGTTACAGAGGGCTAGTAGGAGTGGCACCTTCGTCCCAAGTTCTATGGCTCGAAAAGGTCCCCAGTCTAAGAATATACAACAAGTATTGTTATGTGCAAGTCTATTACAGCATATCAGTCGCCCCCCCATGGGGGGCATTACAGGGAATTTTGACAGATAAAACAAACAACAAAAACAAGGGTGCCGTGGTGTCAGAAACAAAATATGTGTATTGGGGGGGTGTCTGTTGTCTCCTCGTGGATTTTGGGTGATGCGCACAAGCCCCTGAGAAGCTAGGCCCCTAGATAAGGAACAAATTGAGGGCTCTAAGCCTTGGCGAGCAGGCTGTAAGTGGAAGGCCTTCAGAAAGGTAGCCCACCAGCGGGGACCATGTATATTCAAATTCCTTCCTGGTGTCATCTATAATGTCCGCCATACGCTCGAGGGCCAATGCCCTCCACAATCTTGCGTGTCATTGAAGGCGCCTCTGGTTGCTTCCATGCAGCTGCTAGGGCCATTTTAGCAGCCCCAGGCACAGCCACATAACAGAGCGATCACTTTTTGTTTGACACTTTAAAAGGGGGCCTCGTATCCCTAACAAAGTGTGTTCTAGGGTCTGAGGGATATGGTATCCCAAAATAAGCTTAATTTGAGAGAGGATCTCCTTCCAGAAAGGCTGAATATGTGGGCAGTCCCACCAGATATGTTTAAAGTCGCCCAGAAGGCCACACCCCCTCTAACATCTGTCTGAGGTATTGGGAAAAATCCTGTGTAATTTCTGAGGGTATAGATACCAGCCGTACACAGCCTTGTAGTGCGCTTCTCTCAAGTACATTGATCGGTTAACTTTCGTAATGTTGTTGTGTAGACGTTCCCATTGTTTTCCCTCGGGTGGAGTGTCTATTAGGGTATCCCAGAAGCCTCTGTATCTTGGAGTGGTGCGGGGGCATAAGGACTGAATAAGTGCGTAAAGGAAGGAGATGCACCCCTTAGAGCAAATTCCTGATTGGACAAATTTTTCAATGGGGAGTAGATCCCTGGTGGCTGCCAGCCGCACCGAGGGCTGCAACACCCAGTGTTTGAGCTGTAAGTAGCAGAAATGTTCCCTACTGGTTAATGGGAACTGCTGCTGGCATTCACTAAATGTGAGGAGCTCTCCTTTGTGGAACAGGTGGGAAATCGTGTGGCACCCACCCTCCTTCCAAGCCTCCAAAGGTCCCTTGTGCAGTGCTGGGGGGAAGGCCGCATTGTAATGGACGGTCGTGTGTGCGGAGGGGAAAGTGGTCAGCTGTAGTCGTGTAGTAAGCCTGTCCCAGACTTGGAGTGTGGTGGAGGTGGGTGTGCTGATATATGCATTGGTCGGCCTCTCAACTTTGGGCTTCCAGAGCAGGTCCCAGATAGTACAGCCTGTGAGTTGGTGATCTATGTGAAGCCAATGCTTCTCTGACTCTTGCAGCGACCACTCCGTGATCACCCGAAGCTGAGCTGCTCTATTGTACCCTTGGCAGTCGCCCGAGAGCTAACCCTCCCTCCCGACGGGTGCGCATCAATAGGCGGTAGGGCAGGCGAGCCCTTTTCCCCTGCCAGATGAACTTAGTCACCCTTCTTTTGAGTTCTTTTTAGAGGCCCCCATCCACAGGGATGGGGAGACCCTGAAAGAGGTAGAGCAAACGAGGGAGTGCATCATTTTGATGGCGTTGATTCTACCCAGCAATGTGATATATGCTGTACTCCAACGGACCATATCATACTTTAATTGGCGAATTAGTGGAGGGAAATTAGCTTTATAAAGGTCGGAGATTCGTGGATTGAGTCAAACTCTTTAGTATGTGATTTCCTTGGTTAGACAAGAGAATGGAGTGATGCTCCCTATCTGACGCCAGACTTCAGCAGGAAGGGTTAAATTAAGCAGAAAGGACTTGGTCAAATTATTTTTGAATCCGGACACACTCAAATTGTGCCAGTTCTTCTTGGATGGCCGGGAGAGAAATTTGCGGGTTAGTAATCGGGAGGAGCACATCGTCAGCGAATAATGAAACCTTGTGATCGTCTAAACCGAAGCGCATCCCTGTGATAGCAGGGTTCTACCTGATCTTGTGTGCCAGTGGTTAATGCACAAAGCAAATAGAAGGGGGATAGCGGGCACCCCTGCCTCGTCCCACGAGCCAGGGGGAATGGGGAAGATGCCACCCCATTGACTAATATCCGCCAAGTTGGAGCATGGTAATTGGCTCGGATCATACCAATGAAGTCCTTAGAGAAACCAAATGTCTGTAAAACTTGAAACAAAAAGGACCATTCGACCTGGTCAAATGCCTTCTCTGCGTCCAGCACAAGAAGAGCTGTTGGAATATGTTTCCTCTGAGCCTTTTCTATAATGTGGATAATGCGTCTCAAGTTATCGTAGGTCTGTCGGCCCTTAATAAATCGGAATTGATCTGGGTCAATAAGGAAAGGGAGCACCGATTCAAGGCAGGTGGCTAAAAGTTTTGTATAAATCTTGGCGTCCAAATTTAGGAGGGCAATTGGGCGATATGAAGAGCAGGCCGTGGGCTTTTTACCTGGTTTGGGGATCACTGCTACTATCGCCTCTCTCATAGACAGAGTCGTCTTTTGTGTGGAGGTGATGTCATTAAATAAGGTAGTTAAAAATGAAGATATTTCGGGGGCAAAGATACGATAAAAATGAGCCGTGTATCCATCGGGCACCAGCGATTTCCGGAGTTTAGTGCATCAATCGCTTTCTGCACCTCCTCGTGGGTGATAGGTAGGGTCAGATCTTCATTGACAGACTTGGGGACCTGGGGAAGATCTGTGGAATCAAGATAAGACTGTTGATCTTGGGGCCTCAGGTCGTCTGAGGTATATAGCTTGCGATAGAAGGTTTCAAAGGCTAGTGCCTTCTCTTCTTCCGTCTTGTGGGAGACGCCCGCGTCATCCACAACAAGCTTAATATACTCACGTTCTTGTTTGATCCACAATTGGCGCACAAGAATGGATCCCACTTTATTTCCCCCATGCTTTTCCCAGTTTGAAGCCATAGGAGAGTCTTTTCCGCCCTATTGGAATATATTGCCTGCAGTTTCCCCATTAAGGCAGTGACTTTTCTCAATGCAGGAGCTGAAGGGGAGGTTTTCTGTGCAGTTTCTGCGGCTTGTAATTCCGAATCCAATAGGAGACGTTCCTCCTTTTGTTGAGACTTCAGGGTGGAGGCCAATTCAATGCATTTCCCCCGGAAAGCGTCCCAGGTTGTGGCGTGGGAAGTGAGGGCAGGGTCGTTTTGCTCAAAAAATTGTTTTATAGATTGTCTAATCTCATCCCGGAGAAGTCTGTCTCAACATAGGAAGTTGGGGAAATACCAGCGTACGTGTTTAGGGCGGGGGTTTGGCCAGGAAAGGGTCAGTGCAAGTGGGGCATGGTCAGATAAGCAGATCGGGTATATGTGCATTTGTAGTAGTGAGGGCAGCAGGGATTGGCTAAGGAATATATAGTCAATACGGGAGTATGTTCTATGGGAGTGAGAGAAAAAGGTGTAGTCGCGCACAGCGGGATTACTGTCTCTCCAAGTATCTATCAGTCCCAAGCGTTGCAGCTGTGCCTTAAGCACCCTACCAGCGATCCCCGTTGTCGTTCTGTTGGAATTAGAGGTGTCTAGAGCTGGATCCCTGTGAGTGGTTAAGGTCCCCGAAGATAAGGATACCCTCTTCCGCAAAATTCTCTAGGATCGAGAGAAAGGAGAGTAGAAAGTCCTGTTGTCCTTGATTGGGTGCGAAGAGCGCAGCAAATGTGCAGGCCCTGCACCCCAGCTCCCCTTTGACCAGGATATAGCGCCCCAATTTGTCAGCTTTGGTGTCTAGCATCTGAAATGGGACCCCCGTATGAAACCTCAACGCCACCCCATTATGTTTATTAATATGAGATGAACTAAATATTTGTGGGTAGACCCTATGTTTTAATCGGTGTAATTCATATTTTTTGAGGTGCGTCTCCTGCAAAGCAGCCACTTGAACATTATGGTCAATCAGGTGTTTCCACATGCGATGACATTTATGCGGGGAGTTAAGTCCCCGAACATTCCAAGTTATTGACTTAATTGCCATGTGTAACCTCCCCTATGTTTGTGCATCCTTCCTTGAGCCCGCGCAAGCCCCACCTCGCCTCTTTCAGGATTGCCAACCCCCCCGTGCAAGTGGAAAGAAAGAGAAAAAAAGGAAAAAAACCCAGGCACCACGAAACCAAACCAATGTAACAAAACTACTTAAACTATAGAAACAAGTGTGGAGAATTTCTATCATAGAGGGAAGTCTCCTGGTATGAACACACTCGAAGAGCGTGACCATTCCCGTATCCCAGGCCCCTTGAACAGTAAATGTATTCAGGCAAACATTTAAAGAACATGATATATCCCGTGTGTGACAGTTTGTTTTTCTTCTCCTCCTCGTTTCCTGAGTAGCAGGAGGTAAATGCCCAAAAGTATCTCAGTCTGGGCGGCCCACCCCAGGCCGTGTAACCTCCCCCCGCTTCCCCTCCATACCACACCTCCGGCAGCCGCAAGACGCCCGCGCGGGTTGCGCCCTTCTCCCACACACAGGCCACTGAGACGAAGCCACAAGTGTTCCCAGGTTACACACTCGTGGGTGGGAAAGCGTAGAGGGGGAATCAATTAGAGAACAGTATTCTGCTCAGGTGTTCATTGCAAGTCCTCCGCTCCATCCATCTCCCCAGTCAAACATCTGTAGTCAGCTCCCGTTGAAGAACAATCTCCCCATATGTCCCGCCGGCCTGCAGTTCATCTGAACTGTGTCGTAGTTTTCCTGCCCATCTGTCTCCACTGAGCCCCTTCCAGATGGTCGGGTCTTCTTTGGGCCCCAGGGTCCTCCATTGGGTTATCAGGTATCTCCAAGCCCAGTATGTCTGCCGCCTCTGTCATCTCCTCGCAGTGGCAAGTTTTGTTGTTCCATTGAAATGTGATCCCAAACGGGTAGGTCCAGCGATATTTAATGCTCTTGTCCCTTAGAAAATTAGTGATCGGACGAAATTGCTGGCGCTTCAGGAGCGTAGCTTGGGCCACATCTTGATAGAGTGTGCAGGTGGTGTTTTGAAAGGAGATGGTGCCCCGTAATCTCGCCTTTTGTAAAACCCTCTCCTTCACTTTGAAAGAGCTGAATTTTGCTAAAATGTCTCTTGGTTTTTTAGACTGCCCGGACGCCTCAGCCCTACTCTGTGGACTCTCTCCAGTGTGACCTCAGGTCCATCTTCCCCCAGGACAGTCGAGAAGAGCCCTACCATGAATGCCTCCAGATCTCGGCCTTCGCTTTCTTCCGCCAGGCAACGAACGAGGATATTGTCGTGCCAGGCGCGATTCTCCAGATCTTCGCATTTGATTGTGGCCGCTCGGAGCTGACTACGTAGTTCCACTAATCCTTCTTCCAGGGGTTTGAGGCGAGACTCCACATCTTGGTATTTGGCTTCAAGGTCAAGCGACCGTGTCCCCACCGAATCTACATCTGCCTGTAGAGCTCCCAGGTTCTCCCTCACCTCTGTGCGAAGTGATTCAAATGAAGCGTCCATGTCTGCTTTAATATCTGCTTGGAGGTCCTGCCGAAATTCTCGAAGGGAGGTCAGAAGATCTTCTTGTGTTAACGCCATTGTCGAGGATCGTGACATCGCTCCCTTATCAGGGGTCTTGGTGGCTGCCGCCTCGAAGTATTGCAAGACCTTATTATTTATGGTCTTTTTGGGCGGCATATGGCGGGCGCTGCTGGGTCAGCCACTGGCCGTCTTGCATTTCTAACTGGTCGAAGGCACTGATGCTGAAGGGGGTACCGTACTTGCCGGACATTTCGCAAGGCTCCAGTGGTTGAGGTTCTTGCGACCTGGTGCGCTAGTTGTTTAATGACTGGTTTAGGTGCGTTGTCATACTCCGCTTCTCCCTTTGCAACAAGCCAGCCACCTAATTGTGTGGTCTTTGCGCTCTCCTCTAGCCCCTCTTTGTGGTTTTCAGGATGTGCAGGGCATATGCCGTATCATGGGGTTTACCAGTATAGTGAATATGGAGTGTTCCAAATGGCGGCTATTTTAAGGTCAGGCGTTGAAGAGATATAGATTAATACATAGGTCAGGCCACGAAGAAACCAACACTGCCACCTCATACAGTGAAGCCAGCTTAGCTGAATTGTAGTCTAGGTCAGGGGGTTCGCCGCAGTGCCCCCCTGCGTGTACCACTTGCCTGTCTGGGAGCTATGATGGCGGTGACCACATGTCTTTTTTAATCCCACAGGCTCCGGAGTGATGTTCCCTGCTCTCCGCGCTGGGTTGCAGCCAGACTCTGCCTCTGTGGTTTGACTGTGTCAGGAAGAGGAGACACAGGGCCCACCGCGAGACCAGTGCCGCTTCAGAGCAGTCGACAGCTTGACTTTAAGGGCTCCTCATAATTTACTGCGGGCCCGCCATTTTAAGGAGGCAGAGCACTCCCTGCAGGCCACCCCCGGTCACGTCCTCCAATCTCCTCGGGAGGAGTATTGTCTTCCATCCGGCCCGGGGGGGGGTTGCCCTCACCCTTTCCTACGGGCCCCCCGAGAAACTGTCCACTCACAGGGGTCCGCAGCGACCGAATAAAGACGCTGTAAATGTAAATGTAAATGTAAAATGATACTTGTATAGCGCACTACTCACCCGCAAGGGTCTCAAGGCGCTTGTACGAATACCGCTGTGGAACCCATCCTGGCTTTCACTGTGAGGCGTCCACTCCTGGGCACCCCCAAGGTGGAGGCCAGGCATCCTTTGCGTTGTGGGGGCCGTTGTGGAGATTAAGCAAGCTATTGCCCAGAGTTGCAGAGTGGGACTCCATGATTGGAATAGGCACAGAGGCGAGAATTATCAGGTCCGTGGAATTTTGAGCCCAAGACCCGCCGAGGCGGGAAATTGAACCCTGGTCCCAGGCTGGATCTCTGCATCAGGGTCTGCTGCTCTAATCATTGAGCCACACTTCTGTCAGGGACCCGCCACAGCGGGAGGCGCCATCTCTCCCCCGCAGCTCTCCAGACCTTCTCCGCCGGTTAGGTGGGCTTGGGGGGGCAGACGACCGTAGGAAGGTCCCCCCCGGGTGGTTTGGGAGGGGTAGGTGAGGGGTGGGTTTGCAGCCCAAGTGGGCTAGTTTTTTCGCAATTGGGCTCCTTTTTCCTCCCAAACAGAGCCCAAGCATAAATGCTTTGGGCTCCGCCTCCCAGCCACCATTTTAGGTTTGGTGACCTGGTGGCCGGGAGGTTTTTCAGTCAGAAATTTTTTTCCCTCCCTCCTCCCCTCTCTTTTTTTTTGTCCTCCTTTTTCGGTTCCCCCCTTTTTTCCCTCTTTTTCTTAGGGCTTATTACAGTTTTTTCCTCAAAAAATTTCTTCTGGGCGTTTTTCAGAACAGGTGGACATGGGGTTTTTCTTATTGTTATATTTGTCGCTTGGAACAGGTGCAGTGCGGGGATTTTAGTGGTTTTGTCAAGATTGGCAAGATTTTGGTTGGCATGTGTTTAAGTTGTGGCACTGTCAGGGGGAGTTCGGCAGGATGATTTATTGGGTAGGTTCCATAGGTTGGGGGACCTAGATTTGTTGGAGGGCAAATGGGGGAGTTTGTGTTATGGGTTGGGGGATTTGATAAATTGAAATGATTATGCAGGGTGTTTGCATTCTTTGGATTTTTTTAATGATGTAATGTGCGGGTGGGGGCGGGGTTGATGATGTGTTAGGGGTGGGGTTTAAGGATATATCATTTTTAGTGAGGATTAGTTTTGTAAGGCGTTGGCCGAGGTTTTCATTTGTTAATGTGCACCTGTTTCAATAAAGCAGCCTTTTTCACACACAACAGTTGTCTTTTGGTCTGCTCACCCCCCGCCACCCCTCCCTCCCAAGAACAGTTTTCTCCACGCAGAGGCTAACCACCGTTAATTCCAGGCAATTCTCAGCATCGCGCTGTCTGGGAGATCACCAGCAGCTACCATTAAATCGGTAAGTTTGCCTTATTTAGCGAAGTTGCGGAGAGCCTAGGACGGAGCCGATCAGAAAGCCGTCCGATCGGCCATGATGGTTGGCCACGCCCCCAAAGCAAATTTTTTTAACATGAGAGTGTAAAATATGAACTGAGCTCTTTCATGAACTGTAACACAAGTGGTAGCATCTGCACTATTTGGTGTCCATGCCACAATATTTATATTTGAGAGAGTTCACAGAAAGCAAAAGCATGAATATAACTACATCACAGCAGGATCAATTGCAGAAAAGTAGGACCCGTGCTAGTGGAATATTTTGGGCTGCATGAGCATATTATATAGGGCATTGTTTGGCAGGTGGTCGAAGCAGGTAAAGGCAATTCACGAGGCGGCAATCATAACACCAAACTATTATTAGAGGAATGTAAATGGATTGAGCATCTAGGATCCATGGATATTGGACTGAATATATCGAGGAATGGAGCCAAATCATAATTACTATATCTCGTTGAACTGTAATCTGTGGTTTGATGAGCGCAACAGATTGATTTCATTTATGAATGGAGGCCACTCATTACCACCATATCTAACTGTGTTAGATGTAGAAAAATGTGGTTTGATCTCATTGTTAGCCTTGACATACGTATGCTTTGCTGAACACAAATTCACTCAGAAGTATTGTATTGTTAACTGTGTTTGCTGTGTCAATGTAACTTTTAGGTAACCCTAAACAGTCAGTGTTAAATAGGCCCTTATTGATTGTACGTTTTTTGTAATTTTACTTTCTAGAGACTTTTTAACTCAAAAAACCCTGTCCTGAAGAAGGTGTTGGCATCAACAAAAGACACCGAAACGCCGCGTCGACTTTTGGTTTTTTAAAAAAAATTATGTATTTTATTGTATAATGTGTTTTCTGATGCTTATTGATTCTGTAATATGTTTTTAATAAATTGTTGCTTTTACACTAGTAGTAACTATAGTCTCTCAATTGTTGTGTGACGTACAGATAGGGTGTTTATACTGACTGATTATTTTCAATAGGGTGTTTTTGACATATTCGTAGTCTTTGTTAGCGTAGATAACCCTTAAGCCACCAGGCCTAGGTTACCTTACGCCTTAGGAATTATTTCCTTCAACTAGGGACTTTTTGTTGTTGTGTACAATTTACCCTGTCCCCTTAACGGTCTCAAGGGTACCTCCCTCCTTGTGTTGTGAGCACAAATTCACTCAGGCATTTCTATTTGCCTCCTTTTTTCAACTCACATGTTTTATGTATATTGTTGTGCATGGGAATAAGTTCCCCCCCCTTTCACTCATCACTTTGTGCATGCAAGATGGCTGTGTTTTTCCTGCGGATGCTACTCTGCCAGATGGGTAGACTCATAGTCAAGGGGTTAGTCTATCATCTGTTTTTAATAGGAGCACACGCACCAATCTTATCTCACATTGACTCATCGCTTGTGATGGCCTTAGGTGCTCGGGCCACTTCACCAGCACGCTAAGCTAAAGAAAAGATTCTTACATTTGTTTTCAACCATCTCTTACACCCTTTCTGTATTTTATCCTATACTGAGCCTTCTGAATAACTTTATGATTTCCTATTAATGTAATCATGAATTTACTTTACAACTATAACTTTCATTCTTTACTCAGCATGTTGAGACCGGTGATCAACATAGCCTATTCCAAGTATAAGTTTGGAGTTTTGCTCAGTGACCAGTTGTTTTGGCGTGTTGAATGGACTTCTTTCCTTCAAGGCATGGGTCTTTGTGGGCAATATACAAGATCAGACTTTCGGATCACCATGCATGGTGCAACATCATCACTTTATTCAGACAAAGACCTTCAGCACTTTTGCAGGCATTGAAAGTTGGGTGAAAGACTTCTGTCTGAGATGCAATTTGGTGGTTTTTCATTTTCCACCTTGTAAAAATCTAAATGTTTTTTAGAGCAGACCTCAACCGATATTGAGTCCAGTTCAGACTGTGTTTGCAGTGCACCCATGACCTTACCATATTTAATATGGGTTCTGAAAGTTCCTATATCTCCTATAGTTCGCCACTACTTTGCTGCGTCCTGAGGAAGACCACAATGGAATCATTGGAAAAGGTCAAAAAGTCAACTTGTTGGTCGTACCCATTTTTCATGCAATACTGGATGCTAGGAAATTGTTGTTACATTACCTTACAAATAACTAACATCCTGATGGTTATGACATATATGTATACATGTTGTGCATGCACTGTATTGCCAATTTTTAGTTGGATCACTTCTTTCACTTACTCTGTGCTGTCACAAGAAGCACCTATAGTTTTATGTAACCGTTCATACACTGGCTATTTTTGGTATGTGAACAATATAAAATGAAAAAATCTGTGTTGAAATGGCAGGGATGATAACCCTAGTAGCCCATGCTAAATTGTTGAACTGTCTTTTTGAATGTCTCCTTATGGAACTATATGGCTTTGCCAGGAGGTAAGAAGCAGGAACACGTTGGTGGCAGCATACCCTAGTAATCAGTAGAAGTGAACAGACCCTTTTCCCTGTGGCACTGGAATGAGGTCTACTGGCTCACTCATGTAAAGTTCTGCTGCTGTTTGCTTAACTCAACCCTGGCCTAAATCAGGTTAGTCTGTAGTGCTGTGCAGTGCGTTTGTGTTGTATGCATGAGCTGGCTGTATGTATGTCAGTGAATGGTATGATACATGGAAGATGCTGGGTTCCATTTTTGGAGACCCTGGGGTGACTGTAGGAGTATGTGGAGTGTAGAGGCATTCCCCAGACAGATTTGTGGACTGCTGCATTCCTGTGAGATGAGTGGGACACACAAGAGAGCCAGACTATCCTGCAATTTTTAAAGGGTGCTCTTTGATTCAGAAAGAGGTCACTGGACAGGGGGCCTGAGAACATCTCAGGAGGGAGAAGGGTCTGATAAAAGAATCATAAAGAGTATGGCCAATACTGTTGTACCTCTTTATCAACAGTCTTCTGATTTAAAAACAAAGGGGTGACAACATACTTCTGCTTATGAATCTTTCTGGAATGTACTTTTTGCAACACACGTATGACCACCACCAACCTGATGGCATATAAAAAGCCTTACTCTATCTCCTGTTTCCTGAGCTTACACCAAATATTTTTCTGGTTGGTATACTCAAACGCCAAAGTATTTTCAATGAAGCAAACTTGTTTTAGCATTTTTTCAATGCGCATTTCTTTGTGAGACAATGTTGCTCTAGCATTTACTTTTTTTAATCTTACAGTTGCTGGCCTATTTCCTTCAAGCCTATTCATCTCTCCAGACCTTCTAGCAAAAGCTTTTCATGGACCTTGGCATTAAAACTGAAGAGAGCAAACATCCTGTAGTTTGATGCCAAGATTATCTCAAGATCGTTTTGGGTATTAGCATTTTGTTTAACATTCATTTAAAAAATGTCTTCAAAATGTCGCCCAAAGCTCGAGGTCTGATTTTAGAAAGGGAAATATGAGGGAATTATGGCAAGGTGCTGTTGTTGAGGTTGGATTCTAAATAAAATAAGTTCATTTCTCTAAGCAAGTCTGCCAAATGATAAAACAGCAAGTAGTCTACAGGAAGTACATTCTCTGGATACAAATTGTTTAGGAGTAATGTTGAAGGTGTTTCCATTTGTCAGACATATATAATTTTAATTTGACGATCTTCCATGCTTAAAATGGTCATCTATTTTTTTGTGTTTGCTCTGTTCACAATAAAATATACATTTTGACAGGCCTTTTTGGTTTCCTTATTTTTTGTTATGAATCACATTGCGATTGGTTTTGGTGCAACTTAGATTCTGCAGATGATTTGTTAATGTGGGCTAAAGCAATTTTGGTGTTTGTGTACTTTGTGCACATTTTCTGTTTGAATGCACTAACTAAATACGTCTGTTGACCTGGCCAGGTGAATGTTTTGGTATTGGTAAAGCTTGATCTACTGTTAGGAGAAGAGGTTGATGGAGCATGATTATTTGAGAATAATCTTGCTTGATCAAGTCTGCTTATTAAGTTTGTACTAATATTTATTTTATCAAAATTACTAATAGTGTGGTAGTTTTCAAAAACGTGAGAGTTTTGAATAGTGCAACATGATGACGTGCAAGAGTAATCAACACATTTAGGGGTATATTAACAAGAATGTATGATAACTACCGCAAGCGTAGTGTAACGCAACTTCCAACATCGCAGCCTATCACCGAAAAATAACTCAGTTTCAACGTGGAATTCACAACACGGCGGTAGCATGCAATAGTCTGCCGAAACTGCGGACAATGTCCGCAATACAATCACCTTGATGAAGACAAAAACACAAACCACAACAGGAAAAAACCTGCGATGGGCCAAAGCGCGATGAGGAAACCAACCATAAGCAGCAAAAGGCCTGCAACACACACCTGGCTGGTGGGAAAAATCACCATAAAAATAGCAAAAACACCCAAACAGAAACTGACCAACACCCAAGCACCATAGAGGCAGCTGGACCAGGTGCAGAGGACGAGGTCAACCCCACAAGCACCCCAGATGACCAGCCTGGGAACTTGGGGACAGGGAAGGGTAAGGACAAGAAGATGAGGAAGAGGAAGTTCCGTCCACAGGCGAACATGATCATAGTAACGGAGGTGATGGAACACCATCAACAACTGTTGGTCACCTCCAACATGTCATTGGGCACCAAAAATGGAATATGGCGGGACATTGTGGACAAGGTGAATCCTGACAGGGAGCCCAAGAGGACAATGGACAAGGTCAACAGGCGATGAAATGTCATCAAGCGGCAGACCAAGGAGAAACTCTCCGCCAACCAGAAGGCAGCAACGCAGACTGGAGGTGGGGGCCCAGCGCCACAGCTCGAGCTGGATGACATGGAGGAGCTGATGTCGGCGGTCATCAGTGTGGAGACTGTGGCCGGAGTCGGCGGATCGGACACTGCTCGACAGGACACAACACCACCGCAATAGGGTGAGTGACCACCAGGTACTGGGGATATGGATGGAGATGGGCACAATGGCACACATGCACAATCAAGCAGAGCACAGTGCACACCCACACTGACTCTGGGTCCTCGCTCAGATCTACAGACTGTCACAATGTACACAGCCATGCTGTCTGAATGTCAACATGTACCATGCAGCTACATACATGTGGACACATTGTAATACACCATCTTCCCTTCACATCGCAGGGGCACTGTCAACACCTCCTGTTGAGCAGTCCCAGCCACTCTTCACTGATGACGAGGAGGACAACACCAGCATTGACACCCAAGCCATCCAAGACATCATTGACCTCATCCATCACTCACCTCCAGGATCGGGGCAGCCCAGCTACATAGAGGAGACCACACCCACTACCCAAAGCACCCAGCAGGAGGCACCTACAGCCCAACACTCCCCCAAGACCCCCAGGATCAACACATGGCCTTCCAACGCTGTGTGCTGTAGTGCCAGAGGGAGACCGCAGAGCAGGTACGGTTGGGCTTTGGCAACATGGCAACCAAACTTGATGCCATCCTTGGGTGTGTAGCCTGGCTCCATGGTCTCCAACGAGCCCTGACTGACATCGCTGGAGTCATAACGCAGAGAGAAGAACACCTGTCCGCTCAGAGTGGCTTCAGCGATACCAGCCGTGAGCTGCCTCACATGCAGAGGCTCATGGAGGACATTGTGTGGATGAAGGCGGAAAGGATGGCAGCCACCGCTGCACATCAGCGGAATGTAGCTGGGATATACCATGACCTGCAGCTCCTCATCATGGCATTGCTGCCGCAAGGGATGGTGATGTTGAATGCTGCTGCCCCCACACCTTCCACATCTGCCGCCTGGTGTGTCTATGTCTCCCTGTGTGGCAGGCCTAACTACTTTGACACCTGATGTGTCAGTGGCACACAGGGCGGTCGACAATCCACCTCCAGCACCTGATGTGTCAGTGGCACACAGTGTGGCCGACAATCCACCTCCGGCACCTGAGGTGTCAGTGGCATACAGTGCCACAACCGGTACAGCAACACCCACAGGTGGGGCAGGGCACACATATGGGGACGAGGACATGGATGGGCATGTGATCAGAAGGACTCAGTAGCATTAATTTTGGCTACCTGGCCTATGGTGGAGAAGTGTGGCTCACTGGTTAGAAGAGGCAGACCTGGATGCAGAGGTCAGCCCGGGACCAGGGTTCAATTCCCGGCTCGGCGGGGTCTTGAATCCTAAATTGCCCACAGACTCGACAATTCTCGCTCCGGTGCCTACTCGATTCATGAGTTCACACTCTGCGACTCTGGGCAATAGCTTGCTTAATCTCCACAACGGCCCCTCGCGGCGGGATGCCTGGCTTTCACCTTGCAGATACCCTGCTGGGGTTATCTCGCAGGGGAATACCAGGACGGGTTCCCTAAGCAAGCGCTTAGATACCGGGTCGGTGATTTGCGCTATATAAATACATGTACATGTACATTTACATTTACATTTACATTTATTCCTGGTTTGGTCCTGCACATGGCCTCATGACCTTTCACTGACCCCCGATTTACTCAGATGCACTCACCTTGGACAGGGTCATGGACCGCCACATCCTGTTTGATGACCAATGACACGGCGACAAGACTGTGGACTGCACCCCTCCTCTTCTGCAGTACTTTTCTTCCACGGATGGACTCTGGCTGACCTTCCATGGGCCCATAAAGTGTAGTGTATTCAGCAGTGTCCTGTACCGCTCAAGCTGCGGAACTGCACTGTATATGCAATAAACATCCAGTGACGCACTGCTGTGTCATGTCTTTCATCATTCATGTATGTATGTGTGGATGAATGTAGGGACAGTGATTTCCCTTACGTCAATGATGCTCATCCTGTGGGATGCCAGTAAGAGGGTGCTACCTAGCAATTTCTGTCACAGGTCCAGTGGACGCCACAACAGGGACATATGCATCAGCCACTTGTCCGGACATGGACTGAATCACGCCCAATGCCCACGCGTCATTTTGCAAGCCCTGTTCTGGCGTACGGCAGGCTAGAGCACTCTCCTCATGCTCCCAGGGGGGCCTCATTGCTACCAGTCGCAGGCGTACTCGCTGGTGGTGTGCAGGTCACTGGTCTAGTTGTCAGCATGTCACAGCCACTCCCTGAGGGCAGGTTTGCACGCATACCACAACCACCCAGTATAGGCGTCACAGGCCATGTGACCCCACAAATATAAGGGTCCAACAACTTCACATACCCTTCTGCCAGTGGCGACTGGATGGCATACCCGAGGCCTTGAGGCTGTCGTGGGCCTACCACCATGTGGCAGAGACTGGGGTTGAACAGGTTTTGTGGTACACGCGGCATTGCAGCCTGCACAGGCCTACAACCCCGCCATGAGACGCTGACTGGGGTTGAACAGGGTTTGCGGCACGGCGCAGGCAGGCACCGGCACAGGCAGCCTGCCCTGGGATGCTGACTGGGGTTAGACAGGGTTTGTGGCATACGCTGCATTGCTGCCGGCACAGGCACCCCGCCACGGGATGGTGACTTTGGGTGTACTGAGTTATTGGCACCTTGAGCTGCTGAGCGGGTGTGCAGCCTGCGAAGATGCAGCATCCCGGCGGTCCGGACTGCTCAAGATTTGCGTGCCTTGCTGGACCGCAGTTTAGGCAGCACCAGCGGGCTGCGCGGGCCTACCACCACTTGGCCTCGCTTCTGGGAACACAGAGTTAGTGGCAACCATTTGGCTGAGTGGCTGCGCAGGCTGCGATGTTGCTGGGTACCCTGGTTTGCCCTATGCCATGGTGTAATCAAGTCCCAGCACCAGGCGTGAGAACCGGTGGCCAGCGCAGCGTGGATGCATGGTGTGGAGGGTGCCATGTCTGCGGGCCCCGGACTTGGGGCTTGTGGCTTACAGCGGCACGTGGTGGGACCTGCAGTCTAGACGCCGGTGGCAGAACGTGTGCTGTGAGGCCCGGGTGTGCCTGGGAGGGCATGCTCTGATGGGCGGTGGGAGAGGCTGGGATGCCTCTGCCTGGGTGTGCATGGGCGGTTGGGTGATGTTGTCTTGTGCAAGTGTGTGTACTGTGCGAGTCATGTCTCTGGACTATGTTTCAGATGACAGCTCAGATGTATGACCTGGTGTACTGCTATACATGCCGGCAAGTGGTTGGAGACACACCTGTGGCAGCAGGTGAGCAGTGTGGCCTGGGTGCGCAGGGTCATCTCTCTCTCTTTCGCCCCTTCTCCTCTTCTCTCTCTCTCCCCTTCTCCTCTTCTCTCTCTCTCTCCCCCTCCCTTCTTCTCTCTCTCTCTCTCTCCCCCTCCTCACCTCTCTCTTTCTCACCCCCTCTCTTCTCTCTCTTCTTTCTCTCTTTCTCTCTCTCCCTCTCTCTTCTTCTCTCTCTCTCTCCCCCCTCTCTACTTCTCTCTCTCTCTCTCTCTCTCTCTCTCTCTCTCTCTCTCTCTCTCTCTCTCTCTCCCCCTCTTCTTTTCTCTCTTTCTCTCTCTCCCCCTCTCTTCTTCTCTCTCTCTCTCTCTCTCTTCCCCTCTCTTCTCTCTCTCTCCTTCGCTCTCTCTCTGTTCTTTGTGTGCGCAGGACACACCTTCTCATCATGTTTTTTTGTCTCCAGGCTGTGACAGGCGGAGTGTGTCGAGCGGAGCCACCATGTGTCTTCATTTAATGTATGTGTTAATTTCAATAAAGTTTCATTGTTTGCTTCAAAAGTGAATGTGTGATGCTCATTTCTGTGACCACACATGCCAGTCACCAGTTGTGTTTGTGCGACATCCGGTGATTATTTTGTACATGTTTCAGTGTAGCTGATGTGGCATGTCTTTGTTCGGGTGCCAGGGAGGGGTGGTCCTAGGGGTGGTGTCAGTGGGTGTTGTGGCCCTCTTGGGTGTCCGTACTGCATGTTCAGTTGCCCCATGGCATCTGTTTGTCTTCAGGTGTGGCTGTGGGCTGTGCTCCCTTTTGTGATAAAGGCTGTGGTCCGACTATACACCAGGTCAGAGCAGGTGTTAATTTCCTGCTGCTAGCGCGCCTTATCGCATGTTTTGTGTTCTTATCGCCGATCTGGCTGGTCATTGTGAATATTGAGGTGTGGTGTTGTCGCCGCTTATTGCACGGAAATGCCCACTCTGCATCTCATTAGAGATAGTTGCGGGGTCCTCTGTGGTGATGTTTCCTGTGGCTGCTATCACGGGAAAACTGGTGCTGTATATTGTTAGGACCAGTTTGTGTATGATAGGGTGACTTCATCACGACTTTGACTGCGATACAGTGCTGTTAATTCGGTGATGGCTCCTTGTGAATATGCCCCTTGGAGTTAAAACAAACTGCAATGTTTGTCTTTAGGTGTGGCTGTGGGCTGTGCTCCCTTTTGTGATAAAGGCTGTGGTCCGACTATACACCAGGTCAGAGCAGGTGTTAATTTCCTGCTGCTAGCGCGCCTTATCACATGTTTTGTGTTCTTATCGCCGATCTGGCTGGTCATTGTGAATGTTGAGGTGTGGTGTTGTCGCCGCTTATTGCACGGGAATGCCCACTCTGCATCTCATTAGAGATAGTTGCGGGGTCCTCTGTGGTGATGTTTTCTGTGGCTGCTATCATGGGAAAACTGGTGCTGTGTACTGTTAGCACCAGTTTGTGTATGATCGGGTGACTTCATCACGACTTTGACTGCGATACAGTGCTGTTAATTCGGTGATGGCTCCTTGTGAATATGCCCCTTAGAGTTAAAACAAACTGCAATGTAAAGCATACACAAGGGTTGCAAATTGGTATATAGGAAATGATTATGTTACGAGAGAGAAACTTATAAAATGTACTAAAGAATATAGAACAAAAGTAACTTGCAAATAGAAATGTATAAAATACGATAATGAAAATGCTTAAAATAAAATTATTCTTGCTTATGTTTCCTTTGAATATGAAAAATCATATTAGAAAAGTGATTGTTTATACTTTTAAAGATTGAAATCAGACTATGATTATGAGTTTAATTGAAATGATTTTCTTCTTATATCGTTTCTTATGCATTCTCTATTTTCTTATATAATATTAATAATGGTGTGTTTTATTCTTTAGAAAATTATGATTTGTTGGTTTTTCTATGAAGACCTCAAAACTTAGTGTGTTTTTTTTTGTTTTCCAACAGAGACAACAGAATAATGTATTTTGTCCTTATTCCCTAAAATACTGATCTATTTGCTTTAGTTAACGCATGTTTATCTCTAGAATTTCCTTCTTACGGTTAGAGTATTTTCTCTATGAATAATTGTATCTAACCCTGCTCGCAGGCAGGTTGCTCCCAATGCTGCTGCATGGCTCTGCCTGTATTGTTTTTGCCTAATCTTGTATTCTACCCCTGTACCTAACTTGCTTTCTTGTCAAATCTCATGTACACTTGCACTCTAGTTTAAACACAGTTTATTAGTTGTAGCGTGCTCCAGGGTATACCCTCCGTCGAGTACTTCTGTTAAACCATGTCAAAGCGTGCCCCTTAATTGAAGAACGTCCCCTGGTCACTGCACTTTCCCCCTCCTGGGGTTGCAAAAATCTTCAATGAATTTAGTACAACTGTTTCATTCCAGAATTAGTCATTTATTTCATTCTGTTCATGAGTTATAATTCATTCAATTATTTATTTTCTCCATATGTTGTAAATGTAAATGTAAACTGATATTTGTATAGCGCACTACTCACCCGCAAGGGTCTCAAGGCGCTTGTACGAATACCACTGTGGAACCCATCCTGGCTTTCCCTGTGAGGCGTCCACTCCTGGGCACCCCCAAGGTGGAGGCCAGGCATCCTTAGCGTTGTGGGGGCAGTTGTGGAGATTAAGCAAGCTACTGCCCAGAGTTGCAGAGTGGCGCGAATTATCAGGTCCATGGAATTTTTGAGCCCAAGACCCGCCGAGGTGGGGAATTGAACCCTGGTCCCGGGCTAGACCTTTCCATCAGGGTCTGCCGCTCTAACCATTGAGCCACACTTCTCCTATGTTGGAGGTCTCCGAAAATATCAAAGGTACGCTGGATCGAAGGGGTAAAGCAGTTTTGATACTGCTGGACCTCTCAGCAGCTTTTGATACCGTGCCCCATGGACGACTACTTCAGAGATTGGAGGACTGCGGGATTGGGGGCAAAGTTTTAAGGTGGTTCTCTTCCTTTCTGAATGACCGTCAGCAGATGGTTTGGATGCCTCCCTTTACAGTGGACATCCCGGCACTGAGTGTGAGAGTGCCCCAGGGCTCAGTGTTGAGCCCTACTCTTTTTAATATTTATATGTCGCTCTTGGCCCTGCTGGCTGAGAGCTTAGGGGCCAAAGTTCCCACTTGTGCGGATGATTCACAACTGCTGTGTAGTATCTTGTTATTCTCTATGCTTTCGCTCTCTACCTCTATTGGAATGTTGATGTGATGCATCTATCAGAATGTTGGTGATCTGCCTGACAGATTACAGTTGGCTGGGCTGAGCACCATGTTGGATGCTCCTGGTGGGGTCTCCCTTTACATCTTGGAATAAAGCATCACCTAATAACTACTTCACATGTGGACTTCTCATCATTACATTCATGGCGACGATCTAAAGAAAGAACCTACACCTGTCAAGTCTGGAAGTACTTCAAGCTGTTTGAAATTAAGAAAAGAAACTACAAACCAGGAAAGGACCTCCTGCAACAAGAAAAGTTACCCCAACTGCCAGCATGACCCCACCAGTGACCTACAACCGGTTGCCCACAGCAGTCTGGCAGTCGTCCTGTGTAACAGTGAGTCTACTAATTTTAAATTGGAGCTGTGCCCTGACTTTGGGTAAGACTGTTTCTTTTGACTTTGGGACTCACGCTGTATCCTCACATGAGGGTAAGCCTTTTATTGGGCAACTTTGCATTTTGTCCTATTTACAAGGAGAGACACTGTCCTATTTACAAGGAGAGCCACTGTCCTATTTACAAGGAGAGTTTCCTTTGTGCTGTTTTGGAGCTGTACCATCAAGAAAAAACTCTTATCTTGTCAGTTCCTGGCTCATCCTGTGTTGTGCCTTCACATGAGGGTAAGGATTTTATTGGGCAACTCTGCATTTTGTTCTATTCACAAGGAGAGACTACCTTATGCTGTGTTGGAGTTGTAATGGTTAAACCAGATTTGTTATGCTCCTTGCCCACACTTGAGAATAGGTATTGTTTTCATCTACTCTGTTTGGGGAAGATTTGTGTCTGATCTACTATGGATATTTGTCCTCCAGTGACTTTCATTTTTGAAAATTGATTTTTTTTAAAGTTTTTCTTTGCCCAGGGGAAACTTTTCGCTGCAAGACTGGCTCAATGTTTTCAATAACGTTCTGAATTTTTTTTTTCCGCTTTATCACCATGAATTGTCAATGTTTAGTTTTGGTGTGGTGATTTATTGTTGAGTACATTAATTTTGCCTATATGGGGGAGCAAAATTTCACTGTAAATCGAGCCACTGCAGCGTTTGTCAGTTCAACCGTCAGTTTCCTTATTTTAAACGTGCAGCTCGTGTCTTACATTGTGCACGCTCTCACCTGGTGACTTCAACGGAGTTTCTGTGACGCTGCCTTCTTCAGAGCTTCTGACGTCCCGTCTCCTCTGCCCGATCTCCCGATGTGATTTGGTCTGAGGAAGCGCCGTGAACCACCCTGCTTTGCGTCACCGTGCGTGCCGCCATGTTTGTTTTTGGAGCCTCTGATGTTTTCCAGCGCTGCTTATTTTATCTTCCTCAACGTCATTCGGAGTTCCTTTTCTATTTCAACCATTATAGCTGTTTTCTTTTCACTCGTTCACTCATCGTTATGCATCAGACAGCAAGACAAGTGAGCTCTGTCGTCAATCTAAGGTGCTGTTCTTTTTCTTCCTGAATATGACTGAGTCTTACGGAGCTCCGTGATAACTTTAAGGTACTGTGGTTTTCCTTCATGTATATGCCGGAATACAGGAAGCGAAACTTCAGTGTGTTTTCTTCATCTTATTGTGGAAATTTTTCTCGGGAGCAAGGATCGAGCTCCAGCGCTTAAGATTTGTTTGAATGCCTACATGTGAACTATGTTGGTTAATTGAATATTTTCCTACTGCTGTTCATTTTACATATACATCCTATTAATCTTTAGCTATTCTGTACCTGCATTGGTTTTTGTTTATGCCACATTGTTATGCTTTGCACACAACACACATGTTCCTGCTTGTGCAATACAGTGTTTTGTCTTTTACATTTGCAGTGGGTTTTAGTCCCAGCTTCTCTTTTTATTACATGCTTTAGTTATTTGTTTTTGGGTTGGGTCCTGTTTTCATTTACTTGCAGTGGGTTTTAGTCCCATCTGCTTTATTTTCGTTGTTCTTGCAATGGGTTCCTCAGTCCCATTTCTTTGCTGTGGGTTTCAGTCCCACCTGTTTGTTCTGCTATGGGTCCCAGTCCCATTTGCTAACAGTTACTGTGGGTTTTAGTCCCATTTGTCTAATTTTCAATGTTTTCGCGATGGGTCTTAGTCCCATTCGCTTGTAGTGGGTTTTAGTCCCATCTACTTTATTTTAATGTTTTGCGTTGGGTTCCAGTCCCATTCACTTGTAGTGGGTTCTATTCCCATTTTCTTGCAGTGGGTTTTAGTCCCACCTGCCTATCTTAACTGCTTTGTGATGGGTTCCAGTCCCATTTACTTGCAGAGGGTTTTAGTACCATCTGTTTATTTTAAATGATTTGCGATGGGTTACAGTCCCATTTGTTTGTAGTGGGGTTTAGTCCCATCTACTTAATTTAAAATTTTTGCAATTGGTTTTCTTGTCCCATTTTGCTGTTGTGGGTTTTAGTCCCACCTGGCATTTTGTCAGTTGTCCTCACGGACCTTGTTTATTTTTGTCGGTGTGTGTATTTTTAGTCTTCTTCAGTGGAATTATGCTAGGGTTTTAGTCCTATAGCACTCTTATTTTGTTTTCATTCACATTTAGGTTTTAAAAGTTTTACATCATATTTCGCTTATGCCTACTATTTATGTGCATTTATGCTTTTTATGCTAAATATGTTCATTTTTACTTGTGTTCAGATCCTATGTATTTTTATTGCTACTTTTTGCACTATTATCTCTTGCATTACGTTACTGTATTTTGCTTTGTGGTAATAGTGTGTTGATGAGGTTTCTCTTCTAATTTTCCTCATCTTCTCGTAATGTAAGTTTCTTTTGTTCTTTCTCTTTTCTTTTGCCTTCCTTAATTTTCTTCCTTTTAGTTCTGTAAGAAGAGAGGATGGTTGATATGGTCTAAAAAGGGTGGATGGTTTATACGTTTTTTTCCATTCTTCCCTCTTGTTCTCTTTCTTAAGGTGTTTTCTCCTTTCTGTTCTTCTCTTTCCGCCTTTGCTCATTTTACTCGCTTTCATTTTCTCCTGTTCTCCGTTCCTGTTTTAAGCTTTTTGTTTTCTGTTTAAGGAGAGAGGATAATGTAGTATCTTGTTATTCTCTATGCTTTCCCTCTCTACCTCTATTGGAATGTTGATGTGATGCATCTATCAGAATGTTGGTGATCTGCCTGACAAATTACAGTTGGCTGGGCTGAGCACAATGTTGGATGCTCCTGGTGGGGTCTCCCTTTAGATCTTGGAATAAAGCATCACCTAATAACTACTTCACATGTGGACTTCTCATCATTACATGCTGTTCACTTATGAAAAAGGGAAGCACTTTGATGAAAACCAAATACATCTATGCTTAAAGGCTGTGTTTAATTGGTACCGGGAAAACCAGTTATCTTGCAATTCTGCTAAAACAGAAATTATATTTTTTGGTCATACCACAGCAGATGAATGGCGAAAATGGTGGCCATCGGATCAACTGGCTCCTGTTAGCCCTGTCACGACAGTTAAGAACTTGGGAGTGATGATGGACTCTGATCTCTCCATGAAGACAGAGTGGCTGGAACGTGTTTTAGGATGTTAAAAATAATGAGGATTTTTAAGCCTTGTTACCAGCGGCCCATAGAAAGACAGTGGCCCAGGCCCTGATAATGTCTAGGCTGGATTATGCTAATGTACTCTATTTGGGCATTCCTGAGTACTTATTAAACCGTCTTCAGATTGTCCAGAATGCTGCCGTTAGAGCAGTTTCTATGGCGGGACGTAGAACCCACATGACGACTCATTTGAAATTACACCATTGGTTATCGGTAAGAAACAGAGTGGTCTTTAAGGCACTTGTGTTGGCCTTCATGGCGTTGAATAACAGTGGGGCCCAGTACATCAGGAAAAGAACTGCACCCTATTACCCTGCCAGGGCCCTGAGATCATCTACCGAACATTTGCTGCGGGTGCCTAAATTCAGCCGGACCAGGATGGGCGGTCGCTCCTTCCAGGTGGTAGTGAGCAGAATATGGAACAGGCTCCCGCTGTCTTTAAGACAAGAAGGAGACCTTTTGAGCTTTTGCCGCCAGCTGAAAACCTGGTTATTCCATCAATAATCTAGGGGGAGTATGAGTAGGAGGGAACGTTGGGCTCTCCCCCAGGGTTTTTCACTTAAACTTTCCTAGCGCCGGGACACTCTTCGGAGTAGCCATGTGCTTGCATAAATACCCTATTACTTTAACATTAACAATCTCCAGTCTCCTCTCCAATGCATTTCGGCTAGTAGCCTTCATCAGGGAGATGTTGTCTGTAAGTAAATTAATGCTATAAGTACATGAGGACCAAAGCACGTAGAACAAACTGTAACTGTAAATGACTAAGGTCTACTTAATAATCCAGTGAGTATATATATCCAATGGTGATGTGAGGATAAAAAAAATAATTTTCCAAATCGTGCACTTACATAAATATTCAGTGAATGTTATTAAAAAGGGGCCAAGGCGGTGTGTTCACGTAGTTGTATGTGATTTAATGTGAGGCCGTTCGACCGGTGAAGCCTATTGTGCACGACACGATCTTAATAAATACTAGTTCGCCGGTAGAGTGTTAAAAAAAACTAAGGTGCCATCCAACTTTTATTGCAACTGCGGTTTAAATGCAATATTTACATTGCAGACATGCCGCCTCGTTTCTAGCGTGCCCGATTAATCCTAACAAGTCTCAGCAAAAATATTTACTGATAACGGGCTAAAAAGTGCAATGGAAAGTAAGTGAATTTACTAGAGATGAGAACAGACGGCGTCTCCTCCCATCGCTATGGGGCTTGTATGTTCATGACAATAGTGAAAGGACTATGTAAAGGTAAACATGGGGGCCATATTGAAATGTGTTGTTAGTGAAAGTCAAAAGTGAACAAAACCGTAATGCGAGTGCGAATGACCTATGTGATGTGTATATTCGAGAAAAATTATAGATAATTCACCACATTAGATAAAACATCTCATTTGTTATTCAAAGAAAACAAGGAATTATGCAATTCATTATGCTCTCAATTTCAAAATATAAGGGAAAGCAAACTCAGTGTTACCATGAAAAAGGTCAAATAAGATTTATATCTATAAATAGCAACTGTACTCCACCCTATCATTCATTCCCATGGGTTTCATGGTTTCAAGTTTATAAATCCATTAATTCTCTCTTTGTAACAAGTTCTTATTATTTTCCACTCCTTCTCTTTTGGTAACAAGTTCCAAAATGGTGTATCTTAGTTGACTAACATTGTGCGAAGCTCCGCAGAAATGACTGGCTACTGTAGATTTCATCATTTTGTTTCGACTATTGGATTTATGTTCATTCAGCCTGACTTTAATTTTTCGTTCCGTTTTACCTACAAATCCCAGTCCGCAGGGACATTTTAGTAGGTAAATAACGTTCATGGAATCACAAGTTACAGACACTCTCAATTTTATTTTGTAGCCTTTACTCGGATGAGTGATAGAATTACCTTAGATGATACTGTTACAATGGCTACAGTTATGACAGGGTACAGTGCCCCGATATGTTTCTTCTGATATCTGTTCTCTTTGTTTGAGTTTGAAAATTAAACTTTTCAAAAAAGTTAAGGCAACATAACCTCACACAGAAGGAAAAAGACACTTTCCACAGGATCACCAAAAATCCCAAAATTATCTGCCAAAAGGCGGATAAAGGAGGAGCAATAGTGATATTAAACACTACACATTATGAGCAGGAGGTTGCATTACACCTATCAGATGACACCATTTATCAACCTTTGGAAATGAATCCCACTGAACAATTTGCCAGACAATTAAGTTTGTATGAATCTTGAATTGCATTTTTTAATTGCGATGTGTATCTTGTCTTTGTCTCTCTCTCTCTCTCTCACTCTCCCCTCATAACAGTTATTGATTTTTGATGAATTTGCCATGATTTGCATGTTCCATTGTGGATTTACCTGTTATCATTTGGATTAACAAAAAGTTCTGAAAATACTTATATTCTTGTGTATTGACCCTTCTTATTTGATGATTTGGATGAAAGTACCTCGATAAGTATACAGAGTTTGTCTTTATTGATGTGATTTATTGACATGATATGTATTTTTGACTGTTGTAGTTATTTAAGTATTTTCTTCATTACAGGTTCTCATAAAGGAAATAGCATCTGTCTCTAGTTATCCGAGTCCCTATTAGCTCTTACAAAGATCTATCAGAGGACCTCATGATTTGTAAGTGTTTATAAAGTTTCTATGGGCCCAAACTCTTGGCTTTGCAAAAGATTATATAGTTTGATTAATGATATATTGGATGTTTGGGAATGACTGTAAAATTTACACTCCTTCTGCTGGATCAAGGTTAAATCACCATCTTCTGGCCTGATCTATTTTAAAAGCCAGACTCTATGTCCAGAGGGGTTAATGCATTTACATAGTAGCTATCTTTGCTCATTTTGCCTGTTCTGGATTGAAGGATATGGTTCTATCCAAATTCGATTTTCCTCTAATCTGGAAATACAGTGGGTACATAAAGATTATACTATTGTTTAGTTAATTAGTCTACCAATCTTTTTTTTAGGAAATCAGATGTTCACTGATGCTCAAGCAACTTTAGAAATCTACTAAAATTAGAATACATGATTACATCACCCTTGAGAGAGCTGTATATATGTTTTGAAGTTCTCGGTTGGATTCATAAAGGTAAACTTATACATTTGTGTAAGTTTACGCTTTTTCAGTATTAAAAAAATTGTATTTTAGCAGCATTTTTACAAGTGCAGTGGCTCCGGATGGAGGCCGAGAACTCTGTACATAAAATGTAAGTTAACCTTTGTGAATCAGGCCCTCTGTTTTTCTCTTGTACAGGCACCGGTACTACTCAGACATTTATATGCTTAACTCGTTTCAGCTGCTGCTCAGAAATAAGGTCTTTTGTTTGGACAACAGACACTTAAGTACGAAAAGAGAACACATACATTGTACATTTCATGCAGATTATAAAACAAGATTGGAGATCACGTATCAGAATTTATTGACGATATATTTCTTTTGTAAAATCAGTGGACAGAACATCTCCTCATAAAGACTAATATTCACACAGGAAAATCCTGAGGTGCATTACAACCTCAACCTATGTGTCTTAAAACATATTGTACTGACCCCGGTAATGATAACCTGTGGTTTCAGAAAATATATTGTGGCTCCCAAAAAAATGTAGGAGTACAGGATGTAGTTCCATGGAAGTGCACTTTTAGTACTCAAAGATGTCTTTGTGAATCAGGCAAAAAACTTTCAGATTCTTAGTAAAGTGCAAAAAGGGTAAAGTTCTTTCTATTTATACACATTGTATATTAGCATTTCCTAAATAGTCCCATTGTTTTCTCATTCTGGATGTTTTGGGTTCAATTCACAAAGGCATGTGAGAGCATGGAAGAGTAAATAAAAGAGCCCTACAATAATTCGATTTTAGGCCCTCAAAAATGCCCTTGCAAAGAGGCTCCAGTAAATTTCCGTTTGTAATTTCCCATTCTATGATCTCGATCCTTGTGCAGTTAGATTAGGGCCTCTCAACATACTGAAATCATCAGGGGCTATGCTAGGAAAACAGGCACACTCCTCATAAGCATATATTTTTTTGCTTAAAAAAATATTCAGGTGTATATTTGTTCTTATGAAAATTGCAGAGAAAGTGCAAATGCACTTGCTAACTTTTGTTTTCCTCATCTATTCAAGGGGAAAAAGTTATGCAATGGAGGAACACTTTCCTCTGCTCTTTGCGCCTACCACTTTTTGGAGAGTTCATTGCCCATTCCCACCCTGTACAAATTTTAGTCCTACCATTGACAAGAGTAAATCTCTGACTATTCCCATAGTGGAGTTAGGTTGTTACAAATTAAAACCTTTCAGCAGTTATGCCACAGGTACACTGCACAAGCTATTTTTAAGAAAGTATAAACGTGGTGCTTTAAATCTCCTGAGGTACAACTCTAACCACCCCACTATGACACTGTTAAAATATACAATTTAGGGAAAAGTACTCCACATGTATCAAGTTCTTTGTAGCAGATTAAAAAATAAACCAGCTTGTTCATCACATGAGTAATAAAGTTCATAACACAGTATCCTCGCTCCAAGGATCATTGAAAGAATTCTGATTCTGATCTTCAATTATAGAAAATAATCTTCAATAGTTAATTTGCATATCTTTTTACAAACGGCACGCCAGCCCAGCCAATGCATTTCATCCCCTTCCGAGACTTCATCAGGGTTGGATATTCTGTAATGACGTTTATTCACAAAGCCTCTCTTCACAATCAGTCTATCTAGTTATTGTATGTCTCATTTAATCCTGTAATTCTGTTAAGTTCACTAGTATGCATGACTTCCAGTTTCATTCTGGCAGTGACATGATTGTGGGTGTACGCAAGCATTCAGGGCATTTCTGCTTTTGAATTCCTATTATTATGAAGGCAAAATGTGGTTTTATACTTACATTTCCACTTAGTTTTGTTAATCAGACCCAATAGTTGACTTGTAACTCCAAAAGAGTCAACCCCATTTTAATGCACTAGTTGTCCTAATTCTTTAAATCCCTTTATGTTGTCATTCGGGATGGATTATTGTCAATTACCTCTAATGGGTTCTACTCCGCCTGAATCACTTTTGCACATTCTTATTAGATTAGTATTGGAGATTGGGTTACTGGTTGTAGGGAGTGACACCCTCCTCAAGCAGCATTTACAATTCGTGTCAGGGTAAAACAGGAGCAAACCCCAAGAGGTAATGTGGAAAGTATTTATGAAGCACTTCAAACAGTAGTAAAATAAAAAAAGACACAAGAAAAATCCACCACCAATTTAGAAAAGAGAGTAAATAAAATATATTATTTGTTACCAAAATAACAAAAATCCAATCAGTAGATCTGAAGAATGCAATTTCAAGGATCTCAGGTACGGATAGCACCTAAAAGCTCAAACACCACTTATGGTTTTCTGGCTGTGCGAGACTGGGTGAAAGTCACAAGTTCTGGCTGACTGTAATGGAGTGCAAGCTGGAGCAGGGTCCAGGTTAGTGCAGCTGAAAGGGTTACCTTCAAAAGTCATTGGAGCGGGAGCTCAACTGATTCCACATCAAGGGTCCAGGACCTGCATGGCACTTTTTGAGGACCAGGGACTCAATCAAGCAGGGCTCAGGCAGTTTTAGTTGCAGGTCCAGGAAGTCAGCCAGCTAAGCATATGCAGAAATGCCTCTAGAGATTGGTATGTCTCTGTAGCTCAGAAAAAAAGGTAAGCTGACCCCTAGAGTAACTTTAGCCTAGGAAGAAGGGTGCAGGTCCAGTATTCCTTCTCAGCCAGTAGGACAGCAGGCAGCAGCAGGCCAGCAAAGTAACTGGGTAGCAGTTTAGCAGTCCTTCTGGCAGAAGAGCAGCACAGTAGTCCTTCTGTGGTATAGACAGGTTCAGAAATATATTGAAGAGTTGGATCTGAGGGTCTAATATTCTTGCTGGTGCCAGCTTTGCAGTAGGAAAAGGTTCTGGAGGTTTCCACCCCCTCGCCTCAGCTTGTATGAGGGCATAAAAGACTAGTTTCAAACCCTCTGTGAGTGTGCTTAGGCAGAGGCTTTGTGATGTGCAAGTGTGGTAAGTGACATCTTCTCCCTCTCATAAAGTCAGAAAAGGGCCCTTCTGCCGACACCTATTCCTCCTTTGTCTCATTGTCTGGGAGCAATACACAAAGACTAGCTTCTAGCTACACCTAGTCATGCGTTCCAGGATACAGGCTAGAGACTGCGGGCACCAAATAATTAGGACAAGAAAATGACAACTTTCTAAAAGTTGCATTTTTAGAATTGTGACTTAAAATCTGACTTTACCATTAAAGAGGGCATTAAAGTACAATTCTTTAGACAGCAAACTTAGCATTTCTAGCTGCTCCCATTCAAAGATTATCACTTAGCAAATGAAATAAGGTAACCCAAGGTTATCATATGGAAGAGGCAGGCCTTTTAGTAGTAATAAACACATGTAAAAGGACATGTAAAAGTTAAAAGTGCATGCCCAACTTTTTAAATAAACTGCACCCAGCCTTATGGGCAATTTAGGACCTACCCTAAGACGGAGTGAATATATGTATGAAAGAGAAAGTTTTAGGCCTGGCAATATGTTTATTTTACCAGGTTGAACTGGCAGTTTAAAATGCACATGCAAGCTGCAATGGCAGAGCTGAGACATGTACAAAAGGCTGCTTAAGTAGGTGGCACAATCAGTGTTTAATTCAAATGCCATGGATACATTTAGTAGCACTTTGCTAGGAACATACAAGTAAATTAAATGTGCCAATTGGGTTAAGCCTATTTAACCATATTTTAGGAAGTGACAACACATGATTTATTGCCATTTTTAAACAATATTACAAACATTTCAACACAACTAGCCAGTTACACTTGTGCACATGTTCGGTTATACCTCATCTCACCACTATAAATATAATTGTTATTGCAAACATGCACGTTCCTTACCAGGATTCATGATATGGTTTAAAACGATCCCAATATTACCACATTAGTTCAAATTCGTGTGGTATTATACAGTCCACTACACCCTCCCTCAATGCAGTTTGCAGATATGCACTCACAGCAGTGCAACAGGTGTCCAATGTATGCTATACGGTTACCACAAAACCATACCCATCCCCAGGTTACCTGTGTATGTCTACGATGCTGCAGGTGCCTCTGACGTACCTCCCTCCTCCGCCTGTCGCTCTCGGGCCCACAGTGCAAAAGGCTCCCATATATCTCTAGGTCTAGATGCCAATGGCATCAGCTCCCAAAAGATAGCCAGCTGCGAATTCCCGAATCCCACTTCCCGTAGCCATTCTTTCCTAGAAGGGGCCCCCTTCCTCCCCCAGTGCATGGCCACTTGGCGTTTAGCGAACAGGAGTAGCATAGTGCGCAGCTTCCGAACTTTGACTGGCATATCCTTCTCATAGCCCAGCAGGCCTTGTAAAGGGTGCAGATCATCCCCTACACCTTTTATCTGATGATTCGTGGTGAATACTTTGGACCAGAATGACGACAGCTGTGGGCAGTTCCATGCCATGTGTAAAGAAGTAGCAAGGGCAAAGACACATCTCCAAAAGCTCTCATCCTATTTCAGTCCCATGCAAGGTCTGAGTCCTATAAAACCTGTGAAGGTACTTAAAGTATATTAAGCGGAGCTTATAGTTGGGAGACAGGGCCATGAGTTGGCTGTAGCAGTAGGCCCATTGCTCCTCTGTGAGTGGAGTGGGCAGGTCCCCATTCCATGCCTAAAACGCCCGTGGCTGCATCAGTGGGGCCGAGTCTTGCATGTGATTATAAATTCTTGTAATTAGACTGCGCGGCAAGGTTGACTTAAGCACGCTCTATAAGGCAGGCAGGGCCGGTGGGAAACTAGGGAAAGTGTTGTGTATTGCCAAACATGTGGCTTGGAGTTTAAAATATACAAAAAGCTTTGATAACTATACTTCCTGTCCGTCTGTGGGATCCGGTGTTCTATCCTATACACCCCGTCAATACCCCTCGCACATACCCCGATGTTACCTACCATGGGGGAGTCAAAAGTTCCCATGAAATCCGTGCCTACAAACAGGGATCTGAGGGTTTTGAAAAAGGCCTGTGTAAGGGGGATCAGGAAATTGACAAATAAATAGAGTAATTTCGGCAAAACCACCATCTTGGCTAGTGCTATTCTCCCAGCTAAGGATAATGGGAGTCTGGCCCATGCAGTGACCTATCCTTCCAGCCAAGTTATCGCACACCCAAAGTTCATGTCCCATATGTTCTGCATATTTCTGCTGCGCCATATTCCCAAGTAGTTCACCGGCTCAGTTGCCCATTTAAGGGGGAACTCAGTGGATGTCGGGGTGGTATTGTCTGTCAGGGGAGAATAACGGATTTGGTCCAATTCATGGAGATGCCAGAAAGGCCTCCAAATTTGGTATATTCCCAAGGAGTGGAGCTAGATTCATTTCCAGATCAGTGACATACAGTGTGACGTCATCTGCTTCTAGCGAAACAAGGAGACTCCTTGAAGTAAATCCGATGCCTCTGGTGGTGTGGTGTTGTCTAATACATGCTGCCAGAGGCTCCATCGCTATCGCAAAAAGCAAAGGGGATAGTGGGCAACCCTCCCTTGTGCCTCTCGAGATGTCAAATGGAAGTGACAGCAGGCCATTCACCCGATTATGAGCAGAGGACTTTGTATCTAATAAACGAATCAGGTTCAGGAACAGAGGGCTAAACCCCATCCGACTCAGAATTTCAAATAAATGCGGCCACTCAAGCTTGTCAAACGCTTTCATGGCATCCAGGAATACTGCGGCTGCTTGCCAGTCATTGTGTAGATAATGTACTACAGTAAAAAGGTCCTGAGGTTGTGTGATGTAGACCTCCCTGGAATTAGCAGAAGAAGAGGCGGTAACGGATTAGCAACTAAATTCGCAAGAATCTTTGCATCCACATTTTTAAGTGACAGTGGTCTATATGAATCCAGCTCTAACCCTGGGCGTAGTTCGCGTAGTTGCGGTACGTAAAGCTATGCGAAGTGCACTTCGCACTACGTGAACTGCATAGTGCGCTGTACACGATGCCGGATGCTTGTCCGCACTGTGCAATCATTGAAAACAGCATCCCGCACAGTGAGAGCTATCATTTTCTGCCGCTCGAGTAGATTTTTACTCGAGCAGCAGCTTTCTCAACGCGGACTGGTAGTTTCTCATCGCGAGCAGTCGCAGACATACCCGACCACTCGCAATGATAAACCTGACCTCCCTGCGTTGAGAATATCGCCGGGAGGTTTATTTTCCTCGTTTGCGATCGGCAACTTGATGTTGCTGATCGCGAACGAGGAAAAAGTCTCCACGGGATGTCATTTTGCTTGCTCGCAGTCACCAACTTGATGTTGAGGACCGCGAGCAAAAAATGCCAAATACGCTATGCTACACTACGCAATTTTGCACTGTGCTACGTGCAATTTGCGTAGCGCGAAGTAGCACAAACTACGCAAACTTCACGAGCAAAGCATAGTTTGACGTCCAGGGTTATCCAGCTCCTCGTCGGGCTTCCCAGGTTTAAGCAATGTAATTATAATTGCCTCTCGCATTGTCGGTGGCAAAATGCCTGATGTCTGGGCCTCCTCATACAATACTATTAGATGCGGCACCAGTTCTTCCACATAAGTCTTATAGAAGGCGGTGGTTAAGCCATCCAACCCTGGGGCCTTATTCAATGGTAGACTTTTTATGACCTGAGCAAAATCCTCTACTGTGGAGGGGACGTCCATATATTCTCTATGTTCCCGATCCAACCATAATAGTTTTTGGGAGTCAAGAAATGGCTGAAGACCCTCCTGAACAGACTCCTGAGTTGTAGTGTGGAGTACAGAATAGAACTGAGAGAATGTATCTAAGATTTATTTAGGGCGTCTAATCACCGATTGCTGACCATTTTTCAATTCGGAAATGTAAGCCGTGGGCCCAGGGGCACGAAGCATTGTCGCTAGAGTTCTCCCCGGCCTATCCCCCTCGCTGTATTTTCTGTCCTGGGCGTGTTTCCCTAAAAATGTCACCTCACGCTGCACCTCCTCCTCAAATTCCAGGAACTTGTCCTTCAGCAGGGCCATTGTATTAGTATCACAAGAGGAGTAGAATTTTGTTTCCAAATCTTTCATTTGTTTTTCTAAAGATGCCAGTGTGCCTCGTATGGCCTTGAAAACTCCAGCCTGCCGAGCTATGCAATTCCCCCTAATCACTATCTTGAATGCTTCCCGCAGAGACGCATCCTTGCTAACCGAGCCATCATTTAAGGGTAAAATAATCATTGATATCTCCTCTAATCTCTTCTTTGAACGCGTCATCCAAAAGGGCATCTGGTGGCAGAAGCCAATTGAAAATGCGTGGAACTGAGTTTGGCAATGTCAAGTGCAAAAGGCAGGGTGCATGGTCCGACAAGGACCTAGGGAGATGAGAGACATCACTGGTCCATGTAGCCACATCCCAGGACACCAGCCAAAAACCTATTCTGGACTATGCCCTATGGTGTTCAGAGATGCACGTCCCTTCCGTGACCAGCGAGTGACTGTCTCGAAATGTCAACTAGGTCGCTGTCTGCATGGTACCATTCCTATCAAGTTCCTCAATCAGTATAGCATTAAAATCACCTCTCCAGATGATAGTTTCACAATTCGTTGCTCTCACCTGTGCCCAAATATCTTGAAAAAACCAGGGGAGTCAACATAAGGGCCATAGACTGCAACCAGGACTACTTGGACCCCACCCAGAACACCTCGTATGATAAATCTGCCCTCTGAATCTACCTGTATTTCGCTTTCCTTCCTATTGAGGCCTCTTTTAACAAACACTGCCACCCCTCTAGAGTAGGATGAATAAATGGATGAGTACACATGTACCCATCTGTTATGTTATAACCTGGGAAATGGCGTAACCGTGAGGTGTGTCTCCTGCAACACGCATATGTCTATTTGGTGCCTTAGTAAAGAGGAGTGGATGAGCCTAGACTTCCTACGGTAATGTAGCCTCCCGCTGTTCCACGTGAAAAAATTGAGGCTAGTTATGTGGCAGCTGGCAGTTTATAGTGTTCTTTTACTGTAGGAACAACGCATGTATAAATGAATAATATTTTACAATTGTGGTATTCTAAACTGTATCACAATGTACTGGCAAACAACATAATAACAAACCCTTCCCCCAACCCGCCTCCCACTCCAACCCCCATCAGGTTGTAAAAATCACTTCCCAAACATCATACAGCAAAAAAAGAACAACTGTTGGGAGCTCTCCCAGGGGGGCGCAGTAGCGTTGGCTTACTCCCCTGCTGGAACAGGGTGGCCAAGCAAAACTGCAGAAGGCTGAGCTTGTCATTAAACATTTGAAGTGGTGTCAATATACCGCGACAGATGGCCCCATATCATACATCATCAATGAAACCCAAAAATAAACGATCCTAGGTGCACCCCATCCCAACCCAGGGCATAACATCACAACACAGACCTCATGGAGAACAAAATAATCGCAGGTTTAGTCACTGTCACTCAATCAGTCCGCCGACGAGCCAGTCAAGTTGTGGCCCAATTTCAGCTTTTTCCCCGCAATGTGTTTAGCAAACTTCAAGTCAGACTTTGCGTCCGTGAAGAAATGAGCAGTACCATCATGTGGAGCACACGTACTTTAACACTGGTTAGCAGTAGTAAAGTGAACAGAGTCCGAAGGCCAACAAAAACAATAACAGCAAAAATTGAGAAATAATGTTTGGAGGATGACTGCCCAAAGGCTGACAGGTCTAACAGGTTATACAACAAACAAAATGGAGTGTTGTAATGCAACCAAAGTGTCCAGGAAAATAAAACTCTTTCACCTGTATTGTTTTTTATTATCACATAGAAAATGGAGGTTCATCATTGGAACCGACTTCTCTGATGTACTTTGCAGAATGGAGCTAGATAATAATTTTCAAAATTTCACCACATACATGCACCCTTAACAAACTTGTGACAGAGCCCCATATGACTTGTCCTGAGCAACCTCCCCTAATGAGCTCATGCTGTTACTTTGATAAGCAAACACCATCTAAGTGGTGAGGTGCAATTCAACCTGTCAATACATAGACCTTATAAGAAAGGTGAACAACCTTTGAATAACAGTACACCCTGAACTTTCACATTGATGCCACCAAGTAATGTCTGGTGAGCACTAGTCCTCTAGCACCTCATGATCCTAACTCATACTATGTATTGGATGTCATTACATACTAATGGGGAAACCCAATCATGGTGAAAGGACCTGGGTATAGTATGATATGAAAAACAAATGGTCCTAGACTGATTTGAGAAAAAACGGAAAATGAGAGAAATGTATTATATGGGGGCTGCCTGGTTAATCAACCTCTAGTAATCAATACTATTAGATTACAATTATTCAACAAATTCGCACCCTGAAAGAAAGAAGAGAAAAATACAAACTACACACACAGTTTTCTGTTAAATATATTAATTTTTTATATTTCAATAATAAATGCAGAAATAACGGTAAAGACATTACCACGTAGGTTTAAAAGGTAAACAGGTTGCTCAAGGGGAAAAGAGTAGGGGAGAGAAGTGCTCGTGCTTGGAATAAAAAGAAGTGCGATAGGGTATCAAGGTAATTCTTGTTTTTGTTTTGTTATAAAGAAAAAACAGTATAATAAGTCATGTCCACAACATAATTTGTACAACACATTTGTCATCATTCTGTAGGTGCATAAATGCAACATCCGATAATAGGGCAGGGTGATCAAGAGTGGTACAGGCCCTTGCTTTGGGGTAAGCTTCGACGTTTCAACCCGACTTATGCGTAGAGGGTAACTTATGACCTCTGCTTGTGAGTCTTCTTCAGCACAGAGGGAAGTGTGAGGCAACCTAATCCTGGTGCCAGGGGTAGAAATACCAGGTCACTATTCCCATTAGGTGAATAGTCTGCATAATTGCGGACTGTAGCGCTAGGGGCATCCAATTAGATGAAATGTCCACCAGGGTATCAAAAACCCATGAGTACGAACAATGGCAAATTGATCCATAATCCAGTTTGGTTGTCAGTGCTACGTGGAAAAAGCTTCCATGGAGCTCCCACAGAGCTCCCACTAAGTCCCGCATAGCAGGCCACAACGGGTATGGACAGTGGGTAGGCAACCTTGAAGAATTTGTGACTACAGGTTCCACCTCTGCACGGGACTCATGGTGCTCCCACGTCCCCGCTCCTTAGAGAGTGTGGTTGCGTCATTGGCCACGGAAACACCACCTGGCCCCGCAATTTTTCACACTTTTACACTTATAAACACATGCACATAGGTCCTGAAGAAAGCCGGAAATGGATCAGACTGGCTGAAACATGTAGACCTGACCTAATTCTTGGATATAAGAGGCATAGTTTAATCTCCATTGATATCCACTCTGTTTTTAACACTGCCAGAGGGCCCACCATTAAAATACTCACCTGAGTTTAGAGGGATCCAAGAGACACTTTTTACATCACACCACAATAGCACCACTTTGCACACAACACGCATGTAACCAGTTCTGCTGTAAATCGGGTTGGACCCTATAATGAAGCATGCCACCAACTAGGTTGGTGGGTGAGGGTCTTCATAAAAACTTATGGTTTAGCATGAACATTCCTTTACCAAGTGTGTACAAGTTCCCATTGGTAACTTTTTAGGACTGGTGTCAGTCTGTCCTAGGGTGTGTGCTATGTTGTAGCTTTCGCCTCTCTCCTGCTTGGTGGCCCTGTTGTTGCCTCTTTCCAGGCAGTGTCTTTTCTCTACCCCTTAGTGTGGGATGAATCTTTCGTTTCTCCTGGCTCTGGTCCCTCCTTGGGATGTGGTGTGGTCTTCGGGTCTGAGCTGGGGTCTCGTCTTTGCCCTGTCGGTCTTGACCTTACTGTCTCTATGTTTGGCCCCTCGTTTGCCTCTGCGGGTGAGTTGGTGGTGCCTTTCCTGCTTGGTTGTGTAAGGCTCCGGCCGTGGGGGTCTTGGTCCGTCGGGGGTCACCTTTCGGTGCCTGCCTGTGTCCTTGTCTGCTTTTTCTTTCTCTGGTCGCTTTGCACCTTGTTTGGGTGTGTGTCTTTTGGACACTTGTTGCCTGGTGTTGCTGAGGCCCGGGCTGGCCTTCTGTCCTTTTCCTCTAGCCTCTCCTCTGTGCCTCCCTGGTGCAAACTGGGCCTTGGGGGTGGCATGCAGGTGTGGGCTACTTGGCTCCCTCCCTTTCTTCCTGTTGCTTTGTGTTCCCTGTGCGACCTGCTTTTGGCTGGTTCCTGTACCTTTCTCTGAGCCCATGGTGGTTTGGGGTTTTGGAGTTAAGGCAGTTGTACCTGTGTTGCTACTTTCGGGCCTTTGGAAGCACCGTGTTGATGGCATTGTAAGTTGCTGGCATGTCTGTTGGTCAGTCTGCTGGCTTCCTGGATATTTGTGGGGGAATCTGCGAGTCTGGGCCGTAGGCCTCCCTGTTTTTCTCTCCTGTTTTTGCCCTTCTGCGGTTGCTCTTAGGTCTCGCCTATTGTTTTGGTGTCCTCCTTTGTCGTTGTGGCCAGTTGATCGGCTGTTGGTTCCGTTGGGGGTTCCCCCTTCCCTAGTTCCAGGTTCTTGTTTGGTGCCCGGGGGCTTCATCTTCCTCGGTCCCGTGTTTCTCTCCTGTGGTTGGCCCCCAGGTGTTTGGTTGGGGGTGTCGCCCTTGATGGGAGTTGTTTGTGGCGTCTTCTTCTCTGTTTGTTCTTTGTGTTCCCCGGGTCTTGGTGGCCTTCAGGGTTTTGCCTCTCCCCGAGCTTGTTGTGGTGTCTTGGTCTGGTTTGAGGTCTGCTGGGGTCCTACGCTTGCTTTCCATGGGCAGGGTCCTGTTGTTGGCGTCATTATGTTAGGGGGGGTTGCGATTCTGGCCTCCACTTTTCCTTTGTTGGGCAGGGTGCTGGGTGTGTGTCCCGGTGACCCCTGCTTTCAGGGTGGTTGCCTCGGTCCTGGCCTGTTGGCCTGTCCCTGTGCCCCGGGTACTTTTCCAGGCTTGGGGCCTTTGTGCTGCTGTCCGGTGTCTGCACTGGTGTTTGCTGCTGAATGTTCCTGCCCTGTGGCTTGGGCCTCCCCTGGGAGTTTCTGTGGCAGGTTCCTCTTGGCTGTCTATTGCCGGTGCTGTCAGGTTGGGGAGGGGCTTGCTCATGGTCGCTGCCCCCTCCCTTGTTGGTTTGCTCGGTGTGGGCCTGCCCTTGGTTGATCCTCTGTGTCGGTGCCTTGGATCTTTCGGTGGGCACCAACCTCTTATGTCTCTGCTGACTGCTGGTCGCTCCCCTGGTATGTTGGGGTTGGTCCTGTGGTTGGTCGTGTCATTCCTTTGTCTCCTGCCCTGGGTGGGGCCTGTTCAATATCTCCTTCATTCCCCTTGGCTTTCTGGTGAGGTCATTGTGGGTTCTTTCAGCATTGTTTGGTGTTCTTCCCTTGTCTGGAGGGGGTCACTCTCTGTTGTTTCTACTGCTGGGTTCTGGGCGCCGGGTGGTGTTCCTGTCCTTGGCAGCCTTCTCACTGGTTGGGTGCCCTTCCAGGCTTTTTGTGCCCTGTGTGCTCTTCCACTTCTTCTGTCCCTCCTTCTGCTGGATGTTCTGGGGGGCCTGGTTGTTTTGGCCCCTCTGGGGATTCCCTTAGGGCTTGGTTCTCGGTGCTTGGCCTCCTCTCTGACCTTGCCTGGGGATCTTGTGTCCCACTTGGTGTGGCCCTGGCTTTTTGCTGTGTCGGGTTGCTCCAGGTCTACTGTGGTTGGCCTTATCGCTGTCCTTCTGGTGGAATCAGTCTCTGGTCCGTTCTCCTCTGTGGTTGGCTTTGAGGTACCTGGTGTCAGTTGCCTGCCCTTTGGGTAGCAGCTAGTTGGTTTGGCTTCTTGTTTTGGATCTTCCTGGTTGACCCCTGCTTATTATGGGGGTTTTGGCCCTGTTGTTTAGTTGGGGGCATTTAGGGCTGTGTGCTCCTGCCTGTGTTTTTTCTTGTGGTTCTCCCATTTTCTTCTTTTGGGGTTCCGCTTTCGGTGTGGTGTCCCTGGTGTTGGTGAAAGTTCTGAAGGCTGTGTGGTTTGCGTTGGTATTTTCTACTTTGTAAGGAATGGGATGAGGACTGGAGGGAATGGGAGGTAATGCCCTATTACTTACAGTGATCTTCATTACTCCTATTCCTGTTGTCCTCGTCCCATTTCTTATGCCCCTCCCTCCCTCCTGGACAGCTGTCCTTAAGGTTGGTGGCTTGATAGTTCAGGCAGAATGCTGGTTTGGTACAGCTTATGTACTCCCAGTGGGAGGGGGTGGTGTTAGGTGTCCCAGCATTCTCCTGTTCCTTTTTTCTGTCATGGAGATGGTCACATCTAGTTTGTAAGGAATGAGACAACGCCAACAGGACTTGGAGTATTGAAAATTAGTATTAAGTAACAAGGCATTAGGTCACAATCTTTTATATTTGAACTAATTATAAATTAATACAATTGGAATAAGAAAGGCATGTAAAAGTACGTAAAAAGCACACCTCACGTGTATTCTTTTAAGTACACCAATAATCCTGAAACTTTGGAACCATCGTCTCCAAGAAATCAGGTACAGACCTTCAAACAATGTGCTCCAGACAGAAAATAGTTCAGTGCATATTCTTTATTTGCAGTTTAGCCAGCATGACGCTTTTCTGCTGCGGGGCAGCAGCCTTGATAACATCTTTTAAATACACTTACATGATGTTGTAAATTGACCCTTACTATTCTACTTTCAGAACAGGTAAATCCTTAATCTTGGGCTGTGACTTCGGTATGGAATAGAATAAGCAAAATAAGTCTTACATTTAGCCCAAATATGAGAATAGGACAATGGATTAGGAAACCAGATAAGCTATAGCAGAGTGATTCAATTACCCATAGGCTGAAACTAACTCCTCACACATATTAGGCCAGATTAATTTTTGGAAAGGATGACATCTGCATACACAGGTTTCTGGCCTTGCACTGCTACAGATTTGCAACTGTTTATAAGTCACTTAAGGCTTCCACCTTGTGCATTAAATCAGAGCCTTTCACAATTTTCCAGGCATAATCTTGAAAACTTTTAGCGATTATTTTATTTTAGCACCCGCTAACTTTTTTTGTCTCATAGGGAAAGTATTATTCTCCATGAAGAAAACCTCTTCCACTGTACCTGCTTCATTAGTATGTGGTTTTCTTTTTTTTAGTTTAAACAGAGAGCTTTATTTTGAAAAAAAAATTGCAATCAAATATACATAATCAAATAAAGTTACAAAATATTGGTTAACAACAATTGAGTTAATATCATATAATAGAAAGATAAAGTGTAAGAAAGGTCAAAATAGTTGTATTTAGAAAAAGGATTATAATTACTGTGGGAAGAAAAGAAGAAAGAGAAATAGTACAATAATAACATGGCCAAAAATATAATAAAACAGAGAAGAATTAAATACACTATAAAAGGAGATCACCTTTTTTAAGGGGTAATAGCTTTAATAATGCTTTAAAGAGGGGAAAGGGGAAGGAAACTATATAGAAATAGGTAGCTAAATACATAAGATAACAGTAAAAAGCATTTTATGTAGGTTTGGGGACTTCTTCCATTAGGGGAGGGTGTCAAGTAGATCTTTGTGCAGGTGTGTCTAGGAAGATAGTGACAGGGGACAAATATGTTCTCTCTTTAGAAATAAAGACATATGCACGATCTAGCCGATGGTTATAGCAAACACTATACCACCAAGCCTGAAAAGAAAGTTGCATAGACTGTTTCCAACTTTTTGTTATTTGCTGGAAAGCAATTGCAAATATTAGGTCAACAACATCCGTGTTACAAGAAAGAGAATGCCAATGATCAGATAGAGTGCCTAGAAAAATTGTCAATAGGTGAAAAAAGAAGTGGGTATGAAAAAGTGCATTGATCTTCAGGCAAAATTGAAGAGTAAAAGGGCTAGAAAAAAGCATGTGTAACAAGTCAGCATGAGGAGTATTACAAAATCAGCAATTTGGGGAAGATGTAGAATTAAATGTATGTAAGACTATTGGGGTAAACATAAGTTGGTTATATATAAAGACAAGTGTTTGTGTCACACTTACTGATCTCGAAGACTTGTGGATTTTTAACCATAATTTATTCCAAAAAGTAGTGGACCATGTTGTGTGAAAGGCACATCCCCACTGGAGTTCTATATTAGTTTTTGGTCTATCTTCAGGAAGGGCATTGAGACTCTTATATAAAGATGAAGCAGTAGATTGGGTACTGAAAACCGAGAGAATATTGAGGGTGGTATAGAAGATATTGAAGATAAGGAAGTTGAAAGATTTTGAATCAATAACTTGAACTTGGTAGAGAAAATTTTTGGCAATTTGTAAAGATATTGCACATCAGAAAAAATGAGAAAAGTATAATTTAAATAAAGTTGATGAATCCAAAGCAGTCCTCTGTCTCACCAAGTTTTCCAAAAGATGGGTTTGTTATTAATTTTAAGTAGACGATTATGCCAGATGGAGGAATTAAGAAGTTGATCTCTACATGAGAGATGTGAAGTCCGAAAGGAGTGAAATAACCTAAGGGAAGTTTTATTGATAGGTGAAGATAAAAATCTGTTTTGTGAATGAAAGTAAGAGATTTGGTAAAAGAGAAGGGAGACAGGAAAGAAAGTTCAATGTCTTTCCACAGTGGAGAGAGGTTAGATATGGATTGGTTTAAGGATTTAGAAAGTTGTTTAAGAAGAAAAGCATTTTGATAGAGTTGGAAATCAGAGAAATTGACTCCACTTTTTGATTTAGGACGCTTAAGCATGGCTTGGGATAGGCGTGATTCCTTTTTATTCCATAAAAAAGCAGATAAAATAGAATTAATTGTCTTGAAGAAGTGAGAAGGAAACTAAGAGGGGTGGCAGAGATCAAATAGAAAATAACTGAAGTGAGCATCATTTTAATAGTGTCAAGTCTCCCCCACCAGGATAAGTATAGAGGATGCCATTTGGAAATAGATAAAGATATTGTGGAGTGGACATGAGTCATATTTAGGGATAACCTTTGTTTGATGTGTGTTTTGCCGTTCACCCTATGTGGGAAGGGTATGCCCAGACGTGGGTCCCTTGCTCACTAAACCACTGGAGTCAAACTATCCTGGCTGAAGACGGCTGATAGCCAGAAATCGGTCCTAGGATGCTTGATTCCAGCCCAGGGAAGACATGGCTTGGCAGTTCGGGGTGGACTGTTCCCATGAGGCATAGGGTCAAGACTGATTTGCATATGGCCATGTCTGACCTTGGGTGGCTTGGTGAGCAAAATAACGATGGATTAAACCCAGATCTGTGACTGGGGGTGAATGTTTTGCCATTGTGCAACATTCCGTTCATCATATTTTGTGTTTTGCTGTTTACCCTATGTGGGAAGGGTATGCCCAGACGTGGGTCCCTTGCTCACTAAGCCACTGGAGTCAAGCTATCCTGGCTGAAGATGGCTGATAGCCAGAAACCGGTCCTAGGATGCTTGATTCCGGTCCAGGGAAGACATGGCTTGGCAGTTCGGGCTGGACTGTTCCCATGAGGCACAGGGTCAAAACTGATTTGCATATGGCCATGTCTGAACTGGGGTGGCTTGGTGAGCAAAATAATGAAGGATTAAACCCAGATCTGAGACTGGGGGTGAATGTTTTGCCATTGTGCAACATTCCATCCATCATATTGTGTGTTTTGATAGAGGGAGCAAACCGGAGACCTAAGTATTTCATCTTTTGGGGATTCCATGAGACATGAGTGAAGACAAAGTCTTGTTTAAAACATAAAATATTAAGAGGGAAAACTTCACATTTATCATGATTCAATTAATATCTACAAATTAAAGAGAAAGTATTGACCTCAGCAGTGAAAGTTGGGATAGATTGTTCTGGGTTAGACATATACAACAAAATATTGTCTGCATAGACACTCATTTTAGCATGAAGATGATCTTGTTGAAAGCTATGCATTTTAGGATTCTGTTTAATTTTAGCAAGAAGGGGTTCCACAGCAACAATAAATAGAAGAGGGGAAAGGAGGCATCCCTGTCGAACTCCTCTCTGCAGCAGGAAGGAGGTAGAGATGGACTCATTGACAACAATAGAAGCTTTAGGGGAAGTACATAATAAGGAGACAGAAGAGACACTACACTCTGCGGAATCTGTCATCCTCTCAGTCCTGGACGAGCTCAGAAAGAGTGCTGACATCAACTCCCCCCAAGCTCTGGTCCTCCTCGATCTGTCCGCCGCCTTCGACATGGTCGATCATTCCATTCTTCTCGACCGTGTCGAGGGCGGCGGCATCCGGGGATCTGCCTTTGCCTGGCTCACCTCCTTTCTAGAGAACCGCACACAGGCCGTTCAGCTGGTGGACTTCTCCGCTCCTACTCGCTCAGTTCTCTGTGGTGTCCCCCAGGGTTCCTCTCTTTCCCCTCTTCTTTTCAATCTCTATATCCTGTCCCTTATATCTGCTCTGCAAAAAAAGGAGGTCACGGTATTTACCTATGCCGATGACCTCGAGCTCATCTTCAATCTTTTTCCCCTTCCAGCTTCAATTCTTAACTTTCAAACCATCATGACCTTCATCAGCGACTAGATGAATGGTAACAATCTAAAGCTAAACCCCGACAAGACCGAGTTGGTACATACGGGTGGCTCCCCCAGTCCCTGGACCTCCATCTTCTGACCTCCATCTCTTGGTCTTCCCCCTCTACCCTCAGCCTCTGTAAAAACCCTGGGAATCAAAGTCAGCAAGGACCTCACAATGCGTCCTCAGATCAGCACTGTGGTTTCATCATGCTTCCTGACTCTCCGAATCATATGCAAAATGTCTCGCTTTTTTTCCTTTTCAGCTCTCAAACTTATTCTCCTTGCCATGATCATGTCACGCCTTGACTATGGCAATGGCTTATATGTAGGTGCCCCTGCATGCGAACTCCGGCGCCTACAACTAATACAAAACCCATCTGATCTATCGACTTCCTAAATTCAACCATGTCACCCCCCTGTTAAAAACTCTCCACTGGCTGCCCATCCTTGAACAATCCCTATTCAAGATAGGCTGCACTATTTTTCTGGCCCTGGCTGGCACTGTGCCAGCCTTTATCAATTCCGAAATTAAAGCTTACATCCCCAACAGAGACCTGCGCTCCTCCTCCCTGCTTCTCTTATGTGTTCCTCGCTTTAGGAGGAAAAAATTCGGAGGCATGACGTTCTCTACCTTGCCCCCCCCCTTCTGGAATGCCCTTCCCTTTTCTATCAGGTCTACTCCGATCTACCTGGACTTTCGTAAAGCTCTCAAAACTTTCCTCTTCTCCCGCGCTTTTCCAGACTAAGTGGCCTCCTCCGTCCCCTCCCGGAGCTTTCCGTCCTCAGTGCCAAGAAACCGCACGGTGATCGAGCGCTATACAAATTCTTAACTTCAACTTCAAGAGATAAACTTGGGACCAAAGCCAAACCAGGATAAAGTGTGGAAAATAAAAGACCAATCCATATGGTCAAAAGCTTTTGCTGTGTCTAGAGAAATAGCTGCAAGTGAATGAGCATACTTATTAGATTTATGTAATATGTTAAAAAAAGTTCTGGTGTTAATTCCCATTAATGAAGCCAGATTGTTCTTTACAAATAAGGGACTGTAAAAGGACTTCTAGACGAAGAGGAGGAATTTTGGCAAACATTTTGTAATGAGAGTTAACTAATGAAATTGGTCTGTAATTTTTACAAAGATGGGGATCTCGTCCTTCTTTAGGGATTAGGCATTTAAGAGCATCTTGAATGGAACCACTGGAGAAATTATAGGAAATAAAGTGTGAAAATAAAGAAATAAGATAAGAAAGTAGGGATTTGGAGAAATGCAAATAAAATTCTTCAGGGAATCCATCTGGGCCAGATGCCTACCCTGTTTTCAAAAGTTTTAGTGCATGAGAAATATCTTTTGTAGAGATATCACACTCTAGTGATGAGAAATCAGTACCTAAAAGAAATTGTTTTTCTATTGAGGTAAGGTAATTTTGTATCTCTATGGAATCTGGGATAATTTCAGGGTTATACAAGTAGATATAGTAGTTTTTAAATTCTCCTAAAATCTCAACATTTTTGGTTACTGGAGAAGACTTAGAGTTTAAAACGTAATCAATGTTAGTACATTCGTTCTTAATTTTAACATATGGGGCAACTAGTTTGCCCACTTTATTTTGGCCGCCATAATAACGAGTGCTCCGTCGAAGGAGATAGGTAGAAACATTTTCTGTTGATAGATTATTATACTTAAATTTCTTTTTAATAAGGTTATTAAGATCAACCTGAGAATTAGTTACTGTGTAGATTGACTCTAGTAATTTAACATTTTTAAGAACTTCATTTGCCTTTTGGAACTGTTGATGTTTTTTGTGTGCAACATATGAAATAATAATGTCTCTAGAAGATGCTTTGAAAGTGTCTCAGATTATTGAGAAGGATGATTCAGAAGCTATATTACGTTTGAAGAAGTCAGTGATTACATCTTTTAAGGAAGTCGTAGATATTTGGTCAGCCAGCAAAGAAGTACTGAAACACCATCTTTTATTGGTGACAATAAATGAAAGTAACTCCAAGTCTATCATCACAGGGGCATCGTCTGAGAACCAATATCTGCCCGTAACATAGACTGAGGTAGTGCTTTAAAGACAAATAAGTAGTCACTGCTTGATTGTGATAGATGAGTGGGGGAGAAAAAGGTGTATTCACGGAGTTGTGGATTACAAAATCTCCAGGAGTCAATAGGTGATCTATGAGAAATTAGGGTGGTAAAATGTTGATGCATTGGAGAAGAAACAAAAGGTGATTTGGAAGTACGGCCAATGTAGGGATCAATAATTAAGTAACAGTCACAACAAAAAATAACTTATTGAGAAGAAATGAACATCAAAAGAGTTGAAATATGTTGCAAAAAATTACTATTGGGCTTAGTGGGAGCATATACATTAAATAAAGTAATAGGTATATTACTTTAAGGTGGAGAATTAAACAACGACCTTCGTCATCTGTGTATTGAGAGACAAAATAATACATTAGGGGCTAGATGTAGGTAATCCCAATTTATCTATTCTTAAATACAGAATTTTACTGATTCGGTATTTAAGAATAGGTAAATGGGATGTAGATACATTTTCGGTAAAAATTACTGAATCGGTAAGATTCGGTATTTACCGAATCGGTATTTACTGATTCGGTAATTGCCATTCATTCCTATGGGCCTGAAGGCCAATAGGAATGAATGGCAATTACTGAATCGGTAAATACCGATTCGGTAAAATGGGAGAAACATTCAAGGGTGCCAGGGTGTCACTTTGACACCCTGTTGCACCCCTGAATTGTGCTTGTGTGCAGATGTGGCACACATACATGCCCTAAGTGCATGTATGTCTGCCACATGGCACAGTTGAAAATGCACAGATTTGCATTTTCAAAGGTATTCCTTATTTAGCACCAACTAATAGTTGGTGGCAAATAACGAATCCTAAAATGGGAAAAGCACTCATTTGAGTGCTCCTACATTGCAAATTCCGTAATTTACCGATTCAGTATTTTAAGGAATTGGTAATTTACCAAATCCTTAAAATACTGAGGGCCAGATGTAGGTAATCCCAATTTACCTACTCCTTAATACCGAATGTTACCGATTCGGTATTTAAGAATAGGTAAATCGGATGTACATACATTTTCGGTAAAAATTACCGAATCGGTATTTATGGATTCGGTCATTGCCATTCATTCTTATGGGCGTGGAGGCCCTTAGGAATGAATAGCAATTACTGAATCTTTAAATACTGATTCAGTAAAATGGGGTAAACATTCAAGGGTGCCAGGGTGTCACTTTGACACCCTGTTGCACCCCTGAATCATGCTTGTGTGCAGATGTGGCACACATACATGCATGCCTGCCACATGGCACAGTTGAAAATGCACAGGTTTGCATTTTCAAAGGAATTCCTTATTTACCACCAACTAATAGATGGTGGTAAATAACAAATCCTAAAATGGGAAAAGCACTCATTTGAGTGCTCCTACATTGCAAATTCCGTAATTTACCGATTCAGTATTTTAAGGAATTGGTAATTTACCAAATCCTTAAAATACTGAGGGCCAGATGTAGGTAATCCCAATTTACCTACTCCTTAATACCGAATGTTACCGATTCGGTATTTAAGAATAGGTAAATCGGATGTACATACATTTTCGGTAAAAATTACCGAATCGGTATTTATGGATTCGGTCATTGCCATTCATTCTTATGGGCGTGGAGGCCCTTAGGAATGAATAGCAATTACTGAATCTTTAAATACTGATTCAGTAAAATGGGGTAAACATTCAAGGGTGCCAGGGTGTCACTTTGACACCCTGTTGCACCCCTGAATCATGCTTGTGTGCAGATGTGGCACACATACATGCATGCCTGCCACATGGCACAGTTGAAAATGCACAGGTTTGCATTTTCAAAGGAATTCCTTATTTACCACCAACTAATAGATGGTGGTAAATAACAAATCCTAAAATGGGAAAAGCACTCATTTGAGTGCTCCCTACATTGCAAATTCGGTAATTTACCGATTCAGTATTTTAAGGAACCGGTAATTTACCGAATCCTTAAAATACACTATGAAAGAAAATTTCTTTACTTTTGAGAACACTATCTACCTCCAGACCTCAGGGACCAGCATGGAAAGCGTTTTCGCTCCCAGCTTGGCAAACCTTTACGTGCATGGTTTCGAGCAGGAGCATGTGCTGAGTACCACCAATCCCTTTGTTGAGTCTATACGCCTTGGGAGGCGATATATAGACGATATTTTTGTTGTCTGGTGGGGAGATATAACAACTATTGATAACTTCCTTAACTGGTTAAACAGTAGAAATTAATTTCTTAAATTCACAGTTGAAATTAACAAACAGAAGTTGGCATTTGTTGATCTACATATTGTAGCCTCTCCAACATGTTTAGAGACAGAACTCTATACCAAACCTATGGCAAGGAACTCTTTATTAAACTATGAGAGTCACCACCCAAGAGCGTTGAAATACAATCTCCCTTATGGTCAGTTTTTGCGCATCCGCAGGAACTATTCCACTATACAGAGTTTCCAGAAACATGCAGACAACCTAACATCACACCTAGTACAAAGGAAATATCCCCTCAAATTGATACGAGGTTCTGCAAAGCGAGCATTTAATAACAACCGAGAAGCTTTGCTAGAAACACACAACCTCCAAAGCAGAAACATCCAGATTAACCTTAGTGAATTCTTTTAGCACGGCGTCTAATGAAATCAAAAAAGCTGTGCGCAAACATTGGAAAATATTGAACATTGGAGGAGAACCTACACCAGAACCACTGTTTGCTTTGAAAACAACAATTAATTTACGGGATAAGCTTGTACATACTAGACCTCGTACTGCTAAGGCCCAGATTACAGACACCTTATGGAGCCTTCCAGCAGTACAAGGACATTACCCGTGTAGTTCATGTAAAGTATGTCCACAAACAAAAAAATCTAAGTCAGTGGACATAGGTACAAACAAACCCTGGCTCCAGACCAAATTCACTAATTGTAACAGCGAAAAGGTGATATACCTTATCACATGTCCATGCAAGCAGAATTACGTGGGTATGACCACACGAAAAGTCAAATTGAGAATAATGGAACATATGAGCACCGTGAGGTGGAAAAAACAAGCTACCAAATTAACTAGTCATTTTCTAGAGGCCAATCACCGTCATGATGACTTTGTATGGGCAGTACTAGAACAACCATATATCCGCGGTCACATCACTGATATCTCCAAATTTTTGCTACTGAAAGAACAGAAATGGGTCTTTAAATTGAAAAGTGACAGAATAGGATTGATTGATGACATACCCTGGATCATACTATAAGGAAGTAGGTTACATCCTCTTGAGTAGCAATAGTGGAATCAATGAAATCCATCCATTAGATAGCACCTAACTTGTTTTCACCACAAGGTGTATCTAGACAGGAAAATATATGAATCTAGCCCTGGGAGTCATTATCCTTGAGTGGTATTTCATATTACATAACATAGATAGTTCGTACAGTACATAAGAGGGCTTTGAGATTACGCCATATCTGGCTTTCAACAGCTTTACTTATAATGCCCTGCTTTATGTAAACTATTTGTTATATCCACACATGTACAAACATTGGTCGGCAATTGGCCATTTACCATTTATCTATATAGAGGACGTCCTACACACAGGTTCCACTTATAGGCTCCATATTAGAGGAAATATATTGACGGTGACATACAAGTATATTTGTAAATTTCATCTTAACCTCTGTTTTATGCACCTATATGAATACACTGACTAGTTAGACACTAGAAGTCATTATTGTAGTCCCACGGCGATATATAAGCATATTTGCAAATCTCTTCTCTATCTCTGCTTTATGCGCCAATATAAATACACTGGCGATTAGAAGTCGATATTGTAGTCCCACGCTATGACGTTTCCTGAAAAAACTACAATTCCCATTAGTTGAAACGTAACAGGATGACGTCATCATGCATGTCGGCGTGATGCGCACCCGGAAACCAGAGAGCTCCAGCCTAGTCCCGGTACCTCCCCGACAGCCCGGATGAGCGCGGCGAGGAACCGACGGCTAGGTGAGTAAATGAGGCAGGCACGTGATTTCTGGGCATTAAGCTCTAGTCTTATTTTGGCTTCTTGACAGTCTAGCCGCGTTATCATGGCTGTTTACGCAATGTAAGAGTAAGTAGCGTGATGATAAAATAGCGCTATAAGATTGATTAGTGACATGATTATAATTTAAATGCTATGCCGCTATAACCATGTTAGCTTCTACTTAGAGAGAAACATACACTAATATTGTTTCCAATATCCCAAAGTTGAATTATGGGGGTATTAGGAGGTATATGTATATATATATATTTTGCTATTTGTTGGTATTTATGTATCACGAGCATGGTACATTTAGTTACATACACATGGTCATTTACCAAGTTGGCTTATCAATTAGAGGCAGAATGAGTTATTTTGGGCTCATTAACATGACGATCAAGAAGATGTGAAATAACTTATTAAGATCCTTTATTTAAATCTAGAGAAAGACAGAGTACATATGAGTGCACTACAAGAGATAAAGTGCAAATTGTCTGTTATGTTTTAAACGCGTTCAGGTATTTGTGTGTTTTACAAAGTATTGTGATGAGAAGAGAAGACATTAGGGTGGGACAGAGCATCATTTAATATGATGTATTGCTCTGTTTTTCTCCCGTTTAGAGCGATGCCTCCTGTTTACCTGAGCTGTTGCCAGGTGGGGTGAGGTAGTTCCCTCAAATTTTCGAGGTAAGAATGGTGAACTTGGTTCCTCCAAGGAAGTGTGCTAGGTGGCAACGTAGTGCCACTTGCACTGATTGTAAATAGAAGATGAGAGTTTTTCTCCTGATAAGATGCCGCTCTATATTTGTATTTTTCCAGATTTCTCGATGAGACTTGAGTATCACTGAGGAGAAATTCATTTATATTGCTCAACCAGCAATCAGGTTGTATGGTGACCAGCAATCATTTTATATATAATTTTTTCACCTTATTGCAGTAGCTTATTATTTTTGATAGGTCTTGACGAATGCACAAGGCTAACTTTCGCTGTTAATGTGCTGAAACATGTTGACCATTTGAATACCATATAGACAGCTACTTGTTGAAACTGTCAGATTGCGCTGTTTTTAACCTTGGTTAGCGGTGCACAAGAATAAAATGTTTGGGTCCACCTCTTTCCAATTTTAATATAACTTTCTCACTATTGCACTGCATATATTTCCCACTTACTCAACTGCTCACTTCTGATAATTAGATAAACTACCTTTATAACAAAACATCCTCGGGCTCCTACACCATTATGATGAAGTTGTAGCCCTTAAAGCCACTAGGCTGGCTTTCAGAGGAGACCCAGATGATGAAGCATGTCACCCATTTGGGTGAGTGATCGGAATCCGAAAAAATATTGCGTATTTTTTCAGTTAAGAATTTATTCGGCGGCAGTAATCGGGAGTAACACCTCAGATTCATTAGTAGTTTACAGACCATGGGATATTCTTGTTTGTAGAGTTCATATACTAGGGGCACATTATCCTAATCTGGTCTTTAAAAATAGCCTCTGACCCTATCTAAAGTTTTGTTGTGTTGTCACTTTGACACCCTGTTGCACCCCTGAATCGTGCTTGTGTGCAGATGTGGCACACATTCATGCAAGTTAGTATGGCGGTGCACAGCCTGTGATTTTAAGGCTGAATTTCATATAGATTTGCTGTAAAGTTTGTTTCTCTTTACCTTATACCAGAGCTATTTTGAATATCAAAATGAGTGGTACCTCCAACTATCTGGTAGGTCTATGGGGAATAGTGCGGCGCCTATATCCGCCAATATATACATGAAGCAATATGAAGAGATGCACATATACTCTAATCCAATCTGGAAAAACAACACAAAACTCCTAGTAAGGTACATTGATATTGTCTTTATACTGTGGAATAACACCAAAGAGAAACTGCAGGAAGCCCTTTCAGCCCTTAATTCCATCAAAGACAGAATTCAATTGACTTGGGACATACAAAAAGAGAAAATAAACTTTTTAGATGTGGAAATCACATTAACCAATACTGGCATACAGACGGATTTGTTCAGAAAATCCACGGATAGAAATAACTCTTTACACTATTCTAGTTTTTACCAAATGTCTTTTAAAAATCATTTGCCGTTCTCCCAAATGCTTAGAGCAAAGAGAATCACATCAAATGAAACACAAGCCACTATCAGGATTGATGAAATGTCACAAAGATTCGAAAAGAGGGGTTACCCAAAAAGATCTTGGAACAAGCTAAGGAACGGGTGGCACTCATGCCCAGAATGGATTTACTAAAAAGCACAAGTAAAACACAAGACCAGAGAATGGTCATGGTTTCAAAATTTTCTACAATGAGCCTAGCTTTCAAAAAAATCTTTCTGACACACAGGCCGGTCCTCAGCATGGAACCTGACTATAAAACATTATTTAAACAACCTCCAATCTTTGCGTACACTAGAAACAAAAACTTAGGAGAACTACTCAGATAGGAATCATCGAATTCGGAAACATACAGGGGTACTCAAGCTTGCATGAACTGCAATAATTGTAACAAAGTTATCAAGGGAAATATCATAACCCACCCAATGAAAGGCTTTGAAATCAGATTAAAATCCAATGCCACATGTGATTCTGCAAATGTTATCTACCTTGTAAAATTCCAGTGCAGAAAAACCTATGTTGGGAAAACAGAGAGGAAAATAAAGACTCGCATTTACGAACACAAATCCAACATGAGAACTAAAAATGAGAAATCATCTAGTGCATTGCATTTTAACGAATCTAAACATCAGATATCTCAATTGAAGTTTCTTAATTCTGGAACAAGTACCTAAACAAGAAGGGAGAGACAATAACAAATCCTTATTACAGAGAGAAAACTACTGGATATTCAAGTTAAATTCTATGAAACCGTTTGGACTGAATGACCATTTGGAATTTACTTGCTTCTTATAATAATGAAATGATATGAATGTCCTGAAGGACATGTTGATGTACTGTTCCTTTGATGTTGTTTATAAGTACCATGCACCAATTATCATTGTGGGTTCAAGTAATGAATTTCTTTCAAAACACTATATATACCACTTCACTCACTCACATTTTTAATCATTATTTATCACTTGTCATCGGCTTTTTAACGATTTTCAAACTACGGCGACCATTCCAATATCGCCGCCATTTTTCAGCATTGCACAGTCCTTTTTTTATCTCCCGGCTTTCAACATATCAGGTGGACTAGTGTTCTTTATTGACACTGAAACCACAAACCCGACCCGACACCTTTTCGAAAACTGGAGAACGTGGAAAGAGCTGGTGCTCATTTTTAAAGTAAGTCGATACTTATCGCACCAGCCACGAGACCATTTGCGTTTCTTTGAAAACAAATTCCGGTAAATTTTTCGTCATTTATTTTTTCGTTTTTTTACAGTGACCAAGACACTAGACCTTTGAACACAAGTGAGTGTAAACATTTTGTTGGTATATTGTAAAGCATGACAATAATGGGCACACATAAAATATGGACGCATAGGGTGAAACACTAAACTATTGGTGACATGTTGTGATAGCTAGACATGTAAAACGCTAAGGCGCTATATCATTTTGTTTACAGATAAGCTCCCAGAAGAAGGGCGTTGAGCCCGAAATGCATTGGAGCAATTGTGCAAGTGACAATATAATGTATGATAATGAAAAACATGGAAATGGAATTATATATAATTCTTTCAAACAGAAGCGTCTGATAAATCAATATTGAATATAACAAATAAATGAACTCAACTTGAATAATAACGTGAGGAGTCTTTTGTAGAGAACCTGTGGAGTGCCTCAATAAGGGATGCTTCCAATAGTCGGAAGCACATTTTTGTCTTGTAAAAATACAATATCTGATTTAAGATTAGAAAATAGGTAAGAACTCCTTGCCTTTTAATAGGCGTACCTAAACCTTTAACATTCCATGAAGTAATGCGTAACGTCATTGATGAACTGTATAAAATAAGAATAAAACATTGTATCTTATTACAGCAAAACAAAATTACAACAAAGAACTCACAGTATTTAGAAACAGCATTCTAACAATAAGAAAGTAAGATATGAATTGAGAATAGTGGAAAGGAGAGAAAAAAGGAACAGAAGAAAAGGAACAACAAAAGAAAGAAGAAGGTAGAGTGAATAAACAGAAAAACAATAAAACATACCAAAGACTCAAACATGGGTGGAGGGTGTTGAGGCAAGAGGAGGGAAGACAAGCAGCCAGTCACGAAACTCCAGGAGAGATCACGAGGAGGACATCAATGGAGAATGGACTATATAACAAATGATGGAACAGGGAAACGGCACCTGGTAGGAAAAAACATAAGGAGATTAATTACTTAGAATACATCATAGGAACATTGTAAAATTACAAATATCTTCAGTGAGAGAGGAGAAAAACTTTAAATAGATGACGGTCCTGCCAAGTCCATGGAGTCTTCTCTACATTCATCAAGAAATTGTTGAAGTAAGGCTGAATCCTTGTATGTTGTTGTTTTATTTTTGTAAGTCACTTAAAAGAGGCACAGGTGAATTAGACCCTATCTAGCTTTCAAATTGCGTAAAGCAGGGTGCATGGTTAGGAAAGCTTTTCTTTTTTCCGCTGTGACTTTCACATAGCCCTGTGAAAACAATAGTCGGGAGCCCTGCCATGTAATGCAACGTTTAGTTTTGGCTGCTTGTAAGACTTTCAGAAAATCTGTATATTCTAAAAAATATAATATTACACCTCAAGGTTTACGTTGGATTGATGGATTCTGAGGGGAACGACCAAGTCTGTGAGCTTGTTGTATGTTTAACTTTGGAGAATCTGGAAGTTCAAGAATCTGCGGCAAAAAGAGTGAATAAAATTAGATGGGTTTGGATCCTTCCAAACCTTCAGCTAGACGTACATATGCAGGTTGTTACGTCTACTTCGGTTTTCAAGGTTTTCCACTTGCTTCTGTAATTGTAGGATGAAGTTGCTGAGAGGAAATTTGCAAAGATTCTATTTTATGTTCCATTGTGTGATTCTTGATAACTAAAGTGGACCATTTATCCTCTAAGGCGTTCAGGCGGATATTTGTTTGTTCCATATGGGGTTTGACTGCACTGATCTCGTCCAATAGTAATTCTAAAGAGGTTGGCTGTGGGGATGTGGCTGGAGAAGGACAATCTTTTTTGATTCTTTAAGTAGAGGTTAAAACAGAGGAGGTAGGTACTTTAGACACATTTTTCCATTTAAACTAAGTGGGTTGCGGATGATCTGTAGTATATGAGGGCATAACGATCACTGCACCAGTAAATTGGGAAGGTGTGATTTGGTCTGATTCCTCCATGTCGTCTTGTAGTACTGAAAAAGGGTTTGAGGTGTGAATTATATTAGGTTTAGGATGTGGAGATGGGATGGATGTAGAAACCGCACCTCTGCCGGATTTAATTCTCCCCATAGACATGTGTAACTCAAAGAAAGGCAAGAGATGTGTATACTATTGAAGACAAGTCCACAGATAATGATATTAGTTGAGTAGCAATGATAAAAGAATAAATATTGTTGAAAGAGTGCCTAGTCACAAAGAGTTATAGCTTTAACAATGCTCATCTGTACATCCAGGATAATTGTTATTCGCAGAAGAAGTAAACAGAGCATCAGTGATATTAAGCAGTAACGGGAGCATCAATGGTAGCAGTAGTATTAAAAAAATCCACGTAGCTGCAAAATATTACTAAGTGACAAGAGGCAGCAAAAATAGTTGTGCCATCAGGAAGTAACAGAAGCATCAACGGCAGCACTTGGCAACAAAAGCACCAATGGTAGCAGGAGTAATAAAGCACAAGTCCATTGAATGAAATAGAAATGAAGCGTTACACTAGGGGTGGGCGGAATTTGCGTAGTCGCGCTAGGCAAAGCTCAGCGAAAAGGTAAAAAATCTCTGCGAGCACGCAAAAGTTCTGCGAACATGCAGAATTGCTTGTTCCGCCCGTTCGTGATGCTTTTTTTCCTGTTTGGAACGCTGTTTACGTGCTCGGGCAGAAATATCTCACGCACAAGCATTTTGAAAGTGCAAACAAGCAAAAAATTCAGCAAAGCCGTAGATCGCATTATTTTTGGCAATTCCGCGTTCTCCGTGGAACGCCAAATTACTCAAATTCCGCAAGCGGACCAGAATTTACCACCCAGCCTACGTTACACAAGCTCACCGTGATTGAAAAAGGTATAGTTGAACTCTAGAAGTGTTCATGAAGGCAGTCCTTGTATTCTTGTAGTTGACAGGTAGCAGACACTGCCTATCAATATGAGAATCCTCAAGTCTCCGAGCGGAGCGATGCTAGCTAGCCTCTTCTTGCCCGGAATCAAACCATGCCCCCAATTGTATGTGATCTTCTCATCCCCTTCAACCCTGCATAGATCTGTATTTACTGCCCACAGCCTCAGACGCTGGATCGAGGACTGTGCCAACACCCCCGCTCCGCTGAAGAACCCCCCCACAGACACCAGCAAGAAGGCCAGTTGGTTCACCCAAAAACTCCTAGCCTCAAAGCAAGCCTGCCGGAAACTAGAGAAGAAATGGCACAGTGAGCAAACTCCGGACAGCCATGCAGCACACAAGGACACCATCCGCAACCACCACCACCTCATCAGGGTGGCCAAGAGGACCTCCTTCAAAGACCGCCTCGACAACAATGCACACAATAGCAAGGATCTCTTCAACATCATGAAGGAACTCTCCAACCCCGGCTCCAACACCAACGACATCTCACCTTCGCAAGCCCTGTGTGACTCCCTCGCCCCCTTCTTCCACTGCAAGATAGCAGACATCCACGGCAGCTTCAACACTCAGACAGCCCCAACAGACAGCAACACAACAGACCCTCCACACGCCATCGACCATGACCCCCTGCTAGCCTGGGCCAGCGTGAGCATCGATGACACCATCAAGACCATGCGCACAATCCACTCTGGCTCTCCGTCAGACCTATTCCCGCACCACGTCTCCAACAGAGCAAGCAGCTCCATCGCACCCCACCTGCGCCATGTCATCTATCTCTCCCTTGAGACCGCAACCTTCCCAGAGATCTGGAAACACGCCGAGATCAATGCCCTACTAAAAAATCTAAGGCAGACCCAAGAGACTTCAAGATCTTCAAGCCCATCTCTCTGTTCCCCTTCCTGGCCAAGGTCATCGAGAAAACCATCAACAGACAGCTAATCTGATACCTTGAAAAAACTAAATTCAGGACCCTTCCCAGTCAGAGTTCAGCAGCAACCACAGCACCGAGACTGCCCTCATCGCTGCCACGACGACATCAGGAGCTTGCTGGACATCGACAAGACTGCAGCACTTATCCTCCTAGATCTCTCTGCCACCCACGACACCGTCTGTCACCGCACACTACGCGCACGCCTCCACGCCGCAGGGATTCGAGACAAGGCTCTGTATTGGACCAACTCCTTCCTCTCCGGCAGAACCCAGAGCATCCGCCTCCCCCATCCCATTCAAAAGCCTCCGAGATCATCTGCGGCATACCCCAGGGATCCTCCCTCAGCCCGACGCTGTTCAACATTTACATGGCCCGCTCGCACACGTAGCTCGACAGCACAACCTCAACATAATCTCCTACGCCGACAACACTCAGCTGATCCTCTCCATCACCAAGGACCCCATCACCGCCAAAGCCAAACTTTCCCAAGAAATGAAGGCCGTCGCCGACTAGATAAAGACTAGCCATCGGAAACTGAACACGGATAAGATGGAGGTCCTCATCCTCGGCTCCAACCCTTCAGCCTGGGACAACTCCTGGAGGCCGACGGCACTGGGGGCAGCCCCGACACCCACTGACCACGCACGCAACCTGGGAACCATCCTCGACTCAACCCTCTCAATGACCAAGCAAATCAATGCCGTCTCCTCCTCCTGCTTCAACACCCTCTGCATGCTCCACAAGATCTACTGATGGATCCAGACAGACACAAGAAAGACAGTCACCAGGCCCTCATCAGCAGCAGACTCGACTACGAAATGCCCTCCATGCAGAGCCCCGATGAAGCTCATCAAACGACTACAACACATCCAAAACGCCTCGGCGCGACTGATCCTCGACGTACCACGCCACCACCACATCACCCCCACCTGAGAAACCTGCACTGGCTCCCCATCAACAAGAAGATATCCTTCAAGCTCCTAACCCACCACACAAGGCACTCCACAAGACCGGCCCAGCCCACCTCAACAGATGGCTCTCCTTCTACATCACCAACTGCCAGCTACGCTCGACCGACCTCTCACTCACCACCGTCCCGGGCATCCGAAGAACAACCACCGGTGGGAGATACTTCTCCCACCTCGCCGCTAAGACATGGAACACCCTCCCACTGAGCCTACGACAGACCCACGAACTGCAGACCTTCAGGAGGATACTCAAGACCTGGCTGTTCGATCAGTAGCGCCCACTTCCCCAGCGCCTTGAGACCTTCGCGGGTAGTATGCTTTACAAATGATTGATTGATTGATTGCTTGATTGATTGATTGATTGATTTACTTCTTTTTATCACAATAGAGAGTGAGAGAGAAACAGATCAGTTGCAATCTCCCAGGAAAGCTTTTTATCACAAATAAGCAACTGCTGTTGCTTGAGTTCCCTACCAGGTCTCAAGCATTCCCTAAAAGGAAGCAAAATGATATGCCCGGTCCTTAAGTCATTTTTTGTTGTCCCTTGTCTGGCCACAGGGTAACGGGGTATCCAAAGATATTGGATTAGACACCTCACTCACTTATTGTGACATGCTTCATCATAGGCATCTATCCACATCCGGGTAAGTTGGTACTACTGTGGCGAACACAACCAAACGTGTAATGGGAGTTGTTATATAAAGCAAAAGCTGAAGATGCAGGGAACCAGAGAGTGATCATAAAAATACCTACTGGAATACCCAAACACTATGTTAATTAAGAGGGTACTTGAGGTACAGATAAAAATGTGCAAAGTTCAGGGTTATACTTATTATAATCCGTTCAGATGTATTAAAAAGTGCCAACATGTTTCGGCCCGCACTCTGAGCCCACATGGGTCTGGGGCCTGCCATGAGTACCTGGATATCTCACCGTGAATCGGCGGCGGTCAAGGTGAGATATCCAGGTACTCGGTGGTGCTCGATCTTTTATGAAAGTGTGACTACAAAACGGCACCAATAACGTGATCCGCATGGGGTAAAAACAAGAAACTTCCAGTAGAAAAACTACTGGGGGAAATAGAGAAGGCAGGTGAGAGCATTAGGCCTCACAGTAGGGCATGCAATTTGGCACCTCACATAACGAGATTAAAACAACCACCTAACCCTGACAAAGGCCCCAGGCCCAGGTGGGCTCAGAGCGCGGGACGAAACATGTTGGCACTTTTTAGTGGGGTTCAACTGAATGGATTATAGTCAGTATAATCTCGAACTTTGCACATGTTTATCTGTACCTCAGGAACCCTCTTAATAAACATAGTGTTTGGGTATACTTGTAGGTATTTTTATGATCACTCTCTGGTTCCCTGAATGACCAACTTTTGCTTTATATAAGAACTCCCATTACACCTTTGGTTGTGTCCACCCGGGTAGTACCATCTTACCCGGGTGTTGATAGATGCCTATTATGAAGCATGTCATGATAAGTGAGTGAGGCGTCTAATCCAATATCTTTGAATACCCTTTTACCCTGACGTCCGACAAGGGACTACAAAAAATTACTTAAGGACCGGGAACACCATCTTGCTTGTTTTTAGGGAATGCTTGAGACCATGTAGGGAACTCAAGCGACAGCAGTTGCTTATTTGTGAGAAAAAGGTATTTGCACATGTCAATCCGACTGGCATTGACAATTGGCCATATGAATAAGGCTGAAAGATTTGACAATGGGACTCTTGTGCAGCATATCCCCAAAATGAAGGTTTACTTACCATCAATGGTTTAAATACTGCTTTACTAATGCACTGCAAGTGTTCAGAAGAAGGCGTTGTACACATCTCTGTCACCTTAAGTTCAATTCTAGAAGTTTAAGTTCCTAACATATCTAAGCGCTTGCTGGTAAATAATTTAATGCATTATATACTTCAGGAAATTGTGTAGAACCTGCATTTGGGAATCGCTCCTGTGTGCTGCATTCACATGTACATCAGCACTAAGAGCACCTTTTGACTTTCTGGGCTGTGTGCTCTGACTAATACAGAGGCTCTTACTCAGCTGAAGGCAACCTTAGTGGTCTTCGCTAAGTATGTTCAAGTCTTCTTGTCTGACTAGAATTTATTATTGCTGATTTTGGTGAAACATCAGTTATGTTATCCCAGGTGTACTGTAAGAGATCAGTAGTTCTTATACCTCTAGCTCTTTGGGTGTTGGTTACTTGTTTCTAGTCCTCTTTTCAATCGTGGCTGTGTGTGTGTGTGTGGTGGGGGTGAGAGAGAGTGGAGTGGGGAGAGTCAGGTACGTAAATGGTTCAATGCCACAACGAACGAATTACAGACCCTCCAATTTTTGGGAAAAAAACAAATACTAAAATAGAAAGCGTACTTGAATGCAATAACTTAATTGTATGTGTATCACCCATAGAAAATTAACATTCCATCCATATAGGGAGGGTCATTTATCTCTTTTAAAATATGTCAAACACTATACAAAGAAATACACTCATTTCAAAAGAAAGAAAAAAAGCACTGCACGAAAAAATCACAGTTGAATGCAAAATAGTTTTACCACGTGTACTGCGAAAAATGAATATACACTCCATACCTACAGAGATCTGTCTCCAGATTATTATTATGTCACTGATTGTGCCAGAACACGGTCAAGCCTTTTCTAGTGAAATGATAACTTGTGGCTCTTGTTAGCACTCTCATAAACAAAGACCATTTTTCAATGCTGTTTTTTTTTAATGCTTTAATGCCGAAACACAACGAACGTGCAATGAGGCTACATTTCACAATTGATTTCTCTCATTCCGGCATATTTAAGTTTCAGAACTTTGACCGAGCTAAGTTGGAGAAATATGCGAGGATGTCGTGCAGATGGCAAATTACACCACAATGTATATATATATATGCATTTGAGCATGGAGAAACCCCCCAAAAAGCCAAACAAACTTGTAGACTAAAAGGATTTGAGCTTAAGCGAAGTTAACACCAAAATCATCAAGTCTGAAATATTTACAGCCACAAATCTAGAGTTGATCTTTGTGGAAGGAATGGAACACATACAGGAAAGTGAACTTCCAATTCAACACGATAAATGCATGTTGTGAATTTTCTCACATGATTCCTATCTGTGACCTTCACATCAAAAGTTATTTCTTTACTGACCCAATTTTTTTTTCAAACTATGTTTTATTAAATAAACTGAAGCAAAAGCTAGTCAGTTGAGTGTCTCAGATGGCCTCTTTTACACCTGGCTCTTGAGAAGTGGTATCTCTCTTTTTTATTATAAAAAAAGGATACCTTCCTGCACAAAAACTATTCAGGTGTATTCTTATTTTTATTTGTGCTGCACAATGAGAAGTACAGAACAGAAGTAAAGATATTCTCCTGCTTATACCAGACAGGGTAGGAGCACCATTTTGGGCCAAGCCCTTGTTTACTGACTTTAATAAATATGAGTTTGCGTCAAAATACATGGGTGGATGCACGGTAACACCTATGATCTGCCCATGTAACACCTATCTGATGCAAGGTAATGCAAGGGGTTTGTGTGGCCTTATAAATACCAAAATAGAATTTGCGACAAACTTGCTCTAAAAAAGAGACACAACAAAAATCTAGGAAATCTGGGCCTTGATCTTTCTCTAGGTTATCTCTACTGATTTATTTGTCACAATCTCTCTCTGCATACATGTGCATCTGAATCTATGCCTTGCTACCTACTTCAACTTCAACACTCTAGCCTTTGATTTAAATATATGTGTTTCTCACCAGTCTATTTCATTTCTCTACCCACCTGACCTCTTCCTTTTTACCTTACCTCTCTCTTGGCCTTCCTTTCTCTAACTTAGCTCACCTGTCTTTTTTTCCTCAATATCTCGACAAATGTGTGCACCTATCATGCTTATCTTTCCCTGATCTCTATATACTTCACCCCATTCTCTCAAAAACAGCTTTCTGCCCCACCTCTCATACCTCTCTCTCTCAGAACTCACATCTCTTGCTTCCACTGTATGTGCCTACCAGCTCTGGGCCTACCTCTCTCTAACTCACTTATGTATTTCTACCTCTTTTCTACACCTCACTGTTGTTTCCATCCCACTCCCGTCGTTTCTGTATTTACCTTACATAATATAGCTCTGTTTCAATCTCTCTATACTTCACTTCCCTGCCTCTCTGTCACCCTCTCTCTAGCTCATTTTTCTCAGAGACTTCTCACTCATTACCTCATCTATTTCTTCTCACCCCTTTCACTGCCTAACCTCTGAGAGCTTAATTATGAGTCTGGTGGTCCTAAGACCACAGACTCGTGGGGCATGGTGATGGTGGTCTTCTGACCACCCAATTAAAACTAGGGTGGTCGGAACACCATTGAACTGCAGCAACCATCAGGGATGGTGGTGGCACAGCAGTCTTGACATCACAATATGCTTGGCGGGACAGCCTTGGTCCCCAGAACCATATTGCGAATTTCCTATCCACTGTGGTTTTCATGGAAGTTACTTCTCCATGAACTCGTGGCAAAGAGGAAACAGAGGGGGCCCTATAGTGCCTATTGTACCCTCTGGGCCATGTTGTGCCCTCCTGTGTGCATTCAACCCAGTACCTACACGGCATTGACTGCTGCAGTCCATGCCTTGCAGACACTACCTTTGACATGCCCTTTGCGGTGCCTATGAAGCACCGCAGGGGGAACTCCAAAGAACCACCCGCCAGTGAAGTTATAATCTGGCGCGCGGTGCGCACAAACGTTTGGCAGGGCGGCAGGGCAGTTCAGCTCTTTCAAACTCATAATGAGGCCCTAAATGTATCTCATTTTGCTTCCCTACATCACCTCTCCACCTCCTCTCTATTTCTACCTATGTTTCCTCTACCTCACATAGCTCACTACTTTATTCATTTTTACACTACCTCTTTCTCTATCCCACTTCTTCTTTTCTATCATTACCTCCTCTCTCGCAATCTCACTGTCACACTCTCAACTTTTTCTGTAGCTCCTTCTCTATTTAAACTCACCATCTCTTCTACACCCCTTTCTATACCTATATCTTTCTTCATACACATCTCTACCTCGCATCTCTGGCTTTCCCTCACCCCTCTCCTTTTGTTCTTTAACTGGAATCAGTCTCACTGCTTCACCTCTTTTCTCTTAATAACCCATCTTTTTTCAAGCATTACACTCTCTCTTGCTCTATCTTTCTTGCTGCCTGTGCTGCTGCACCCCCTGGCCATTGTTGCAGAAATCTGCTCATTGTGTCTGCAAAGCAGTAGGAATAATGAACTATTGTAAACCCAATGATTAATTAGCAATTGATTGTTTTTTATTATTAATTATTTTATTCGTTACTTAATATGCTAACTCTAATATAATGTTGTTGTTAGAACTGGCTATTTCTGGTAGGCTAAGGCTGACGCCAAAGCCAGGCAGAAACCACCATTCTAGTCAGGGCAAGGAAGTCACACGCCAAGATAACCCCTGCTCACCCCCTTGGTAGCTTGGCACAAGCAGTAAGGCTAAACTCGGAAGCAATGTGTAAAGCATTTGCGCCAGCACACAACAGCAACAAAATACTAAGTACACCACAAAACAAACTCCACACAAGGTTATTATGAAATAACTTTTGTATTGTTAAAACACATCAGATAGTAAACACACAATATACATGGTGCCTATTGGCACGGGCAATATTCACAAGGGATTATGTACAGGTCACGGCCACATGGGTCACTGTCAGAATCAACACTTAGTAGAAATTAGAATAAGTATAGCACAAAATAAGTTATAAATCACATCCAGTAACTACTGGGAACAGGTAAGTACCACCTACGCAACCCTAAACACCTCAGGAGGATGTCACGCAGGGAACGAGGACCTCACTAGGACCACCTGTATTAGAAAGAACAACCACCTAAGTATCACACAGCATTTAGGGGTATAAGAAAGAACACATTACCCATGATGCATAAATATACATTCAGAGGAGTTGTAAAGGGAAACACATGATGGATAAACCTACACATTCAGCGGTGTTAAGAACAGAGCACATGATGCAATAAAATACATTCAGAGGTGCAGCGCAAGAAGACACATGATGCCTAAAACATTCAGAGGTGCACCGCAGGGAAAGAAAGACACATGGGGGCAGATTTATGAAGGGCTTGCGCCACGTTTACGGCGCCGTTGCGTGACGCAACGGCACGGAAACGTGGCGCATCCCTGCGCCCTATTTACAACGTGACGCATCTAGGAGATGCGTCACGTTGTACGGCAGTGCGCCATGAGGAGGCGTTCCAGCGCAGGGGGGGGCGTTCCTGCGCAGGAACGCCTCCTGAAAGTGGCTGAGTGAAATCTATGAGATTTCACTCAGTCACTTTCAGGGCAATGCTGCGTCAAAACCCTGCGCCTGCTTGAAGCAGGCGTAAGGCTTGAGGCAACATTGAAAGAATAGGCCCCCCCAGAGCATTGCTGGAGCTGCGTCGCGCTTGCGACGCAACTCCAGCAATGCGCCACATTCCGGCACAGATGCGTCACGCATCTGTGCCGTTTTTGCCCCATGGTGCGCCGCATCATAAATGCGGCGCACCATGGGTGGCGTAGCTGTGGCGCATGTTAACTGGCGCATCCCTCGGGATGCGCCAGTTAACATAAATCTGCCCCATGATGCCTAAAAACATTCAGAGGTGCCAGAACAACACAATAGTGCAAAAAAACACATAGTAGGCAATTACTATTAAAAACATAGAAATCACATTGCGCAGAAATCACATACCAGCCCCCATCTAATAAAGGGACTAAAAGAGCCCTGTGTCCAGAATGTCAGGGCGTGCTGCCATGCAGCGACAGTCAGGAGTGCGCCACTGGCTCAAAACCTAAACGGTGCAGGTGCCCACTACTTGCTGGGCACCTGGAAACAATCACAAGGGCCTAAACGTTGCAGCAGGCACTAAGTGCTGCGCAGCTGTAGCAGGCCTGGCACCACTGTGCCACCTCTGTCCCTCTCAGGGACTCACTCTCCATCTTGCGCCTAAACGGTGCAGCTGCCCACTAATTGCTGGGCAGCTGGAGAATCATGAAAAACTGTGGCAGGGCCTTCAGTAGCCCCTATGGCGAATTGCGCCACAAATGGTGGAGCCACACAGGCTCTGCACTGCGCACGTGGGAGCCACACAGGCTCTGGGCATATCACATGCCCCACACGTTGGAACCACACAGGCTCTGGCATTGACTGGGGCCTCGTTGGAGCACAGGCTCAGTAAATAACTTTGCCCCCTAAGAGCCCTCCAGGCTCTTAACTAAACATGTGCATCGGTGCCACAGAGGCTCTAAAAGTAATTAGCCCCATGTTGTTGGAGTCCCTCTCTGGGGGACTCAAAATACACAAATGCCCCCTCGAGCCTCTCCGGCTCTTAAAGTAAATGAAAATGCCCCCGGAGATCGTGGGAGCGGCCTGCTGCCAACCAGGGCCGCTCTGAGCACACCAACCTGCCTCCTCTGGGGGGGGTATCCCCCTCGGGGGATGCGCTGAGCTGGCCAGGCCCTTGAGCCCCTCTGGGCTTGTCAAGATCTGGGGCCCGGTACTGGAGGCGCAGGGCGGGCACCGGCAGTGTGCCCCGACGCCCCCCCCCCTAAGCAGCACTGACCAGTTCTCCGACGTCGCGCTGGGTCCCTGCGGCGTCTCTCTCTCCTGGGCTGCGGGGCTCTCCTTCTGACAACGGAGTCCCGTCCGCACCTTCCACCACCTCTCTAGTCGCTGCTGGGCTCTCCCTTGGGACACGGCGCAGCTCCTCTCTGCTGGCGGCCATTCCGGGCCGCACACTCTCGGCGCGCAGCACCTCCGGTCTCCCTCTTCACATGGAAGACCGGCAACACAGCCACAGGCTTCCCCCAGGCAGGGGGGGAAGTGGAAATAACTTCCTCCTGGCCCCGCCCACAACCAGGCAACGGGCCGGACATCTCCTTCCGGCGTTTCCCCGGGCTGCGGCGGTGCACTCTTTGCTGCAACGAGGGGAAGGCTCCCTCGACTCAATTTAAATATACCGCGGGCTGGCCATCCGCTAAATAAAGTACACAAATGGCCACAGATAAGCAGGGTGGACACCTGCCTCGATCAATAATAAAAATACGGGCCAAATGCAGGGTGGGCTCCTGCTACGAACACGAATAGGACAGAGAGTAGCTCCACGATGCAGAGCCCAAATAAAGCGCACACGAAGCACTAGGCAGCAGGCAGACCCCAAGCCCCCCAAGAAGGGCTCCCATAGCAAAAGGGCCTCAGCTACAACAGCAAAAGCACAGCGCTCCCTTCTGGCAAAAGGTCCTGGAAAAGGTTTTAAGGCAAAAGTCCAAAATAAGTCCTCCAGGGCATCCAGGGTCATCAGGGATCCAGGGGCTGGTCAGAAACAAGAACATTCTGGAAGGGGACACAGCCCCTTCTTATACAGGGAAAAGTCTTTGAAGTCTTTGTTCAGGCAGTGTGAAAACCAGTTAGAACTGGTTATAGTGAAGTCCCTTCAGTATCAGGGACAGAAGTGACAGTCGCCCAGCGAGGGGATGGAGCCAGCATTGTGGTCAGGCAGGCACAGCCCTTCACTATCAGGTGCCATCTCCCCCCACTTCCCTGGCAGCAGATGCTGCCTTTCATCCATGGGCTGACTCAGACAACCTCCTGGGCTCTCCAGCCCCTGTCACCCTCAAACCAGACAGTCAATCCACAAGCAGGCCCAGGCACTCCTGGACCAGGCTCACCAGCCAATCACACGCCAGACACAAATTACACAAATATGCCAACTTCTAAAAGTGGGACTTTTAGACTAGACACAATCATGCCGCATATACCATTTCGCAGCATTCACTCTCACGAGTTCTCTCATACCAAACTCGCCCCTGTACTCCCCACACATCAGGAACTACCATGGGCATACCTATTCCCCATTCATTCCTATGGGAGGGCAGGTCACTCACCACACATACACGGAGAGCTCAAGCACTTTACACTGTACCACAGTAAAAAAGTGCGCAGAGGCCTAAAATCACCAACACCAGGTCACAGAAACAGGCTAGGAAAAAGCAAAAAGTCTCGGGGTGAACCTGCCTAAAGGGCCGGGTCAAACAGTTGTATTTTAATTAAATGTTACATTTGGTTGCGATGTATGTGGGGGTATAGTGTAGGAATTTAAATAAATAATCAATTAATTGCATTTTGTATTTATTTTTAATTATTGTAAAAATGTATAATTATGTACACTGTTTAATTGTTTTTAAAATATGTATGTGTATATATATATATATATATATGTATCACCTTTCCACTTCCTCGATTAACTGGGACACTTCCACGCTGGTGCACACCAGGGTCCGAGGTTACCCTGTAACAAATCGTTTCCTCTGCACCATCCAGTACGCAATGCACTCCACTCAATAACTTCACAACTCCAAGATGCTTGAAAGATTTATTTCACATCAAGTCAACGCAATATATATATATATATATATCTATATATATATATATATATATATATATATAGATATATATATAGATATATATATATATATATATATATATATATAGAGAGAGAGAGAGAGAGAGAGAGAGAGAGAGAGAGACAGATAGAGAGAGAGAGAGAGAGAGAGATATTTATATACACATTTAGATATATTTCTTTTGGATATTAATAGGTTTATTTTAGTTCAATTAATACATGTTTTGAAATATGGTATGTGTTTGAAGTGAAGTACTTTCCCTACTGCTGCACAGTCTGGAGTGGAAATAGTAACTTTTAACCCTCTTCAATCCATTGCTTTCCCTATTGTTGCACAGACTGGATTGGGAATAGTTAATTTTACCCCTCTGTAATCCAATGCTTTCCCTATTGTTGCACTGATTGGAGTGGGAATAGTAAATGTTACCCCTCCTGAGTCCAATGCTTTCCTTACTGTTACAACAACTGGAGAGGGGATACTTGATTTGTACCCTTCCTGTTTCCAACGCTTTCCCTACTGTTGCATCGACTGGAGTGGGAATAATTGAAATAGTTTGGTAGTATTATTTAATTATGTATTATTTGTGTGTGTATTTAATTTTCTATGTTTTATATTAAATTGGTGTTATGTTTGAGAAATTATTAGTCCATCAGATTTTTTTCTATTGTTTACTTTTTATGTATAATTAAATTGAAATGTTTTTAAAGTGCTTCTATTTCATATGTTATAGTTTCGTTTTTTATTTCTATGTAATATATATATGTATATATACATATATTTATATATGTATATATACATATATATATATATATCAATGCTCGAAGGTGTCCACCTTTGAGTAGCACGCGAACAGCAGCTTGGTTTATGTATAGGTGAGGGCGGGGATCCACTCGTAGAGGCCGCTCTGCCCGACGCGTTTCGAAGCTCCATTTGCTTCTCTTCAGGGGCTTTAACGGAAGCGGTGTGCGCAACCGCCGACCCACTTCCCCATTTTATATATAACACACCCACCGATGGGAGGCTCAAATGAGACTGTGCATTCTGGGAAGTGTGGTCCGGGAAGCACACAATCAAGTCCTGTATGGACTCCACAAGTGGGCCCGTCCTCGATTCCAAGTACGACTGCTGCTTCACTTTAGTGACCCCCATGGTACCGGGGTGGTGCATACTCCGTGGCTGGACGGCCGCGTATAAATCAATGCTCAAAGGTGTCCACCTTTGAGTAGCACGCAAACAGCAGCTTGGTTTATGTATAGGTGAGGGCAGGGATTCACTCGTAGACGCCGCTCCGTACGGGATCTGCCCGACGCGTTTCGAAGCTCCATTTGCTTCGCTTCAGGGGCTTTCACGGAAGCGGTGTGCGCAACCGCCGACCCACTTCCCCATTTTATAAATAACACACCCACCGATGGGAGGCTCAAATGAGACTTTGCATTCTGGGAAGTGTGGTCCGGGAAGCACACAATCAAGTCCTGTATGGACTCCACAAGTGGGCCCGTCCTCGATTCCAAGTACGACTGCTGCTTCACTTTAGTAACCCCCAGGGTACCGGGGTGGTGCATACTCCGCGGCTGGACGGCCGCGTGTAAATCAATGCTCGAAGGTGTCCACCTCTGAGTAGCACGCGAACAGCAGCTTGGTTTATGTAAAGGTGAGGGCGGGGATCCACTCGTAGACGCCGCTCCGTACGGGATCTGCCTGACGCATTTCGAAGCTCCATTTGCTTCTCTTCAGGGGCTTTAACGGAAGCAGTGTGCGCAACCGCCGACCCACTTCCCCATTTTATATATAACACACCCACCGATGGGAGGCTCAAATGAGACTGTGCATTCTGGGAAGTGTGGTCCGGGAAGCACATACACATAAATATATATGTCTGTGTTTAAGTAAGTATATTTTGATATATATCTTTAAATATTATTCAAACATCTTTAATTAACATTATATTAATGTTGCAAGTTAAAATATTAAATATTTACTATTTATATATATATTTACAATATTTTTGTACATATTTTTTCAATATTAGTGTATAACAATATTTTGTTTTGATATATGTGTACTTACCATTATCTGTACAGAAAAACGATATTTTGTGATCCATATTTTTGACACAATATTTTGCTATCACAATATTTATGGTTTAGATATTCTGTCACTGAACAGTACAATCACATTTGAATTCATGTATGGGAATGCATTCTGCATCAGAAATATTCCCCTTGACGGGTGTGTTTGGCAGACTTTCTACTGCACAAAAATATCAGTTGTGGCCAGGCTGTTGAAAAATAACCACAATTTTTCTGCAGGAGCAACAGGTGATGTAGACATAGATTCTTTTACAGAGACCCCTAGAAGTGAGGGTCAACGATGTCCACTTATGCTATAAGTAGCAATGGTTCAATTGCCCTTGATTATTATTTTTTAATGTTTTTATTAAAGTTTCCAGTAACAAACATTGCTGCAATAACATACCTTTTCTTTGTTGCATACATCACATTATGATTATGTCTTGTCCTCGGAAAGTCTGACTGTGCCCATATATAGATCGGGTTTTCTTTTGCACCCTCGTCATTGTTCACACATATATAAAATACATCAGCGTCTCCCAGGGATACAATGCCTAGTCGGTATCTTCTGTCAGTGATTCTTCATGCAGGGGATCACAAATATTTCCTCTATATTTATTCCACTTTCCTCACACCCAAGTCCATGTTTAGGGGCATCTCCTATGCGTCTATAATGATCTTTCGGTTATCATTATTCCGTCCATGCCTCAAAACCCTCTACACACTGTGGGGTTCTGTCTAGCTCCCCACAATTGCGCTATTTCTCTCTTCACCAGCGCCATACCCAGCAGTACCCAAGTTTGCGCTACATGGTTGAGGTCCGTCGGTTCCCAAATGTTGAATAAACATCTTTTAGGCTCTGGTTCAATCGTCATTTCTAATGTCTGAGAAATTGTGTGCATGACTGCCTTCCAGTATGTAGTGATTTCTACGCATTGCCAGATTGTGTGCCAGAATGAACCATGCTCTCCACATTGCCTGAGGCAAAGTGGTGTATCAGCCTTGTGCAATTTATATAGCAGTGTTCTAGTATAGTACGTACAATGTAGAATCTTTAGTTGTATTAATATGAATTTGGAGGGGATCCCCACCTCCTTGGGGGAAGCATTGACTCTTGCCACTTCGTCTTGTCCAGTGCACCCAGGTCAGTTTCCCATCTAGCTTTTAGGGTTGTCAACAGGTCTGGTTGGTTGTTTATTATTTTCTTGCAAGTTAGTGAGATAGCTTTTTTTGTCAAATGGTCAGTGAGCAGCCTATCCTACAGGGGTAATGACTCTGGCAGTTGGGTGCCCTGTTGGATCATCGTTGTGAGTGCGTGTCTGATTTGAATGTATCTATAGGGCTCTGAGTCTGCTAGGCCATATGTCTGCTTTAGCTACTCAAAGGGGACGATCTCATCTTTCTTCCATAAGTCCCCCACCCTTGAGATGCCGATCAGATCCCAGTCCTTGAAACCCTTAGTGTTGAGTAGTTTGCCTAATTTCTTTGTGTCCCATAATGGTGTGGCCAGATTCATGACCCTTTCCCACCCCAGTTCCCTTTGAGCCTCGTGCCATATCCTAATTGTGTGCACTGTCAAGCCTGTTAGTGTTGTCGCTCTTTTTTTATTATACAGTTCTCTCATCGTACCGCCCACTACCGGAAGGTGTCTGTCTAGACGGTAGGCCGTGTCCTCCTGTGAGGCATGGAGCCATTGATTTATTGGTGTCAGTTGTGATGCCCAGTAATATATTTTGATATTGTGGAGTGCTATGCCTCCATCGTACCAGCTTCTGACCAGTTTATGCATGGCTATGCGAGTTATCTTACCATCCCATAGCAGCCTATTCACTTCACTATTAATTGCAACTAAGTACATTGGAGGAACCGGGAATGGCGTATTTTGTAGCATATATAGGAAATCTGGGGAGCGCCATCATGGTAAATAGGGCCGCTCTGTCCAGCAATGTTAGCGGTATGGTTCGCCAATGGAGAACATCTTGACAATAGCACGCCAGAGGTTTCATGCAGTTTTCTGCAATAAAGTGTGTATCTTGGGATGTTATGTAAAAACCCAAATATTTAAACCCATCGCGAGCTATTTGTATGTCACAGTCATGCGGGAGTAGTGGGGAATCACCCGATAGTATGGAAATATGTGATTTCGTCCAGTTTATAGTGTAGCCTGATACCCGCCCATATGCCGCACCATATCCATGAGGCAGTTAAGAGAGTGCAAAGGCGAGGCCAGATAAAGGAGTACATCATCAGCATAAAGCGAGATGCGATCCTTTTACACCATTGTCCACTTCAGCCCCCAGATTACCAGGTCTTGCGGTATCCATGCTACTAGTGGTTCTAATACGAGTGCGACCAATAGCGGCAATAGTGGGCAGCACTGCCTAGTCCCTTTACCCAGTGGGAAAGTGGCCGATATTCATCCGTTTGCGACTACCTGCGCCATTGGTCTTGTGTATAACAATTTCACCCATCGTATGAATTTGGGTCAAAAACCCAAATGGTGCAGAACAGCAAACAAAAAGGGCCTTTCCACCATGTCGAATGCCATTCGGGCATCGAGAGACAGGATAATTGCATCTTCTTCTATAGTGGATCTTCACGCTAACACACTATGGAGCCTTCGCAGATTCAGTGCCCTATTACGTTGTGGCTTAAAGCCTGATTGATCCGGGTGGATCAACTTTTCTAGGTACGGCAGTAGCCCTGTCGCCAACGCTTTTGCTAATATCTTTGCTTCTGTGTTGATAAGGGAGATTAGCCTGTATGCCATGCTGCTGTAGGGCGGTTTGCCCGGCTTGTGTATTGCCACTACTGTCGCCAGGCGCCGATCTTCAGGAAGCTCGCCCCGTTCTAGGCTATCATGAAACATGTTAAGTAGGTGAGGCACAAGAATACCAGTTGCTTGTTTATAGAACTCAATGGGAATTCTGTTGGGGCCCAAGGCTTAACCTGTATGTAAGGCTAGTATGGCCCTAGTTAGATCGTCCTGTGTAAGCTCTGCCTCTAAGGATTGCATTGCCTCTTGGTCGAGCCTTGGCATTTTTATATCTTTTGGGAAGTCTATATTGTCATCCATCATAGCAGTGGTACAGGTGTATATACTTGCTCATAGTGAGTTGCTAATTGGTCAACTATGCCCTGGGGGTCTGAGGTCATGATACCTGGCTGTATTTCTAGCTCCACTATCCATCTACTAGTCCTCTCCTTTTTGTCTAGCCAGGCCAAAAGTTTTCCGGCCTTGTCCCCTTGCTCGTAGATAGTGTGTTGCGTGGTCATGAGTCTAGATTTTGTTTCTTCCCATACAAAAGTTTTGTATTCCTGTTGTGCTAAATTAAGCCTGTGAGTGGTATCTTCGTTTATATCAGAGGTGTGACTAGCTTCTGCCCTGTCTAACTGTTGCTCTAATGTTTGAACTTGTAGGCGCTTTTGCTGTTTGTGATGTGTCACCATTGGCATAGCCTGGCCCAACAGGACCGTTTTATATGCTTCCCACAGGGTCGCTGGAGACAATACCGAATGTTCCTTTTCTACAAAATATCTTTTCGTGGTTACAATTAGTTTCTTCTTAAATTCTTTGACCTTCAGATAGTATGGGCACAGTGGGAAAAGCCTACTTCTGCCTGGAATGACTGAGGCATAGGTAAGTAGTAATGGTGAGTGGTCTGATATACCCCGTGTGTTATCTCGAGTACTCTCTCCATCTCTGCCGCTAACCTAAATATGTAGTCTATTCTGGAAAAAGTGTTATGCGCCCCAGAGTGGAAATTGGATTGGCATTCATGAGGGTGTTTAGGGCCAGATGTAGGTAAATCCATTTTACTGATTCTAAAATACCGAATTTTACTGATTCAGTATTTTAGAATCGGTGAATGGAATGAAGGTAAAAATTCGGTAATTTTTACCAAATCGGTAAAATTCGGTATCGTAAACTCGGTATTTACCGAATCGGTATTCCATTTACCGAATCGGTATTCCCCATTCATTCCTATGGGCCTTTTTGGCCATAGGATTGAATGGGAAATACAGAATCGGTAAATACCGATTCGCTAAATACCGATTCGGTAAATACCGAATCGGTAAATACCGAATCGGGGAAAAAAACTAAATTGAAACCTATGAAGGCAGCCAATCAGGTACAAACACACTCCCCCTCCCTAAGGCTACCCAGGCAGCTGTAACTAATTAGAAGGTTCTGGAGAGGCAGTCAGAGCTGAGCAGAGTCACGGAGCAGCAGGGATAGTTGTTTGAAACTTTACAAACTGAAAAATGGCAAGCAGCAGTGAAAGCCAAAAGGCAGACAGGAAGAGGAAAATCAAGTTCAGCAGCATGGAGCTGCAGGTACTTGTGGATGAGGTAGTGAGGGTGCACACCAAACTTTTTGGCAGGCAATCCCTCACTGTTGCTGAGTCTGCCAAAAGAAAAATCTGGCTGGCAATTGGTGAGAAGGTGAATGCTGTGGGAGTCACAACCAGGAACACTGAGGACCTTAAGAAAAGATTCTATGACCTCAGGAGCCTCACCAAGAGGAAAATGGCAGAAATCCACAAGCAGGCAAGCCTAACCGGTGGAGGCAGGAACACAGCCCCCCCCTGACTGACCTTGAGGAGTTGGTGGCCTCAACCATTGAGGCAGACAGCGTCTGCGGACTGGGAGATGTGGACAGCTCAGCCAGAGCTGCAACAAAAAAAGGTAAGACGCATGCGCAACATGACACCCCATACCAACCTGCTTTCCTTTACCCTTTGTGGACAAGCAAACCCAAGTCCAGTACTGCTAGCACCATACAGGAGGAATGCATTATAGGAAATGTAGTCAGCAAATGTAAGACCATGTGTAACAGCGCAGACATCAGCAAGTTAGTGAAATGATTGCAGATAAATGAAAGTGAAATGTGTAAATCATTTATTGTAGTGACCGTGACACAGTAGCACTCAGTTAATATATGCACATTTATTCCTAGGGGCCAAATAACGCAGTCGATCCACTGACACAGACGGGACTGCACCAGAGAGGGAGGAGAGTGAGGAAGCAGGTCCAAGCCAAGTGCAAGTCTCGGAGGACGAAGGTGACACAACTGGCATGTCCCTGGAAGATGACACTGTACTGACCTCAGAGTTGCTGCACTCCCCACAGCTTTCTCAATACCCTCACTTGCAATTCTCACCAGAAATTTCACCATCTCAGCTCCAGTCCACTCCTGTAACCCCACCAGCCAGGAGGCGTGTCGTGGCCCCACTGTCATCAATGGAGGCAGCAGAGGGTAAGGGGGAGGCTGAAGAAACCGTGGATGATAGGTCAGCAGCACTGCAGTCCACAAATGAGACGGGCCTTCTCGCAGAACACAACGCAGAGTCAGCAGTGCAGGTGGACGTGGTGAGGGCACTTTGTTCCGTGGGCTGGAGGGGAGCATGGTGCGCATTCAAAGGATGCAGGCCAAATCAATGCAAGCCTGCCAACGCCAAATCAGAGCCCTGAATGTGCACATAGGAGACATAGGGAAGGGCATGAGAGATATAGTGGAGGCAAATAAAGCAGTTGCACAAACAAATAGGGACATTGCAGCAGGGATGCAGCAGATGAGCCACTCAGTAACGCAGCTATGCTCCAAACTTGACAGTGTGTCACACACATGGCGCAGGGATGCCCGTGCCCAGAATACGGCCATCAATCGCTTGGCCACTGCCCCATCCCTGCTATGCAGGAGAGGCATAAATATGCAGGAGGCATTAACGCAGAATACAACTGAGGTCACCAGGAGCATGGCCAGAATGACCAGTGCTCTAGAGGCAATGTTGATATCCCACACAGCACAGAATCCTGCCCTAGACGTGCCAGAGGGTGAAGACACAAGTTGCCGGAGCAGCATAGCAAGCTCTAATGTGGAGAGGAGTACCAGGCGTCAAGCTGAGACTGCAGGGCACGCTGAACAAAGTGAACAACATCCAAGTGGCTCAGGGAAGCGCGGGCGCAAGTGACATTACCGTTCATGGGTGAAGTAACCCGGGACATACAGTCCCCACGTGCATATTATTTTTTGTTGCACTTATGTGCTTAAACGTTGTGGCACCAATAAAATACGTTAGTCCCATACACAACCTGTCTGTCTCTCATTACTTACTCAGAAATAGTTGCGTGTAATCTCCTCATGTCTGTATCTGCCATCACTTGGTGTTGACACTCCAGCAGGTTGTGGTCGTCGTCATCGTCATGGTCCTCAAGGTCTGACAAGTCCACCTCTGTGCCTTTCTTCATGGCAAGGTTGTGCAACATGGCACAGGCAGCAATGATTTTACAGCAGGTGATGGGGGTATACTGCTGGGCACCTCCAGTCTTATGCAGGCACCTGAACCTGCTCTTCCATATACCAAAGGTACGCTCCACAATATTTCTTGTGCTCTTGTGGGCCCTGTTATATCTCCTTTGGCTGGGTGTTGAGGGGTTGAGGTAGGGGGTGAGGATGAAGGAGCGGAGGGCATATGCACTATCCCCTAAAAGGAAATGGGAGTACACTACTCACATGCATATATGTAATTCTTTCTGCAATAGGTGTTAATGGGGTCTCACACTGTGTCTTACCTAGCAGGTATCCTTCACCAAATTCCCCTGCTGTCAGCCGTGCATAGATACCGCTGTTTTGAAATATGAAGGAGTCGTGGGTACTCCCAGGAAATGTTGCCACAAGGTCAGTGATGACGCACTTGGCATTGCAGATCACCTGCACATTGATGGTGTGCGTGGACTTTCTATTCCTATATATGTATTCGGTGGCAGCAGAGGGACAAATGGGAATGTGGGTCCCATCAATGCAGCCAATCATATTGGGGAAATGCGCCATCAGATAAAAGTCAGTTTTTGTTTGGAGCAGTTCAGCATGGGTTTCAGGGAAAGTTATATACTGGTCCATCCTCTGTAGCATGGCGTCAAGGAATTTGTGAAAAAAGCGTGACAGGCTGCTCTGGGTCACCCCACCTACCGCAGCAACCACACTCTGGAAACTCCCTGACGCAAGCAGGTGTAGGCTGCACAGCACCTGCACGTGGGGTGGAATGGCGTGCGCCCTTGGGGTACTGTGCTCCAACAGTGGGTGGAGGTCTCTGATGAGGTCCAAGATGGTGTCTGAGTCCAACCTGTACCTCTGGAGAATCTCTGGCTCTGTGAGCATGAACAAGGTGATCCTCTGTCTGTAGACCTGCTCCTGTCTCAGCCATTTCTTCTCTCCTTCCTCCTGTAGACGTAGCCGCTTCGCAATGACATAGAATGCCGCCATTGTGGAAAAATTATTGCATTTTGGGTCCGTTTTTATAGGCTGCACCTGGTTACCACCTGATTTCAATCCATGGTAAATACAGACTCTTAAATACCGAATTTCAAGCAAATTCGGTATTCAAGAGCTTACCTACATCTCAATATTCAATTTTACCTCTTCTTAATTACCGAATCAGTATATTTACCGAATCGGTAAATTCACAGATTCGGTAAAATTACCGATTCAGTAAATTTACCGATTTGCAAACTGTTGCGATTCGGTTAAATTACCAATTCAGTAAATTTACCGATTCGGAATGTTTACCGATTCGGTAACTTTACTGATTCGGTGATTTTCAGTCCCCTACATCCCAAAAGCACAATACCGGTCACATTTCTGACCGGTATTGGGCTACCTACATCTGGCCCTAAGTCCTCCAAACATCTGTTAGTCCAATCGCATTGACAAAATCTTTCAGTTTGGGATTGGTACTGCTTGATCCTCTGGGGGGGTCTTCTATCTATGGATGGGTCAATGATTGCGTTGAAGTCTCCCCCTATAATAAGTTCTCCCTGCAGGAGTGAGAGCAAGAATTTGCCTGGGTCTGGGCGGGTGGATTGGTGCAGTGCAGGTGGGACATATACTGATACTAAGTTAAATGGCTTCCTTTCCCATTGGCATGTCACTGCAGCGAATCTTCCCTGGTCGTCCATCCAGGACTTCTTCATTATTAAAGGGAAACGTTTCTGTATTAGTATTCCCACTCCCCTGGATCCCGAAGTCAATTCAGAGTGGACTGCCATTTTGTAGCCCCATCTATCAGGGCGAAGTGGATCCTGTCAAATGCGATTCTTGTATTAACGCCACTACCGGTCCCTTCCTCTTAATGTATTCAAGGACTAGGCCCCTATTTATCCGGTCCCCTAGCCCGTTCACATTCCACAACATCACAGTGCGACGCATAGGTCTTCCGCTATTGTCCACCATTTGCGAGGTATCTACTGTCTGTAGTACCATTTATGTGTTTGTGTCCGATTGTCTTGCCATTGGGTGTCCCTTCGCTAAGAAGCATGTATGCTTTAACATTTATTAGTATTTTCCTTCGCATCTTGGTATGCAGCTAAACCATTATAAACAACAACCCCTTAAACTGACCCATATGACCTGTCCCTCCTCCCTGTATCCCTGCCCGGCGGATTCCAAACTACCCACCTCCCCAACTGAACAGAGTGCTTAGACCCCATAACTTTGTACTTGCATGTAGGGGGGGGGGGGTGAGCCAGTCACGTCCACGGCATTTAGGAATAATGTCTCCTTTGTTCACAATGTCTATATCGTCCGCACTTCTCATTCATGAGGTGAGGCCTTTATTTCAGGTCATCATCAGATTTTGCCCCTTTTGCTATTAGTACGCAGAGAAGCCAGTCTGGGATGTCACTGGTTCCACCTTCTGTGCCTGTACTAGTTAAGCTCAATCCGAGCCTCTGTTTATTGTGTTGTAGCATGTCACCGGATGCTCCCTTGTCCGAAGGTTCTGGTTCCGCAGATCTGTCATCGGATTGTCTGTATCCCCGTTCTCACCGTCGGAGCCTCTGCGCTTTGCCCCATCCCTTTAACCAATCTGTAGCTTCCTGCGATGACGTGAAGAACCAGGTCTTTCCCTCTGCCTCGACTCTCAATTTAGCAGGGAAGAGCATTGCGTATTTGAGTTCTCTATTCCGGAGCTCTTTCTTCACTTCCAGGAAATCTCATCGCTCCTTTGTTACCAGCGCAGTGTAGTCCGGGTACATAGTTACTGTGCTGTTATCTACTTGTATTGGAGGTGCTATATGTGCCGCCTGCAGGATGGTGTCGCGGTCGGAAAGTTGAATATACCGGCAAGTATAGGTCTAGGTGGGGTCTTCCACCTGGCACCCTATGTGCGCGTTCCACTGAGAAGAAACTTGACAAACCTCGTGGTTGCAGTTTAGTCTTGACAAGTTCTTCCACAAAGAGGTCTAGCGCCGGTACCACAAAAGCTCTCTGGCACCCTCACTAAGTGAATATTATTGCATCACGAACGGCCCTCCTGGTCGTCAAGCTTAGCCTTCATTTGTTTGAGACTCTTTCCAGAGTCCGCACTTGTCTTTGTAGAATCGCCGTGTCTGTAGTTAGAGTTGCTGTCATTGATTCAACTTATTTTAGTCTGTCACTGATTTTAGAAATGTCAGCACGTAGCAGCTTGATGTCTGTAGAGATTGAGCCAATTGATGTTTGCATTTAAGTCAGTGTGCACATTATGTCCTGTAAAGTTTTTCCTTTGGATTCGTCGGTGTGAGCGTCGTTCTCACCTCCCTTTAGAGTCTCCGGGGTGTGTGGTTTGTCTCCACGGTAGACGTATTTTTCCAGTTTATTGGTTTGTGTTGCATGTTTGCCTCTGCCACCCATGGTAGCAGACTCAGTTAATGGGCACAGCAACTATGTGGCAGGGAGGCCAGTAGTAGCCGCTGCTCGACTGAATGCACAACAGCCACGCACAGCCTTTCAGTTTTCCCGGCTCCCCAACTCCACTGCTACCAGTATTCACACCACTCGTATAATGACAATAACATGCGTTTTTAACTATTAATGAGTTGCGGATCTGGTTCAAAAAATCCATGTCCAGCAGCTTCTTATGCCGTCACTGTGTCCAAAGCTGCAGTCTAGCTATTGGCGGGTCTCTATGTCCTGATATTCCCAGGATATGTGGGGTTTACAGTTCCAGCGTGCTTATATGCATATGTGTGTGCTCCTGGAGAGGTGTTGTGGCCTCCAGAAGCGGCTGCTGAATGGCTGTCTTCTGGCCTACTATGAGCCTGCACACGCCATGAGTGAGCTGCTTGCTCTTCTGTAGTGTAATGCTTATTAACAGCCCTTATTGTACTGTGCCTTGGTAGTGAGGGCGAGTATAGGGCATAGATTTACGTTGCTGGGTAGCTGCTCACCTGCAGGTCTGATCCTCACTAGCGCCGCCGGAGCTGTTTGAACGGACCCACTAGTTCCGTCCATCTATATGGGGCCCCACACACTCCAAGGCGCGAGGTCTCGTCCCGTCCTCCGGTTTGCTATTCTTGGCGTACTCCTGTCTCACATGCAGGCGACAGGCAGTGTCAGTGCTGGGAGTGTTGGGGCTGCTGTTTGAGACCACTTGGGGGCCCGACTATGGGTCTGCGATCCGCCACCTCCTGGGTGCCTTTATCCGTAGTGCGGTCTATGTCACTGGTTGGCCTGCGGCGTCAATCTCTTGTTCTTCCGGGGGCAGGCCCAGCTTACCTACTGCAGCACCCCTGCGCTCCCGGTTATTTCCGCCTGCTCCCGCTGTAGAGTGCTTCCACCCGCTCCATGGGCCTTGATGTTCACGAGAGTTCCTGGCTCCTATTACACCTGCAGACCATGATCTTTTATCTCAGTATTGTGCGGTCCACGGCTGACATACCGGTCCCGGAGCAGCCGCAATGCAGGCTGTAGTCCTCCAGTGTCCGGTCCGAGGGCAAATATGTGCTGTGCTATCGTTTTGTACCAGGACTGTTGGGAAGAGACACTGGTTATTGCAGAGCTCTCCTAGGCAGCGGCCATCATTGTCGGCTGCAAGCCATGCCCCTGACCTTGATTATTTGCTTACTATTGCTTCATTTGATGGTGACATGAGGCATGTGTATGTGGGCCCCAGTGAAGTAGGCGACTTATATATGGATGATAATAGTACTGTGGGGGAACATGATAACAGTGCATTGCATATCAGTCACAGAGGACAGACACAGCACAACATGTGGTTCAATTCATACTGGCCCATCACAGATTGACTGGGCTCACCAGCCGGGGTGACGCAAGGGAACATATGATTAGCGGACACATCCGTAGAGATCATGCCAAGATTGTTTGGCATGAAAAAAATTAAGGCAGAAAGTCGCTAAGACCGTAAACAGTAGTAGGCATTACTAGATATAAAGAATCTATCAGATCACAGGTAAGGTAGAATCTTAGTGCAATCAGAGACAGACCACATGGCTTGTTCAATAAACATATGCTAGAAGTGGGCAGAATTTCATATTATAAAGAAAGTCTTCGTGTGTGTTTTTGCCATTGCTTTCTGATTTGATGTACTGCCTTATGCATTGGGTTCCAATTTGGTAGACCCATGCTTGGTGAAACACGGAGAGAAGGTAAGAGATCTCCCCAGACAGATTTGTGTATCACTGCATTCATGTAAGCTGGGTGGGACACTCACTAGGAGGCAGGCTTTCCCACACCACTTTAAAGGGTGCTCCACGTGTGACCTCTCGTCATTCCCATTGGCTGTGTTGTGGGACTTTGGAGGCACACCTGCAGTGACAGATTGCTTTTCAAGATGAAGAGGGAGCAGAGGAGAGGACACTTCAAAAGAAGCAGAACCCCAAAATAAACTTCAAAGACTCCGACCCTAAATCACATTTGGTGTCTGAAAATGGACTATAAGAAGAGGAGTTTGAGACTTTTAAAAATGGTCATCATTCAAGCAGCCAGACAGGATGTGTGTGGTTTTTGCCTGTGACTAGTGCTGGAGGCCAAAGTTGTCTAGTCTCCCTGCAAAGTAAGGGAACATCATGCAGGGAAGGTCAAGGTAATGTTTATTTAGACTGTGGTCTTTAAACAATGATAAAACTGATTTCAGTTTAAAACATTCTACAGCATCATTTATCAAAAATTCACCAAATAAATACATAGTTTAAAATTGGATGGCAGTGGAGACGGACCTTCTTTGGGTGACCTTGCCCTTTAAAAGGTTATATACACAAACAAACATTTTCTCTTAAAAGCTATATAATTCATGTATATATAAAATCTCTAAAAGTTATTGCTCATATGCATTTAGGAAACTTTGTATTATCTTTATATAGTTACTTAGTGCAATTACAATTTCAATAGTAGACATTTCTGTAAGTAGGTTGACCACCTGGGCCTGCGTCTTTGAATCGTATTTTAAAAATAGTGGACAAAGGTATAGTTTACGCTGCTCTAGAATTATTGGGAAGTCTAACAAGATTTTTATTTTTAATTCTTCATTTACCAACCATGGGTTTATGCCAGTTCGCAATCTTAGTATCTCCTGTCTGTACCTATGCTTTGGTAAAATATCCAGGTCAGGGAACCAGTTTTCATTAGACCATGACTCCCTCATGAAGTGTACAGATTGTTTCCTGCCCAGATATTCCATGTCTGTTCTTCTAGACACTTCTTGCCCATAATATTTCAGCCCACTTTTGGTACATTCTACTCGTAAGGATTTTTTGCAGATTTCAACCTTTATATGCTCACAGGCCTGCTCAATTTTCTTCCTATTCGTTTTTGTCCACTTTAAATTACTGGATAAGGTTCTCTCTTCTGCACCATTGGGATACTTTCTGGCCATTCTCTTTATCCAGGCGTTTCCAAAACCTAATCAAAGCTATTTGGGATTGAACCCCCAGGCATTTATTCCTAGCTCAGATCTTATTGCTTGTACCATTGATGACCGTGGCAAAGTCAGCAGGGTTTTCAGGCATCTTCCTTCCTCCAGGTCCTAATCGCCTTTACTGCTCAAATAAATGACTTCTGCACCATAGAGTAATTGTGAGAGTATCATTGCACTGAACGCCTTTAACAGCGGTAATTGGGACATATCTCTGTAATCGTAGTTAATATTTTTTAGACCACAGATTGATGTGAGGGCTTTTGCTTTCTGAGCCTCAAAATGCGCATGCCACTTTAGTGTCCTATCGAACCACATCCCTAAGTAGCGATATTCATTGACTGATTCCAATTTCAAGTCACCTAAAAACCAATTAAACTTAATATCTTTTTTTCCAAAATAACATTTTTGTCTTTTCCAAATTTACTGTTCAAAATTTCCTTTCACAGTATTGTCTAAATGAATTCAGCTTTCTTTGGAGGCCTAGTTCAGTCTGGTCTAGAATCAATCAATCAGTACATTTATAGAGCACACTACTCACCCACGAGGGTTTCAAGGTGCTGAGGGTGGGGGGTGGTGCGGGGGGGTGCTTCTACTGCTCGAACAGCCAGGTCTTGAGGTGTCGCCTGAAGGTGAGAAGGTCTTGGGTCAGTCGGAGGTGGGTGGGGAGGGAGTTCCAGGTCTTGGTGGCGAGGTAGAAAAAAGATCTGCCGCCTGTTCTTGTTCTTCTGGTGCGTGGTATGGTGGCGAGGGCGAGGCTGGCTGAGCGGAGTTGGCAAGTCGGGGCGTAGAACGAGAGGCGTTTGTTGAGGTATTTGGGTCCGGCGTTGTGGAGCGCTTTGCGTGGGTGAGGAGCTTGAACGTGATCCTATTTTTGATGGGGAGGCAGTGCAGGTTTCTCAGGTGGGTGGTGATGTGGAGGTGGCAGGGGATGTCCAGGATGAGACGTGCGGAGGCATTCTTTATGCGTTGTAGTCTTTTCTGTAGCTTGGCCGTTGTCCCTGCATAGAGTGCGTTGCCATAGACGAGCCGGCTTGTGACGAGGGCTTGGGTGACAGTCCTTGTTTCCGCGGGGATCCATTTGAAGATCTTTTGTAGCATGCGGAGGGTGTTGAAGCAGGAGGAGGAGATGGCGTGGACTTGCTTGGTCATATTTAGCGATGAGTCCAGGACGAACCCAAGGTTGCGTGCGCGGTCGGTGGGAGTTGGTGCTGTGGCCCAGGTGGCGGGCCACCAGGAGTCGTTCCAGGCGGAGGGGGATGGTCCAAGGATGAGGACCTCTGTCTTGTTTGTGTTCAGTTTCAGGGGGTTGATCTTCATCCATTCGACGACTGCCCTCATTCCTTCTTGGAAGTTGGATTTGGCGGTGACTGGGTCTTTGGTCAGGGAGAGGGTCAGCTGGGTCTTGTCGGCGTAGGAGATAATGTTGAGGTCGTGTGGGGCTCATGTAGATGTCGAAGAGCGTCGGGCTGAGTGAAGAGCCTTGGGGTACGCCACAGATAATCTTGTTGGCCTCTGAGTGGAACGGGGGTAGGCAGACTCTCTGGGTTCTGTCGGTGAGGAAGGAGGAGATCCAATCCATGGCCTTTCCCTGGATCCCTGTGTTGTGGAGACGTGTTTTTAGGGTGTGGTGGCAGACCGTGTCGAAGACAGCTGAGAGGTCTAGGAGGATGAGGGCTGCGGTTTCTCCGTTGTGGAGCAGGGTTCTGATGTCGTCGGTGGCGGCCATGAAGGCGGTCTCGGTGCGGTCTCGGTGCTGTGGTTGCTGCGGAAGCCAGACTGGGATGGGTCGAGGGAGCCGTTGGTTTCAAGGAACTTGGTCAGTTGCTTGTTGACTTCTTTCTCGGTGACCTTCGCTGGGAAGGGGAGCAGGGAGATGGGCCGGAAATTCTTGAGGTCCTTGGGGTCTGCTGTCGGCTTCTTAAGGAGGGCGTTGATTTCAGCGTGTTTCCAACTCTCAGGAAAAGTGGCAGATTCGAAGGAGCTGTTGATGATATCTTGGAGGTGGGGTGCGATGATGGTGTCTGCTTTGTTGAAGATGTGGTGAGGGCAGGGGTCGGATGAAGAGCCGGAGGGATGGTGTTCATGATCTGGGTGACGTCTTCAATGTAGACGGGGGTCCAGCGACTGAGGAGGGCGGTGGGGGGCGTTGGTTCTGCAGCTGGTGGAGGCGTCTGGTTTGCGAAGCTGTCGTGTATGTCAGCGATCTTGCGGTGGAAGAAGGCTGCGAAGGAGTCGCAGAGGTCCTGTGAGGGGGGGATGTTGTTGGAGTTGGAGCTTGGGTTGGAGAGTTCCTTCACAATGCTGAAGAGCTCCTTGATGTTGTGTGCCTTGTTGTCTATGCGCTCTCTGAAGGCCGTTCTCTTGGCGATGTGGATGAGCTGGTGGTGTCTGCGTGTGGCGGTATTAAGGGCCTCGAGGTTTTACGCTGTCTGTCTTGGCGTCAGGCTTTCTCTAGGGTTCTGCTGGATCTTTTAGAGTCCTTGAGGTCCGTTGTGAACTATGTGGTTCTCCTGCTGTTGTGCTTGTTAGGGGCGAGGGTGTCGTCGCAGTTGCTGATCCACTGTGTGAGGTTTCCAGCGGAGTGTTGGTGTCCGAGGCATTAGCCGGGGTGCCCTGGGTGAGGAATGCTGTCAGCTGGTCAGTGGTGACTTTGCTCCAGCATCTTCCGGGGATCTGCGGCGGTTGGATGTGTGCAGTGAGTTTCTTGTAGGAGAAGTGGATGCATCGGTGGTCGGTCCAGTGGAGAGTGGGGGTGTGGGTGACCGTGACGTTGGTGCTGGCGGAGAAGATGGGGTCCAGCATGTGGTTTGCGTGGTGGGTCGGAGTGTTCACTAGTTGCTTCAGTTGGAGAGGTTGTCAAGCAGGGTGGTGGTGTTTTTTTCGTTGTGGTTCTCCAGGTGGAAGTTCAGGTCCCCCAGGAGGATGTAGTCTGTGGTGGTGAGGGCGTGCGTGCTGACGAAGTCGGCGATGGATTCGCTGAATTGTGGGCGTGGACCCGGTGATCTGAGATGAGTGTTCTTCTGAGGGTGGTCACCAAATCGTCAGCATACAGAAGATAGGGCACTTTTTTACCATCCATTCTTGGGCTTGCGCTTCTTTCAAGCTCTAGATAGGCAGGTAGATCAGATAGAAATATATAAAATAGCTGAGGGGTCAGGACGCAGCCCTGCCTAAGGGTGTTTTCAATTGGTATTTTTGGTGTCAGTGACCCCTCAGTATCTTTAATTACTTAAGCCCAGTTACCTCGATGTAATTCTTTTATTATAACCAGCAGGTATTCCGGAATGTTTTTATTCACAAGAGTTTCCCAAAGACAGTTCCGATCTACTGAATCGAACGCTGCTTGAAAGTCAACGAAACAACAGCAAAGCTTACCAATTTGCTCTGTTGACTTACGTGCTATTGCCCATAGGGCTAAGCAGTGATCTACCGTGGAGTGTCCTTCTCTAAAACACCCCTGTTCCGCGGGTACAATTGGGAACTCCTCTACCCAAACATTTAGCCTATTCAGGACTTTATTTGAGAATACCTTTTCTCTTATATCTAGCAGATTGATCAGCCTATAATTTTGTGGCGCTTCCATACTGCATTTTTTATAGATTGAGCTGATTACAGAGCCCTTACAGTTCTTTGGGAATCTCCCTTCTGCTAATATTATTTGGAACAATTGGGAAAAGAATCTCCCCCACCACTTTATTGTGATGTAAGTATTATTGTTGGGAGATTGTCTGGTCCTGCAGCTTGGGTTAAATTCAGTTTCATTTTTGTATTTTCTACATTTTGTTCAGAGAAATCTGATTTGAAATCTTCCATTAGCACTTGCCAGGGCTGGGGCTCTGCAACTACTGGAGCACCTCAAGGTCCATACAGTTCCTTCAGGTACTTCTCCCAGGCTGCCTTGCTAACGACACAGTTCATTGCTCCTGCCGGGGGAATCGGCTGCAGCTTTTACCAGCTTCCAGAACTTTCTTAAGTTTTTTGATTCTATCAATTCTAGCAGATTTATCCAGCATTTTTCTTTATACGACCTTTTTGCGTCAGTGACCATCTTTTTATACTCGCTTTTCAATTTATTAAGATAGCTCTGTCTCCCTCGGTTACATGTTTTCCTTAGTCTTCTTGTTACTGTCCTTATTTCCCTTTTTTTTATTTTGGCACTCGGTGGAGAACCATTTGGGTCGGCTAATCGGGATTGTTCCATGTTTTCTTTTATCTTTTTTTAGTTCTATTCAGAGGCTTGGTACTACTTGGTCTTTCTTCCTCTCATACCATTCCAGCTTTTTACTCCCTAGATCCCCCAATTCTACCTTATGCTAAATTTCCTTAGTTTTTCCAAGTATTCTTCGGTCAACCGTGTTATCATTCGTTTGGGGTAGTCAACTTGTTGTGGGATTATTTTCTCTCTATGTTCCCTAGTTCCCCCATATGTAATCAGTTGCAATGGATTATGATTGCTGCCTTCACTTTGGGGTATCTTGAATACCCGTACAAGAGAAAAATTCCAAGCAAACATAAATACATAATCAATTGGGCAGTTTTCTGAGCCTATTTTAAATGTCTTCTTTGCAGGGCAATCTGCTTTAAATCTGCCATTCAGGCAGAAGAGACCCTTCATCCCTAGATAATTTACCAAGTCTATGTCCTGACTCTGGGATTCACAGGCTGGAAACTGGCTTGGTTTATTCCGTATGTGTCAAGTAATTCCCTATGCCAGAGGTCAGCCTTCTTTGGATTCAACTTATGGTTGAAGTCCCCCATAATAAAAAACACACCTGAATCATACTTTTCACATATAGAGTCTATATCCTCTTTAAAAGTCCCAAGCTCAATTCCATACTCTGTAACATTCTCCCATTGCATATATACATTAATTACAATTACATTTTCATATTTCTTGTCCTGGATCAACAGAACTAATCTACACACCAATAGCCATTTACATTTTACTTCTAACAAAATCACATTTCTTGTTACTTTTGTCAAAAGAAGGGTCATGATCCCCCTTGCCGGACGTCCAAACCTTTTTTTCTTGGCCGGTCGATTTATTTGGAGGTAACCTTTAAAAATAGGGGTTTCATCGCATATCCAAGTCTCTTGCAAGCAGGCAAATTCCATGTTATTTACTTATTTATTTATATGCTCTTGTTTTATTTTGTTTCCTAAGCTATTTATATTCCATGATAGGAGACTTAGACTATGCGACACCCCCTCTTCCTCTTCCACCTCACTTATACCACCATCTTCATCCGTTACCCCATATACTTCTTGGAGGGTCCTGCGAGACTACTTCTTTGGCTCCAGTTACCCCAAGAGTTATCATTTACTGAATTGTTTACCACTATGTTCATGATGCTACCCTCTTCTTCGTTATCCTTTAGTAGCCTCACCTGTCTTCTACCGAGACCTGCATGGCATTTTAGGAAGCTACTTCCTGGTTGCCCATTTTCCTTTAGTTTACTCTCTGGGATTAATCTTATACCTTCCTGAAGTATCTCGCTCGCCGCTTTCCCAAAGGCCATTTTTACCAGGTCTGAGTTAAATAGTACTCTTGTAATTTCCTTTCCATTTGTGTTTTCTATAAAGCCCACCTGTATCAGACCTTTTGAACCTATGCACCTCAAACTTGGGCATTTAGAGAATGAGAGTAGGATTTGTGCCCTATTTAAGGGGTTCATCTTCCTTAACTTCCTCCCCCTTTGTCCAGCTTGCTCTGGATCAAGGTACAACCATTTGTTACTACCTACCTCTAACCCTTTCTTGGGGGATTCTAGATCTACCTGTCTGTAGTTTACCCGTCCGGTAAACCCCATTTTACTTTCTACTTCTGGATTATCCTGAAGCTGAGTTGCTTCTCCTAGGCTATAATACCTCTAAGTCTTCATGGTTTTTTCCTCATATGGTGGATTTACTATCTGGTTTATGTTTAAAATTTTTGTTTTTGATTGCCCCTTTCTTGGGCACTTGGTACTCTAATTCTTTACTTGTACGTTTGGGCCATTCCTCTTAACCTCAACTATAGGAGTCTTGACGGGTACCAATGTCAGAGCGGGAGAAGTTAAATTTGACTCTTCCTCCCTTACCTCTCTTTTTCCCTTTGTTACTGTTTTAGTTTACCTCTTCCTACTTGTCTTTCTTTTCGTTTGACCCCTTGCGTATTCCCCTCTTCTTTTTATCAACATTGGACATTTAGATATATGACTGTTGTTTGAGGATTCTACTGTATCTCTACCTACGTTCTTTTCTGTGGGCTGGGGGTCCGCTGCCAGTCTTAACATATGTGGCATTTGCCCTCTAATTCCTACCAACTCCTCTTCAATGTTTTTTAAATACAGCTTTTGTGTTTTTAGGACCCCATTGTTCAACATAGTTACTTCTAAATTACCCTGGAGAGTTTTCTGCAGCATCAGTAATAAGTCCATCATTGAGTGTTGCGGAAATGTCAAAGTCCTGGAGGCTATTTCTCTGAGGGCGGATGGGCTTCCAGTTCTTGGTATTTCCTGCTGGGTTAGAATTTTTATCCCAATTGAATGTTGTAATAATCGGTTTGGTGAGTCATCCCAGACAAAATTTGCCCCTTGGCTTTCATTTTCCATTAACCCTGTATTCTCTAATTCAGATACATGCCCTGTGAATAGTTTTGGGGATGATGACAGACGCAGGGCTGTTATTTGTTCATTTTGGCTCAGAAGGGAGTGATTTATTAAAAAAAGAAGCCTCCATTAATTCCTCTGGTGATACTCCCGTACCATTATCAGTTGGGCACTCCTCCTCGGTTTCCAGGGATAAAGTGGGTTGCTCTAACCTTTTGTAATGTTTCCCTAGAAAATCCTTTATAGATTTGGTTGCTGAGGAACTACCTTTAGATTTAGGTGCTGATTTAGAGTGGTTTTGAGCTTGTGGAGACTTTTTAGTGGCTTTTTTATTTTTCCTTTTTTGGGGAGCCCTTTTACTGTTCCCACCGGGGCTAGCCTGGCTTTCCTGGCTCTCTTCCAAGGTCCTGGACCCCTCTGGTAGCTTGCTCCTCCCTGGGCTTTCCTCCACTGATTCCTTACAGGATTTTTGCTTCTTCTTCTGAGCCATCGTCCTTGGTTCAGAACTACTCCTTTTTTTGTTGGGCACTTCAGCTCTGATAATACTGTGCGAATTACTTTTTTAAGAGGTAAGAGTATTTCCTTGCAAAGTCCTTACTTCACCCCCCTACAGTTACCCCCTAGTCAGCCAAGGGTAACAATTACTGGATTTTTAAAGGGGCAATGGAGTACTGCAATTGTTCACTCAGACATAACCTCACTTACCTCTGTTGTTGTGCCCTTAGCCCGCCATGCCTGCCAAGCTGTGTTTAAACTTCTCTTTATGTGACACTGGGCACTGACCTGGTAAACTCCCCCTCCCTTTGTTCTTCCACTGGGAGGCAACAACCGGTCATTCCTTGTGCCTCCACTCCTGGCCTTGCACTTCTGAACTGCCTGGGGCAGGTGCCACTAAGAACTCTGCTTTCCCTGCTTCTGGAAGTTCTTTTCAACCCACTGCAGCCCTCTCCTGTCGGCTGCCTCCCCCCCGTGGGTGACGGGGCTATTCCCCTGTGGCAACAGTGGCCTTTTTGCCTTGTCCTCTTCTTTTCCCCTTTAGGGCATTTCTAGGTTTCAATTCAGTTCGACCTTTCCCTTCCTTTCAAGGGCCTCCGGGGAACTTCCAAGCTGCTCAGCCGGCCCTGTGGTGCGCTGCTCTGCACATGTCCCACGGCACGGCTCGCTTCTACTTGGCGGCTCCGGGTAGGCTCCAAGTAAGCTCCGGGTGCTCCGAGTGCTGTGCTGCCGTTCTGTGTTGGCTCGGCACCCTCTCAACGGGCTTGATGATCTCGGCGAACTGCGCTCCATGCACTCGTTTCAACGGTTCTCAGGTTCTCAGCTGGCATTTAGACAGATGAGGCGGGGCAGCAACAACAGAGTCATGCAGGGAATCCAAGACCACCGGGCCTGGAGCCAGGAGTACAAGTGCCTGCCGGCTTGCCAAATGTACCATGCCCTGTGAGAAAGAGTAGAACGTTGGAGGGACAGAGTTCAGTGGGGAGTCCTTTTGAGTGGACACCCTGAGCAAGGTGTGAGAAAATGTCTGCTGAATAAGGTTGTTGCTTGTGTTCAGGACAAAGGCGGTGGCCCTAGAGAGGGCTGCCATGAATAGAACCACATGTTGTGCTGTGTCGATCAGGCTGAAGCCCATACATAGTGACAAGTCATTGACCTCATATACCAGGAGGGCTGCCATGAAAAAGACTGCTATGTGGTAAATGCCGTGACCTTGTTCCATAGTGGACAGCGACCCCATATCCCAGCAGAAGACACCCTGAAAAAGACTGCTGTGCAGTAAGAGGCGTAACCCTATGTGTTCCTGGGCACAACCCGGTATGCTAAGAGGGGCCATCATGAAGAAGGTCACCGGGCAGGAGTCTGTGTGCTGTGGAATGGGGTGACACCATATGCCAGCGGGGGTCACCGGGAGCAGTGTAGCCTGATCTGCCATCCACGGCCAAAGAAGTGGGAACGCCTAAAAGTGATTATTTGGCTAGACAATGATTTATTGCTGTTGCTGCATGCAATTTGAGTTGTGAGTCTGTGTTCACTATCCTGCATCTACACCTCCCCCGAGGGATCCTTGGACTGCTCAGACCAATCTACCTTGTGAGTCAAGTGTAAAAATCTTACTTGGCCCAGTTAACCAGAATCCATATTAAGTTAAGTTCTGGAACATCAGGAGTAAAAGGCCTCAACCCTCCACAGTTGGGCTCAATAATGCCTACTTGCCCCATGGCCCTCCTAAAGGTTTCTGACAAGGCCACTTTTGTGTGCTGAAACCATGGCTTCCAAAGAAACAACACTGAATTTTATACTAAAAGACCAAACTAGCCTCAGTTGGCGTTCAGTTTTTTTGCAATCATTAAGTATTGAATTTTATGAACCAACCGAGATGCTAAAAGCTCGGTTCATAAAATTCTAAATTGGATCTCATGAATATATTAATGAGGTAGTTTGCAAACCATCTTCAACATCTCCATCCACATTCCTGGACACCGGGAATCATGCCACCATCATGCCCCTGCTTAAAAAACCATCCGCTGACCCAGCAAGCTTTTCAACTATAGACCGAGCTCCCTCTTAACATACCCGAAAAAGGTCTTAGAGAAACTAATCAACTGACGCCTCACTGGCCACCCCAGCAACCACCAGTTCCTTTATAGCAGGCAGTCCTGGCTAAAACTTAACCACTGAATAGAAACAGCACTCATCGCCACTACAGATGACATCTAATGGATCCTTGACAGAGGAGATACAGCGGCCCTAATTTCTTGGACCTCTCTGCTTCATTTGCCACCATCTCACACCCCATCGTCATCAGGTACTTGCACAAGATTCACATCCAAGGACCCACTCATCCCTGGATCTGATCCTTTTAACACAAGCTGTTTGCCTGACACCTTCCTCCTCGGAGGTCTGCAAACTCATCTGATAAGAGTAACTGGAGATGCATCACTCAGCTTTACCCTCTTCTGCATATTCATGATCCCTCTGGGCAATGGCTTTCATGTACATGACATCAACATCCTCTCCCATGTCAACTAGACCCAACTCATACTCTCCCTTTCTGACAAAACCCCCAATACAAGAAACAAGCTCACAGCTTGCATGTCCTAAGTCTTTAAATGGATGAAATCCAACATTCTTAAACTCAACACCACAAAGATAGAAGTAGTGATCTTCGGCAAGAATATCTCACCATGGTACTCCAACAGATTGCCAACCGAACTTGGGCCCATACCCAGTACCTATGCCAGGAACCTCTGAATAATCACAACCTAGTCAACAGCAAGTTAGACTACAGGAACGTCCTCTATGCTGGGATCACCACACAACTCACTAGAAGACTACAAACCATCCAGAACTCAGTGGCCAGACTCATCCTCAACCTCCCTCACGGGACTGATATCAATATCACACCACACCTCAGGGAGCTCCACTGGCTCCTGATACACAAACATGTTCATTTTAAACTCCTCAGACACAACTTCAACCACATCAATGCTAAAGTAATTCTCCTTCAGTGCTGAAAGTGCTTGATTCCCATTGTTCATGACGAGCTGAGCTCATCATGAGCACACAAGCAGTGTACTGCATGACGAGCTGAGCTCGTCATGAGCATGGAAGGGGTTAAAGGACTACATAACCAAGGCCCAACCTACCTAAGCAGTAGTATCTTCTTCCACCAACCACCCAAACACCTCCACTGAATAGGATTCTTATTCGTGCATATATCAAACACATAAACAGAATCAAATCAGGAGGATGGGAACTTTCTTATATGAGTCCTAAAGCGTGGAATGGCCTACCACTCTACATCAGAGCCTCTTTCTCATTTCTTGAATTCCACAAGATGCTGAAGAATTTGCGTTTTTATTAACCAACATATGATAGGCAGTGCTAGGCACACACACTCCTGCTCCATTCTAAGATACCTTTGTGGGTGATAGTGCAGTTTACAACTGCACGTGCCAAACACATAACAAATCATGGTCATCACAGTATTGGTGGCCTGTTAAGGAGAGCAGACCACTATGTCTGTGATTGTCTTCCAATAAAGTAAATATATTTTAAATGCAGTCATTTTCCTTAAGGGTAATGGTGCTGAGTTTAAAAAAGAAAGTTTATTCATTTTTTAAAGTTAATTTGAGAGTTGTTAGTGGTTCTCCAAACAAATTAAAAAATTGTAAGGAGCAATGTTATCCAAGGAGACCCCTTTGCTTTCACTAATGGTTTAAATGTAAGTAATTTTTCAATGTTTGCAGACATATTTTTCGTGCTAAAAATCGAGTGCCTCGTACTGATTTGATATTTGAAAGGGATTTCTATAATATACACCCCTTTCAAATACCGAATTGGGATCCATTTGCAATCCAATTTTAGGAGTTGCTAAAAAAATCTAAGTCACTTTTTCCCTATGCTCTTCACCTAAGGCTCCCAGACTTCAGGGGAGAGTCTTGGGATTTTAGGGCTTGTCTTATTAGTTCTGACCTCTTTTATGGAAACCTTCTATCAATGTGCCTGCTCTGGTGGCCTTGACCTGAAACTAACTACCTCTGACCCACTGGGTGTTTGTATGACCAGCAGTCATGAGCCATAGTGACTCCAGGGTCTCCAATTTCCTTTTTTAGCCTAAGTGTACATCTAATGATTTAGGAGGGTCTTGCACAGATGTCTCTTCCTTTGTTTACCTCTTGATGAAATTCTGGCACCCTTTTTATCTGTAATGCCCATCGTTGTTCAATCAGAAACAGGCCCTAATCGCATGTCCTTTTTCCTGCACAACCTCACACACATTATATAACTTTTTTCATGAAGTCAATATAACTTATTTCACACTACATCCAACTAAAAATATCAGATTTTTGGTTATTCCATTCAGTGACAAATATTTGCAGCTCTTCGAAGATCTTCACCCGAAAGTGATGGGGAATCCCTAGTAGCACCATTTTTACCATAGGGGTTACCCCAGCTTCAAATTTTAAAGAAATTATCTGAATTGCTCCAAAATCTTTCCTAGAGAACATCCAACACGTGTTTCACCGCTAGAGATGGCACGCTAAGGCCTTTTTCAAGGCAATAATCTTAAAAATATGTCCAATGGTCGTCCTGGTGAATGTTATGAAACTGTATACAAGCTACAAAGCTGAATGTCTCTGTGATCCTATGTTGGTTTGGACATATTTTTAAGATTATTGCCTTGAAAAAGCCCTTGGTGTGCCAGCCATATGGGCGAAACACATCAGATGTTCTCTGTTTTCTTTCATTTGTCTAGAAAAAAACAAAGAACTACGTAAAATTCATGGTGTATCTGGCATTTAGGACATTTATCAAAGGAACTCATGCACATATATTTGGCACAACCTGTCTCACTTGTAATTAATTCTAAGACTTTGCTTGTTTTTGGATGTAATCACCTGACATGTTTTTGCCCCAAAAACAATTGCGTCCTGTCTGGTTGTGAATGAACCCCAACAGCTCACCCCTCAAATAAAGTAATCTTAGTGATTAAGACTACTCTATTTATCTCCCTTACATACTCCACTGACGACCCAGCGGAATTAGGGATGTTGGAGGATTGGCCATTAGTGCATCCTCCCTAATTACAGCGAGCAAACACACAGACAGTTTGAATTTTCACACACTGTAATAAAAAGCTTGGTGGTAATAAAAGGTAAAAACACTTTAATGACCCCCATGCCATAGGAGAGATGTCCCATGGTGTGGGGGCATTGCTTGTCTTATTTTCAAAACGAAAATTTTACTTTGGGGCAATCTTGTGAGAATTCAAATAACGAGGTGTCCAGCAACATTGTTGTATGCATCCAATCTGAAAACCACTGGGAGGAAGAAGTTTAAAGTATTTTCAGAAGTCAAGGAACCTAAAGACTCCTTGACCATGGTCGAAGACTGCACTCATTAATCAGATATAATGCCATTGTGTGCTGTACTTTAGGTAATACGCTACAGAACATTAAACAGTTTAAAACATGTGTGCACTTGTGAGGGGTAATTGATGAGGGAAAGAAGGCTCCTCGAAAAAATGTTAAGCTTAATATCTCAACACCTAAGACTGTATCCAGAGAATTTTGAGAACCTGATAGGGGAGTTGAGTCTTGAGATTGTGATGTGGACAGAGCACCCGCTCCAGTTTTGAGGGACTGGGGTGGAAAAGAAGAAAGCAGTAGTGTCAGATCGCAGAACTAACTGAGGCACAGAAAGAGGCAAACAAAGAAGTGATGACAAACAGGACAACGGAATAACACCATTTAGCAGGTAAAACTACATTTCTGAGAGTCAGAGTTGTAGCTTCTAGGTAAATAGTGGCAATTAGAGTGTGTAGGCCTGACTCACACCAAGCTCACTTGTCTGGCCATAGTGGTTGCTGTTACTCCTCACTCTTCCTATGCTAGTAAGGATGTGTTAGCTTGAGCAACTCCTTATATAAAAGCCCCTGGCAATTACATTTTTGGTCATTTGTGCAGTAGTTTAATGTTATTTTCGGAGATAAACAAACTCAAGCGTCTGCACAAGCAGCATTCCCTTCAACAAGGAAAATTAGACCAGGCATCTTACATCAGCCGGTTTATGAAACTCCTGTTGCAAGCTCTTTGGATGGATGAATCAGGGGCAGTGGCCTCCTATCAAGGTTTGCTGGAAGGACTGAAGGAGGCCCTATTTTTAGTTGTTAATGGACCCATTGCAAGTATAGCATTTATAATTCTCACTATCCAGATTGATGCTCAGCAAACACAAAGTCAACACAAACAATGAAGAATTTCTGCTAAGTTGATTTCTCCCTCATCCTCTACCATGCCCAAAGAGAACTATGGTTCAAGAAAAGATGTCTTGGACTGTCCAGAATTTGGGCAAAGGCTGGTGACTAGGTAGAAAACGTAAGCAGAAAGAGGAGTACAGCACAAGCAAGGATCACGCAGGAAGTCAGAGGAAAAAAGGGATCCAAAGGGGAAACCTGCTCAAAGGATAAAAGTCCCGGAAAGGACAGGCATTCATGAGGTGATTTATTATATATATATATATATATATATATATATATATATATATATATATATATATATATATTCACTGAAAAAACCATAGGTTATAAACCATATATAGTTAGGGATTAGCATTTACAAAACCTTAATTTACTCGCACAAAACCATAGAAATTTGCATATATAGTTAGTTGCAATAACTATATATCGCGCACCCGCAATCCACTGCTGATGATGTCACATATTACATCATTCATGACATGGTCAGTGACATCACTGATGACATCACTGATAACATTATCCAGTGACTGTATGTTTCTGTAAAGTTAAAATATGTCTTACATATTAAAGAATGAGTGCATGTATAAGTGTCTGGATGAAGCATTTAGTAGGTGCATGACTGACTGTATGAGAGAGTGATTAAATGAGTCTCACTGAGTGCATGGGTTAGTGACTAAACTGACTTAATTTGTGCATCATTATATCTGTTCTGTAAACTGCTGCATGTGTTGATCAGTAGCTATATGAGTAACTATATGGGTTATTGATTGGTTGCCCAAGTATTTGTATGGGAGACTGAGTGTGTGAGTGGGTGGCTGGGAGCTGTGTGACTCTGTGCATAGATGTGTGAGCAGTTGATTCACTAGATGTATGGGTACAAAAGTGCATGTGGAAACAGCTGTATGGGCGGTTGACTGTGTGCATGAGTGTATTGGTGAGTGAATGGATATCTCAGTGCTACATGTCAAAGTAAGTACATATGTAAAACACAGTACATGTGAGAGTTGACATATATAAATAACTGTGCATTAGAGCCAGTGAATGTGTGAGTGGCTGTATGGATCATTGTGAACTTGTATCAGGGATTGTATAAGAGAGTAAATATGTGTTAGTATATGTTTGAATAAGTAAGGTGTGTATAACTGTATAGTTGAGGAAATGGAGGTGTGATTGATTCTTTGCATGACTGACTAGGTGTGTGAGTAACTCCATGGATGAGTGACAGTCTGTGAGTGTCTGTTTACACTGAGTGTATTTAAGGTTATATTAGAGCCTGAAGAGGTTCATCGTATTATCACATGAATGATGTCATCAGTGATGTGATCAGTAATGTCAAATGAGATGTCATCAGTGATGTCATCAGTGATGTCATCAGTGATGTCACTGACCATGTCATGAATGATGTAATATGTGACATCATCAGCAGTGGATTGCGGGTGCGCGATATATAGTTATTGCAACTAACTATATATGCGAATTTCTATGGTTTTGTGCGAGTAAATTAAGGTTTTGTAAATGCTAATCCCTAACTATATATGGTCTATAACCTATGGTTTTTTCAGTGAATTTCAATGGTTTTTTAATTGCAAATATCAAAAGCTGTAAAATGTATTCTTCTTATAAGCCCCCCTTGCATAAATTATACCTGACGCAGGTATAATGTGGCGCAGGGTTTTAAAAAGTGACCCATCTATCTAGATGCGTCACTTTTTAAATATAGCGCAACGAGGTGCATTTTTTTACACCGCTGGTGCGATGCATCCCTTTTCTGTGCGCACTCCTTACGACATTCCAGATGTGTCATATTTAATGTATGACGAATCATGTCGCAAGGAGTTACTTTCTCCTCTCATACCTTTCTGTTCTTTCTTACTCATTCTCCTTTCAATTATCAATGCACTCTATTTCACTTACTCTTTTTCATTTTTTTAAGAATATAGCTCTTTGATGAGAATTGGAGGTAGTTCTGAAAAGAACTTTTGGTTTTCTTCTTTTTCAAAACTGGAACAAAAACAGGGAATGGAAACTGCTCAACAGGAGCAAAAAAAAACAAAAAAATTAGGGGTGGGAAGGGCAGCGATGGTTCTCCAATGCTCGAACCATGAGCTGGACACTTTGCTCCCCATAGGTGAGGAGTTGATTGCAGTATCTGCATCTGACGACCCCATGGTTAAATGCAGGTTGAATGTTTGGCACCTGCTCCTGTGATTGCTCCCTCCCAGAAGAAGTTGCTCCTCCGGTTGATGTAGAGGCCCCATCTTTGGGAACCTCTTGTGCCAGAGCCCTGGCACTTTCCCTGGCAAAATTCTGGGGGTGCTTCCTCTCCACATGCCGGATCATTGTAAACTTCCCAAAAGAGTACTTTTTCAAAGGATTACCTCGAGACAGCTCTTCTTTGCAGATCCTGCACTGTACTTTTGGAGCATTAACCTTTTTTTAGTCCAGGTGGGATTATAAAAAATTTCCAAATGAAATGCTCCTTAACTTTTCGTTGAGGAGGCTGTTCATTGATGAATTCATTGGAGTCATCCTCACTGCTGGATTGTCTGGCAGCCATTGAAAAACCAAGAAATATCCTGGAGCAAAAAGGCAGGTCTTTCAGTCACAAAAGTGAAAGAAGAAGTGAAGGAAATGGGTGGGGATTTCATTCTTTGTAAAAAAAACTGTTAGCAACCAATGAAAAGTGTTATTTTAAGGTCACATGACCCGACGCGCTTACGCTGCACGCTCAGGAGCGATTCAGGGTGTGTTTACGCGGCGCGAACGTAGGCGCTTCCGGGGCGCAAACGCACAAACGCGGCACGAACGTAGGCGCTTCCGAGGGCGCTTACGTTGCGTGCCGAAGTGACGTCAACAAACTTTTACGGAAATGCATAATTATTTTCCTTATCTCTACTGATATATTTATTTTTTATGCAAATTTCAGCACAAAAAAGGAAAGAGAACAGAACGTTTCCTTTGAAAATTGCCCTAGAGATGAACAATGAGAAAATCATTGAACGCATTGACTTGAAATTCATGGACGAATCACGAGACCAAGATCTTCTACAATGTGTAGAATCTGTGGATTTGTTACTTCATTATGAGGACGATAAAATGTGTGAAGTTATGTTCACTCAACAAGAGGACATTTCGGACAGTCAAATATTAGACAGTCTATTAAATATTGAAAAAGAATTAGAAAAATCAGAAGAATAAATTTATATTTAATAATCAAAAATTGTTCGAGTCTTTAATCTTTTTCATATGTAATTCATAAACTAGTACCAAATTGATTATAATGTAAAGTCAGACTTATAGTATACTGTAAAACTTGTTTATGTTACGTAGTAAATTTCCTCATAGTTAATTCCTTTCTCCAACTATATTATCTCCAATGTGTATTTAACATCTCTTTATCATCTCTTGCCTCCATATTGTTTCGGCTTTCCAGACAGACTATGGTATGAATTCCATATACCACAATAACTTCTGAAACAACTTGCAAGATATCTACAAAGGAGACGGCGTTTATTTATTTTTACACTCTGCATTGGTACCTACATGTTGCTACGTAAATAAAAATAAAAAATAAAATAAAAAAACGAACAATCAATAAACATACAATATTTAAAAAGTCTTTCATTCTTGTTTCCCTATAGTACGCTCCCTGGACCGCTTTCGAAGGCGCGTACCGGGCGCACCCCACGTAAAACACCGCGGGGCCCTTTTAAAGCCTCCACATCAAACCTAGAGGGTCAGGGAGGATCTACTATGCCCCCTTATGGTCATTTGCCCCTTCGTTTTGGCCTCCTCTTGTCTCTCGATCCTACCGAGAGACAAGATGGCGGCCGCTACGGACTGTTTAGAATGTTGACAGACACCGGAGAGCCAATCAGCTTCGCTTCGTAAAGCTCCGTTACGCGAAAAGTACGCGAACTAGTTCGCTATCCAGGACGCTGTCACAGATATATCTGTTTTTTTAAACGTTAATTTCTCAAAATCCACTGGAGCACATATATTGAGACCCAGCAAAGGCACATTGGGCTAACAGTCCCTACAATTTTGCCAAGTTTCGTGTAAATCCATTCAGCCGTTCGAGCTAAAAGTGAGGCCAAACGCCCTATGGAAAAATGAATGGGAAAAACGCGTTTTGGGACCCCCCTTTTTTCTCGGCCCCCCCTTGACAAAACCCCCCAAATTTTCAGGGGCTGATCAGAAACAAAATGTGCCATTTTCCTGAAAATTTCAGCCGATTCCGTCCACAAACGCCAAAGTTATTAGACATAGAATTTTCAAAAGTTCCATAGAGAAAAAATCCTAACTATATATACCTACTGGCGACCGCCAGTAGGTAATATATATATATATATATATATATATATATATACATACTCCACACAGAAAAGAAAGCTACGGCAGCTAGACAGTCAATATATTTTACTTTTGGACACTAAGGGGGTCATTAGGGTGGCGGTTGGACAAATCCTATCGGGTAATGGGACCGCCCGCAATAAGGGCGGGGGTCCGGTGGGGGCAATTTGGATATGCCCACCACAGTGGCAGGTGTATCCTGCATTCCTTTCATTGTGGCGGGCGGTGCTGAGTGCACCGCCCGCCACAATGCCAAGCCATGCCATGCCTGCCATGTTGTGCATGGAACTTCAGGGGGGACCATTGGTCTCCTCCATGTGCACCCCCCAGAGTCCCTGGGGGCCTGCAATGGACCCCCGCCATAAATTCCTGCATGCCTTTCCGTGGCGGCTATGCCGCCATGGAAAGGCATCTTTCTGCACCCATGGTAATATGGCTGACGGTGTCTAACAGACACTTTTTGACCGGGCAGAAATGCGGCGGACGGTCTTTCCATCCACCACGGTCCCCCCGCCTTAGTAATATGGCGGGGAAATGGGTGGCGGGCGTGGACGGATCTGTGGCGATCCACCTGCGATCCTAATGGGCCCCCAAGATCCCAAATGGTCTTAATACTGGAGAGGATCTTTAAAACTTTTTATAAGGTCCTTTACTGTTCAGATCAGTCTATGGTGCAGGCTTGTCCCATTTTTTATTGATTGTTTTATCATGTAACCTGAGCTGTTCCCTTTTTATGCCTTGGTTTTTATCGGACTTTTAGCTGGTTTTACTAGTTTTCTAGTTTTACTGGTTTTAATTTGGTAATTGTGAGGTGGAGGGATCGGGTACTGATCAACTGGGCAAGAAGAAGCTTAACACACTTTATTGATCAACATATTTACTGCTTTACAAGGAATATTGGTATAGATCAAGTTTGCGTCTATTTGCACACTGCTATGATAATTTGCACTTTTGGATCCATTTATTCTCTTGCTGTATCTAAATTTGGTAAAGAATTTTGAATGTACTCATTTAACTTTTTGCACTTTTTTGCACTTTATTTAGTCACTCTGCACCTTCTTTATAATGGATATCATTACTTGGCATCTTGCTATGTGATACATGTTAAGTACTCTGAGCGAATCAATTATGATTTAATAATATGTTTGTATATTTTTAATCTCCATTTGCACTTATATTTACTGTTGTGATTTTTATTGCTCATGGCTACTTGCACTTCTAAGTGAACCTGACTATTTGGTATTATGTCAATGTATTATATGCTTCATATATTGCACAAGAGTGGGCAATCGCCCTTAATGTTTTATAAAGATCAAGAAAAATCGTATTTTTTATATTTATAAATATGTGATATATTTATATGTGTGGTGAATTAACAGATCCATTTTGGGTATGATAATTTTACTGCTTATATTTATTGCTGCCCACATTTTATTTGAAGCTTGCTAATTAGTTTGTTATACCAATAGTATTTTGTTGCTTTTTATGTAAAGTAGGAGGAGCATTTGCTCTAATCACGTTTGGTCTTGGGCATGTCATGTAATCAAGACCGGGTTTATCCGGTCGAAACGCGTCATACTGCTGTCTTTGGAAAATAAAGCACTGCTTCTTTGATATCCTACTAAGTGGTCCATACCTGATTTCGCGGAACCAGTGTTGCTATCAGGATTTTGAAATATATATATACTTGTGTGTACCAATAACAGAAAATCTAATTTTATAAGAATATTCTATTATAATTAAAACATTACACTATTTAAAAATCTTCAAACTTAAATGTCCTACTCCAGTGAGTGCAACATTAGTGAAAGTGTTGGACAGAGGGGGTGTAAAAATTACTACTCCCACTCCAGTGAGTGCAACAATGGTGAACGTGTTGGACTGTAGAGGGGTAGAAATTACTATTCCCACTCCAGTGACTGTAATAGTAGGGAAAGTGTTGGACAGCAGAGAGGTAGAAATTACTATTCCCACTCCAGTGAGTGCAACGTTAGGGAAAGTGTTGGATAGCGTAGGGGTAAAAATTACTCTTCCCACTCCAGTGAGGGTAACTGTAGGGAAAGTGTTGGATAGTGGAGGGGTAAAAATTACTATTCCCACTCCAGTGAGTGCAACAGTAGAGAAAGTGTTGGATAGTGGTGGGATAATATTTACTATTTCCACTCCAATATTTGTAAAAGTAGGGAAAGTGTTGGATTGCGGAGGTGTGGAAATTACTATTACCACTTCAGTTAGTGCAACAGTAGGGAAAGTGTTGGATAGCAGAGGGGTAAAAATTACTATTCCCACTCCAGTGAGTGCAACAGTAGGGAAAGTGTTGGATAGCGTAGGGGTAAAAACTTACTATTCCCACTCCAGTGAGTGTAACAGTAGGGAAAGTGTTGGACAGCAGAGGGGTAGAATTTTCTATTCCCACTCCAGTGAGTGCAACAGTAGGGAACGTGTTGGGTAGCGGAGGGGTAAAATTACTCTTCCCACTCCAGTGAGTGCAACAGTGGAGAAAGTGTTGGATACAAGAGGGGTAAAAAATACTATTCCCACTCCAGTGAGTGCAACACTAGAGAAAGTGTTGGATAGTGGTGGGATAGCATTTACTATTCCCACTCCAATAATTGTAAAAGTAGGGAAAGTGTTGGATAGTGGAGGGGTAAAAATTACTATTCCCACCCCAGTGAGTGCAACAGTAGGGAAAGTGTTGGATAGCTGAGGGGTGGAAATTACTATTCCCACTCCAGTGAGTGCAACAGTAGGGAAAGTGTTGGATAATGGAGGGGTAAAAATACTATTCCCACTCCAGTGAGTGCAACAGTAGGAAAAGTGTTGGATTGCAGAGGAGTAACAATTAGTAATCTCAGTCAGTCAGTTAAAAATGGAAAACAAACAAAATATTATCAACAATAAAAATATTTAAAAAACAAAATAAATTATAAAATATATAAATATGATAGCAATCCAAATACAAATAATTTTAATATAAAATTTCTATAAAAAACACATTACAATGTTAAATACATGTAACAAAAACTTACAAATATTATATTAAATGAAATAAAAAAATATTTCTAAACAAATAAATATTTTTAATTAAAAAGTATATAGAAACAAAAACATTAATTATTACAAAAATTTACTTTATTTATTTCTACTCTATATCACCACACAATTTAAAACCCACATCTAAAATTAAAGAAAGATGTTCTTTCTCAACTAACATAATTAATTTCCAATTAAAGAAATACTATTAATTAAAAAACAAATTAAAACTCATAGAATGTATTTAACTTGCCACACTTTATCCCTATAAACCCCACAACCTACAGCTAAAATTAAACCGTAAAAAAGTATTTACACCATTAAAACGTATTTTCAATAAAAAAATTAATAGTATTGAACAAACTAATCATAAAGTAAATACAATTAATTTCCTCCCCACACTGTGCCCCTATAACAATAAAACCCCACGCAAAAAATATGAACAAAAACCCGAATTATATATAAATTAATTAATTAATATTATTGATCAACTAATTTGTAATGAATTCATCAAAAATGCCTTCCCACCCCTTACCCTTATAAACCCCACAATCCTCACAAAAAATTAATTACACCAATTCCATATTTAATTTTCACTTAATTAATTAATATTAATTAAGCACTAATTAGTAATTAATTAAAATACATTTCTTCCCACCCTTTACCCCATAAACCCCACAACCCACACCTAAAATAAATCACACATTTACCATTATTAATTACCAATTAATGAATCAATTTAAAGCAACAACTAATTATTAATTAATTAAACATAAATGACTTCTCACCTTTACCCCTTTAACCCCTTGGTTGCTGCTGTTGGCCAACGGCCGACGCAAGCACTACCTCGGTAGTGCTGCGCACATCTGTTGGCCAACGCGGCCCCACCTGCGCAATAGAACGCCCGCAGCGGGGCGAAGTTTGCTCTGCGCTAAATGGGATAAACCCCACAACCCACAACAAAAATTAATAAAACAATTTCCATAATTAGTTGTCAATCAATTAATCAACATAAATGAGCAACTAAATATTAATTAATCAAAATGAAAATACTTCCCACCCTTTACCCCTCACCCCACAACCCGCCCCTAAATTCTTTTTCATAATTACCATAATGAATTATCAATTAATTAATTAATATTTATTAACAACAATTAATAATTAACTACAAATAATTTCCCACTAATAACACTATAAAATCCAAATTCAATACATAAGAAATAATCATGAATTTATTATAATTAAATTACTTCCCACCCTATTCCCCTATAAACCCACAACCGACTACATAATAGAAATTGCTACATTTATTTAAAATAAAATTCATAACCACTAACAATTTAACACATATATTAAAAAACATAAACAAAACTTATACCCAAAAAATACAGCACATACATTTAAAATATAAACTAAAATACATAACACTAATTAAAAAATCGATCTTTTAAATATCTATATTTTTGCAAACAATATTATTGCCGTCTATATTTTAAAAAACGATATTTCTTACCTTAAGTTCGATATTCTTCACCACAATATTCTTGCTGTCGATATTTCTGAATCACGTATTTCCGACTCGATGTTTGTGTAAGTCGACATTTCCAACTCGATATTCTGTATCAGCACCATTTTTGTGCATTGACCATTTAACTTGAAGTCTAGATAAAGGTGCTTTGATAACTATATAGATATTCGTCTTTCCTTATTGATGAATTTATTGACATGGTATGATTTTTTGACTATTGTTGATAAACATGCTTTTCTTTATTAAAGGTCCTCATGAAGGAAAGGTTTCTGTCTCTAATTATGTAGGTCCCTATTAGCTCTTACAAAGCTCTATCAGACGACCTCATGATTTGTAAGTGGTTATAGTGTTTTCTATTGGCCCAAATACTAGTTTATAGTAGATTTGTTTTGGAGATATGTTCAATGTTCATGATATTATAAATAGTTTGCGAATGATTACAATTTTGCACCGCTTCCGCTGGATCGCCTGGATGTGTGAAAAAGGTCTCTTGACAATTACACTACACTTCAGTGGTTAAATAGCAGCAGCCATGACAAAGGATAAACAAAGAAAGAGGTCTATTCTCTGACACCACAGACCCAGAGCGGCAGCCATTTTAGAGTAACAGAAGAAAGTTTAGGAAGAGAAATTTGAGGTAGTAATTCAAATTCAGTAGGAAACGGTAAATCGAACAAAGGGGGGTATTTTAAATAAGCAGTAACAAATATGGGGAGTGTAGAATAAGTTAAAAGGAAGCATACACAACAGCATAATAAACGGTAAACAAAGAAAAAGGACTATGCTCTGATACCATCGACCCAGGGCATTGGCCATCTTAGAGTTACAGAGGAAAGGTTGGGAAAACAAAGTTGAAGCAGTGATTGTGGTTCAATGGAGGGACCAGGGAAAATCAAACAAAGGTTTTTTTGAATAAAAACTAAAGGAAGATGGAATTGAACTAATGGGGATTTAATAGAGATTCCATCATTGGGGTAGTGTCTTGAAGGGGGCGCAGAAACAACAGCAGTGAGACTAATAAAGAACATAATTTAAAAAAAAGGAAATTACTAGACAGAATGGCATGTCACATTCATGTGGTTGAATGATAGAATATAAAAGGCATCAAGAAAAAGTAATGTCTTCCTGACAATACTATTCAAAGAAATGTCCCTAGCAGTAGAGCTTTAGTGTGTTGCATGCCTGCCCCAGGACCCTGCTGGAAAAGGTTCTATGAAATGCACTGTGAGGGACTAGCCAATATAGTTAACTTTTATTGTAGTCCTCATATCGCGGTCAGATCTAATGAGGCAGTTCCTATAATGAAACATGAAATCTGACAACTTTCCACTGATGTCTCTTGGCAGAAATGTGGTTTTACTTAAACACAGCTGTTAAGTTGGTGTAATCACTTGACTTTGGAACTGTCATGCCAGCTTATATATTCACGCCAAATCTTTTTCAAGCATTTGAGTCACACTCCATACATATTTTACTGACATTGTTAGTTGATTTGAGCAATTCATATCCCATTAGGACATTATGTGATGGACATAATTTACATGTTTTACTTCTGGCTAATAGTATTAGAAGAAACGAAAGTTTCCACTGCAGAGATGTGATACGTATATTTTTGAAGTATCATTCTGTAAATGCAGCAAAAGTTGGCTTATCTTCACTTCATGCACAAAAATTTCACTTATAGCTTTTCAGAACTGTGTTAACCCTTTCCCTGCGGGGGTAATTCCCCCACGGTACGGTATCGTCTCGCCAGTACCAGTGTGCTCACCGGTAGGGTAAGGAGAGTGCAGCCTAAGTCCGAGAAGGTTCCTGAGTGCAATATTGGTGGGATGTAGAGGGAGCACAGGTTCAGGGTCTCACCCTCCCATACACCTGTCACTGCCACAAATCGCCCCTGCGCATCATTCCACGTGTGATGTTTTGTGTATGAAGTTGATTTCTTAAGCAGTTTGCCTCCTCCTCATGAGTCTGTCGTAAAGCCGGAATGGGCTATCAGTATGGAACCAAATCTGCCCAGTGCCCTGTAGTGTGTGCCCTTAAAATGTGTTTCTTGTATTAATATAACGTCAGGAGAATGTCTTTTTATTTGCTGCAGGACCAGCGTATGGTTAATCTTGCGCTCTAGTCTGTTGACATTCCATATGTGTAGTTTTCTCAGTATTTGTCGATTCATCCTAGTGTGCCCAAATGTAATTATTAGACCGGTAAATACAATGGGGCTAAAATTCCCTATCATAATAATTTTGGTTAGGAGAGTGTCTAAATAGCCTAGCCTTGTCTCAAACTGGTTCGTCCATAATGATGCATTACTAAACAGAACACATAAACTTTTAAAGAATATAAACATTCTGGTTCCCCACTCCTCCCCCACCCTGCTACCCAGCCTCGTGAGCTGCAACATGCCCACCCCCCCAACATGCATATTGCCTGTTGCCCATATAAACTTGACCAATTACAAGTGTAGGGACAGGATGTTCGCCCGTCAAAGATGAAGTTCCCTAAAGTGTTCACTACATTGATTTCCTTTACTTCGGATCTTGGTGCAGTCCGTTTCAAGATTCACATAATTGGTTCTACTTCTGGGGTGGATGCCTCCCCCACCCAAATCTCCCCGTACCCTCAAGATTCATATTTTGTAAGGTCTAAGTGGGAGTCACATTATTTTAAACATGTGTGGTAATAATGTTGTGAGTAATAAAATGCAAATTAGTCTCACAACCTAGATCCTTCAGTCACGGTTGGCACATGTTCAGGTTGGCTCTCTTCTCAGTAGTTCCTGTTCTCCTCCAACCTTCGAGGCTCTTTGTTATTTGGTCCTTTGCAATCCACCGGTCTCCAAACCTCCACACACTCCCAGGCTGCCTCTGGGGTTTCAAAGTGCCATGTTTTGCCCTCGCTGATTATCTTTAGTTTACCTGGGTACAGCATCCTGTACTTGATCTCTTTGTCTCTAAGGGCTCTTTTAACTGCTTCAAAATGTTTCCTTTGTCATTGCACCCATAGGGCGAAGTCAGGATAGAATCATATATGTGCATTGTCTACATAGAGATCTCCATGAGTGAGTGCCACCTGGAGGATTTTGTCCCGGTCCCTGAAATTGAGGATTCTAGCAATAATTGTCCATTATAGGGCACCCGGCTTGGGGCGGTCCTCTAGAAATGAGTCCATGCTGGGCCCTTCCTTTCCCTCCAGGACACACACCACTCTGATATTTTTTTGTCCTGATCTGCCCTCCTGGTCAGCTACTTTAGCTGTTAGTGTGGCGCTGTCTTTAGTCAGAGCCTGTACCTGTTCCTCGAAATGTTTTAGTCTTGGATTGGAGACTGTTTATCTGAGACTCCACTGTTCTCACTTTCTCTGTTATGTTTCTGAGGTCTGCCCCAAGAAGGTTCACATCTACTGTTAAGTTGTCCAGCTGGGGTTCTAGTGTGCTCCGGATATCTCGTATGGCCATCATTATATTGCGTAGGGTGGGTTCCCTTTCCAATTGTTGTGAGAGCCCCATGTCTGCCCCTCCCTGACTGCCATTGGAATGGTGCATTTTTCTAGGTTATTTGTCTGCTGCGTCTTAACCCCATGGATCTGACCATTTCTCTGAAGCTGCGAGCCCAGTTGGGGCCTGCCGCGCCGATGTTTGGTAAAAGCTTTTGTGGCGACCACCCTCTCGAGATGAATTAGATTGCACAACTGCTTCTTACCCTTGTATATTATCCTCAGGGGCTTATTCTATATTTCCGCCCTTTTTATGTGAGGCCACCCAACACAACTTGAGCCACACCTGAGGAGAAGAACACTGGGAGGCTGCAACACCACAGTGACGGGTTCCTCCTTCCCTTGTGGGCTTCCACCTCCCCTAGGTTCCTGTGACGTCTGGGGGCAGGGCCAGACCATAATCTGATTGGGGACCCCCTCTTTTCCCAGGCTGTAAGTTTTGGGCCCCCGCCCAGCCATCTCCACTGGCCTTACAGGACCTCAGATGTAACCTCCGGATGTCGTCCCAGTCATCCATGGGTGTAGGCCTCAATCAGGTCAGTGACTAGATGCCTATGATCGCAATGCCAGGCACCGGTGAAACGGATCAAGTAGGGAGGGGTTACTCACTGGTAGGGGTGCAGGCAGGGATCATCCACTCTTCTCTCAAATGCGGCTCTAAGTCTCGTCTCAGCAGACTAGTCAGTTTATTATCAGCCTGTCTCTGGCCCGGTAGCCCGTTCCTCACAGTCCCAGAGAGACAGCTGTGCCCGACTCCGGTGCCACCCAGAAGCACCCAGAGCGGTTCCGCTGCTACCCCCCCCATCAGCCCTTTCCTCGATCTATAGGTTCTCCAGCAGCGGACTGGCAATTCTCAAGTTGTGGAGGGGTGGGGGGATAATTCACCCTCTTCCTGGCCCGTCCTGCCGGCCACGCTTGTAGGCCACTGTGAGGTTGCACACTCTCCCTCCCGGTGGGGATACGGGCCGCAATGCCAGTGGACAACAGCAAGGCAGGCGGGAAGTGTCTCTTCTCTGTCCAGTGATCGTGATGAGGGGCATGACGGGGGAAAGGAAGGGAAATGCCAGACCTCACCCCTCACAGCCGGTCTTAACGCCTCAGCCGGGACCTCTCCTCCGGAGTGTGGGTGGTGTATTCTCCACATATCCCCGCCTCCCAGTTCTGAAAGCGGAACAAGTTTAGCCCCATCACTTCATTCCCAGTCAGCCAGACATCCGCATCTGTACACGCCCCAAACGCCAGAGGTAGCGTTCTCTCCAGCGCAGCACTCACACGCCTGGGAGGGGGAAATCTTTGCCCCTATATCCTCGCAGATGTTGGAACACCTTACTGCACCTTTACAAGCTCCGGATGATGGCGGATTTTGAGATCATGCTGTGAGTTATTGCGGAGCTCTCTCAATGTGCGGCCATCTTGACTGGCGGTTCGCCACGCCCCCTAGGGCTCAAAATTGTACTGTCTCTGGGCGGGTGTGTTCGTATCTCGGAGGGGTGTCATCATCAAAGGGCAGAGTGCATATCCTTGATAACCTTTGACAGTGCAGGGAGGAAAGAGTCAATACTTGGTTCAGCAGATTGTGATGGCAGGTCCACCAATCCAGTGACGCCTGTGCTGGCTGTGTGTGGGGTGAGTGTTCGCAAGCCTGCAAGGATCAGCTGATGCTGGCAACTACACCATCAGTCAGTACAGGGTGCAGGGGTAGCCCAGGATGACCATGGAGTGTTGTGGTAGTGTCTGGTAGGTGTACGTTTAGTTTGACATGTTGAATATGGTGTGGTCACGTTTGCAACCCCACAGTTGTGCATTGTGCTGTGGAGGCATTGGGATTCGTGGTGTGTTGACTTGGTACTTCCCAAAGAGCAGTCCCGTCCCATGTGTGCCATCCTGTAAGTGCTGGTTGATGACGTACCGTCAGAACATGTACAAATCATGCACACTGCCTGGGTAGTTGGCAACGACATTGGTGAAGATTCCCCAGTGGTCCACTATTGCCTGCACATTGATGGAATGCATGTGCTTTCTGTTGCGGTAGTGGTGTGCAGTATCTGCAGGGGGCACAAGTGGGACATATGTGCAGTCGAATGCCCCTAACATGGCCGGGAATACAGCTATGGCGTAGAAGCTGTCCCTGCGCAGTGTTGGGGAAGTGAACGTACTGGGGTATGAAGCTGAGGATGGCATCCAGGACAGGTGTGATGGACTTTGATAGGGCTGGCTGTGAGACCCCTCCGTCTCCAGCAGTTGTTGGTTGGAAGGTACCAGAGGCCAACAGGTGCAGCACAGCCAGCAGCTTTGTCTGCGGAGCGATGTTGGTTTGCCGCTGTGTTGCGGTCAGCCTGTGGGCGATGTGGGTCAGCATGTGGTGAATGGTTGTCCATTTGAGCCTGTAGTAGGCAATGACTTCCTCGTGCGTTAGGTCTGTGAGAGTGGTGCGTTTTTGGAAGGTCTGCTGTCTTACTCAGTGCTGCCTCTGTGGTGGTCCGGGGTGGTGGGTCCAGGTCCAGGGGGTGGTGGCGGTCCTGGAGGTGGTAGCAGTGGGTGTTGTGGCCTTGTTGGAGCTCCAAGCTGCATGATGAGTAGCTCCATGGCGTAGTTCGTTCTTCGGGAGTGGCTGTGTGTGGGACTCCGTTGCCTTCTGCAGGTAGTCATTCGGCTTTTACACCTGCTCAAGGCAGGCGTTAAATACCTGCGGCTAACGCGACTTATCGCGTGTTTTCAGTTCGCTTTGCGGTTCTGTCTGTTCGCTGTGAATGTAGTGTTGCTGGTTTTTCATGTGTTTCTGCACGGGAACGCCTACTATGCATCTCATTAGCGTTATTTGGTGGTGTCCGCCGTGGTGTTAGGTTTTGGGGATGTTAACGCGGGAATTCTGGCGATGTCTGCAGTTTGCACCAGCTTGTGAATGGGGTGTTAATTCTATCACCACTTTTGATGTATTAAAGTGGGGATAATTCGGAAATGAATCCTAGTGAATATGCCCCATAGTGTTTTCCAGTGACACCATAATAATCCTCAGCTTCAGGAGGGAGGCACATTGTTACATCCACATGAGGAGCTTACCTTAGATACCAATTTTTGTGAACAAGATTTTATGCTTACTGCATAGTCAGGCAAACCACATTTGGACTCCACGGATAATACATGGCTGGGCCTCCTCACTGCCTAGGCTGTGATGGTGGTTCCATGTTTGTTACCACTTAGAAGGGTGCACTGTGATCTGAAATGACTGCCTCCGGGACCCAATACAAGGTACAACTGCCTTTTCTTGTGTTATCAGTTCTTGTTTGAAAAATATGTAAAGAGACATTGACGAGTGATGTATGCACCGCTACACGTTTATTCCCTTACTTTTCATTGCTTGCACTGCTCACTTGATATTATTTCCATGCCCGAAGTTTGCTCCATGCAGTCAGATTATATAATGGAGAGTAAAAGCATGATTTGAATATTTTCAGCCAAACAGCTTAATAGTTCTGGTTTGAAAGATTAGCTGCCCACTAGAGGTTTTGTTGCTACCCTTCTAAAAAAAATAGTGTAGAGGGAACTTCAGTGAAGTAAACCTCTACACCTCTCACATCATGCAATTTCTTATTTGATGTATCATTCCGCCTCCCACGAAGAACTTCCACTTCAATCCATATGGTGCAATGTTTCCAGCATGTGTCAGGGACTACATGGTGGATCTAACAGCTATCATGATAAGAAGAACCTACTAGAACTACATTCTACATTATAAATATCATTAATATTTAACCCTTTCGATGCTAGTGACGGAACGGTTCGGTCATGAGCGCCGGATGAGCTGTGCTTATGACAGAACCGTTCCGTCACGGCCACGCCCATTTCTTAGAACCTTCAGCACAGCGCAAAAATTCGCGCCATGCTGAAGGTGTTAAAAGCTCTCCAGTATGTGAAAATATCACTGTTTTTGTGTAGTGTAGAAAAAAGCGACATAAAAAAGATTTGGTCTCGTCTCGTCTCCATAGGTCTCCTGTGATGGGCCATATTTTGTCTGTTTGGCGCCCATGTGGTCTGGTTTCAGTCGGGGGTTCCAGTGTTGACTAGGGTGAGGGAGTCTCTGTTTTGATGCTTAGACGACGATCCTCTGTTCAGGGTAGTCCGTTTCTGTTTGTTCCCTCTTTTCCCTCACTTTCCGCGCCCTTCTGTTGGACATGGGGTGCTACTATGGACACCGCTTCTGTGCAGAGCTGGTGGTTGGTGGCTATGATGTCTTGCTCCTCCATTTACAGGGGGCTATGGCCCGTTCACCTGGGTCTCTTGATGTTTGCTGCCTTGCTGGTGTGTCACCTTGTTTGTGTACAGATGGACAGCCGAGTTGTCATGCCCTTCGTCTGTCGTCTGCGTTGTCGTGTTTGTTCCCTTGGTTGTCTAAGTCGCCTCCTTCGTTATTGAGTGTGGTCGTCAGTGGCCTCCCTGTCTGCAGTTTCCCTCCCGGGCTGGGAGCTTGTTGTGGCTGACTGTCTGGGCTCACTGGAATTGTTGTTGTAGTGTCTTCCGTGTGTGGGCTGTGATTCGAGAAAGTTGTGTGATTTGGACACTTCTTTTTTAAAAAGCTAACTCACCTACCCCTAACCTCCACGCGACCCTCCCGAGATCACGCTCTCCTTGGTGGACGATTTGGGGTCTCCTGGACCGTGGGACGAGGCAAGCAAACTTCGTTTTGCACAGGCGCCATCTTGGGGCAGGAACGGTCAGCGCTCTAGTGTTGCTGGCGATTTGGCCCCCACACTACAAAATGCCCCCTCTATGTCGTACGTGCAGCAGACAAGCGCAGCGGGCGTGACGATGGCGTGCCGGAGGTGCGCCAGAGGTAAACCCATATGCGCCCATCCGCGCCACGTCGGGCCCAGGGCCCAGTACCCCGGACACTTTACACCATAAGAGTATAACATACTCCAGAGAACTTCTGGGCCAACTGAATCAGCCCCCCCTGTCCTTTTGTGCCCACTCCATTAGAGTTGATGGCCCTCGTAACCATTGCCTCCACTGTCCATACAAACTTTCCCCCCCTAAAACCAGCCATTCTGCCCAGACTGTCATCAATATGGCCTTGGTAAACTGCAGATCTTTGCCTAAACACGTGCAGGAAATACATATGCTTTTAGAGGAGCAACAATTAGAGATGTTATTTCTGACTGAGACATGGCTCTCACCAGATTCCGATTCGGATATTGTTCAGGCGTTGCCCCAAGGCTTCCTCATCCAACACTCGGATCGAGTGAAGGGAAGGGGAAGAGGGATAGTCATAATTCACAGAGACCACTTCTTGGGTCGGTTCCACAGCAGCCCCCTCTCTGACTGAGAAAATGTTCACTTCACCATCCAAGTGTCCCCATGTGAATCCCTCTCGGGAGTTCTTATTTACCGTCCCCCAGGTACCTTGGGACAGTTCTGTAGCTCTCTCTTGGAAACCTCTATGGCCATGGCTAGCGCCCTGCCCAATTTCCTGATACTAGGGGACCTAAACATTCACTTCGACAACAGTAATGACAGTATAGCCTCGGAACTGCTATTAGATCTAGCTACCCACCAGCTCTACTTGGGGAACGACCAACCCACGCACACACTAGGGCATCTGCTGGATCCCATCTTTTCCAACATACTCGACCTTAAAGTGAGAGTACCAATCCCGATACCATGGACTGATCACCTGCTTATTCCATTTAGCTGGTGGATCCTGACCACCGCGCCCCCAAGGGAAGCTCCTGGTAGACTCTCACGTCCTTGGTATAAACAGGACACCAGCAAATGGAAGCATGTCTTGGAGCTTTCCCCGCCTAACTATGAGGCAGACCCCGCAGCAGCGGATGCCAAGCTTTCCTCGTGGATAGAAAATTCCCTTAATACCGTCCTCCCCAAAAATCCCCATCTGAAACCACGGGAAAAAATTACTCGGCCATGGTTTACACACGAGGTTTGCCTGTAACTGTAAAAGGTCTGAAAGAGTGTGGAGGAAGAACTACGATCCCAACAGGAAGAGGGATTATAAACTTACTATCCTCAACTTCAAGAAAGCTCTTAAAGCTGCGCAAGTAGCCTTTTTTGATGAAAAAATTGGAACTGCCTCTAGCTCGTCGAGAGAAACTTTTCAAATTGTGAAAAAGCTTTTAAAAACCCCAGAGTCCACACGCCCTGGTGATCTCTCTGACAGTCACTGTAACGAGCTAGCCACTTTCTTTGACCAAAAGATCCAAAACATCCTGAAACAACTTCCCCCCACGACTCTGTGGACCTATCCGATTCATGTCCGATATAGGCGCAGAACCTCAACATAGGATTGGACACGTTTATCCCTATCAGTGAGGACACCCTGTCTCCTATCCTACATTCTATCAAGAGTGGTTCCCCGCTGGACCCAGCTCCTGTTAAGATCCTAAAACTGGTGGCACCTACCATCCTTGCCCCGATGGTGAATGAGATTAACACCTCTTTATTGGAGGGAACGGTGCCCCCTAGCTGGAAGAAGGCTGTGGTCAAGGCTCTACTAAAAAAAAACAATCTTGATCCCCTAAACTTGACCAACTTTAGGCCGATCTCTCTTCTTCCTAGCATTAGCAAGATGGCAGAAAAATGTATCAACAGCCAGTTATCCAACTACCTTGAGTCCAGTGAACTGCTTAAACCCTCACAGACAGGCATTCGTCCGGGTCAGGGCACTGAGACCGTGATGGTGGCGTTAGTCGAAGAGGCCAGGAAGCTCATCGATGCAGACGGATCAGTGGCAGTGATCCTCCTGGATCTTAGCGTGGCCTTCGACACTGTCAACCACCGTACTCTGGTCCAAGGGCTCAGGGATCTAGGTATTTCAGGACTTGCCTTATCCTGGCTAAGATCTTTCCTACACAGTCGCTCCTTTCAGGTGGCGGAGGATAATTACATCTCCAAAGAGACCCCAATACACTGCGGAGTGCCGCAGGGCTCATCTTTGAGCCCTACGCTCTTCAACGTGTATATGTCCCCCCTCGAAAAAAATGTCACCCCGTATGGAATTAAACTACTGACATACGCAGATGATACCCAACTTGTAGTATCACTTAGCCATCAGGAAAATCCCACCATCGATCTGCATTCCTGCCTAGGAGATATAGTTAGTTGGATGGACAGGTCCCACCTGTAACTGAACAGTGACAGTGACGGAGATAATGGTGATGGGCAATCAGTCTCATTTCCGCCCAGAGACATTGTGGCCCCCCTGAATGGGTCCGCCCCAACCCCTAAATCCGACATCAAAAGTCTAGGGATTTGGTTGGACCAGGAGCTCACCCTGAACACCCAAGCAAGGAAAACGGCTGGAGCTTGTTATGGTCTCCTCCGCACTTCTCGTAAGATCCTTCCGCTGCTCCCTTTTCAGTCGAGGAAGCTCCTAATCCAGGGCCTGATATTGTCCAGATTGGACTACGAAAATGCCCTCTACCTTGGTGCACCGAAGAAAGTGACAGCCAAACTCCAAGTAGTGCAAAATACGGCTGCTCGGATCCTGACTGACACTAACAATCGCTGCTCGGCCAAACCGGCCATCAGAGCACTACATTGGCTCCCTGTACTGGAAAGAGTGCATTTCAAGGCCCTCTGCCTAACACATAAAATACTCCATGGTAAAGCTCCACCCATCCTCAAAGACCTCATTGTCCCTTACACTACTCCCAGAATCCTCCGATCCACGAACCTCCATTTGACCTTGACGCCCAGGATCAAGAGGGCACGTTCTGGAGGCCGGCATTTCTCGTACAACGCTTCTAAATTGTGGAACTCACTCCCTCTGGACCTACGTGCCCAACCCAACCTCCTTCCCTTTCGCAAACTTCTAAAGACTTGGCTGTACCCGTAACTCTCTCCTTCTGTTTTCGCTTGTGTCTATCATCAGCGCTGGGATGCTCACGGGCAGCGATGTGCTTTAGAAATCTTTAAACATTAAACATTAAACATTAAACATTCTTTTCCATGAAGCTGATATTGCTTTAGTATCTGCTCATTAGTAATTACTGTGGCGAGGAAGACGGACGAGGAGGTAATGCTCTGGTTACTTAATCTTCATTACTCCGAGTCCTAGTCTTCCTCGCCACAGTATGGTTTCCCTTCCCTTCCGGCCCTCTGTTGTGGCTTCATGTATACTGCTTTGGTTTACAGGTCGTAGTGTGGATCTTGTATCCTTTTATGTGATTTGTGGTTGCCACTGGGGGCCATATTGGAGGGATAGGGAGACTAGTATGATAATTTTTGCTTGGAGTTTCTATGGGAGCAGAATGCTCATTAGTAATTACTGTGGCGAGGAATTAATGAAGATTATTGGTAAGTACCCGGGGCATTATCCAATTCATGCCTCTCTCAGTTCATACTAATCTGTTCCGGTCGTCATCTACAACCCTGTCCTTCTCCTTCCACGGTTTCATGTACTCCCTTGTGTGCTGTCTAGTCCTGGTCTCAGCAGCAGTCTTGACATGTAGTCTTGCTTCATGTGTTTTATGCTACATTGAGGTCGTTCTTCAATGTTGCTCTGTACTCTTCTATGTTGTTGGTTTTGGGCCTGTGTCTTTGTTGCTGGTTAGATGGACTATTTTGGCCCATCTACAATGTAATAGTTTTAGAGAAACAATAAATCTTGTTTCGGTAATATAAGTACTTACTCATTCAATAAATATTTTAGAAAATGATATTGCAATGATAATGCTCTTTTTTGATACCTGGTCAGCTAATAATAGCCACAGATAATGCACACCTCTGCAGTTCACTCTCAAAACACCTAGTAAAAGGCTGTGGTGCTGAATTCTTGTGCTGCTTACTCTCTAGACATCTACCACTGATAAAGCTAATAGGTATGGCTTTAACAGCCTAATTCATGAAGGGGCCGTTTTGCGAGCCCCTAATAGCGAATCATAGCGATTCGCTATTAAGGACTCGCAAAACGGTAATCATGTAGGATTCGCATAATAAAATGCGATTCCTACTGATTCCTTATTTGCGATTAGCAAATTGCTAATCGCAAATAAGGAATAACTCGCCATTCATTCCTATGGGCCAAAAGGCCCATAGGAATGAATGGGGAGTATTCCTTATTTGCGATTAGCAATTAGCTAATCGCAAATAAGATTGCGATTTGAAGGGTGCCAGGGGTGTCCTCAGCACACCCTGTAGCACCCCTCAAATGATCTGTGACACAGGTGTTGCACACACACATGTCCAAAGGACATGTGTGTGTGTAACATGCAACTCAGAAAAATGCATTTAAATGCATTTTTCTGAGTTTTCGCAATTTACCGCGAGGTCTGACCTCGCGGTAAATTGCGCCTAGAAATAGCGAAATCGCAAATTGAAATAGGATGTTGAATGGCATTTAAGGAATCTCAAACAGAGATTCCTTAAATGTCATTTCCTCGCACATTTGCGACATCGCAATTAGCGATTTTTGCTTTTGGTATGCTGAATCCCAAAAGCAAAAATCGCACTCGCAAAGGGCCGGATTCTCAGAATCCGGCCCTTTGCGAGCCGATTTAGCCTTCATGAATAAGGCTGTAAGTGCTAACAGCCTGATTCATGTACGGGCCGTTTTGCGTGGCCCTAATAGCGAATCATAGCGACTCGCTATTGAGGACACGCAAAACGGCATTCATGTAGGAATTGCCAAATCAATAGCGATTCCTACATGTTCTCTATTTGCGAGTAGCAATTTGCTACTCGCAAAAAAAGGAATTTCTCCCCATTCAATCCTATGGGCCAAAAGGCCCATAGGAATGAATGGGGAGTATCCCTTATTTGCGAGTAGCAATTTGCTACTCGCAAATCAGATAGCGATTTTAAGGGTGCCAGGGGTGTCCAAAGGACACCCTGTAGCACCCCTAAAATGCACATTTGAACAGGTGTTGCGCACACACATGTCCAAAGGACATGTGTGTGTGCAACATGCAACTTAGAAAAATGCTTTTAAAAGCATTTTTCTATGTTTTTGCTATTTACCGAGAGGTCTGACCTCTCGGTAAATAGCGGCCCAATTTTGCTAAATCGCAATTTTTGCAAGTGTCATGAATAGCATTTAAGGAATCTCTAATAGAGATTCCTTAAATGCTAATCCTCGCATATTTGCTAATTCCTCATTAGCGATTTTAGCATTTGGGATTGTGAATCCCAAATGCCAAAATTGCACTCGCAAAAGGCAAGATTCTGAGAATCTTGCCCTTTGCGAGTGCAATTTTGCTTCATGAATCAGGCGGTAAATCACATAAATAGCATGAATCTGGATGCATTACCATCGTAAGCCCAGAAGTGTTGATTTTGTCATTGTTTTTTTTATTTTGTAGACCAATACCATACATTGAGCTCTAATACTATGAAAAAAAAACGTTTTTCAAATAAACATACACATTTCTGAATACATTAAATTTCGTGTGTAAAAATGTATATCATGAAATGTTTTTTAATATGCCTAAAGTACTGAAAATCAAAATGTTACATATTTTCAACATTGGTCCCTTTCCACGTATATGCAAATACATCATTTTGCTATAGAGAAATATGCAGCCTGTGAATATTTTGAAAATGTTTTTATTATAAAGTACCAGGAACCATAACCCCATTCTCACACTGGGATAAATAAACAAACAGTAAATGAAAGCTTTTAAATTTTTTTAAAAGGTGTGATTTTTACTAGAATGACTCAATATAAACACTGTAAGTACCCAGACTAGCAATCTGTCAGATCAGATTCAAAGATAAAGGGAATGGAGTAATTTTCCAAATGTAATTTAACAGAACCTGTGAAGCAGCGCTGACCAGGGAGTTGGAGAACAATTTATTAGCAACATATACTTACACATAATTCTTAATATAATGTTATTTATACACACGTACAAAGAGCCTTTTACTTCCCAACAAAATACCCAACGTTCACATTTACAACATATTGTATTCTCCTAATATAAGGGCATAACTGATGTAAAATAAATCACCAAAATTCACACACTAACAAATTTACAGCCTGTCATTGACAGAATGGCAGTACTTAGTTCAGAAAACAGTTTAGACATTTCCTAAGTGACATTAACATCCAACTATGTACGAGGAACAACGAGATTGCAAGCAAACATGTTATATGTGTTAATACGTAAAGTACCTACTTCATCACCGCATTATTGTTTACGCAGAAATAGCAGTTTGCAAATTATTTCTTTAACGTAATGATGGTGTAACAGCACATATTTTACTTAGATATCTGCACAGAACGCTGAAATTGATCTGTATTTACAGCATATCTCTTCTTGGTGGTGGGACACGTCAGTCATTTTATTATCAGTTATTCATTTCCAATGAGCAATTTACTTCAACAGTCAAAGAAACAAGGTACAGTCATTCCTACCTTTGCCCATACAAAACTGATTATCTCAATTGGATCCTAAAGTTATTTGGAAATATTAGTTTGATATATAGCAATTCTTCCCATTGGCGACTAGCCTGGTTCTTTACATGTTGTCAGTAAAATGTAGTGAAGTTTTTTACATCAATGTGAGCATTCCTAACGTCACACAAGTTTATGCATTACCATACATATTGTTGTCAGGAAATTAAGAATGGAAGCAAATCAGAAGACGGACTAACAGCTGATAGAATGCAAAAATGTTTAAAAGTGTACAACAGATACTCTTTTTAAATGTGTAAACCAACAGGGGTACAGATGAACTCAGAAAGAAATGGTGATGCCTTTTCTGTACAAGTTAAAATGCTAAAATGCATGCAAAGATGCTCAGCAAAATAACACATTTTTTAATATTTCACATTAATTGTATTTCTATATTTTTAAATTGACAAGGCGAAAAGAGTTGGCAGAAAAGCAGCAACACTCATAAAACATAGTCCTAGCATGTATAAATGCTATCTTAGAGTTCTCTCAGTGGCTACATTTGGATATTCTGCATATACGGTTGGCATATACTGTTGGCATTGCCTTGAGGCAGATTAGATTGTTCATATATTGCTTTCATCATAGAGCACCATATTAATCAACTTATCCACCAAGGCATTCTTTAATATGTGTTCGAAGGTTTACTGAAACGTTGTTTATATTTGATCCTGCTTTCTGGAATCCTTCAATCACAGATCTGCCGGCTCCTAAAAGTACTCATTTCTCAAGGTAAAGTTGCATCTCCATTTTCTTGCATCGATCACTTAACATTACTCAAATTCAACCAGTTTGTAATTTCAGTTAGTAGGAATGTGTTTTGTTCTTCAAAGTCTAAGAGCTTTCTTGCTTTAGATCCATGTACAGCGTCGAGACAATACTAATAGGAGAGATCCTTTGATCAGATGAACAAGAGACCATGACTTCCGCCATTATCTTCCATTTCAGAATCAATCAGTCAAGTGGCCTTTATTCAAACTTTCTAAAGATCAACTGTAGGTCCCGTGTTCCATCTATAGTCACATACGACCAATAACAGGCACCTTGCAAACACGGCAAACTCTTCTAGGCAAGAAGTCCCTACTATTGTCTTCTTAAGGCTTGACAAAAAGTTCCGCAGGTGTTAAGTTTCCACCTTTTCTGGAGGTGATTAAAAGTCTGAAGGTCGGATCATCATAGTAGTAGAACGTAATGAATAACTCGGTCCTTTGAAATAGTGCCACTTTATTCCATTCAACTTCCCATGATTTTGTCCAGCATTGTAGTACACTCCGTTGAGGTTGGACGGCCCACAAGCATCAAACCACCATCCTAAGGAAATCAATAAAAATGTGGAAGTTAAGTGTGGAAGTAATAACATTTATTAATTATTTTATGTGCCTTACTCAGCATATGCGACAGATATTTGTGATAACAAACATCAATAAGCAGACTTCAATTATTCTTGCACGTGTCTTGTAACACGTAAGTGGCCTATGCATAATTGACGTTGCTTGCTGTGAGAATAGTGAAAATGAACAGAACATATTTGTACTAATTACATAAACTCTTGCCCTGTCTTTATAAAAAGAATTAAGAGTTGCCTGAAAATATAAGAAGGCTAAGTTGCTTCTAGAAGAAGATTGTTAGAACTGGGGGCTTCTGGTTGGCAGAGGTGTGCACCCTGTCCAAGCAGGAACCTTCACTCTAGTCAGGGTAAACTAGATAAACACTAAAAGATAAGCTGTGCTCACCTTCTGGAAGCTTGCCACAGAGCAGGCAGGCTTATCTAAAGAGGCAATATATATAGTATTTGTGCAACACACACACAGAACCACAATGAAAGCACCACAAAAAGACTACACACAGGTTTAGCAATATGTACAATAATGTTATGAGTAAAACAAAACCAAAACAATAAAAATCATATTAGCAGAACTGGAGGTATGAATTAATCAATAAGCAGTGCTTAGAAGCAAATATCGCTGAGGTTGAGCTGGACTGGGGTAAATCCAAAGTTCAGGCTGACCGTGATGGTGGGCAGGCCAGCTAAAGGACTCAAGCAGGTACCGCTGAAAAAGTACCTTGTATACAGGAAGCGTCAATATCAAAGACTATATCAAAGAGTACTACTCATGGTGACATTGGTGTATACCCAAGTGGTATATTTAGTTTACTTATATGTCCCTTGTAAAGTTGTATACCATATACCAAGGGCCTGTAATCTAAATGGTACTAGTGGTCCTGCAGCACTGGCTGTGCCACCCACACAAGTAGCCTTTCAAACCTGGCTATTGCAAGGAGTGTGTGCAGTTTACTGGCACTTCGACTTGGCATTTAAAACCTCTTGCCAGGCCATAACCTCCCCTTTTATTACATGTAAATCACCCAAAAGATAGGCCTTAAGTAGCGCTTAGGGTAGGGTGCTGTGTAATGAAAAGGTAGGACATGTTTTACAAGTCTTGGTAGTGACAAACAACTACATTTGCTTTTCACTACTGTGAGGCCTACTTCTCTCTTAGGCTAGCATTGGGAATTCCTTAAAACACTTTTAGTTGCAATTTCTGATTAGAAAGGAGTAGCTGCATCATGTTTCATATTTTTGGAATGGTAATGATAAATCCTCTATATTGGTAAAGTTGTACTTAACATTACAATTTTAGAAATGTCACGTTTAGAAAGTGAAAAACTGACTAGGGCCCAACAGTCCTAGACAGAGTGTGCACTATCTGTGACACTTATGAATGAGTGTGTCAACAATCTATTTATCAAACTTGATGCCGCTTTGCAAATTTTTCATAGTACTCAATCTAAACAAGAAAATATTTCTCAATGCTTCGGGAGTTCAACAAAGAACACCGACTCCATTCGTCTTTCCTTCGCCACGCTTCCTTTTATTCTGAAGGAAAATTCATGAATCGTATACAACTTCAAGCTGTAACATGCGTCTTCTTTACAGTCATGAAGATAATCAATCCCAATGCACTTCGGATGTGTTTAACACCCTTCGTCAAGCGTTATGTACAATAAAATGTACAATCTCATGTAAAAGATTGAAGTTGTATACGATTCATGAACTTTGCTTCAGAATAAAAGGAAGCGTGGCGCAGTCCATTGAGGCAATGACCTCGATTGGCTACTGCGTCAGTGTTTAAGGGCACTGTGTCGATTCGGATTGGTGCAAAGTCATGACTGCAGCAATTTTGGTAGTTCTGTACAGAAGAAATCCCCTTTCAAGGTCTCAAGACTGGATTGGCAGAGGTTCAAGTGAGATGGGTCTATTCCTAGTCCTCAACAGGGTGGAGATCAGAGGGCAGCAGAAAAGCATTCTTCCAGAGCTGCAGTCAAGCAGAGTGGCAATCTGTGTGGCACAGCACTTTTTACTCCCAGGGGAGTTCTCACAGGTTCAGTAGTGCACTGTTTTGGTAGGGTTGGATCCCCAGTATTTATACAGTTGTGCCTTTGAAGTGGAGATGACTTCAAAGCAGGCCCCTTAAATGCACAGGTCCCCCTTCCATACCAGGCCTGGCTCCAGACTATTAGTAGGGGTTAATGAGCCCTTTGTGTGGGAAACAGGACACTGCCTATTCAGGTGTAAATGTCAGTCCCCCTTCTTCCTCATCAGGAAGAGCTATCAAAATGCAGATGGATGCACATGAATTCCCTGTCACACTCACCCTTCATGTGTTTATGGCTGTCTTTGGATGGGATGGGGATGGGAATGGACAAGTGACACTGTCACCTACCCCAGACCTGTATAGGAGACAGGGTGCAAGGCACACAGAACAGTAAGAGCAGAAAAAAATGCCACTTTCTAAAAGGTGCATTTCTAAAGCAGTAATGTTAAATACACTTTAGCAGTTAAGAGGATTTATCATTATCTTTTTTACTAAAGATATAAAACATTATGCAGCTACTTCTTTCTAAGCAGGAATTACAGCTTTAAAGTGTTTTAAGGAATTCCCAACACTAGAGAGGAGTGGCATCACAGGAGTGAAAAACGAATGTAGCTGTTTATCACTACAAGGACATGTAAAACTTAAAAGTACATGTCCTACCTTTTAGTTACAAAGCACGTTGCCCTGAGGGCTACCTAGGACCAACCTTAAGGGGTAACTTATCTGTAATAAAAGGGAGGTTTAAGGATGTGCAAGTGATTTTAAATGCCAGGTCAAAATGGCAGTATACTGCGCACACAGGCCTTGCAATGGCAGGCATGTGACAAGTTTGAAAAACTACCTGCATGGGTGGCACAACCAGTGCTGGAGGCCCATTAGTAGCATTTAGATTACAGGCCATAGGTATATGGTAGACCACTTTACAAGGGATGTATAATTAAACTAAATATGCCACTTGGGTATAAACTAATGTCACAATGTTTAGGAGAGTCCACATGCACTTTAGCACTGGTCAGCAATGATAGAGTACTCAGAGTCCTAAGGCCAACAAAACGATACAGCAAAAGGAGATGTTAAGCAGGCAAAATGTTTGGGGGGAAGAGCACCCTAAGGATGACAGGGCTACAAACGATGATGAGTAACACTGTGAAAAGTTGACCTGACATTCTGGAAGATACACTCAATCCCTGCTTCCCTTGTTGAATAAAATGTGGCAGAACACTTACCTTCTCGTGAGGCTTCCTTCATAGCAGGCAACTGTACCGTTGGAATATATATATATATATATATTATGCAATTCAAAGGAATTCTGCATGTTACGCTGTGCTCCTGCCGGTAAATCCTTGGTGCCAGCCTTGTCGGCAGAAGCCACATATATCAAGTAAATCCAAATCTCGATTGGGAAGTTACTGCTTCAATAAACTTCCTTGGCTGAAACGGGTGTGCTGCTTCCTACCTGATCGGGATTTCAATTTCCTTGATATATATATATATCTATATGAACAAGGCCTGTGGAAAGGGTGCAAACGCCTCATGGCGACCTTTTGCATAAAATAAAATTTGGCACCAAACTGTGGTCCATATCCATTTGTCTGCCTGCGAAACAGTGCGCAAATGAAGCGAAATACCTGGATATCTATTACCTACTGGCGATCGCCGGTAGGTAGTTATAGTTAGGACCTATTATGCATAGGAAATCCACAACATTCTATTCCCAATAACTTTAGCGCCGATTGATGAATCTTCGAAAAACTTTCCAGACTTTGGCCAGCTCTGGTCCGCTCCTATTCTGAAAGTTTTGGGGTGATTCGTCAAGTGGGGGCCGAGAAAATAGTGTGGTCCCCATGCTATTTTCCATTGGACCTTTAGCCACAGCTACAGTTTGAACGACTGAATGGAATTACGCCAAATTTGGCAAAGAGGTAGTCGTCAGTTCAGACTTGTGCCTTTTGCTTATATGGTGGCTATCTGTTCCGTAGTTTCTGAGAAAATTACAGTTGAAGTCATTTATATATCTATGGGTGCCGTGGATCCGTGGATTGTGCGAGGATTGTCATCGTACCATAAGCGCACCCTTCTGATCACGCGATGAATGCTAATTGGCTGTCAACATTCGAAACCAGGAACTGTTGGCAGCCATTTTGTGCCTCGGTAGAAGCGAGGATGAGGAAGTCAGTGGAATATGTGTGTAAAATGGAGAAAGGGGGCAGGGTAGAAATTATTTTAGCCTCTAGACCTTCTTATGGGGTCCCAGAAGGACCCCCAGGGCCCACAATGTTTATTTTTTTTAAGCCCGACAGGTGCGTGTAGGGTGCGCAGACTGTGCCGTAAAATAAATAAATTAAGACTGACCTTTTTTTATAATTAGCCCCGGGCGGATTAAATACCGGGGGTAAAATTATTCAATTTTATGGGGGGCCCCCCAGCTCTGGGGATCATCACCCCTCGGGGCTAAAAAGAAAATGGTGGGGGGAAGGGTCCAAGATTCCCAAAGCCGCTGGGACCACCACCCCCCGGGGCTTTCTGTATTGTGGGAGGGGTACTGTGTGGCCCCCCTCTTGGAGCACTCGAGGGCTTCATTACCCCCCAGGGCTTCACCCCTAACCTAACCCGGAGATCACCACTCCCCGGGGCTTTATGTATTGTGCGAGGGCCGGCTCCTGCAGTGTCCCGGGGTTTCCATCCCGCCCTCCCAGAGCAAGGAAATCTGTTCTCTCTTTCAAAATGTAACTCAGATTGCTTTTCCACATGGGGAGTTGCATGTTAGTAGCTCCCCATGTGGAAAAGCAATGCCGGCTCCAAAAACGCGTAGAAATTGTGCAGCAAAGGCGCTGGAGTTGTGCACCCCCTACAGATTATGAGTCATGCATCCAGTGCGTTTACACCAAGGGGCCACACTGAGCGCTGCGCTGGGTGCGCAACTTCTCATTTTTCCGTAAAAATAGCCCCTATCAGTCATTTCTAATATCCCCAGGGACCCTAACCCAGAGTCTTATAAAAAAGTTGGGGACCGTGGGGGGAGCCACAATGTCTCCACGGTCCTGCTAGTTCCCCGTATTACTTTTAAGATGGGAAAACTGACGCAAAAGTGGTGCAAGGGTTTTTCTAAATCTGTTTGGATTTTGAAAGAGAGAGCAGGGTGCATCTGTAGGGTAAGTGCATCTTAGTGTAGGGGCAACAATTACAATTCTAACTCCAGGAGGGTGTATCTGTAGTTTATGTGTTAGATAGTGTCTGAGTAACGATTACTATTGCAAATTGAGAGGGTTGCATCTGTGGGGTATTTGCTGGATAATGTATGAGTAACAATTACTATGAAAAAGAAAGGAGATAAAAGAGAAGGAGACATGCACTTTCACGGTGAACCTGGAAGAAGAGAAAGTGATGACAGATGATTTCTGACGTGTTTAGGCTTGAGAGCCTGGTTAATCATTAAATGGGGTCTGGCAGATAAGTGCGTACTTATGCTGCAAGAAGCCTTTTGGGGTCTTTGCGAAAGCAAGTAATCTTCAATAATTGCCTCACGCTGCATCTACTTGCAATGTCATCCGATTTGCTTGTATGTTAGAAACAGAAACTTTCTACACGTCTTTTTTCATTGGTTGTGAAGCATTGTAAGGAGACGTGTTACCGACCAATCCCTTTTCATTGTGCAGATTTTGAAAAACATTTGATTGGCTGTTGTGTGGTTAACTCTACCTTCCTGATCCTAATGTTGATTGGCTTGTTTTTTCTATGTGACGTTATGAGACCCTCACCATGTACGTAGCCCATTTTGTGGTGCACTTTATTTTACAATGCTTCTCAAACCCTTGTTGATAATATGCCCCCAGTTGTGGTAGGGTGTTTTTAATTTAAACTGTCTACTGTGCTTACGAGTTTGTTGACTGTGAAGGTATTTAAAAATATTATTCTATTTTTTAATCTATCATAATTGTGCTGTCTTTTCTCCTTTAGCTTACAGTAATTTGTCCTTTCATTAAATGTATAATTCTTCAAACCCTCCTTGAAAGAAAAATGCACAAGTTTTCAAAATATTTTTATTGAGTCTTTTGTATTCATCACATGGGTGAAATGCAAAATCTTTTTCCATTCATTGGTATCACGCGTTAGACTACATTTTTTTTAATCATAAGCACTTATTCCTTATGTTTACATTATATAAGTATTGCCCCATCATTTTTATTGAAATGTTTGGCCTTTTCTTACTTTCAGATAAAATAGAATAGAAGTTCTACGACAAACACTCCATCACTACTTCATCTTTCTTTTTTTATGTACATTTCATTTCAATATTACATTTAACAATTATTTTTAAAAATTGAAAGAATTATCAACATTTGAAGCCACAATTATATTATTTTTTCAAAAAAAGTGCTTGCGAAGATAATCCTCCTGTTCTTCACGAGTGAAAATTGGTGAAAGCACTACTCAATATAAAATCTTTTAGCCCATTTTCACTCTAGAAGATAAAGAGTATTCTCTTTTATTCCAAAGTATATCGTTTTATCATCGATAGTTTATTTGTACTACATTTTTCAAACATTAAGAAATACTTGCAAACTAAAAAAATATTATTTATTATTGTTTGAAATCCTCTGTTGAAAGTCATCCAACTCCAGTTGAAGGATCATAAAGTTATATATAAATTTAAAATATATTTAACAATATGATCCCTCTGTGGAAAGGAAAGATAAATTGAAGATGATGGCATCACTCCTAATCATTACTTTGCACATAGTCATTTCTTAATTAACTTATATTTCTTGTAATGGTTCTTTCATCTATTTGTTATTATATTATATTCAAACGTAATCATACCACATTCTATAATCATTTAAATTGTTTTTCTTTCTTTTTTAAAAATATCAAACATATACCCATTCAGATAATTTACCTCTTTTCGATATTCTTTGCTTCCTCCTTCTAAATTCATCCAACTCCTCTGAAAGTACGATAATGTTTAATGTAGTTTTAAATATACAATAGCAATATGTTCCCTCTGAAGAAATGAAGGATATTCTCAAGATGCTTCCACAGCCCCGAATCATTACCTTGCTCGTAGTTTCTTCGCCCGTATTGATCCTGTGAAAGGAAACTAATTATCCCACGGGTGTGGTTTATATACTTTTTGGTTACTTAACAGTCTATGGGATTCAATTGCTCCTCCCACTTTTAAGTCACGTTTTTCAGTTGACGGGTGTTCTCATTTCCACTGTTTTAGTGCGTCACGTGTTTATGTGAATGTGCCTTTTTCCATACTTTTAAACTTTTGTATACTTTCTAAAAAGCTTTATTTAACTCGTTTTTCTTATTAAAGTATTTCTATAGGTTCCTTTTTTCAAAACAATTATTAACATTCATTCCCCTTTTTTTTTACATTTTAGTAACTTCCTTTCTTTTGTAAAACTTTTTTTATTATTCTTCATTAACCTAAACACATATCAGTAATCATACGTGAAATGGTTTATGGTTGTTTTGTAATTGAGTAATTTAGTTAAATTGTCGTATTTATTTTTGGTCGGGCGGTAAGGTCATGATCGGTGAGCACTAATTGGTAGATCCCTATGAGTGGGCGTCACCCATTACGGATGGGAGCGCTCGAGGGAGGTGGCCATTGGCCCCTCAACGGGTAGGCGGTCCCTTCTAAGGATGGGACGCCGAAAGGAAAGGAAAGGCGGTCAAGGCCCCTTCCTGGGTAGGAGGGGCTACAGCCCCCTCCTGGGGAATTTCCCGGGGCCAGGATATCTGCGACGGCAGATGTGGTAAGTTGTGTGGGGTTTGGGAGGGGGTCTACACTACCTTCTAGATACCTCACACGAGTCCTCGAACGACCTTTAAGTGGCGTCGAGTTTATTGGGGCCCCCGTCAAGTCAAGGGAAATTGGTAGTTGCACTTGAGGTACACCTCTGTGCGGTCGCCCCTCACAAGTGAGGGGGATATTTCGGGTTTAGGGATCTTGACACCGGTTACGACCTTGCCGTTGGCCCTTAAACGTTAGGATGTACAATTTCAAAATTTCAAGTTAATGTTTTGTAGGATGTTAGTTCGGCTAGGAGAACCTTTGTATTAGAGAATATGTTAAGGTTAGCCAAACATCGCAATGTGGTAATGAAATTGTACATAATATGAAACTGTTATTTTAATGTTTTAATTTTGTTTCATATTTTAATAAATACGGCCGGGAGGGTCACTCCCTCCCGTCTTCCAAAAGTTCAGAACTGTTTCCGGTTTCCCATCCTTGGGGAGTGTGTTGAGAGGGGGTGGCGGGTATCGCGGCCATATTCTAATTTATATCAGACTATTAATTTATTTAAATCCATTACTGCGAGTTTTAATACATTTATTTATATAATATTTTTCATCTTTCTGTGTACACTGCAAGGGATACTGTTATTTGTCTAGAATCACACTATGAATCAGTGTCCATTTGGCAAAATTGAGAGAGTATGATTTAGTTGGTTGATGTGTTTGTAGTTACATAAGTGTGTAACCCAGGCTTTAGGGTATGCAGTGCTTCAAACTACTATGCTTTATGCAAGTAGTGGTGTAACCACCTTTACACTTGTGCTTTAGGCCTACAATTCCCCAGTCAGTATCTATATACTCCAGCAAACACAGTGTGACTGCTGTTGCAATTTCAAAATGAGTCTTTCAGTACCAAGTAGTAATTCATTCACTGAAGCAAAAGTGAACCAATTAAGAATTCACCCAGTGTCTTTACTTATATTAGTGTAATCATTCAGTCAGTAACCATGTACTCATGTAGTGAGCCAGGCTTTAGGGAATAGAGTGATTTAAAGTGCTATGTACTATGCATGTAGTGGCGTAATACCCTTCAAATTTGTGCTTCAGGACTACAATTCCCCCCTCTCAATACATACCAGGGGTCTCTAACTAATAAGTTAACTAATCAATAACTAATATAGACTTTCATGTAGCTAGTAACCAAATGGTGCAGCAGTTTATACAACAAGTGAGAAAGTCATTTAGATATTCACACAGTTTAGTCACTATTCAATGTATTTAGTGAGACACTATAAATTTGTCAAGTAAACTGTCAATCACACTGCTACTAAATCGTCCATACAGACACTTATACATCCACTCATTCTTCAATGCAGATTGATATATATAATACTAATTTAATTATGGAACCAAACCACATTCACTGGATGATGTAATCAGTGAAGTGATTTGAGATGTCATCAGTGAGGTCATCAGTGATGTCACTGACCATGTCATGAATGATGTAATATGTGACATCATCACCAGTGGATAGCGGGCTCGAGAGTTACAGTTAGTACAACTAACTATAACCGAGGAATTTCAATGGTTTTGTATTAGTGAAATGTCCAGCTAACTATATAACCCCTTAAACCTATGGTTTTTTCAGTGAATATATATATATAAGCCTTTAAAATGGGTTTGCATGAGGCACAACGAACTTAGCATTCATCTTAAAGCGTCCGAATAAATTTCCCAATGGAGGGTTAAAAGGAAAAGAAAATGCTGTGAGCCACAAGCACCATAATGTACGGCAGCTCACTGGGGGCGTTGAACCGTGGGCGAGAAATAAATCAAGTGCATTTTCCCTGTTTGGTTCACGATCATCAGCAGTGATGTAATTTCCGCGAGGCATAACCTTTGAGAAAGTTCTAAGAAGAACGAAACATGTCAAGACTGCCACAGAATTAAGAATACAAGGATGCAAGCTTCGTTGTTGGTGTGCGGCTAATTCTCCTCTGCAAAGAGAATGGTGAGAAATATATATATATATATATGTATAAAACAATTAAGTAAGTATTGAACATGATTAGTAAACATCTTAACACAATATACCCCCACAAATGTACCAACCCACAGTTAAAATATAACTAAAATAAATAACTGTAATACAATCAACATAATTATTAATTAATTAAATATTAATTCATAATTATTAAATAAATCGTGAATTAATGATTAACGTCCCACCATATACCCCTACAAACCCAGCCGCCCACACACACACACTATATGACTTAAAAAAGTTCAAATATTACACAATCAAAATAAGCAATAATTAATTAAATAATGAATTATGAATTGTTAATGTATTATTATTTATTTAAATTCCCACACTATACCCCTACAAACCCAACAGCCCACACATACAATATATAATTTAAAAAATACAATTATGACACAATTTTAAAAATAAATAATCAATAAAATAATGAATTAATTGTTAATTCATTACTATTTAATTAACTTACCACACTATACCCTACAAGCCCAACAGCCCACACCAAATATATAACTTAAACAAGATAATGATTACACAATGTACATATTTATTAATCTATTAAATAAGGAATAATAAATTCATAATTAATTGTTAATTGATAGGTACTTAACTTCCCACCACATACCCCTATAAACCCAATCGCCTGCAACTAATATATAACTTAAAAAATAGAATTATTACATAAAGTACATATTTATCAATCAATTAACTAATAATAAACTGTTAATTGTTATGTAAATATTACTTAATTAACTTCCCATCCTTTACCCCTAAAAACCCAGAAGCATGCCCCTAATATATAACTTTAAAAATGTAATTGTTAATCACTTGCACATTTATTAATCAATTTAATAATACATTATTATTTCATTCATTATAATTAATTCGCTTCTCACCCTCCACCGCTCACAAACCGACAATATAAATTATTATTATAAATTACATAAAAAATTATAAATCACTTTAAAAATTTCAAACTATATTTCAAAATATTATTAACAATTATACAACCAATAATAACATATACCATTAATATGTGAACCAACACACATGAAGATAATTAAAAAACAATATTTTTGTATATATTGCTGAAAACAATAGTAACAACGATATTACCTGAAAAATAGATATTCTTGACAATTATATTTCTGCATCACAATATTTTTGTATCATGATCATTTTTACTGATATTTCTGCATCTCAATAGTTCTAATCTGATATTTTGTCCAAACACCGGTTGGGCTGCGTGGCTCGTTACAAAGTTCTGCCCCAGGTGAAGGTGTGCTTTTCTTCTATGGCATGTGTTCTACTGGGTGGTTTTCTTTACACAGCCTGTGCCAAATGGAGTGTGAATACTCTTACAGATGTGTTTTCCACCTCGCTATTTTTGTGGCATTTTCGATTGAGGGCTGCCAAAAATTGTTGTTAACGGTTTGTGATTTGTTAATATTTTGAAATCATTTCCAAACACAAATATCTGGAAGTTCCAGAAAAGATCTGATGTCCGCTACATCTTAAGGTGCTGGAGTCTTGAGTGCTTTTATTTTGTCTTTGTCTGGTCGCGTGCCTTAGTTTGAGAAAATATGGCCTTAGAATTATTGCAGAGGCTTGTGAAATTCCCACATAGTCATGTTAAAGCTTAAGGTTGGCTTTCTGAAGAATTTTGCACAATTGTTTCAGTGCCTGGTCATGTTCTTTTGTTGTCGTTCTGAACACTACAATTTCATCACTGTAGTTGAGGGTGTTTATAATAGTACTGATGGTTCATCAGATGACCTCCTGAAAGATCACAGCTGTTGAGTATACTCCAAAGCTGTCATGACTGCACACAAACTGCAGCTGTCCTTCTGTATTTCACTTGGGATAGTATTCTTCTGTGTTGTCGGGCTACTGGCTCTGATTTGATCATTGACATATTGACCAACTATGAAGTTCATCACTTTTCCCAGTCCCATGATTAGTTTGGGGTTTCTCCTGACTACCAGTGGTACATCCTCCACTACATACAGGACTGTAATTAACTTGAGTTGTGCAGCCGTTGCTAGTCTTAGAAGGTGGTTGGCTGGGTCTGCTCCATCCATGACTCCAGCTGCCATGGTGCGATCTTGGTGGGTGAGTGTTGTTTTGAATTTTCCTCTACAGACCAGTGGTTTCTTTGCCATCTATGGGCCATGTAAGACTTGTGGGGTGAAATGGCAGTGGTCTCTCGACCGCCCAATTTCGATTAGAGCGCTCAGGAGGCATCAATGTGCTTGGCGGGAAAGCCAAGACAGACCCGCAAGACAGGAACTTCTAATCTGGCGGGTGGCACGACCACTGCTTTGTTGGTGTGGTGGTGTAGTGGACCCGGGGCTGCATGGCCAAAGTTGTAATCAGGCCCTCAGTGTATATCTGTACTCTTGCTGCCTGTAGTTTTGGTCTGGTTTTCATCTGTACATATTCTGCTGCACAGATGTAGTTTAGGGATGCTCTGCTCTCTTTCATGAAGCTGATGTGATGTGTTCCCATTGTTAGTTGTAAGTGTGGAGATTTGTTCCTGCCCCTTTCCTCATGAGCTACCATATTTGTTACTCAATAGAGAGGCTGATGATCATGAATGATCCGATGATGACCGAGAAGTTGATCTCCTAATTCTTGTTATGGTCCTAGATCTGTGTGACCTTGATGTGCTGCTGCTGGTGTGTCTTAATGCACATGAGTGATGCCAAGTGTTGGGGTTCTTCGTTTTCTGATGTCCATAATGCTGTGAACCTTACCACATCTTCTCATCATAATTATCTTTGCCACCTTTATGACAATTATGTATCATTGCTAAGCAGGTCACGTAATGGAGGTACGAAATGCCACACCAATAGCATTCCTTTTCCTTTTCTTTGCGATGATGGCTGACTTTTTTTCATTGCAGTTTCCTGATCTTACATTGCAGGAGCATCCATGTGATATCTGTTGTGCTTAGTTCTGTTGCCAGAATGCCTGTTCACTCTTTTCCACTTTGCCTTCTTCAATTCTTTCCCTTGTACTTCAGCTAGGTCATTGAGTCTTCTCAGTTCTTCTATGTCCCCCAAAGTTGAATTCTTCTGCAACAGACGTCATTGAAGTGATTCTGACTAACATTCCTCTGTTATATGCAGTTGAATTACATCCTCATCTGTCAACTTGTCGAATTCGAAATATTTGACCAGATGACGTAGTTGTACAATGAAGTTGGCCATCGGTTCTCCTTTCTCTTGGGACACTACATTGAACGTGTAGTTTTCATAGTAAGTATTTTGCAATTAGTGCATCACATACTGCTATATATGTCACCGTCTGAACAGATGGTAGTTCTCGAATGACTTTCCATCCTTCTTTCTTTATGACATTTCATTGTGCACTTATTTTTCTCAGCTCGTCATGATGCACGGTTGAGCTGTGCTGATGACGAGCTGAGCTAGTCATGATTAGTAGGAATGACGAAAAGTCAGCATAGGAGGGGAAAACACCTAGCAGCCAAGGTGTTAAAGAAGACAGACCTTCCCCCACATTGTGTGGATTGCTTCTTCATGGGGCTCTTCCTCAGCTGAAGTGAGCGATGTTACATGACTTGACATAAGTATTAGGGTTTCCTCTTGTGTTATTATTTCCTCTTATGGTTATATGTTTTTATTATGTATCTCCTCTTCACTAGGTTTTTGTGGACTCCCTCCCAGTCTGTGTATGATTACATTTGAATGTTCACAGGGTACTGTAGTGTTCCTTAATGTGTATTAGCTCCATTAATCTCACTGTCACCTGTTAACATTGTGTAAAGTTGGGTCAGTAAACTGGTACAAAATACCTTCAGATCTCCAATGTTATAATGGCAGTAGCATAAAACAGTTTGAGATTATTATTCAATTTACTATTTTAATTGTATATGAATATCTCCAGTTATACATTCTGTTTTGGTTTATTGCAGTCTTTTTTGGGTGTCCTTCTTGTAAACTATTTAATATTAAGTCGTCTTACCTTTTTTATTAATATACTCTCCTCCCCTACAAATTTTGCATCAGTCGCTGAATAATGTTTGTTGCAATGGCATCAAAAATTGCATTTGTACATTACAAACATACTTATGGCTATGTTTTTACTCGGATTTTGGAATACATTTATTTCAGACCTAACACTTAATAATGATATCTTTAGGGAACTGTATATTACAAACATATTTTGGCTTTTCTTTCATTTTTATACTTTTGACCTTCCATTGATTACAGGGTTTTGCTTGTGGGACCAATAACTAAAGGAGCAGACTGCAATACAGTGTGTGCTGAAACAAGTATAACCTGGTATAAACTTTAAAATAAGCCAAGTCATAGATATAGCTGCTTTCTTTGTAAGTTATAGTACCCTTTCAGATAACATATCTTAAATTACATCCCATCATTCAAATATAGAACAGAAAAAACAGAGTACTTTAGAAGTTTAATGTTTGCCCATCTTCCTAAATCACAAGTTATAAGAAGAATAAGAATATATGGGGTACTGTGTGCTGGGTAGCATTAATTCATATGTTCCTGTAGAAAGGTCCTGCTATACTAAATGTCAAATGAACTGCAAAAGAGCCCTCTATACCATAAATTGATATATTATTTCAGTGAATGTTTAACCTTTAAAAGTACCATAGGGCAAATAACTTTAAGAACACTGAACTCTTGCTTCGTATGCTGTCCGCCACTCCTTTCTTTTATTTTTCTTAACTTTTTGGGGTCATATATGTACATCTCTTACCACAAAAAGGCATCTACATAAATACAAATGATAAACATACTCTGACATAAACCAAATATTGATTTGCCACCACATCGCCAAACACGTGGTTGGGCTGCCCGGCAGATTACAAGTATTTCTTGGCTCTGGCAGGATTTTTTTTATGTTCCCATGGTAGTGCCCTGGAAAAGTTCAAGGATTTTTGGCACTCCATGCTTTATTTGGAGCACGGAGTTAGGCAAAAAGCTCTGCCTATCACCGGCAGAGCGGAGTTTACTGGCATGGCATGCTTTTGGTTTTTTGCTATCACATTATTGTGACTTCTTCACACTGGTCAGGTGCATTTTGCTCAAGCAAATTAAGAGTGACTGCTAGGGAAAAACGATCAAATTGCCTACTCCTACCTTAAGCTCTGTCTACAGCTCAGGTGCTAGTCTCATCAACACTGGCATGATATGCGCGTATCATGTGCCAAAGACTTCCTCGGTTAAGCAGTGCCCGGTGCTGCTCAAAGAGCCTGACACCATTGCCTCTCAGCCACGGGAGAGAGCCAAGGGCCGGTGCGAAGTTGCACGAGCTACCAGTGGCGCTGTTGTAGCTTTATAGGAATGGCAGTGGGCGGTAGCAAAGCACCGGAACTGGCATCAGAGATATTGTACCACAGAGGAGCAATGCCACAGGAAGCAGAGAGCGACGGGAGGGTCTGACTCTGAGCTCCAACACAACAGCCATCTTGGTATTGTGGCGGGACTTAAAAGGACCATTATTAATTAATGCGTAAATGTTGTACTTAGTGCGAAACAACGTTGGTATTTTGCAACCATATCGTAAATTTTCAAATTTTATAACGATGTTGCTCTAAAAACTGAAGCAGCCTGCAATATTTGCATATGTACGAAGCTACTCTAATACGTAAGCAGAGGCTATGTTTGTGGCTTCTGTGTGTCTGTTGTGTGGATACTCTCCTATCTCAATGTGCAGCTGTGACACCTTGCGTACGTGCACAAATGCACTCCTTTTTGTGTGTTTTGTCACAGAGTTCTCTTTCCCAGCACCTGCCACTCACTAACAAATGTGTCTTACTCTGAAAAACCCACCTCCCTTGGAATAATTGTCCCAGAGAAGCAGCATACCGAGCCATTTAGTACGCAGCATCCTCTTGCAGTAAATCAGTAATGTGTTTCTCTTAATTTTAGGACACAACTTGGGTATAATGCAACAAGATATTGTGTTGGTAAACAAAGAAAGTACCTGTTCAGCCTGCTGCCTGCTAAATGTCAATCATTGCCACAATATTGACAACTCGTGAATGGTCATAGCAGCTTGACTTGGTGTGCTGTGCAAGGGTCTGATTTCACGTCACTCCACACAACACTGCTCAGCCATGCAGCCTCAGCCCACCTGGGTCAGGAAGGAGAAGTCAGTCGGAGCGGGAGGCTATTTGTAAATGAGGAAGAGGCGATTGGCCACGGCATTGATGAGGATGCCGAAAATTGCAGGAGAGATACTCCATCAGGGCCAATGATCAAGGGCCAATAATGTGGGTCCTAATGTGAGAAAAGCAGCTGCCTGGCTCATGCAAGAGCTGATGATTTAGAGAAGGGGTGGCTGAGCAATACTCCACCTGCCTGTGACTCTACACAGAATTATGCAGAGGTTTCTGGTGACTCCGCAGAATTTCACGGAGTGAATCTCTTCGAACTCCAGCCAGGCATAATATAATTCTATATGTTTACCAATGTCCAAATGTACTGATGTGTCTGCTATGCTACATTGCTACTGTATATATTGTGCAAGAAACAGGAATTCTTGTGTTGACTCTAATGTTTTGCATTATAAAAACTTTACTAAAAAAAGTATGTATGAGAGATGTCACTGACGATATCATGAGTGATGTAATATGTGAGGTCATCAGCAGTGCATTGCAGGCGCGCAAGTTATAGTGAGTCCAACTAACTATAACATTGGAATTTCTATGGTTTTATGTCAATAGTAAATTTTCCAGCTAACTATAACTGGTGTGAAACCTATGGTTTTTCAGTGAATTTAATAGGTTTTTTAAATGCTTATTCCTAACTATAGCTGGTGTAAAACCTATGGTTTTTTCAGTGAATTTCATAGGTTTTTTAAATGCTAATTCCTACCTATATATAGGGCCTTAAACCTATGAAATGTAATATTTTTTATAATGAATCCTATATTGTATATTATAATACTATTTATTTTTATTTTTTTTGCCCTGGTGCGCTCCCGGTGCGTGCCCCGGTGTGCGCACCGGAAAGCGCAGTTTCCCGGAGCGCCCCAGGTCGCGCACCGGTGAGCGTCCCGTTTGCGCTATTGCCGCGAACGAAAACATCATTGTGACGTATCGCGTAGCCGCGTCTGCGTGATACGCACGGCGTAAGCACACCCAGAAGCACTCGAGCGAATACGATAGCGCAACGTAAGCATCTGACGCACTTACGCGATGTGCCCCGTGGCGCGCCCCCAAGCGCGCCCAGGGGTGCGTCGCGTAAGCGGGTCGGGTCATGTGACCTGAAAATAACACTTTTTATTGGTGCAGAACAGTTTTGGTTTCCAAATGATGAAAGCCCGGGTCATGTGACCTGAAAATAACACTTTTCATTGGTTCAGGACAGTTTTTTTTCCAAATGATGAAAGCCTCCACCTTTTTTCCTTATTCTGACTTTGTCGTTTGACTGAGGAAGACCTGTTTGGAGATCTAAGAGTAATATTTTGTACTTTAAAAAGGCTACAGTAGCAGCAGCAGCTGGAGCATCTGCACCACCACCACCACTAAGAGGACCACCACAACATCACATTGGTGGTCAAGAAGAAGAGGAGGAGGAGGAGGAGGAGGAAGTGGCTGCCAGAAGACAATACCACATACAGGCCAAGGCAGCACATTGTATGGGAGTTTTTTCCATCCCACAGGGCAAGAAGAAAGTCAATGCGCCAAAGGTGACTTGCAAAATCTGTGGCATTGAACTTTCAAGGGGGAACCCTAATAAGAAATATTAATTTGGTAATAACACCATGATTCAACACATGCAGCGCAAGCATCCCAACAACTATGCTGCGGCAGAGGTGGGAGAACTCGCCTGCAACCCTCCCGAATCTACACCCAGCACCTCCAAACGAAAGCAACCCACACCATCGGGACCAGAAACAAGGGAGATGGTCCCAAAAATTCAATCAAAGTTTGGGCAATACAAAATCTCTTGTATTTTTTGTGGTAAGACCATCACCTATGGTGAGCAAAGCATAACGCTCATCAACCGTGCTGGTGACAACCACAAATGCCCCAAAAATCCTTAATTTTTTCCTGATAATTTTTTGCTCCAGTTGAGCCGTTTTCAATTCCCTGTTTTTTGTTTCTCTCCATAAAAATAACAAAAAAATATAAAATTGTTCATAAAAGCCAAAAAAAGTACAAAATGTTCAAAAAAACATTAAAAAAATATAAAACAACAAAAAGAAGAAAAAAAACAGTTCTTTTTAGAACTACCTCCAAATTATAAAAAAGGCTACTTTTTTAAAAACTCTATCATTCTTTTTTCCCCATGGAACGCTTCCCGGTACGCTCTGGGGTGCGCGTACCGGGCGCTCCCCTTGCGCAAATAAAAAAAAAAAAATGTTGCCCCGCGCGGCCCTTTTATAGCCCCCACATCAAACCTAGGGGGCCAAGGGGGGTCTACTCTGCCCCCTTATGGTCATTTTCCCCTTTGTTTTTTCCACCTCTTGTGTCTCGATCCTACCGAGACACAAGATGGCGGCCGCTCCGGACTGTTTGGAATGTTGACAGACACCCGAGAGCCAATCAGCTTTCCGCACGCGAACTCGCGTAGCGAGCTGGTTAGCGCCCCGGAGCACGTACCGGGGCGCGCTTATAGATATATATATTTTTTTTAACCTAAATCATTTAAAATCCACTGGAGCACATATCTTGAGACATAGCAAAGGCACATCGGGCTACCAGTCCCTACAATTTTGCCAAGTTTGGTGGAAATCCATTCAGCCGTTCGGGCTAAAAGTGAGGTGGACCGCCCTATGGAAATTAACATGGGGAAAACACGTTTTGGGACCCCCCTTTTATCTCGGCCCCCGCTTGACGAATCCCCCCCGGGAGCGCCGCGAGGCAAATTTGAGGACATTTTCAGGCAGATTCCTCAACCGGCGCCAAAGGTATTCACAATAGAATGTTGATATTTTCTATTGAAAATAATCCTAACTATAACTACCTACTGGCGACCGCCAGTAGGTAATAAATGCATATGCATATATATGCATACATATATATGTGTATATATGTGCGTGTAGAGAGAGGTGGAGAGGTAGAGGTGTAGAGGTAGAGCAAGCTTACCACGTATAAGTGGGCGCTGGGTGAATTAATGTACAAATGCATTGTTAGATCAACTACTTTTCAGTCCCACACCAACCCAAAAAGCCCTACTTGTTTTTGTTTGCATATTTACATAGATTCTGTTCCTGAAATGCAAAAATAATTTATTTTGTGTGTTTTGGGCGCATGTTTTAGCATGTTCTTTTCCAGACTCAACTTCTGATGATAAATTTCCTAAAAATGTTTTGTAAAGGGAAAACAAGTAATCTTTCCTTCTCTGAGTATCTTAAACATTTTCGGAATTACTGCAGTTCATTACGAAAAATATCCCAATCGTCTACGGCAGCCTATGCGACATGGGAAGTTTTGTCCTAATAATTGTCAAAAACAATGTTTTTGCCAGTTATTCCTCATAACATTTGGTCAAAGATAAAATCTTTCATAAAGTGTTGACAGTAATCTTAAGGGTTGCCAATACCAACATATTTTCCAATATATTATCCAAACAATATAACAGCAAGGCATCTTATCATAAATTCACCATAAAGATACAAAATAAAATCTTTTGCTTAAAATTGAGCTTGTTTTATTCAAAGTTATTTAAACTGCATTGTCTGGGCATTTGTCCATATAAATACCACATAACAAGTGAATTTCTGCTTTTGGGATTGTTAGCATCAGAAATGAGAAAGAGAAATGAAAACAATTCATTATAAGACTATAATTTAATTTTAACGTGGCAGAGTACGGTGGACTAGTTACAATTTTTTCCTGGGTTTGGCTATTTTCTCTTTAGTGTGAATGTCGCAACTTGGTCTTTTGTTTTGTTTCCAGAGTACATTTTTACTATTTTCTTGACTCTTTTGTTCCATTAAAATCCCTAAAGGCATGGTTGATTGAGGGGAAGGAGTGAGCTAAAGCCCAACGTGTTTGACAGCTTTTGAAAAGCTGCACTTTCTTGCAAACGACCAAACCAGGGCCTGGCTGAATATGTTAGATATGAGATGTAGGTATGGGCTCCTATCATTTAGAAAGAGTTAGAGTGAAAGAGTTAGAGCTAGAGTTAGGTGTTTAGCTCCCAAATACCCAACGAGCAGTTACCAGCTTTAATACAGACACTTGGGGAACTTTTTCACACATTTTGCTCTTGGTTGGTGTCACAAAAGGGAGGCAAATCAGAACAAAATATTTTTTTTCCAATTTATTTTCCAGATCTTTTGTGTTGGAAAGTACCCTATAAGTAATGCAAAGTAACGTGAAGCATTGCTTTGCGTTACTTAGCACCGAGGGGGCATTACATGAGTGATACGCAGGTTTCCCATGCAACCACCCATGTCTTTTGATGCAAAGACCGAATTACATACAATTCTAAATACAGTTTAGCACCAAAAGTGAACACCATCTGAAAGGAGATGTTCAGAGGAGAAACTTTTTAGTTTCTCATTCTTTTCCTACTTTGCATGAGTACTGTACATGCTACAAAGTGAGAAAAGTGTTTACTAGAAAAGGCCATACATGACTTTTTACAGATCCATCTTGCAAAATCCTATTTTGCTTGGAGCACTTCCTTGCAACATTCCAGTAGGTTTTTATAGTGATTGGTATGTGAGAAGATCTATAGGATGTATCTGTATTCTGCAAAGGAAAATGAAGGTTTTTTTCTCAGTCCCTTTGGATACTGCTATATCTATGCGCTATGCCTGTGTTTAAAAGACAACAGAAAGTATTTGAGATATTTTGATTCTGAGGTTATTTTCATTAAATTGAACAAGGTTCCCTTCTTGACTTTTTTGTTCCATCATATGTTTTGCCTAGTAAGAAACCAATCTACCTTTGTTTTGTAGTGAGGAGGTATAGTGTTGAAAATCAACAAAAAAACAACCCCTCAATTACAATCTCCATACCATAGAAGGCACAGCACTCCTGAGACCTAATGGACCAACACGCCCAAATTAGCAGCAAGTAGGGAGATTTCTAGGGACTGAGCTGCAGAGCCTCTAATTTAACTTAAGTAAACTTAGGTACTAATACCAAGATGAGCGCTAAGGTGTGGGGTATTTACCACACGCAATGTATACCCTTATTCTCGGTGAGGTATTTATCAGCTGTAGTAAATATTTCACATTCCGAGTGTTTAATATGGATTTGATGGATGGTATGCCAAATCTGTATTTAAAACATTTAATTCCTCAATGTATTTAGTTTTTCTAGGTATTTTCCCGCAAAATATTTGTTTCAGTTTCGACCTTCCAGAAGAGCAAAATTGAGAGGGTGTGGTAACTATGATGCAACTGGCAGCAGACACTGCAAAGGGGATCGGGCTTGGCCCTGAACTTGTCATGAGGGCTTTAGTGCTCCTCATATTAGTCCTGTTGAAAGTAGATAGCAACTGGACAAACAGAGCATATTTCCATACATTTAATAGTAGAGTAGTCGTATTTACCAACCCTCTTTATATACGCTAACTTGTGTGGAACTAGTAGTAACGTAAAGCAAAACCAGGTTCATGTAGAATTATTATTATTAGTCTGACACTGTACAAGGTTGGGAATCAAACAGGTGCAGCCCGCACAAGTAAGGATCAGGTCGACAGACGACGATGAGGGAAAATACAAAATAAAAACACTTACCTTGCGCTCGCCGCATCCCCTACTCAGCAATGCGGCGAGTGCAAGGTAAGTGGTTACTTTTATTTTTCTTCTATTCATTTAGAATGCACTTTGGTTCAGATGAAGAGCATTTTGCAAGTGCAAAATCATTATCCTCAGGCAACACATCAAGACTTGTGCATTTTAACAAACACAATGTGCATTAACAATTATAGAAACTCCACCTGTATGTCTGTATTGCTGTATTCACACTTTTAGGTTTCAGGCAAGATTCGGAGTGTTCTGGGGTATTCTGCAGATTGCTGTAACCAACTCCCAAGCGCTCCTAAATGTGTGCAAATTATGATTCATGTGCTATTGGTTCAACGCTATTGCATGGATGCAAATGTCCACATTTACTTTTACCATTTTAGTGAGTGCATTTTGGGGTGGGAAAGGGAGCAGAACCTTTATATTTAAAATTAGTAGATGTGTAGGAGTGCTGAAAATGTTTCAATGCATGAAGGGACATTTCCCCAACACATACTTTTACAGCTCGTTCCCATTGGTAAAAATACTGTCAATGTAAATTTTGTACAATGGGGTTCTTCCAAGTACATGATTACGTTGGCTTCCCAGAGTACGCCCGATATCCATTGATTGCAGTTTATAACTAAACGTCTTTGATAAAGGTTGGAGCAAATTCATGTCATAAGATGTAGGAGCTTTAAAAATGAAGGGGATGAAACCCCACAGGTAAAAGTCGATTTGAAAGATGAAATTGACCATAAGAGTTAAACTTAAAAATGCACTACGATAACAATGAATAAAGATTTTGAGAGGTAGTGAATTCTGGAAAATGAAACTTTTAAAGATGGAAGGCATTTGTCAAAAACACTTTATTAATCACTTATCTGGCAATCAAGACAAGTATTTGGGAAACCTGTTACTGAATGTTACAGGTTGTTTCCCAATTCATATAGACCATTGTGGGCCCAAATAAGACCCTAACTAAGGATGAATACGTCTCTGTGAATAGCAATGCAATGCATAAAAAATATACCTAAATGTTTTGAATACATTTCCTTAAAGCTATGAAGACCCTGCCTTAAGAGGACTTAATGTTTGTAATGTGTTTTTATTATGTAAAATATATTTCCACCACTTTAAATCGTAGTTCAGAGGTTAAAGGGATAGATTATTGTCTGATTGTAAATTATTTTCTTGGGATTATTGATTATTTGAGTAAGTCCTATTTGTTCACATTATTTACGTAGCAGTTCTTTATTTCAGTATTCTGAAATACAGTCCCAGCTAAACATTCTGATGTCTAATAAAAAGTATTAAGCTGACTGACATTGCTTAATTTCAGTTATGTTGAGTTGCTGTACAGAAGTTCTTCACTGGAGACATTCAGGTTTGGGGAAGCTCAATCCATCAGCCAGACTCATCTATAGACTCTTTCTCATAGATACCCAAAATAGTATTGAGTGAGTCTGCTTCTTCTTTTGTCTTGGATCCCTAATTGTTCCTTGATGTTGGCCTCCAAGTTTGAATGGATTCGGTAAGCAAGTGGGTTAATAATTGTAAATGTAAATGTATAGGCATTTATATAGCGCACTACTTACCCGGTGGGTCCCAAGGCGCTTCGACCGCTGCGAAACCCTTCCTGGCTTCCCTGAGAGATGGTCCCTTAATGGGTATCTCCAGGGTGAGACCAGGCATCCCCGGCGGTCTGGTGGGGCCGTTAGTGAAGATGAGGCAAGCTAATGCCCAGAGTTGCCGAGTGTGAACGCTGATCAGAGTGGGCACCGAGGCGAGAGAATTATCGAGTCCGCTGACCCTGGTCCAGAAACCTGCCGCGCCGGGAATCGAACCCTGGTCCCGGGCCGTCCTCTGCTCTCGGGTCTGCCGCCTCTAACCAGTGAGCCACACTACTTCACTCATTGTGGAGGAAGCAAGTCCACCACAAGGAATAAGACCGCTATTTTTTCAGAGGAAACACAGTTTCAATAATTTAAATCAAGGCTCAACCCCCTGGTAGCTATGGCACAGAGCAGGCAGGCTTGACCCAGGAAAATGTGTAAAGTATTTAAAAGTAAAAAAGTACAAAAGTCAAGTTGCAACACAGTTAAAAAAATTACATTTATAAAAATAAAGGAAAATGTAATGGGCAAATTGACACTTAATCAAGAAAATATCCAATAAGAATCATCGCGGATATGACTTTTTAACCCCTCCCCTGCTGATGACGGAACCGCTCCGTCATCAGCTACGGTTGGGCTGTGCTGATGACGGAGCGGTTCCGTCATGGCCCGGCCGCCGCGCCTGCGCGACGCTGATTTCGCGCCTGCGCGGCCGTTCTATTGAGCGGGGCGGGTCATGACGGAACCGCTCCGTCACCAGCACAGCTCAACCGCGGCTGGTGACGGAGCGGTTCTGTCACCAGCATGCGGCCGCCCCGCCCCGTTAGCGCTGTGGCGGAATAGCTGCCGCAGCGAAAGGGTTAAAGCAAAAACTGCAAGGAAAACTATAGCACCAATCAGTAGCTTCTGCACCCAGTTGATTGGCACCTAGGTGCCATTTCAGGCTGACCACAATGGGGCATGAGTGGGGAATACCAAACGGGGAATCCTGGTCACAAACATTGCATTCTACCTCAGGTGCATATTTACAAGCCCATATCGCCAACACAAAGTTACTAAAAGTGACGTCGTGTTGGCGAAAGAGGCTTCTCCTTATTTACAAGGCAGCTTTAAGCCACTTAACATGCCTTGTAAATAAGGAATTCTTTCATGCTGTATTTAGTGTGAAGGGGGGCAATGGGTGTTGCGGTGGGCGTTCCACTGCAACTCCCATTGATTTTATATTCAACGCTGACCCCTATTTACAAATGTGGTGTAAATAGGAGGCAGTGCCAAAATTAAGACCATGAAATACCTGGTCTTAAACAGACGAAACAAGGAGAAATGCTTTATTTTTCCTCGTTTTTGCTGTTTCCATGTGTGCTGCTTTGTGCTGCACACATAGAAACAGCAAACTGCCTATGATTGTTTATTTGCAGGACGGTGACTTCCTGCCCATAAACAATCACAAGAACAATGACGGTTTGCAATTTCTATGTGTGCTGCATGAAGCAGCACACATAGAACTTTCAAAACAACATGAATGGTTGTTTTTGTTCCAGAATGGTAACCTTCCTGCACATAAACAATCATTTCCCCTGATGCAGACACCCTTGCACTATGGTGCAAAGGTGCATGCATTGGTGCTAGGCAGCTGAACTCCGTGTCAAGTCTACGGTAAATGCAGAGGTGCGCCACATTCTTGTGAATACAGCACATCTCTGTGTTTTCAGATGGAGAAGCGTGGCATTAGCAATGTTTGCTTAATGCCACACTTCTCCATTCTGTTATTAATATGTCCCTTAGTCTCGGAATTGAAAGTCAAAAGTCTCCAGCAGGGCAAGGCTGTAGGCTGCATCAGATAAAGTCCACTTCAAGGCAGATAGTGGCTGTATGAGGTTTCACTGAAGCTATTGGTTTTAGCAGGAAAAGCTCACACTGGGAGAAATTAAAATGTTTCAGCTAACGGAGTCCTGATATCAGAGAGATACTCTTTTATGTTTTCACCCGATCAAAATGTCTACTTTCAGACTCGCTTCTTGTAATGGAGCTCAAAATCCACCAGCCAGGCAAATTGAAGATGTAGCCCATGAACTTTCTTTGAAATTGGACATCTTTAGCACAAGGTCCTCTGATGCCTCTTAGGTCTTGAAAGTCCCAGAATTTTCTAAATCCTAATTTTTCAGTTTCTGGTGCTGCTCCTCTTGTTCAATTCTGTGCATCTCAGGACATCAGGAGCATCACTTAGGGGCCAGGACTCACTCCAGCAGAGGCCACTAGCATGGTCCAATCCGGATCCAATTTCCACTGGTCAACTGGGCACTTCAGGAAAAAAGCTTCTTACAGATTGTTGTGTCCAAGTAGCCATAAAGGAGGTCAGCCAACTGACCCTTAGAGTACAGCTCTCAGTTCTGTATACAAGTCGCAGTTCAGTTCTCCACACAGGTCACTGTCAGCAGGTTTAGTCCTCTTCTACTCTTCCTCAAGCCTGATGTGTTCTGATTAACTGTGGGTGAAGTACCATTTTTGTAAGTTTTACTGGACGGTGGGTGGAGGTGACTCCTGAAAACTCCCTAACCAAAGAATGAAGAGCACCGCATGCCTCTGGCTCCAGGCTTGAATTCTTCCTACCAACGAGGGAGCTTCTGCATTGGACAACAATATAACTGACACACTTGGATGGACCTGCTGGATCCTTGCAAATTGTGACATGTGTCTACCAAGAGTAATCATTTATCAGGGATTCTAAGATCTCTAATTCCAGGGCCTCCCTACAGATTTCCGACACTGCACAGCACAGCAATGTGATGAGGACATATACTATATTTAACCGTAATGTACAACTCAGCATGTGAAACATTTTTATATATTGATAATTATCTGTCTTTTTCACTGTTGCTACTTTTTCTGGCTTCCCCTCTCTCCCTCTTTCTTCCCTTCTCCATCTGTCATTCACTTTTCCTCTCACTCTGTTTAGAAGCTCTGTTGGTCTCTTTCTTTGTCTCTTGTGCCCTCTCTCTGCCTTACTCAATTTTGTTTCACTATATCTCACTCTAGTTAGTTTGTGGGCTTCCATTTCAACCATAGCACCACATTAACCCCTTTGCCGCGGCCGCGATTTCGTGGCAGTGCGGCAATTCCGCAAAATGGGCGGGGCCGTGTCGGCCGACGGCAGCACTAGAGAGGTAGTGCTCCCGTCTGCCGTTGGTCGATGGCAGCACACAAGGGGTTAAGGTAAACACTGGTTTACCAAATAAATATTTGGCTGCAGCACAAGACACTGTCATAAGTAAAACATAATTTCAAAACAAACAAAGTTTCTTCAGAACTGAGCCAGAAGTTCCAGGCTCAACACAACTTTTCCTTCAAGGCATGTGATCATGGGTCATTATACTTTTTGCGGACAGAACAGTGGTGATCATGACATATTTTTCATCATTGGACTAGGAAAACAGTGAGAAAGGAAGAAAGCAGACATAAAAAAGAACCTGCCAGGGTGGGATTAAGTGAGAAGGGGCTGGTTCACAGAACATGTTTGAGTGACATTGTTTCATTTATATAAGACTGCGCTTGATGCAAACAGATTTTACAATCATGTTATGAAAGCAGAGTTCTGGAGGTGGTAATGTGTGACAAGAAGGCCTGTGCATAATTGTGGTGCAGCATTTTTTTGTGGGGGTGTTGCTTTGTGCGCTGTTGTTTTTGTACTTTTGTGCTGCATTATTGCAATGTGGTGCTACAGTGCAATTGTGTTTAAGTCTATTGTAATGCATTTAAATTCAGCTACATTCAAAGGTAGGTACGGTGGATACTTTTAAAGTTCCTGTGACAATCAAACCTTTACCACTTTTTGAAATGCTAAAATCATATTGCTACAATCTTTCAACTATGTGATAACAGTCATCCTAAAAGTGTTACTTAACACTTCCACTGCTCAAATTAAGTGATAAGGCTCGAGAAGTGTGGGGTGATGAAAGTAGATAAGTAGTGCCGTGTGTAGAGTTCGCTGTTGCTCGACAGTAGAGGCAGAGTCAACATCAGCGAGACTCGGGGTGCAGAAAAACAGCCATTCAGCACGGTCGGAAGCAAACTTCTAAAGAAATCTTTGGGCCTCGGTACTTTTTTTTGTCCAAATAAAGACCTGGGTGCACAGACAAGGTGCTGAAAATAGAAAGGTCGCACAAAGGTTTGTGCGTCTGCTCCCTGGAACCAGACATGCTTATGCACTCGCCGTCCTGAGAGGGAGGCTTCCAAAACAAGTGGCTTTGACATTCACCACAGCCTCGGGGTCTGTGGGTGGCTGCTCCAATGATCTTCACGTGCTCTCAGTTTTCTTTGTGGGATGTCTTTGAAAGCTGGAGAGACTGCTTGCAAATACATGCTCTGAGTGTTTATTTCCAAAGGTTGCAGCTTTCAGGGTCAAAGCAATGAAGCAATTACCACGTATCTGTAGCTAATATGGGTTTAAAAACCTCTTTTGTGAAATGCTGTTGGAAATGCGCCCGCGATGTACAATTCATCCCAATGAATGTCTACCTATTTGCCGAGGATCACAAAGCTTCATTGAGGGTCGACTTAAGGGCCTCACGGGACAAGTGCAGCTGAGTGGAGGGAATCCTTTCACTGGGAGGCCTCCTCGAAAGAGAAGGCGAAGAGTTGTCCCAACAATGTTGAGAAAGAAAACCTCTCACAATGATTTAAACAGAACTCCGTTAGTGGAGGTTTCTATTGCTCTGTTTCGTTTGTAACCTGAGGAAACGGATTACACCACAACATTTCACAAACAAAAGTTGAATCGTGTCTGGCAGTTTCATACGTTTTTATAACTTCGTCTGTTTTTCATGTTGAGGTGCTAAAAGATTAGGGCAAAATAAGTAGAAGGATGCAAAAGATACAGTAAAAAAGGCGCGAGTTCCAATTTGGTGCACACATATTTTGAGGAAAAAACACAGCGGTATATCTACAAGGAAATGGTGCAGCGCTGTATTTACATGAATATGGCGCACCCCTGTCTTTTCTCTACGGTGGCACTTGAAATAGATGCCTAGCGCCAACACAGACACCCTTGCGCCATAATGCCAGGGTGCCTGTGTTGCCGGGAATTATTGTTTATGTGTACATAAACAATCAATAATGGCAATTTGCTTCTCCTGTGTGTGCTGCATTCTGCAGTGCACTAGAAGGAGCAAACCGCCATTAGTTAAACATTATTTATGAGCAGGGAGGGACACCTTCCTGCACATAAACTGTAATTAATGACATTTTGCTCTTTCTATGTGTGCTGTAGAATGCAGTATACATAGAAAAAGCAAAAATAACGAGAAATAAGTACTTCTCTTTGTCAGCACCAATCTAACGCCTGCTGTTGCATGGCATTCGTTTTTGGGGCTGCCTCAGATGTTTGTAAATCTGGGGCAGCATCAAAAAGCAATGGGTGTTGTGGTGGGACGCCCACAGCAACAGCCATTGCACACTCTTTCATGCAGAAAACTGTGTGAAAAGGGTACCATATTTACAAAGCGGCGTTAAGCCAAGCAAAATGGCTCAAAGTCACTTTGTAAATATGGTGCAGGGTATTGCTCTTCTGGAATGCCGTGGAAAATACTTTCCGGTAGCGCAATGCCCTTGTGAATATGCCCCACAGTACTTATAAAAAATACTTGTTTTCGAGAGGAGTCTGCTTTTGAAGAATAGCTGAGTGTGGGCTGTTTATGAAAGTGTTGTACCAGAATACTGAGTTCATAAATAGCGTGAAAGTATGTTTGTGGAGGCAAGAATATAGTTACTATTCTTAACTCCATATCCATGTGCCTTGAAGATATGCCCTATCTTCAAGACACCTAGATGTGGGGTTAGGAATGGTAAATCTATACTTACCTCTGCATACTTACCTTCACAATATTATGGTAGTTGATATTTTTTGTATTTTAGGCTATTTTTAGAATACGTTTGATGCACAATATTAGTAGGCTTAATATTCTGACCTGCAACTGTGTATGAAGGGGTGTTTGCCACTATACTGAGGTTAGCAATATTGATCTACAATAATATCGCAAATACTGCACAGACCTAACCATACAAAACCTGGATTCAATAGATTGTTCACAGAGTGCCAATGTGTATTCAGTAACTGTACCTCATTCTGATTAAGTAGATTTGGACTTGCTATGTATTAAATATGCTGGACAGGCTTCCATCCGAAGAAAGATGGTATATATAATGGGTCCATACCTTCCCCCTCTTTCTGCTCTTTAGGTAAGGTAAAGTAATTTATTGTATTTGATTAATTAAAACCATTACAAAAATACACATAAAAAATACATACTTATTAAGACAAGAGAAATACATTTCTAAAAGCTTAAAAGTCTCTATTGTGAAAGCACCGTGCTCGGCTTTTTCTCAAGAGGTACAAATGTCTGTGCTAAAAGTTTCCATTTGAGAAAGTTAAAACTTCCTCATAAGTTTTTTGCATTTGAACGGGGCACATCACTCCCTTGCTTAGATTTCACTAGTGACAGGAATTTCACTAGCCGCCCACTTAACTGTGGGTCCTTGGAGTCGAAGCATGGCCTGTCTCTGAGTTCAAATCCCTTGTTCGTTAAAGTGCACTTTGAGTAATCCTCCCCTTTCCTCCTTTAATTTAGAGCAGGAGCAGATAAGGTGTTCCAAGTCCTCAGTACTGTTCCCAAATAGTTTGCATGTGTTGCCACATTTTCCCTCAGCCAGGGTGGGAGGTGCGGAATGGCTGGCAGGATTCCTAACTTATATTTTATTAATTGTTCTTTGGTCTTCCTGGAATACCCCAAATTAAAGTATGCCTGAGACCCAAGTGATTTGTAGCCATTCATTGTCATCCATGCATGTCAAGTCAAGTCAAGTCATAGGATTTGTATAGCGCACTACATACCCAGAGGGTTTCAAGGCGCTTAGGAAGGGGAGGATGATTACTTGTCAAATATCCACGTTTTAAGTTGCTTTCTGAACGCTAGGTGGTTCTGGGTAAGGCGAAGGTAAGCGGGGAGTGAGTTCCATGTTTTAGCAGCCAGGTATGAAAAGGATCTGCCTCCCATGGTGGTCTTGTTGATGCGAGGTACAATGGCGAGGGCTTGGTTGGAAGAACGTAGTTGGCGGGAGGGGGTGTAGAAGGATAGTCGTGAGTTGAGGCAGTCTGGTCCGATGTCGTAGAGTGATTTGTGTGCGTGGGTAAGCAGTCGGAAAGTGATCCTCTTGTTGACGGGTAGCCAGTGGAGGTCTTTAAGGTGACCAGAGATGTGTTCGTTGTGTGGGAGGTCTAATATGAGCCTGGCTGAGGCGTTTTGGATTCGTTGGAGTTTCTTCTGGAGTTTTGCGGTAGTACCCGCGTAGAGGGTGTTTCCGTAGTCCAGTCGGCTCGTGACCAGAGCGTGGGTGACTGTTTTCCTAGTATCGGAGGGGATCCAGCGAAATGTTTTTCTGAGCATGCGAAGAATGTTGAAGCAGGAAGAGGATACGGCGCTGACTTGTCTGTTCATTGAGAGTGACGAATCCAGGATGACGCCTAGGTTCCGTGCGTGGTCTGTCGGGATGGGTGCTTTTCCGAGGGCTTCCGGCCACCAGGAGTCGTCCCATGCAGAGGGGGATGTACCTAAGATGAGGACTTCTGTTTTGTCTGAGTTCAGTTTCAGACGGCTTTGTTTCATCCATTCGGCAACTTCTTTCATTCCTTCGTGTAGGTTAGTTTTGGCGGTGCTGGGGTCATTGGTGAGAGAGAGGATCAGTTGAGTGTCGTACGCGTAAGAGATGATGTTGAGGTTGTGTTGGCGTGCGATGGCCGCGAGGGGGCTCATGTATACGTTGAAGAGGGTGGGACTGAGTGAGGATCCTTGTGGTACGCCGCAGATGACTTCGGAGGCCTCGGACTTGAATGGAGGAAGGCGGACTCTCTGGGTTCTTCCGGTGAGGAACGAGGTGATCCATTCGAGTGCTTTTCCTTGGATTCCGATGTTATAGAGGCGTTGTAGGAGGGTGCTGTGGCAGACTGTGTCAAAGGCTGCAGAGAGGTCGAGGAGGATGAGGGCGACTGTGTCTCCATTGTCTAGTAGCGTTCGAATGTCGTCTGTTGCTGCGATGAGGGCGGTCTCAGTGCTGTGTTTTGCTCGGAAGCCAGATTGTGAGGGGTCGAGGGATTTGTTGGCTTCGAGGAAGGTGGCGAGCTGGTTGTTGACAGCTTTCTCGATGACTTTGGCCGGGAATGGGAGAAGCGAGATGGGGCGGTAATTTTTGAGTTCAGTGGGGTCCGCTGTTGGTTTTTTCAGAAGGGCGGTGAGTTCAGCGTGTTTCCAGTCTTCCGGGAAGGTGGCGGAGTTGAAGGAGCAGTTGATGACGTCTCTGAGGTGCGGAGCTATGACGGAGTCTGCTTTGTTGAAGATGTGGTGAGGGCATGGGTCTGTGGGGGATCCTGAGTGGATTGAATTCATCAGGCGGATGGTGTCCTCAGTGGAGATTGGGTTCCAGTCGTTGAGAATGTTCACGGGGGGAAGATGATCAGCAAATGGTAGGGTGGGTTGATTTCCGGGTTGGTTGTCAAAGCTGTTGTGGATGTCTGCAATCTTGTTGTGGAAAAATGATGCTAGGGAGTCGCAGAGGGTTTGAGAGGGGGTGATGTCGTTGGAGTTGGCCGAGGGATTGGAAAATTCCTTGACGATGTTGAAAAGTTCCTTGCTGTTGTGGGCGTTGTTGTCAAGTCGATCCTTGAATGCTGTTTTCTTGGCTTTTCGGATCAGTTGGTGGTGAGTGCGGGTGGCGTTTTTGAAGGCGACCTTGGTGCTGGTGGTTGGGTCTTTTTTCCAGGTCTTTTCAAGGGAGCGGCAGAGTTTCTTGGACTTCTTGAGATCATCGTTGAACCATGAGGCCTTCTTGCTGCCAGGTTTGCTTTGCCGTTTTTTCAGTGGTGCTAAGGTGTCGGCGGTGTTGGATAACCATAGGGTGAGGTTAGCGGCGGCTTCGTTGGTGTTAGAAGAGAGGGCTGGGGTGTTTCGAAGGAGCGATGCGGAGATTTGGTCCGTGGTGATTTTGTTCCAGTTTCTTTGCAGGGTAGGTTGGAGGTGGATGTTGGAGGTGATGGCTCCTTTCTTCTCTCTAAATCTGCATGAGCACCGTTTCTGAGCACCCCTCTATCACCATAACACTTCTGGAGCTAAGAATTTAATGTAAACAGTATTGATATTGTGTCTTTGCAATACATTTTCAAATATTTTGGAGTGCAATCTTAGTGTGTGTGTGTGTCTGAATTTTTTGAGCCATCTGTTGTGATTGAATCAGAGTGGGGTTTTCTAAGTAAATTAGGAGGAGTTGATTAGTATGGCCCCCTGTAAATTTTCTGCTTTTTCTGATTGGACCACTGTTATCTGTATCTAAATTAGGTGGACAGTTATGTAGGTCAACCTCTGGCTGCTCCTACTCTGGGCCATAATATCCACTGTAGATACACCAAAGGTCCGCCTACATATCAATCTGCTGGGTGACCATTATGTTGGAGGTAATGATACTTCGTCACTATTGCAACATAGTATCCATACCACCAACATATAATTCAGCCCCTACGACTGCAACGTAGGGTTTAGGCGAATCTTATGCATGTAATATTATTGACATGCCATACAACTCACAAAATACATATTGGCACCGTACTACATGAGGAGTGCACTACATGTGTGTAGTTGAACACTAAAGTTAATTTCACAGTTGCTATATCATGCTTACCTCCTGTTAGCATGAGAGCGCATTTGCACATGCAGTTGTCATTGTCGGCATCCTTGGTGCTGAAATCGGCTCCATGCAATATTAAGCTGCTCTGCTTGCCTGCAGTTCCAGAATGGCCTTTCAGATATAGTCTAAAATAATAATAATTAGAATTAGAGCCAAACAAAAAAGTCAGATTCTTCAGTAATAAACAAAGAAACATCTAGCCTGTTGGATTTTCTCCATCATTCACATGTACGTGGATCATAAAATCATATATTTTGAGAACTGAATGTCAATAAGAGAGTTTTATACCCAAGGTAGTCATAAAATTAACCAGAGCAATGATGGCGCTGTGAAAGTCCTTGAATGGAAATGAAAGCTGGGCGACGCTATCCCTATTAAGCCTTCTGAAGGTGGTGTATGCTTTTTGTACCTTTCACCAGTAGAGGACAAGGTTCTGCTGTCCAGAGGGTGAATCCAAAGTGTTCCTCAATTCATAGTGAGGGTGGACATGCTCTCTGTATACACTCCCATTGTGGGTAGACTGTTATTTTTACTTTCACCTTTATGTGTGTGCTTGTGTGTCTATACGTGTGTGCATGTGTGTGTTTAAAATGTGGAACTAGCTTTGTAGCTGGGCGTTCTGTAGAGAACAAGGTCACTATTGTATTCATTTTTCACTCTCTCTTGAGGGCCTCCAAGATGATGTCTCTGGGTCCTGTGTCAGAAGCCCTATATATGTCTGGTAGAACGGGTGATATACAGCCACATTCTGTCTGCTCAGATCATCTTCCCTGCTAAAGTACCTGAGCTGACCTCTTCACGGGTGTTGCGCTTGAGTTTTTTCATCTAACTCTACTCAGGGAGTCTGCCCCAGGCAGCCGAAACACTAGGGGCCAGATTACGAGTTTCGGTGGTGCGGGAGCAGGTGTTATGCCACTGTCGCTCCACCACACCTCTGAAACTTGCCGCCACCCACCAGATTATGACTTTAAAGTGGTCTGGAGGGCAGGTGGCTTGACGCACCCAGGGCTTTGCCTCTTTCAAAGGTGCCGGCTCCTTTAAAAAAAGGCACTGCAATGGGAATGCCTCACAAGGTTTGTAACTGGCATGGACTCGAAAGTCAATGCCGGGCAGGAACTGTTTTGCAGGCACACAAGGGGGAACATTTTTTGTCCCCCTGTGTGCATCCACAAGCGGAGGAGGTACAGGGAGCCCTCTAGTGACCCCTTTGTTTCCTCTCCACCAGTGTTGACATGAAGTAGAAACCTCCATACCACCGCCAGTGGAGAGGAAACTCTTAATATGCGTTGCAAGATCACGGCAGTCCTGCCAAGCATATTGCAGCCTCTGACCTCTATGACACCTCTATGGAATGGTGGTTCTGTGCTGGCACCGGTCTCAGGGCAGTCCGACCGCCAAACTCGTAATGTGGAGGTGAGACCACGGCGGTGGCTGGACCGCTACCAATGCCGTTCTAGAGTGCACTAGAAAGATTGGTGTAAAACTCTTTCCGTTGTTTGGTTATACCCTCTGGTCTCACAATATCAAACAGGTTAGCTTGAACCAGAAAGGGAGATTTGTGTATGGCTGTAAGAGAGTGGGAGTTATAAATGGGGTTGAATGGAACTTTTTTGAATGTGAGAAGTAGATGATGAAGTTAAAGTATGGTGCCTGTGTATATAAAGTTGATTGCGCTTTTTTGTATATTGTATTTTTCTACAAGCTTGTCCTAATTGAAAAAAAGTTGCATTAAGTAAACAAAAGAAATAACGAATTCTAAAATAAATTGAAGGATTTACCTATTATCTCAGGTCGTCATAGATGTATTTCTATGGATTGGCTACAATAATAACTAATTGATCATCAGTATTTGTATCAGTGTTTGGTTTGGATGCATAAAAGGAGCATCGTGCTGGTATTGTCCATTTCATCAGAGAGATTATTACAGAACTAACTGAAAACCATTGGTCATCATTCAAAAAGGTTTTGATATAAGTGGGATCTCATGAATTTCAGGAGTAAGTCAGCAGTATTACAAGAGTACATCACTGCAAAACCTGTTTAAATCAGGCCTGTTGTGTCTAAAACCCACTCCTGAAAAATACCAATACCCACAAGGAATTCAGGGCCATATTATCAAGAAAGGACAATACATTATCACAGTTTTTATCAGCAGGAAACTGCAGCTAAAGCGGCAATAATGGGCTTGATAATACGCCCTTGTGAATTACCATAGAAGCCCAGGTTCTGGTGTTAACCTGGGCTTCTATGGGAATTCACAAGGGCATATAATCAAGCCCATTATCACCGCATTAGCGGCAGTTTCCTGCCGATAAAAGCAACGATAATGTATCGTCCTTTCTTGATAATATGGCCCTCATTTCCTTTGCTCTGTTTACTTAATCTCAAATACACCTCCCATGTAATACAAATATTCTGAGAAAAAGGATACTGTTAATGGAGTAGAAATAGAAAACCCAAATAAAATACACCAAATAAAAAACAGAGGGTGTCACTTACAAGAGGCCTACAATTTCGGAGCAGCACTTTTAATGACCCTCCGGTGGCTCAGGCCTCTCAATCATATATACATGGCCATGCAAAGCCACCTTGCTTAGATTTTCATGGCCTTGTAGATATGGTGTAAGGCAAGCACAAGTCACTGCATTGCCTCAAACTATGTCAGGGAGGTGTGCTATGGGTTTTGCAGTCGGTGTTCCTATGCAAAGGCCTTGGATTTTGATATATTCGCAGATTTAAAACATTGCATAAATCTGGGAATACATCAAAACAGTGCTCCTCACCATGGGTGGCATAATGAGGAGAAATAACTATGTCTCCTCGTTTTTTCTTTTTCTAAATGTGCACGCATTGAAAGAGGAAAACTCCTCCATTGACTGTTTTTGTGCAGGAAGGTTTACCTTCCTGCACATAAACAATCATTCCGCCATGCTGCAAGGGTGTGTGTGTTGGCACAAGGGACCCATTTGTGCGCCAGTAAAAGGGGACAGGTATGTGCCGTAACTCATAGATACAGTGCATTCCTGTCATTTTCTTTTGATGCGGGGCAGCACACCAAAGTGACTTACTGCGCTGCCTTGCATCAAAATCTTGCCAATGAGACCCTCACTTTCTTCAGGAGAATATATTTCTTTGTGAAGAAATGATCTTAGAAGATGTATTCTACAATGCCAAACCCAGAACCGAAGTCTGTTGATACAGGAATTACTGAATTTAGGCCTATGGCACTCGTTAATGCATTTAGGGCCCGATGTAGGTAATAGGGAAATACCGATTCCTAAATACTGAATTTTACAGATTCAGTATTTAGTAATCGGTATTTCATATGTAGGTAATAAATCGGTAAAAAATACCGAATTGTTAATATTCCTTATTACCGAATCGGTAATACCGATTCGTAAATAAGGTATACCTACCCATTCATTCCTATGGGCTTGGAGACCCATAGGAATGAATGTGAAGACATTCTGTATTACCGAATCAGTATTACCGATTCGGTAATACTTGGGAGGTATTTTAAGGGTGCCAGGGTGTCCAAAGGACACCCTGTTGCATCCCTGAAATGTGCATGTGTGCACATGTGGCACACATGCATGCCCTAGGGGCATGGATGTGTGCCACATGGCACATTTCAAAAAGCTAAAAAGTGCTTTTAGAAAGGAAATCGCTATTTACCACCAACTTGGAGTTGGTGGTAAATAGCGATTCCTTAACCCCTTTGTGGCTGATGACGAGCTGGGCTCGTCATCGCGTAGCCTCCTCGTCATGGAACATGCGATATTAAAAATCTCAGCGTGCGAGCAAAGTAACGCTAGCACGCATGAGGTTAAGGCTGAGGTGCACTGTTTTAAGTGCTACCTACATTGCATTTAAGGAATCGGTATTACCGATTCCTTAAATGCAAGGCCATAAGGTATCAGTATTAAGGAATCTGTATTTACTGATTCCTTAATACTGAATCCTCCAAACATCATAAATTCCTAAATACCGGTCGGTAACGGTGAAATGTAATGAATTTCACAGTTACCGACCAGTATTGGGCCACCTACATATGGCCCTTAATAAGGTATTATTTAATTAGACATACTGGCAAACACCCTTTGCTATTGATTTAGTATTGGCTGGAGTTTGAAGGATACAAGACGAGGAAGCAATGTCTGACCACACATGATAAAATGGTTTATCAACATAGATAATTGTTTTAGGCTGTCATGGACACTCACTACATTTGTACAAAAACCTAACCTGAGATAGATATCTGCTAGTATTTACATATAAACCACTGTTAATATTTGTTAGCTAAACACATTTCAGCCATGATCATTTTTCAAACAGGAAATAAATTCGACCACAATGAACGAGGAGAAAAAAAATAACAAGCTGATATGTTAGTGTGATATCTGCCATTAAGATACCTAGCCATGAGTACCATTTTATCAAGATTTTCGTTCTGCAGCCCACGATCAATCCTCCCATATTATAAGCCTTATTTATCATATGCATAAAGCCCTAAAGATATAAAGTTCTATAGGTATAAAGTTATAATGAAACAAAAACGCCATAAACACCATTCGTTCAAGATTTTTTGCTGTGCATCCCACGAGCAACCCTCTGATATTATAAACTCTGCTTTTATAAAACCCTCACAATTATCAAAATGGCCACTGTTGATCTCAGACCAGGTTTTAGAATTGAGACAGCACCTGGAAAGTAAAATAAATGTAAAATAAATGGAACTTGGAGTCTTGCATGCTTCAAAGACAACAAAAACAACAAGCTTAGATCCAGGGGTGCTGGGGTTGCATCACGACCTATAGTGAGAACGTCTGAATTTAGGAAATATGACTGAGTATTTGGCAACATTTTCAAAATACTATGCTGACCTAAGTGCTAACCCATCCTGCTGTTCGTGTTCACAGATCAATCCTCCTCAATGCAGGAAAATGATGCACAACAAAGCCAAACTTGAAAATAAACTAACCTTAAAAGGTCTTTTTACAAATGTAAAGGTTCAGGAGACAACTGACCTACTGAAAAAATCTCAAGGCCTCTCCTTTTGTGGTCACAGAATAATGATATCACTAGAGCGAGTTTACTTTAGGATGCGCTGTGTAGGGGCCGCATGTCCCGATGTGACTGTGAACATGAGACTAGTGTATATGAACGTGTTGCTATGCACAGCACAGTTTAGGAGGTAACCAGGAAGCAGGCATGTTCTATTTTGTGTCTGTAGAATATGTGAATGCTGCTCTCACAGTACAATTGATAAATGTCCTGTTCTTGACACATCTAGCAACTGCATCTGAAGAGATATGCATGCATTTATGTTTTATTTGCAGTGGAGTTATTATATTTACATAGCACTACTGCAAATGGTATAAAAAAGCAAAAGTAAAAGAAATTGTAGTTTTCAACGCCAACAGCTCTAACATTAACAAATGTGAGATCTATTGCATTGGAAATGCAATCGGTCTCGCATTAGTTGGAGTTATTGGCATTATAAATGCTAATATTTTTTACCTAGCCATGTTGCAGAGTGCAGTACCATATGTGGCCACATATGGTACTGCACTCTGCAGTACCGTACGGTCCACCCGGTAAATCCACCCTAGCCATAATGCATTGCATGCAAGACAGTACCAGGAGCAATTTTTTTTTACAGTTTTATATACCGCAAACTTGACCCGAATCGGGTATCAGAGCGCTTTGCACCAGTTGCATTACATGAGGATACATGCAAATAGCTATGTCCATATATACAATTATTAGCTTTGAAATGTGACAAAATAATTATTATATTAATTCTGGATTAAGTTGTACTCTGTGTAGAGCTGATGAAGCGAAATGTATAAAAAGTCTTATATAAATGTGAGATGGGCTATTAGGTAAAGTAACCATTGCCAGCCTTGTTTAGGACCAAAGGTGTGTCCTGCATGAAGCCCTTTAAGAAAATAGTGCTCCGAGGCTGTAATTAAAACCTAGGGAGTATGAACACATGTAACAAGGGGTGTCCTCGTAGGAGGTTACAAGATGAGACAAGCAGGGTCTACTAAGTCCATTGACTAATGAAAAGCCACCATTTGCAATGGACAGATACAGGGCCAATTAAAAAGATGGGCGGAAAGTGGGAAGAGCTTTGTGCCTATATGCGAAATACAGCATGTCTCAAAGAGACAGCGCAAGTGATGCCTAGGCAAGAACTAAATATGGTCCCTGAATACAATTAGAAGTATGTGTACTCTTGTGAGACCACAAAAATGAGGCCCGGATGCTCATGCTTACAAGATAGCAAAAATTAAACCATTATGTGAAATGTCTAACTTATAAAACGTTATCAGTTCAAAGTTAATGTATTAACCTTTTCCTCATCTTAAACAAAAAAAACATATATAGATGTGCAATACTGTTCCTTTAAAACTGAGACTGCTTTCTCCATCCTTGGTACAAGTTGATGATGAAGTGGAAAAGAGCCCCCTCGAGCAGATGTCAGGCATGGGCAGCTCAGAGGTGAGGGCTCTCACAGGGTGCTCGCCACACTGTGCTCATACTCATGCATTTTGCAAGTGGCAACTGGTAATTTTGGAGTTTATGGCTTAGGCCAAATTGCATAAACAGCAGGAAATCTGCTCTCATGCTGCACTAGTCCAACTTGCCCCTAGTGACCCATACCACCAGAATAATGCAAGTTCACCAGAGACTAACATTATTTGGATGGTGACATGTGCAGAGGTCAAAGACTGAATTGTTTTTATATTCACACTGCATTTCTTTTTAACCATTTCACAATTTGGTGCTCCAATCCATATTATATTTATCAGATCTGCACTGCTCTTTGCCCCTAGTTTTGTGTCTCCCTCCTTTGAACCCCAGCCTGTTATGTGATGTGGCACCGCTGGGGTCTTCCCGAGTTTTCAAGTCAATCTGTCTGTTGGTCCCTGAAAGACGAGAGCATCATATGGTCTGTGGTATACTGTGATACCTGCATAGGTGGTGATGTTTCGTGGGCTGTGGAATTAAATAAAAGAAGTTGTTTCACTCTGTATGTTTTGGTTACTGTGAAATAAGACAGTTTTTTGTGAAAACTATAATCAAGAATATAAGAATTAATATAATAGTGATACAAACTCCTACACCTTGACCCTGCTCAGATTCTTAATTGCCCTTTCCCCTCCATCTTCCTCCCTTTGAACAAAGGCAGCCAACAAGATTAATTTCTGGATTTGTCAGTGTCAACAAAACCACCCCCTGCCCACCCTGATCAACTAAGTACTGGTGTCACATATCCTCCTCACTTTGATATATGGAACACCTCAAAAACAAAAGGTCCCTTGCAAGAAAACTGAAAGCTATTCCATGGAAACCCACCTCAATTACATGGCAACCTACAATAGAGATATTTGTGCCACTAAGGCTCAGTATTTCGCAAATAAACTCATCGAAGCCAACAATTCCATTCGAGTTTTTTTTTAAATTGTAAACTAACTTACCTAACCCTACGGCTCTAATTTCAAAACACAGCCAAAATAAATCCAGTGTTGTTTCCTATCTTTTTTGCTAATAAAATTAAGAATACCTCCAGCTTTCTTATTCATAACGTTCCCCCTAACTCTTTCCGCTTTCCTCTCCCAGTTCGCCAACCGCATTTTCTGTGCTGGACTTTATCCTTCTCAGCTGTGAACTCACTGCCCAAGTACAGAGTTCACTCCATTGAGGTTCACTGCCAGACACTGGCCCTTTGTATCTTCCACCTTATGCCTCCACTGTGGCTCTCGTCCCTTCTAATCTCTTTAATCTCTTGCTATCCCAACAATGTTGAGGGCTCCATTGAAGACAATTGGTTGATTTAGACCCAACATCGGCTGGTATAGACCTTCTGTTTCTCCGTTTTCGTTTTTTGTGTCTTTCTGTTTTCCCCATTTCAATTTTGAACATTCTACACTCAGCGGGTGGATTGTTCTAAGCGCCACTTCTGCCTTGGAAAATACTGGTTGTTAAAGGCCCTCTCCCTCGTCGTAGGCCTTTGTCTGCGGCACTGGCCCGTAACTCATGTTCAAACCCTTTAACAACTGCTGGAGCCTTCGATAGCACTTTTACGTAGTGCCATGATTTAGTAATAATAATAATAGCGTGTTTTATATGGTGCTTGCAACTGCAGATGCTGCTGTTTCATGCACATAACATGTTCCATTATTGAGAAGTTAATTATTCCAGTGTTTAGCAAAGGTGAAAAACTGAGGCATGTGGTGAAAAGCTGGGCCGGATATGCCGGAATACCAGTGAACACTCTGAAAAGTACACTTTTCTAACATACATTTCAACCCCAATGTAAAGAAAGAAAGTGCGACGTGCTTAAACAACACACAAGGGTGCAAACATTGGTAAAAGGATTTTAGCAAAATTCTGCCTCAACTTGCTCCTGATGTGCTTATTTGGGCACCTTCCCTTAAAATGTACATGCTGCAAAATGGAATTACTTATTATTTAATTTCAGGCAGCATATACAAGTAAACATCTATGATTTCATCCTCATCACTAATCACTCTACTCCATTCTTTATAAAAAAAATAATGAAATCACTACTATTTTTTAACTTCTTGGTCTTCTGCTTGCAAATCATTTGGTGCCCTTGACGTAAACCAGTATAAATTTCCGTGGCAGCGGATTTTTGAATATCCTGGAAGAACACTTTTCTGTAACTGCATTATAACAAGTAATGGCCATTCTAACATTTTAATTAATCCGAACATCCAAAGCTAAAAGTGATAATTTTCTAGGTTTCCCTTAATACTACCGAGTCTCTTTATTATTTTTTCCTTCTATACCTGTCAGTGAAAGGGCTCTCGCACCTCTTGAAACACTTCTAGCACATTCTTCATGAATTGTTTTTGATACGGCGAACATTCACGTGTCAAAATAAATAAATACGTCTTTAAGTTCCCCGAGCCTGGTATTTATTGAGTTTGACACCGATGGCTTATTTTACTGGCTGAGATGCTTTCCGCGGCAGGAAACAAAGATAAACTGAGAGGGTGTTGATGGAGGCCTCGCTTCACGCATGGCACCCAGAAGCTGACACGTAACGCGTCATACATCATCATCAGACGCACGCAGGCTTCTGTGGCAAAACAATATTCCCTGGGACAGCTCCTACCCGGTTCATGCCGCGGCTACGTTCAAAATTGTGACGAAAACGATTGCTCACTAAGGTGACAACTATCTCTGTTGAAACAGATGGTGAATGTCTATAAATGTCAGGCATGGAGAACAAAACCCTGCCTACGCCGCGGCGTTCGAAAACGGTGGGCAATCACAGGGCAGAGTAAAACTGCAATGTAAAATGGTTGTACCAGGACTTCTGGAGATATTTTAATAATCTTCCTTTAAGGAAAACAGGATGCATTTAATAAAAGAAAAATGAAACGTTTTCGATTCACTTTTTAAGGACAGCCTGCCATAAAAAATTATTTTGCATGCATTTGCAAAGGGTAACGGGTCCCTCTCATTAGCAAATGCATTACCACCTACTTGAAGTAGGTGGTAATTACGAGTGTTTTGCAACTGCAATTACGATCACAAAACATTAGTACATGGGTTTGAGACTCGCTATTTGGAAGGGAACGCCCCTTCCAAATAGCGAGTCTCTAAACACGTTTTTACGAGTCGCAATTAATTTGTGACTCGTAAATTTGTGTTGGAACATGGCCATGACAATTTTAGCTTGCGCAAACGTCTTGCTAACCCATTTGCGCATGCTAAAATTGTTCGTACATCTGTCCCTAAGTCCTCTAATTTTTTAAGGAAGTGCAGGGGGGTTTGATTACTGGTGCAAGTTCATCCACCAAGCGGATGGTATTGTGGAGGGAAACGAAATTCCACCACTAGGTTTATATTCAGAGTTATTACACCCTCGATAATTTGAAATATTTACCACATACTCATGTATAACCAGTAATGCTAATATATTATAGGTTGCGTTTGTGGAAATTGAAATAATGTTTTTCTCCTGTCGATTTTGTAAAATAGTTGAAGATGAATCTCTGACTGACATAAGTAAAATGTCACGTTCTCATAAAAAAAAAAAATATGAGATCATCGGAGTCTAATACGTGTCTCCGAAGGAAGAGTTACATTGACAACTTTTATTTTTGTTCGGTTTGGATATGCTTCATAACTGTTATTCTCTTATTATATTGCATTGCCTCGTTGCATTTATATAAAGCTTCATGACCCTGACATGGCCCTAAAGTGCTTCCAGTTTGTCAGGTAATAAGCTACCTAGTTTGTTGTGCATGGTTGGAAGTATAGTGTGATCTATGTGGGAAGCTTGGTGGGCTATGTGTGATCTTTGTAGCGGTGCTGCAGTACTGCTGCAGGAAACTAGTGGCTACATGCAGGAGTGAGTTAAAGTAAAAAGGAGTTAGACGGATATGAGTCATTCTTGTAGAGAAGCTTCTTCTGGCTGGTTGGGTATGGTCTTCCTAATTTCTTGCACCATGTTGGTGGAGTGTGGTTGCAGAGAGGCCTCTGTGGTAAGAGTTAAGTGTCACAAATGAGACCGTATTATACAGAGTGTCCCGGGGGTGCAACGAGTGTTTGCACCAGATTTACTCACCCCTGGGGCACTCTGGTATTACTGGAAGGGCTGCAGATGCTTGTGCACCACCTTCTGTAATACCGATAGAACTGGCGCATATAAAGTGCCATCACCATCTGCAGGGGGCGTTCCCTCATTTGCATGGGGTCATGCCCAATGCAAATGAGGGAACCCCCTTGCCTCTTCGCACGCGTCGTATTACAGACGTCGGTGCAGGAGGTGCACTGTCAATGCGCCCCCTGATGGCAGCCCTCCGGCAGAGTAAAAGGGGACCCGTGGAGCCCCCAGACATCCCCTTCCAGGCAGGTGCAGTCAGTGACTGCACCTGCCTGCAAAGCGATCTCTCAGCCCCTTTGAAAGTGCAGGTGGGTGCTGCCTTCACAATGAAAACACAGAGTGACTGTAAAGCAGCCGCTCCATATTTTATGTGAATGCGCTGCCTCCAGGGCAGCACAAGTCTGCGGCTGTCCTAAGGAACGGGACATTCACCATAATGAGGCGAACTTACATTCATTGCACCAAGCGCAATGAAGGAAAATGTGCGGCTTGCATAATACCGGCCATGACGTTTATAGTAGTGTGGTAGCTATCTTGTAGCTACGCCTACACACAGAGAAGTTTATTTACAAGACCCTTGTGCCGCCGGTACATCAGTTTTTTTCCATATTCAAAGTGATGCACCGGAGGCGCAAAAGGCTTTGTAAATAAGCCCCAGAGTGTGGTAGAAATGTACATGAAAGATTTGCTCTTGCAGATACATGCCACTGTCTTTTAATCAAACCTTCACACGAGTGGATCATCGGGCTCAGAAGAGCATGTTTTTTCTGCTCTCCAGAATTTCAAGTGGTTGTGAATGTCCGTATTTTTGCTCGGAGGATGCTTCTGAGTTTGGCTACCTATACATAGGAAGAAGTACTACCAACGCAAGGTTTCCTCAATGGTTGGGATGTTGAGCAGCAGGCTAGTGTAGATGCGTGTGTCCTTTTGGAGAATGTCAGAAATTCTAGTTGGGGACATTTCAATCCGATTCCATAGATGTCATGATGAGTGATGCAGAGAGCACTGAATGTCAGTGGCCACAGGCCGCAAGAGGAGCCAGGAATGGCCTGCTGACATGCTAGCAAATGCACAGATGCAGGGGTTGCCTTGCAAGCACATTCTGGATTCTCTGGTGTCTGTGGAGCCTGTCCAGATAACATCAAAGGCACAGTCCATTGGCGTGTTCTAAGCTGTGGGACATGCACCCTGTGCAGAAACCCTACTGTGTACTGGCACTGTTTTTCAAACCTTTATGTTTTCGCATGCACCATTCTTTTACTACAAAGTACGACTAACATTTGTGATCAAACGACACCATGAGCTATGGAAAATAGATTGTACTAAATATATGATGAGTAGAATCACAGGGTCGGAGTTGAAACAGTGCTTGGAAATGCAGCTGATATTCGCAAACATGTCTGTGCTCCTGCGCTTCTGTTACACAAAGGGGCGCAGCAGCTTATGCCTAGACTTGCAGTAGCACAGATGTAGCCCCTGCACAATGCAGTGAGCGTGAGTTTATTCTGCCGGTGGTTGTGTGTTATACAGATGTGGGACTGCCTTTCTCCATGAACATGGGACATGTTACAGATGTCGTGGAGAAGTATGGCTCAATGGTTAGAGCGGCAGACCCTGATACAGAGGTTTGGCCGGGACCAGGGTTCAATTCCCCGCCTCAGCGGGTCTTGGGCTCAATGTCCACGGACTCGATAATTCTCGCTTAGGTGCCTACCCTAATCATGGGTCCCCACTCTGCAACTCTGGGCAATATCTTGCTTAATCTCCACAACGGCTCTAAAAGCGCTGGGATGCCTGGTTTCACCTTGGGGATGCCCAGTAGGGAGCATCTCACAGGGAAAGCCGGGACGGGTTCCACAGCGGTATACAGCGCCAAGATGCCAGTCAGGTGATAGTGCGCTTTACAAGTATACATACGTTTACATTTACATGTGTCCCCAGGAGCCCGGTTGCCCTAACTGCGCACCATTAAGGAACGGGCGCAGCTGCTCCTTCCTTGATGTTGTCCTATTAAGAGGAGGAACGAAGGCATGGAGGACCTCCAAGAGCCTGAACAGATAGGTCTGTAGTCAAAGGTGATAACTTCTTTGGATGGATAGTATGGTATACACAAAAGGCTGGTCTGTAAAGGCAGGCTAGAGGGATACGGCGTGGGCCAAGAGTCACAGTATCAGCTGCTCTTCGGAGACCCACTCTACGCCACAACCATCTTGCGATCACTTTCACGGTCCCCTTCAGAGCATGGGTCTGCGACAAAGTAACAAAGAAATGGTTGGAAACCAAGTATCAGTTCAGTTTAAAGAGGTCACAAGAAGTGACGTTTCCTCTTATACCCTTAAGGAATAATTTCAAGTATAAACATAACACTCTTTGAGTGTTTACAATGCAAGGGAAATAAAACAATGCAGACTAAAATAATATGCCATGGGAAATAAAAAAAAAAGGGAATGAAAAAACTGATTAAAAAATGCAACAAGTGCAGATTCAGGCATTAGACCGTACCTTATTCTATAAAAGCATTACTAAGTAATGTGGAATTTGAAATCACTTTGCTTGCTGTCCATGGAAAATAATTATATTAAATAATCTACCGTACACAAAGCATCATGCATTAAAGCCCAGGGCACATGCAAGGTCTTGTTCTCCAATAGGCCCCCAATCAGTAACGCTTGCTCAGCGTCACTGCACCGGATTGCTCAACGTACCTTTAAAGCTGTGCTTAATTTGAGCCGGTGGTTTCCAGAGCTCAGCGCAAGCACTAAATTGTCAACACCAGTACGTATGGCAGTCTGCCACGTTACAGCGCTGTTTGCCTAATTTACAGATGAGCCTATCAACAGCTGTTTATTAACTGAATGTACATTAAAATGACTAATAGAGGAGCCCAAGTCATTCTTATGCTTTGGGGTCCTGCAACAGTCTGAATTGTCACACTTATAGGAGGACCATAGCTAGTACTTATGTTGGTACTTTCACTGGCAGTGCTGGCGGGATAATGGGTTGTGCAAGCTGCAGAGGCCTCCTGGCGACAGCCCTGGCACTTATTTTTTCACAAATTATGCACTGCTACAAAGGATAAAAATAAGGAGGTAGATCACTAAGAGTCCAAGACCCAAAGCAGTGGAATACATTGCATTCAACCTTGAGAGCAGAACCCAACTACCTAAGATTGAGGATACTCCTAAATGAAAAAAAATATTCAGAGAAGTCTTTGAGTAAATATATAGATTTGGGAGTGAGTGAAAAATACATGCATGAGGAAGTATCCTGTGTCTAGTATGATTTCTGGTAACTCTGGACTTATGACTCTTCCATTGAACACTCACAAGTAATGGCAAGGTATTGTGCTGCACTACATACAACTCCTAAATCCAATGAATAAATGAGTAATTAGAGATTGTGGAGCATCAGGGCCATTTTAATAGGAATGTGGCACTACAATGCAAGTGACTGAGAAGTTTAAAACATATATAATTCAGCTAAGGTAATAAGGCTAGTTAGATTGGTTACGGAAGAGTTTACTTTATTTACTCATGAAGCACAATTAGATTTCCAAATCAAGTTAAAAAGATGTTCTTGCATTTTAGCCTGAAAGCCCTCTTTCTAGTGTTGCCAGAAATAGCATTTCCACGACCCAGTTGTCAATTTGTGGTCTGCAGCCGGATCTCCAGAGTTTTGGAATTAGTCTCCACCCCAACATGATAGCATGATTTATCCACTCAAATCCGTTCTCATCAATGTGTGGCATCGGATAGACAACTCTTTACAGTACAGCCCATTACCATGAGAATACTTTCTTTCATTTCTGCCCAAAAGGTGTTTATCTTGTCACAACAAAAACATGTTTATAATTAGCAACAGCTGCTTTGAATTGCCAACATTTGTCTGACTTCTGGAGTTTGGGATTTTTGGGACTCTGAGGAGTTCAGTCCAATCCTTTGCTGGCAGCAAATGTGCTACACATCTGAACTAGCTATGGTGTGTGAGACAAAGTTGTGATCCAGTTGAACTTTGGTCTCATTTATTTCACCATGATTAACAAACGAATTTGTTCTGCATGAGCAGATAGAGGACAGCATTGGGAGAGAGAAAAATGCTCGTTTTTCAGAAGACTGTGCCGTGGTGAGTACATGTTGAGATTTGAGTCAATCACACACAATCTATCTTTTAAAATGCTGAAATCTATTAAAACACAGATTACTGCACAGTTCATTTAGAACATATATGCCACTGTCAAAGGTGCTGACATTTCTGAAAGACAACCCATTCTCAGCTGGCATGCTCTAATCCCTAATTTCAAATTTGCCCAGTTTTGAGGATGTGTAAAATACAGGGACATGCGAGGATGAACGTCCAAACCAAATTCATAAATTGATATAAATATTTATTAGCTAACAAACTTTTAATAACTATTGGAAAAGGAATACGTTTAAGTGTAGAAAATGGCGTGTAGGCATTTTATGAAGGAAATAGTTAACACATGGTTAGAGGGTGCCCAGTCAAATTCAGTGGGGCCGTTCATTATCATGGAGGCATGTGGGACTCTATGCAAGTCTATGAGAAAGTAAAACAAGCATTTAGAATTCCAATTGGTAGGATCCTTCGTGTCCCTCTCTCCAGGGCTTTGGCATCAAACAAAGACAAAGACAAACTGGGTAAGCAGGTACGCTTCTGCATACATGATAAGTACACTCGCTTTTAACCAAACCCATCTCGACTCTGCAAGGATTCCTCTCGGAAGGACGCGGACAAGAGAGGGGGCATTTAATAGACAGCAAGTGTGCATAAGAGCATCTTTTTTTCCAGACAGTTATGAGTCAGTGCTAACAAGAGAGGGGCCAGTTAATAGACAGCAAGTGTGCATAAGAGCATCTTTTTTTCCAGACTATTATTTGTCAGTGCCAACAAGAGAGGGGCCAGTTAATAGACAGCAAGTGTGCATAAGAGCATCTTTTTTCCAGACAGTTATGAGTCAGTGCTAACAAGAGAGGGGCCAGTTAATAGACAGCAAGTGTGCATAAGAGCATCTTTTTTCCAGACAGTTATGAGTCAGGGTCATCTGATATTACCAGGTATCAAGGATCAAAGTAACAGGTGTGTCAGTAGTCCCAGACTTTATATAAATCAGTTGTCTTGGGCATTAAATGCACATATTTCCTCGTATGTTATGTGTACTAGTGTCAACTGTCAGTCTGTGCATCCATTGTCCCATCTAATGAATGTGTATCAATGTCCACATACAGTAATGAGCTTTAATGGCCGCACATTAATGATCACACACTTTAAGTAGCATTGGTGACTCAACACTGTGCCAGAGTATGAAAGATCCCATACAGTGAGCGCCCTTAATGTTTCAATGGCCCGTCAAAGCATAGACCACTAATGGCCCCACATTTATAGCCTCAGGCAGTGCAAGAATGACTGGCTCAAATCAGAAACAAGCTTTCATGGCCCACCCAGTAGCAGAAAAAAGGGTATCTCATCATCAGAGCATTTACCGCCTGGGTCAGGAACACTGGCCAGCTTTAATTGCTGGTGTACATCAATCAGAACTTAAGAATTAAGACACTTTGCTCTGTTCATTCTCCTAAATGATGTGCCCAATTAAACTTGTTTAAATACATGATGTCAAGTCAAGGTTAAATGAAAGTAGTCACTACTGTCAGTTAGGTGATTAAATACTGCAGACATTAAGCACGCTCCAGTGAAGCTGAGTGAGAATCGTGGCTGAAGATATGTGTATGTTTTTTAGCACTTGGTTATTTAACAGTCGGACTCGTTGGTGTCGGTGGCGAGAAGGGGGCTTACAGCTAGCAAGGTGAACAGTGGTTTGCTGGTTAATTTGATAATCTCTTAACATTTGACTCCACAGTCCCATGGACAGCGAATATATTGTGATAAATAGTTTCCCAAGGAGACCAAAGTGTAGAAAAGAGATATTTAGTTGAAGGGAACTTTGGGGCAAGAAAGGCCATACCTTTGAGGTAGATGTGCAGACACAAATTACAAATCACAAACCAGGATGTGCAATTTGATCACCAACTCATTTGATCCGGGTATGTAATATGCAATGTGACCTATGTACTAATATGTTGTGTGACAAATTGTTAATTCACAGAGTGTCGTAACCAGCTACGGTCGGTAGTGGGAGTACCAGCCGGTTGGTGACGTTTCGGAGGGGGAGGGGGAGGGGTAGGGTGGGGGTAGTAAACTATGGATTATGGAGGTTTACAGGTAAGTAAACATATAAATAAATAAAATGAATTTCGTTGTGTGCACTGCATCCCAAAATGCGATGCAGTGCACGCAACAAAATTCGCTTTATTTATTTATATGTTTACTTACCTGTAAACCTCCGTAATCCATAGTTTACTACCCCCCACCCTGCCCCTCCCTCTCCCCACGTCACTGCCCGACAGGTACTCCCACTACCGACCGTGGCTGGTCGTAACAGAGCCTGCCTAATAAATATTTTTTAAGCAGGTCATAATTTAAGAGCACGTTTATGGATGGAGACATGCAAGGGAGAGTGGACCTCCATCCCTGTCTTTTGCCTTCACAAACTTGAAATATATATTTTTTAACAGCATGTGTCACTTTAAGAGGTAGGGGCTTCTTTACAAAATGTTTCGCATTTGGGAAGACACAGGGGGCAGCAGATAGTGGTCCTCTGGATCACTTCCCGGTCCCTAAGGCAGTCAGACACACAATTCCCTAAGGGGAAACTGCCATGGGTACTGTATGTACTTTCTGAGAAGTTGTCATCCCACCTCAGGGTATGTGTATGATAATTGAGAGGTTCTTTTGTGGTTTTCTGATAGTGTGAGGGACAACTCTTTAATGTCTCCAGCTATCTTAGATTTGGAAAGGCTCACAAAGGCCCTTTTATGAGTTGTAAAAAATTCTGTCTCATAAAAGGGCTTTTTTTGTATTGTACAAAGTCATATTGCAGTGGCAACCCTGTGATTTTGCAAACCACAAGGTCTGTGATGTGATCATTGAAGGTTGTACATCTGGCCCTTTACAGCTTTCTGCTTTAATTACATTGGGAATAGTTATATAGCAGATTTGCAGCATGCTGTTCAGATCTGCATAAATAGGAGCAGCAGTTGTAGGGGATTTGTTATAAAGAGAACAGGAAGGATATGACATAAGTTTTGAATCTCCCAAAAGAAGACAGACCATAAGTTTATCAGTCGAGACTTTCAGAAGAACTTTCAAAGCGAGTTAATACATTGGGTAGAAAAAAGATGCATTGGTAGAGAAAGCAACCTAAGTTTAAGAGGGCTGCTGTTAGTCCAAGGCATTAATGTAATTTCAATGGCATGGAACAATAGCAGAATTTTGTACTGAAATAATTAAATGGTTAGAGAAAAGTGATGAAATCAGAAACCTATGAAGGGAATTTTTGATGATAGAAACTGTTTTCTGATACTACCTCAGTGTTTGTTCATTTGAAAGCTGAAATATCAAAGGGTCGTAGCTAATGTGTATGAATATATTCGCAAACACAAATGTGAACATTTGGATACACTGCAGAGAGTAGAAGCATGGAACAAGGCCATAGAAATCTTACACAATTAGTAACAAGAGAAAACGTTTTCTCTTGGCTGTCAAAACTTTAGAACTCATATTAAAAGTGGGTAAGGATGGTACACAAGGGAGAAAGGCATCCTTTTTGCCATTAAACCAATGTGAAAAGATGGTATTTAAAAGTCTTGCCTACCTTGGGGGAGATAAAAGAAGATTGTAGCATTGACTCACAAGTAGCTAATAAATACGTGTGAGTATGGAAAGACAGAGAACATCTTGGGTGGGATTGAGGTAGGCCTTGACACCCTATCCTGAGTCATTGCTAACACAATGCACAACACTGCTTTTAGGGATTCTGGGCTAGCCAGTGTACATGTTAAAAAAAGTTAGCAAGACACAAGCAGTACTTTAGGAAACATTATTCCTGGAATCTGAGGAGTCAGAGAGGGGATCGTGGTCATCATGATGAAGCAGAAGGAACCTTGAAGTAAATGGATCAGTGACAGAATATCGAGGAGAAAAATATCGACCTGCCAAAATATCGATGAAAAAATATAGAATGACAGAATATCGACTTCCTATCTACAAACAGGTAAGTACAAAAATATTGAATACAAAATATAGTTGTAAATAATATAGTTTGCTAAAATATCGATTTTTTTTAATGTCTTAAAAGTAATGTAAAATAATGAAATAATGAATATAATTAAGTGAAATTTACGAAAAAATAATGAAATAACCTTACAATGAATAGATAATTAATGTAAATAAAAAAATAAGCACACATTTTCATTTTTTAATACATATATATGTTAACTTAATACTATTTAAAAATATACAATATTTGTAGTGTTGGATAGCTGGAGGGTAAAATGTACTATTCCCACTCCAGTGAGTGCAACATTAGGGAAAGTGTTGGATAGTGGGAGGGTAAAAATTACTATTCCCACTCCAGTGAGTGCAGAGGTTGGGAAAGTGTTGAATAGCATAGGGGTGAACATTTCTATTCCCACTCCAGAGAGTGCAACCGTAGTGAAAGTGTTGGATAGCGTATATGTGTAAAAATTACTATTCCCACTCCAGTGAGTGCAACAGTAGAAAAAGTGTTGGATAGCGTAGGGGTAAAAATTACTATTCCCACTCCAGAGAGTGCAACAGTAGGGATCGTGTTGGATAGCGTACGTGTAAAAATTACTATTCCCACTCCAGTGAGTGCAACAGTAGAAAAAGTGTTGGATGGTGTAGGGGTAAAAATGACTATTCCCACTCCAGAGAGTGCAACCGTAGGGAACGTGTTGGATAGCGTAGGGGTAAAAATTACTATTCCCACTCCAGTGAGTGCAACAGTAGGGAAAGTGTTGGATAGCGTAGGAGTAAAAATTACTATTGCCACTCCAGAGAGTGCAACACCAGGGAAAGTGTTGGATAGCGTAGGGGTAGAAATTACTATTCCCACTCCAGAGAGTGCAACAGTAGGGAAAGTGTTGGATAGCTGATAGGAATAATTTACTATTCCCACTCCACCAAATGTAACAGTAGAGAAAGTGTTGAATAGCCGAAGGGTAAAAATTACTATTCCCACTCCAGAGAGTGCAACAGTAGGGAAAGTGTTGGATAGCGTAGGAGTAAACATTACTATTCTCACTTCAGTGAGTGCAACTGTATCCGCCAGATTACCAACCAACTTCAGCTGCACTTTCCTCTTTCTTCCAATCGATAAATTCTCCTCCCTCATAGGATACTGATTTTACCTCATTAGAGTCTGACATCACTTTGTCTGAGATCAAACAGGCTGTATCAGTACTGAAAAGGGGAAAAGCGCCGGGTCTTGATGGATTTACTATTGAATTTTATGCTCTCTTTGCGTCCTTATTACTTCCCCATCTCTTATTACTTTATAAGCCTTTTGTTAAAGAAGATTCCTCATCAGGATCTTTTCAAGAAGCCATGATCTGTTTATTTCCCAAAGAGAACAAAGATCCCTCTTTTTGTAAAAACTATTGTCCGATTTCCCTAGTTAATTTAGACTATAAGATTTTCAGAAAGATTCTTGCTTTCCGTATTGATCCCATTTTACCTAACATTATTGGCCCGGAACAATCAGGATTTGTTAAAGGTCATCCGCCTTCAGATAACTCCAGAGTCTTCTTCAACATTTTAAGTAAGGCCTCCTCTCTTGACTATCCCATCGCTGCGATAGCATTAGATGCTGAAAAAGCATTTGATAGGATCGGATGGGATTTTATGTTTCTCTTATTTCTTTACTTTACTGTGGCACTAAACCTTCTATTTTTGTTAATGGGAAAACCTCTGAGTATTTTCCTCTTTTCAGAGGAGTTCGTCAAGGTGGCCCTTTGTCGCCTCTTTTATTCATAATTGCATTAGAACCCTTTTTAACGAAAATTAGGTTAGATGATAGAATTACTGGTTTTAAGCTTGACACTACTCATGTTGAAATGTCTGTTTACGCTGATGACATCCTTCTATACTCTTCAAATCCTTCTACTTATCTTCCAGCCTTTCTTTCCCTAGTTGATACTTTTTCTCAATTATCCGGATATCGCCTTAATTCGGATAAATGTGAGGTTCTCCCATTAAATATTCTCTGTCTTAAACAGGATTTTATCTCTACTGGCTTCTCTTGGAAGACCTCTAAAATAAAATACTTAGGTTTACGGTTCTCTCCTACTATCCCAGAAACCTTAAAAGAAAATTTTGATAATCTTACTAAAACTTTATCTGAGTCTATTGACGGATGGCACCCACATTTCCTCTTCTGGGGGGGACCCCTTTACTCTATTAAGATGGTGCTTTCTCCGTTAATTCTCTACCTGCTGTCTATGATCCCAGTACATATTTTTACTTTAAAAAAATTGATTCTCTATTAAACAAATTCCTCTGAAAAAATAAATCTCCTCGAATCGCTCTCAATGCTCTCAAAGCTGACAAAAACTTTGGTGGTCTCAGATTTCCTGATTTTAAATCATATCACTATGCTTTCTCTCTGAGCCAATCCTCCCGCTGGCTTTCTCCTGATCAATGTTTTCATCCTCCTCTCTGGTTAAATATTGAAAAACACTTTATAGCGCCTTTCCATTTGAATGAATCCCTTACTAATCATTCATTACGTATCAAAGGCCATACCATTTATTGGAAAACTTGGAGACTCAAAGGTTTAATTTGGATTTCACAGTTAGTACTTAATAATTTTCTTCTATCCTTCTCAGACCTTCAATTAAAATTTTCCTTACCCTCTTCCTGTAAGTCTCAATATGACTCACTCCTCCTCCTCTCTTACAATACTTTCTTTCCTTACCGCCTAGTCCCAATATTCCTACCAGATGTTCCCGTCTTTTTCCTTTACTATCTATTAATACATCGGCTTCTTTTCTATATAAAAATCTTGTTTTCTCCTTGGACAGGGCCAAAGGGAAGGCTGAATTGGCTTGGGAAAAGGATTTCGCATATTGTTGGTCTATTCCATTTTGTTTAAAGATTCATAAGACATTAAGAGCAGATAATGCATCTCAGACTCTTTATTTTATTTACAAACGCCTTCTTTTCACCACAGCGAAGTTAGCATATTTTTCGACAGCCTGTTAGTCATGCAAAGCTACTTAATATAAAGCATATGCTTTTTGAATGCCCCACCCTCTCCCGTTTTTGGCTTCAAGCTTGGTGGCAAATTAATAACATTTTCAACACCCAAGTCTCTTTTTCCCTATGTAATGTCTTTGTAGGGTCCTTATCACCATCCTGGACACACTCATCTCCCAACCCCTCATTAATTGACTTGTTATTAGCAATAGCCCTGCATTTAATAACTTACAATTGGAACCAGGCTGACAAAGTTACTTTCAGAGCTTGGTGGAATGCTGTTTGTTTTCATCATAGACTTGACACAAGCAATGTTTCTCCTATATCCTTATCCATTAAAAGAGATCTCGTATGGCTCCCTCTATCCACTTACCTAACTGATATAGCTTCAACCTCCGCTATTATTATTATTATTATGTTTCTTATATAGCGCCTGAATCAACCCCCGAAGGGGTATCTCCGCGCTTGCCTTGGGAACCCGTCCTGGCTTTTCCCTGTGAGAAAGCCCCTACAGGGCATCCCCAAGGTGAAAGCCAGGCATCCCGCCGCGGGGTCCGTTGTGGAGATTAAGCAAGCTTAATGCCCAGAGTTGCAGAGTGTGAACCCATGATTAGGTCAGGCACCGAAGCGAGAATTATCGAGTCCATGGACATTTGAGCTCAAGACCCTGTCGCGTCGGGAATTGAACCCTGGTCCCAGGTCTGACCTCTGCTTCAGGGTCTGCCTGCTCTAACCAGTGAGCCACACTTCTCCACTATTGTAGTTAATACTCAGGATGAAGTCAGAAAACCTCCATAAATCATTTGTTGTCTTTTTAATCTAGTTCTAGATATATATTTTGACATTATTCCTTTTTCTTTTCATTATTGTATTTTAAAGCTCATGATTACAGTGTACTTACTAACGTTCTTGTATATGAATAGAGATTAAGGTTCAGGCATTACTTTTACTCTTAATGTTTTTAAAACAATATTGTAATGGATTTTTTTGATTCCCCCCCTCCTCTCTCCCTCTCCTTCCCTTTCTAATTATCAGTAATAGGCTTTTATTTTGTCTAAATTTATAATATTCTTACATTGTGATTTCTCTTATATGATGTTTTTTCCTCCATCTGCTCCATTTTTTCCTTCAATAAACTTTAAAGTTAAAAAAAAAGCATACGTCATGACATTCAGTACGATACAGAAATCCTTGCAAAAATTTGCCATCCTTCTTCTGTGGTCATTAGCTTTTGTGCAATTACAAGTATTTTTATTTGGGAATTATCTGAAATTAAAACACTATTTCAAAATGAAGAGTAGAGTTTAAAAAGTCCACTTCACCTCTGTTCTTTGGCAGCTGCCATTATCCTGCTGAGAAAGAAACATGCAGGCGAGTAGGAAACATGTCTCAAGTGGATACAGACCAATGTTTAAAAATATCAGAGTGCAACTTGTATTTATTCTCTGCACTTGGCAATGTCAGCAGCTCTGTTGAACTTGGAATAGACTGCAACTTTTAATGGCATCACGTGGGCAGAACCAGCAGTTGTGGAAAAGCGAACAGGCATGCTGAAAAGTAAGAATTTAAACATGTTGAGCCACTTGACATTTGCTCTTAAGTATTATGGCATCAGTGTCCCTCGACGGAAGAACAGATTTATACAGAAATCCAGCACAGGGTTTGATCGTACTTTGGGAATCTTGAGCAAAATGTTAGGCAGTAGTACTTAATCATGGAGGCAGCAAGGAATAGGGGTCAACATACTAAGACCCATTCACAAACCACTTGTCTTCTCATAGAAAGTGCCCCGGGGGGCCACTTTGTGCGCTCCCCGGGGAACTTTGGTATTACCGAAGGGGCCGCAGATGCTTGTGTGGCCCCATCTGTAATACAGATAGCACTGGTGTGCATGCAGCACCAGCACCATCTAAAGAGGGTTTTCCTTCATTTCATTGGTGTGTGGCCCCATGCAAATGAGGAATCTCTTTGCCTCTGAACTCGGGCCTTGAGACCCTACGGGTAAGTAGTGCGCTCTACAAATGTCTTTGATTGATTGATTGATTGATTATGGACGTGGGCACAGAGGCAAACGTGCCTTTAGGAGGCACACTGAAAGTGCGCCACAAAAAGGTGGCACACATTCAGTGTGCCTCCTAAAGGGAGCCCTCTGGAGGAGATAAAGGGGTCCTCTTGCAGGTGGGTGCAGTCACTCACTGCACCAGCCTGAACGGGGATCTCTCTCCCCTCTTAAAAGTGCAGGTGGGTTCCTGCCTGCACAGTGAAACACAGAGTGGCTTTGAAGCAGTTGCTCTGTATTTCACTTGAAAGCACTGCCCCAAGGGCATCACAAGTTTGCGGCTGACTGAGGGAAGTGCATGGCTTCCCAACGTGATTACGAAGAGGGAAGCTATCTCCCGAGGCTAGGTTCCCCTTATCAAGTCAGTTTACAACACTTCTGAAGTGTCAGTAACTTTCCAATGGTTTCCAGTCCCAATTGCTGTCACAAACTATGATCATTTTTTACATCTAGAATTATCCTCTCTTGCTCTATTTTTCCCTCTGCTCTGTTTCTATCCCTTTTCTTTCTTTTTCGCCTCATTTTGTTTGAAAATTGATCCTTCTTATTGTTGTAAATTATACAATTACTTGTCATATCTACAACTAATATTTAAAAGGATGGTATAATTTCTGAAGTTATACTTGATATGTTTGAATTGATGGTATTAATCTTCATTAACGATATCTATCAAACTTAAAAATAGACAGTTTGTCGGGTATATTGTATTTCACAATACCCTTTCCTTTCTTTCAATTTTCTCTGTTATAATCCACTTACTCCTTTGCGTACTTCTGCTGGTAATCTGCTAATGGTTGCCAAGTTTAATTATTACAAATGGGGAGGTAACTGTTTTCAGTTTCAGGATGCGCAAAGTTAGAATTCTTTGCCACCTGGCCTAAAATAAATTTCCAGTCATCTGGCATTTAGGACAAAGAAATATAATTATTCAGCTTAGAGAGACTTTGTGGTTCATCTACTGTATTCGGTTTCTACAGTAGCAAGAGCCCCTTTTGGGTGCACACTGTACTACTCAGAAATACATTTTAGATTGATCACTGCAATGCTATGTGGTTTGTATAATGATTGCCCAAGGGTGTCGGTGAAGGTTAAACCATAATAGATTGTGACATACGCTCTCAAGGTTTAAAGGTTTGATCAATTCTTTACATATTTAGGCCAAATCCAAAGTCAGAAATATATGTTTGGTCAATGTTAATGTATTACTGCAGAAGCATGCCATTAATTAGTATGTGGAAATGAAGTATGAAAGATTGATGAACCGAATGCCTTGATCCACTAATAATATGATGTAAGAAATTGGGTTCCTGGTTGGCTAGGGTATGCACCTAAGCCAGTCAGAACCCACCACTCTAGCCAGGGCAAGGGAGATACACACTCAAGAAAACCCGAGTCTGGCTTATCCCAGAGGCAATGTGTAAAGCATTTGCGCAACACACACACACATCAGTGACACACAATATACAACACAAAAGAGACTAGACACAAGGTTATGTAAAAATCTCATATATCGTGTATGAAACACATAGACCACAGTCACATATATCATAATCTAATGACCCTTAAATCACTTTGCCAACTAGGTAATTGTCATAATGGTACATGTAGTGCAATAAAGTAATTAACTCTAAGTTGCACATATCATGAAAACATCCAGCTGTGCATTATATGTAGATATTGCAATGATATTCGTTACCCTGTCACTGCAAGGCTGAAAATGACATATCACACAACCTCAGGGCATAAATACAGCCGTTAAGGTACACATCAGTTAGGGCACACATAAATCACCTGATATTATTGTATTGCAACCATGGCGTAGGGCCCAGAAGCCTCTGCTCCTACCGTGGTTGTAATCATGAAATGCGGCACATTTACTATGGTGGCCAGGGGCCTCCTATGACGTTTAACCCCATCCACACCATCCAAATTTCAAGTGCCTCCATAAAAGCCCCAGTTCCATAGTGAGAAGGGGAGAAGGCAAAAATTCTAGGATCCATGCAGTGAGGCTGCTGGTCGTCCAAGCTGTCAAGGTACCAGGAAATGTAGCCACTTTACCTCGACAACCAGGGAAAGAACAGTCGGGAACTTCAGGCGTTTCCTGTGGCACGTGGGCAGCAATCACCGGAATGTCCTCGGGCCCGCTCTGGCAATAGAGGTGGGCACCTGTACCTTGACTGGGGGGAGGACAGCCGGGCTTGGAGCACTATGAAAGGAAAACAAAAACAGTACCTACTGCTGCAGGGGCCTCCTGCCACGCCAGCTAGTCTCCGGGGAGGTCTTTCTATCTTTGTGTGCTCCGCTCACCGCGTCCTTCATGGTGGCGGGGCCCCGCTAGGTTATCTCTACTGGACAACAACCCTGCTCTCAATGGGAATGTGGCTTTAGAGTGACTACACTCCCAAAGGAAAGGTACAGCACGATCCTCCTGTGGGGGCCATCCTAAGAGCCTTCCCATGCACCTTCCTCTCTGCAACCCAAGGGGTGCCCACCACAAGCTTTTATGGTACAGGCACATCACTTCTTTGTGGTTGCCGGGTGCACAGATACACGTACTGGCTGCCAGGTGGGAGGGGGGGAGCACTCCCTCAATAGCAAGCTCTTGCTTCCTGCTGATCCACAAACAAGGGCCAGTGCAGCGCTCACACGGGATATAGTAAACTCACATTGGGACACTTCAACAGCACTTTCCATGCACTGGGCTGTAATACAAGGTGTTCCTCAGTACTTTTACAGTAGAATATAGGGGAAGAACAGTCCAGTCCTTCTCCTGCTCTGGATAGGAGCAGCAACTGCAGGCTGTCCCTTCTTACTCACATCAGGAGCAGAGCTCCTCACAAAGTTCTTCAGCCTGCCTATCAGGCAGGTTTCTTGGATCTAGCAAGGATCTTTATCTGAAGGCTCTTGATTTTCCTGACATGTCTAACAGGATGCAAACACACACAAGCCCTTGGAGATTTCTTCACAAGCAGGATACCACAGCAGGGCAACCCACCCCTCACCCAGAAATGGCAGCGCTCGTCACACTGCCCTTCTGGTCTTCTTCTTGGCAGAGTTCTCTTCTTTCTTGAAGTAATCTTAAGTCTTGGGGTTGTATGATCCAATACTTATGCCCCATTTTTTCATTGTTCTCTTTGTGGCAAGGGTCTCAGAACCCAGTCCAACCCAATCCTGGCCTCCTTGGTCCAGCATGACTGCAGGTGGTGGAGACAGCATTATGAAAAGGAGACACAGCCTATTCAGGTGCTAGTGAAACCCCTCCCATCACTCTAAATGCCGACCATATCAATTCAGCCAAGTGATGAGTCACCCAAGCAAGGCAGGGCACACCTCAACACTGCCTTGTGCATCCCCAGCACCTGTCACTCAAAACCCAGACAGTGAATCCAAAAAGGCAGAGGCACAAAGGATGGTTAAACAAGAAACTGCACACTTTCTAAAAGTGGCACTATTAAACACACTATTGAAAGAAACACCTTTACTAAGAGGTGTGTTATTAAATTCTGAGTTCAGAGAGCCTAAACTCCATTTCTCTATAATGTCTCAATTGGATGTTACACCTGTAAGATGTTACAGTGCAGCCCCAATGACTGCCTATGGGACAGACAGTCTTTCAACAGTGAAAAACACACACCAGTACATGTCCTACCTTTCTCACACACTGCACCCGGCCAATGGGGTACCTTGGTCTATCTTTGTTTTACATGTAGGGAAGAGGGAGATTTAGGCCTGGCATGTGGGTGCACTTGCCAGGTCAGCTGGCAGTTTACAACTGCGCATGCAGACACTGCAATGGCAGGCCTGAGATACATCTACATGGCTACTCATGTGGGTGGCACAACCAGGGCTGCAAGCCCAATAGTAGCATTTGATTTACATGCCCTGGGGACACAAGGGGCACTTTTCTAGGGACTTACCAGTTAAACAAATATGCCAATCATGGATAACCAATCATCATTACAATTTACAGAGAGAGCATATGCACTTTAGCATTGATCAGCAGTGGTAAGGGGCCCAGAATCCTATAGCCAACAAAACTAGGTCTGAAAAATAAGATGCAAAAGGAAAAAGTTTGGGGATGAACCTGAAAAAGGGCCAGGTCTAACATAAGGTCTTTCTAAATTCTATGCAGTTTAACTGAAAAGAAGCAAAAGTCATGTAACAGCGCCCCTATGTGAAGTCCCTTATCTCCTTGGATAAAGGAATTCCCTTTAATATTCTTTGATATGGCATTGATAGTATAAACTCTTACATAACATCGCACAATGGCTTGTTAAAGAGACTGGACAATGAATGTGATCTGTAACTTACACCCTGAAATATTCGGAATAAAACATTCAACATGATTATTTTGGTTCAGGAGGTTATTTCAGAGTCAAGCTTTGTATGGAGACTCACATAACATTTATGTACATTTTCAGGAAATTAAATCAAACAGGAATGTTTCACTTAGATATAATGTGTAGTTAAAAAAACAGTTGATGCAGGGTACCTTGATATATGACTCGATAAGCGTTCAAAGTCAAGACAGGAAATGAGAAAAACAGTAGATATGCAAACGGACGGCTGAAGCCTTTCTTCACTATGAATGCGTCATCTTTGAATATGCAGAAGCCTGATAAGGGTTGGTTTCTCTGCTACACCTTTACTCTGGCCCCATGTTGCATAAAGTACTCTGCTGTCTTAGTAGAGATCATATATTTCTGAGGCTGAAGAAATTTGTCCGACACTCCATGTGTGTATTAGCATTCTAGCCTTTGAGGGTGCACTTGCTGGTCCACATATGCAGTGCTTAATTTGAAACCGTGGTTTCTGGTGCTAGCACCAGCACTTCGTTGCCAGCATGCTAAAACCTGCACTTATGACAGCTGCCATATGGTGGTGCTGTGTGTGTAAATTAAAGATGAGCAGAAGAACTGTTGAGTGTTATTTTAATATACATAAAAAACAACTAATACCTGCCACCCAAGCCATTCATAAAGCTTCGGCAGCCTCAAACATTCTGAATTGCCACACTTGTAGCAATGTGATGCAGTGGCGAAGCGTGGGTGGAGCCACCGGGGTGGTTGCCACGGTACAACATTCTTAGGGGGTGCGAAATTGTAAAAGTAAAAAAGTGTGTACTACTAATTGTTATTCTTTTAAAACTTTGCACCAGGAAGTGCTAATGGTTCACAAGTTAGGGGGACGCTATACTTGCCTTGCCCCGTGGGCTGGAAACCCTTGCTATGCCACTGGTGTGATGGTTAGTAGTTGTGTAAGTACAGTTGCGATGCGTGGTGCAAACCGTGGTAGTCTCCTGACAAGGGCCCCAGCACTTATTTTTTTTAAAAATTAAGCACAGCCGAATATGGGTGCGTGCATGCCATGATTCTATCCAGACTTTAGTGCACTTCTGGTCTCTCTTAAAGGGCGGATTCCCAGTGAGCAGTGGGTTTGCAGAGACACACAGTTGGTGATACCACAGCTTCATCTGTGTTCTTCCCTCACTTTAAAGTCTGCAGAGAACCGACAGAGATAGGACGAACGGAGTGATATAGTCAGTGGTTAATTTGTGCCAGTGATTGCCGGTGGGGCCATCGGCATTCATTTTTGAGGAATGTCACTTATTTTTCCACATCAAACATTTACTGGTAGCAAGAGAGAGAAAAACGCACTAAGTGAAAAGAAGAATAGAGAAACACAGAAAACCCTTTTTCAATGGTAGATAGTAGCAGGATAGTGGTAGGTACCTGGAGGAGTGAGATAAAAGGGACAGGTAGTGGATTAAAAAGGCATCAGGTGGATTTAAGGCAATGCACCCTTGGTATTCAGTGCACCAACATTAATTGCACTAGCTGTGGGCTTCTGACCATAGCTTCGGCACCAGCACTCATTCATTTACAAATTAAGCCCTAGAGATAGGGAACTAAATTGAGCCATTCGATCACGTCGCTCAGGCCTCTGGAGAGCCGGGCAATACAGGAGATACCTGGGGCACTGTTATTTTTGCAGGAGGCACAGCAATGATTTCTGTCATGTGATACTGAATATCCAGATTTTGATTTCAATGTTCATGCTAGTGCTTCCAATGAACACCATTGTAGCTTACATGTCTAAATGCAGGAGACAAACTGTGCAAGTAGGTCTTGCCAGAATAGCTATATAACTATACATCTTCCAGGTAAATGGAATGTTTTAAATGTGATATTGAAAGAAGTTAATGGTTGGAGTTTCTTAATTTCCCACAGAATGTATTCTATATGGCAATTCCTCTGTCAGAATCCGGTGCAAACAAATGTTTGAAACAAAAGGCTTGCTGCAGTGGAAACCATACCTGGAAATCTCAGAATTCTATTTGAGTGATGGTGGCACACCCACCCCCTTCCAGCAGCTTGAGATTTGGGAGGGGAGGGTGCTATTTGCAGTTGTGGTTGGCAGGAAACGGGGGTGGCAGCCGGGGGGGAAACAAAACAATTTTTAAAAAGAATACACATTTTGCTGGATGTCCGCTCGGTCCCTTTTGACACTGCCGTGTCTCATCAGCTTCTGAAAATAGGAAGCACCCAGGCTCCCTCCCCAAGCCAATCACAACGCTGCAAGGTAGCATTGTGATTGGTCTGAGCGCCTTGGTTCGATGCTCAGACGGAGAATGGAAGGCTGGGCATGTTCCCCACCAGGCTGTGTAATGCAGCCTGGTGGGGAACATGCAAATTGCGCATGACTGCCCGCCCAAAGACGACCTGCTGTTGCAAACTACACCTCTCCCCGTGCCTCCAACCCCTTTCCTAACACAGCCCATAGTCACAAATAAACTGATAATAAGTTTATTATCATTTTTTTCCCTTTCTCCTGCTCTAGCAGTGGTGTGACGCTCCTCCTCCTTTGCAGAGGAGCCGCCACTGGCTACTTGCACCACAGAGCTTCGCGTGTCATACTGAGTGGAGCTTCTCATGATAGAGTGCACCAGCTCGATTTGCTTGTTGTAGTGGCTGAATTTTATGTAGATCAGACTTCTTCAAACTGTGGGGCGCGCCCCCCTGGGGGGGCGCGCCGTCATCCCAGGGGGGGCGCGCACTTCACTTGAAACTTCACCTTTGTTTTCGAAAATACCACGTCGACTCGAACGTATGTATGTTTACTTCCTGCATTTCTTCCCCATTTTAAATGGGGATTTTGGATTGGCTAGCTCCTGCACCGCAGCCAATCAGCACTTAGTAACGCCATCACTGATCAAGTTACACAAATGAAGAGACAGCATTTTAGAAGGCAGGAAGTGCCGCGAGACCAGGAGCATAAATCTCATGAATTCTTTAACTTTTTGGGTAGTGTGGCGTTTCTTCACTCCTCCGTTTGCTGACTTTTACTTCCTTAGGTTGCTGTATTATTTGGATGCAAACAATTTTTCGATGTTTTTTAAGTCAGGGCAGAGGTGGATGGGGGAGGAGGCTGGGGTGGGGTTGGGGAAAGAGGGAACTCGAAGACACACGATGTTAGTTTTAACTATTGCGCTGGGACACGACGTGCTTATACTTTTGAAATGTAAAGAAACCTCCCTGGGGGTTTCAGCAAGGCCTATCAGCAGCAGAGGCTTGCTTCTTCTCTGGGAGGCTTGCAAATGTCTTTTCTGTATCCCGTTTTTTCTAGGTATTGTGAGCAGAAACTGCAATATTTGTCTGTTTCTGTACACATGTTATTTTTTTCTCGATGGTGTAGGATGCATCAAGTAAAATTGATGTGAGGGGAGGGAAGCTTGGAGCGAATGTCTGCCCACGTTAGTAAGGTTACCAGGAAAATCTAGTGCTCCTGTCTTCAGCAGTTTTTTTTTTTAATCAAATCTATTTAGGAAAGGCATGTGGCACTCCAGACCTCGTCCCTTCCTCGCTCTCACACACGTCTGCCATGGACTTTTCTTTTACAAATCAGCAATGTGTTATCTTCAGTTGGAACAACTAATCCGGGCCCAGTCTGCACTACAGCTCCCAGAATACATCATGCGGTTAATTAAAGTGAGCTGAGCAGCGCTGGTCACACCGAGTCACCTGGCAGGAAATATTGAAATGCTTCTTGTTAAGGCCTAACTATAGTAATTTGATTTATCCAACCTCAGTGTATTGTGCAGTGCCCTGGCTACCCGAGTGTGTTTGTGTTAATTAGCAAATGCCTTCTTGGCAGCGCACGATTAGGCAACTGCCTACAGTCCGTGGGTGCTAGGTGTAAAGTGTGTCACATTACAGCACATTCAGTTACTCACTGCAAAAGGGACACAGAACAGACCTCCATTGCCCCGGTGCAGGAACAGAGTGTAAATCATGATCTACTGTTACACTGACTTGCTATGCTATGAAAATATGCTTTTGCTGGCAAAGTCCTGTTGCTCAAATGGGTGCAATTCCAGATATTTATGTTCCCCTCATCTTCATTGCTTGAGTTTGCTCGTGAGAAAGTGTCAATCATAGTCATTGAAAAGTCACTCACAATTACACTGAAATTATACAAATGTCACACATAGCAATCTGAAACCTTTACACACCTATTGAAAGCAAGGTAATTTAAAGAAAATTGCAATGGGGCATGACGTGCCCATACCTCTGTAGTGTAAAGAAACATGTTTGGGGGTTTCGGCAAGGCCTGTAGGAACTGTGTGCATAAATATAGACAACAAAAACCAGGAGCACAGCGCCTTCTCCTGTTCAAAGAGATTCTAAGTTTTACATTATTACAAAAACTCATATCCAAATGGGAATCACCAATTCAACCATGGACAGCCACTTATTACCAAACAAAAGAACAACACAAGAGAGCAAAGACATTTTATTTTTAGGAAGTAAAGCAAGAGAGCCTCATCCTCACGGAATCTGTATGCACAGCACAATTGCTATCAAAACTCTCTTGCATTTTAGCTCTTCCTATTTATGTGAGATTGGGTTATCGGTCCTTGCGATATTAAAGACTAAGTACAGTTCAAAACTGGATGTGGAACACAACCTAAGGATGGCTGTCGCGAAAATCCATCTACAGATTGACCGTCTCTGTGGCAAAAAACAGGCACACCCGTCACATTAATGTTGATGGTGTTATAATCAATCTATGTCGTGTAAAACGAAGCATCCTAGTAAAAACAATTTCCGCACATTTTATCTTGGAAAATTGTGTTTTGAGCTGTGTAATAAGCCTTTGTCATTTAACCACACTCACTAAACACTCTTATTGTATTGAACATTATTTGCCGATATGGCCAGGTTATGCGGGTGGCGGTCGAATATGTAGTGTACCACATTCCCGAAATTTCTGTCAGGTGGTGGGGGGGCCCGACATTTAAAAAAATTCAGCTGGGGGGCTCAACCTACAAAAGTTTGAAGACCTCTGATGTAGATTGTAGTCCACGGGCCTGCTCCTCTTCCTGTTTAGGACTACAGTCCTGATAGGGCCTCCAATAGCTGTTTCATTTCCTGGGAGAGACACTGAGATGGAGTCCAGTTGTGAGAGAAACTTTGTGTAACAACAGGAGAGTTAGCCCGTAGCCTCTTCTCTCTCCCTCCTGTCTTTAATGATGTACATCTGCTGGAATGTTTTATTTGTGTGGAAAGGCTGTTATATTCGCTTGCAACCCGCATTTCCTGTATGCTCAAAACATTTCTATTCATTCTAAGCATTAAAGGTGTCTTGCGTAATTCATGATTTGAAAATAAGTGAAAATAAGGACCTAAAACTACTTTCACTGCCACTGACTGTGTCGATCCCTTTTCTTCTACCAGGAATGTATATAACTCAATGTAGAAAGCATTAGAACAGCATTTCTAGCTGAGAAAACAAATATTTCATGCACGTCATTTGTTATATTAATCTTGGCCCTTAGGAGGGAAGATTGTGAAGCGTTCCATGTTTTGTCTAAATTATTGCTTTCATTTTTAATCCGTTTGTAAAGAAGTTGCACAAATGAGGGTTTATTCAAATTAATGATTCCTTTGGTCCAATCTAGTGACACGCTGGCCAAAACAAGTTAATTCTTGTTTTGCAAAATGTCCAGAAGCAAAAATGGAGGTAAGAGAGAAAGAGAGAGAGAGGGGAGATCAAGAGAGGGAGAGGGAGAGAAAAGGGGTCATAATTAGGTGCAAGAGAATGACAGGGACAAAAGGGGTGTGAAATAAATAACAAGAGATAAACAGGCAGAACAGTTACAGGAAGAAAGCGAGGAATAAGAGATGGACAAAGAGATGAAAAGAGAATGGTGTGATTAGAAGAGGGACTAGGAAAAAAGGAGCAAGGGGAGATGGGAGAAGAGGGAGAGTAGTAGGAAAAGAGAAGGAGGGGGAAAATGACGATAGTGGAAGGGAAAGGCAAAATGGGAAGGGAGACAGATGCCATGGGAAGAGAGAGACAAAAGTGCAAGGGAGACATAGGAAAGGGGAGGAGAGAGACAAAAGGACAAGGGAGACATAGGAAAGGGGAGGAGAGTGGAAAAGAGGGAAATTAGAGAGAGGGAGAAGTAGTAAAAGGGTGTGGGTCGAAGTGGGTGATATTTAGTTTTTCTGACTACAGTCGTAGGTGAGTAGGAGTGATGGCACTTTCATTGCTTTTTCCAAACATATAAACATATGCAGTTACAATATATTGTCTTCTAAGCTCCGAAATATTGCTCTTTGACATTTCGCTGCAAGAAAGTCATTGACACACTCTACTTCAGGGACTGTCATGTGGTGAAATCCCCACTCTGCTTTCCCTCTTCTCTAGATTCCAATGTTTTTCTACTCATTGCCACTGTTTACCTGAACCATCTCTTTCCAAGGAAGAACAACCTTGCTTATAAAGTGGAAGGGCTGTCCGTGATTTGAATTCCGAACCATGACCGGCTAATCCAGGCCATGCTTTTTTTTATTACTTTTCTTTTATTTATAAATTTGCTGTCAGGGCCACCATGGACTTTGCGGATTTCAGCGTGATGGTTCTCTGTGGCAGTTGCTGCATCTATTGACCAGGTGCAATTATACAAACACATTTTCGGCAGCTAAAGCCTCCCTAGGGGGTTGCAGAAGGAACACTGGCACAGCAGGTGTGGCTTTGTGGGTGACTTTTGGTATGGATAAAGGTGATCTCCTTGGCATAGATAGAGCTCACAAACCTCAATATCGGCAGCACCAGTCTTTCAGCCACATCGTGCTGCCAATCACACTTGATACTTGATTTTTTGTAGCAGGCGCCTTACCCATGGGTCACTCTTGGCTTTCCACTCTGGCAATTGGTCACTCTCTTAAGGATAACCACCACAAAGCAAATTTCCTGAGCTTCTCCTCCTGGACTGTCTCTCCTCCTGCAGGGGTTGGATATACTTTTTTTCCTCATTCATTAGGAATTCAGCCTTTGTTCCTTCAGCAGGAACTGCAGACTTCAGGTGATGTCCCCTGACCTCTGGGAGAATGACTGTCAGTCATAAACCAGCTGTAAGAAACTGAGGGGCATATTATCAAGGGGGTTTATCTCTGCTTTTTTGGCTTTAAAAGCCAAGAAAGCGGAGATAAAATTATCTCCCTATTACCTAGCTGTCGCTAACACCAGTTAGTGACAGCTAGTAGGAGATAGCGACCATCTTGGGCCCTGCTTTGCATGTCAGTGATATTTATCACTAATGACATGCAAAGTGGGCGTGCGAAGATGTTAGCGACTGAAAACAGTCGCTAACATCTCTATCTCCTATTACCAACTTTTGGAGATATTCGCGCTAAGCGCGAATATCTCCAAAAGCTAACACCTGCCCCTGAGCAGTTCTTAGCCATGTTATCCAATGGTAGGTGGATAACATGGCTAAGAGCATTAGCTCGATAATGCATGAATATCGCTGACTTTTCAGCGATATTCATGCATTTCGGCCAATGTTTATCGCTTAGGAGATAAACCTTGATAATAGCAAGGCTCCTAAGCGATAAAAATCGCCACAGCTCGGCGATAAACCAACAAAGCGATAATTATCGCTAGTTGTTGGTAATATGCCCCTAAGTTATTAGTTGCGAAGGATGTAAGTCTTCCACTAGGAAAAGGTTCACAATTGTCTTCTTAATGGGAACCAAGCACTCTATTGTAGCATTTGGCTCTCTCAGGGTACCGAAGCACATCAATATAAGGCCTGCTTGGGGGAGGTGGTGTGGGCAGTAATCTCCATTCACTAGTGTGCAACACAACATTCATTGACTGGACACTATTTGTCCAGTCAGTGAATTTTCTTAAAAAAAGGAAAAGTACATTTATTAGACTTGTGCTACTAATTACTATGCATTAAATTACAAATATATACATTAGGTAGAATGAAGTAGTTTTGGTGACACACTTCCCAGTTAGTAGATCCTAAATCCTATAATCTCAATGACCTTCGTCTATACCATATGCAACATCACATTATAAGGGGTATCATTTTATAAAAGCCAGGCATCATAGCTTTTTCCACGGGTATCATTTAAAATAAGGTAGTCCTACATGTTTTGTCCTGGGGTGACCACTTTAAGATGTATAATGCAGGCCAGATCACCATATTTAAATATGGCAAGCCATCAGACATCTGAGAAATGGGAAGACAGCAGGATCCAACTACATTTCTGTGGATGAATTGAAGGAAGTCATTGACACATGAGCAGACATGCCTTCCCCCATGTTTGGAAGGCTCTGGGAAGAGGAAAAGGTACTGTCAGACTGGGAGGAGGGATATCTCATCAAGATACCCAAGAAAGCTGACCTGGCAAAGTGATCAACAGAGTCATCCTGAACAGAATGAAGTAACAAGTTGGCACTCATTTGTCAAATCAGCAAGATGGCTCTGCAAAGATACATCCTGTATAGACCAGATTGTAATACTGTGCATCATCATTGAACAGTTGGTGGAATGGAACTCCCCCTTGTGGGTCAACTTCATTGACTATGAAAAGGCATTCAACAGCGTAGACAACGAGGCCATTTGGAAACTTCTCCGCCACAACGGTGTGCCACATAAACTCATAAGAATCATCAGAAACTCTTACGAGAGAATGACCTGCAAGATAGTCCATGGAGGACAACTCATGGAAGCCTTCCAAGTGAGGACCGGATCTCCCACAATTGTTTGTTTTGGTCTTTTCTCTTCCTGCTGGCCTTAGACACCATCATGAAGACATCCACAGCAAGGAGAAGAAATTGGATCCAGTGAACATCATTGGACGCAGCTCGAAGACCTGGACTTTGCATATGGCCTGGTCCTACTCTCTCATACCTATCTGTAGTTGTAAGAGAAGGCCAACAAGGTGGCAGCCACATCAGCTTAATTTGGCCTCAACATTCACAGGGGAAACCCAAAATCCTGATGGCTAACACAGTCAGAACATGTGTATTCACGCTTATAGGTGATACACTGGAAGAGATTAAGGCCTTAACCTACCTGGGCAGTGTCTTAGACAAGGAGGGTAGCACAGACGCCGACATCAAGGCAAGAATCGGCAAAGGTCTGCCTTCATTTAGCTAAAGAAGATCGGGAGGTCCAAGGAAGTAACGCTGCAAACCAGGATCAGGCTTTTTAACACCAAAGTAAAATCAGTCCTTACATATGGAGCAGCCGAAACTTGGAGGAGTATAGTGAACACAACCAACAAATTCCAGACCTTCATTAACACCTGCCTGCGTAAAACTTTCCAAATCTGCTGGCCAAACATCATCAGCAGCAATGACCTATGACAGCATACTGTCCAACTCCCTGCTCATGAAGAAATCATGAAAAGATGCTGGAGCTGGATAGGTCACACCATCACAAGCCTGCATCAAATACCACCAGGCAAGCCCTGACCTGGAACCCACAAGGGAAAAGGAAGAGATGAAGGCCAAGAAACACCCTTCGCTGAGTCCTCAAGGTTAATTGCAAGAATATGGGTTACACCTGGAGTCAGATTGAAAGAAAAGCCCAGGTAACAGTTGGCTGTATAGTCCTGGTTGATGGCTTATCCTTCATGATGGGTTGTAGGCATAAGTACGTAAGCTAGTCCTGCCTGTGGGTGGGAGCCTTGCAGATTCCCCTGCCCGCAGTGTGACAGGGCAGAAAAAAGTAAAGGAGTGAGGCAAGGCTTGCTCTACCCCGACACAGGCATGGAGGAGTCGGCAACTCACCTGACTAGCTTTTCTACATGGCTGGGAGTTGGGGCTTCCACTCCACTTCTGTTCTGCCCGACTCTGGAGAGATGTGGGCTCCCAGGAGCAATCAACAGTTGAGGGGCAAATGCTTACCAACTACCCCAGGTAAATAATGCCTTAAATCTGTACTGACCCCGGGCCGTGGCCCACTCAGCTTATCATTTTCAAAATTACGGCAGAGGACCACACACTCATTTTTGTGTTATTTTACCTTCAGTGCAAAACTTTCCAGTAGCTTAACACCACCCTGATGGGTTGATTTTAAAGATCCTGGGCTCGTTTTGCTCTTGGCACGACATTTGGCTGCAAGAAGCATTTGCAACAGACCTTCTCGCCTCCAACAGGGTTCACTTTGCAGGGATCTGGGTTTCCTGGCTCCCTATGGCAGTCTTTACTCTTCCTTGTTGCTGGTGCTCCTCTCCTGCTGAAGGGGGTATCTTGCTCAGCCACTCTGCTAACAGCCATCATAAAATCCTCATACCTGCAAACACAGTCCATTACCCGCTTGGCTATCTTACAAAGCATCTGGTGGTGCAATGAAGTCCCGGTCTTTAACCAACCGGTCCTCAGGGTACCTAAAGGGACCAGCACCACTGGCTCTGGAGAGACTCATCCTACTCCTGAGTATCAGCTGTTGATAAACTCCTCAGTCCATCTTGCAGGGCATCATGGGGCTCCTCTTTCCAGCTGGCTATTTCTTCCACTGTTGTTGCCCTCCAGTTCCAGGTTCTTCTTTTCTGCCTCTTCCTCATACAGGGAATTACAAGTGGGGGTGGAAAGTTCTAGATTCCAGGTACTCCTGGCCAATTCTAGGATGCCACTTCATACCTTCACCCTGTCTCAACCCTCCTTCCTATTGTTCTGGGGCAATCCAATTTGGTACCAACAAGATATCTCTGTGAAGAGCTACTCTGCGGGCCTAAGCTCAACCGCTCTATGATATCACTTCCAGAACCCTATCCACCAAAACTTCAGAGGGGGTCCATCCTGTGTTGGTTCCAGATGTCTGTGTTCCCTCCTTCACTCAGTGGGCCTGCGCTGACCCAGCCCAGGTGCAATGACAGCTAATTATCAGGTTCAGATTTTCTCCACACACCTTCCCTCCCAGGAACTGAGTCAATCACTGATCATTGCTTCTTTTGTGTGAGGAGCCCTTTGGTTAATGTGCTGGGGAGCAGTGTAATTAACTTGGCCCAGAAGTTGGGTTGAATGCCTATGATGTGATTAGGAGCTGAGCCAGAGAAATATGAAAAGGCTTAACAGTCAATAAGAAGTACATGTGTGTTATTGGGACCTACATATTTAAGCTCAGTATGAATCTTTAACCCCAGTTTGACACCTTGCTGCACTGTGTTGGCATCAATAAAGCAAAACTGCACTTTAAATAAATAAATAAAATTAATCAATTAATAAATAAGGAAGATTTTAACTATAACTGTAATATAGTGACTAAAGATTTTCCAGTAAACCCTCCTGCCCTATCTGTGAAATCTCCATTAATATTACAAGGCTTACCCCAGGCCAGCACCTATCCTTGCACGGTCCCTTCTGTGTCAGGCTACCTGTGCACAATTATGGGGCTGCACACAACGGTAGACAAATATGCTCAATCAGCACACAAATTCATGTATAACCAGCCAAGTGCACCATACCCTAACTGGGCACAGTGGCCTTATCTTAAAAGGTGGACACTGGTGGTAAATACACTCCATCCAATTTCTGTGAAATTTCCATGAGTGAGACTTAGGTAGTGAGCCTCGCCACAGTAAAGGTAAAAAAACGGGACGATCAAAAGTGAAAAGTATCGGTGGACTAAATGGTCAGAACCTATTTACAATGCCTGCCCTGGTTACACAGCAGCTCTTCAAGTCCTCTACAAGAAAAACCTTCAATAGGAAAAAAATAGGGTGGTTTAGATCCCAATTTTATATAAGTTTTTCCAGATAGGGGAAACCATTGCCTTTAGTTTCAGAACCAGTTTGGGTTAATTCTCTTTCAAATGCTGTTTTCAGGCTCTTCCGCAGACAGAGCCTGTGTACAAGATGACAGTTTCACAACAGAAAGCAATAATGCTGGCTCCAAGCATCAGTATCCAATCGAAGGATGCAATGAAGTATGGAACCTCTGAAGCTGGCTGTGATCAGCCTTCCTTATGCAGTGCTCAGGGAGAACTAATCAGCAACATTTTGCTAATAAGGTTTTAAGTACAATTCTGAGGGTAGCCTTGTCTCCATCCTCCTTTATTTCAGTTTCTGGGACTCTAAAATTCACTCACAGGAATGCAGTCCTACAACCACACATTTGTCACATACTCACTGCACATACACATGAAATGTCCGTACAAGGATCAGGGATTCAAATAACATCAGAGCTTTACATGAGAGTGGTCAGTATGTTATGCCCTTCCAACTAATATACACATCCCCACATTTACTGAGCTGTCGGATGAACAGCCAAATCAGATTTTGTTATTGACTCTAACTTCAAATGGTCACATATTGTAGCAAGGTTTAGTGCCATCTGTATTTTCTACTTAACCTTCCTAGCCTAGGCTAAATATTCATCTTTGCAACAGAGCTGCTGGTACATGATCACTCAAGATGCCAACATAGATCAATGTGCCTTGGACATCTATTGAGTAGTTGATTCAATATGATTTGGATGAAAGCGTGCAAGCTTAACAGATACACTAGCTTGCAGCTGAAACTTTAGAATGTGATCATCCTGAGTAGTAATTGTTTGGTACAGCCTTCTCGGACTGTTTTACAGTTTATGGAGGCATGCACAGTTTCAAAGAAGAAGCAGCGATTGGGAAGTTTGCAGTTCAATAATAAGGTAAGTTTTATTTAACTTCATTTCCAGCTTTAAATATAATTATTAAGGCGGGCGGGAAGCGGAAGGCGGGCGCGCGGCCAACTTCCGTTTCGCTCGGGATTGTGTAGAAATTTGCGCCGTTTTTCTTCCTCCTTTGCCGAAGGCGGAAAGTGCAAATTATCGCACATTCTGTGGGCGGAACAGAAATGTCCACCCACTCCTAAAGGATAAAGAGCAATCTTATGATCCTAAAATCCCCAAAGGGATTGTCCCTAAATTTGAGGAAGGAGATGATATCACCAAGTGGTTCACAGCCTTTGAGAGGGCTTGTAATGTCAGAAGACTAACCTCTTTGGGGGGCACTCCTTCGGGAACTGTTCTCTGGTAACTGCAGAGACAGGCTTCTGACCCTCTCTGGGCCAGATGCAGGGTCTTATGACCTCATGAAGAAAACTCTGATTGAGGGATTTGGACTCACTACTGAGGAGTACAGAATAAGGGTTCCGGGGGGCTCACAAAACCCAGACCAAATCCTGGATAGATTTTGTAGACTACTCAGTGAAGACACTGGATGGGTGGTTAACTTGACACAATGTGCATGATTTTACTGGACTTTATATTTTGTTTATGAAGGAACACATTTTGAGTAATTGCACAAATTAAATGTTGCATCAGCATTTGGTAGACCTAGGTCTAATTCCTCCCCAAGAATTGGGAAAGAAGGCAGACCGTTGGGTCAAGACTAGGGTGACCAGGACAGCCACTGGGGGTGACCAAATGAAGGTGATTACAAAATCTCCCAAGGGGAAAGGTGGTGAGAATCCCCAAGATAAAAAGTCTGAGTCTTCCAAAGGGCCCCAAAAACCTGTCCAGGTGGGGGGTCCCAAACTACTCCCTATTTGCCTCAGCCCTATAGGGGGAGGAACTTTGATTCTAACAAAGCCTATTGTAACAACTGTAAAAGGTTGGGACATTTAACTGTAGACAAAAAACGCCCCTACAATAAAGCCCCTAAGGTACCCAATACAGCTACTCCAGGGACAGTAAATCTACGGATTGGATCAGAGGAGTGCCCGGAGCAAATCTGGGAATACACTCAAGCTAGGCTAGTCTCCTTGGGGGAAATGGAGGTTGCCAATGTAGCTGGTTGGCCACCCAACTGTAGCAAGCATCTGCAATACCCCTCCATTAATGGAACTAAAGTAGAAGCCCTGAGGGATACAGGTGCCATCATCACTATGGTAAAGGAAAAGCTGGTTTCCCCAGAGCAATACTTGGTTGGGAAAACTTACCCAGTCACCTATGCTGACAGCATTACCACCCAACACCCTCTGGCTATGGTGATATTAGGGTGGGGGAGGTTACTGGCCTGAAACTGGTAGTGGTCTCTCCACAATTGCCAGCTGACTGCTTGGAAATGACCTGAAAACCTCAGCCTGGGCTGAGGTTGAGCAAGTAACCCATGCAGCCATGCTGGGTTTAACTAGACTGGTGTATGTGCAAACCAGAGCACAGAGCAAAAAGAAGGGAGACCAAGTAGGTTTGGAGCATGAAAGTATGGCCCAACCAACCAAGAGAAAAAGCAAGAAGAATGGGGAACCAGCTTCTACACAGCAAGCCTCTCAGGACCCCTCTCTTCAGGGAGAGAACTTGAAAAACCCTAGAGGGAACTGAGCCCATGGAGCTTGAGCCTTACCAGGCTGGACTCCTGGGCCAGGGGGACCCACTAGGGAAGAGCTGTGCCAGGGTCAGTGAGACTGCCCCACTCTAGAAAGCCCGATGCTGCAAGCTGATGCAGAATCAAAGGGATATGTCAGTGGTACCCACAGAGCTTATTGGGAAGAGGGATTACTGTATGCTGAGGCAAGAAACCCCAATCCTGCAGCTACCAGGAGGTTGGTAGTGCCACAGAACTACAGGGAGTTCCTCCTAACTTTAGCTCATGACATCCCCCTAGCTGGACACCTGGGGCAAAGCAAAACTTGGGAAAGGCTAGTTAGCCACTTCTACTGGCCTCAGATGAACCAGAAGGTGAAGGAGTTTGCGAGCACCTGTGTTACCTGTCAGGCCAGAGGCAAGACAGATGGCAAACCAAAGGCCTCCCTAACACCACTGCCAGTGGTGGGGCTACCCTTTGAAAGGGTAGGTGTGGACATTGTGGGTCCACTTGAGCCTCCCACAGCCTCAGGGAACAAATTCATTCTAGTAGTAGTGGATCATGCTACTAGGTACCCTGAAGTAATTCCCCTTAGGGTTACTACAGCTCCTGAAGTAGCCAAGGCCCTCCTGGGTGTCTTCACCGGGGTAGAGTTTCCTAAGAAGGTGGTTTCAGACAGAGATACCAACTTCATGTCTGCTTACCTGAAACACATGTGGAAGGAGTGTGGGGTACAGTACAAGTTTACTATTGTGAGAAGTGTGGCTCAATAGTTAGAGCGGCAGACCCTGATGCAGAGGTCTAGCCCGGGACCAGGGTTCAATTCCCGCCTCAGCGGGTCTTGGGCTCAATTTCGGCGGACCTGATAATTCGCGCCTCGGTGCCTATTCTAATCATGCGTCCCACTCTGCAACTTTGGGCAATAGCTTGCTTAATCTCCACAATGGCCCCAATGCTAGGATGCCTGGCTTCACCTTGGGGGTGCCCAGGAGTGGGCACTTTACAGGGAAAAAGCCAGGAAGGGTTCCACAGTGGTATGCGTACAAGCGCCTGAGATACCCCTTCAGGGGTCGATTTGGTGCGTTATACAAATACTACTACATTTACATTTACATTTACCACATACCACCCACAAACCAATGGTCTTGTGGAAAGGTTCAACAAGACATTGAAAGGTATGATCATGGGACTCCCTGAAAAACTCAAAAGGATGTCCTGTTGCCATGCCTGCTTTTCGCTTATAGGGAAGTGCCACAGAAGGGAGTGGGTTTTCACCCTTTGAACTTCTGTTTGGTCATCCTATAAGGGGACCACTTTGTCTGGTGAAAGAGGATTCGGAGAGGCCTCTACAAGAACCCAAGCAAGACATTGTGGACTTTGTGCTTGGCCTAAGGTCCAGAATGGCTGAGTACATGGACAAGGCATCCAAGAATCTTGAGGCCAGCCAGGAGCTGCTGAAGCCCTGGTATGACCAAAAAGCTGCCATGGTGAATTTCAACCTGGACAACATGTGCGGGTTTTGGAGCAAGTGGCACCAAGTGTTCTCCATGATGGATAGAGTGGCCCTTACCCTATCCTGGAGAAAAAGAGAGAGGTCACTTACTTAGTGGACCTAGGCACCAGCAGGACACCCAAAAGGGTTATCTATGTGAACTGCCTGAAGCTCTACAATGACAGGGCTGACCTCACCATGCTGATGGTGACGGACGAGGAACAGGAAGCAGAGTGAACCTCTCTCTGATCTCCTCTCTTCCAGCCCAAAAGATGGGTCAGTGGATAAAGTGGTCTTCTCAGACACCCTCTCTCCCCAACAGCAGACTGACTGCAAGCAAGTCTTGTAACAGTTTGCTAGGATCTTTTCCTTGACCCCTGGTCTGACCAGCTGGTGTACCCATGATGCGGACACTGGTGACAGTAACCCTGTCAAAAAACGAAATCTATCGACAATCAGACCAAGTCAAGGAAAGCATCAAAGCTGAAGTCAGCAAGATGCTGGAGCTAGGGATAATTGAACCCTCTGAGAGCCCCTGGGCTAGCCCAGTGGTTCTGGTCTCCAAACCTCACCAACAGGATGAAAGAGAGGGATGAGGTTCTGTGTGGACTATAGAGGGCTCAACTCTGTCACCAAGACAGATGCTCACTCCATTCCAAGACCAGATGAGTTGATAGACAAGCTAGGGCAGCCAAATACCTCAGCACCTTTGACTTAACTGCAATGCACTAGCAGATTGGCATGGCCCCAGGAGCCAAAGAAAAGACAGCATTCCCCACCCCTGATGGGCACTATCAGTCACTGTAATGCCTTGTGCGTTAAATAATGCCCCTGCCACCTTCCAGAGGTTGGTAAACCAAGTCCTGACTGGGTTGGAGTCCTTTAGTGCAGCCTCTCTTGATGATATTTCTGTCTTTAGCTCCACCTGGCATGATCACCTGATCCATTTGGGCAGGTTCTACAAGCCCTGAAATTTTGCAGGACTGACTATCAAGGCATCCAAATGCCAGATAGGGCAGGGCACTTTGGTGTACTTGGGCCACCTTGTTGGTGGAGGCCTGGTCCAACCCTTACAGCCCAAGATCCAGAGCATCATGGATTGGGCAGCTGCAACCACCCAGACCCAAGTCAGGGCATTCTTTGGCTTGACTGGATACTACCGGAAGTTTGTGAAGGGATATTGTACTATTGTCGCTCCCCTCATAGAACTCACATCCAAAACAAATGCCCAATAAACTAAACTGGACTGTTAGCTGCAAAAAGGCTTTTGACACTCTGAAAGAAGCAATGTGCTCAGCACCCATTCTAAAAGCCCCTGACTACTCCAAGCAGTTCATAGTGCAGACCGATGCCTCAGAGCTGGGGATAGGAATTGTCCTCTCCCAGATCAATTAGGAAGGCCAATACCAACCTTTTGCTTTTATAAGGAGGAGGCTACTTCCCAGAGAGCAGTGTTGGAGTGCCATTGAGAGGGAGGCCTTTGCTGTGGTTTGGTTCCTGAAGAATCTGAGGCCCTACTTGTTTGTAACTCATTTCCTGGTTCAAACTGACCACAGACCTCTCAGATGGCTAATGCAGATGAAAGGGGAAAATCCAAAACTATTGAGATGGTCCCGCTCCCTACAGGGTATGGACTTTGAAGTGGAACACCGACCAGGGACTGCCCATGCCAATGCAAATGGACTTTCCAGGTTCTTCCACTTAAACAATGTAGACTCCCTAGGGCAAGGTTAGTCTCATCACCTTACATATGGGTGGGGGGGGGTTGTGTGAGAAAGTGGCATCTTTCTTGCCTTGGTATGCCTCCACATTTTACTGCTGATATGCTTTGACTGAGTGTGCCCTGGGTTCCTGTCAACCAGGTACACAGGGCCTGTGTTCCTTCCCTAAAACTGTGTTGAAACTAAAACCCAATTGGCATATCTGGCTACCTATCAGCCCCTAGTAAATGGTACCCTAGGTACCCAGGGCATGGTGACCAGAGAAGACCCCTGAGGACTGCAGCACTTATTGTGCCACCCTTAGGGGCCATGTACCCTGACACCCACACACTGCCTTTGCAGGCTGAGTGGCTAAGTACAGAACTAATCAAAGAGGTGACATGGCACACAACCCTGTGTGCCATGCCCACACACCCACTGCCCTGGCATACTTCAGTCATCCCTCTAACTGGGTGCCCTATGCCAGAGTTGTGGGCACAGGTGCATGAGCCCTGTGTCCCTACAGTACCCAGGGCCATTCCGAGGCACTGTAAGTGCAGTGATGCCATTAAGAGTACATGGTGCTGGGAGGTTGTCATTACGAACTCCACAGCACCATAAAGAGCTCCCCGCTCTCCTGGGCCTGCAACAATGCACATCCTGGGGGAGGTGCTAGATCTCCTCCACCAGGATAGGCAGGGGGAAGCTTCAAAGGCCTCTTTGAGCTTCTCCAGACCATTTGCTGTACCCAACAACTGGCCCCCACCAGTTCTGACCCCCACTCTGGCGGGGAGATTGGTGGAAAAAACTACACCAGGAATGGGGGGTGTCAGCCTATGCCAACCACACCCCTCTGGTGGGGGAGACGAGGTGAAGCACGACCCCGGGCTCCAGCCATCTTAAAGCTGGGGAGCCCTGCCCAATCACAGCTAGGCTCCTGCCTCCTCTCACAGGTGAGGAGCAGGCTAGCGGGTGTACCCACCCCAGGACAGGGACCTATTGGTCCTTGCCCTTGCCCTACCAGTAATGCTCTTAGATTCAGTATTTAGGGGCTCCCTGAACCTTCCATCCTCGGATCCCGATACCAAAAGAAGAAAGAAGATCAAGAAGAAGAAGACCCGCCGTGCAAAGAACAGGACAACAACAACTGACTTGGCCCCAGCCCTACCGGCCTGTCGATCCTGGAACCTGCTCCTGCCTAAATCCCGGTGACCCCTGCGGACAGCAACCTAGGGACACCCAGAAGACCTGCCTGCCTTGACCTTCCTATAGACTGGGACTCCCATCAGCAGAGGCTCTGCTGCAACAACCCCCCTGGTGACAGTCAGGAAGGTCCGGACCAGCCCACTCTGCACCCGCCGAGCCCGGCCCGTGCCCGAGTGATTCAAGACCTCAAGGACGTCCCCCGGCAACTGGGACCCAAAGTCCAGTGCTCAAAGACCCTCCTGGACGAACCAGACGATGGCTGCAGAATCAGAACCAGGGCCCCGCCCCCAACCGCGACCATTTGAGGGTAAGCTTTTCCGACATCCAGACACCCCTGCACCCGGCACCCTACAGCCTCCTGTGCCTCCCTGTGGGGTACCTACCTGTGCTCCAAGATCCCAACTTACCTTTCGACGTGCTGGTAGCCCCTGGAGAGTGTCCGTCCCGAGCCTGCAGCCTTTGTTCTCGTTTTACCTTTTCCATTGGATAACATTGAGCGCCCGACGGCTCAAAAGCACCCTGCATCCAGCCGCCCGAGTACCACTGGCTGTGCCACCTTTGTCCTATCCTGCTTCCCCCTTTGCCCTGAGCAAGTGACCAGGAGCCCAGCTCCCACAGCCATGTGGCCTGCTAGCCAGAAGCCACCAACCAGAGGCCCACCGTCCCCCAATGGATTACATTGGGCCTACCTACCTCTGCACCCAGCCGCCCCTGCACCACTGAGGGTGAACCAACTGTACCTACCTGACCCTTGGGGGACCCCTGAGTCTATGCTCAGAACCACAACTTCACCAGCCGAGTACTCACCAGGAAACCGGTAACTCACTTACCTGCCATTGAATAACATTGACTGGTTTGACTCGAAAAATCTTTTAAGTGTCTACTTTTGAAAACTTTAAATATTCATATAAAATCATCCGAATTTCGAATTCCGAAATACTCACCTGTGATCAGGAGAGGAGGCAGTACTGTACCTTGTAGCCCAGTACTGAAACGCAATAATAATCCCTAGCAGGTCTACTAGTAACTTGTATTTTCTCCATAGGAATCCATTGTCTGCTTTTCTATGAAATTTCTTCTGTCTACTTTTGAAAACTAGAAATGTTCTTTAAAAATCATATGAAATACTGAAACATAATTACTTACATGTTTTGAGTTGAGACCCCAGTGCTGGCCCCAGGAGACCAGTACTGGATTACCAAAGTAACGAGATCGTACTTTACCTGCAACCTGAATTTTCTCCCATTGGATAACATTGCCAGATTTCTGCTGAAAAGTTTCTAAGTGTGAACTTTTAAAATAGCTTTTTATTCCTGAAAAATCACTACAATACCTAAACGTTTTTGCTGAACTGTTTTCAGCTTAGACCCCAGGACTGAACCTATGAGCCAGTCCTGGAAGTACCAAAGTAATCTACAAAGTAATCACCTGTGTTTATAGAAAGAAATCCATTGAGCTCAATGCTAAATTGTGTGTAGAATTGCAACCCCTGTACCTATTGTCTTTACAAAGTTTATTGCCTTTCTGCAAAGTACTCATCTGAGACCTCTCATATTGAGAACAGTATATTCTTGATGCCTGTTGGTTCTAGAAATAAAAGAACTATATCTTTTGATATAAAAAACAATTGGCCTGGAGTTCAGTCATTGAGTGTCTGAAACCTTTTGCTGACTGAGTGTGTACAACAAATGCTTTACACTGTCCTCTAGTACCGCCTTACTGCTCAACCAAGCTACCACTTGAGAGAGTAAGGTCACACCTGGCTTTAACCTCTGGTATACCTCTGGGGTTTGTGGACTCTATACACACTGTACCTTATTCTGATCCAGTATATATAGAGCCACTTTCTCACACTCGGCATCACCCTGGCCTTTACACAGTGGCCTTCAGGCATTGGGATAGAGCGGGGTGCAAATCGATCGGCCACCTCTTTGATGCGAAGTGTCACCTGATCTTCGAGGACCTCCACGCAGATCTCGCACTGCCAGAGACTGAGCGATATCATTTTCAGCAGATACACCACTTGGTCCTGCATGTCTCGATTTGCCAGGGGGCACAAAGGCCACTTACTTTGTACGAGAAATGGTTCCACACTAAATAGTCAAGCAAACGTCTCATCACTGAGCTTTACCATCTTCTGTGGTCTCCGGAACAGTCGGTCAAATCTTCAAGGCAGAGGCGCTGGGAGGCAGAACTGGGGTGCACGCTGTCGCAGAAGGAATGGTGGGACATTTATTATTGGGCACGACATTCAGCTCGAAACGTCTCAAGCATAGAACCAGCTGCCAAGATCGTATCATATTGGTATCTCATCCCTCCCATATTACATAGGAGCAACCTCAGCCGCACCTCAGGCTGCTGGAGAAACTGCTGGACCGAGGGCACGCTGACGCATTTGTTATGTGATTGCCAGGCACTCACAGCATACTGGAAACAGATCCTTAATGAAATAGATAAACTCTTCGATACACAAATTCTGTGTTTCCCGGCATACGTCCTCTTGGGCTTGCCCAACGCACTTACATTTGCCCTCAGATTGCGCAGAGGAAGACAAATGGGAATTGTCTTAGGCGCAGTCCTGCAGAATGTACTATCTCACTGGCACGGCCACGGATAGGACCCCTACATTCCAAGGGTGGTTGTATAGGCTGTGGCATGTACTGGGCATGGAACGCATATCCATGTTGCTCAAGGAGATGCGTCACCTTTGTGGAACTTTGGCACCCATTCCTAGCTTTGTTGAACTCAGAGATGCTGGCGCTCACCTACCCCAAATATTTGCGCCAACTGTGCCTCCATGCGCTGCTGCAGGATCTGGCCCAACCCTCATCATCAGGACACATACTGCGGTAGCTCGGATCATTTTTAGGTCTCGTCCTACGCAAGGCCATGCGTTGCATAAGAGGAGACCTAATGCCACCGGCAGAGCTTTTGCAGCAAAGAAGTGCACGAGTTGCATTGTTTGCAATGCAACGCGTGCACATCTTAGCGATTTCCTTTCGGGAGTGCGCAGCACCATATGTTGGTGCCATATGGTTGCACGCTCCTGAAAGGAAATTGCCCATGCCCCCTCCCCCTGCTTGTTTTTGTGTGCATTGGCCGAGCGCGCATGCAACTCCTGCTTCTCTACCTTGCGCGCGGCCAATGCTTGTTCATTTTGTATTTGTTTGCGCAAGGTTGTCCACTGGTAAACGTGAGTGCGGTATTTATATTTGTAACCAGCAGCTTTGGTTCAAGTGAAAGATTTTCATTTGCAACGACTCTGTAGGCCATCCATTAAAAGCCTATAGAAAGCCTTCATGTGAAATGCCGCGAGCCACCATGCTCGGCTGCACATATATTTTGCTAAGTTTCAGAGAAGTGGGTTGCAGCCGGGACATTACACCGCAGAGTAAATTTCAGGCTGTGCATGGTGGTGGGGGACAGCACTGAATCCTCCTAAAAGATGAGCTTGCATTCTTCAATTTCTTGCAGTAATTTGGACTAATATTACGCACCACCACTCTCCGCTGTAGTTGTCACCAGTGCTTAATTTGTAAAATATGAAGTGCAGGTGCTCAAATGTTTGTCGGAGGCCACACCCACTTTTTCTGGCTCCACCCACTCCCTCCACTGGCTCCACCCACTTACTCTATTAGCTCCACCCACATCTTCAAGTGGCACTGCTAAAAGTCAAATATAATACCTGATCTTAACTTCAGAAAGGGAGCCTTCGTAAGGTTTTGATAGGAGGTTCCCCGTAAACCATTTTAAAAAAGATTAAAGCGAACTGTAGTAACCAGCCCGGGCCCGTTTAAAGGTTAGGCACTGGCACTGCGCTGCAGATGCATGTGTATCGGCTTTGGCACTATATTAATTTACAAGAAGGCGGTGACTGGCAGTGGCAGCCAGCAAGAATCAACGGGCCAGGGAGGGGCATGGCACCTGCTGCTTAAAAAACCAGAGAGTACTGAGATCCTTGTTACTCCTTTTCTATCCACCTCAGCCGGACATGTTTTTGAGTGAATTTCCCATATTGACTTTAGATTCATTCCACTACCCTGATGTGTGGCTGTCAGTCCTATTTACAAGGTCATGACTAATCTGTGCAATGTCTTTAAAGACTCTGCCTTCTTGCCTGCCAGCTAGCAACAACACGCTATGATGCTCTTTCTTCTGCCGCCAAAGTCTACATTGGGTCCCTGTTAGGAAACAATGCACTTTTAATGTCTTGTGCATTTATGGGAGGAGGTCCCAGGTCTAGGTCCTAAACACTATTTAATACATTGTTTTTTTATAACAGCCATCTCATAGGTTCTCATAACGAGTGATCCAATTAATTACAATATGTGTGGTAAGTCCTGTTACTAGTCAAATATCACAATTAGGAGGCTGGTGGCTAACACCGAACTTTCATAGCTTTCCCCTCAATACATTTCGGCAGGTAAAACCTGGTGAAATTTGTCCAGTGAAAAAGGCCAGATAGTTTGCAGGGCAGAAAGATGTTGGTGCATTAAGCGTAAAAATTCACGTTATTTCCTATTAATGGGGACAAACTTGTGATTGGGAGTTATTTAGCAAACAATAAATTCTGACCCAGTGGAAGCTAAGATAAAAATGTACCCAAACACTGGGCCACTCTAGGACTCCATATATAGGAAAGCCCTGTCCAAGAGAAATGAGTCAATCCGGTTAAAAGTTTTTGCTGATGCGATGCCCTGGCCATCAAGCTGTTGTTGATTCAATGGGGTGCTGTGATCAGTGGTACCAAAGTCCAAACACATCAGAGAGGTCATACAACAGTAATGCTGCCTCCCCCTGGTCTGCGATCATACAAAAGTGCTCTCTTATATATATCGCGGAGGGATCTAAACCGAGGCTGCAAGTCCTCTAGTAGACCAATGGCTTCCATTCCATGTGTGATGAAACTTGCTTTATTACCACATTGCCCATATTTTTTACAAAACAGGGGATATCTAATATTGTGCTGTAGCGCTGTACTGGGCCTCAATGATGGTTTCTGTAGTAGTGATGACAGTTGTGTCTGCTTCAAGTATTCAGGAACTCTAACCTCCATGAGGAGCAGTTCAAATTCGTGTGATGACAGGAACAGGCTCCTTTAACAAACCATGGCAGTGTGCTGGGTGGAAATCATGGTCTCTGGGATGCCTTCACTTTCCACAAATGTGATGTGATAATAAATCAAAGGGTCGGTCGGACCTTAGGAGAAGGAGATGGGAAAGTCGATGCTGCACAAATAGGGTCAGAGGATCTCAAAAAGGCAGGCACCGCATTCCTCGTCACACTCACATCCCCTTCCCAGAATAATTCTCTCTCTGATGGTAGGCATTATATGAACAAAAAACTTCTGCACAGTATGTGTCAGTACTTCATAGGAGGCATTTGAAGGTTCAAACCCGTCATTGCCTCCCTTAAGTTCTAATCTAATTACAGAGTGTCCACTCCACTGCTAATTTAGATGAGTGATGCCATGCCGGTGTTTTAATAATAGATGAGGAGCCAGCATTTACTCCTCTTATTTTTGTGCCTTGCTTCCACCAGCCCAGCCTAAGGCCAGCTCTTACACCTCACAAATCTGATGCCATTTTTTCTTATCACAGATAGGCCCGTTACTCTCCCTGCACTCTCCCTTACTACTCCATATAATGCCAGTCTTGCACCGACCTTACCTCTTCCAACCCAGTCTCTCCTAGACTCAGCAGCACCTGCAAGGACGTGGGGGTGTCCATCCTCATCAGGTACGAGCCCAAGGGGGTCTTCTTCACCCTTGTCAAGAGCAGGCGAGATAAACACGATGATGTAGGGAGAGGCAGGAGCTGGGGGTCCCCATCCTCACCAGGTATGTACCTAGGCTGGAGGTGGCTGTGCGTGGGGTCACCATCCTGTGATTCTGGACTAATCACTTAATTTCTCTGTGCCTACAAAAAAGGAATGTGTCCTTGTGTAATGTAACTGGTGCTTGTGTAAAGCGCTCTAATACGTTCGGGGCGAGGTCGACGCTATATAAAATTGCCATAAAAGAAACAAGCATTGGCATAGCCAATAGGTCTCACCTTTGGTGCTTAAGTATTTAGTTATGCAGCACAATATCGTTCCTGCAACAACATCAACTGTTACATGGATAAACACTTAAGTTCCCAAAGGCGAGACCTATTGGCTATGCCAATGCTTGGTTTTTTTCTGTTTTTCCCTCGGGCGGGTGTAGGGGAGACTCACAGGCCAGGAGTGGGGGGAGGGATTCTGGGAGGGGACTTGGCGGAGGGTGGGAAGAGGTGGGGGGATTTGGGTTCTGCTTCTGTTCTTGCCTTATTGTCTTGCATGATTTGCTTGGCTCTTTGCGGATGGCATTGTATTGTTTTGTTGCATCTCTGTTTTATACTAATAAAAAGATGTAAACACAAACAGTTCCTCCTTTTTTATGTTTTTCTCTCTCCTGACTCCTGTCGCAAAGTCTTATTCACTTTCGTCTTTTCCCTTTCCCTGCCACTATTTGCTCTTCCTCTCTTTAACTCTAGTTAGTAGCAGGCAGTAAATTAATCTATTGTACACAGCATTCTAAATTCTTGGTGCAGCGTTTGAGTGGGCCCTTCCGGTAGTCTCCTGCCTGCAACCCCAGCCGGCTGCAGGAATCCGTACGTGCAGCCTGTTGTTCTGAAAGTCTACAAGCTCCAGGGGCCTCCAGATTTACAACCAGCCCTGCATGTGGTTAGCACAAGCTGTAACCAAACCGGTGTTCGGTATTGATGCTCGAGGCTAGCCATCACACCTGAATCCGTGCGGAAGCCACGTCTTGCAACACGCATGTAGCTTTCAAAGGGTGAGCTCTTATATTCTACTGCACTGTCTCCTCAAAAGAACTCTGACGTTAAACACGAGCACCTGGATGGGCAAATGTGCCCACCCCAATTCTCCAAAGTGTTGGCCACTGGGCCTTTTTCAATAACCTCTCATGGAGTTAATATCCTTCATGATGTCATGCACACCTATCGTGGTTAAATCACGGGGTAAGATCAGGGTTTGTAAATGTGCATAAGAGCACCCAATGTTGTTATAAATTTTAGCTTCTTCCGAATGTGATCAGATAATTATTCAGTTGAGATTGGTGTGGTGTCTGCCATGTCTGTGGTGTCAGCCCTAGCAAATTACGACTCATTTGAGAGCAGAATGTCTTCCCATTGCATTCTCAGACACTCATTTGGGTTTTCAGGCAAGCTAGAGATGCTGAGAACCAAAATGCTGGTTTGTGTCTGGATTTGAAAGAAATGGGCTAATTCATTTATAAATTAGGTGATGCACTTACAAATGTGTTTGAGTAACAGTTTCCATTTTATTTTTTCACAATGCTCACTTACAGAAAGTGAGTAATAGATGCCCGGACACCCGGTCAGCCATACCTGCATAGTGTGAAATATGCATTTATCACCAGTTACCTGACTGAAAAATTGACTGTGACTATACTGCTCTGCCAGTGCCCCTCTGAAACTGGACTGCATCCATGCGTTAATCTGACCGGAACACCCCCTGCTACTGACTGATAGGACCACCGTCTCTACCAATGCACCTCTATTATGACCAAACCTACTGATAGGTCCACAAGTCTCTGCCAGAGCATCTCAATCCCTATCTGCAGTTGCACCTTCCACCAAGTGATGGGATCAAACCACAGGGCTGTACCAGTGCATATCTTTGCATCATTTTGCCCCTATGCAATTAATACAAGCACCTACAATCAGGCATCCTGTCACTCTACGCGGACAGTTCTTTTTTAAAAAAATGTGAATGTATTTATTTTTTTGTCCTCATGTGCCTCGTTCACACCTTTCCACTTGCATTTTCCAATGGAGTGCCCAAATCTCTTTGCTGAAGAAGGAGTGAAAGAGGGTTCACATGATGCCACCCTTGGATTGTGACAGCCTCTTTTTTTCCAAACACACAATTTCTGCGAGCAGCCCTGCTCCATTAGAAAGAGGTGCCAGCCGAGGCGGAGAAAGACTTAATCTGGTCTAGAATTCTTACTTGTTGCTCACACCATCGTAGGGCAGTTCTTGTAACTGCAGGTCACGTGATGGCTTAGCTCTGCGCCTTGATGGTTTTTGGAGTGCTGAGATGACAGAGTGAGCTTCCTTTCCATTGGCTCTACCTGACTCTCTAAGTAATGAGCATGCTGTATAAAGTTCTCCATAAAAAGACACACAATGGTGTTCTTTGCTGTATTAAGGTGGGGAGGGCATATTTTTATCAAGTGCATTAATGTATGGCCATTTACTTCATGTACTATGTACTTTTAAAAGTATCATTTATAGGCGTTTGTGTACCATGGAAGTCAGCCCTCTACAGCACACCACATAATTAATCTCCAATACATATCACTCCACAACACAAAATACCATTCCACATATCACTCAAAAACACAAAATCCGACTCCACTTAACTCCAGTACACTCAATCCCACATAATTACTATCCACATAATTCCAAAGCACACCATGTCACATAATTCCAATACACAAATTCACTTCACACCATGCCACATAATTACACAACTAACTAATCCAACCTATATAATTTCACAGCACACCACATATATACACTCCATAACACATAAGTAAGAACATTGCAATTTACTTTGCCAATAGATCCAAAACCAACAAATGTGAGACCTATTGCCTTTTCAATGCTTGTCAGACTTTCTCTTCCTACGCTGTTCTGTTTTTTTGTGTTTTTCCCATTCTGGTCCCGGTAAACATCAGATGCAGAAAAATAAGCGCTGGTCCCCAAAATAGGGTACTAGTTGCCCCCACGGGCAACCACTGGCTCAAATTAAACACTGCCCTTGTCCCTCTCGCACAAGGGATTGTTTCCTTCTTGCTGCTGTAGCACTGCAGACATTAGATAAGGGTTGTAGACCCAAACAAAGACTAAACATGTCCCAATTATTTCATGAAAAAATCCCAATCACCCTCCTAGTAATAAAGTAGCACCCTAGTTCAAGCAAGAGCACCCACAGTCATCAAAACATTTTCTACATGTTCCTGTCAATGGGCTTAGCTCACTCTGGTACCTTGTGCTCTAAGATCATTAAATCATCTCACAATCTTAGAATGTTTACTTAACTGGACCACCCTCTTTGCAGTACCTCTTAGGATATTGATGTGGAAAGCTCAGCTACTTTGTCAATTGAAGGAACAGACCACTTTTCTTATGCGATGTGAGCTGAATGAAAGTTGCAGATGATGGTGACACTTAAGAGCCTCGTGAGACTGTCATTGCTGAACCTACCCTGACTGCAAATATTGTGATGTTATGCAAAGCCAGGGAACAGCCATTAAAGAGCCCAAAAGTCTGGCTTTCCTGTGCTTGATTGGGGCCTGAAGTCCCACCCCTTCTCCTCCAGGCCTAAAGTATGCCTGAGGTATGATTTGAGCTTGTGGCATTCCTTAACCAGTCCACAACCATCACTCTAGAGTCCCGTCTCCTCATCCCTTGAGGGCAGTGTCACGCCCAGCCGTTATGGGGCAAGGCTGCATTGCCTTCCCTCTACCTGACTGGTGCCTAAGGCTTGAGTCCTTTTACAAATACATTGCTGAGAGGTTTAGGGTAGAGGCAGAGATGCCTCCGTGAGCTAAGAGTGTCTGAAGCAGTTCTGAGGATGTGATCGCCCTGATGGATATAGGGACACTTTTACAGATCCTGGGTGCAAAGGTGGAAAAGACCTGGGGTTTTTTTTTGAGGGGGGGGGGGAGTTTTATATAACACGAACTCGACCCGAAGATATCAGAGCGCTTTACATGAGCACCAGTTGCATTACAGACGGACACATTCATTTTTGGTAGCCACGGGGAGATGAAGTGATTTGCCCAGAATCACTGGATGTCCACTGACCTCAGCTTCGAGGTCGACCGCTCCGGCCTTTAAGCCACACCATGGCCTGTTGGATGAATATATCACAGTACGAAACATTTAGATTTATAAACATGAAATTACTTTTTAAACACCTGTAGTGACTCTCATCCTTCACGATTGTGCTATTTTATTTGTTTTTTTTTCTTTTCATCCTGATACAGAGCATTGAATGGCATAAAATAAATGCTATATTCACATCATCCCGTAACTACTAAATGCATTACCATATAAAGCACCCTGAGCCGCCCTGCAAAAAGTTACTGCCATGAAATGAAAAGTCCTGCTATTCAGAGCCGTGCAAACGCTGTTATTAATGGCGTATTAAATAGATTTTACACTGAGTCTCAACTTAGCACCCACAATGCTCCCTTTCTCTGAGTTTATTCTTAGCCCCCACAATGCTGCTCTTCTCAGAGCTGGCCCTATGTGTTCTAGAACTCGACTTTAAATAAATTAAAGTTACATGAGAGGGAACCAGGTGAATCACATGCTTTGTTGCAAGATGGCCCAGTAAAAAATTGCACTTCATCAGTATGAAACTCAGCTTTCATCCTCCTGTCCTTTGTAAACTGTACTATAAAACTTGATAATGTTATCACCAGTGCGAATGAAACAGCAAACCTGTGGTAGCTGGCTCTATTTTTTTCTTAAAGCCCGCATTAAATATTGGGTCATTCATTTCAATAATGACCAGTCATTAACACCGCAGAGGATAATAGCTTGGCTCGCGACCCTCTGGTCACTTCTTGTAGCCTTCACTAAAAGCTCGTTCCCCCAAAAGCCAATTTGCTCCTTCATCGCAAAGGTATTCATAATACCATAAAAACATAACCGAATCCACATTATATCACTTTTCCCAGATTGATTGCACTGAATTTCTTTGCAGCCAACGTATCTGCTGTGTTTTTGAACGTTGCCTCCTTGGGCTGTTTCACATTGCGTTTTTGAAGCATCGCCAGGGTTTCTGACCCCATGGCTCGCCCCAATCAGGCTGCACAAATGTAACAATGAGGCTGGAAGAGAGGGAGCCTCCTACTGCCAAAAGGCGGGAACTTAATGAGTATCACATTTAGTGGAACATTTCGGGGTTCAACACCAGATTGCTTAGCTTTGTGCCAGGGGGCAGGTCTAAAGATATGCATTTTCCAATTCTGTGACTCTTTATCAGAAATTTCACGTTGTCCTCAAACTTGTAATCGAAAGTGGAAGATAACAGAGAACACTTGAATGGCACGTGCTTGGAAAACACGCAGACTGCGGTCTGCAAATTGGGGATATTAAGTTGCTGCGATAAGAATGCCCCAACGACTCGAAGGAAATGTTGTTGGAGACTGCGTGTCCTCACTCATGGCAGCGCTCTCTTTCTGGGTGACTTTTCCAAAGATACCTGCTGGACCCAGAGTTATGCTAAGCAGATGTCCCCACAAGGCAGGAAGCAACACACGTTGACACCAGAGCTGCACCAGATTCATTAAAACCGGTCTACGCTTTCCAAATCAGCTTCACTGTGCTTTGATGTGCAATGCAAGACACGAGGCCAAGTTCCTCCCGCCTTTTGCTCATTTGGGCTGTGCCATTGTGCTGAAATGACCAGCAGTTATTCCATAAAGAGAGGATGCTAGACAGACCTGACTACGTTTTTTGTAGTTTGAAAAACAACGATTTCCCTAAGGTTTTGCTTGGTTTTTATAGGCTCGGCATTAGCAAAAACACGTGCCAAAATGAGTTATGTGGCACTAAAACCCCTGTGGAAAATACAAACAGGCTGTAAAGCATATTTCAACTCCCTCGGCGTCATTTGTGGCGGATAAACAGTCACGTATGAGCAAAAGGTTCACTGCCTGCCACTCGTCTACGGTCCAAGCTCGCTGCTGGTGCCACACAGGCCAGGTCAACAAGAGCTCGGAATCTTTATTTGTTTTCCAAAAATAAAGGACTCGGCCTCCAACAACAAAAGATTTCTGGATTTCAAGTTTCAAGCTTTGGTTGTTTTGATATTTTCAGAGGCTCTTCTGGACTATATGGGTCACCTTCAGGACTCTGACGTACTTACTCTGCGCCTACTCTGTAGAGTAACAATGGTTTAGCAACAGTGGCATTCATTTATTTGGAGGTTTCTATGAAATGCCTCATGTTGCCTGTTGGCCACTAATGGATGCCAGCTTAGACAGATGAGCGTCTTCTATCTACCAGCAGATGTTAGAGCCCTATTGAACGTCACTAAAGTACCATTACAGGGTATTAGTAAAGTAGCTTCTTCAACTGGAGTTAGGTGAGTTATGCTTGCAAGGGGTCTCGAAGCATTCTAGAGACTGGGGCCCTGGACACCAAATGATCTGCACCTCTGCTCCTGATGTTTGTTGGTAAACCAGGAGAAAGCTGCACAACTTTTGGATGTAGCCCCAACTTTGTATCAGTAGGCATTGTGGATCTTGTAAAGAGAGCTTCATGTGATTGCCAGATCCACTGGGGGCACATGGAGTGCTTTCTGGCAAGGTTTCACTACGTCTGAAGGTTTAGGTGCAATCGCCTGGTTTTGTAGCCTTTTGCAATCTGTACAAGACATGTTTTCGAAGTAGAGCCCCATGCAGTAGTCCATTTGTACAATCACTAGTGCCAATGTCACCTTGTTTCCGTGTCTGATTTGCAGGAGACGGATGACCTTTATCGTAGAAAGGTTTCTGTTTTTATTCCTTTCATTCTGAGAAAGTATTCTTTCATCCAGCGCTGTGTTATCTAAGCATTCTATAATACTGGTCTTTATCTAATTTCTTCTTGAGTCAGATGTAAATGTGCAATTATTTAACAGTCATTCAAGTTCATTGCCTGCACACGGATACTTAAAATAATAATCCCTGAGATAGTATGCCTAAAAGCCGGAGAAACTCCAGAATGATCCTATTTGCCAACATTTACAGTTCACAACCACCAAACGTATTTCCATGATGTCAATGTGCTATTATGAGACAAACTCACCAGGTCATCCCAGGTCAATGCAGTGATGGAGCAAGGATTCGCACATGAAGCGACTTGCTTGTGTTCATGAACCCCGAATAATGTTAATAAAGTAACCAACATGTTTGTTTTACTAATTTTGCACATTTTACATCAAAATCGGGTGTCCGAGAGAAGCTTGCGTATGTGTTTTTACTAACCATAATACGCTTGCAATTAAGATGGCTGCTGCTATGCGAGGATTTCTACTGTGCATGCGTCTGTCATACTCATGTGAAATGACGTATTCTTTGCTTTGGAGGAAATATCTCGCATCTGCGCACTAGTGCTAAAATGGCTCTCCTGTGTTCTCACATGCGAGACGCTTGCACTGCTGCTTTTGCTAAGCTGTTCGTTCTGCCTAATCCTAATGTTATGGTTAAAATTAAGATAATGGTATAGAGTAGAAATGCATGGTATACTGTGTATTCATTTATTCTGTGTTCTAAAACTGTTTCTTTTCCATTTCATGTTACACTTTGAAAACTGGCCTGGCTTGTACCGCTGTACTCCATCTTTGTTGAAACGGAGGCTGCGCGAAAGTCTCAAGTCTTTGGAACAGTGACCTTTGGACTACAGCCAAGGAGCTGACTGACTTAAGATGCTCCTGGGAACGTGCATTTATGAACTCAGAATTATACAATGTTATAACAATGTATTGGTCAATAGAACATCCATTGTTGGGTGGAATAAAACGTCATGAGAACCTGAATTTGATGGGCGCGAACGTAAATTTGCATATGACACAGCATAAGCCTAAAATTTAGTATGGTGTGACGACCTCTCCTCCTCTTTTGTCCAATCGAAATTAGGGATCCTTACACTTGCAACATTCGGGGGTGGTACACGGACCTGAAAAACAGTATAACTAGGGTAGGCTTAGTTAGTTAATTTGTCCGACTTGTCTGAATAGCTGACCTGTCACTGACCCAACGCACTCAATAGGTGGCCAAGAGCAGAGGGCTGCGGAGCACTCTGCCGAAAGATTCGCTAACCCAATCGGGGTTCCGGGAAGCTGAGATGCTGGCGAAGCACTTTGTCCGTGAATTTGATAACCCAATCGGGGTTCTGGCTATTAGCTGCAGAGAGGGAGTAGCGCAGGCGTTGCAACTGAACTGCAGGTGCTGGTCTTAACCTTTGGTGGTCCTGTCCTGATCCAAATTTGGTTTATCTTGTCCTGCTTCTAATCTGCACCTGCTGGCCTACTGGCGACTTCATCCTTCTTTGGGGTTTTCTGTCCTTAACTGACCCGTGGCCATGGTTGGTCTTCACACCATTCTAGGTAAATATAAATCTGTGTGGGTTCGTCATTACATATGTTTTTCTCTCTTTAACTCATTTTCGTTAAACACTTTGATTGCACATGTTACTTTTTCTCTTACCCATTCCCTGTAGTAAATGATCAATTGTTTTCTGATTTAATAGAATGTTCCACTTTTCTTACCTTCCTTATAGTTGAATGCTAAATCGTTTACATGATTGCGTAATAGGTTTACTTTTCACCCTCCCTTTAAAGTGCTCAAGTTTAGTAATTCGATATGATAGTGTGTTCCATTTTCTTACCTTCCCTATAGCTATATGGTCAAATTGGGTTTTTCGTGATTGTATGTTATGTTCCCTCTTCTTACCCACCCTTTTGGAAATTGTTTAAAGCTATATTATTAGAATGCTCCTTTTCTTTACCCACCTTTAGGGAATTTGTGTAACTGTTTTTATAAATTAGCATGTTCCTTGTTTTAACTTCCCTTTAAGAAATTACTAAATGATTGGCATAACATATCTTTTGCATAGTTATACATTATTTCTAATACTCGTTATTGACAGTCTTATCGCTTTCAATCTTTGGATCATGACCATTTATGAAATTTAGATAAAGAGTTTAAAACGTTCCTGAGTCTGTGGTTATTATATGAGTGCAAATGTTATTTTAGCTATTATTCTAACTCCCTGATCCAATAGGTTTATAGGTACCAGCAACAAGTATTGGTAAGTCATTGGTATAGGACCTAGTAAATAAAATAGACTGGTAGTAGAGCGAAGGTTTCCTGGTTAAGTAAATGTGTAATTGATTATGGGCCCAGACGAGTATGGTAAAATTATAGTCGGGGGACCTGCGTGCTCTATCAGTATATTTCTTTGGTAGCAGAGGAAAGGTTAGGGTTTAGTTAAAATAGGTAGCTAGTTAATTGGTTATCATTATGATTGATCGATCAAATATAATATTAATTGAAATATTTTGAAATGTTATTGATTCTGTTGATGCTGTATGCATTTTATGTATTATTCTCCTGCTTCTCTATCATATGTATGATATGCAAGATTTTCAAATGGCTCCCCCCAGCACCCCAGATGCACCATCACATAATCTCTCATTATGAACAGATTGGAATACGGCAACGCTCTCTATTCTGGAATATCCACCCACCTCCTCCACAGACTCCAGACTACCCAGAACTCCACTGCCAGACTCATCCTTGACCCTCCAAGACATACCCACATCACACCACACCTCAGAGAGCTCCACTGGTGCACAGTACAGAAACACTCTCACTTCAAACTCTTGACACACGTTTTCAAGGCTCTAAGCAACACCAGTCCCACATACCTTAACCACTGCATGAACTTCCATCAACTTACCAGACCACTCCAATCTACAGCACTCTTCATAACACACATTCTCCACATCCTCAGAAGCAGAACTGGAGGACGCTCCTTCTCGTACATCACAGCCACATCTTGGAACAACCTCCCACTACATCAGGACCTCTATCTCACTCTTTTGAGTTCTGGAAGAAGCTCAAGACCTGTTTCGTCTGATTTATTCCATGTAAATCAAAGAATAGTCATGTTTAGCCTGCCCCCTGAGTCAGACTTCCAACTTCTGCGCCTGCACAACACCAGATACCATTGTGGGTGATAAACCACACTTTAGAAATTCTCATAACATAACTTTCAGCTCCAAATGGCCTCATACCAACCTGATGGCATTATGTAAAAAACACAAATAAAAAATACACTGAAAAAAGTTGATGCATGAGGCAGGCACAGTGTAGGAGCAGTGTGTATATATTCACCCTAAATAAAATAAAGCGGTGACAGCACCAATAAAACAGCAATTCATTGTATAACAGGAATTTATTTTGGAGCCCACAGATTGAATTGATGTGTGTTCTGTATGTGGATTAGGTGACCTTATTTGACAGATGTATATATTTATTTCAAATGTTTGACTTAAGCATAGTGACCAAAACAATATAGTGTAAAAAGGTTTATGAAGAGTTGTGATACCCATTTATGGGTCACTGATTTATTTTCCCTAGACAAATACAATTCTGAATTTGGCTTTCTGAATTTGAAGAAGCCCTCAAGTAATTGTAAATCTTCAGGCACCAGACATTTCCTTGGCCTGTGAAGGGTCATAGTTCCAAAACTCCAGTGCCTAATGTAGTTGTCATGTACAACGGTACAGGTATTTCCTTGACCACATGCAGTCCTGCTAAGTGGTTTAACAGGAACATGCTGGTTCTTTTTATAAACTGATAACAGGCTCCTATTTCGAACTAGTCAATTATTTCAGTTTTCTTTTGGAAAACACATTAATTTCTGGGAACAAGAGTGTTCCCAAATTGTTGGTCTTGTACAGCATGTCACCATGTTTGTTACATTAGAATAAACTGAAAACGTTAGTATTTTAATTATTACTGTTTGGAATCTGAAATTATTTCTTTCTTTAATTGAATGTAGCTCAGCAATACTGAATAAACTGGCTTTTATTGCTTGTGACTATGTGGAGATGCCTATATGTCTGCCATACATTTTACTGCATGTCCATCAGCAGAACTGCTAGTGGTGTACATCAAGCCTAATGTGTAATGCACTGTCTGGTGGTTGTTTGTACACCGACCACCTAGATATGCCAATAGTGTTTTTTGTGATTTTATGTATGAATGGAATGTTCATTTAAGGCCAATATCTCCTTCCTCGTTGAATCCCTTAACTTGTTGTGAATCTCTCGAAGTGTTGTTTCTCCCACCCTCCATAGTGGTCATACTCAGTATTTCTTTTTGTTTGATAGTTTTGACACTGACACCCAGAATATTCAGTTTTCTTGGGCTGACCATGTGTTTCCCTAATTTCTGTATAGGCCAGAAGGCTATTTCCTGAGCTAAACTGGAGTATACGCTTTGACCAAGACTCCCATCGGCTATTGTGGCTTTCAAACTTTTACTCCGTCTGTTACCCTGCACGTTGTTCTTAGGATTCATGTTGTCAACAGCTGGTTCCTCAGCGCTGGGGATGAAGTTATTCCTCTTACTCTCCAAATTACCATACAAACAGGACCACAACCCCCTGCTTCAGCATGTACCTGGGTGCTCCAAATCTGAATCCAAAAGTGCTGAGCACCAGTGATGCAGAAATGATATCACCCTCAAATCTTTACCTTCGAAATTCCTGCTTTGTGAAAGCTGTGTAACACCCTTAGCTAATAAAACCAAGTAAAACATGTCAATTCTTTTTTTTAAGATTGCTAACTATCTATGTTACCTGTTGTGCAGAATAATCTCAAATGCTTCTTCGTTGAAGTTGCCTGGAGACCTTTTGCACTGTTTTGTCAGACAACATTGTTTCTGTTAGCTCATGCTGTCAAATTAAGGGCCAGATGTATCAAAGGGTTTTGCCCATTCTGTTTCTATGGGTAAATGTGTTGATACATATGGCCCGTGTTTTATTGATGAGGGTTTCCCCTCTGAAAATAGTATGAACATTGATGACTTTTAGTGGTTGCCCCTGATGATGTGTTTTAAATTGTTGAAGCAAATATTATTCATTAACAAAATGAATGCATTCATAATGCGCACAGCTTATGTTTATGAAAAATATATTAAGTGCAAATTTGTAGTGGGTACTCACACTTAATGGTTATAGGCTTGAGAAATAAATACAAGTGCTGATTTAAGTTAGCCTAACTATCGATGCCATTAACAGAAAATAATTCATTAATACTGAAAGGCCAGTTTTCCACATTGCATAGCTGGGTGAACATGATATATATTTTTCTATCTGTTACAGATGTATTTTTTCAGAAGCCTTCTATTAGCTAGTGAAGAGGCATTTGCTTTGTATTAGACCATTGATAGTGAATTCTCACCGGAAGAATAGGAGTGAATAGGAAGAATGAGTCATGAGAAAAACAGTTTGGGACACAAAACATAAACAAAATAGGAAGTTTGCCTAATACCTAGATGTTGCTGCATTTCTTTTTTTTAAATTTTTTAAAATATTTTTATTGGTATTTTCACAATACAGTATATATGACGAGTGACATGAATAGACAGTTCGTGGATATTTTCGATGGGGCTCACGTCCATTATTCTAGGCTTAGGTTGCTGTTGTTTTAAGGTTTGCAGCATTACTTGTCGGTGCTCGATTGCCCCTCTGCCTCATAGACATTTAACATAAAACTTAGAGGTAGTTATTTCTATTGGAGGAATCAGGAGAAGAAAGAAAATAGTCTTGCAAAGTAGAATATTGTGTTTATATTAGTGCATGTTCCTAGCATAGAGTGGGATTCCTATCCCCACACCGACTAGAGGCTCAACAATGAGTTTCTTGCACTTCTCTATATCAGAGGTTATCAAGATTATTTCTTTGAAGTGTACTGATTTAGGGCTGAGAATACTTTCAAACTTAATATGCAAAGGCTTTATGCCTGTGCATTGATTCGCTCATCAGAGCTCTTTATGGGGATGGGTATTTGAACGGACACCGTTTTCTCACAATTATTCCAATTTAATCTAAAATAGGGAGAGTTCCTTTATGGATCACACTTGCTGTATTATTACCAAACTAACTGTCATTTTAACCAATATGGTATTCTATTTTATAATCAAATATCGAAATGACGGATTATATCAACTTTTAAATGCTGAAATCTGAATATTAATACTAAGTTAATAAATAATGAAAAACGAAGGATTTGAAAATAAAACCCTTTAACTCACACTAATTCTCTTTATTGACTGAACTAAAAGTTTACTAATTGATGTTATGTATTTATGTGGATGACAGCTCCTTATTTCTCCTTGTCGACAAACAAAGGTCCATATGACCTTGCAGGGGTTATTTAATTATTACATTGGAAGATTAAAATATAGAAATCCCCGCTTCCTCAAGTGGTAGTGAGGAGGCGGTTAAAGTCACTAGAGAAAGGAGCCAAAATATTTTGCCCCAGTTTAGAATTGACCATGTCTTCACAGTTTTTAAGGTGTTGCAGTGGTGGAGGTGTGAGTATAAATAGGGCTATGCATCGCAATTGTCTAATTAAGAATTTTCCATTGTGTTGAAGTATGTATTTTGAGTTTGGTAAATGTCAATAGAATAGTTGTGTTTATCCTATGCTGGTGAGCAGTTGACGTTGTTATCGGACTTGAAGCATTCCAAGATCCTGGGACAAATATGTTGATATTAAGTTGTAATGTTCTTCGTCTGCTAAGGTGATTTTCTTGCACATTCATGAGGTACCATCGACTTCATAATTGAAGTAGGGACTAAAATAATTTGCTGTGAGTGTACTAATATCTATTGATGTTAGTAGAAGCTGTTGCACAAAGGGGAAGCTATATCAGTCAGGGTGATATCCTGGTGGTCGAGATTTCATTCATGTTTAGGAAAGTCAGAGGGTGTTAAAACCTTATTTCCGTTTGATTTTTGTACGAATTAATTTTCAGTGGAGCAGCCAAATGCTATTTATTTATTGTGCTTGGTTAGAGTTGTAGTGTTTTGTGTATGAGGAAATTGTAAAAGAGGGTGAACTGCTTCAAGGAATAAAGAATTACACCAGTGTGTGCCGTGCTTGAATAGGTCAGTTGGTGTGGAGAGTCGCTCTGAGATTGGTTGGCAAGTCATCAAATAATAATCTGTGATAGGCTTGTGAAGAGAAAAATTGTGACAGGATTGCAGGAGTAGATTGATGTATACGGAATTGAGAATTGAACAAAAATATTGACATTTTCTGAATTTGATTGTTGTTCATTTATAGTTGAATTTTGTTATTATGAAATGTATTAAGGCTCTTAGAGATTTTATGAGGGGTGGTGTACAAGTCCCAATTTGGGAGGGTGAAGAGGCACTACTGGAAGATATGCCAACCCATTATGTGGCAAAAAACGTAGAGCTCCATACATGTTTGTGGCTTCATCAGTGGTGCAGAATCTCTGAAATAGAGGGACCATTCCAATTTCCACAATATGGTTCTTTTGTTTTAAAAATGATTAAACATTTAAGAGAAAAATTCCAGGTAATGAAGCCACCTCCTACACCTACACAATATGAAGCTTTAAATGATTGGGGTGAGCAGCGAATACTAAAGAGAAATAAAAGTACCAGAACAGAGCAAAAAAAGCAATGTGAAATTACGCAGATGCTCAAAGAATGAAGAACAGCAGAGGTGGAGGAAATGTGTAGTTGAGGGAGCTAGAATGTATTCAGCAATAACTACTGAAAAGTCTTAAAATAATTAGGAACAGGAAAATGATCATGAGGAAGCTGCAAGAAAAACTGACACTGATAGTGAATCATGGATCGAGATTTTAGATGCTTTGTTGTCCTTAAGTCCACCTCCATATGTAGCTCCTGGAAGAAGTATAGATGGTACTATATACACTAGTGCTACAGTGGCTACACACTCTGTTGACCCAAATATTCTTTTTAACTAACTGCAATTTATGGGACTTCACGTCCCACAATGCACCAGTTCAGTCTTGCACATATAGCAAACAGGAAATAGTGGCAATCATCTTTATTGAGAGAAAGACGACCCCAGCAGTACCGAGCAGCGGCTAAAGCAGCAGGTAACCGTCCATTCGGCACTAGTAAGCGTTCACTTAGCGCCCATCTAAATCACAACATACCGCTAAGGTCGTTTTGTGCTTTCCTCTAGGATGGTGATAGTAACAACCCGTTTTACGTGAAAATAAGAAAACGTAAGAAGGTAGACTACCTCAATTGTTTCTATCTTTCCACCAAGTGTGACACATTGGTTGCACGTCGCTAAGTTATTGATGCTAATCTCCTCCGCATCACAGATTTGATCCCGATGGTCACGCCGCTACAAATTGATCCCGCCGCAATCCGGCATTATTTAAAGAATAAGGTACGCTTCCACCTTTCACTTTTAATTTGTTTTAGCCACTAGCGAAATGAATTGATCTACAATGCAACTTAAACATACTCATAAAATCTCTCTAGGCATCCCTGTTTGGCCAAGCTATTTATCAAAAAGGACCTCCACAAGACCCCTTCCGAAGTTCTATTCTGAACAAACTTGGTATGTAGCGCAGAACGTTTTATAGCTACCAAATGGTAATAAGGAGCCCACATGCTAGATCAAGTAAAACAATGTTTTTGTATCTTACAGATACAAGATATATACAGCCCTGATGACAGACCAGTGACTTTACGCCTGGTCTTGAAACGCGTCGGCAGTGTTGTTTGGGAGATATAAACCATCATTGTTTAAAAAAAAACACTAGGACCGGCTGGTCCAGTATTCAAACACATATAAGTCATTGAGCGACTTATACTTTTCCTCCCAACTTTAGTTTCTCTCATTTATTGTTCGCAATATTTGTTGTTTGTGATAAAATTATTATCATTTTTGTAATAATTGTTTTGTAAAATGTTTGATGTGAAAACGGTCTCTAATGTGTGTGATAACGGTTTCTAATGTGTAAATAATGTTTGCCTTCAATGTTTGTAGAAAGTTTATTTAGTCTTGTAAATATTTGAATTTATTGTCTTTTTTCTGCAATGAATTTTTTGAAAATATGAAAAAAATATAAAATAATTGACACAAAGTAATGTTGTCTAGGTAAGCGACAATAAATTGGTTTCTTACCCTTTACAAAAAACGTATTGAGTAATTGTGGTGTGGGCACTGTGTGTTGTTTACCAAAGAATGAAGAACAGCAGAGGTGGAGGAAATGTGTAGTTGAGGGAGCTAGAATGTATTCAGCAATAACTACTGAAAAGTCTAAAAATAATTAGGAACAGGGAAATGATCATGAGGAACCTGCAAGAAAAACTGACACTGATAGTGAATCATGGATCGAAATTTTAGATGCTTTGTTGTCCTTAAGTCCACCTCCATATGTAGCGCCTGCAAGAAGTATAGATGGTACTATATACACTAGTGCTACAGTGGCTACACACTCTGTTGACCCAAATATGACTCAGACTATGACCTCTGATTGCAACTGAACCTGCTGAAATAGCCCCTCCTGTCATAGTTCCATGTGTTGATGCTTTTATTGTGAATGTTCCTGCTCCAGTGTCACAAGTTGTAACAGCTCAGACATTGTGCCTATTGCAACTGCATTAATAAATATTATATTACACCCCACTGTTCTAGGTGTGGTAGAAGGAGTAGCTGCCACAGGGTTCGTCCTGACATCACAAAACTCACTGAGTATTGCCTGGACAAAACGACAAAATGTTCAATCATTGCGAGAAGGGAAAATAATTGTTTTTACGACACCAATTGCACAGAGAGAGACAGGACTATTTGACAATGGAATTTTTCTCTCGTGGTTTGAAGAACCTTCAGAGAATAAAAGGATGGGAGAAATAGCGATACCATCTACTAGTCAGGAAAGAATGGGATCCTTAGATGTACCAAAACGTAGGGTGGAATTAGAGGAAAATATTAGAGGATCAGAACACTTCAACATGCAAATGTGAAGTGCACCGCGAAATTAGTATTCCACAGAGAGTTAGTCCATCATTTCCATATTGAGTCCAAAGTAATCTTTATTTTTCATAGGAACAACACAGAACAGCCAACGCGTTTCGTCCACTACATGTGGACTTCATCGGGGCATAATTTTTGTCATTTTAAGCCCTCAAGCATGTCAGAAATCATCAAGTAGGACAATATAGATTCCCCATTTGGCATATCCTTCTCTCAATCCCATATATTTAGGGATAAACAAGGCTCATCAAGAACCCTGAATATGTAGAAGGAAGGCACCTCGATACACACCATATCTCCCCTCACAGCTTGGCGTCTCTCCGTGAGTTCACTAACTCTCTGTGGAATTTTGATTGTGTGGTGCACTTCACAATAACATGTTGAACTGTTCGGATCATCTGACCGCTCCTTGGAAACAGTAGGTGCACTGGATGTGCACACAGCATTGCTTTTTAAACTGTACATTTGGACTCTTTTTTGGGATTTAGGACGAGGTGCCATGGCTATACAGGCTCACTGTTTCATTGTTTTGTGTATATATAAAAATATTGGAGGATGTCTAAACATTTCACACTTAAATCAGTATCAGGAAAATTAATTGATATATCTGAGTAAGGAGATCACAAGACGTGTGGTTGCCGTCCATGATATGATAAAAAGGATTTACATAGCGCTTGTTCACCAACTGTGTCTTGGCACTGGCCAACGGTTTCTTGTCCATGATAAATTAACTGTACTGGATCTTACTAAGATTGTTACTTTACATTAAAGCTTCCTGGTACAGTAAGATGTGGAAGTTATTGTGACAATGCTGTCTTCAGGGATGAGAGTACATATTGCGTAATTAGTCATTTGAATCTGCAAATGGAGCGATTTTGTAAGTTGAGAAAGCAGGTGGGAAAAGAAACAGAAATAAAAATAAACAATCAGATGCTACAGAAGCAAATGGTTATCCACCACCAGCATCCCAGAAGAAGCTTTAACTTTCCCTAATAGGAATATATCAGGTATTGAATATGTTCATGCACCATGGAGTAAAGGTAGTCTTGCAACATCCACAGACTTGAATACACTTTTTTTGCTATTGTGGTACAGAGTGATCTATGGGCTGAATGTAAGATATCTGAATGTCCAAGAGATGCATGTTCTTGTGCACGTTCACCTAGGATCATGACCAAGTATAATAAGGCGATTATCTGTTTGAAAGGCAGAGTTCCCGCAAGGGATATTGATAGCCTTAAGATCAACAAAACTACTGAAGTAGCAAAATAATCAGTGCATGTTTATTATAAACAATTGTTTTCAGGAATTTAAAGAGTGCAGGGAACAAGAAAGTCCTGAAAAGAATGATATGGGAACTTTTGTATCACAGTTTGTCTTTGGAGTGAGATCAGGGTGCACATATATCAGAATGTGAATTGTTGGCAGACAAAACCTTTAGACCCTGAGGTATGCAAAATACTGTAGTGATGAGCATCAAATGACACAAAAGAGGATTGGCTCAAAAGGGTTTTCTCAATCAGTCGCTTGTAGGAAATAATGGTGGAATGCAAGGTGTTGGGTTTCTAGCAGGAGGTCAAATTATACAAGATGGAGTTAGCGTTCCATAGGGTAGATGTCAAAGTGTATCAGTAGATATGAATTCTGGAATAGACATTGCAACGTTGAAGAAATCAACTCCTTGCCACTACTGTGACAGGCTCAGGCTTTGGAAGAGTGGTGTAGACAGAATCCAAATTGAGGGAGTGGTGAAGGGCAAATGCAAGGGGTAATCAGACGCAAATGCAAAATGTTGCAGTTCAGGTTCTAGTCCAACAAATGCAGATGCCAATGCAGTCACAAGTTTCTATAATGCAGGTTCTACAAGCTCGGACAGCTCCACAGAATATGGGTAATTCAATATAATTCAAGTGACAAGAGCAAATACAAATCCATTCCAAAATGAGAACCCATTTCAACAGTTCCCAATGTTGGAGACAAGAGTTTTGGTTCTGACAATTCCCAATGACGGTGCCTGAGGGGGAGAGGAAGATTGCACAGTTGGCACAGGCTTAGAGCTAGACCAAAGTGGACCATTTGTAGAAGGAGATGTTAATGGCTGCCAAGTGTAATTTCTCATCGACACAGGAACTACCTTTTTTGCTTTTACAACAGCAAAGTCCCATACCTACCACTCTCGGGAAAGAAGATCCAAGTTGTAGGTGTTACAAAATTAACAAATAACATATCCCGTGTACAAAGAAAGTCCCTGTAAAAATAGGTTCATTTGAGTAAGATCAACAATTTGTGTATGTGATTCAAGTCTTGTAAATCTGTTAGGGAGAAATATTTTTTGCAAGTTAAATTGCCTATTTACTGTAAACCGGATGGTGTTGACTTTTAAATGCATGATGAAGATATTGAATTTTAAGTAGCCAGACAAGAAATTTCTGTAAGATTATATCCTGTGAGAATGGCAGAAGATCTACCTCCCAACCTATGAGTGACTGTTAATTCAGATGTGTGAGATTTTTCAGGGAAGGACGTAACTCACCCGATTGAGAACATGATAAAATTATAGTTAAAGAAATAGTTGGAAGGTCTTGCAATTTGACTATCCTGGGTATGCAATAACCCAATGGGAAATATAGAATTGTACAAGATCTTAGTAAGATCAACAACATAGTTGTTCTATGTTGTCCCATAGTACCACATCCGATAACAATACTATTTCAAATTCACTGCACTACAGAGTGGTTTACTGTCATAGATCTCTTCCAAGCCTTTTTCCCTATTCGGCTGCAGTAAATTACGATTCTCATTCATGTTCAGAGATAGAGTTTTGGCATGGTGCCGATTTCCACGGAGGCCTTCAATTTTTAGTCAGATATTGAAAAAGAATTTTGGGACTCTGAACATGCCTTGCAATTTAATTCTTTTATAGTATGTTGATGCCTTGCTTATGGCATTAAGTACAAAAGAAACTTGTTAACAGGACACAATTGCTTTTTATAATCACTTGGCTGAGAACAGACACAAAGTGTCCCCAGGCAAATTGCAATATTGTCAAAAAGAAGTCTTACATTAGGGACATCTCATTGAGAAGGGAATTGGAAATGTGTCATAGGAGAAAATAGAGACCATTTTGAAGCTGAGTCCACCCAGACCTCAGAGAGAAGTCAGGATGTTTGTTCAAATTGTTAGCTTCTTTAGACAATGGATGTCAAACCTTTCCTTAGTGGCAAAGCCTTACTGAGGCTGACGGACAAAGACATGCTTCAAAGCTTTCTTAGAGTTGCAAGGAAGTCTCTATAGTGCCCTGGCACTAGGAATGCCTCATTACAGTAACATTTCCACATTGTTTTGCAGTGAGAGGGAGGGCTGTGCACTCTCAGGGCTTACTTGTTTGCATGGAGACTCTCTTAGACCTGTGGCATATTTTTTCAACTACACTTTTTGCTGCTGGACTGCCCAGCTGCCTTAAAGCAGTTGCAACATTTTATGTCAGTATTGAGGATATAGTGATGGGACACCATCTTACAGTGATGGTCCCTCATTCAGTGGAAACATTGTTCACCCACACAAAAATGCAGTATCTGACAAAACTCAAACTTACAAAGTATGAACAACAAATACCACTGATTACGTTGTTTTGAAAAGATGCCAAACACTCAGTCCCGCTACATTGTAAAATTGATGGAGATGGAGCTGGGAATGACAGCTTGGATGTTACGGATCTGTGCACCAAGCCATGACCAGGCATAAAAGATGAACCTCTCTATAAGCCTGACTATGTAATTATTGTGGATGTTATGGGATGCAGTGATGGAACTCTGAGAACTACTTAAGCTATTTGCACAATTCAGGAAGTAATAGAATCATCCTGGCCTTGAGGTGTTACATCTGCACAAGTTGCAGAATGAATTGCCCTTACAAGAGCTTGCTGTCTTCAGCTCAATTGACAGTGACTATATTTACAGGATGTCAGTATGACTTTTATCTGGTCCATGATTTTGAGTAGTTATCCTCACAGAGAGGATTTATGATGTTACTTGTTTCCCCAATTAGAAATGGAGAACATGTAGTGAAATTATTAGAAGCTTTGCAGTTGCCTCAAGAGAGTGCAGAAGGTAACAAAAGTGGCAATGAATATAAGCCACAGTTGGAAAGAGATATGCTGATGAACTTTCACGAATTTGTGAACTTGTGACATGCACATTTAATGGAGAATATACATATGAATTTGATGAGGACACTACCTTTTTGACGTTGCCGTCAGTATCTGATACTTCAGAGGAAATAGAAAGAATGCCAGAAGAGGTTTCAGAAGCAGAACAACAAGGATGGATCAGAGCAGGATGTGTTAAAAATGCTACCAACATTTAGGTTTCAATTGATGGAAGACCAGTGTTTCCCATGATACAACATTTCCATGGTCCTGCACACATTGGAAAGAATACAATGGTTAGACTGTTTAGGCAGAATTGGCTTAATCCCCAATTCAGAATTCTAGCAGAAATGCTATGACATAGGTGTGTTACATGTCAGCAGATAAATGTAGGGAGGAGAACCCCTGTAACACTTAGCCACACTGGAAGATCAAGAGGACGTTTTAATACGATGCAGTTAGACTTTATCAAAACTCCTGTTTGCAATGGGCTGAGGTATGTCTTGTTTTTTGTGTGCATTTTCTTCCTATGGGCGGGAGCCTACCCAACAAGGAGCTCACTCTAGCAAAACTGCTGTTATGTGAACTCATTACAAGGTTAAGATTTCTGGTTTCTCTAGAGTCAGACAGAGGGACCCATTTCAATAATGAGGTCCTTAGACTGTGGCCCGTCAAGAGGAACAGTGATTACACTGTAGCTATCAACTCAAAGCCTCGTGGATAGTGGAACTGTTAAATAAAATTTTGAGGGCAAAACTGGCCAAAGTCTGTGCATTCACTTCTTTGAAATGGCCAGATGCTTTACCACTGGTTTTGATGAGTTTTCAAAGGACCCCTGACAGGAGAGCTGGATTATCTCCACACAAAATCCTCATGGGTCATGCCATGAGACTGCCTGGTGTGTCTTCAAATGCACTTGTCAAAATCGTAGATTATTTGATACTCAATTATTGCAAGGATTAGCTGATGTAGTTTCTCACCAGGTTGGCTCTGCTGCTACCAGATCACATCAGAGGGAGTGCAAGGAACTTATCCGAGGTGACTACGTGAAGAACCATGTGCAAAAAATTCTGCCTGGAGACACACTGGAAAGGCCTATACCATATCATCTTGATTGCAAACACTGCTCTCAAATGCACTGGGATACCTAATTGAGTGCATGCCTCACACATCTCGAGAGTGAGGTGTAAAGACATAGTTTTCTTTGAACCAACTCCTAGAGCACCTGTGTTCATTCGTCCAGAAGGACCAGAAGTGGGGGAAGTTAAGCAAAATTAGCCCTGGGCGTAGTGGGCGTAGTGGGGCTTCGCGGAGCTACGTGAAGTGGACGAGAAACTACGCCCACCTCCGCACTCCTCGTAGCCCCACTACGCACCGCAGGCCTCCCTCCCTCCCGCCCTCCCTAAATACTTTAATTTAAATGTCAGAAAGAATTAAAAGGCACTTACCTTGCCCGCCGCTGCCCGCCGCGTCTCCGGGGCTCCCTCTCTTCATCGCCGCCATCTTGGGTACTAATGCGCATGCGCGGATGCGCATTTCTCGTGAGAAATGCGCATGCGCGGCCGCCCGTGCATGTGCATTAGTACCCAAGACGGCAGCGATGAAGAGAGGGAGCCCCGGGGACGCAGTGGGCAGTGGTGGGCAAGGTAAGTGCCTTTTAATTCTTACTAACATTTAAATTAAAGTATTTAGGGAGGGCGGGAGGGAGGCGGGTGGCGGCCAGCTACGCACCGTCTACGGAGCGTGCATAGTGCCAAATTCTACGCCTGCTACGCAAAATGCGTAGAAGCCGGCACTACGCACACTCCGTGCACGGAGCGTAGCTGCCCGCCCACCCCTAAGCAAAATCTCACACCTCTACAAGTTCTAGACATCTTGCTCAGTAGTGTGGAGGCCCCTATTGAAGAAGACTAAGTCAGAGTTGAGGATACAGAACCATTAAAGCATCAGAAAAGCAATCAGATGATGCTGATGAAAGAACAAGTGTGAGAAGAAAAAGACCCCTGCGGAATTCCGAATGTCCTGATGATAAGAGGAAATTGTGATCATATGTGTCAGTTGAACGTATACCACTAACCATCATCAAAGAAATATAATCTAGTGATATGAGTTAAACAGGAAAAAAGTTCATCAGACAGCAAGAAGATCCAAAAGAGAAGAGTACCTTGTTGTAGGCCCTGAATGGGCTTATTACTCAGGGAACGCACCTATTGCATCAGATCAAAGTCTTAACAAACTGACTACATGTTCAGTAGAACCACCAAGATATGACACACTAAACAGCATGGATTTAAGTAAGATTTCTGAAACAAATGTTACAACCAATTTTATTTTATTTTATTTATATCATTTGTAAAGCACGCTGTTACCAACTGGTGTCCTGGCGCTGAAATGGTACCTCCCTGAATTTCAAGCCTCCCGACTAGAGCGTAAAAAGCCATGTTTTCAGATTTTGCCAGCAGGTTTGCACTTTGCTTTAGGGCCAGAGGTAAGGTGCTCAAAGCATTCACCGCCCCTCTGATGAAGCTTCTGCCCCCCCAACGAGCCTTCCTGATGCGGGCTGTCCTAATCAGCCCCATACAGGCCGACCTTAATTGTCTGCCTGGCATGTACCATTGGAAGTGCTGCTGGAGAAACGCTGGGCCCAGTACATGAAGCGCCTTGTAGACTATGCACTAAGATTTGAACATAATCCGTTTCCGTACCGGGAGCCAGTGCAGCTTTTCCAGCTCCCGGGAAACCAATGAAAACTTAGGCAGTCCGGCGATGAGACGGGCAGCCATCGTTTTGCAAGACCTGTAGCTTATTAAGCAGCCCTTGTTGGGCCTCAAGGAGTAGACTGTTGATTTAATCAAGGCGGGAGAGCACAAGTGCTGACACCACCGTCTTTCTGCTCCCTACCGGTAAGAAGGGGAGGATATTCCTAATGATTTTCAAAGTCCAATGGATGGAGGAGGTGAGCGCCTTAACTTGTGGTTTAAAGGAAAGTTGATCGTCAATAAGAACTCCTAGGTTCTTCACCTTCGTTGCAGGGGAAGGAGGGGACCCCATGTCTTCCGGCCACCACTTAGGGCTCCTGAGATTAGTGTTAGAGCCAAATAGTAGCACCTCAGTTTTGGAGGAGTTCAGATTTAGGCAACTTTTTGCCATCCAAGTGCTGACTGCTGTCATACAGTCCTGAAACATAGCAGCCACACCTAGTTCTTTCCCCGGGAGCAGCGATACAACACACTGTGTGTCGTCTGCATAAGATGTTAACTCAAACCCGTAAGATCGGATCACCGGGGCAAGAGAGGATACGTAGATGTTGAATAAGGTAGGGCTTAGGGAGGATCCCTGAGGGACCCCCCCCCCGGGAGTTCGAAAGGTCTAGACTCAAAATCTCCCATCGCCACCACCTGGACCCTGTTCATAAGGAAAGCTTTCAGGATACTCAGTGCTCTCCCCTGAATCCCGCAGTCCTCTAACCGGTCCACCAGAACACTGTGGTGGACCGTATCAAAGCCTGCGGACAGGTCGAGAAGGACCAGCACCGCCTGGCCCCCTGCATCCAAAGCCTTCCTGACCTCCTCCGTAGATTTAATCAGGGCGGTCTCGGTACTGTGTCCTTCCCTGAACCCATGTTGGGCTGAATCCAGACCCTGCGAGGTACGCAGAAATGCACAGAGCTGGAAATTCATGGCCTTCTCAATAAGTTTAGCTGGAAGCGGCAGTCTAGCGATGGGCCTGTAACTGTTGGGATCAGCGATATCCAATGAGGGCTTCTTTAGCAGTGGAACACTAGAAGCCTGTTTCCAGCATGTGGGAAAATCGTCCATCTCAAACAGCTGGTTGAAAAGATTGGCTAGCGTGTCAGCTTTTGGGAAAGCTGCCAATTTTGCAACTGCCGCCGGACACGGATCCTGGGGAGATCCCGATTTAGTTGCGTGCAGCAATCTCAAGATGTCCTCAGAGCGCACAGGCTCAAACGCAGAGAATTTTACCTCCTGTAGGTTGGTGACAGGAGTCCTGTGTGAGCCATCCAGTAAACCCTGAGCCACCTGAGGCTCAAGTGTGGTAAAAATAGTGGGCACCTTGCCAAGAAAAACTTGTCAAGGGACCCTCAGAGTTCAAGGCTTGGTGGAACGATCACTGGCTTAGGAATGGCCAGGCTGGACACAGTATCAAAGAGTTCCTTCTGAAAGTTCTTGGCCCTCTCAATGCGATTGGTAAAATATGAGCTCTTAGCCTTCCTTATAATGTCTTTGTAACCCTTTTGGCTAGCTTTCAGACTAACTTTGTCCCTATCGTTTTAATTAGATCGCCAGCTCCGCTCAAGCTTCTTGCAAGCTGCTTTGGCTTCCCTAAGCTCATCAGAAAACCACAGAGCCGACTGGACCGACCGAGTGGGGCGGCATATTTTCGGCGGGGCTAAAGTACGACAGGCCTGAGCGATCCAGTCCATATACTTGGCAGCCGCTCTGTTCACATCAGCTGGTAAGCTGTCCTAGAGGACACCAGCAGATCCTCAAGAGCGTTACCGTCAAGATTTTTCCAGGATCTACACATCCTTATTGTTTTCCTATCATATGTTGCCTTCTGCACCGGGGTGCTGTGGATGTTAAACAGCACCGCTGCATGGTCAGTCCAGGCCATGGGTTCTGTTTTAACAAACAACCAAGAACTCGACAAGCACTATCTAGTGAATTTATAACTTGAAAGTACTGATATAACAACTGATGAACAATGTTTAGGACATCAAAATGAAATATAGAAATAAATTAACTTATCAACAAACAAAAAAAGGTGGAAAAAAAAGAATTAAGCAGAATTTCCTAGGGCCAATGTTGGAGTAGAAGAATATGTATAACATGTTTAGAAGAAGATGGAGTAGGGCTAATGATGTCTCACAAATATTTTTATTTATCAGCTAATTGAAATGATTGCAAAGGTAATCAATACAAGTTGTATTCATTTTTACAGGTACAAGTCAATGCAGAATATTTAATCTGCCTGCTGCCACATGCTGCTTAAGATCTGACTGTAGATAAACATGTATGTTCTTATCAAAGCTAAGTGTAGAATAATGAATGCTGTCACACTCATAGTAGTTCTACTAACAATTATAGTTCTTTTAGTTGAAGTGCGTTTTACACCTTATCTAACAGATTGTACTTAGATCTACACCTGAACCTACAACATCTTTCCATATAATAGAAGCAATAAAACTAAAAGCTTAATTTCATAGATTATTCAACAGAGGCTTTTTCAACTAATATTTACTTAAGATTGGTTCAGGAATACACTCTAGCTTTGGATATTAAGGACTACTATGTCTGTGCACATTTACCTTCTTCAGTTGCGGAAGAAGTGACCTATTATCGTATTCCACTTTTATTAGCAATTGCATATGGTATTTTACTTTATAGACAGGAATGTTTTGAATATTATTTTCCCAACTATGACATGACCCTTTCTAAAGTTTCCCTTCAGAAAACAATGAACCCTCATCCACAAGCCATGGATATGGAGATTGCCTGGTATTTCTTTAGGTCTACCAATATTTAGAGACACTGTTAAGGCATAATAGAAAAACTTAACATGTTTAATGAGATAATTAGAGAAGAAACTTATTTTAAAGGAGAACTACATTTTTTTGGTTTGAAAATAAAGAAGAAGATCTTTTAAGAACGGTTTGGAAGAAAGAGGAAGATGAATACAAGAAGAAAATGGTTTCTCCTAAATGTAAGTTAGACAGATGACAAAAAGTAAAATTACGCACAATGCCTATTTCCAATTACCTGCTGTTTTGGAAGGTGTTTGCTATTTAGGTTTATTGTTTCCTAAATTGTATAATGCGAATAGCATAGATGTTTTAATTAGCCCCCAATAGGCAAATACAAAGTGCTAATGATAGGATACAATTATTGTGAGCTATATTTGGAGTAATAATAGCACCAGTAAGAATAGTTTTAAATGATGAGAACATTAGAAAATTATCAACAGTAGTAGCTACTAGTATATTTGGTGTCTTGCTGGCTGTACACTGCATTATTGTGTATTAGATCAATAGGTTTGCAAGAACAATAAGCTTTAGATATTTTGCTGACAAAAAGGCAGAGTTTTCAAACTGTTGAAAGCTCATCATTGTTGCTCATACATCCTTGACCATAGTAGAAAGAATTTGCAAATAACATTTCTAACCAGAAACCTGAATTAGAAACCAATAGTGTATTAGGAAGTCTAAGGAAATGAGCTTCTGTCATTGGCAGTTGGTTTGCAACAGTGGGTGGAGGACTTTTCAGAATAATATTGACCTATAGTAATCATTGGTACATTTAATATTCTTATAAGGTTTATATTAAGGATTTCAACATTATATAACCAGGAAAAAGAATAAAGAAAGAAGAAGAAAAATTAGAGGAAAATTATAAATGGAAGAGAAAAAGAATAGGGACTATAACATTTTGAACAAAATTGAAACCTTGAAAAACAAAAAAGGATGACTCTGCACTCTAAAGATTCATTTGTAAAGCTGAAATTGTGATGTTTTTTCAGTCTTCAGAGGGGGGAACAGTTGAAGTGTTGAACAAGATGCTTACAATAATAATGTGCAATGCTTACGTTTAAGAACAATATATTAAGTACAACATTTGTATTAGGTAATCATACCTAAATGCTATAAACCTGCGAAATAAATAAAAGTGCTGACTTAAGTTAGCTTAGCTGTCAATTTTAACAGAAAATAATGCATTAATACTGAAAGGCCTGTTTTTCACATTGAATAGTGCACAATGATTTTTTTTATTTCTGTTATAGATTTTGTATTTTTCCAGAATTCTTCTGTTACCTAGCGAATAGGCATTTGTTTCAAATTAGGCAACTAACAGTAAGTTCTCACCAGGAGTAGAGGTGGCAACAAGTAGAATGAGCCATGAGAAGAAGTGTCTGGACCACAAAACATCAACAATGTAACTCTTCAAGTTCTAATGTCTGAAAATCTATTGTGCTAGTATGAGAAAATAAGGACTTTGCCTATTCCGCGGAGTTTGCTGCATTTCTATTGGAGGGCTCAGGAGAAGAAAGGAAGTAATCTTGCAACATGGATTATTGTGTGTTTATATTAATGTGTGTTCCTACAGTAAAGATGGATTCCTATACCCACACTCTGATTAGAGTCTCAACTTTGATTTTCTTTCAATTCTCTAAATGAGAGGTTTTATAGATTTGTTCTTTAAAGTCTGCCAATTTAGAGCTGAGAATACTTTTCAGTTTATTAAGCTAAGGTTGCTTGCACATTGATTCTCTCATCAGATCTCTTAATGAATATCTGAACTGGTAACTTTTTTCTCATGATTATTTCAAATTAATCTCTAATAGGGAGTTTTCCCTTATGGAGCACGCTTGCTGTATTATTATCATTTGAACTGTAATTTTAACCAATATTGTTTTCTCCTTATAATCAAATATCAAATGATGGATTGTATTAACTTTTAAATGCTGAAATCTGAATGTTAATACTAATTAAAGAAATTATGAAAAATGAAAGATTTGAAAATAAAACCCTTTAACTCACATTAATTCTCCTTATTGGCTGAAATAAACGTTTAATAATTGATGCTATATATTTATGTAGATAATCGAACCTTGTTTCTCCTTGTCGACGAGCAAAGATGAATATGACCCCAGCATTATCTAATGATTGCACCCGAAGATTAAGTTATGGAAAACCCTGCTTCCTCACTAATATTCAAAGTATTAAGTCACGTTGAACTTTTGACCCTGGCCTCATTGACAGCTTAGGGAGGTGGCTTCCAGTATCATGCTTGTAATACCTAAATCTCTTGCTTTACTTAGCTACTGTTGGCAGTTATTTAAGCAGTCTGCTATTATTCCTTTACAGAAGAAGACTTCCGACGACCTTTAAGTTCTTAGGGGCACATGCATCAGCCCGTATTTTGCGATTCTAAATAACGGATTTTAATGATTCACTATTTAGAAATTCCATTTTCAATGCATGTAGGAATCGCAAAAAAAATGTCATTCTTTGAAATTCCTTATATGCAAGTCACAATTAAGGAATTGATTCCCATTCATTCCTATGAGCCTCTAGGCCCATAGTAATCAATGGGAATTGCGTGCGCAATTTGAGAGTACTGCATAGGTACTCGCAAATTGCGCATTCAATTTCATGGGTACAAGGTTTCCAAAAGGATACCCTGTTGCACCCCTGAAATTCCCCTTTTTCCACATGTTACATACACACATGCCCCAAGGGCATGTGTGTGTATAAAATGTGACTTTGAGAAATGCACTTTAGTGAATTTTTCAAAGCAATAGCAAATTACCATAAACTTTAGTTTAATGGTAATTTGCGATTCCTAATTACGAAATTGCAATCATTTTTTGCTTAATGCATTGCATTTAAGGAATCGCAATTTGTGATTCCTTAAATGCAATCCCAATTTAAGTAATCGCAATTTTAGCAATTCCTTAAGTTGCGATTTTTGCATTTGGGATGATGCATCCCAAGTGCAAAAATACCTGTCGTAAAGGGGCAGATTCTGCAAATCTGCCCGTTTACAACCGGTTTTTGGTTTGATGCATGGTGTCCTAAGTCTTTTATCCTATCTCTTTGCTTCTGACAACTGATAAGATCCACAAACGAGATGTTACCATTGAACTCTCCACTCATTTAGAGTACATGTCTGCTCTTGATCTTGCCCAGTCTGGTTTTTCACCTAACCCATGGTACCAAAACGTTCTTGAGGGCAGTCCTAGTTGCCATTTTCATGATTGTTGATGGCAGTGGAGTTACAGCACTCATGCCAGTAGATGTATCGGCTGTCAACCAGCAGTATTTCCAGTAATTTTTTTTATTTTTACTTTGAACAGCACAAATTGTACTTCACTGAGAAGTTTCATTTTTAATATGCTATAAACTCTGGAATGTTTATACTCACTGATTTTTTCAGCCCACCTCTTTCATAAATGTTAAAGTAATTTATAAAAAGTATTTTGTTGCTTTGTCTTCACTTAGTAGTTATAACCTCATTCACACTCATATACGGTGGTTATGTTATAATGGTCTATGTTATGCTTATTTGAAATTCCATTACAAGGCGGGTGTTGCACATGCAATGCAAGGCATGTATTTGGAAATTATTTTGCTTTGCCATTTCTTGTAATGCAATTCAACAAGTATTGGCAAGCCAAAATTACAAGCAGTATGGGAGCTCAAAAAGTTAGCAAATACTTTAGGTCAGCACTTGTAGAAGAGGCTTTTTCAAAACTTGTTTTTTTCAGTTGGTCTTTCTCTGTTGTTTAATTGGACATACTGTACAATTACATGTTGTGTAAAGCAGGTGGAGGATCTACACCGGTTCAGCTCCTTATCCTACTCTGGAAAGAGATTTTGCTCTTTACTCTTGACAGGATTAAATTTCAGACCATTTCTAGGGTTGGGAAGGATTTTAGAGGACTTTGTTATTACCTACAAACTCATTTGTAAATCTAGCCATTTATTCCTGTAAATTATATTTACATGTGAGAATGGCTTTGTGAATTGGGCACAAGATATTTATGGACATTCCCATAGGCCTGACTGGTTTTAGGCCTCAAATATCTTTTCTTTCTTACATGCACCTTGAGTAGAATTTCATTGGAAGCAACAAAAGGGTTGAGGAAAGTATGTGCACCTCTTATCTCAGTTAAGAAAAGGTCTAAAGGAAGAGGTTGACAGAATCTTTACAAGGAGGTTAACTTCATGGAAAATAGAGTAATGATGCCTTGCCCAATGATGAGCAATGACTGACAGAATTCCTTTACAGTGGGTCATTAGATATAGGTGCTATTCGGTGAACAGCCTGTAGCATCTGCCCTTTGGAAAACACAACTTTTCCAAAAAATATAATAATCTAAATAGACAGCTGCCTGCTGTGTTTCAGTTCAAGAATGTTCTTTCTATTTATCTAGCGGCTTTGTGCAAATTGTTGCATGCCATTTGTCTATGATCAGACAGATTTAAGGGAATTATGAGATTAACTATGAGTGCAGTCCTTATATCTTTATTAGGAACTGAAAATATCTGCCTTTTAGCACTGTCAGTCATTCTGTGTTTTGAGCAAACATTGTGTATACACAAAGGGCACCATTCAGCATCGCTGACAGTGTTATCATGTTGAGGAAGTAAAGAACGTTGAACGCACGCACTCTATTGGTTTTGCTTGACGACATAGGTCTAATTCAAAATATAAACATTGAAACCGCTGTTTAAAGATTAAAGTTACATCACCACACCACAGGGAAGTTTGTTCAACCCAAATCTCCCTAAACTCCAGTCTTCTTTGCATTACATCATAAAAGCAGAAACCAGACTAAGAGGATTAACAAATCACTATTAAAGCGATGATCATGAAGTTTGGCAGCTTATCCTTCTAATGATGCTATTATTAATTTTACTACATAAGTTGCTCAGTCTACAGAAAAGGTGTATCCAAGCAAGGTCGGGTTGACCCATTGTTATTCAGTCATAGGATGTGTCTCTCTCATCCAGGAATTGCATTCAAACCGGACTGCCAAGGGATATGTGCCTATTCTATTATTTTAGAGGGCATCTTTCCCAATCATTACACCTCACCCACAAAACAAGGACTTTTTAAAACATTAAAATGTGGAATAGTGATTTCATGAAGATTCCTACATAAAAGAGAAAGTCAACCTATCCTATAACAAGCTAATATGGTTCCACCTATTATATAACTGGATGTTTGTGGGTGAGAGATCAAAATGGTTTACAGGGGCACATAGATATTTTGGAATTGTGGGAACCCTCAACCCTAGTGGGCCACGAAGAAGGGATCCAAAAAAAGAGTAGTGGGCTCTCTCAACTAGTACTAAATAGTAGAAATGCAGGGCCAAGATTAAGAAGAACTGAAGTGGGTTAAATGTTTAAAGCTCTGGAGAAATTTGAGCAGCTAGAAGAAAGCTAGACCTGGGAGAAAGTTTAATTATTCATCAAATTTACAGAAATTAGCGGAATTTCTCAACATTTTGCAATACATGCTTGTATGTAATTTTCACCTGGCATACATTGGGTAACAAAGAAAATGTCTAGCAAAAGTAATTTTCTGATTGAACAAATCTCCTGGCTACTCCCGACTTTTATGACATTAGGGGCCTGATGTAGGTAGGCCGTTACCGATCGGTAATGGCCGAAAATACCGATTTTGGGCCCTTACCGATCGGTATACAGCCATCGAGATGTAGGGCAAAGAAAAACGTCCAAATCGGTACAAATACCGAATCGGATTTTACCGAATCGGATTCTACCGAATCGGATTTTGCCAATTCGGATTGTACAATGCATTCCTATGGGCATTTTGGCCATGGGGGTGTATTTCGACCTCCGAATCGGTAAATGCCGAATCGGTATTTGTCGAATCGGCAATTTCCGAATCGGTGGTAGCCGATTCGGTAAATTCCGAATCGGTCCATGCCGATTCGGTACGTATCGAATCACAATACCGATGACGATTGAATCAGTATTTTTTCTGATTTTTTTTCCTACATCTCGTTTTCCGATTTCAGAATACCGATTCGGTGCGCCTCGGTATTTTGAAATCGGAAAAAGCGGTTTACCTACATCGGGCCCTTACAGCCTTGTTTTTAAATATCACCAAAGAGACCATCAACCATACTTCATGCTATTTGTGGAATTCCACTGTATTTTCCAATAGTTTTGCAATACTGATAAATTTCATTAAAAAGTTGCCTAATTTAACACACTACTAAACAGAATCATTCAAGCCAGTTGGTGAATTAAACAGGTGTGCACGCCAGAATTGTGATGGGATACAATATTGAGGACAACTTATAAAAGAAAATATCAAGAGGTAAGTAAGTCTAGTGCTTTTATACCGAACTGCACATATATGTATTTACTCTGGGCAAATATCTTCAAGGTATGTAGATGCGCAGTTAGGAATAGTAAATCTATACCTCCCTTTGTGCATATACTGTTCGTTATCTTGTCCCTGGATATTCTGTCCTCAATAATCTGGCAAAACGATATTCTGGGGGTTGGTATTCAGTACTACAGTCATTAAACAGAGTCAGTTATATGGCCAGGCAACAATTTAAATTCCATATAACTGAACTACATTATTATTCATTGCATACGGAAATCCTGACCAGTTACTCCTAACAACTGCCACCTGGCATTGAACAGGGGAGTAGCATAATGCACATAAGGGCGGAGCGGTCAACTCGAGGCCAAGTTTCAAAGCATAATAGAAACAGGTGATGTTATGACACAACCAAATGGTTTGTCTTTCATCTACCTTGGAAGGATGAGCGACTGAATACGCCTGTCAGTATTCAAATATTTAACCTTTAAGCAGTGGTTGTAAGAATACACTGCACGTTCTAAAAAATTAAAACACTTGATAGAAATAGCTTTGAGTTATATATATTGTAGAGGCAGCCATTCACACAGTCTTAGAACATTTAATGCAGCGTTTGCCATAGGAAGTCTGTAATTATTTTTGACCTTCATGATATTGGAGATCTGAAGTACAACTAGTGCATTTTACTCAAAAGAGACGATAAAACATTTTTCGAGGCAGGAGATAACTTTCATTCAAAGGAATTCATTTCTTCAACATTTTAAATGTGCTGATAGTTCGACTTCCATCGTGTTGAGTTAATATTATATTCATGTTTTTAAATACATTCTTTTGTGGAATACTGAAATATATGACCTGATGTTCACCTCATGTTGTGCTCATACCAGCATTTAGAAATGTCCATTATATATGACCTAATGGTGTCCTAAGTTTAGTATATGAGCTGATGATAAACAATGACTAGTTCAATACAGGTGATAAGTCACAGACCCTGTTGTGTGGTCTCATTGGATGTGTCTGTGCTGGGACCACTGGGTTGAAATGTGAGTCTTTGGGCTTTTTGAAATATCTGAGTCCTCTATGAATGCCAGCTATGCAACCAGTGCATTCCAGCGACCAGGGCTTGCATTTTCAAAAACTTACATCCCTGTTTGACCTATGTCATTTGGTGGATCACATGTGACTGGGAGACAGGTTCCTAAATGGGTTGTAATGTGACAAAAAGTTTTGAAAGTAGGCAAAGTCATTTCTCCCATGGGCTTTGAATGAGTTCAACATGATATTTTGCTGAAAAGGAGTCAAAATAAAACTATCCATGCAGTCCAAGACATGATTGCATTTCTGTGACTACATATTCTGGTGATTTTTAGTCACAAGCACAAATTTCGTATCAGAAAGTTGAAAGAAATTAGATTAGATTGATAGCTTTGCACAGAGCAGTCAGGCTGAGAGGTAATGTGTAAAGTATTTATGCAGTACTTCAGATAGAAATAAATTGAAACGCTACACAAGAAAAATCCAACATCAATTTAGAACAAATAGAGTAAAATGTTATAAATAATTTAAGATCAAAATGACAAAATTCCAATACGTAGAACCTGAGATAGGCAATCTAAAAGATTTAATTGAAAATAAAGCCAAAAATGCTAACTGTAGTTATCTGGTCGCACCAGACTGGGACAAAGTCACAAGTTCAGGGTGACTACGATGGAATGCAGGCTCGGTAAAGGGACCAAGTTAGGCCCACTGAACAAGAGTACCTTGAATCCTGGTTGCTGAGCTTCCCAAGATTCTGCATCAAGGATGCATTGCGCAGCCGAGGCGATGCAAGGTCCTGGGGTGTAGATGTTAATGCAGAGATGGTTTAGGGATGATGCAAGGCTGTGGTGCAAGGTCCTGTGATATTGTCAAGGATGCCGTTGACAAGGGGCTTGCGATGCAAAGCCCTAAGTCAAAGATTCATCACTCACCATCTGGATCCAAAGAAGTGGAGCGGCCTGTGAAGCAGAGTCCTGCATCATTGTCGAGGATACCATCAACAAGGTGCTTGTGATGCAAAGATCTATGTTGAGAAAGCGTCGTGCATGGTGGTTCTGAGGAGTCAGTGGACTGTGATGCGAAGTCCTGCATTGGGGATGCAACAATTCTGTGAAGAGTTTTGTGAGGCGAAGCATCGCACTGCAGTTCCGATGCTGAGGTGATGTGTCGGTTTTGCTGGGACCACAGCTCAGCTGAACCTGCCTTTATGCTAATTTTCAAGGATCCAAGACTGGGGTGACACTACTTGGAAAGGCAGGGCTCACAGCTGCAGAGTCTAGGTGCTGGGTTCAAAATTGTTGGAGCCTATTCTATCGCTGATGCTCTGGTCAGGAGTCCGGTCAACTCACCCTTGGAGTCACTCTGGTGGTCCTTGGTTCATGATTCAGGTCCAGTACTTCTCACTCAGGCAGGAGAGCTGTAGGTCAGAACAGCAGGGCAGCAGAGTGTCAGTCCTTTTTTCAGAAAAAACATATCAGTACTTCTTCTGAGTCTTCCACTGTTCCTGGTGTGCACTGAAGAGTTGGGTCTGAGGGTCCAATATTTATACCTGATGGCCACTTTTAAGAAGGAGGAGGTTCTTGAGGGTTCAACCCCCAGTGGTGATTGGATTTTCCTGCCTCCCTTCCCTTGCCCATATTGTCTAGGGTCAAAATAGACTACTGTCAAATGCTTTGTGTGTGTGCTCTGGCAGAGCCTTTGTGATGTGCACGTGTGGTAGGTGACAGATCCTTCCCCTCATTAAGTCAGAGATGGACAATCCTACCAACTATGGCCCTTTGTTTTACTGTCTGGGAACAGTAAACAAAAAGACCAACTGCCAGCTGCACACAGTCATGTGACCAAGAAAAAAGGTTGCAGGCATCAAATGGTTAGGACAGAAAAATGCCAACTTTCTAAAAGTTGCATTTTCAAATTTGTGATTTAAAATCCAACTTTGCCATTAAAAAGGTTTTTAAATTACAATTCTTCGGACACCAAAATGGATAATCCTAGCGGCTCCTAATTGAAAGTTATCACTTATTAATTGTAATACGTAAACCCAATTTTAAACCATGGGAGAGGGAGGCTTCACAGTAGTGAAAAACAAATTTTGAAGTTTTTCACTAACTGAACATGTAAAACTTTTTAAATAAAATGCCACTACCCTATGAGCTGTTTAGGGCATACCCTAGGGGTGATTTATGTGCAACATAAAGTGCAGTTTGGGACTGGCAAGAGGTTTATCTTGCCAGGTCAAAATGCCAGTTTAAAACTCTACACATAACCTGCAGTAGTAGGTCTGAGTCATGTTTAAAGGCCTACTTAAATGCATGGCACAATGAGTTCTGCAGGCCCACTAACAACATTTAAGTTACAGTCCCTGGACACATGTAGATCACATTACTAGGGACTCACAATTAAATTAAATGTGCAATTGGGTGTACGCCAATGTTACTATGTTTAAAGGAGAGAACACAAGCAACTTAGCACTAGTTAACAGTCGTAAAGTGCGTTGAGTCCTTGGCTAGCAATACCGAGGCCAGCAAATATAGCAGGTTCAAAGGCAAAAAGTTGGGAGGGAAACAACTCCAAGGAAGTCAGGTCCAACGGAAGTCTCACATTTACAATTGAGTTTTTCAGCAGAGTGGCCAAGAACTGTGAAGCGACCATGATCGTGGGTTTTCCACATGCTCCTAGAAAGTTTAGTGGGAGGGTGTTGAATATCGCCACATCTGAAAAAAACACCTCAGTTAAACATCAGACCAAGCAGAGGCAGCTCACTTCTATCCAGTTGAATGCAATGGGTAAGACAGTCAATGAGATGTCCGTGTTTGCATTAGGACACAGCTTCTACACCTAGCCCAATTCAGATCTTCTTCATCTATGTACACTTGTAACAGTTGATTGGGTTGTTTAACCACCTTGACTAATCCAACATGTACATTTTGAAGGAAAGTGTTAACAATCCAGTCTCCTGTGACACTGCACTTTACACTTTCTGAAGATGAGACAATGTGAGTTCTTACGGCCGCATAAGTATAGTTGATGAGAAAGGAATGCATCAAGTCAGGTGTATTACTTAATGCTCTTGTCCATTTGTGAATGGCATTCAGATGGAGTTAAGGCTGGACCACATGATAGGTTGCACAAGGACAAGGATGATCAACCCATGTCAGCCATTGTCAAAGGAAGCTTGGAAGTTCTCTCTGAAGCTACCAAGTAAAGGGTTCTGAAACCAGACTAGCAGTCATGCAGAAGATTGGATGCTTTTGTAGTTGATTAGAATGCTTTCTGAAGGATTTGATAATAACTAGAGGTTAGATGTTTGTAAGCAGTTTGCTGGTGCCTCAATCTCAGTTTTTTTGTGCCAGCCGATGCCATGTTTCAAATATATGTGTACAAAACTCTTCAGTCATTTCTGGGATAATGGTCTCAATCATCTCTTTGTGATATTCTACTGAAAATGCTATAAATGGAGAATTGTAGCTCCTAGCATCAGCTTTTGGGTGGTGCCAGCCATACCACAACACTTGGCGCCAAGCTTGAGGACACCATTTGCATTCTGAAATCAGCATCGGTTTCATTACCCAAAAGCCTGCCCTGTGGGCACAATTGTCCCTCTTTCATATTTCTTTAATGTTGATCATCATGGAAATAAAAGAGGGGCAGTGGTCATGTAAAGCTGGTATTTTCCCCTTATTAGTACATACAATAAACAGCAAATATAAGAAGAAAGGCATATCGAAATATGTTTGTAGGCTGCCTTTATAATCCTCCCCGAACTGATAATTAAAGTAAGCAAAGATGGAAAGGCCATATAAAAAAATATTATAGAAAATTCTATTTAAGTACCAGGTCCATCAAGTCTTTGCAGAATATTAAAACATTATCAAATGCCTGGTATATTTCTCAGGGGAAGGTGGAAACCCTAGTTTCAAAGCTTCTTTTCATGGACTTTAACCCCTGCTTTTTTACTTGACAAAATAACTTGAAAGTATATTTGGATGCCAACAAAGTAACAGGGTGAGCGGAGCCGGAGCTGAGCCAAGGGACCGGCTGTGGCTCTAAGAGCCCATGCATGTGCCTAGCTTTGGAGATATTTGGCATGTAAATCATGTAAAAAAAGATCATGTTAAAAAATGATAAGGTGTCTTCAAAATTCAAAAGAAATGCATTTGTTTACCACACTGAAGCCCTTCAGCTTAGTCAGGGCAATTGGAGTTATGAGGCAGTGGAGGAACAAAGTATACAACAGAGTTGACTAAACTATGTAGCAAGAAAAGACAAACTATGTGGCATAATGTGACACATTTTGTGATAGTATTACTTTATTAATTAGTCATTTTTATACATGCTAACAATGCCTGGGCAACATTTCCACCTTATTAGTACCAGTTTAAGACCAAAATACAGCAATTAGCAACAGAAAGTGACCAGTCAACCTCTGCATAGGGTGTTCCACTTCAGAGTCATGCTTTTAGTAAACTTTGATCTGTGTGAGCAAGAAACAAATGTTGTTTAGTTGAAATCTGCAAATTGTGCAGTGCATCATGGGTTATGTGGCAAACCCATTACTATGCAGAACATGGGGGAGCTACAAATTGCATAATTTTTATGGCCTCGAACTAGGTATATCAGGTTATATCTCTGCATTGAGAACTATTTATTAAAATTGAGAATTTTTAAACATGAACTGAGAAACATTTCTGCCCCACCCCAATGGAAATGCTGTTAGTCAACTAATAGGTAAGTTAATTGTCATTTGGGCCTCCACATGTGACCTAGATTTGCATTGTAGATGGATTAACACTACAGTCTATTACACCAAAAATACGAGATGTTTTTGGACATCGCACAACCTGAATACATGTATTTGAAAGTGCTCTGTTATGTGTTAGTGACCAAAAAGGAGGCTTGGTGAAATAAAGTAGTTGCTAGTATCACACAATTTGGTCAAGACCGTAAGCCAAGATTGGTCCCAGATATTTCGGTTTCATAGTGTGCAATTCAGTGACTAGTGTCTCTTTCTGACACCAAAGTTTAATGCTTTGTCCTTAATTCTTGGAGGATAAGATTAGAGTGTTGGTGATGGGCCGAATCAACATTTTATTTTTGGCAGCTTTACATAGTGCAAACCTTGCCCGTGACCACTTCATAAAAGACCCAGACTATGATACTTATTATTATTATTTAGCATTTGTAGAGCACATAGCTGCCTGAAGGTATCCCAGTGGTAGCAGCATTAGGCAGACTGGCAGACTAGATGGTTTAAGGGGCGGAATTTTGAAACAACTAGGTTTTGAGGAGCTTCCGAAGGAAACATGATGGGTCACTGAGCGAAGATGCAGAGCAAGTGTGTTCCATAATGTAGCAGTGTTGTATGGGAAGCAACGGCCTCCACATCTTACCCTTTTCATTTTAGGTACTGAGGTTGGAATAGGTTGGATGATTGTAGTAATTTCCTAGGACGATCAAAAGTGATGAGAAAACAATTGATTGGGGCCCTTTCACCCAAAGGGTCTTGTGAGCTATGCACAGAGATTTAAACTTTACTCTCTCAGTAACAGACAGCCACTGTAGAGTCTTCAAGCCGGCTTTGCAGACTGGGTTTTGGTAATATTAAACAGCATCTGAACTGCACAGTACTGTACGACTTGAGGTTTCCCTGTAGTTGACTTCAGGGCCTCTAGATAGAGGGAGTTTCTGTAGTCCAGGCAAAAAAAAATCAGAGCCTGGTCCATGAGTCTCCTTGCCATCATGGGAAGGAGAGGTAGAACTTTACAAAACAGTCTAAGAATGCCATGGCAAGTCCCTGCCAGTTTCAGTGCTTGGAGGTTGAATTTAAAGGATGTATCCAACCACATACCTAGACTTTTGATCTTTGTTTTAGGGACTGGAGCAGGGCCAAGACAGTTTGGCAATGCCAGCTCAGGATCAGAGATGGAGGTTTTGCCCAGGACCATTAACTCCTTTTTATCTCCATTGAGCTTAAGACAGGAGTATTCCATCTAATTTGCCACTTTCTCTTAGCAGGATTCCAGGAACAATGAGAAGTTCTGGGATTGGTTCAGGGCACCAACCTGTTGAGTACCGTCAGCAAAAGTGACAATATTAATCCTATATGGCATAACAATAAGAGGACTCATATATACATTAAACAATGTGGGGCTCAACAACGAGCCTTGGGGCACTCCGCAGCTAAGTGGCAGGCTATTGGAGGTATTACCTCCTTCGAAAACCTGGAATGTTCTGCCATCTAAGAAGGACTGCAACCAAGTGATGACGTCACCTGAGACTCTGATGTGTCCGAGTCTGTTGATAAGGATGTCATAATTTATTGTATCAAATGGGGGAGCTCAGATCAAGGAGGATAATAGCAACTGTTCCTCCTTGGTTGAGGATTTTCTTAGACTCCTCGACCACCGCAAGAAGAGCGGTTTCAGTATCATGTTGTGGCTGGAATCCATTTTGAGAGCAATGCAATAAGGTATGGGTTTCGAAAAACTTGGAGAGGATCATATTAACATATTTTTCTAGAATCTTGCTTATCCCATGGAGAAGAGAGATTGATGGTAGTTACCCAGAACTTCGGGGTTTGAGTTTGGCTTCTTAAGAACTGCCTTCACCATGACATGTTTCCAGGATGGTGGGACTTGGCTGGTGGAAATAGATAGATTTTTCACTTCAAGTATGATTGTGAATACTACTTTCTCAGCCGTATGTAAAAAATGGGGCGATACCGGGGCAAGGGGGAAGCCGGATTTTACTTGGGAAAAAAGTTCTGCTAAAATATCCAACTTCATGATTGGAAGTTCCTCCAATAAGTGCTCAGTGTGAGGAGGGGAATTGTCCCTCATAAGAAGGTCACTAGGACAGGAAGAGTGAGGAAATTTATTGCATATATATTGGATTTTTTTTAATGAAAGAATTCTGCAAGTACATTGCAGCAGGCTGGAGTGACATCAGGTGGTAAAACTGGAAGGGGAGGGTCCAGAAGATTCTTTGCAATGCGAAAAAATTCCGAGGAGCGTTAGATGCTAGATACCTTTTTCTTCATAACAAAGTGCTTTTGCTTTTTGTACTTCAGTTTGGTAGAGTTTTATAGAATCCCTATATTGCTGTTTACTTGATTCATCACAGTCCTTCCTCCAGTTCCTTTCCAGTCTTTTGCAGGTTTGTTTATATTCCCAACGCTAAGGTGAATACCATGGTGACACTTTTTCGCTAGCTTTTTTATAATTGGGTTTCTTAGGGATGACTACATCCAAGGAAGACTCTATCCACTGAGCGAAGTTTTTGTTAGCTGAGATAGGGTTGGGCTCTAACATAGGCTTTGTATCTTTAAGGGCTGAGATCCAATGTTCTAGTGGTAATTTAGACCAGCTACTGGTGGTTTTAGCAGCAGAGGATTGTATCAGTGTGTTCCAGAAAACAGAGATAAAAAAATGATCCAACCAGAGCACAGGAAGAGGATCTCCCACGAGAAGCTTATTATTATTGGTAAAAACAGGGTCTAATATGTGTCCTTTACTATGTGTGGGGCCGTTGACCGTTTGTATTAGCTGAATAGCTAGTAAGTCTTGAACAAGCTCAGAAGCTTCGGATTTTGAAGAGTCATCCAAATCCAGGTTAAGATCCCTTAAGAGGGTGAAGTTGGAGGATGAGCATGCTAGAATGGTGGCAGTTTCAGAGAGATTTAGTAAATTGTCCACAAGCGCCCGGGGGTTGATAAATTAGGATTCCTGAAAAGGTGTGGGTGGCAGAAAATGTAATTGCGAAGGAGAAGTTTTTGCAGTCTAGTATAAGATCAGACTCAACGTGACATTTAAAAGAATCCTTAAGAATGATAGAAATGTCTTCACCTTTCCTCTTTTCATGGTCTTTCCGCTGGATATAATAACCAGGAGGTAAGGGTTGTACCCTACAGGTTTTTTTTTCTTCATTTTGAGAATTGCCAGAAATCAGTGGATGCTGAGCGCTGCCAGGATCCGAGCCAGATTCCCTATGTTATTTGGTCAGCAACTGTAGTCACTAGACCACTTGGATTCCTCTAACAGCTCGGCAAATTTTTTGCTCAAAGTTCCAAAAGGACCTCAAGCTGAGTTACAACCAGGTTGTGGCTCGAGCTTTCAGTGGCTTGCAAACATATGATTAATACTTAGATGGTTTGCACATGAATGTGATAAGAACATGGCAGTATGAAGGGGAAACAATCTGAACTGCACAGTGTGGCAGTATCCCATAAATTTGGTACGATCATGATGTGTGTTTGTCTACAGGAATATTCTTTTAACCTCATAGCTGCTATTACACATTCCTCCCCAGTGCTGCGCTGTCCATTAGAACTAGTGCTGAATGGACGTTCAATGGTCGTGCGCAGCACTGGGGAGGTAGTGCTGCCGTCGGCCAATGCACCGAGGCAGCACTTAAGGGGTTAATACAAAAATAATGCAAATAAATATGAAGGCCTATTGACAATTGTATTCTGATATTTGATTTTAATGAGAATTAAGTAGTAATCGGTCGTCTAAAATGTACATTCAGGGTCCGGCAGGAGGGCGCATATCTCACATTTAAGCAGGAGAAGGAAGTTATGTGTTGTAATTTATAAAGTCTATGATGGGAAGGTTTGTTCAAGATCTGAGGGCAGAAATTCATCGAGAATACTGAGCTGTTTAGTGGTGCAATGGCAGATACGTCACTTTTTTTAGCTCATTTAACGGGGCATACACTATTTTAGTTTTGTTAGTCTTAAACCTTCAAGTAACTGCATTCAAAATAACATGCACACCTTAAATAAAAATGTAAATCTAAGTCTTTAACATGATGAGCCCTCAGCTGGTTAATGCGATTACTGCAGAGTCTGTGTGTGTAACAAAAGAATCACATAAATAAGTCCTGTTTGGCGCTGTGGGGAATAGTGAATTATGTATTTATTGTGCTGTAAGGAGCTAGCTACGACAGAAAGCACTGTGTATATGTAAGTCATTATTTTAAAGTTGTATTACATACAGCATAAGATAAGCTTCTGCAAAATGTTCAAGAATATGAAGTGTTTAAAAAAAGAAATACTTTCAAAATATATATTTTAGTAATTCCCAATCACACTGTACCTCATACAAATATTTTTTATGCATCCATTAAAAGGACACACTTGGGAACTCAGCTGGTAATACCCTAATCTTACCTCTTAAGGAGAACAACACTTTGTCACCATCAAGCTTTAAATGACTCCATGGATTAAAGCCTCTTCTGGCCTCCACGCAGCCTTTAGAATTTCACTTTACATTTCTTCAAGTAGCAGGCACCCTAGAGAGAAGACATGTTTTTTTCTAAAGCTCATTTTCCATCCCTCTGCTTCAGAGCACAGGAGACCATCCTCCCTTCTCTTTCAGACGAAGGCTTTTCAAGGTTGGCATCAACCATCCAGAGAGAGGTGTGTTGGGTCTTATCTTGGAATCCTGGGGTAACTATGGTGTAGGAATGTTGGTAAGAAGTGGAATGTTGCAGGTGGAATGCTTTGGGTGGCAGTTGGGAGGAAGCGTCGGGGGCAAGTAGATGGTATATATCGTCCTGCTGATCTTTGTACTTAATAAAAACTTACCTGAAGAACCACAAGTCTGTATTACCGAAAAGAGGTGCACCAGCAGGACAACTTCATCCATGTGCCTAGAGGTCTTCCTGCCCTTGCTGCAGTTTGACTCTGTGGGCATATCTGAAGGTGAGTTGAATTGCCCTTTTCCTGTTCAGGGTGCTGCTGAATGCTGCTGAATATCTCTCCTTATGTGCATTCTCAGCCTACAAACATTTTGAGGACCGCCGTGGGTGATGCATGAATTCAGTTGCCACATCGCATGAACACAGCGTGTGAAGCTGCAACTGTCTGCATGTTCATTACATGAGTGCCCTGGCATCACCGTGCTAGAGACAGCGACCTTCTTTCTTTCTATTGTCTGCGTATGAGCCTAGAGCGCATGAAGCTATGCCACTCTGCAGCTGTCATCTGACTCTCTGTGCAGCGGCGTCACTAGGGGGGTGAGGGGGGGTGCGTACCACACTGGGTGACACCTGCCTGATACCATCGTTATGGGGTGACACCAATCTGCCTACAAGCAACAAATACTCCAGTGCACGCACGTCCCACCTAGCGTAGTAGTGATGATGGCGCGATGCGCAGCAGCGTACCCAGTTTGTGGGTCCCAGGGCCGTCAATCTTATAGCACTACCAATGACGGCCCTGGGCCAGCCCCCGCGCTGTGCTGAGTCCTCTGACGTGCACCACGGCCACCACCACCACGCGCTAGACAGTCTCGGCAGTGGAGTGCTGAGGGCGATTTCCAGAAGCCCTACAGTAGGGGGCCAGCCACCACCACAGCGGAGTGTAAAGAAAAGGAGAGCCTGGTGTCCGCATAAGCGTTTTTGGTAAACTTTCTTTTTCAGCAAAGCTGTTCCATTAAAAACCGAAAATTAAGATGCTGCTCTCCTTTCACGGACCTGGCTGCAGCTTGGCTCCGAGACAGTCTGGCGGTCTCCCAGGGAAGCTCTGAAAGGCCCGTTTACTTTCAGTCTCTGGGTGCTCAGAATGATGCCCTAAGGCCACTGGGTAGACTTGGCAGACAGTGAGTGTCCCACCATTGTTTGCTCTCCCTAGCGCCTGGAAGGCTTTAGCTTGCCTTGGAATCCCTCTTGGGGGGTGATCAGTGTTTCTCTGTGGACTGATAGTTCAGGTTTCTAGCTGTGGGCGGGGTGCCTTCTCTCCTCCAGGACGGATTGCACCTTGGCTCTGACCAAGGAGGGATTATTGTAATACATTGGAATGTATATAGCTCATCAAAGCCCGGGTGGACGCGGGAAGCTGTGTGGGGGTGCTCTGTGTTTTCTGTGGTGGGAACATTACCTCGCACCGCCTTCTCAGCGTTATGCTTCATCAGTAAATTATCTTTAAAACAATATCCGCAGCCCCGAGCCAAGCCTGCTGTTCTTAAAAGAAGTCGGCCATATTGACTTTACTGTGTACATCCTGCCCTCTCTGGCTGGCCCTCCCTATCCCACTCTGCCCTCTCTCTGGCTGGCCCTCCCTGTCCTATCCTACCCTCTCTGGCTGGCTCTCCCTGTCCCACTCTGCCCTCTCTCTGGCTGGCCCTCCCTGTCCCATCCAACCCTCTCTGGCTGGCCCTCCCTGTCCCATCCTACCCTCTCTGGCTGGCCCTCCCTGTCCCATCCTACCCTCTCTGGATCGCCCTCCCTGTCCCATCCTGCCCTCTCTGGTAGGCCCTCACTGTCCCATCCTACCCTCTCTGGCTGACCCTCCCTGTCCCATCCTGCCCTCTCTGGCAGGCCCTCACTGTCCTATCCTGTCCTCTCTGGCTGACCCTCCCTGTCCCACTCTGCCCTCTTTGGCTGTTCCTCCCTGTCATACTCTGCCCTCTCTGGCTGACCCTCCCTGTCCCACTCTGCCCTCTCTGGCTGGCCCTCCCTGTCCCATCCTGCCCTCTCTTGCTGGCCCTCCCTGTCCCACTCTGCCCTCTCTGGCTGGCCTTCACTGTCCCACTCTGCATGCCCCCTTTCTGTCCCACTTTGCCCTCTCTGACCCTCCTTGTCCCATCCTGCCTTCTCTGGCTATCCCTCCCTGTCCCACTCTGCCCTCTCCGGTGGGCCCTCCCTGTCCCACTCTGCCCTTTCTGGCTGGCCCTCCCTGTCCCACTCTGCCCTCTCTGGCTCGCCCTCCCTGTCCCATCCTGTCCTCTCCAGCTGGCCCTCCCTGTCCCACTCTGCCCTCTCTGACCCTCCCTGTCCCATGCTGCCCTCTCTGGCTGTCCTCTCCATCCTCAGGGCTCTTAGAAGTCACTGCGGGCAGAAACAGTGGTCTCCGCTCGGCTGCTTCCCTTCTCATCTCTCTGCTATTAGCTGGTACAGATATTTGGCAAAACGCTTTCATCATTAGAGCACCCTGCGGCCCTCTGCTCCCTGTCACTTGTTAATGGATAGCTTGCTCTAATGCAACCTCAGGACATGGAGGTCTTTGAGCACTGAGAAGATGCCCCCTCGTCCCATTCTATCCCCAGGGCACTCTGCTGCTCTTAGATCACTAAGGTTTTTCCCTAGGCACAGTCACCAACACACTAATTTCTAGTATAACTCACGCCAAAGCGATGCAGACTCGCACCTACTAAATTGTAGGCATCATAGATTCACACCTACAATTTGTGCAGTTGTGTTAAAAATATTTTACCTCCGACCTTGTTAAATCCAATTTTTCTTCTATGGCCTTTGTAAATATAGGACCTACATTTACAAACGTTACTTGCCAACTGTGTCCACTGGCGGGCTCGGAGCGGAGGTCCATGCGGTAAGTCGTGAGGGGGTGAAACCATGAGTTACCCGCACCGGGTGACACCAACCCTAGTAACGCCACTGTCTCTGTGATCGGAATTCACACAGCCGCATTCTTCAAGCGGATGCACGTCCCCACATTGTGCCATCCAACGAAGCTGCCTTCTTGGATTGGGGCTTTATTCCGGCCTGCATATACAGTGACTGGCACACCAATTTCCATTATATAATCAGGCCTGCACGCAGTGACAGGCACACTGTTCACATCACAAGACAATAGGCACACCTAGGCTGAGAATCTAGTATACATTGTGCCTTCACACACAGTGACAGGTACACCTGCTACATTACAATATATACTAAGGCACTTCTATGCATTGTAACTTCATATATGGTGTCAGCAATCTCTTCCCTAAGAAATACATTGCATGCAGAACAATCTGTCCATCAAGTTAATCAGAATGGTATTTATAATATGCAGTTTATATTATAATCCTTATAATTAAAAAGCAGCACTCAATAGTCCCACCTCCAGCCTTTTCACCTAATCTGACAGCTCCTGAATCGGATTGGGATCTATGAAAGGGGGGTTGCGGAATGCATCTTGAAGCCTTAGACCGAGAATCTTTCACCCATACGAAAACATTTGCCATTCTTCGGCATTGATTAGGGTCGGAAAGGTGTAAAATATTAAAAAACATTCCCAATGAAGTTGTTGTGTTAAATGAAGTTCATGGTGGTATTGATAACTATGCTTCGGCTATGAAATCTCTTGAAGTTAGATGTGAGGCATGCAAAATTGTCATAGTGGAAAAGCACAAATTCTACAAATTAGACCAAATTGCTGAAGAGTCAGCATCAAGTTTTGTCAGAGCTTAAAGGATTCTGACAGTATCTTGTTAATACAAAACTTTCGAGGAAGAAATAATCATGGACCAATTAAAAAGGTACAGGAAGCTTTATCTACTCCGAAGTTAACATTAGAAAAAACAGCAGAAATAAAGACCAGATTTGAAAATACAATGTTGTACATGGAGTAAATGACAGTGCTGGATTTAAAATCTCAACCTCAGAGTGCGTTAGTCTTCAAAAGTAAAAATAAGAAGGTAAAAAGAAGGAAGGTACAGAAAAGTTGATTGAAAATCCAAAAAAAGACAGTATTGTAAACAGTTGGAGTGTTATAGATGTGACAGCACATCTCATTTAGAAAATGCTATTGTGTGTCCTGACATAAATCGAGCGTGTGCAAAATGCATCCAAAACAGGCATTTTGCAAGGGTTTGTAGGCCATCATGCGGATTGCAACTGAGCAAAGTTCACAGAGTGGAAGTTAACAAGCTGTGTGAAAACAATGTTTCCACAAGTGATGAGGCAAGGTGTTAATAATATGATCATGAATGATGAACACAATGAAGTGCTGTGGTGTGTGTTCTCGAACAAGATAAAAAGGCATTTTTGCTGTGTAACCATCAACTGGAAAGACGTAAGGGTTACGTCAGATTCAGGATCCCCTTTCACATTATTGAGGGAGAAAAAAATTGAAGGAAACTTTTTGTGAATTTCATCTGAAGGAGTGATTGAGTTGACCTGTTGGTTATGGAGGCACGCCCTTAGATGTATTGGGATGTTTGAGGCAGAATCCAACTTCCAAAACTGTATCACGAGAGGGGTTGTATACGTGCAAATTATGATGTTTGTTTATTGGGTTGGTATGGGAAGAATTTGGGAGCATTGTTAGATTTCAATAATCCAGCTCAACTTGTGTTAAGGAAAGAGTACATTCAAATTGTTTCCATAAAACCTATGCATGGAAAGATGCTTGCCTGGAAGTATTTCAAGAAAATCTAGGTCAATCAATCAATCAATCAAAGACATTTGTAAAGCGCACTACCTACCCGTAGGGTCTCGAGGCGCTTGGGGGGGGGGGGGGTGCCGCTACTGCTCGAACAGCCAGGTCTTGAGCTTCTTCCTGAAGGAGAGGTGGTCTTGGGTCAGGCGCAGGTCGGCCGGGAGGGAGTTCCAGGTCTTGGCGGCCAGGTAGGAGAAGGACCTTCCTCCTGTAGTGGCTCTGCGGATGCGTGGGACGGCGGCGAGGGCGTGGCTGGCGGAGCGGAGGTGGCGTTTGGGAGCGTAGAAGTTGATTCGGTTGTTGAGGTAGCTCGGACCTTGGTCGTGGAGAGCTTTGTGTGCGTGGGTAAGGAGGCGGAAGGTGATTCTCTTGTTGACCGGGAGCCAGTGCAGGTCTCTTAGGTGTCCGGAGATGTGGCTGTGTCGTGGGATGTCGAGGATGAGTCTGGCTGAGGCGTTCTGGATGCGCTGGAGTCTCTTCTGGATCTTGGCGGTGGTTCCGGCGTAGAGTGCGTTGCCGTAGTCCAGTCGGCTGGTGATGAGGGCCTGGGTGACGGTCTTCCTGGTCTCTGTGGGGATCCACCAGAAGATCTTCCGAAGCATGCGCAGGATGTTGAAGCACGACGAGGAGACGGCGTTGACTTGCCTGGCCATGGAGAGGGAGGAGTCCAGGATGAAACCCAGGTTGCGTGCGTGGTCCGTCGGTTTGGGTGCGGTGCCCAGGGCGGGGGGCCACCAGGAGTCGTCCCAGGTGGAGGGCGAGGAGCCCAGGATGAGGACCTCCGTCTTATCTGAGTTCAGTTTCAGGCGGCTCGTCGTCATCCACTCGGCTACCTCTCTCATCCCTTCGTGCAGGTTGGCTCTGGCGGCGGCTGGGTCGTTGGTCAGGGAGAGGATCAGCTGGGTGTATTCAAAGGCTTCATGCGTAAGATTAAGCTAGTTGAAAAAGCAAGTGCTGTAGTGCACAATGTTTGAAAAGTGCCCTTAGCCTTAGGTACTGAATTAAATAAGGAATTGGACAAACTGTGTGGGCAGAGTGATATTGAACCCATTGAATGTTCTGAATTGGTTGCCCCAATTGTTATAGCTCGCAAGGGCAATGGAGCCATTCGCATGTGTTTGGATCTACATGACCTTAATGACATAATATGGTTTGATTGCCACCCACTGCCTAATATCACAGAAATTATATTCACTTTAAAGGGGGGAAATATTTTAAGTGTACTCACTATCACTTCTGAGTATCATCACATTAATCTGAATTATGATTTTAGAGACTTAATTGCCCTCATAACTCCTGAGGGTCTGTTTCAATATAAATGCATGCCCTTTGTTCTTGCACCGGCTTCTGCCGTGTTTCAGAGATTAGTGGAACATTTGTTTAAGGGGCTATCAGGTGTTGTTGCATTCCGAGAGGTTGTACTAGTTTCTGGAAAGGATCAAAACCCAGTAGGTTACATCAAGTGTTCTTCATTTTGAAAGAAAGAGGGGTTGCGCTCAGTGTCAAAAAATGCAGATACAGTACTCTTAATATTGACTGCTTGGGATACAAATTGTCAGCAAAAGGGATGGACCCTAAGTCAAGCTTGGTTAAAGAGATTGAGGGATTTCAATCACCTAAAGACAAGGATCAATTAAGATCTTTTATGGGGCTGATTGAACTCTTTACCAGATGTGCAGAAAAAAAATATAATGAGGAATTATTGGGGGGAAAAAGTAAAATTTGACTGGGGATGGATTGTGATAAAAAATTCAAATTGATCAAGAATGAAGTAATGCATGCTATTCCATTGAAATCATTTGACACTTTAGATGAAAGCATAATCATGACTGATGCTAGCCCAATGGGGCAGGGTGCACTTTTGATGCAACATAGGCAAGGTGGAGATGAAGTTTGAGAGGTATGATGATACTCTGCAACAGAAAGAGAGACTCTGGGTTGTTGGTGGGGTATTGCTCATTTCAAACGTTACTTAAGGGGCATGCCTTTCGCTGTGCGAGTTGATCACAAACACTTGGTACAGTTATTCACCACCAAGGGTGGAAAGCATGCCGCTCACCGGACAGCCAAGTAGCAATATAGGATTCAGGAGTCTAATTATCCTGTAAAGTATGAGCCTGGTGATAGGAATTTGCTAGCTAATTGTCTTTCTCACCTTCCAGCTCAGGGCCAGGATGTTCAGGAGGAAGGATTGTGTGAGGATTTGGTGTGCACTGTTGAAGGTCATTCCGAGGGTACCATATCAGAGGGAGAATAGAAAGCTGCATGTGATGTGGATCAGCAGCTGATGGAAGTGAGATTCCAAGAGTAGCCAGAATGCAAATCTCAGGAGAGGTTAAATGAAGCATACAAACAGGTTTTGGAGGAATTGACCATCGTTAATGGTATTCTACTTTGTCAAATGTTCTGGTGGTGCCTGAGGGAATGAGAAACACGATACTGCTTTTAGCTTATGAGGGACACATAGTTATACATGTGATGAAGAGGAGGACTTTTGAAAATGTTTGCTGGCCAGGTTTGAATGTTGAACCTTTATGTTAGGGATTGTATGAATTATGCGATTAGTACTACATTGCAGGTCCTGGTGCCTAGTCCTGTGGAGACTCTAAGTGTACCCAATCCCAATACAGCTTGGAACAAACTGGCTATAGACATCATTGACCAAATGGTTCTTTCTGGTGGTAAGTTGGAATATGGTGTAGTAGTAATAGATATTTACAGCCGTTGGCCAGGCATCTTTGGAACATTTTTCCCCTGTCTTTTTGCTTCTGACTTCCTGTTTTTGACTGTGTGCTGCATTTAGTGTTTGCTGATTTTAGAACTCTGGGCACTTCACCACTGATGATCAGTGCTAAAGGGTATGTTCTCTCTGTGTAAATTGTGATTGTGATTGATTATCCATGATTGGCATATTTGACTCACTGGTAGGTCCTAAGTAAATTGCACTGTGTGTGTGCCTAGAACCGGTAATTCAAATGCTACTAGTGGGCCTGCAGCACTGACTGTGCTTTGCACAGGAGTAGCCCTGCAACCATAACTCAGACCTGAAACTGCTGTGGATGTGAGTGCAGTTTTACACTGCCATGTCGACCTGGCAAGTGCACCCACCTGCCAGGCCCAAACCTTCCCTTTTTCTACATGCAAAGCACCCCTAAGGTAGACTCAAGGTAGCCCCATGAGCACGGTGCAGTGTATGTGAAAGGTAGGCTATGTACTGTTGTGTTTTACATGTCCTGATAGTGAAATACTGCCAGTTTCGTTTTTCACTGTTGCAAGGACTATCTCTCTCATAAGTTATTATTGGAGCTGCCTTGCAGCTTCTTACAAGTGTATCTTTCAATTGGAAAGAGACAGAGATTTGGAGTTTAGGGTCCTTGAACTCACAATTTTAAAATACATCATTTAGTGAAGTTGTTTTTTAAATTGTGTGTTTGAAAATGGCGCTTTATATGTTTGCTTTACCATTCCGTACCTCTGCCTGCCTGTGGAATTTACATCTGGTTTATGCTGATAGTTGAGCTGTTTGAGCATTCACTCTGGACAGTCATACAAAGATAGCTGATGTGTGCCCTGCATATCCTGATGGCCCATCACCAGGCTGATGGGTCTACCTGAGCTAAAGCAGTGGGAGGAGTTGCCACTGACACCTGAATAGGGCTGTGTTTGTCCTCAAACAACGCTGTCTCGACCCCCTCTAGTGTGTCTGGAGCCAGGTCATAGAAAGGCATGGTCTGGTGCACTACAAAGTCTTTCCTTTGCACGTTGCCAACTTTAAAATCAGAAACTGGTATAAGTACTGGAGTTGTGACACCATAACTTCAGAAACAGTTCTGGACTAAGAGGAGATTCTGCCAATTAAAAAAGCATGTGCATATCATTCCCTATAGATCTTGCCCAATGTGACCTCTGTGATAACGCGGCAGTGAGCTCCACACTTGACAGAGCGTTTCAGACCACAGGCTCACTATGATCAGTGGTGCACAGTTTCTCCCTCTGTGTGTCTCACACATTCTGCAAGGGCTCTCTTGTTGGGTGTGCGACTCACACATTGATACACAGCATCTTTCATTTGGATTTTAGTTCCAGCATGCATTAGGGGTTAGGGCTTGGAGGTTGTCTTGTATGGCTATGCAAGCAAGGACGCTGTACATTATTTTCATTCTTAGTAAGAGGTCTGTGAAGCATATATATGCAATATTTGTGTAGCAAAAACCTTTCCAAAATTCAGCAGAACACTGTACAGGGTCAAAGGCAAACATACAGATAATGAATGACAGGAGAGATAGCTGGGCTCTCGGAGCAGCAGCATTGTATTGTTACCTTACTGTAATATTGGGCTCTATAAAAAGGTGAGTCTTGATTTCTTTCCCCAATTGGAGCAGTGGTTGGTGCTGTCCTCATGAATACAGGGATGGTCTGTCCAGAACCTGGGTGCTTAAATGTAAAAGCTCAGCTGCTTTGCTTTTTTGTTTTATATACTTTTTGAACACCTGTCAGATGGTGTCCTGGCTGTGGGTGTGTTGAAAGTCACTGGAGATAGTGAGTTTGCCTGCAGGATAAGCGTGGGTACTGCTTCTGATGGCTTTGTAAATGCTGCAGCTGGTTTTAAAGATGATGAGAACCCACAAAGAAATCCAATGCAGGTACAACAAAATGGAGGTGATGGGACCATATTTATTTAGGCCCTGGATAAGACATGCTGCAACATGTAGGTTGCCCTCTTAGTATCCCAGAACACTAAAATATGGATGGGATTTTTCTTTGAGAAGGTTGGCAACCTAATTGAAAGCCACAGTTTGGTGTAAAAATGTTAGTACTAATATGTAATCTAGAATTCTTGGCACAACTTTGCATTTAACCCACAACATCTATGTACTCTGGACTTTGGATGGAAATGGATGCACAGTCCATTTGCATAGCAGGAGAAACTACAACATGCTTACAGGCATGTCTTTGTACAGATAGACTAAATGATGGCAATAAAGGTGCACCCTTTAATCTTCATATGTCCCATTGTTTCTGTCTCAGGTTTGATTACTGTTAGACCTGGCACCATTGCCGTGGGTCTCCCTTCAATTTTTGCTGTTGCCTAATGTGTTTTTCTGGTGTTAGATGCTTTGGGCACTGTTCCACTGCTGTCCAGTGCCACAGTGCTAGTGCTCCCTACTGTGGAGAAGTGTGGAGAAGTGTGGCTCATTGGTTAGAGGAGGCATACCCTGAAGCGGAGGTCAGACCCGGGACCTCGGTTCAATTCCCGACGCGGCAGGGTCTTGAGCACAATTGTCCACGGACTCGATAATTCTCGCTTCGGTGCCCACTCTAATCACGGGTTCACACTCTGCAACTCTGGGCATTAAGCTTGCTTAATCTCGACAATGCCCCCCCCCGCGGCGGGATGCCTGGCTTTCACCTTGGGGATGCCCAGTACGGGTTATCTCACAGGGAAAAGCCAGGACGGGTTCCCAATGCAAGCGCCGAAATGCCCTAGGGTAAGTCGAGCACTATATAAAAACACACATACATACATACATACATACTGTAAATTGATGTATTAGTTAGTGGTTCCATGATTGGATTACTTGTCAGACCCTAGTACAGTGCTCTGAGTGTGCCCGGAGCTTGTAAATCCAAATGCTGCTAGTGGGCTTGCAGCACTGGTTGTGCCACCCACAGAAGCAGCCTTCTAAAATGTGTCTAAGGTCTGCCATTGCAGAACCTGCGTGCAGTGTGGTACTGTCATGCTGACTGGGTAAGTGCACCCACTTGCCAGTCCCTAAACCTTCCCGTGTCTTCATATTAGACACCGCTATGGTAGGCCCAAGGACAGGGTGCATTGTAAGTATAAGGTAGGACAAGCCCTGATGTGTGTGACATGTCCTAATCGTGAATTACAGCCATTTTCATTTTTTACTATTGCAAGGCTACCTGTTCTCCATAGGATAGAATGGGCTGCTGGATTGTTACATGTTTATAATCCTAGCAGACTCAGAGAACATGGTAGACGTTCGAGTTTAGTATGCCTGGACTCAGAATAATAAAATACATCTTTTAGTAAAGTTTATTTTAATATTCTGTGTTTGCAAATACCACTTTTAGAAAGTAGGTATTTGCTTGCCTATCCATTTGAGCCTGCCTCTGCTAGGTTGTGGATTCCTTGTCTGGGTTTCTGTGTGACAGGACTGGGGAATTCCAGGAGACAGGCTGGGTCCGCCCGGTGGTGAATAGGGAGATCTGCATCCAAGATGGGAGGGAGGAGTTGCACCTGGGACCTGAATAGGGCTGAGCCTTTCCTCTAAAATGCTGGCTCCACCCCCTGTGGTGTGTCTGATGTCTCTGCCCTGCACACTGAAAGAAGAGAAGGAAGACTGTCAACAAAGTGCTCCTGGCCTGTACTTGCCTTCGACAAAGTTAGCTCCACCTCCTGTGGGGCGTCTGATGTGCCTGCCCTGTGCTGTGAAAGGTAAGGAGAAGTCTGGTAAACAGAGTGCTTCAGAACTGGCTTGAGCTGGGCACAAGCCCCTCTCCCCCCAGAGAACAAATGATTTGGGGGTATAAGTATTGGGACCCTGAGCCCATGAAATTAGATCACTCTTCGATTTGACAAGAAGAAACCTCTGCTGAGGAGAAGGAACCTGAAGAAACTGAGGAGAGACTATTCCCAAGCTGAAGTACTGCTTTGGGGATTGGCCTGCAGTGGTTGCCTGGCTGCCTAGAGAGGAGAAAGGACTTTGTGGGTTTTACCTTTGCTTTTCAACTTGTGCTAAAAAAATCTCCAAGGGCTTGGAAGAGAGCTTGCCCCCTGACCGAAGTCCCAGGACCAGTGGACTTCACCAGCCTTTGTGAATTGCTACTGTTCCAGTGGCTTCAGAGGCAGGGAGCTGTGACCGACTCTCACGACCGTCCCGGTGTCGTGTTGTCACCGAAATGAGCAACGTCCGCCTCGAACAATGCAAGCTCTGCGCTCACCGACTCCGTCTCGACCCCGTCAACGAGCCGTAGCCTGCACCACGACTGGAAGGACACCGCAACGTGCAACGCCTCGCTACACCAAATCGAACTGGTCTGGCATGATGCGGTCACTGCTGCTGACTTCGAGTCCTGTGACCGCACCGGAGTTGAGCACCGCCTCGCACACTTCGCGACCCACTGCCCGACTCGCACTGCTGTCCGGACTGACCGATGCCAGGTCCCGAACTCCGGCTCAAACACCGCACCGTAAAGCTGGAAGCACCGCAACGAGCAACGTCCACCCCGAACAACGCAAGCTCTGAGCTCACCGATGCCGTCAACGAGCCGTGCCTGCACCGCAATGGAAGGGACACTGTGACCTGCAACGCTTTTTTTTCTGCACCGCGACGATCACCGGAACTGGCTCGCACATCCGTGCCGGGCGCCCCAAGGAAAAGGTACTGTGTTTGAGTCTGTCGACATTTGAGTGGGCCCGGACCACCGCGGTCCACTGGATTTGTTAGACTCTGTGTTCTTTCAGCTCGCTGTAGCCGGACAAGGCTACCGACTCGCACAGAACTGTGATTTACACCGTTTTAACCAGAACTCTTGAAATGTGATATTATTGTGGATTCTTTTTGTCGTTTATTAGTCTTGTGGTAATTCTATATAAAGTATAACTTATTTTTGATACAAAACCTTGTGTGGTGTCCATTTGTAGTGTTGTCACTGGGTTACTGGATGTGGTCACAAATGCTTAACTTACATCACCTCTGAACTAGCCTTGACTGCTTGTGCCACGCCGCCTAAAGGGTGAGCAGGGGTTATTTTAAGAGGGTAATTCCCTTGCCCTGACTAGAGGAGAGGGTCACTGCTTGGCACAAGTACCTACCTGTGCCAACCAGAGACCCCCAATTCTAACAATTACATGTTGGTGTTTTGAGAGTAATATGTCAGTGTGAATGTGAAGAGGGAAAATTGTTCATCATCCAATAATTATTATGCACCATTTGCACACTGAATTTTATTAGGAAATAATTATCACTGTTTGCATGATCACAGTCTGAAGTATCCATCCTAAACCAGGTACCCGTTTACAACTAAACCAGAAAATTGATCAGATACTACCAATATGCAATGAAATGCACATGTGCAGTTATAATGAAATTCAAGATCTGAGACCTGCATTCAAGCCCTAGCATCCAACAATGTTAGCACATCTAAACAAAGGCAGACATTTTGTGCAATTTTCAGCCTAATATCAGGAACTGTAATTTGAAAGAATGAGCCTAAAAAAGTAACCAGGAGCATAAAATCGGAAGATGAAAGCAGAATGAAAGCAACACAGAAAGCTGTGTAAAGCCTTGAGACATTTGTACGACTTGGTGGAACATCTCAAACATGGTGTGATGAAAGAGATGGTCACTGGGTGTAAGGATTCTACAAATGTTTTATTCAAATCATCTTTTGCTTCAATTGAAAAAGAAATTAAAGTTGATACGACCGCTATGCTAAATAATTGAAATACTAGTATACTGTTGTCTGAACATGATAACTTATCATCCTCCTCTGAGTGTCAGGATCTTGCACATTTTGAATACGAGTCATATTTGGCTTCAATTGAAGAAGAAATAGAAGAAAATGTGGCTGCTGCACTAAATATTCAAACTAGCACACTGTCTGCTGAGCACAATACCACGTCATCCTCCATTTATGAAACAGCTGATCTGGCACTGTGGCCAAACTAATTCAATTCTACATTTCTATAGAATATTGTAACTTCTGGACCACCTGAAAGTGAGGATATAAAATGTAATTTAGAAAAAAATAAACTTCTTCTTTTTAAAACCATTTCGATGAGGAAACTGGACAACGGAAAAGTACTAAAGTGCAAATTGCTGGCTTAGTCATAAACTTCAGACTGTGTATATTGTTTTTGCTGCAAACTGTTTTTACCTGAAGCAACATTTTTACTAGGAAGTACACATTTTCTTAATTGGGGACATTTTCTCAATTGTTTGAAGGAGCACAAAACAATCATGTGATTGTTTTGTGTTTGGATGGAAACATAGGTAAGACTTCAGTAAAATAAATGTGTATGCTTCATTTTAACAGAAAATAAACAAAGATATTACTCATTGGAAAGGTATGCTTATTGTTGGAAATGAACCTTTCTGCAGGGTCACCTCCAAATGGTTTGACTTCCTCCTTCCCCCCCTTTGTATTTTTCTGAATTTGTAATTGTTGGCTCTAGGTCTCTGAACACTTTACCAATGCTACCCGGTGCTAAAGTGCATGTGCTCTCTGCTTGAAATATGGTAACATTGGTTTATACCTAATTGGCATATTTAATTTACTTAAAAGTCCCTAGTAAAGTACAATAATTGGGCCTAGGGCACGTAAACTAAATGCTAATAGTGGGCATGCAGCACTGATTGTTCCACCCACTTCAGTAGCCCTTAAACATGTCACAGGCCTGCCATTGTAGAGCCTGTACGTGCAGTTGTAATCTGCCTTTTCAACCTGGCAAAATAAACTTTGTGCCAGGCCCAAACTTTCCTTTTTAATATATTTAAATCACCTCCGAGGTAGACCGTTGGCAGCACCAAGGACAGGGTGTAGTGTATTAAAAATGTTTTAAGTTTTACATGTCTAGGTATTGAAAAACTCTTAAATTCATTTTTCACTACTGCAAGGCCTACCCCTCCCATATGAGTACATTGGTGTTGCCTTATTACACTTTATAATTGTAATTTTCGAATGGGCAGTTTGGTTTCTCTGGAATTCTTATTTAAATCACCGACGGGGAAGGTTTATTTTAAATTAGAATTCTAAAAATGCCACTTTTAGCAAATTTGGCTGGAAATCAGGCGATGTAATCCCTTTAACCCAGTTGCAGCAGGAACACGAATTGGCGTGATCTAAACATTTAGGTACCTACAAATTAGGCATGCCTTGCTTGCTGTGCTTCCTAGAGACAGGACAAAACCCCAAGTAGGGTTGGGTTAAGCGCTAACACTCCCATCCTGCTAGGGATGGTCCACTCAGTAATACCTAAGCTCCCATTGTTTGTGACTGTCGAGAAGCAATACACAATTCCCTACTGCCAACTACACCCAGTCATGTAACCAGAGACAGGCGGCAGGCACCAAATGGCTCAGGTAAGAAAACAGCACTTTTTTAAAATTGAAATCAAGGTATGGCATATGAAAAAGACAATTTACACATACATTGACAATATGGTTATGGTGCCGAGGATACTTAATGCAAAAATAATTACAGGATGGCATTTGCAGTCACATTTCTAACATGTTCAGATCTCGTTGTCAGTATCCTCCCTCGTCCTCGGAGGCTCACATATCCCTCCCCTGTGGGTGTTCCATTTTCCCCAAACCTGTGTCCATTTGTTGGGGCACCTCATAGCTTCGGATATGGTATTTTCGGTGACCATAAACCAGTCCATATCTTACCCCACTCCACTATACTCGGCTGGGTCTGAGCCTTCAACAGTCTTGCAATATTTTGCTTTGCCACCATCAACCCCAAAGATAGTTAGTCTGAAGCCAGGGCAGGGAAAGCAAGGCATCTGTGCACATAAAAGGCATCCCTCTAGAAGCTTCTTCCCAATACAAAGGTACAAATGTTTAAATGAAGGACCTCATACACCACGACTTCAGTACATTTCTGGACCTGTAGATACTCTGCCAGGAAGAAAGACTGCTGTGCTGCTGAAGCACTGCTACTCTGCTGGACAGGTAATCTACTGGACTCCTGCACTGCTGTGCTGGCCTGCTTCTGCTGTCCTCTTGCCTGGGTCGGAAGGACTGGACCTGCATATCTTGAACCCAGAACTCAGAGTGACTCCAACGGCTAGCTGGCTGGCCTAATATGAAGCCTCAGGGACATGACAGGCTTCCAACAACCATGCACTTAGACTCTGCCATCTGTGAGTCTACCCTGCAAACTGGTACCACCCCAGTCCTGGACCCTTGGAAGTGGGCCTCAGGTGCTTGCCAGTGGAATCAACGTATTCCCTCTGCTGAGTCACGCATCCCGAGCAGACCTGGCGCATCTCCTTGGCTGAGCAGCACATTGAACAGCACATCCTCAAGCAGAACCGGTGCATTGCTGCTGCTGTGTGGATTGGACCCATCACAAATAACCGTGTCACCCCCGCATTTCTTTAGCTGAAGCGTCACCCCGGTGTGGAGCATCTCTAGCCCAGGCCCTTACATCTCTTGACAGCAGCTTTGACGATGCTGGACTCCACTCCAGAGCCCCATACATCCTCAGAACAGATGCATCATCAGGTGGGTGCCACATCCCCAACGCCATGACTTTGCATCACATGCCCTGTTGACGGGATCCTCGACGATGATGCAACAGGACTTTGCAACATAGCCTCACTGCATCTCAGAACCAATGCATTGCTACAGCTGTTCAGAGCACCCTGGACACATATGCACACAACAGTATGCAACCAGGGTTTGAGGTACTTTGTTCAGCGGACCTAGCTGGGTCCCTGTTGCTGGTTTGTTCTCCATCACAGATGGCATGAGTTTAACTGACTGTCCCGGTCTGGCATGACCAGATATCCCTTTGTTGGAGCTTTGAGCTTTTTGAACTTTTTAACCTAAAACTTTCAAATGTAATATCTATGGTTTCACTGATTGGATTTTTGTTGGTCTAGTTGTGTTTTATTTATAAAAAATCACTCTATTGTTCTAAACCTGGTGTAGGATCTTTTTGTGTGGCGTTTTCACAGTTTTACGGTTTGAAGCATTGCACAAATACTCTACGTATTGCCTGTACGTTAAGCCTGATTGCTCTGTACCAAGCTACCAGGGAGTGAATAGAGGTTAAATTGAGGTTTGCTTGTGCCTTATCCTGACTAAGAATGTGGTTGAGGCTTTACCAGAGCTAACACCCCAGTCAACCAGTAGCCCAATTTCTAACACATATGTTAGTAGTTGCATTTCTATTTGAGCACAACCTGGCCTTTAGAGGATCCTATGACGAGCTGTTTATGCTAAATATAGTACAGTTTTGGGATTAGTACAATTACTTTCAAGTTTGATGTTGTGACCTGAGAACATAAAAGGCTTGACTGGGTAAACGAGAACTGATCATTATGTGAAAAAAGCATACAGAAATAAATAATCAAACTTTTATCAAACCAAGTGCTAAACAATATTCTACTTACAGTAGAGGCAGCATGATTTTTTGTTATATTAGATTGCACCGCTGACTGAAGTTGTTCTTAAAAGTTATCACTGACTGTACGGTTTACGGATATCACAAAAGAAAACGTATCTTTTAAGGAGCATACCAGATGGAAGGCTATCATTCTTTGGCAATCCTACATAAAAGTGACACTGCACAACTGCAAAACAGAAGCCTTTAAATGTACTTAAAATGTGAAAATTGTATTTTTAAATATAAATACAGTTAAGACAGATTATAATTTTTTTTAACAATATATGTATATTATTTTAGGGCACAAAGTAATTCCATTGACAAGAGAATCCTCTTTTGCATTTCATGTGCCCCCTTGTTGTTTCTTTCAGCCAAATAAATGTGTATTACCTTTTTCCTACAAATGACAAATTCTTCTGCCATTTATATGGCCATCAAAGGTACACAAGAATATGCATTACTCAATTTTCTGTCCCTATTTTTGGCTTTTCTTTGACATAGGAAATCTAAACTTCTTTTACCACACAAATATCATTTTTTAATAAAAAAATACACATTTCTTTTCATACTGTTAGTTTTTATAACACTGAAATAAGGCATCACTGGACCCTGGAACCTCTATGTGACCAAATATTCCACTGATGCACAAAAAGATTTTTTAATTAGGTTTCATATTGAAATTATAAATACATTGGGTCCGCCATATGTTATGAAGATGACCACTGAAGCACTGCGTAATTTTGGGATTGATTCTGATTTATGCAATACATTATACATTTCACATATAAATGAATGATCAAATTGTGTTGAATGGTAAACAGTATAAGGATAGACTTATTCAGTGCCTTTAACCTGAACCAAGTATCTACTTTACTGAAAAAATATATTTTTGGCATTTTACAAAGCAAAACTTTTGAATTAACTGTCTATGCCAAAATGATATTCTCAATGGTTTTCTTCATTCCAAAAGATAGCTATTACAAAACATGTCTGTCAATTACAATCAATCTGAAGGAGCACACAGCATCCATTACATGGCCTGCCTCTGAAGAGAAATTACTGATTTAATCTCACGGAATTAGTATTTTCATTGCTATTGTGTAAATGTTGCGCTATATAATTAAATTGCTGAATTGTCACCAATATAAGTATTATTCATAGTCTACTCCATTAAAATACATATGTACGCAATCTGCAGGGTGCATTTTCTGATCAATGCAGTTCTCAAGAGGTCATACAAAATGAAAGACCGACACTAAGGCGCATATCAAGATAACTAGGGGCCAGATATACTCAGAAAGTTTGCGATGGAAACCACTGCTATTCACAAAATCACATAGTTTGCAACATTAAAATGGGTATTTTCAATCTACACAACCACTAGAAGGAGTTGGAGACCATTTTCCCAACACGTAAATTAATTTTGAAATCTCCATCGGATTGCAATTTGGAACGGCCATGAAACGGATTCCTTCCAAATTGGGATTCGGGGTAGTATGTTTGAATGGTTTGTATTCCAGTAACAAACCAAACCATTGTCCAGTTACCGACTCATCAAAGGCGGGGGCAACTGATTAACACAGGGGAATGGAACCCCTACTTCTATGGAAACCGTGTTGGCAGCCTCAGGAGAGAAGGCCAAGGGACCACTGTTGGTTATTTCTAATATTCTCAAAAGTGAAATCTTAAGTTTTTTTAAAGAAGCATCGGTTCCGTTTAGGAAATCAGGCTGCTTTCAAAAGAAAAACACTTTTTGAGAATACAAACACGTGGATGGTGGACTGCTGTATGTTGTTGGTCACCATCTGAATAATTGTACCCGATCTCTTGAGGTCATAAATTGTGACTTGACAAATTAATAATAGGCAAGAAGTTCTACACCCCCTGTGAATGGTAATTTTCAGTGGCCTATCTAGAAGTGATTTTTTAAGGAGTTAACACATGGAGCATGCGTTGAAATTGGTGAGTCCGCCTACAAAGAGCAGTCTTGATGATTGTGGGAAAATGTGTTCAATAAATATATATATATGCGCTCCTGTTGCAGTTGATATACATTACTACAAACCTTTTTTATTTGTCCTAATCTCACCTCAGACTCAAGCAGATCTCAACAAGTCGATTTGTACTGAACTGGGCGCCTCTCGACTCACTGCCTTTGTCTAGCCGACCATGGCCTTCCTCTTTATCCCGAGGACAGGTGTATTCATTAGACAAGAAATACCAGTTACCCGATCTTAATTATTTACCCTGTACAGGCGGCGTCCCTAGGACAGTAAGAGAGACCAGATGTTTACAGAGGATTCCTCTTGGTCTAAATTTGCCATTCGTAGGTCGGCTTTAATCCAACCTTCTCTAGTGGGGGGGTGGGGGGGGGGGGGTCGTCCCTCCATCCAAAGCAGATCTCTCTTCTAGCCAGGATCACTAGATAGAGAAGCAAACCCATCTGAGGCTGTGAAAGTGGCCTGGTATCATAATTATTCATGCCAAATATCACCAGGGAGAGATCAACCTCTATATGTACTTGAAAAATATCTGCCAAAGTGTCCCCCACCTGTTTCCAAAATACCGCTAATTCTGCGCATTCAAAGAACATAGGAATATCATCCGCCTTATTAACACCTTCGCTGCAGGGCACATTCCCCCACTGCTCGGGGGGATGGAGGGCGCACACAGCACCCCCGTGCTCATGACGAGCTCAGCTCGTCATGCATCACAGTGCTCGTGTGCTCATGACGAGCTGAGCTTGTCATGACCACACCCGTTTTCATAGAACGCTCACACAGCAGGGGAATTAGCCCAGCATTCGAGCGTTTAACGGTCATGACGAGCTGAGCTCGTCATGAGCACACGAGCACCTTGGCTCATGACGAGCTGAGCTCGTCATGAGTATCGAAGGAGTTAATAGAACATCTCGGGCAAACAGGGATTGGAGCGGCAGAGAGACAAATTTGGCGATTTTGGCCGGTGTATAATAAAGCCTGTTTAGTACAAAAAATGATTTTTCTTTATGTTCGCAGGTTTCATGTATTTATACATTAACTTAATAGAAAGTTCGAAAAAGGCTTCTGGTATCTTGGAGAAGGGTAGTGGAATTCCATACTGCTGACGGTGGCGGAGCCTCATGACCTACTGCATTAAAAAGCCTTGTATACCACAATGATACCTCTTTTTTCCTTGGGCCGGCATTTTGAAACAACTGCTCAAGCTCCCAATTCTCAACTGTATCTCGGCCTCCGCCTCAAACCATGACCTTATCTGAAGGTACTTAAACTTTGAAAATGCCTGGCCGATTTTATCTAGCAGTATCTCCCAAGGGAGGACCCTGTCTAAATCCAGCAGGTCTGACCACTTCTCCAAACCCGCTTTTCTGATCGGAGTTGCTAAGCTGTCACCCAGACAGATGGGGGCCCCCGGTGAATACCAAATTGGTGAAAAAGGGGAAAAATCTCCAATACTCCAAATACGCCTTAATTTGTTCCATATTTGTAAGGCTGTGTTTAAAACCTTAAGGCGTACCCGCTTGAAAATTGTGGGTGCCCCAAACTTATATAAAAATCCATCCTGTCCATTTCCACCTTCTGCTGCTACAAGTTCTCCCAAAAGTCTGCCCCAAGAAGTTTCCACCAGAGTAGATAGGAGCATCCTAATGCCCTTAAATTGAAAAGCCAATAGATATAAATTTATATCTGGAAGTGCCAGGCCACCTTTCAGAAGCTTCCTTCTTAGTTTCTTCCAGAATAGCCTGGCACTTTTCTGCCCCCAAAGAAAGCTACCTATCTTCCCCTGAATCTTATTAATGCCTTCCTGTGAAAAAGTAAGAGGGACCGCACCAAAAAGAAAAGTCAGTTTAGGTAGAACCAACATCTTCACCAGGTTGACCCTCCCATAGATCAATAAAGGGAGGTTTTTCCACCTGGCGAAAAGAAAATCTATATCTTTTTCAATCTTTTTCCATTTAATCAACGTATTTTATTTAAATCCTTTACAATGTTTATTCCTAAGTAACTAAACTCTTTACTTACAGGGCCATGACTATACACCGAGTACCAACACATAATCTCGGTTTTATCAGAGTTTGCCATATACCCTGAGATGGTGCCAAACTCCGGCAACAGATTTTCTAAATGCGGGATAGAAATATCAGGATTTGCAGTATAAATTATGACATAATCTGCGTATAAAGCGATTTTAGATTGATAGTCTCCTGACTTAAAAGGACTTATGATGGTATCCTGCTTAATCGCCTGTGCAAGGGGCTCAATATAGATATTGAACAAGAGGGGAGACAGGGGACACCCCTCTCTCATCCCTCTCTGAATTTCAAAACTAGCGGTAAGGGAGCCATTTAATAGGATCTTCGCTGATGCTCCACGATAACTGTTCTTTAAGGTCTGAGCAAACGTCTGACACATACCCTCCAACACCGCCCATAGATATTTCCAACAAACTCGATCGAAGGCTTTAGTGGAATCTAATGCAACTACCGTCAAGGGGTCCCCCCTGTTTTCGGGTAGATCAATATTGCTGATTAACAACTGGATTGGTTTCTGTATGACTCTCCCGGGCATAAATCCCTTCTGGTCGGTGTTAATCAGACTTGGTGCTAATTTACCCAATCTCCCTGCCAAAATGCTCATGAAGATCTTATAGTCGGCGTTCAGCAGGGAGATTGGGCGGTAAGAGTCAGGTAACAGGGGATCCTTACCAGGCTTCAATAACAGGACTTTCGTAGCCTCCTTCCATGAAGTAGGGATCTTCCCTGCTGGGCTGTACACCATCGTAAATAAAGTATAGAGTACCGGTAAATGTTCGTCCAGCAAGGCTTTATTACTTTCACTTGGAAGGGCATTAAGGCCTGCAGCCTTCTTAGTTTCGGCCCTCTTTATTTGCTCCTTAATCTCATCCACTGTAATAGGTGAATCTAAAAAATCTCTGGTTGCATCCGTGATGACGGGAATAGCTTTATCCCTCAGCCATGATCCTATAGCTTCTAGTGAGGGATCAATGTCCTCCTTATAGAGATTCGCAAACTGAGACAGAAGGCAATTCTGCATAACTGCAGGCTAACTGGATTTAGTTCTGGCATTATCGATTATAAGTTGACTTATGGTGTTTTTAGCCCTATCTACCCTTGCCTTCCAAGCCGATAAGGCTCCGGCTCTTTCCCCATATTCAAAGATTTCCATATTGCGGACCTTCCACTGAGCCTTACATTTCTGATCCAAATAGGACCGTAGATCTTGTCTTGCCTCCTCGAGTTTTCCCTTTATCTGGTCCACCTCTCTGGAACGGACCTGAACGATATAGCTTCTTTCATCTTCATAGGAAGAGATTCTTCCCTCCAGTGCCTGCAGTTCTAAAGTATTGCTCTTATTCCCTGAACTTATTAGACTACGTAAGAGCCCCCTTAAATTTGCCTTAAAGGTGTCCCAGACCACTTCTACTGAACCAAGATTAAAAAAGAAGAACTCCTTATAGGATTATTTATTTGCTTGGATGATTTCAGGAACCAGTAGCATTGACCTATTTAGGTTTCATCTAACTTGTTGGGACATTATCCTTGTAGAATATAAACATACTAGGGGTGCATGATCAGATAAATGACATGGGGATACAGATATACTGATGATATTCTCTGTATTCTCCCTATTCACCAGAACATAGTCTATTCTGGAAGAGTGATGGTTCTTTTTACAATAAAATGTAAATCCATCTGCATCCCCCATCTTTGCTCTCCATATATCAATTAAGGTGATGTTCAATAATAAATTTTCATAACTCTACTTGATCTCGGGGTCCCTTTAACACGGCTTACATTAGATCTGTTCTTTACCGGATCATGGTGAACGTTAAAATCTCCACCTAAAATATTCGGGAGATCTACCGAAATCAGCCTGTCCTGCAATATTACTAAAAAAGATGAGTCATCCGTATTAGGACCATAGTAAGAAGAACAAATCAACTTCCATCCCTCAAAATCTAACAACGCAATGACCCATCTACCTGTTTGATATGTCTGAACCGAACTTATTGTACACGTGATTCCCTTTTTTAGTAAAATGGCAACTCCACGAGTATTCATCACTTGGTGGGAGTAGCAGAAAACTTAGAGCCAAGGTATTTTGGAAAAAACAGATTCTGACTATGTCCTATTCAGATGCGTTTCTTGCAATAAACACACGTGCGCGGGGGACAGCTCAAGATATTTAAATATTCATCTTTGTCTTCTTGGACATCTTAGACCATTCAAGTTCCAAGAGATAAATTGGATACTACGGCCCCCCATCATTTTATCCTTAAACAACTTCGGTGCGTCTTATCTGTATGTCGGAGTTGTACTTTAATTAATCTAACCATAAGGGAATCCAAAGAATTGTGAGATGAGGATTTTTTTTTACCTATTCTGCCACCCTGTGCCCCCTTCTGTGCTCCCCTACCCCTCCCCCAACTCCTCCAATCCACCCCTGACCCCCTTGCCTCCCTATCCCCATACCACCCTGAGGGACTCTGAGGAACCCTACCTTCCAATAGGTCAATACCTATTCGGACCCAACCTCCCCCCAAGGCTCCATGAGTATATTAAAAAATAACTAGTAAACCTTTGCAGTGGGGAAACAAATTCTCATCCCAACTGGCATCCCCTATGACCCTCCCTGTTACAACAAACCTTAATGAAGTTGCAGCAACCACAGGTTGTGACAGCTACACATCGTATAATCTCAGCACAACCTCAGCTTTTGTTCAGGATTCTCACCCCAGCATGCCTAAATATTGCTCATGCTGCAGCATACTCAGCGATTAGTGCTTAGAAGCACCCTGTATTTACAGAGAGCTAAAATCAGCCAACCACGATGGGCCTTTGGCATTATTAACAACAAACATAGTTTAGGCCAATGTGATGCATAAAAGGTACATTTTTGAGGAATAAGTCCTCCAATCATGCAAGGCTCTGCACACCTCCCATTTTATAATTTGTGAATAGAATGTATTGCCTCACCTCCAATCCAAAGGGCAAATCTCATTCAAAGCAATTTAGACAGAGACTAAAGCACATGAACATCATCTTCCAAGCACAAATCATGTACAGCTGCAGCTATAAAACTGGGGAACTGACAGGTACTGCTAAAATATACCTCAAAAAATCGTTTTCCACGCAATGTATAGAAGATACATCATGAAAACCCCTAACTCCCACCCCAAATGTCGCAATGCTCACACATTTTGCTTGATATATCTTTAGGACGATACGCGGAGGTCTTTTGCCCATTTTTCTGGAGAAATTTACCACGGCTGCAGTCAACTTCATAAAAAGAAGGCTCCTCGCCTTGACTGCCAGCCCCCATGAACTTGACTGCTCAAACACAACACCAAGGTATGTGAAGATGTTAGTGGAGGCAAGCCTGCTATCTCCCAATGGGAGACTGCTACATTTTTTCCTCCCCCGCCCACAGGTCATAATAAAGGTTTTTATGGCATTTAATTTGAGCCGCAGGTCATCCATAAAAGTGGTGTACAAAGCAAGAGCCTTCTGCAGGCCAAGCTGTGTGTGGGCCATGAGCACCGCGTCGTCTGCGTAGAGAAGGGAGAAAATTGTACGTTTGTTCACGTATGGCGGGTCTCTGGCCTTTCCTGCCAGTTCCTGTTCCAAAGAGTTTGTATATAAAGTGAACAGGGACGGCGCCAAGACACAGCCTTGTCTCACTGCCCTCTCCACTGTAAACAACGCAGTACACTCCCCTTTGATTCCATACTGTACCTTAGCGGTGGCCCTTGAATATAGTTGTCTTAGAAACTGGACCAAAACCTGATCGTCCTTCAAGTCTGCCAGAATATCCCATAATTTGCCATGTATAACACAGTCAAAGGCGGCTGTGAGGTCTACAAATGCTACATAAAATTTCCCTGCCTTTGCCTTCCTATTAAGGTACTTAAATTTAAAACCTGCTCATTTTTTCCGAGGCCCTCTCTAAAACCATATTGGATATCGCTTAAAATATTATTCTCCTCTGCCCAGCTCTGCAACCTGCTTAGGACTATCCTTCCTGCTACCTTCATCAGGGAATTGAGTAGGGATATCGGGCGGTACTATTACGGCTTCAGACCAAGTTTTAATAAAACCATTCTTGCAGCAAGATTGGAGAACCTGTGTCATTAGTTGGGACCATAGTGAAGGTGTTAACTTAAATAGGTCAATAGGGACCCCGTCAGGACCGGGAGCCTTGCCGCCCTTGCATGTGTTAATCGCCCCAGTAACCTCTTTGTGATTACAATGGAGTTCAATTGGCAGAAAAGTTAAAGGGTCCCCCCCTGACAATCCACAGTGTCTGTGGTGCTATCTGCCCTTTCCTGTGATTTATACACATTTGAGAAAAATCTATCCAAGTTTTCTCTGTAATTGCGACCGGTAATGTCGCAAAGTCAGACTTGGTAAAGAACGGAGCATTAACTGCCCTCCAGAATGATGCTATCAAGTCAAGAAATACTTTATTCGGTTCAATTTACAAAAACCATAAAAGTACAAAAACACATGAAAATGGTCCACAAGTCACCAGGCAGCTTGACAATGATAAAATACAGCATAAAAAGGGAGGGAGTACCCATTAAAATATGCAATACATGGTGGCAAAATTTAAAAACGACAATATGTACGACAATCTATAATTTAAAAAAAAAAGTCAACATAAGAAATTATAGGTTAAAAACTTGATTCAAGTTACAATGGTCAATATTTATGGTAAATCGTCTAGGACCAGTTGATCTTTTTGCTGAGTCTCACCGCTATGGTTAAAAATTTAGCCACATTGTAAATTTCCCATATTTCTGCTAATAGTTGGGCATTCCAAGCTAGGTCTTCTAACTCTTTCTTTTTGGTTTTCCTGGCCAAATGGTACTTCCTTCTACAATCTCGGATTTCCACCTGATCTCTCACAGCCCTATGTAAAGCCTCTTTAAGTCGTGTATATGTTTTTTTACAATGGGAATCAAACCATCCATTTTTACGGGATCGTATACCCTTCGTTTCCACTATTAACAGGTTTTGGATAATCCGGGTGATATCAGAAAAAGCCTACAGAATATTATCATGGGAGGTAGTTTCCCCAAGACAAGTTAAAATTAAATCATAAGCTGTTGTTATAATTTGCTTGTTCAATTCAGCAGGGTTGTGACTGGACCAACGTAAAGTATATCCCTTTAAACGTGCAAGGACAATGTTTTTGGTCCATGCCAATTGTTTTTTTAATGTAATTAAACAGCAGTGGGCAGACAAATGTTGATACTCAAGGGCAGGTGATCACTCAGTTCATTTGAATGTATTTTATAGTTTGTGATTAAATTAGCATGACGGTTAAGAGCAATTATAAAATATATTATAGATCATAGACCTCTACCAAAAAAGGTGTAATCAAACTCCACATTCGGGGAGCACAGACAGTTGGCGAACCCAAGATCATGTGAGAACATAAATTCATTGAGCATCTCCCCCTGGAAGTGTGGTCAAACTGATTCAGAAATACATCCTCTTCTACCTCCATCCCACAGATCCCCAGCCCAGCTTGCTGGCACAAATTAATGTTAAATCTGCTCCCCAAACAGTAATCATTTCTGTACTATTGTTTACCCTTAGTTTGCCTAGGTCTTCGCTTAACTGTTTTAAAATGGGCCCCAGATGACCCTTTTCTGCATAATTATAAATGTTAATGACAGCCAGGGTATAGCTAGAGTCTATGAAACTCAACATTATTTGGTAGTAATTGTCAGATTTTATCAGTTCAATCTTTGATACACTCAGCAGATTAGAAATATACACACATATCCCTCCTTTTGGCCTCCCATGTATTGATTGAATATCAGGGGTATGGTAGGTCTTAAATCGATTCAGATGAACCTATCACCCAATTCTCCTGTAGACACAGAACATCAAATTTATCAATAAACTTCAACCATGCTAGATTGCTAACTTTGTTTCGTGAACCTGCTATGTTCCAGAATAGAACACTTATTTTTTAGGGGAATTTAATCCATGGACCAATTCAGTCTTTTGACTTAATTCAGGACTACAATGCACGGTCTGTGTGGGATAACTAGGCATCCTTTGGTCTGAAATATCCCTAATCACAGGGTCTAACCCAGAAACTTTTCCCTATTTGGTCATGTTGACCATCGGATCCGTGCTCGGAAAATCGTTGCGGACAACATGGATTATCCTATTTACCACATCCTTTGCTGTATTGCTCTGTGCTTTTTGACTAAGTAGTCAGTTGTTTGCATCCAAGGATTGGAGAGACCCAAATCTATTTACCACCTCCCAATTATAGGAGAAATAGCAGATGGGCTGAGTAGGGGGCTGGGTTCCTTCTTGTCATGTTAAAAGATTAGGCTGGTAAAAGTAACCCAAAGGCAGAGCATTTATATCTAAGTCAGTAATGTTTCTGTCCCTGGCTCTAAATAGAATTTCCCTTACCAAGGAAGGAACACCAAAAGAAAGAACAACACAATCTCCCTTTAATTTTTTTATATAATTGCCAATCCAAGGTACACGTGTGACCATTTTGAATTCCCTAAACATTTCCCTAGTCAGTCCAGTTCTATTGCCTAAGCAATGAATGGCTTTGTTCCGCAGTGATATCCATGTCTCATTTTCCCCTGGGCGGAGACGTTAGCCAAAATCACTGTGAAGGAAGGGGGTAGCTGCCGGGGGTAGAGTTAGACTGGGTCGACTGCATCGTCTGTCATGTGCATCAGAGTTAACAGGTCGTGTTTTTATTGGTGGCTCATGTTCATAACTCGCCCGTGTGTATGTCTGACCCATACTTTATTGTCAGATGCTACGGGGGAAATAGGTTTTGCACCTTATGTTACTTTTGATGTACTTAGAGGGTCCATTTCACATATGTTCCCCATATGCATTATTAGGCTCTGGTTTCGTATAACTTTCTCCAGACCTAGTTCAATTTTTTCTAATCTACCTTCCGTAGTACTGATAGACTGTTTCAAGTACTCTTATAATTCCGTGGTCAATTTAGACTATTCTCGTTTTTAAACTTGGGACCATTTCCTTTATTTTTGGAGCGAGGTTCAATTCCTTTGCCCCTTTAAGACTGGATATTACCTTTTTTCCCTTGGTGTTTTTTTGGGTTGGTTTTAGATTGTCTATTATGGGGGGCGAGGGAAATTACTCGGGGGGAGCTATCCAGTGACTCAGCTGATCTTGAGTTACAAAGTGTTTGTTTTTGATGGAGGTGATGTTTCAACATCCAGCTCATTAATAGAGATATTGTTGGCAATTATCTGGACGCACCCATTTTTTAATAGCTCTAAGTTTGAAGTTACCGGGAAGCGGTCTTCGTCTGTAACTATTTAAAGAAGAGATAATTCCTTGCTATCACTAGGTAACGCCTGTGCGTCTATGTTTTGGGTTTTTTCCACACATTTTATCTGCAGGGTCATTTTAGCATCTTTGGGCTTTGCAATAGTGTTAGCTGCTAATTTTTTTTTACCCTTGTTAGTCACGGTCCCAACAAACTACTACTTAGATAAACACGTTATAGCAACAACAACAAAATTCCCTTTTGCCAATCACTTATTAATTGTGTGATTTATCAGTAATGTAAAAAAAAAAAGAGTCAGCTTGTTGTCATTAAAAGTACTTGCCCCAGGGATGACGTTGTTCCAGACTAAACAATCTCAAACTCAAGAGGGGGGCCCAGCCTAATCAGGCCTCCGACCGGCTAGTACGCGCCCGCTCTTGACCCGGGTTTGCCCAGGCGCGTCCCGCGCTGCGGGAGGCTAGGCCAGATTTATCACGCCTCCAGGCGTGGTGCACAGTGTCATAGATGGTGACAGGCTGAGGGGATTCTGGGAGGAAAAGCATTTCAGAATAAAACCCAATGAAGATGCTTTCACGTATCTAGAGGCAGAGAACCAAGTTATACCGCCCTCACTCCTGTACGTGACTGTGGGTTTTAATGACGGATACAACACCTGACCCTGGGATTACAGGTACAAGTGATCCATTCTCCTATGATTATTAATCTGTGCTGTAGGACATGTCAATGCTTAGGTCCCTTACTGCAAGAATATTTCTAAGTAGAATGTGTACTGTTTTCACAATGTATTTGAGTGTGTAATTCTTTGCAACAGGGTTTGTTTGTTTTTCTAAGCTCAGATAGATCTGAATTCTGGATTTATTAATTCATAATGTAGTGAACAAGCCTGCAAAGCTGGTGAACAAAGTGAATCACTTTGTACCCAGAAGTGTCTGCCTTTTACTTTTGCATGCACCAGATCTCCTGCCTGATGTTTCATTTCTACCTCTGCATTTGCCGTCCTGTTTCATCTGTTTGGGATCTGCTTATTACACTGAGTTCTTTCAACCACCCCAAAGCTCTAATTATAACAGGCATAAGAAAAATATCTAATACAAATATACTTTGATTTCAGTTTTTATGCGATCTGTAGCAGAGGCTTTAATTAGTAACGAAATATTATGTGTTTATGAAGAGATGAAAGTAGGAACATCTGAGCCCACTGCAAATAAATAGTAGTGATCAAATAGGCGGGAGTATGATCACGCATGGAAAATACATGAAAGAGGTATCATAAAGCTTTTAATAGTTATGCAGGAAAAAAGTACACAAAAAGAGACCTGTCGGGATTTTCTTTGTTAAGGACACGAAATATATATCTTCACATAAAGAACAACGTTGACAATACATTTGTATTCACAGAGATGTGATTCTTCCATTAAATAACCACGTAGTTTGCATTTCATTCCCATACTTTGGCTTATTTAAACTTTTTAAGCATAAAGCAGTCATCAGGGGAATTCTCTTCTTGTGAGTGGACAGCTTTATACGCTTGTTAGTGTAAAACAAACAGCATCAAATAGCGTGCTAAGGACATTTTTTTTGTGCATCTGGTTCCACACTGCTTTCTATTAAACTGGATGTAAAATGAAGAAGATGTCTTCATAATGAATAAAGTCTTTCATAGTTTTGTTCAGAATAGAAGGGAAAGCACATCTGGAAGCTAAAAACAAATGGTACAATTATGTTTTATGGAGCATACTGTGAGAGTACAGTGCTGCGATCAGAGTGACTAGGATGATCCCGGTGGCTTTGCCACACAATTTGCCAACGTTTTCCTGATACTTATTCAGAAATAAACAGATGTGTTATTTAATCTTTTGTTTGTCTCCCTAAGCCATGGCTCAGCTCACTGAAACATACTGTAACTCATGTCTCAACATCTCAAAAATATTAAATGCCTATAAAGTCCTTTTCTGGTTTCTATGTTCATTGCTGTAGATATCTGTTGGGCTGAGGCAGTTAAGTGGTTGGTTGCAAAGTATTTCTGAAATGAGTTGGGAAGGTAACTAATATCTTGTAAATTTCTGACAATGTGAGTAATGCACGATGTCAATGAATAAGTTGTCCTGGTCTATTGTATATAATTAAAATTGGATTCCACTAACAAATGTAAACAAAACAGCTTGTATTTCTTTAACTATATGTTCTAGCAGCATTCAAAAGGGCAACAAATATTAACATTTTTATTCCAAGAGGCTTTTCTTAGTTGGTCATGCTCCATATTTAAACTACTATTCTGCGAATCCCTCCACTTTGTTCTGGTGCCAGACAGGCGTAACCCCCTCACCCCCACCCCACACACACAAAATAGGGTGGATGCCTGTTTAAGTAAATGCTTGTTGAAGTGCTTCACTTACATAACGGTAGATCCAGCTTAAAGACTCTCCATATATTATCCGTCCCTACTTCCTGGACTTGTAACATTGGCGGCACCAGTATCCACAGTACTCTTTTCAAGTGCTAATGTGGATGTATTCAACAATTTACACGGAGGCCCATCGAGTGCCTCCAACTCTTCCCAAACGTGCTTTACAAGGTTAAAATGAAATAATTTCTGGTCATATATATATATATGATGAGATGTTTAACATTCCTACTTCCATTATAAGTAATAAACCCCACACTTGAAAGTAGAGTGAGTAAGATGGGCAGAGGGGAGGAGAAGCGACATTTTGGATATATAAATATATGTGATGTGATCCTCCCGTCCCTACTTCCTGGACTTGTAACATTGGTGGCACCAGTATCCACAGTACTCTTTTCAAGTGCTAACGTGGGTTTATTCAACAATATATATATATATATATATATTCACTGAAAAAACCATAGGTTTAACACCAGTTATAGTTAGCTGGAAATTTTACTGACATAAAACCATTGAAATTCCCACGTTATAGTTAGTTGGACTCACTATAACTTGCACATGTAATGCACTGATGACACCATCCAGTGAATGTGTGTCTTTCAGATAAATAAATATGTTTTATATATGTATGTTAAGGTCGATGGAAGAATATTTGTTTAAATTATTGTCTTAATGGATGTTTTAAAAAAAAAAAATAATTGGATATTTGCCTTATTAAGAGTATCTTAGTGAATACATATATTAGCGAGTGAAAGTAGGTCAGTCTCTCTGTCATCAGTGATGTCATGAGTGATGTCACTGACCATGTCATGAGTGATGTAATATGTGATGTCATCAGCAGTGCATTACACGTGCAAGTTATAGTGAGTCCAACTAACTATAACGTGGGAATTTCAATGGTTTTATGTCAGTAAAATTTCCAGCTAACTATAACTGGTGTTAAACCTATGGTTTTTTCAGTGAATTTGATAGGTTTTTTAAATGCTAATTCCTAACTATAACTGGTGTGAAACCTATGGTTTTTTCAGTGAATTTCATAGGTTTTTTAAATGCTAATTCCTTTCTATATCGAGTTTCTAACCTTTTTTTTTTTTACAATTTGCTGTTTTTTTTTAACTATTCATTTTTTTTAATATATTTTTTTTCTTTTGCACTCTGGGTGCGCGCTCCGGGAAGCTTTCAGCTAAGCTCTCCGGTAAGCTTTCCGGTAAGCTCACCTGAAAGCACACCCAGAGCGCTACTGTCGTTCGTGAAAAAAAATATGAATGAAAAGTTAATAATAATGCAAAACATTTCGTTCCATACAAATAAAATCCGTTTTTTTTTATAAGGAAAATGATTATGTATTTCTGTAAAAGTTTGATGACGTCACTTTGGCGCGCAACGTAAATGCCCTCGGAAGCGCCTACGATCGCGCCGCGTAAACGCACCCGGAAGCGCCCAAGATCGCGCCACGTTTGCGCCCCGGAAGCGCCTACGATCGCGCCGCGTAAACGCACCCGGAAGTGCTCCGGAGCGCGCTGCGTAAGCGCGTCGGGTCATGTGACCCTAAAATAACACTTTTCATTGGTTGCTAACAGTTTTTTTTACAAAGAATGAAATCCCCACCCATTTCCTTCACTATTGCTTTGTACTTGGAGAGAGCAAGAGCTGTTCTGTGTACTATCTTCATCTCCTACTTTCCTGATCTACAGCAATGGCTGCAAGAGAGTCATCCAGCAGTGATTCAGAGGCATTTGTAGATGAGGACCCTCCTAGGCAGAAGAAAAAAATCCATTTCATCTGGAAATTTTATAACATCCCTGAAGGAGAAAAAAAAGTCAACGCTCCAAAAGTAACCTGCAAAATATGTGGTAGTACTTTATCCAGAGGCAATCCTCTGAAAAAATATAGTTTTGGAAATGCCAATTTAATCAGGCATGTCAAAAGAAAACACCCAAACAACTTTGCGAGGGAGAGTGTCAGAGACCTGGCACGGAAATTACCCACAGATGGCGGCAGCACCTCCACTGGTGGAGCAACACCTTCGGGACCATCCCGTAGAAGAATGGTCCCTAACATACAGCCAGAGTTTGCAGGCATCAAATTTCGGTGCACGGAGTGTGACGAACTGCTCTGCTATGGGGAGCAGAGTGTTGAACTCATTGCCCAAAAGAAACAGCAACACCGCTGCCCTGACAGTCCCTAAATTTTCAAATTTTTTTGCTCCTGTTGAGCCGTTTTGGAATCCCTGTTTTTTGTTTTTCCCTTGACAAAAATCCAGAAAAATTATAAAATTGTTTTAAAAAGCCAAAAAAAGTTCAAAAAGTTCCAAAAACACAAAAAAAATATAAAACAACAAAAAGAAGAAAAAAAAAAGTTCTTTTTAGAACTACCTCCAATTTCTAAATAAAGGCTTTTTTTTTTATAAACTGTCATCTTTTTCCCTCATTTTACGCTCCCCGGGCCGCTCCCCGGTGCGCGTACCGGGCGCTTCCCCCGCGCAAAACGAAAAAAAAAAAATATTTTAAATGCCCCGCGGGGCCCTTTTATAGCCCCCACATCAAACCTAGGGGGTCAAGGGGGGGTCTACCCTGCCCCCTTATGGTCATTTCCCCCTTTGTTTTGGCCACCTCTCGTGTCTCGATCCTACCGAGACACAAGATGGCGGCCGCTCCGGACTGTTTCGAATGTTTACAGACAACTGAGAGCCAATCAGCTTTCTGCGCGCAAGTCGCGTGTCGCGCCGGGAGCGCACTCCGGTGCGCGCACCGGAGAGCGCCTATAGATATATATATTTTTTGGAACCTAATTTACTCAAAATCCACTGCAGCACATATCTTGAGACATAGCAAAGGCACATCGGGCTACCAGTCCCTACAATTTTGCCAAGTTTGATGGAAATCCATTCAGCCATTCGGGCTAAAAGTGAAATCGACCGCCCTATGGAAATTAACATGGGGAAAACGCGTTTTGGGACCCCCCTTTTATCTCGGCCCCCGCTTGACGTATCCCCCCCAAACTTTCAAGGAAGAACCGGAGCTCGACGAGGCCATTTTCAGGAAATTTTCAGGCAGATTCGTCAACCGGTGCCAAAGTTATTCCAAATAGAATTTTGAGATTTAACATTGAAAAAAATCCTAACTATAACTACCTACTGGCGACCGCCAGTAGGTAATATATATATATATATATATATATATATATATATATATATATATGATGTATTATATGTATATTAGTATTCTCATATTGAACACTTATCAGGATATCAGCTAAATCAATTTATATTTTTGTAGTATAGACTTTTATTGCAAATAAGAAAATGGTGCTAAGGGCCTGATTACGATGGCGGTCGGACCGCACACCAACAGGCTGTCGGTAGAGGTGTGACCTCCCACAGCCCTTCTGTCCAACCGCTAGATTACATTTCAAGCAGTTGGACCCACAGAGGTCAGTGGGGAGACCACCACCTCTGACAGGATCTGAGATTCCAATGGGGCAGCACTAGAAGTCGTATCACTGAATGGCGGCAGTGCCGAGGCAGGCACCACCTTCTGGATTATGATACCCGTTTCTGACAGATTTTTCATGGCCAGAAGACCACCACGGAAAGGGACATGGGGCCCCGAAACAGTGCCTGTCCGTTTGTAGTGGCCCACGACAGACGGACCCTGGGAGGACATGTAGTGCCACCACTCACCTCTATGGAGAGGGTGTAATGTACGACATGTACGACATGGTGCATGGAACATGGTCCTTGGATGTGCAGGAGGTGCTCCATACCATAGAAATTTGTGCAGTGGCCCTTTTCTTTGGCTGCAGCACAAGCCGGCATGATATGGAGCACTTTCCACCTGCCAGCATGGCAACTATATCGAAATTGGGCGGTCGGACTGCCACATGCTTATCAGGTGGTCTCCTGACCGCCACAACAGCAGACGGTGGTCCAACTGACTGCCATCATAATCGGCTCCTAAATATGGAAGTTATCTACATAACTAGATAGTTATATTGCTTATGTCTCAAAATATCATAGCAAAAAATATTGGCTGACAAATTATCACCACTTAAATGTAATTTACAAAAAATGACTGGGTATCATTAATTTTAGTCTGCAATATTTAACCGCATGGTTGTAATACGTATTTCCTTGTATCCCCCACTTGACCTCATTTACACCTCTCACCCACACTCCCATGGTAAAATGATTTGGGTTGCCCCCGTTTAGCATATCGATTTGACATTAGTATATTACATCTCTTTAAAATTGTTGGTCACAAATATATTTTAACAATAGAATGTAAATTAAGAATAAGCAGATTTAATTTTTGATAATACATTTTTAATGACATGAAACTCAAAAATTGAAAGGCAACAGGGGAAACAACAAAGAGAATGATTAGGTCAGTACTCAGATACATTTGGGTACCACAGAGCAATCAAATAAGTATTTTATGCCAAATAAATTAAAAGGAATTTATAACCCATATCATTAGAACACAGGCCCAAGTGGAAACTAAAGCTCAAATTCCCATTAGCAGATATTTACAGACATGCAATATGCTAAAAATATGTTGTTAAAGTGGTCAAGGTGAATAATATCTAGTTTAATACATCGCACGAATGGCAATGGACGTCAGACTTTATTAATAGACTAACTTATGGTGGATTGCTGGACATGCCAAAACTCACAGGGCATTACACTTGTTGTGCATCTCGAGCATTGGAAGAATCCTGGCAATCATGATTGGGCAGAAAGGCAAATACCCAGGGAAGAAGCATAACAGCCTCCGCTTGATAAGTTATGCTGCATCACTTTCCAGGTTGCAAGGTGATGCCTAAACAAGTGCATATTAACGTTGTGACTTTAGTTTCTTATCTGTGACTCCTCAGACAATGGGAATAGACACATAGACTAACCTACCAACATTGATTAGATGACCTTTCCAAAACTACTTTATATGACAAGGTCGTATATATTTCAGATAATACGGAATCTATTCCCATGTCAATGTGTGGTATTTTCTCGAACACACTCTATCACCTTGAATAAATCAGCAGTGGGGGTGCCACATGTTTGGTGCAGCTGTTTTTCCGTTGCAGAATTTCAAGCAAACTCGAAAGTTGTGTTTAATTTTGCTCTTGAACACAATGATGGTAGGTACTAAAATGATAGGGAAAACATCACATCTCACCAAACATTAATGCAAACAGGTAATCATTTTAAGGATGCTCCATACAATGAGGGAAAAAAGATAATGCTCAAAATGGTGACAGTTCCAGCTTATGTCTCTTCTACTTTTATTCTATGCCTACTATCAGAGTCTTTCACCTCCTTTACTTAAGTGTAAAGTTCTTAGACACGCACAGAAATGTTGGCATCAAGTCTGACATTTGATTATTTTTAGTTATGATAGCATATAATCATTATGTGAATTTATATGACACATTTATTGCCACAATTTTTTAGCCTTCTTGATACTTAAGTGACTGCAAGTGCAATTTTATATTATAAATATAAAGATAAAATTGGCGATCAGATACTATAAAAACACGGATATAATTTAAAGGGACTTTAAGGTAGGACTATCAAGCCAGACGTGACAGCAGGTTCCAATGCCAGCAAGCCCCAGTAGTGAGCCACACAGTGAGCAGGGCGATGATGTAGCCTTGAGCCTAACAGTATTTGTAATTTCCCTGACAACGGCTTGCTAGAGAATAGCTAAGTTGCTTTATTTCTAGTGAAAACATGTATGTTGTGTGATCCATCAAATAAAAAAAGTGAAAAACGGGCATGCTATTTACTGCTTTTGCTAGAATTTATTATTGCGCCAAAAAATAGCTTTAGGGTGTTAGGATGTTAAGGTCTCACTAACCATGTTTGAAGTGTTCTTACTGTTTTTGCTGACCAGGGCCTGCATCTCGGCATTTCCTTTTGGATTCTGTGGGGTCACCACTCATACTTTAGGCAGTAGAATAGAATTTTTAAATAAACACTTTAAAAGTTTCTCTACTGTTTCTTAGTGCTATCTTGAGTGTGTTATTCGACAATGCAAGAGGGCCTGCAATGTGTCCCTGTACTAATCCTGAGGGACTGATTATTATCCGAAACATTTCCTGATCAGTGATTTCTGTTTTTATTGGTGCATTGACTGAGTCCTTACACCAAAGGGTTACAAATCCAACTCCTGGGGCTCTGTGTGACCCAACCCAGAGAATGTAAAAGTCAGCATTTGTAAAGGACACAGCTACCTCCAACATAGGTGCCCCGGTGCTGGGGCACACCAGGAAGATTAAGCAAGTTATTGCCCAGAGTCACATGGTGCTGAGCTAACCTGCCGCCGGAGCTGGGTATCAAACCATGAACCCTATGGTCCGGAGTCAAGTTCCCTGGCTGCTGCGCCGCACCTCTTCCAGAATGTATCAGTAACGGACCAGATGTTTAGCTTTTTCATGATGAGGGTTAGAGGGTTTTAAAACTTGCTCTTTAAGTGAAAGAAGGGTCAACCAGAGGGTGCATATGAAGAAGCTTTGCTTGTAAGGGATGCTCAAAGCATTAATGATCATAGAAAGGTTCAATAGAACCACTTACTTATCTTCAGTAACATGCTCTACTCTATCCAACCATACGTTTCTCACCTTTAGTCTATCCCAAGGTGCCAGACTGGATCTAATGATCTTATCAGAAATGCTTCGTCAGGCCGATAGGTGGTGTCTTGCAGCTCACAGTTGACTATGCACCACCCTGAACTGACTTTGTTTGCAAAACTTCAGTAAGTATGTTAGTTTTGACTTCCATAATTGGCAGGTGAAAATCAATGCGTCCACAGTGCTTTGCATTAACACAGCAAAAGAGGCTTTCTCTCCCTTTGGCGGTCAAGAGTAGCTCCTGTAACTCCATATTTAAATAGTCATCATCATAGCGTTGGGGAAAATAACTTCCTTCATTTCCATCATCATCTCCAAAAGCAGGTGAGGTTCCGGGACACCACCCTTGCATGGGTTGAGATGAATCTGCCTGCAAGTCAGATAGGACTATAGGAATGCGGTCTTCCTCCTACGCTAGAGGCATTGGTGTTGGCGTTGATACAATAGGGACTAGTGTGGATTTCAGTGCCAGGTTGGATGTCAGCTCCATCGCTGGAGCAGGACTCGAGGAACATTTAGAAGACACAGACACAGACAGCCCGAGGACAAATCCACTGGTGGTAACGTGAATCGTGGCTTCCACGGATCCATGCGGCTTGAAAAAATATCACAGGGGCCAGAAGAGTGTCAAAAATTTACAACCGTGCCACTCTAAAGTCTTGAATCTGTTCTGACATCGCGATTGGACCTGGAAACTCAGGGTCCTTTGGCGGGAGACCAGGAGGAGGAGGATCGCAAGACATCATGATATCCTAATGACTGCTCAGTTTGAAAATAAATCCCACTTGGCTTTTTTGTGCTTGTGTTTAAAGAGTGGCACAACTTTGGACAGTAACACAATGCCATAAAAACTCAGCCAGATATGGAACTGTATCCCTAAAGGCATATTGAGGCTATGCTATTGTGGATAATATCGAGGTACAATGATGTTAAAATTGGCTATGGAAATGGACCTTGATACACTGTTAAGGAGTGAAGCATTATGTTTAATGTGGTCCCGAAATTTCAATTAAGTGTGAACTGTGTCTAGAGAGTCCGTTTTAGAGGGGCAAAGTACTTGAAATGTAAGTGATTGAACAGCGCACAGAAGTCTGTAAAATACTCAGGGACTTCAAGTATAATTGGAAATTAAAATATTGAGAGTCGATTGCTTTCTATTTTAAGATCTCATTATCCAACTGTGTCCCTCAACGTTGTTTACATATTTGTTTAAAAATCAACCAATGAATGACCATCTTGTTATTCATATGACTAAGACTCATCTGAGTTGAAACAGGTTCTTCAAATGCTACAATTTTTTCAGAATAAAAGGATTACTACTGAGGACGACTGGTGGGCTTGTTTGCACGTTCCTGGAGGAGGATTGTGAATTTCGTTTGCAATGAATACATGTATGGGTCAGATGTGCATAGACTTCCATTTGATATCTCCTAATAGCAAATGTTTGCGGATAGCTATTAGGAGATCGCAAATAGCTTTGTACAACAGTGTGTTTTCCACTGTTTGTGATTCCCAATGGGTTGCAGGGCCCTGCCTCATTAATAAAACTTGTGACCCATTGGGAATAGCCGGCACTCACACGGATGGGGCCTGCTGGGCTCAGCTGACCACCATGTCTGTGACTGCTTTTTAAATAAAGCAGTTGTTTATTTTAAAATGCAGTCCGTTTTCTTTTAATGAAAATGGGATGCATTTCGAAACTAAAAATGAAAAGTTTCCTTTTTGTTTTTTAAGAGTAGGCAGTGGTCAGTGGGACCACTGGCGGCTGTTAAAAAATGTTGACCCCATTAGTCACAAAGGGGAAGGGGTCCCAAAGGGACCCCTTCGTGTTTGCGAATGAATTACCACCTCCTTCACGAAGTCGTAAAGTATGAATGTTTTACGACTGCATTCCAGTTGCAAAACATTCATACAAGCCCCTGTGACTCGCTATTACGAAGGGACGCCCTTGGCACGCTCCTTCCTAATAGCGATTTGCAAACCCAATTTACGATTTCGTAATAGCTTACCAAATCGCAAATAGGACTATGTACATTTAAAAATGCTTTTTTCAGGTTGCCAGTCGGGCCATTTGTGAGCTGAAAAAAGCTTTGTACATCCGGCACCATGTTCCCATAAGAAAAGCATTCTTTGACTTGCTTATATCTTTGGCACTGGTTGATGAATCTTCACCACATTTTCGAAAAACGGTGGCCCGGTGAATCTTGGTGTGCATGGTAAGTTTTGGGGCGATCAGTCAAGTGGGGCGAAATAAAGGGGGGGGCAAAAAAAATGCATTTCTAATGTTAATTAATATAGGAATTTCAGACACGACTACAGCCAGAACTGCTGTACAGAAGTACACCAAATTTGTCAGAAAGGTAGGTGATGGTCCAGCAAGCGACCTTATTGTAAATTGGCATAAATCCATTAATTAGCTATGGAAATATTAAGTAAAATCAAAATTTGTGTATATAGGGGCACAGATCCTCCAAGGATTCAACACTCCCCATGCTCAAATCTGATTGGCTGCCAACACTGCAAATCAGGAAGTGTTAAAGCCAATTCTGGACTCTGCTGAAAGATCTTGAAAAAAGAAGGTGGAAAATTTGGAATACCATGAACCCCCTAGCCCACATGGGAGGGGTGCCAGAGGGACACCGCCAGGGCAACAAAACATTTTTTTTAAAACATTTCTGTCTGGAGTTGCACTGGAGCCGTCCTTCTGATCTAAATATTATTTTTTTAAAGTGCAGACTCCTGTGTAGTGATATTCCTGCATCACAATATTTGTGGATCACTATATTAAAAGCTCAATATTTCTGCATCTTTGTATTGTTTACTCAGTATTTTGTCTGAATACCATTGTGATCACCAGTGACAAAGATTCATTGAAGCATCCACCCTAAACTGGAACACAAGCAACCCAAGACAGGTTTCCTTCCCCCTTATTAGAGCTAATCTGTCAGGTGTAGTTTTGTTCCAGTGGCACAGTGTTCACAGGACTCCCGTCTGGGCATACCTGTCCCAATACGCTTATATATATATACTCCAAAAAGGGTGCAATCTTCACTGCAGACAGGCTTTCTTGCTTTCAACTTTTCTACTCTCCTTTTTTGTTCTAGATGTGGGATACAAAAGGCAACTTGTTTTTCTCGATTATGTGTCTTTCAGCAGGAATCTATAGAACATCTTTAAAATCTTTGTCGAGCATCATTAGAGCAGTGGCGGTTCCTCCTAAAGGGCAGAGGAGGGTCACCCTGCCTGCTGCGGGTGCAGCATGTAAACACAAATTAATAAAATGGTTATACCATTTTATTATAGTTTGCCGCCGGCTCACGCTGTTATAGAGCAAGTACGAGGGCAGGGGGGCAAGGCTGATTCCCGTGGATTGCAGGATGACTGCTGGCCCTGCCAGTGCACACGCCGGATTTGCCGGATGACTTGCAATGGCCAGCCCGACATGCACACTTCAGACCCAGGAATTCCAGCGCTGTGAAACAGATAGGGGATTGTTGGCACAGGCCTTAGCTTCAAAATGAGGGCTGGGTTAGCCTGCTCCAAACCAATCCTGGATCTCCTCTCATGCTGAAAAACAGCATGAGAGCAGCTCAGCAGCTCCAGGACTGGTTGGATTTCCATTGCACTGGCAGGAAAGAAGTACTTCGTTTCCTGCTCGTCATCACCCCTGGGATCCCACTGCTAGAGGAAACACACTGGACAGATGACCAGAAGAATAAATGGTCAGTTTTTTGGCATGGCACTGTGTCCCACCATATTTTAATGTAGCCAGCAGCCACTATATTAGAGTCCAGAAGAACATTTTAAAGTTATTTTGTCATGAAGCCTGGGTATGTACTGATGAGATAGCTGCGTTCAAATGTTCTTATGTGATTTGCAATTCTAAATGTGGTAGATTAGTAAAATTGGGAAGATAGTAATTGAAGTGTTAACTTTACTATTTCATCAGGGCCTGATCAACGATTCTCTTGCTAACTGTAATTGGCAAGTACTGGCTTTTTTAATTTCTTTTATACCATTGATTGCATCCGTTTGATAATCTATGTAATAAAATATTTTAATGACATTTGATAATCTGTGTACTAAACGAAACTATTACTGCCACATTTACACTCGAAAATCAGACAGTTTATATGTGTCAAGGAAGCCAAAGCTGAGATCCTGGTTTCTACTACCCATTTTACACGTTGCTTCTATGTTAAGTATGCCTGATCTGTGCAACAGCTACAGGTGATTTGATCTCAGGATATTTATTGATTTTAGTGGTTCACCCTGGTTATGACTTGAGGTGGGTGCTCATCCCCTCAATTAATGCCCCAATTTCTTACAGGTAAGTTACAAAGGGTCCGATTCACAGAACTAACTTAAGACAAAATCCTAAACTTACTACTTTTGGTATTCACAGAAGTTAGGATTTTGTCTTAAGTGTGTCTTAAGACAGACTTAAGACAGATTTAAGTTAGGATTTTGTCTTAAGTCTGTCTTAAGTCTGTCTTAAGACAAACTTAAGACAGAATCCTAACTTCTGTGAATACCAAAAGTAGTACGTTTAGGATTTTGTCCTAAGTTAGTTCTGTGAATCGGGCCCAATGACTTCAGGACCAGATGGTCACAATATGCCTGAATCCGAGTAAGCACAAGGACCTAAAACATGTCCTTAAAGCACTCAGCTGACTCCTTGTGGACAAAGGATTAAAATCAAAGTGCGCACACAGCCTGGGAGGACAAATGACCACTTTGCCTTTAGAACCTGGCACCTGATTATGCTCCTAATGGGGTACTCTGACGAGCAAATGTACATCAAATTGCCTAATTAAGTCCCCAAACTGGTGAAACATGGATGCGGGATTCCAGAACTCCTGTGTGTTGAAAGCATGAATCCCTGTCTGAGAGCCAAGCTGAAACGGGAAGTATTTGAAGACCGTGTAGGAGTCGACTCTACCACTCCTAGAACAAAGAAGTATGTTTCTGTCCTATCAAAAAACAAGGTGGGTTTAATATAAAGTGTCTCACAAAAACAATTGCCTGACAAATTTGATCAGATCTTTTTGTTTATCCCTCGGTCCTTTGACAGTAAAGGACAAAGTGCCTTCTGGGGAAAGAGCGCCACACTGCATCACTTGATCAGAGGTTCTTGTCACCATAAAGACATAAGTGTAGTATAAACGGGGGTCTTTGCCTGCACCTAACAGGACTCTCTGACAAATGCAAATGAATGGATCCTCCTTTTCAGGCTCCTCTCTGGTGTTATCTCTGCTTTGAAATTCGTTTAACTTACACTCATCCTAATTATTTTGCTCATTTAGCAGCGTCCTTCCTTCTAAAATACATATTCAGTAAACATCATTAACTCCCTTTATTTATTCCTTTTATTTCATCCATTTTCTTCCTTGCCTTTCTTACCTTCCTAATTCCCTTCCTTTCATCCGTCTTTTCCTCCTTATTTCATTGGCTCTCCCTTACCTCATGCCTTGGTTGATTTTAATATTCTCCATTCTTATTAGTTCTATGAGCACGAATTGCAAGAGCTATTGTAAACATCACCGTTGATGTCTGGGAACCTCTGTTCACTGGTTATCCTGTTTTCTAGAGAGTGGCACAGAGCAATGTGCAGTTTTTTGGTGCAAGGCCAGCTCTAGTTCCTTAAATAGATACACATTAAATCACGGTCTGTGTTCTGCATTTCCACCATGTGAATGAACAACCAAATATTCCAAAGTTATCTTAAGCGGAATGACACAGCATTGGCAATGCTGTCTTTAGAAAATAAATATTACTGTTCCAAAAGGGGAACTAGAAGCCTAAGCGACATCATGTTTATTGTAGTTACTTAAGTTTATTTTTTGTCAGTGCCTGGCTTGCAAATTACCATCTGAAAACTACTGTAAAAAATAATGTTGTTTTAATTTTTAATCTAGAAACGCATGCTCTGCCCAAAATAGAAATTTACCAATTTTTGCAAGAACATTTTGAATATAATATAAACTTTCAAATAGGAACATGAGGTAAATGCTTTCCCTTGGCATAGTCAAAAACCTAACGCTTTCATTTTGAGCCTGGTGGACATCCTGCAAGCCTATCAGGTCAGAAGCTGAGCTCTCTGCTTCTCTGGTGGAACAGGGGCTTCCACGTTTAGAAATCCATCCCTAGCTGCTGGGGGTATCTTGGCCTTCAACGGAGCTACAGCTATGCTAGGTCTATAAAAGGCACTGATCCTTTGTGGAGTGATGACATTTGATGTACTTGACCTGCAATTTTGTTGTCTTAAAAGAAACTCTCAAATTGGGAGTTTAATTTCAGAAATCAAAAAAAACAATGGCCTTGAGAGGCCGGAAGTTTATCTGTGCATGGCAGCCATTGTGCTTTTTCACTACAAAGGACGCACGGCAGTTCCAAGTACAGAAATCGAGCAACAGTCACTCCACCATGAATAGGATGAGGTAAGTGCCGCTGTGACGTGGTGGCCCACTGGGCGGGGCGGTCCACCAGTGCTTTCCCTGAATCTAAGTAAAATGGTAGAAACACTTTTTGTGGAACATCTTAAATTGAGTGTTGTGGCTTTTACTAACATTTTCCTTCGGATAAAAAAGATCAGGACAGTACTGAATGCTATTTGAGGATTCAATTAAGAGGATGAGGGGAAGAGGATGTAGCCTTATGGCTAGAGCGGTCGACCTCGAAGCTGGGGAACTGGGTTCCAGTCTCAGCAATGGCGCTCAACATCCTGTGATTCTGGGCAAATCACTTAAACTCACTGTGCCTAACAATGAATGTGTCCTTGTGTAACAAAACTGGTGCTCATGTAAAGTGATCTGATACCCAATATCTTCGGGTCTAGTTTGCACTATATGAAACTCTCCAAAAAAACCGAGGCCTGTTGTATTAGGAAACAACAGTCTACATTGCAAACATATTGCGTCCGATCCACTTCTTCATGATTTTTGCCTTAGAAAGATTACTGAAGTCTGTCCTCTATGCTTCATAACTAGATAGTGCATCAATCCCACATCTTCGTCCTCATGTACAACACCCCTTATTGCACAAGATCAGTTTGCCATTTGTTTTACAAAAATTGGTTAAGGACCTCAGGAGGTTACTTACTCAAAAGCTGCTAGAAACTGTGGCAAATTACACCCTTATTTTGTCATTGACAATTGAGGTACCATAAATAATCTTGACACTGAACGGATCAAGTGGGTGCAACACACCCAGGATTTTTTGGGGATAACGTACACACTGCTTTACCTTCAGAACAGTGCATGCCAGAACTTCATGTACACATGCAAATACTCTAAATATTAGTTTGTCCATTCTCTGATCCAACAGAGTTTACAGCTTGTCCCAAAGACCGTCCAGATAGCAGATAATCCAGCTTTAAAATAAAGGAGCGTGCTTCGATATAACATATCATGTGTATTTGTAAAGCGCATGTTTGCACATATCTTGGTGCTGAATAACAGAAGTTTATTGTTACCCAACTCAATGGTACTCATTTTATCAACCTCCGATGGATGAAAGGCTGAATGGACCTGGTGGGATTTGAACCTATGACCATGAGGTGCAACACAGGACCCTGCAGTGGATGCATTATTCCACTGAGACACCAGACCCAGAAGCTAGACTCTCAGCCCTAAGAAGCACACAAGAGAAACACTTAACAAGTCAGTGATTTTACTTTGGATATTGAAAATGCATAAAACAGATAAATGCTATGGACAAAATTTCCAAATATACACAAAGTTAGGAGGAGCACAGTAGGGCACTCTGCACTGGTCATGGAGGAAAACGTGGCAGCTGGTGAAAGCAGCCCTTAAAAAATTGCAGTTGATAGTGAAAGATACAAATCAGAACGTACTAGATGTCCTGAAAGGGATCAAACAGTAAAGCTCGTCCTACCTCAGAAGACCTAGTGAAGCTTTTGTCTTCTAAATTCATCCAGCCTGTACATGTTGTAAACAAAGGATGAGAATGCCATAATTTGCACTTTTAGGATCTGGCAACCTGCTGTCCTTCCCTTATATGACATGCTAGAAAAGTTGCAAGATAAGAAAAAATGTGAACATATGAAATCAGTTCTGCTGTGCTCTTTAAGCCCATCAAGCCATCTGCTTTCTTTTCAAAGGGGCCTCATAAAGTGCACTTGAGACACAAGCCTTCCTCCTTCTATTGTTCAGGCTATGAACATTCCCAAACCCAAGCAATTGCTGCCATCGCTGAAATTTACAGCCTGCACTCTTCATCTGCTGTCTGTGAACCACAGCCAGCAATTTCCTCCAGCCAGCCAGGTAGACCAAAAGCAAATGCTGTCATTAGGAGACTCAAGTATATGTAATGCCTGCCTGAATAAATAAAATACTTGTCAATGTATCTTGGCACTAATGAAGTTAATAAAAGGGGAAGATAGAAAAAACAGCATCAAATATGCTAAATGAAGATCCAGTACAACCACTTCCTACACAAAGAGAAAGGTTTTTTCCATTTTCTGTAAAGTTTATAGGCCAGACTTGCATGGAGTGATACTTGGAGTAAGTTCAATGCTTTCAAAGATAGAACTAAAGATGATTGACTCTCAGTGAGATCGCTTACATCAAGGAATTGGTGGCCATCCTTGAAATGCAGAGAGAAGACGACTGGCCAGAGTATAATATAGCCTTATAGCCCGCCGTAGAGGGCTATACCGGCTATTAAAGGCCCTCTCCAGCGTTAAAGGCCCCGAGCCGAAGGCGAGGGCCTTTAACAAGGGAGAGGGACTTTAATAGCGGTATAGCCCATCTACGAAGGGCTATAAGGCTATTAGAACATTCTGTCACTAGAGGACAGAATGTTCTAACAAAAAAACAAAGCCTTTTGGAAGCATGAGGGGGTTGGAATCCCCTCAGGCTCCCTGAAGCGTTTGTTCACAGTCAGAGCTGTGAACAAAGAAACATTGGAATGCTGGAGCTCCAGGCTTATACCAGTCATGATAAGCCCAGAGCACTCCATTGTTTTCAATGGAGCTCCCAACATTCCAATGTTCTAATTACTGGTACGTGTCCAGGTGGAAGGTGTTCCAGTGTTGCAAACAGATGTGAAGCTAATTCTTCATTCCACTTGGAGCCAGTGAAGAGTGAGCCTAGCTTCAGTGACATGATAACATTCCCATCAACCAAAAATCAGTCTTATGGCCATCTTCCGAACCAACTGGAGTTTGGTTGAGTAGAGGGACTGGGAGGCCTAAATAGGAAGCATTGGCCTTAGCAGTTTAGAAAGGGTGACTGCCGCCACAACCATGGCTATGTACTTCTGAGGAATCACTGTTGGGCTCTATCTTAAAAGCTTCAGATGGTGAATATATGCTGAAACAACTGAGGATAATGCAGCCTTAAGGGAGAACCTTTTGCCCACTTTGAATAGAAAATGTGTTCACCAGTTTGGCAGGTGCAAGGGGAGCTCTCAATTTGCTGGGCCAGAAGATGGCATTCTATTATCTAGTCCACAAATGAGCACCTCTATCTTTTTATGCAATGCGCATGTTTCTACGCATCCAAAATTGAATGGCCATAAGATAGTGATGCAAAATTTGTCGGGGAATACGTACCTCACATTTCAAATGAAACTGGGCTCAGATCTAGAGTTTAGACTCAACTAAATACAAATAACCTACTCTGGTCCTTGTATCATGTATCAATCAAAAGGTACAATGTATCACTTTTTAGACACAACGTGCAAAATGAAAACACAACAGATTTCTCACTTTACACAAAAGAAAAGATGTATTACGTATTATAATGCATATGATCACAATCTTTCTGTTCACGTGTAATTTAGACTCAGTTCCATCTGCTAACAGGGGAATCTGCATGTAGATGGCAGCAGCAGCGGTAGGTAGTAGGAGTTTATGCAGGGTGGTGACGTGGGGAGGGGAAGTGAAGGTGGGGGGGGTAGTAATGTATGGATTACGGACAAATTTCGTTGCGCGCATTGCATCGCATTTGGGGATGCAGTGCACGCAACGAAATTCATTTTATTTGTTTATATGTTTACTTACCTGTTAAACTCCGTAATCCATACATTACTACCCCTCCCCCTCCCCACATCACCGCCCGGCCGGAACTCCTTATACCGACCGCTGCTGGATGGCAGGCTGATTCTGACAAGAAACTCTCAACCTACTACTGTGTACATGTTGCTGCACACAGCACTCCTGTTGGAGATTGCCTAACTGAACTGACAAGGGGCTTATGAAGTCTGTCCTAGAAAGCACCTGCATGATGCATAGTAAGAATCACGCTATTCATTAGGAAGTCTTGAGTCAAGCTAGAGATCAAAAGCCAGAGCTCCAAATTTAGGGCTAAATGTTAATACTTTAAAAGTCTGGTGGATATGTGTAGACCTGGGTTCTGCTGCTCAGTGTGCCACAGGACCTATGGTGCAGCTCACTGAAGAAGGACAATAAGGCTGAACCTGGTCTGGGACTTTTACTATTTATATTTAAGGGGGATGTGACTGGCAGTTTTGGCTGAACTGGTTTTATTGATGCAACAGGTGCAGGTCTACTGCTCTGTGCATAGATTTGCTCCCTCTCTTGGCTGCCAAAACGAGCTTAAATGGATTGAATGTGGTCCAGACTAATTTACCAGTTGCTGAGATGAAATGATGCTCTCCAACCCATGGTATGCTAAGATGTGAGTCTCATGCCTTACTGTGCTACAGGAGTCAAAGTGCATCTTACTGATAAAGACAAATAAGGCTAAAACATCTAGAATGCTTGTGTTCTCACTGAGAGGAAATGAGGCCTACTGGTTGGCTGGCAAGTTCCTATTGCTGTGGGACCAGGACAGATCTTTCATGTATTATAAGTCATAATATAAATGCTTTTCAAAGGTTGGGTATGAAGACATGAGGTATGAGTTTTAGGATGTAAAATCAGGTCTCACCAATATTACCATCATACGAATTTCCAGATGTACAATGCAATAGCACTAGTATTTGATATATAAAATGAGTGTTACTCATATTAAGCACTTTGAATCTTACGGGCTATGAATAGAACATATTATCTATCAGTGAATGGGCTTCCAAGCTGCAAAAATAATTGTTTTAAATGGAAGTTGTATATCTAGTAAATGCTTTACAGGGGCATAGCAGCTCAAAAATAATTTTAGTGAATAATTATGAGTAAATGAGTAACTTTTATTACTCCATTTGGTAAGAGATTGGAGTATTAGTTTAGGGGGTAGAACTCCAAACGCCACTGAATAAACCAGTGTTTAATCCTCTGGGCAAAAAGCAGTCAGGCTTAACTTAGAGGTAATGTGTAAAGCATGTATGCAGTACTCAAACAGTAATACAAAGAATAGACCACACAGGAACAAAATCATACCAATTTAGAATACATTTTGCTAAATAAAATGACACCAAAACAATACAAATCCAATAAGTAGAACTGGACTTATGATTTTTTTTTTATTTAAATAAAAGTAGCACCAAAAAGTGCAAAGAGACAATTGCAGTTAACTGGTCATGCAAAACCAGGCCAAAGCCAAACGTTAAGGCCAACCGTGATGCAGATAAGGTCGGATACAGGGACCAGGTTCATCTCAGTGGAAAGTGTACCTTCTGACTGAGAAACATTCATGGAATAAAAGTGATCATCAATGGGTCGATGGTAGGTCAAGGTACAAGCTTAATCTAAAGAGAGATGAAGGGGAGGCAGAACTAGATGCGAGCTTCATCTGCCAATGACACAGTAGGCATTACTTGAATTTCAGGAAGCGGCTGGGCACATCCCTGCAAACTCCAAGGCCATCCTCTCAAGGGAGAAGCACCCGCCCCACACTCAGAACCCTTTTCCCTCTGAGAGCAATACACACCGCACCTCAGGGGAGCCATCAATGGTCAAGTGAGATAGACACTGGCAGGACAGTATTTTGGTTTTAGGCAGGAAAAAGACAATATTCTAAAAGTGCCTTTTTTCAAAATAGTAATGTGAAAACCGACTCGACCATTAGGTTTGTTGTTGGACTTGGCCCTTTTTGCAGGGTGATCCCTGAACTTTTTGCCTTCCTCCTAGCCTTTTTTTTTCTGACATGGTGTTGGTGGGTTTGGGACTCTGGGCGCTTTAACACTGCTGTTCAGTATAAAGTGCATGTGCTCTCCGTGATAAATATGGTAAGATTGATCTACACCTGTTTGGCATATTTAATTTACCTGTCAGTCCCTGGTAAATTGGTATCTCAGATAACCAGGGCCAGTAAATTAAATGCTACTGGTGAGCTTGCAGCGCTGATTGCGCCACCCACCAAAGTAGCCTTTCAAACCTGTCTCAGGTCTCTGCCATTGCCATTGCAGGGACACTGCATGTCAGTCACCCCTAAGGTACGCCCTAGCTAGCCCTATGGGCAGGGTGCATTGTAGGTCAAAGGTAGGACATGTACCTTAAGTCATCATCAAAGCTTTATTTCGATATACAAGATATCATAAAAGCACTTAGAAATATAAAACCACAATTCATATACATTACATTTTTTTTTTAAAGTACATTACAATAAAACCATTCATATTTCAATAAATAGTTTAAGAAAATATTAAACATTAGCAGCTTTGTGAGTTATATTTTTAAAAAAATTCCAACTAATACTAAGGTCATCTAGTAGCCTTCGATCTAATCAGCCAAGCCCAGCTCAGAAATTTGGCCACCCCACACACTAAGGTTGTACTAGTGTCAGCCTTGAGTATTCTGAGTGCAGAGGAATGATCCCTGGTTCCAAGCAGTAAACACACTGGTTTAAGCCATTTCTGTCTGGGTTTTACATAGGCTGGGCATACAAAGAAGACATGAGGGATATTTTCAGTAACACCTTCACAGATTGGGCAGTCAGGTGAGGTTTCATGCGGGGGCTTCCACTTACACGTATAATCACGGAGGGGGAGGTTTCCCAACCTAAACTGGATAAAAAGGGATCTGTCTCTTGGTTTCTTAATGAAATCCAAGTAAGGCTCCAAACGAGGCTTTAATTTATGCTGCATAAACGCCTCAGTCAGCCTGCCTTGGTTTGGGTCCCTTAATTCTTTTTCATCAACCCACTTCCAGTAGGCTCGTTTAGTTTCATCCTTGGATAGAGAAACCTCAGACTCCCAATCGGTTGGCAGGCCAGATTCAAGCAAGAGTTTCTTTATATTGCGAATCCAGCTAATTTTGTGAGCACCATAAAGGTTCATAACTTCTTTCAAGCCATCTAAATACTTTAAGAGCTTGGGGGTCCGCCATAACCTGGCCCAGTATAAAAGAGGACGTAACCTGGCTAAATCCTTAATGGAACGGCAACCCAAATCGCTCAGTAATGGTTTGATGGGGGTACCCCTTGGTAGCGATGTCAGCTCCCTAAAAAACTTGTTCTCAGAGGTGGCAGGGCGTCAACACAATCAAAGCCCCACAGCTCTGCGCCGTAAAGGGCGCAGCCTACTGCTTTTGCAGCATAAATATCCAAGGCAGGAGCGATGGGCTTAGAAATAGATGTGCGATGTTCTCGCCCTAATGCTCCGACTACCCTTTTGTGATTTAATACCATTTTATCTATGTGAGGTTGCCACTTTAAATTATGTGAGATTCTAATACCCAGGTAATCAAATCCGTTTACGCGTTCCAGTGACACCCCATCTAAGGAGAGGGTGGATCTGGAAGCCTTACTTGGGTTAAAATAAAGGAGTTTGTTTTTTGAGGTATTTATAACCAGGCCCCTCCACTCACAAAACAGACAGAAACGATCCAGCAGCCTTTGCAGACCCACAGGGGTTTTTGAAACCAACAGCGTGTCGTCAGCAAAAAGGAGGGTGGGCACTTGTCACCCGCCAAGACCGAGGCATCAGCGTTTATTTCAAGCAGAAAAGAGACCACACCATTCACAAATAGCGTGAAGAGTGTTGGGGCTAACACGCAGCCCTGATGTACCCCTCGATTCACAGGTATTCTGTCAGTTTTCTACTCTTGAGATCCCCATCTAATGCGGGCATAGGTTCCATCATGCATGCGTGCCAGAAGATTTAGAATTGGTAGCAGAATCCCCATCTCTTCCAATATCAGCCAAAGGTGTTCACGGAGGGCCAAGTCATAGGCGGTCTTTAAATCAATAAATGCCAAATAAAGGCCGCCTTTGCCAATGGTGACCACCTTCCAATGAAGGAGTAGCAACCTAAAAGCTTGATCAACCGTGCCTGTGCATGCCCAAAAACCTGCCTGAAAGGGTGAGATGATGTTGTTCTCCTCTGCCCAGGAGAGGATTCTCTCCAGGAGGACCCTACCAACCAATTTCTGCCCAGCGTCTATAAGACTAATTAGGCGATAGTTGGCGGGATCCTCCCTATGGCCCTTCTTGTAGATAGGGACCACCTCAGCCGCCTTCCATGTATTGGGGACAGGTGAACCTGCTAATAATGCATTTGTCAGATTTGTGAAATAAACGGTCCAACCATCAGGGTTAGCTTTCAAAAGGTCACCCGGCACACCGTCCTGCCCTGGGGCTTTAGCAGATACAAGTTTAGCTATTGCCGTCAGAACCTCTTTTTTATCAACTCTAATGGGAGCAGCCTGCCGAGAACCATCATCCAGTGCACCGCTCAAATGCCCTGGGGCTCCAGTCAGTGCATTACCACCATAGAGTTTACTAAAGTGTTCAAACCAATCACTGTCTGTGATATGATTGGGAATTTGATTCGAATCACAGCCATTCGAATTTCTGACAAGTGCCCAGAATAAACTACCATTCTTAGTTTTACTAGCGTCTTTAAGGCTTTCCCAGTGGGATTCTTACCACTCCCTTTTGGCAATTGTAATAGCTTGTCTGTAATGCAGTCTGGCCAGCCGGACAGATACTGTATTGCGAGATTTAATTGCAGTAATGAAGTTATTTTTCGTACTTCTGCAGTTACTATTAAACCATTTCTGGGCTGGTTTGATTTTTGTCAAGCTCTTTTTACCCAGAACCATGAACCGCTTGCCAATCGGATCCATAGTAACAGTGTAAATGGCTTCTACCTCTGCAACCCCAGCCGCCTCATTGCATACTCCAGATAGCCTTAATGACTGCTCAAAGACGATTCCATTCAGTGCATTTAATCTAGGTTCATTCATACCGAACTTAGGCCACTTGAGAAATCTATTACAGTTGGAAGGTATGATTCGCTTAGATATTAGCTCCCCACTATTTGAAGAAGTATGTTAATTTCTCTGCCACGGGTCCACCAAAATAAGGGACAATGGGTTATGATCACTCTCCACAGATGGTATAATGACCATATCTACCACTGACTTCCAAGCTCTCCTGTCCACCATTATATAGTCAATCCTGCTCTCGCACAGTACTCTATTTTATGTATTTGCTCCCTGGGCATCGGAGACAGTACAACCATTCACAGCTCTTAGACCTGTTTCAATCATTAAAGCGTTTAATTGAATAACTACAGGAGACCATCTCCTCACAGGTCTGAGGGTAAGAGGCCGGACGCCCCATTGGGCATCGTCCTCATGCACTCCCAAAATATCTGCTGCCAAAGGTTCAAACGAGCAGTTAAGGTCCCCTGCAACCAGGACTAAAGAGTCAGGAGAACATAATTTCAGCAAATCAGTTAGAATGTCAATAGTGGGTGACTTAGCCCCCACTTAAGTGTGTGTCATGTCTTGGTAATGACAAACAGCCCTTTTGGTTTCTCACTGCTGTGAGACTGCCCTCCCTTTGGAATGCATTGGTGATTCCCTGATAAGTGTTTCAGTGGTAATTCCTGAAATGAGAGGAGTAGAGTAGGATACTGAGAAATGCACAAACGCTGCATTCACTATGATGGGTTAATCATATATGAATTTAGAGTGTAGTTTATGAGAAAGCAAAACCCTCTAGTGCCAGTGGTCACTGAGACATGAAGAGATATTCACTCCCCTCTCTGTGCAGTAAGTGGTGTGGGTATGAAACCACCTCCCAACCCACACTTTAACATATTTCGAACAAAGTGGAGGATCCTGGATTGTTCAAACAACATGCAAGACACCTTATTTCTATCACATCAGCAAGTCAGGCACAAAGATAAATAATCCCGGAAAATGCAAAGTTTAAGAAAATATTCTGATAACAGACACTTTTTTAGAGGAGACTGTAATGGTATAGCTCAGTTTATTTATGTGCAAACTTTTTTTGTGTAGCCCTAAAATCATGCTATACTTTTCCCACTATCCATTTTCAAATTGACACGTCAAAACAAATAAATCTAATTTTCCATGTATGTCGCATCCTACCATTCACATTGATTTTATCAATGATGTTGTTTCAGATATCATCAGTGATATTGTCAATGATGTCATTTAGCATGTCATGAGTGATGTAATGTGAGGTCATAAGCAGTGCATAATGAGGGCGCAAAGAATAGTTACTTCAGTTACCTCTATGCAGGGAATGTCAGTGTTTTTTGTTTGTTAGTTTCAAATGTCACTTCAAACAGACATTTCACCTAACTATAATAATACTTAAATACTTTTGTTTTTTTCCAGTGAATTTCTAAGCTTTTTTAATGAAAAGTAATATTACCATACTGAACTATAACATAACTCTAATGTATGTTTCTTAAGTGAATAGCTAGTTTTTTTTTAAACACAAATTAAAATGTTATAACCATACGTAACTATGCCACACCCCAGCATGAACAGCCTTTGGCCTTGAGCTGCGTCAGGTTAGAAGCAGAGGCCAGGCCCTGTGCCCAACCCCCGCGGGCAGGCAATCCTCTGCTGTACTCAGCCTTCGGTTGTATGCAGTGTACGGTTAACCTTAGGTCACTCATTCCACTTTTGTTTTAAATTGTTTTCGATTCCACAGAACTCTCACAGGAGTTAGGGAGTTACACAAGGTCCTGTAAGAGTCTCACTTGATCGCGGCAACCAAAAAAAGAAAATTCAAATTGACCCTCTCCCACAAGGTCAGGGAACGTCTACTCTGTACCCTTATACCTTTTTATGTAATGGCAGACACAACATTTCTCTTCATGCTGTAACAGTCAGTCAGAGCAAAGCATGAGGTCCGGCAGGACTCGTGAGAGCTTCTCACTCCTGAGTAGCAAGAAAGCTGATGAGAAAAAGACTCCTTGGCCAATCAGACCACCCTGTTATTTGAAATGCGTGCCGGCGGGACTCCTACAGGAGTCACACATACCCTTTTTCTTAGATATCTATGAATGGTGACGCTTAATGTCTCAAAAACTGCTAAATGGATTTACACCAAATAACAAAAAGCATAGTTTCTACATAAACATCTAGCTTTCTGACAAAGTTCCTGTAATTCGGTTAAGCTGTTTAGGCTGTAGTACTGTTCAAAATCCCTAAGGAAATTGAGTTTTGGGACCCCCTTCATCTCGGTCCCCGCTTGGCGGATCTCCCCGAAACTTTAACAGGTGATGAGTGCAATATACTATTTATTACCGTTGTTCAGCATGGGTAGGGGCCATGAAACACAAAAGGACGATGCCCCTTCCTTGGCTCAACAGCATCAATGAATGACATGCATTGTTCTGTGCATCTTTATGTATGGTTTATGCCATACTGTTTTGTTCTTGCCCAGCACTTATGGACAAAGGTATGCAACCATATTCAAAGCTAAAAGGGTTAAAGGCCCCAGTTGCTTCCTTCTCTCAAACTAATTCCAGAACAGAATCTGTGAGAACATGAGCATTGTTTTCTCTCAGCCAATTACAATGCACTGCTTATTTATTGGTCTTGTGCTATAGTAATAAATGAATAAAAGTGTGTTTATTACAACAATTGCTCCAAATAACATATTTTGCTTCACCACATAGACATGATCTATACATGTATGCACCCATGCAAATGATGGAACACCCTTCCTGTGTTTTCTTGTGATCTTAAGGTCTGCATGCTAGATCAACATTATAAAAGGAGCATTGCAACCAACTGTGGCACCTTCATTTCAGAATATCACGTTCACCACTGTCAAACTGTGCCTCTGGCTGAGGGTGTGCTCCTGCGGGGGTGGATGTTGTGCCACTGCTGTGCTCACCGAGAGAGGCTGCTAGGCGCTGTTGAGCTCACAAGGCGTGACACTGTTCTGGGTTCCCCGAGGGTGCTCTCATGATATGCTGCTGGGCTCACGTGTCAGTTCTGGGCTCACTCAGCAGTGCTCTGGGCGGTCACTGAGAGGTGCTGTGTGACTGCTGAGCTCACCGAGGGCAGAGCCTCTACTAGGGGTAGTAAGCACTATACAAAGGTTGCAATATAATACAGCACATCACAAGGTGTGAAGCTGCTCTGGCTGAGGGTGTGCTCCTGCAGTGGTGGGTGCTGTGTGACTGCTGAGCTCACTGAGGGAGGATGCTAAGCGCTGTTGAGGTCACAAGGCGTAACGCTGTTGTGGGCTCCCAGAGGGGCTTTTGTGATGTGCTAGGGTGGTGAACACGCGGTCTCACCCTGTGTAAAATAGCATACGGACTGCAACAGTGCCTCACCTGTTTAAAGCGAGAAGAGAGTACGGTCCGGGTCTTGACTTGCATGATGTCCAGCCCACAACGCACAGCTCGGTGATCTTCTTACCCTCGAAGACAGCGGACGCCATTTTGCAGATGTGCGAACAGGAGAGAATGGAGCAAGCTGCCAAAGAGCGCAAGTATGAACAACGGCGTCGCAATGCTTGTGCGCCTACGCCTACTACGTAGCCAATAATCAGCTTAAAGCTTAGGCGAACAAGTAACACAAGCCCGAGGAAGCCGCTTGTTTACTTTCACATCGCGCTTTCACTTTAAGTGAAAGCGCAATGCGAAAGTAAACACGCAGCTCATTTTGCCAAAGCTGAGAGAGAGAAAAAAAGTGCGTTGGGACTAATAAAGGAGAGAGTGTCACACCACCGGTAAAAGATCAAATCCCAGTGGGCATGGCCAAAAGGAGACAAGGCTGCAACAAGGAGGGACTAAGAAGCCTCCTTTACAATGAGATGCCAGCCTTTTGCATGCAAGATGACGCTAAACAATCAAAAAGTTGAGCGTGGCTTCAACTCCGCCTCCGAGAGCTTTGGAATCTGTATTGATTCCATGAAGCTCTCGGATGCCGAGAGCAGCGCATGCGCGCTGCTTTCTCCAGCCGAGTCCTAATGAGATACAGATTAGTTTGTAACTTGCACCTAAAGTAGTTGTGGTGCTGGATCACAACATACGCCTGTCACATATCTACTGTTTTTTTAAATGAAATGCAGTCTGAGATGTTCAAGTCAACTTACTGTCTTTTCAGCCGCCAGACTTTATTTGTGGTGAAATGTGTTTTTCATGTCTAAGAAATCGGTGCCAAATCCACAATACATGTGGCTATGGTAACAGGATAGCTTTCATTTCAATGTCATGTTTCAAATTATGCGTTCAAACAGCATCATTATGTTCTGTTCCTCCACTCCAGTGCTGGGCAATAAATGTCCTTCTGCCAGAAAACAGCAGACCTCAGCCTCAGGCATGGGTGTGAAAATACAGCAGAAACAATGCAGGCCGACTAAGTTCAATCAAGAGTGGACATGCAATCTTTTTTTAATTCCCAATATAGTTGTAGTATTTATGTCACAGATTTAAAAGAATTATTTTTGTGGTTGATATTATTTACTTTCGTTTGAATTAGAAAAGTTTTCCTGTGTTGACTAATATCCCTGCCTGCAAGAGAAATAAAACTATTCTAGCTACGTTCTTCACACAGCAAGCATATGTTTTTGTATTAAACTGGGGTTTTACTAGTATTTCTTGATAGGGCATCATTTTTTGTACTCTTGCCAAGAACCACAAGAGCAGTTGTTTTCACTTCACGTCTCATTAGGAGACAATACTTGAGTTGATTTTATTGTTTAGTTAATTAAAACCATAACAAATAGCTTTACAAATCATACTAAAACTAAAATTCTAAAAACAACATACATCCGGATTTTTGATGTCACGCTATGTTAAGGAAATTCATATAAATGCAGGCGAAAACACTCAAAATACTTGTTATGCACAAAACATCTAAAATTACGTCATGTATAAAGATTGAAAAAGCAGTTGTCAATTATCTAAAATATATCCATAGTCAGAATTAAAATATGATGCGCATTTGAGCTGAGGCAGGAGCATTACTGGCGTCAAGAGCTTTCTGCTGCAGGTCCCTGGTTTTTATTTTAGGCTCGGCAGATGTTAGGAACATCACAAGTCTGCAGCTGAACATAGCATCCTCTAAGGGATCACGGCTTGTCTGCAGAAGCGTAGGCAGCTTTCCAGAAAGGGGATTCTCAAGAATTTTCTTCTCTCCTCCATTAATGCAGGAGCAGATACAAACAAAGTGAATGATGTCCTCTCTTGCCGACCCGCACAGAGGGTACTCAGCCACAGCCTTTGTCTTCTCAAACGGTGGTAGATTTGATCTTAACGAGAAGCCAAATCTGTATCTCATGTACCTTAACTTTACATAAAGAGCATAAGTTTCACCAAAATAATTTTGCGTTTTCAACATTATATAGAAACTGATCATTATCCAGGCATGAGACCTCTCAGTTAATGTGGCTTTATCTTCAAGGAGACAAATCTGCTGGACTAATAAGTTTACTGGTTTTGTTTTAATGGCTTGTAAATGGACTCTATTAATTGCCTTCTCCGGGTATATCTTTGCTTGGTTTGATTGGTTTTCATTTATGGACGTCCATAAAACTTCACTTAAGGTTCACCACGTGCCGACTTCAATCCGTAGCAGGTCTTCACGTAGGCCCCTTCCCTTGATAATACTTGTTTTGAGATTCCACATTTTAGGCGTATTTGTGCCAGTGATGTGTGTTTTGGGAGGGAGAATACTTAGTTAATAGAATGGCTTGTTCAATGACAATTGTATCTCTGCCACAAAGTGCCTCGAAGCTATACACCAGAGTTGGAAGGAGCTTTGCAAATATTGCCTTCAGAATCGGTGATATATACCACAGCCTCTCAAAGGATTAAGGTGAGCACTAAAGGCTGTCATAAATGCCTTTTCTTTCCTCTTAATTTTCAGTTTCTATTCAATAAATGATCCTTTTGCATCTATCATAACTCTGAGGTGCTTATAATTAATAACATTCTCCAAGGGTTGATCATGTACGTACCATATGAATGGTGCAAATGTTTTCATTATTATTGAAAAGGTGTTTGCCTTTTGTAATTTATCTTCTTCACGTGTCCTTCTGCATGCTGTGTTAGTGTAAGCCGATCTTGGTTTGGCTTACTAGGACTATGTCATATGCGTAGAGTAGATTAGAGACACTGATATTATTCTGTCTAGGTCCAGAGCTTATAAAAGGTTAGCCATGAACAGATTAAACAAGTAGGGTGATAAGACACAGCTCTGTTGGGATTTTTCTCAATATTATAGCCTTATAGCCTGCCGTATTGGGTTACACCGGCTATTAAAGGCCTGCTCCACGGTTAATGGTCCGAGCCGAAGGAGTGGACCTTTAACAAGGGAGGGGGACTTTAATAGCCAGATTGCCCAGCTACGAAGGGGTATAAGGCTATTAGAACATTTTGCCACTAAAGGGCAGAATGTTCCAACAAATAAAACAAAGGCTTTAAATCCCCTTGGGCTCCGAGAGGACTTTGTGAAAACATTGCAATGTTGCTTTGCAGGCCTTTACCGGCCCGTAGAAGCATTCCAATGTTCTAATATATACTTGCACCCAATTTTTTTCAGATCCATGTCTTGGGAGTAGAGAAGCTGAATGGCTTTTAGTAGTGGATCTGGTAGGCCGTACTTGTGTAATTTAGCCCAGAGAACGTTCCTGTCTACTGCATCAACAGCTGCATTGTAATATACAAAACAGAGATGAAAGTTCTGCTTTTTACCCCTCATTTTAATAATTAAAAGGAAAGCAGCATGATGTTTACAGCAGTTCCTGTGCCATTTACAAAGCCTGAATGGCTTATTGATCCAATATTGCTTATTACACTACTTTTTCTATTGCTTTCAAAATGTGTTGCTTTGTATTTACTGTTGGAGTCTCGTTTTAATTTTAATGGCCATGCTTCTCTGAGATGATGGCAGCAGATGAGGCAGGTAAGTATGTGTTCCCTGGGGCTATAGATTGACTTGGTTATCATTGTTGCTGAGCTGATAGAGGTCTGTGAGTGCCTCTGTCCTTCCACCTAATGAACTAGATTAGGACTCCCTTTGTTCATTGTCTCTTTTAGATGATACTTATTCCTGGTAAAACTGGGCAACGAGCATAGTTTATCACTCACTGGCGAGCATGAACAGCCTCTCTGTTTCAGTGCCAAATCCTGTGTGGCTGGGCAGTTTGATAGATTAGGCCTTGCCTCCTGCTGAGCCCGTAGGATGAGGCCGTTACAATTGGCTAATTCAGTGTCAATGCTTGAGACGTAGACTGCTAAAGTGTTGAGCAGGTTCGCCTGCAAGTCTAGTTTCTTTGATTGATAGATTAAGGCATCAAAAGTCCTCTGAAAAGTTTTTAGGAGTAAGTTCCAGGTAGTGTATGATGAATCTACAGTTGTGGCAGTCTCATCTTGGTGATCTGTAGCTGGTTTATGTGCCTCTGAGGGTTAGCAAAGCCCTACACGTTCTTCTGGTATCATAGTCTGTTCATTCCTAGCTGAGCTTATATGCTTGTATTAATTTATTTGTTTATGTATTTATATATTAAGGGGTTTTATGAAGAGCTTATATGTCACTTTATGACCACTGCAGAGCATTAAGTGATGATGATAGACAATTAAGTACAAAGCTGGACACCAGTTAGGGGTAAGAGAATCAAGATAACTCAGTTTAACAGTGAACCTCAGACAGGTAACAAAGAGAGATTTGTAGCCCTCTAGGAGAATCAGAAAGGCTGACAGCCTTAAATGGGATTAGGGCCCAAATAGAAATGTTGCACAGAGGGCAATGCAATATTTAACAGTGGGATAGGCAGATTGGACGGCAACACATATCAGTACCATCGCTCTGGTGTGTACTCCCCCAAATTAACAATACCAGGAGTCATATTAGCTCAGTTTGTGCAAAATGAACCGAAATTGTGTGCTAATCTCTGCATATCCCCTGAGAAATTAGAGATTACGGAGAGATTCAAAATCGTATTCCCTTACGTAGTTCTCATTTTCTTTCGCAGTTTACCCGGAGATTTCGGCTATTGCTGCAGCTGTGCTGTCCGAGGAAAACATTAACAGCCTGATTCATCATAGACCCGTTTTGCGAGTCTATAATAGCGATTCATAAGGAATCGCTATTACAGACTCACAAAACGGGATTCATGTAGGAATTGCAAAAAGATTTGCGATTCCTACACAATCCTTATTTGCGATTAGCAAATTGCTAATCGCAAATAAGGAATAACTCCCTATTCGTTCCTATGGGCCAAAAGGCCCATAGGAATGTATGGGGAGTATTCCATATTTGCAATTAGCAATTAGCTAATCGCAAATAAGATAGCGATTTAAAGGGTGCCAGGGGTGTCCAAAGGGCACCCTGTAGCACCCCTTAAATGAAAATTGAAACAGGTGTTGCGCATACACATGTCCAAAGGACATGTGTGTGTGCAACATACAACTTAGAAAAATGCTTTTAAAAGCATTTTTCTAAGTTTTCGCAATTTACCACGAGGTTTGACCTCGTGGTAAATAGCGGCCGAAATTTGCGAATTCGCAATTTTAAAATGTTTCAAGAATAGCATTTAAGGAATCTCTAATAGAGATTCCTTAAATGCTATTCCTCGCAAAATTGCGATTTTCTAAATAGCGATTTTTGCATTTGGGATGATGAATCCCAAATGCAAAAATAGAGCTCGCAAAGGGCCAGAATCTCAGAATCTGGCCCTTTGCGAGTGCCATTCTGCATGATGAATCAGGCTGTAAGAGTTTTTAGTGTTTCCACGGACCTTGCAATTTAATGAGGCCCTTATTAATTGAGGTTTCAGTAAAAGGGGCAGTTGTTAGACAAATAAACATCACATTCTAAAGTTTAAGCAAGTTATTCGTGTTTTGCGAAAGACATGACATTTAAATACATTGTGCAGTATTAGTCAGTCAGTTCTTTGAACTATTTTGAGATAGCACTTCAAGGTGGTTCGAAACTCGATGCCTTAAAGTATTTGCACAAGGAACGTATATGACAGTTCTGAGACAACATGTAGCACATTCTTAAGTTATTCTTATAAAACTTAATTTGTCTAAGGAATTTTAATGTTATCTTGATAAAACATACTGGAGTCTCTTTTATTGTTCCGTTGAAACTGAGCAATCCAGAATAAATGTTAATGTTTTCTTGGATGATAGCCGCGGAAAGATTCTGATAATATTTGTTTCTGAACTAAAATGATGGTTTATTTAAACAATGGGTGAGCACGCTTCCTTTGGAGTGGTAGCAACACAGCGTTTCGATGTCCAGATTACATCAATCGCTTTAACTGTGATAATGAGCCTTGGAAGCCCTTTGTTCTTGTTTTTGGCACATATTGAAGCAGAAACGTCTTCTGCAATTTTCTAGTGGATTGTCTAATCGACACATTGAATTTTGAATAAATACGCTCTCATCACCTGCAGAAGGCCTAACATCCAAAGATGTACAAAAGGGGGTGGTGATGGACGGGGCATCTGAATCAATCAAACACTCACACCCAGTTTGGCAGGGTATGCTCAGACGTGAGTCCCTTGCTCACTTTGCCACTGGATTCAAGCAAGCCGGGCTGAAGACGGCTGGAATGCCAGAAACCGGTCTTCGGAAGTTTGTTTCCGGTCCAGGGAAGACATGGCTTGGCAGTTCGGGCTGGACTGGTCCCATGAGGCACAGGGTCAGACTGATTTGCATATAGCCATGTCTGAACTGGGGTGGCAGAGTGGGCTAAAGAACGGTGATGGATTCAACCCAGAACTTTTGACTGGGTGTGAGTGTTTGATTGATTCAGATGCTCCGTCCATCACCACCCCATTTTGTACCGCTTTTTGCCGCCATAAGTATGGCAGGGTATGCTCAGACGTGAGTCCCTTGCTCACTTTGCCACTGGATTCAAGCAAGCCGGACTGAAGATGGCTGGAATGCCAGAAATCGGTCCTCGGAAGATTGTTTCCGGTCCAGGGAAGACATGGCTTGGCAGTTCGGGCTGGACTGTTCCCATGAGACACAGGGTCAGACTGATTTGCATATAGCCATGTCTGAACTGGGGTGGCAAAGTGGTCTAAAGAACGGTGATGGATTCAACCCAGATCTTTTGACTGGGTGTGAGTGTTTGATTGATTTAGATGCTTGCTCCGTCCATCACCACCCCCTTTTGTACCGTAACATCCAAAGATAGCCGGACTGAAACTGTGAGTGCAGCATCCGCATTCTCAGCCTCGCTTTCCTTTCACCTATGGTCCTGTTAAGTTAATCGGAACATTCATGCTCATAACTGCAGGAGCACATTTCTGAGGAGAATTTTTTGGCTTACACACTAGTAGCTTTAGGTTGTTGAATGGGTCACATTGTGTTCTGATGTTACGATAAATCTAAACTCACCTTAGCAATTATTCACAGTAAATATTTTGAGAACTATAGTCAAGTGAACAGTGGGTTCACTTGACTCTCTCTTTAGCCATCATTTTGTGTTCAACATAAATTGTTAATCTTAAATTTGTGTATTCCCTTATAAATTGCTCTCAAGTGGAATTTCGAATGATTTTAGTGGGTGTTTTACTTCGCTTTTATTTTGTTCATATATTATTATTCACTAGCGCATAATGAATATAATCATGCTCTACCATACAGGTACAATATATGTATGTACCTTTTGGAAGCAATTCTGGGTGCACATTTTCTTGATGAATTATTCATATCCCACACTAGTAAAAACGTGTCAAATTATTGTTACAACGTTTAGCCCAAACGCAGTTGATTTCAAAATAAATTGACAGAAATGCATGAAAAAGTGTTACAACATTTTATCAACGAAACAAAAATGAACCAGCATTGTACACATTATGGTATCGTTAGAAACAAATGTTGCGATTTCTCTAAAATATAAAATCGCTCTAAAAAAGATATAAGGATAACTTATAAGCATGTATGTTGTTGGGTACAGATTTTTACCACTTTTAAGAATATCTTTAAAATGGGTAAATCATATTGACAGGCACTTTAGAAGTGCAAACACCGTCTGAAAATAGTAGTCTACATTGACTCTTTGTAGTATTTTTTTTAAAGAAAAATAAAACATTGGAATTATTTTAATGCAAAAATGTCAAGGGAAGATTAGAGCAAGGGTAGAATTTCTGCTAAGGCCAGAGCGGGGCAATATACAAGTATCAGCTTTACTGAACATCATTGCCCTCTTTATATCTTTCTACAGAAGCAATGAATATTACAAACATTCCAGGGTTTCAATTTGGAACAATGTGTAAATTCTCACTGTTATTGGAAATGTTTTCTCACATCCGATTATTGGTGATACTTTAATAGGTATCTGAAATAAATTGTGTTCGTAGTTCAATATATAAGGCCTGGATGGAAGTTTTGTTACACAAGACAAATCTCCTTTAATTCCCTCTGCATCATTTTTTCTCTTTCGTAGTTGCTCTCTTTTTTTGCGAAATTTTCATCTTCATGAAACTAGTTTGAGCAAAAAATGTCTTGTGAGAGCTCTGAAGCTAATGTGCACCATGGAAGAGAGACTTACATTTTGGGTTGTAACCAGTCTCCAACTGATATTAAATATTAAGGTTTGCATGCAGAACACCAAAGTTATTTTGAATAACGTGTTATTTTAATTACATGTACTGGGCTCAGAATGAAATTTGCAATTTCGCCCGCCTATATTTCCCTTCTTTTGTAATCTCCAATGTAATTCAACAGATGCGATTAAATGAAAATAATATGGCTGTTTTCTGCACACCGGTGAGCTGTAGAGGTATATAAGCCATTGCATCGACCTCCGTAAAAAGAGGTCTTGTCTAAAGGAGTAATTATAGAGACTAGCTCGAGAATGAGGTGTCCTCGATTTCACTTCCTGTGAATTTTGTTAGCACTACTTATCTACATGTGACTCAGATAGATCTATTACTATTAACAGTAATAAAGTAGCTTTTTCAGATTGAGTCACAATACAAATAACTTAATCTCTGTTCAAATGTATACTCCCCCTTCAGGATGATCATATTTCATGTTGAGTTCCCAGACCAATCGTTCTGTCAACTGGTAGAAAACATTTCTTGTTTTAATAGTATTGTATCCCTTGGAACAAGAACAAACATACTGTATGGTACATGTGTTCGCCATTACCCTTTGTAATCACGCGTTTTCTCGACTAATAAAAATGGGTAGGGAGATGACAAACAGTCCAGATACAAAACAGAACCCTTCTGAAATCACCATTGGGAACAGGCCAGATGTAACCGAATGATGCTCGTTGCAGAGTGTGGAATAACAGCGCGGCTGGTGTCGCGTTATCTGAGACACGATGTATCATGCCATACATGTGCGATTCTATTCAAGTGACTAGCACCGGGTCTGGTTCCCGGAGCCATGCTGCCAAGATGGCGCCCTTCTCTGTACAATGTGGGTCTGGTGCCCGAATCAATGCTGCCAAGATGGCGCCCTTCTCAGTACAATGTGGGTCTGGTGCATGAAGCCATGCTGCCAAGATGGCGCCCTTCTCAGTACAATGTGGGTCTGGTGCCGGAAGCCATGCTGCCAAGATGGCGCCCTTCTCTGTACAATGTGGGTCTGGAGCCCGAAACCATGCTGCCAAGATAGCGCCTTTCTCAGTACAATGTGGGTCTGGTGCATGAAGCCATGCTGCCAAGATGGCGCCCTTCTCAGTACAATGTGGGTCTGGTGCCGGAAGCCATGCTGCCAAGATGGCGCCCTTCTCAGTAAAATGTGGGTCTGGTGCTGGAAGCCGTGCTCCCAAGATGGCGCCATTTTCTGTACAATGTGGGTCTGTTGCCTGAATGGCGCCCTTCTCAGTACAATGTGGGTCTGGTGCGTAAAGCCATGCTGCCAAGAAGGCGCCATTTTCTGTACAATGTGGGTCTGGTGCGTGAAGCCATGCTGCCAAGAAGGCGCCATTTTCTGTACAATGTGGGTCTGGTGCGTGAAGCCATGCTGCCAATATGGCGCCATTTTCTGTACAATGTGGGTCTGGTGCCTGAAGGCATGCTGCAAAGATAGCGCCCTTCTCCGTACAACGTCATTAAAACTGCAGTGAGTGGGAACACGGCTTCTCTCCCCTTTCAGTCTCAGCTCTCACAAGACCCTTCCTCCACAGTCGCCTGACCTGGTGCCCGAAATCATTTCAAAGTTTATTCTTTGTTTTTTTACCTTATAAATCCCAGTTTAACTGGTGGCATTTGAACCGAAGAAATTGGCACTGCTGCTTGGCAGGCAGCAACCTGCTACCCACAAGATTTATGCGTGGAGAAAATTATTACTGAAGATGTTAAGCTCGTGTTTCCTGAAGGAAATAAAAGGACCCCATTTCCAAAGCAGAGGTTTTATCAACCCTAAGCAATTAAGGCGATGAAAAGGTAACAAAACACCCGGCTCTCCCGATGTATTCAACACAACATCAAAAAGGCCAAACAGCCGTGAAGTAAATAGTCTGTCCAAGCATTGACGACGGTGCCCCTCTGTGACTTCATGTGCACCACTTGACGGATGCATACCACCCGAGACAAGGCCTTGGAAACCAGAACAAAAACAGTCAGGGTGCAGGGTGCCAGCGCCTCGGGACTCGAGAGGCCTCTCACACTTGGAAGCCCTTTTTTTGGAACCGTTCCACCAAGGCTCGAGGAGGCTGGCACGGAGGGACAGCGAGCTGTCTTGTTTGGGGTAAAAGAGAGCGGTTTCAGTCCCTATAGTAACATCGCAAAGAGATGGAATCACGTGTAAGAGGGATTTAAAAGCAGAATTTATGTCGAGCTACGCCTTATTAAAGCTGAAATACAAAGCATTCTCCCGGGTTTTGGCTTTTCAGTTTCAAAACACCGCCTCGTTGGCAGGAGTAGAGCACAGTGTTGCTACTAACAGCAGGTTATGTTTTATTACGAGGATTTGGACAAAAACTTGAGACCTATTCAATAGTGGAATAGTATCCAAGGTTCCCAGGCCATTAGAGAGCCGCTTAACACCCCGATAAACCCTAAAAAAGACATGACATGGGAACGCGCAGCGGATTCTGCCAATTTCTCATTTAATTATGTTTAGCGTCTCAAGCATCCTCCTTTTCTCCCCCCACACAGTGGGGGAGACTTTGTGGTGCAAGAGGAGATGTCTTATCCCTGGTGCCGACACTGGAGTTGTGCTAGACTTACAAAAGGCAATACCACATACCCCGGCGCATTCGATAACTATAGAAAATGTATTCTTGCGTCATTGCAAGGACCCAGAACTGCCCATGTTCAGTACCAAACTTCACACTGGCCACAATTCCGCCTTGCACTGAATCGGTGGGATAACATCCAGAGGTTGTGCTTTTGTTGTGCGAACTTCCACTAAACTTGTCTAGAGGTGTGACTACTGACCTTTAAGATAATTCTGCCACATATGCAGAAACGATTAACTTAGATTTCCTTACATTTGTCAGAATATTGTTTTTGGCAGTTATATTGCAGGCAATCTGTCATGGTTAAGACACTGCAGGGATTTTGGGGATGGATTTTGAAAAGGTCCTGAGCTTTTCATCGGTCTGATTCGGTTTCTGGAGATGCGCTGTCAGTGCAATGAGTGGGAATGTCCTTCAGTTAGATGAATGTGTCAGCTTCAGTGTGTTTTAGCTGAAAGTGTTTGGTCTTTAGTGAATGAGACAGGAGGGCTGTACCAAGACAATTACATCAACCAGCTCGGTGGGTATGTGTACTCATTGTTCTGTAGATGGTGATGGCACCCGCTGTTGGGTGCCCTAATAGTTTAGTGTATATTGTTAAGTGCTGGTTTCGAGTGTCAAGTTCTTGCCTTTATGTGGAATTTTGTAGGGTGGTTGGTTCTGGTGTATAATGTTGCTGTAAGTATTGCCATGCTCAAGTATGTGGCATATCCATGCTTTGTTGGATGTTTGCGCAATGTTGTAACATCCACTGTTGGATGTCCTGCCCCAGCAGCAGTCAGAGGCCATTTTCCTTGCTAGGACCAGGGCCAATGGCACCCTTGATACACTAATCCTACCTCTATATATTATCATCATTTTCACATAAAGCTATCCTAAATTTACCATACAAAATACTTTGGGTTAATTGGTAATTTCTCTGCAGAATGTTTGATCAAGCAAAGGGAACATTCTAAAGTTAGGATGTGGGGTCATGTCCAAACAGACTGCCCTACAGCACCAGTATATTTACATGCGGAAAAAGGATGGAATATATAAGAAATGTTTGAAAACACAAAGTTATGTCTTTTCTGGATATCCACCATTTTTTCAAGAATTATAAGCCCTGCTCTACCACTTGGAACATTGATGTTCATCCCTATAACTCTACATTTCTGACCAAAGAAAATATGGTGTACTTGTGTATTCTTTTCTAGTTGTAAGTGGAAGAGGTGGCCAGAAACCTCCACAAATCTTGCTACTTTTACTCAGGAATTTAAATCACAAATTCGAGTGTTTGCCAACTTAACAGGATAGTTATAGAAGGAGATTCAGGCTCAATAAAAATGCTATCCTTTCTATCTTTTCTTTATGTAATTTAGGACTATTCTCTAAAGTACATTGTTAAAATTCTGTTTCCTGGATGAGAATTGATATTGAAATGGGAATTGGAAAATTTTTGCTCTGCTTGACTGGATAAAAATCAAATAGACAAGTTTCATGGGACTGCTCTCTTTCTTGTTGAGTTTGAGCGGGTTTTGGTCATGTATAGTTTTTTTTGATCTTGCAAAATATTCTAGTGGATGCTCACATTTTTAAAGGAGGAAAAAGTACATAGGCGTCATGTAGGACTTAGCCGTTCAGGAGTTTCACCATAATCGTTGGGTTTTTTGGAAATAGAGCTCCCATGCCTCATTTATAGTTGGGGGACCTGCTAGGTTTTCAATTATAGAGACCCACCAGGCTCCGGTGTTGAAAAGCAGGGATGATAGTGTCTGAAAGGCAGAGGCCCATTTTAGTAGATTAGATCTTTCAGCATTCATTTTTTTGCTCACAATGCCATTAAAGGGATGGCCATTTCAGGCAAGAAAAATCATAAATTGCCCCCATGAACACAGAGCAAATTCCTTGCAAGTCAAGGACACTGAAATGTACTGTGCAGAAAGAATCCCCAGCTTTGGAGGTGTGTTTGTAGAGCAGAAAATGTCTATTCGGCTGCTATAACATGGCAATTACCCTGCACTCTGTTTTTGACTAAAGAGCTTCTGCATTGTTGGTTGGAGCATTTTAATCAGAAATTCTACTTCCAACTGGAACTGTAAGTATGATGAACAGACTGTCATGAATCAGGTATGGACAGGGCTTCTACCAGTCCAGTGGCATGGATGTCGACCAGCCTTAACGTAAATAAATTCCCTGTCAATCAAGCAATCAATCAATGGCTTATGAAGCACGACTACTCACCCGTAAGGGCCTCAAGGTGCTGGAGGAGGGGGGGGCTGGTCCGTTGAAGGCATTGAAATTCAGTTAAAGAGCCAGTTCTTGAGGTCCTTCCTGAATTGAAGCAGTGACAGTGATTGGCTGAGGTGGAGAGGCTAGGGTGTTCCATGTTTTTGCTGCAAGGTAGGAGAAGGATCTTCTTCCGGTTGTAGTCTTGCAAACCAATACACTATATCCTGGATGGTTGATTCATTCCATTTTTTTTAGAAATCTACAAATTGGGGGGCGTTGCTTGGACGGCAATGAAGAGAGTTGCCTGAGTCCAGAGCTCCGCTACACCAAGGGATAAAAGCAAGACTAAAAGAGTTTCCGGCGAGCAAAGAGCTGATTCAATCAGCACAGAGGCAATCGGAACACCCAGAGATCAGAAGGGTCAAAACCTCATCGGACAAAAAAGAACAGCAAAGTTGGAAAAGCGAAATAACAAAGGTGGACCCCCGGAGAAAAGCGGTGACCCAAAATGGCGACTGCCGACTGAGAGACCGCGCTAGGAAGAGAAAGCGACCCAGCGAGATAGGAAGTTAAGGAGGCGCAGCCGCTGAGACATCGGAGAGCCGCTGCAAGGTCAGTACAAGACACCCTTCATCCCGTGAGGCATTCCCCCCGCTGAAGGTCCACGAAGAGTCTCCACACCCCACACCACAATCGAAACCGAAGGCACTACAGGAGACTGCCATCTTGTGGGGGGCAAGAGACTGTGTGACAACACAGGGGACAAGACAGCGAGATAGCAAACTACAGAAAGTGGGGGCCAGTGTGACACCTGTGTACCGCCGCGAGGTCAGTGCAAGACACCGCCCAACCCGGGAGGCAGAGTACCCACGCCGAAGGTCCGCAAAGTCTCTGTTCCGCCACCATTGTACTACTGGCAAAAATCGAAACCAAAGGCACTTCAGCAGAGACTACCATCTTGGAGCGGGCAAAACGTCAGCAGCAACACCACCTGATGGTGACTAAGAGGGCAAAGTAAGAAATCTGTGTTGATCACGCTGGCGAAAAAGCCAGCGGAGCGTGCTAGCGGCGGGATCTAAATGTATGAAAATGAGAGACATATAACGATAAAAGCGCACGGAGGCGGGTGTACGGCAGGCACGAAACCGAAAGCATCACAAGGGGGCCATAATTTTGAGGAGATACACCTCGGGAACACAACACTAGCGATAAAAACAACTAAAGCGCTCTCAAGTAACGGTAAAGGCGCACGGAGGCGGTTGAACAGCAGGCGCAAAACCAGAAGCATCACAAGGGGTCCGACATTTTGAGGAGACACACCTTGAGCATACAACGCTAGTGCTAAACAACTAAAGCTCTCTCAAGGGATGAATAAAAGCAAAACCGTAACACATCAAAGGTGAGTAAGAGTACCAGAGCCTGCGCATGCCAAACATAAGACCGAGCAAAATGCAGCAGTAGATTAAGGATCAACACAAAGGACAGTCATCTTGTCGGTCACACCCGGCGGGCTCTAGGCAACACCAGCCCTGAACAATAACTAACGTGAACAGCTTGAGAGCATACGAAAAAGGACAATCTACAGCGGCCTGGAGAGCCATGCAACTCTATAATACCAAACACCGACTCGGAGGCCAAAACAGATAGAGCACACAAAAGGCAGCTTCGGCAAACAGCTTAGGCAAACAACAAAAAACCCAAGAGGACCAGAAAACAGCACAATCGCCAATTTCTTTCCAGCAGCAGCGGCCCAACCAACACACCAAGAGGCAAGACGAACTAAATAGTCAAAGAATAGCAAGAAAGACCAGTCACAGCAGAGAACACGGCTCGCAGCACCCGGTTACACACAAAAACTACCCCCACTGAGAAGCCAAAAATAAAGCTAAGAACCAACAAGGGGAGCTTGAAGCCAAAACCGAAACACAGTCTCTACGTGGAGATCGTCGATTCACACACTGCACCGCAGAAAGAGCCTGTAAGCCATCCGGACCAACAGGGCAAAATTAGGAGACTTGTGCTCCTCCAGGCAAGAAGAGGGCTACCCACCATGGCTGGCAATCAACCACCCAAAAAAACAAACCAGAAGGTCATGCGGAGTCCCCCATCAAACAGAAACCAGATATAAACAGCACATTGGACAGTATACTTAAAAAACTGGCAGAAGTCCATGACCTTGCCAAGACAACCAAACTAACAACAGACGCAATCCAACTGGCCGCAGTAAGAGCAGACATCCATACTGCAAATAACAGGCTATCAGCAGTGGAACAGCGAGTGAGCGATATAGAAGACAAGGCCCTCCACACAAACAAAGCAATTTGCACCCTAGATAATGCGACCACAGCCCTTCAAAAACAAGTAGCGGAGTTTGCAGACCACAGCAGAAAAGGAAACATAAGGATACTAGTAGTACCAGAGGGGGAGGAAGAAAAGGCAGGCTTGTGCGTAACACTCATACAAGACCTTATACCCAAGCTCACGAAACTCACATTCGAGAACCTCTTCGAGCTAGACAGAGCCTACAGAGTGCCAGCCTTCAAACTAACGAACAGGTCTGGCCCAAGACCAATAATCTGCAAACCGCTACGGTCACACCACACGGATGCCATCTTTGGGGCTGAGAGGAAAAACCAAAATCTACAATGGAACGGCCACAAAATAATCCTAACACAAGATTACTCAAAGGCAACTGTGGACATAAGAAAGGGCTTCTTAGCCCAAAGAGACAAACTTAGGAAAAACAATATCCTGTTCTCCTTCGTTGGCACCACTAAATTCAGGATAAGCAGCAATGGGAGGTCGCACACATTTGAAGATCCAATGGAACTGTCACGACACCTGCAAGGACCAGCCCCACAGGAAATGGAGACCGCGGCAATGACATCAAGCAAGAGAAGCGCTTCACCAGAACTAGCGGCGGAATAATTAGAAGAGACACGGTGAAATGACTCAGAAGGAACCTATACTAAGGAACAAAGTATATACCTCATACAAACAAAGTCTACCTCATGCACACACCTAAGCAGTGTTCATTACACACCATCTCAACTATGACAAGGAGACTAAGATACGGTGACCAGACACTAGAACCCGAATGAAGAATACCCTAGTCAGCACAGACGAAACAACCAAGAGCGGCGATCTACCGCAGCAATATCCTTTCTACGTACAACGATAGGGGCAGACTGACACTTAAATGACACTTAAATGCTACTTGTAATTTCAGGACCATAGCCTATAGCAAAAACGTTTCACCATTGCCAACCAAGATATCCCAGGGAGGGGGCGGGCGGGAGGGATCTAGCCGTCGCACGTCTTCAGCACAATGCTTTAGAGAAGGGGGGGAGAAGGGGAGGGGGTGTTGTCTCGTCTGTCTGGTCTGTCTTGTCCATTGTCTTGTCTATCTGGTCAGTCTTGTCCATTTGTATTGTCGTGTCCACGCAGATGTCCACACTCCAATATCTGGTAGACCAGTTCACTTGATAGTGCTACTTAAACCACCGATCCTGACTAACACCAACAGGCTGCGGTACACCAAGTTTTGTAGCCACCAACCCTAAGCAGTCCCCCAAACAAAGAATCACGGGGGAGCATAAGGGAAAAGATAATGAAGACCTCACAAGGTACACAATGACACTTAATAATAACACAGCATCACCACACAGCAGCAACACTACCCTGCAAACAGACCTGAAGATAGTTTTGTTTAATGTGAAGGGCCTAAATCAACCGATTAAGAGGGAAAAGTCACTGGACTACCTAGCAAAGACTAAAGGAGATGTTATGCTACTACAAGAAACCAAACTATCCAGGGAGGCAGCTAACAAGCTTAGGACAAAGTGGATAGGACAGGTAGCCTGCTCACCAGCTGCGAGCAAGAAAAGAGGAGTCATCACTGGTTAATAGAAACTCAAAGATATCCATTAACAATGAACAGTACGACGAGGAGGGGAGGTTACTAATGACTCACCTTAAACGAGGTGACAAAACCATAGTCGTAGTCATTCTCATATGCGGATGATACCCAAATCATCTTTTCTCTTTCTTCCGCCAAAGAGGGTAACATGTCAACTCTCCAGTATGGACTTAGCAAGGCCTCCCAATGGATGCAGGCTAATTTCCTGAAGTTAAATGGGGAAAAGACTGAGGTTTTAATATTGGGAAAACATAGGGACCTATGGGGCCCCAAATATTGGCCTCAGGAAATGGGCCCTTTTCCTCTGCCTGTCACGCAGGTTCGCCACCTGGGCTTCATAATCGACGAAAACCTCTCCATGCGGCAGCAGGTGGTAAGAGTGGCCGAGACATGTTTTGCCATCTTGAAATGGCTTCGCAAGAACATGTGGATGCTCCCTGCTACCTCCCAATGAACTGTGGTCCAGGCTTTGATCACCTCTCGCCTGGACTTTGGAAATATTCTTTATTTGGGTGCATGCCAGGAGGTTTTGAGAAAGCTTCAGGTTGTGCAGAATTCCGCATTCTCTGCCATGTATCGAGAAGTGCCCCCATTTCCCAGTCTCTCCTTGATGTACAGTGGCTCAGGATCACCAGTAGAATTAATTTTAAAGGCCTCTGTTACATTTTTAAAATAAAACAAGGTTCTGCGCCATTATATCTCCAAGAACTTGTTCATCCTTACGTCCCAGCTTGTACTCTCCGTTCTTCCACTCACGGTGACTTAGTGATCCCACGTTTCAAACTAGTAAGAATGGGAGGCCTTTCCTTTTCCCATTTAGGTCCTAAGATGTGGAACTCGCTACCTATTTGCCTGAAAAATGCCTCTACATACACTAGCTTCCGAAAGAACCTTAAGACATGACTTTTCACGCAGTAAACTTAGTTTGTCTCTCTGTTCCCTCTTTTAGGCTGTCCCTTGGTGCCGGGAAACCCTATTTGGGTAGCTGCGTGCATTACAAATTGAATAAAATAAAATAAATAAAATAGCTGACACATACGCACGAAACAATGATGACACAGCATACTGGGAGGGAATAGCAAAAAGACTGGAGACAAGCGACCCGAACCATATGATAGTACTACCAGGAGACTTCAACCTGGCATTAGATTACACCCTAGACAGACAGTCGACAGCCCAGCCAGACCCCCACCTCAAACAACACCCTAAAGACCATATGCAAGAGATCCAACCTGAAAGACCCCTGGTGACTTCAACACCCCAACACCAGGGACTACACTTTCTACTCCTACACGCACAACTCCTATAGCAGAATTGTCTACATGCTCATCTCAGGCTTCCACACACACTTAATAGAACACACGAAAATTGCGGCAAGAACAATCTCCGACCACTCATGCATCACCCTAAAACTATCAGGTCGTCACAATGAACACCCCACCTGCAGATGGCGTTTTAATAACATAGCCATGGCAAAGCAAGAGGACAAAACAAAGATAGAGTATGCCATTAAGAACTATATTGTAGATAACAACACACCAAACACGGATCCAAAGACACTGTGGGATGCACTCAAAGCAACAGTGAGGGGGACTTTAATTGAAATTAAAGCAAGATGAGACAGGGAAACCAAACACCATCTTGACCAATTAGAAAGAGACATCAAACAAATAGAAATAAAACACATTAAGGACACCAAAAACTCCAACTCACTGTTAGAGCTCACAAGTAAAAAGTATGAATTCAATAGAGTCCTGAGCGAGCAAGCAGGCCTGTGGATAAAAAAATACAAACAAATTAACCTCTGCGAGGGCAGGAAAAACCCTAGCATCATACCTCAAATACAAACACAAACAATACTCCATCTCATCAATCACCGACGCAAAAGACATCACGCACACCCAACACAAGGACATACTTCGCACATTTAGGGACTTCTACCAATAACTATACAAAGAAGATGTAACTCTAGACCAGAAGGGCTGTAGTGCCTACCTAGACAGATTGAATCTGCCCAAGATATCCACAGAGGAGGCGCAAACACTAGGACAAGAAATAAAAGCTAAGGAGATCCCTTTGGCTGTCAATTGACTGATAGACAACAAAGCTCCAGGGCCAGATGGATACACAGCATCCTTCTATAAAGCGTTCCAAAACAACCTAATCCCAATTATGAAGAAAGTTTTTAACCATTGTGAGAAGGAGGGAGAAGTAACGAATTCCATGACAGAAGCAAACATTATAGTCATCACCAAGGAAGGCAACGACATGCAGCGCCCCCAAAACTACTGACCCATCTCACTCATCAACATAGACTGTAAGATATACACCAAAATCCTAGCCACGAGGCTAAACAACCTGCTCCCAAAGCTGATTAAAAACACACAAGTAGCTATCTGCAAACACGCATGTCCCACAATAACACCAGGCTCCTCTGCCATGTGATTGAACACTCAAACAAATCTGATAGACTAGCGGTAGAAATAACACTAGATGCAGAGAAAGCCTTTGACAGAGTGTCCTGGCAATTTCTTGAACAATGCATGCAAACAACATACAACCTGGGAGAAAGTTATATGAGGAAGGTAATGGCACTATATAAATCCCCCAAAGCACAGATAGCAATAAATGGGTCGACAACACAACAGCTCAACCTACAACAAGGTACTAGGCAAGGCTGCCCACTACCCCCGGCGCTGTTTCTTTTATCTCTTGAACCCTTAATCAAAGACATCATGGCCAACAGTAATATGAAGGGAGTATCCATCAACAACACCACAGCCAAACTCGCGGCCAATGCGGATGACATACTGATAGTTACTGAAGACCCAGAACGTCCATCACAGCACTCATGGACACCATAGGTGTATACTCTACCCATTCTGGATACAAGCTTAACAGGGACAAATCAGAGTGAATGCCACTCAACATACACACCACCAAATAGGTAATAGCCACCTCCGGGCTGGCGTGGCAACCCGGGTTTGTCAAATACCTAATGATCCATTTCTGGAAAAACTTGAAATCCACTCTAGAGAACAACAAGAAACTTACCTTAGGGAAGAATAAAACGCTCTTGGAATCCTTGTCACCCAAATTCATCACGTGGTGGGGGAGAATAGAGACCATAAAGACGATGATAACTCCAATAGTGAACTACCTGGCGGGTATGCTCCCTCTCACACTCACAGATGAATTCCCCCGCAAGGTAGACCAAATGATAAACAAATTCATCTGGTGCGACAAAAAACCTAGAATAGGACTCCCCAAACTAAAGCTAGCGAAGAGGCTAGGAGAGCTAAATGTAGTGGACTTCAGGACATTTCAGATCACCATCATAGCCAGACAGGGAATGTACTGGATACTTTTTTGAAATGAGCAAAAACGCACCGGGTTACGTGCAAGTTTTTAGACCACACAGGTTAGACGCTGAACAAAATGCAAATACTAATAGATCAGTGCATATATTGTTTACTTTTTTGTTTTATTTTTATTTGTTGTATCAAAAGAGAATTTATTCACATTATTTTATATATATTCTGTTTTTTCTTTTTTACTTGCTAAAAAGGTTTCATGTATTTTTTATCTTTACAAAGTGCATCTTGTTACATGTGACCATATACAATCAATTATAATATTCAACACATCAATTAAAATGTACAGTCATTTTACAGAATACAGAACCAATTCCTCTTCAACGCGTTTCGGCGGATTGCAACCTGTATGTACTCAAGATTCCTCCAGGTCTATCGTCAAACACATATAATTGTGACTGCCTATTCTGAATTGGTCAATCTAGAAACAGATCTTTATGAACAACAAGTACGTGTCCTAGAGATAATTGGCAATATCCTTCAGAAGATCGAAACCAAAGATTAAAGACAGTCCTCTAGTCTCTCCATTAAGCAGTCATTTGAGAAATTTCGTCATTTGAACAGCTACTAGAGGGATACTAGATCTACATTCCCCAACCAACCAAGGAGCAATTTCCATTTACTATCCAGTATCACTTGACTACATAGAAAATACAGAATTCCTGAGGAAGGCTAACCGCCGAAACGCGTTGAAGATATAAAAAATCCATGAAACCTTTTTAGCAAGTAAAAAAGAAAAAACAGAATATATATAAAATAATGTGAATAAATTCTATTTTGATTCAACAAATAAAAATAAAACAAAAAAGTAAACAATATATGCACTGATCTATTAGTATTTGCATTTTGTTCAGCGTCTAACCTGTGTGGTCTAAAAACTTGCACGTAACGCGGTGCGTTTTTGCTCTTTTCTAAAAAGTTTAGTTACCTTACCAGGGTTTATCCTGTTAGGTAGGGGCCCCAGTCTTCCTTATAATGTACTGGATACTACCAGACCAGAAATACACACTAACTTGACTCTCCATCGAGAAGGCCATTCTAAACAGCAACAGCCCTATGACTCTCCTCACAGCTAACAAGCAGGCACAGATGAACAACTCTATACTTAGAAACACAAGACAGACGCTTCTTAAGGCAGACAAGAAACTTGAACACGGCATCAAAAACTCAAACTGGGAATCCCTATGGGCGAACCTCAAGATCAAATACAGGGGGAAACCACTAGACTAGAATCGTGGAAAAGACTAGGGTTCTCCTTCTCGGCACACCTAGAAGACGATGAGAAACCCCACTCCTTCAACAACCTAAACTCATGACATAACCTCAGGGACATAGAACTCTACAACTTCCTTGTAATCAAAACAGCTGTATCTAAAGCTAAACTAACAAAACACAAGCCCACGATCATTCAATATATGGAGAACATGAATGAATGAATGAATTACACATTTGTTACGCGCACAGCTACCCGTAGGCATCCCGGCGCCCTTTGCTCATTCATTCACAGAGTTAGGCAAACAGGTGAGTTTTAACTAGCCTCCTGAATTTTTGATGATTGGGTTCCAATCTAATGGAGTCAGGAAGACTATTCCATAGTTTGGTTGCCTGTAGCGAAAAGCGTCTCCCGCCTGTACGTGTTCTTTTTGTTTTAGGGACCACTAACAGATTCCTATTATTATATCTGAGGGTCCGTTGAGGGCAATAGGGGGAGAACATGGCTTGAATTAGTACGGGGCCAGTCTTATAGAAGGCTTTATGTACCGTGGTCAAGGACTTAAACTCCACTCTCGTTTGCACTGGGAGCCAGTGTAACTAGCGCAAACCAGATCTGGCAGAGGTCCGTTGTGGGATGTCCAGTAACAGACGTGCGGCACAGTTTTGGACCGTCTGGAGGATTTTAATAGCGCCTTGTGGAGCTCCCAGATAGAGTGCATTGGAGTAGTCAAGGCGCGATAATATCGGGGATTGTACCAGTATTCTCCTGGAACTGAACGGGAGGAGTTTAATGGTTTTCCTCAGTTATCTCAGTAAGGCATAACAGATCGCTGCTACCTTGTGCACCTGTACTCCAAGATTAAGGGCAGGGTCGAGCCAGACCCCCAGGCTCTTAATTTGGCTTTTTGGTGCGGGGGGCTGTCCAAGGCAAAGTGGCCACCAGTTGTCAATGGTGGACGGAGGCTTCTGTCCCAGTAACATTACCTCTGTTTTCGCACCGTTCAATTTAAGAAAGGATGTATCCATCCATGCATGGATATCCGTTAGACAAGAGAAGAGATTTTTATAGGGGGCATTCTGAGACGCTAGTGAGATGATCAATTGCGTATCATCTGCATACGTCACCAGCTGTACTCCCCAGGGCAGAATCACCTCAGCCAAAGGCCTCATATAGATATTAAATAGTGTAGGGCTGAGGGAAGAGCCCTGGGGAACACCACACTGGAGACGCATTTGGGGTGAAGAAGCGTTGTCCTCAAAGACCGTGAAGGTCCTTTCTGTTAGAAAGGAGCGCAGCCAATTGAGCACTTGCCCCCCAACTCCTACTTCTCTAAGCCTCTGCAGCAAGATGTTATGATTCACGGTATCGAATGCCGCACTGAGGTCTAAGAGAAGTATGGCGGCATTGCAGCCGGTGTCAAGGATCTTCCTAGTCTCCTCTACCACCGTAATAAGGGCAGTCTCTGTTCCCTGAAGGCTCCGAAAGCCAGTTTGCGTAGGGTGCAGTACATTCCTTTCCTCCAGAAATGCAGAAAGCTGGGCATTTACATACTTTTCGGCAAGCTTACTGACTGTTGGCAGCAAGGATATAGGCCGATAGTTTGCCCAGTCATCTAGGTTAAGGTTTTTTTTTTTTTTAGAAGAGCCTTTACTCTGGCTTGTTTCCAGGAAGGGGGCACCGTGCCAGAGGCCAGTGAGGAGTTTATCACCTCCTGTATAAGTGGAGTCACCGTCTCCGATACCAGCTGTAAAATCGTAGGGGGTGCTGGATCCAATGGGGACCCAGATTTTAAGTTTTTAAGCAGTCCCTGAGTAGTCAAAACATCCATGGGAGGAAATTCTTTAAACTCCGCCATGTCTTCACCCACAGGAGTAGACGATTCTGTAGGGGCGTGGGGGAAGGAGGAATAGATATTTATCACTTTTTCAGAGAAAAATGTGGCCAGCTCATTACAACGTAGTTGCGCTATGTTGGGATCGGCCAATGAGGTCGGTGATGTAATCAATGATTTAAAGATTTTAAACATTTCACGGGGAGCATTGGCTGAGGTATAAATTTTATCCTGGAAATACTTAGATTGTGTAGTTTTAATTTCCCGTTTGTATTTCCTAAGAGCAGTCTTATAGTTCTCCTTCGTATCTGGAGTGGAGTTCTTCCTCCACTTTCTTTCCTCCTGTTTACAACACCGCTTGAGTGCCTTTAATTCTTCGGTGTACCAAGGTTTCTTATTCTCCCCACGTCGGTGGGAGAGTTGGGATTTAGGGAGGGTAAGGTCTAGGGAATTTTCCACCCACTGGTTGAACTGGGCATTAGCTTCTATAGGGTCATTCTTCAAACTAGGTAGGGATTCCCTAAGATTAAGGTTCCAGTTAACATAAACATAGTCAGCCACCAGGTGTCCCGCATATACAAACTCCTCCGCCCCAGCACTTCAAAACTCAACAGCAAGAACACCAAATACTGGGAAGCCCAACTAGACATCAAACTCACAGAGCAGGAGCTACACAAACTCTGGGCGTCCCCAGCAAAAAACATGATCTCCCCAGTGCTAGCACAGACAAAATTCTGCTTACTGCATCAAACATACAGACCCCGGCGCGCTTAGCGATGTTAGGACTTAGAGAAACCGAGCGCTGCTGGACTGTGACTCAGTAAAGGGAGACCTGGTGCGCCTCAAATTCCACTGTTCTGAAGGACCGGGTTTTAGAACCCAGCGGCGTCAGGGAAAAAGCCCGATGCCTTCGAGTTCCCCTGCCTTGGCAAACAGAGACACGAGACACTTCTTGATGACGTCAAGGACCAACGTTTATTGGCTGCAACCAGGAACAGAGGTCTACGAAGCACAACACGGGTGGTTCGCTAGAGACTGCACAAATTCGATGAGTGGAGCATGGTCTTTTATGCCAAAAATCAAGCCTCAGGCAACATTCCAAATTAGGATTGGATTCATACAAACTGACCAATAGAAACATGACATTTTAAAAGTAGCGTATGACGACAATCCCACTTTCCGTTGTCCAGCCCACCAGAAAGGACCAAGCACATTCCATTATCCTGTTCAGTCAGGCCGGACAAACCCATCATAAAACCCTCAACCCAAATCAGTGATTATGTCGTAAAGGAAGGAGCAGAAACAGATTGGAAGCAAGATAGAAAGGTGGGTGCAGTGTACTATAAACTTCAGCATGTCCTGCTCTTTGATCTTTATCTGACCAGCTGCTTAACAAGGAACTGGCTCAACGAGGTCAGCCTCGGGCAAGGGAGTCAGTTCGGCCAGGTCATTCAGAAGTCAGCTAAGGTGTACGTGTCCCAAAGACTCGTTCGGCCGCAGTCATCGGCCTATGTGAGGGCAACCACACAAAATGGCTGCCACACACAAAATGGAACCCGAAGGTTTGAACGAAATCTCTAAATACATAGTGTTCTCATTGATCGAGTAATGCGAAAACACTTGTGCATACCGCACTCGTGATTTGCGGTCCGTTGACACCAAAATCGTCTATTTCCGACGACCTTTATTGAACGGGTTCGGAACCACCGAACCACAGACCCTCAAACCACGGAACTACAGATCGAAGGTTAGAAAGTTCTGGAATGAAGTCTTCACATTCGCAAATAGGGCCCTAGACTGTACACTAAAAGAAGAATTTACCACAATTACCACCACACTCTTAAGTGTGGACACAATCACACAATAGGACAGAAATCTCCTAGACTTCCTCCTAACATCGGCAGCCAAAACAGTGCTCGCCAATTGGAAGGACACAACCAAGGCCACGCTCAAGGAATGGCTGAACTGGGTGACATTCCTCAGAGGTGCCGACAACACAGCACTAAGATACGCCCCATGGAAGAATCCCAACAGAGAGATGTGGACTACCCTAGACAAGTTTCTTAACCCTTACGAACCCCCGTGAATGGAGATAGGGCAAAAAGTAGTAAAGTCACAACCAAGAGAGAATATAGGAGTACTAGGAAGGTCAACCATAATACATGCTCCAACACTTGAATGTTCTATGTTATGTGTAGGAATCCCACATAAGAGAACTACCGCAACTACCCCTATGTTTTATGTTAAATGTTTACGAGGCAGAGGGGCATCCAGGCATCGATAAGTAATGCTCAAAAGCCTAAACCCAGTGGCAATTTCACCCTAGAGCCTAGAACCAAAGAAGAAAACCCCATCTTAAATATCCGCGAACTGTCCATTCATGTTATTTGTCATGTATACTGTACTGTAAAATTCCAATAAAAATATTTTTTTTTAAAACAAAAAAAAGAATCTACAAATTGCTCATTGCATTACTGAATCCCTGGTGACCATCATCATCTCTGTGAATGCAATCCTGATCTTTATGTGCCTGCACATTGTGCACCAAGGTGTACAACTCTCCCAGTGATGTTAGGTCAATGGTACATCAGTTTGTATTCAAATATCTGGAACTGTCTACTGGTGAGTGTTCTAACTTCCTTGAGAGTTTCCTTTCCTTCATTTGTAAAGTTTGCGACTTTAGACACAGTTTATGTCTTACTTTGGTCCTTTAATGGAATATTTTGTGATAAGTCTTATTCTAATTTGAAGCATTTTTGACAATACGTTTATTAGTTATGTAACCTATACTTGCAGTTTTAGGTCAACATAGACTTTACTCCTTAGCCTTTACTCCACATGTGCCTTTACTACACATGCATTCACTCCTCAGGAAACGGTTTTTATGGTTAATGCATGGGTAGAGGTAAAGAGAGATGTGGGTTATTTTAGGGTTTTGAGGAGGGAAGAGGTAAATTGGGGCAAGGTGGAATTTCAGGGTTATGCCACGCATACATAAGTACACACAACTTTGTCAATATAATTGACAGATATTTGATAGGTTGATTGAGCAGGCAAACTCCTTAAGACAATTCCTGTTTCTTGGAATTGTCCATAGGAAATAGTTTTTCAATTTATAAAAGTAATGAAGTAGACAACGCAAATAATTACATGAGCACCATATTCAGTTCACTGAGTTGTATACTATATCCAGATGAAGTGAGTGCCAATGGAATTTCACCTGACAACAGGGCAGTTTATAAGGCAGGGTCAAGAAATTTTATTTTTTCTGTATCTGTTCACTACAAACGAGTCATAATATCATAGAACTGTAAATAGGACAGGCAGTTTTACTATTTGCATAATTGTTATGCTTTTGCAGATTGTGTTACCCAGGTAGTGCTTAACTTGAGCTGGTGGTTACAGGTGGGGCCCATTTGCACTCGGCACATATTTTTTCTCATCAGACTTTGACATGTAGCAAGTGAGAGACAACCACAAAACAGGGAAAGGAGGAGAAAGACAGAAAAGAAATGAGAAAGAAAGGAAGCAGGAAAGAAAAAGCACCTGAAATAGTGAAATAAGGAGGCAGAAAGAGTGTGATGGTCGATGAGATGGAAGCAGGACTTAGGAGTCTAGAGGCCTTACTTATGAGGGCCTTGCGCCACCAGTGCGTCACTTTTAAAATGGAAAAAAGTGACGCATCGGTGGCGCAAGGCTTTCATAAATGAGGCCCCAGGTATTCAGAGCCCCCAGAGCTTAATTTGAGGTAGTGATTTCAGGTGCTTGGTACCGGCACTTAATTGTCAACACCGGCACTTGTGACAATCTGCCAAAAGATAGTGCTGTCTGACTAATTTAGAGATGACCACAACAACAGTCAATTATTAATTCAATATACATTAAAAATTAACATTCCCTAATGCCCACGCCATTCTTATAGCTTTGGGTGGTCTGAAATAGTCCGAATTGTAACACTTGTTGGAGTGTGATGGTTAGTAGTTGTGTTGTTACTATCATTGGCAGCATGGAAGGGATAATGGGTGGTGCAAGCTGCTATGGCCTCCTGACGAGAGAGCTCTGGCACTTATGCTTTTACAGGTTAAGCACTGGCCCCCAACATTCTGCAGCGCATGTTGCATGTTTCCCAGCGAAACTCTAGGTTCTAGCACTTTTTCATTTTCTAATTAAGCACTGCACATAGGACATCATTAATTGCTTTAGTGATGACAGTACTTGAAACAGAAACGCCCCTGCAACATGTAGGAAAAACATTACGCAGACATTTACAATACACAGAGGACTAGATGCATAGCGGTGGGCAGTAACAACCTCATGTCATTAAAGTCTACTTTTTTCAGCATCTTTTGTATGCACCTGGTTCTTTGCAAAAAAAGCAAAGTGCAGAGAGTTGCATTTAGTGCAACTTATTGATATTGTCAAGGAAGTAACTGTCTCCAAACGCATTTATTTTGGCTGCATTCCCAGTTGTGTAAATCCACGAGATAGCAGGAAAAATAACATTTATAAAATGTGCTTTGTGTATACTATTTTCCATAGAAACAAAGTTAGGTTGAAATGGGAGATGATTAGCCACACCAAGCATAACTCAATGAGTAGAACCATTCCACTCTACTATCATTCACATACTTGGTGCAGCATACTGAAAATGTAATATTACTACAGTTTCTTTGCTTAAGTAAAAACCTGAACATATAAATGAATGCATAAATAAATAAAACCCATATCTTCTATACAGAATCGACCAAGTGACTACTGGTCAAAGGGGACATGTGTGAATGTTTCTTAGGTATATTTAGCTTCATACCATAAACTATGTGGATACGTCACAAAAATTGTGTAAACCTGTGCATTGTGATCTTGTATCTGTGGCTGTGTAGGCTACCTATATTTTGGTATTCACAAAACCACAAGAAGACGTTTAGATAGGTCCCACAATTGAGCTCCTGTGCTGTGGTTGTAGTGTAGCAAATCATTGGTCTAGCACCAGGGTAGTAGTGTAGTTTTTTCTGTCTTTCTTCTCCTGGAAAACATCTGCCCATATGGACTCATCTCACCCATAGTCCTTAAAAATAAGAGGGTTGTGTGATAGTAGACATAAGTCAATGTGTGGAAGATGCCCAGGGGGCACTGAGCATACACATGCTAGTGTTTTGGTGGTGTGTGAACAGATGTACTTGTCCTTCCTTCTGCTGATTGGCCATAAGCAGCACGGAGGTCAGGAGCGTACTGTAGAAGAGGACTGGCAATTACGTGGAAAGGAGAGCCGAGGCAGGAGAGGCCAGAGGACAGAAAGAGGCAGAGGCGGTGAAGGAAGCAGAAAGAAAATTGGAGTCCCGATGAAGAAGTGGCAGATACCAGAGAGCGAAAAAATGGAGGGTCAAGTGACTACTGTGTCCATTGACCAGCACCAGGAGCACTTAAAGGATGGCATGCTGCTGTGACTCCAGTCGGGAGTCACGGCCTCATGCAAGTGTACTCCGCAAGTGTGTGCATGGTGGGAGTAGGACTTGTGCTGTGAGTCTGTTAGAAATGGGGATTTCTGGTTGGCTAGGATATGCACCTAAGCCAGGCAGAACCCAACATTCTAGTCAGGGTTAGGGAGTTACACACCAAAGATAACCCCTGCTCAGCCCCTTGGTAGCTTGGCAGAGCAGTCAGGCTTCTCCCAGAGGTAATGTGTAAAGCATTTGCGTAACACACAAACACACAGTGATGCACAAAGCACACCAAAAAAAATGACTCTACACAAGGTTATATACAAATATCACCATATTATATATAAGACACATAGACCATAAATCACTTTGTAGCATGTAAAGCACATTAGACCACAATCACATAAATTCCTTTGTCAACTAGGAAATGGTCATGACATCACATTGGTCTTAAATCACTTTGCTATAAGGCAACTGTCACAACAATTGGTGCAGTAAAGCACGTACTTGGAAGTTGCATGTCATAATAACGTTGTGAAAACTACATTACTGCGCCTATTATACCATCCTATCCATAAATCCATAAATCCATAAATCACCATAAGTCATTACAATACCATAACTACTTTACACCATTTCTGTGCATGCCTCAATGCTAACAGCCAGTATCATCCTAAAACAATAGAGCACAGTGCTACATTGCTTTTAAAACATCTACTATGGTAACTTTCCCAGCCAGTATTTGTAGTAATTGGTGCAGGGGTCCTCACTCGGTCTCCCGCAGATGTAAACTTCATTAGAGTGCTATGACACTGAGGGGGTGCTGCTGAAAGACTACATGCAGTGACCTCCCTCGATGATGTGCAGTAAAATTGGGGAGACATTGCTGGGCCCCCCACTCTCCAAACAGAACCAAATGTCTGCCCGCAAAACTGCGACACAGCCAGAAAGAAGTCGGGCCTCTTGGCCCGTGGTGCAGAGGATGTTCCCTTGCCCTGAGCCCCCGCAGGACACCTGGTGCTACTGCAATGCTGGCGGAGGAGCAGAGATGCTTCTCTGGCCTCCCGCTCAGCTCGGGCGCACAGCAACTGCCATACTCCTGGCAGACCTCGATCCCTGGCCTTAAGGTGGTTCTTCTTTGTATCGGATATACAGCTACCGTCTCTCCTGGCAGCTGCATTGGTGCCTCCGCCCTTCTTCCTCTGCTCCAGGGCAGGCAGGGCGGAGCTGGGCTTCCTCTTCAGCTCAGCACACCTGGGTGCCCCAGCAACACAAGGATACGTTCCTAGGTTTAAGTTTTTTACTCAGCCATAGCGAACGCCGGCAAGGCATTTTCAACATAGCACAAATATTTTTTTCCAAATAACAAGAGAATTGCGACCCGTATGCGCTCACCATGCGCTTTCTAATTTTCAGGCCTTTCCTCTGCGAGGAATCCATTGCTCCCCATGCACCCTAGAAAGGCAACTAGAAAGCACTCACCATGCGCTCTGAGAAGGTAATAACAGAGCGCTCAGCCCACATTTGTTTAGGGAATCTCCTAAAAAGATTTCTTTTTTTTCTGGATAATAAAGGTTTTAAAGGGCAGTCGAGCCCTTCTTCTGCTCCAGGCAGGAGCAGCCAATGAAGGCCGTCCCTCCCCCATACACCTCAAGGATAGCACTCCTCACACAGTTCTGCAGCTTTTCCTCCCAGGCAGGTTACTTTGTGATCCAACAGGATCAAGTGAAGTCTTTTATCTCTGTGAGACTTCCAACAGGAGAGAAGCATACACAAGCTCTTGGAGAATCTTCACAAGCAGGATACCACAGCAGGACAAAAAGAGAGAGCCCATTTCCTCCACCACAGACAGAAGCAGCAACCGCAGGCCGACCCACAACTCACTCAGATAAGGCAGTGCTCCTCACACAGTCCTTCTACTCTTCCCCTCGGCAGGGTCCTCTTGTTTATTGAAGTAATCTAAAGTCCTGAGGTTTTAGATGTAACACTTATACCCCAAAATGTCATTGTTCCCTATATGGCAAGGGTCTCTGAACCCAGTCCAAATGAGTACTGCCCTCCCTGGTGCAGCATGACCACAGGGGGTGGAAACTGCATTGTGAATAAGGAGACAGCCTATTCAGGTGCAAGCAAAACTCCGCCCACTACTCCAAATGCAGACCAGGTATATTCAGCCTTGTGATAAGTCTCTCGTGCAAGGCAGGGCACACCTCAACCCCCCTAGTGACTATGTAGAGTGAATGCACACACCAGCTCCTGTCACTGAAACACCACGCACTGAATACACAAACAGCCAGAGGCACACAGAATGGTAAAATAGAGCCTTAACTCCATTTTCCTATCTTCTCCCTATTGCAAGTTGCTCATGTGAAAATGTTACAGTGCAACCCCAGATAGCCTTTCAACCGTGAGAAACGAAATACACAGTATTTCACTATAAGGACGTCACACATACCAGTACATGTCCTAACTTTCACATACACTGCACCCTGCTAATGGGGTTACCTTGGGCCCACCTTACATGTAAGGAAAGGGAAGGCATGAGCCTGGCAAGTGGATGCACTTGCCAGGGCAACATGGCAGTTTACAACTGTGTGCACTGATACTACAGTGGTACGTCTGAGCCACATTTACAGGGCTACTCATGTTGGTGGCACAACCAGTGCTGCAAGCCCACTAGTAGCATTTGATCTACAGGCCCTGGCACACACCGTGCACTTTACGTGAGACTTACCAGTAAATCAAACATGCTAAAAATGGATAACTAATTATATGATAATTTATACAGAGAGCGTGGGGATAAACATTTCAAAAGGGCCAGGTCTAACAGGGTTGCTGTGTTTTTATGAAAAAGTGTACACGCTTGGTGGCTGTACGGGGCTTTGAGCTGAAAAGCTCGCTGAGTTGTAAAGTGGCACACGTGTATTACTCTGTTCCGTTTTCACAATAGTGCACTTATGGAATGCATGAAGTGGGATTATCACGTGGCTGCCTTGACTTGATGTGAAGTGGATTTTTCATACTTACGGTTTTCGTTCAGTGCACAGAGGTATTTTGGTGGAGGACACCTAGAGAGTAGAAGGAAGAAAACGAATTGCCTGTATTTATGTTTCCCTGAGAGTGTTGAAGAAGAGAAAGTGGACGGGGTATACAGAGAAGAATCACAGATTCTTACCAACTAAAGGAGTGACTTTTCATCTTAGTTAATTGACCAGTGATCGATGTAGTGACACCCTGGATAAATAAAACTAAAGTGACAATCCAAATTTAGTGGGTATCGATACTCTTGTCCTGTCACACGTTGTTTGTGGCAATTGTTGACAAAAATGCACGCTTACATTCTTTACAGCTTAAGCGAAATGTGGTTTTGGAAAAACTTTGGCAATCTTTTAAAAACCCATAAATGTATGGATTTGTGGGTGTTCCCAACATTCCAAAGAGTGCTCACCAGCCACCCAGACATATTAATAGATAAGACTCTTTGATTCTTCAAAAACATAATTGTTTATGAGGTAGAAACAAAGCCATGTGTCATTTTCTACCTCTCTAATGGGGTGGTTCGCCTCAAGGAAGTTCCAGATCTGACCAAAGGTTACATTTGGGTCAGGTACTCTGTATAAAGTGTGCTTGTATGATGCAAATATTATTGCTATCTGTTCCTAAAAACTGAACTCATACGTTATCCTCTTTTGAAGATGGTGCATTATGTGGTAATAGTTAATGATTCGATTAGGCATTTGCACTCTGTTTTCGAGCATTTTAAGAGACTTTGAGGAATTGTTTAATAAATATGTTATGTAACAAACATATGTTTGCCGGCCATGGTGCGTATTCCCTAATGTGTGCTCTATGCTGTCCCATATCTGGTCTGCGACTTCTGTATCTTCAATGGTTGTGTGTATAAGCCCAAAATCTACAATAAAATCTTGTGAACGTCGCAGTCCTTTAAATCACCCCTCAAACCATATTGTGTTAGCAGTGTAAAATACATCTCTCCTGCTTTGCAAAATTCGAACTATGTGGAAACCTACCATCAGATTGCCCTAAGAAGATCTCTTGCGATGGGATGCTAGAATATTATAATGCGATCTACTCAGATCCCCAAAGAATATGATTGAAGAAACTTCCAAAAATCCAAAATCAAGCCCTAAAATGTTTCTGAACTTATGAACATTTGACCAATTCAAACCAACATCTATATGCCCTCTACTGTTTCTGAGAGGACACAGCTGTAAAAATTCAAGTCATTGTATACTACACATGTTGTTATGTGGAGCCAGTTCTTTAGGGCCTACTGACCTAAAGAACTGTCTCCACGTAACATCCCGGTGTGTAAATATCACAATTTAAGAACAATGAAAATACTTGTGAGCCTAAACAATAATTATTATGAACATATGCATGCAACCTCTGTTCAATGGTATCAAATATTATTTTTTATTTTTTATATTTTTATAGATAAATTAAGCTAGATACACAAATAGGGAATAAAACGTATGTTTACACTTGGTTCAAACAGTCAAATTACTGAGATTAGATTCTTGTATTGACCAAATATCGGATAAAGTGTACACAGTATCAATCATGGATATATGAAGAACTGTTTTCAAAGGATCAATGTATATCAGGAACATACAAAGAACATAATCATATCATTGTATACAGAGGACAATAATTTCTGGTATGGCTCTTGGAAATCTGTGTCCTGTGACGCACACAGATTTCCAAGAGTCATGCCAGAAATGATTGTCAATACAAGAATCTAATCTCTGTAATGTGACTGTTTGAACCCTGTGTAAACATAAGTATTGAGGACTACATGTTTTATTCCCTATCTGTGTATCTAGCTTAAATTATCTATAAAAAATAACAAAAAGAAAATATATTTTTTGATACCATTGACTAGAGGTTGCATGTATATGTTCATGATAATGATTGTTTAGGTCCACAAGTATTCTCATCGTTCCTAAATTGTGATATTTACACACCAGTTATTTTCCCTGAAATAGGAATTTGTGTCAGGGGTGCCCCTGTTCTTACATCCACGTAACATCCCGACCAGGAAGCTTTGATCATCATCTTGGCACCTGAGGCCTCAATGCCCCTCACCCAGCAGAAATACCTTGTCCATTGCCCTGGAAATGTTGCACCCTACCCTGTGCAATCCCTCTACCTCAACTCATGAAACACCTCAAAACCAATCTCTTCAAGAGACAATTTTGCTGAAAGTATCTTCTAAGTCCGTAGTTAAATAACGAAAGACAGTGGTCTTCACACATATGACTGTACTCTAGTTGACTTTTGCTCGCCCTATTGTAGGTTATCTTTACCCTTCTTGCCTTTGCATATCTCAACATTCTGAGGGTATTGCAAAATCAATACCGTTTCTTTACAAAATACAAAAAGAATTAAATAAATGAGTGTATCACCAGTCTCTGTAAACTTTGAAAATCATGTCTAGAGTTCAGTGCCAGCTCAGCAGGATCTTAAATTTGATGAACAAATTCTGTTCAGGTTTTCAAGGATGGACCTCCAGTAAATATGATCATTTTTGTAAAGTATATTAAAAAGACTAAATATAAACTATCTCAATATTTCAGATATAATGCTACTTTTTTTGCAACGTTATCAAATACCCATCAGTCAGTATTGTGAGATCTGTAATCGTGGATAAATTGCCATTGAATTTACCAAACTATCGACGTGTTTATAAGATCGTTCTAAGAATAAAAAGGTAAAAGTGGAATTGATGTTAGGCTTAAGATCTTTGATGGATTACCTTTTAACAAGAACAGCATATGGCAAGCAACGTAGATACAAGCCATTGAAAGGGAAAGGACAGCAATTAAACAGACAAAAAACAAAATATAGAAGCAAGACAGTAACAAAAACAAAGGTTAGAGCTTTCGAGAAAGAAAATGTTAAACATTTGTATAGCAAATCTCACAATGCTAATAAGTGTCTACTTAAAATAGTAAGAAGGTAATGCAGGTGTGCACTGACATGACCTAAAGATGTTCGACCCTCTTATAAATACTGTATTTGGTTAATTATACCACTTTTTCTAACCTGTTGAGCACTTAAAAAAATTAAGGTTTTGCAGGAGGATGCACAAGCCTTTTCTTAAATAATCAAGAGCCATGTCTACTACTGGTCTTTTAAAGGGAGAAATGGCAGGGCAAAGCAACTGCTGGCTGTTTCCTGAATTTCGGAAATAAAAAATATTTTCCAATGCACTAGCTTAGCATAACCCAGGAGCTGCTCCAACAATGCGTGTGTGCGTGCGTGCGTGCGCGCTAAAGAGCCAAATACCAGCATTTGAGATCAAGTGCACTTATATGTGATTGGAAAATCCCCCAAGGCACCTTTTTTGCACCCATTTCTATGGATATGTCAGGTTTAACAGTGGGACTTCAAAGCGCCCTTTGTTGAAGAATATAATGGAAGCGCTGCTTCTGGCTGGATCCCGAGACACCACTTAGTCCGCTTGCTAAAAGGCAGAACGCCTACGTCTTTACATAGTCTGCCCACTGCAGATGGACCACAGGTTCGTATACGCCTTGTTACTTCTACAAGACAAATTCTCTGCATTTCTCTCTTCCTAGTGTAAAGGGAGAGGGTGCGCTAAAGAGCACGCCCCCTCTGCATCTGGAGTTGTCCTATAATTGGCAGGGTGCCTAGGAGGCTTTTGCCAGTCTAAAGGTGGCAAATGTGCCATAGGTGGTATCCTGCATGCTGCCCCCACTTCTATCTATCACATGACTGGCAGTTTCCTTTTCTCAGTGGTATGGTGGAGCTCAGGCAGATGGTCTGCTATCAGAGCCTATGCTGGGGTGGGCAATGGCAGCTCCACCTTCAAAGAAGTCTAATTCTCGCACAGGAAATGAGGTTGATGGAAGGAGTCTATGAACTCCTCCCACCAACGTGTCAACTAGGAGCTTCATTTAACCTCTCCTACATTAAAGCGTTAACCATGCTCAGCCTGATTTCCACCACAACCAGTACAACAAAGGTTCCTTTGGGTAACACGGCCCACACAGCCAGCAATCCAGACATGTATCCCAAGCATTGTTCACTGTAAGAGCAGCATAGCTTCTAGATTGGTCATGTTTTGTGCGTGCACCTTTGCTGGACGTTCTCACAAGTAGGGATGAACAGCAGTTCTGTGTAATTGTCTTCCAAAACGTATAGATTTTCATAACAATTCTTAAGTCAAGGAATGTTACAAATGTTAGGAACACTTCTGCCCACTTGAAATCAGACTCGGTTTTACCAGGAATTCTTAGGAAGAATAAGTAGGACAGAGACAGCGCATTGCCAATTACTCTTTTGAAGTGAAATCTTTCCCTCGCCCTTGCTGTTAGTTACCCTTATCGAAGGAAGAGCATTATATTATTTACAATAGTTTTCTGCCATTAAATTGCATTTCATAAAGCAGGACTGGCCCCAGTATTAGGAGAATATTGTGAAGAGATCACCGAATTTGACAATGTACGCAGTAGGATGTTTACCTGTAATTCTGCTTCTCGTTTCCCACGTGGAAGCGGTCGTACTGCGAGTGCGCGCGGTTTGATTCCCAGTCCGTCAGTTCGATCCTCAGGGAGTACAGCCGCTGGCTGGTGATGGCGAAGATGAACTCGTTTCCCAGCCAGTACTCGCCAGATGCGCTGCCAAAGCCCTAGGGAAGGGGAACTACGTTTATTTGTGAACGAAATGAGGCACACAGTTCCAGAAAACAATTTACACTTATTTGCGACATTATCACAGTAAAGACTGCAAGAGTCAATGTGGACAACTTTACACGGTCGCAAGAAAGTCTCCCATCACTGCTGGCTGTGGTTTTTTATTGCGGAGAATTTAAATTGAACCCCCTGAAAATAATATTATGCAGCATTATTCTATCCAAGCAATTCAGTCTGCAGGGCTGACCATCGGAGCATGACCGGTTGGCAGCCAGAGGGATCCCAAAGTCTTTTCCATCTGACTTGAGCGGACCACCCTTGAAAGAGACGGACTATCCGCACGTGCATCCTCCACAGCTATAGCAGCTCAACACTCGAAATTCTCACTCTGTAATATTACCATTGTTATCATGCATATAGGACGGTCATACAGGTGGTCCTGGTACGAACGCTGGGCATCCTGTGTGATATTACGCTTATCATCATTTATATAGGACAATCATACAGATGGTCCTGGCACGAATGCTGGGCATCCCGTGTGATATTGCGCTTATCATCATTTATATAGGACAATCATACAGATGGTCCTGGCACGAATGCTGGGCATCCCGTGTGATATTGCGCTTATTATCATGTATATAGTACAATCATACAGGTGGTCCTGGCACGAATGCTTGGCATCCCGTGTGATATTGCGCTTATTATCATGTATATAGTACAATCATACAGGTGGTCCTGGCACGAATGCTTGGCATCCCATGTGATATTGCGCTTATTATCATGTATATAGGACAATCATACAGGTGGTCCTGGCACGAATGCTTGGCATCCCATGTGATATTACGCTTATTATCATGTATATAGTACAATCATACAGGTGGTCCTGGCACGAATGCTTGGCATCCCGTGTGATATTGCGCATATTATCATGTATATAGGACAATCATACAGGTGGTCCTGGCACGAATGCTTGGCATCCCGTGTGATATTGCGCTTATTATCATTTATATAGGACAACCATACAGGTGGTCCTGGCACGAATGCTGGGCATCCCATGTGATATTACTCTTATTATCATTTATATAGGACAACCATACAGGTGGTCCTGGCACGAATGCTTGGCATCCCGTGTGATATTACACTTATCATCATTTATATAGGACAATCATACAGGTGGCATCCCGTGTGATATTGCGCTTATTATCATTTATATAGGACAATCATACAGGTGGTCCTGGCACGAATGCTGGGCATCCCATGTGATATTACTCTTATTATCATTTATATAGGACAATCATACAGGTGGTCCTGGCACAAACGCTGGGCATCCAGTGTTATATTACGCTTATTATCATTTATATAGGACAATGATACAGTGGTTCTGGCATGAACGTTGGGCATTCTGTGTGATATTACTCTTATTATCATTTATATAGGACATTCATACAGGTGGTCCTAGTACAAACGCTGGGCATCCTGTGTGATATTACTCTTATTATCATTTATATAGGACATTCATACAGGTGGTCCTAGTACAAACGCTGGGCATCCTGTGTGATATTACTCTTATTATCATTTATATAGGACAATCATACAGATGGTCCAGGTACGAACGCTGGGCATCCAGTGTTATATTATGCTTATCATCATTTATATAGCACAATCATACAGGTGGTCCAGGCACGAATGCTGAGCATCCCGTGTGATATTACACTTATCATCATTTATATAGGAAAATCATACAGGTGGTCCTGGCACGAATGCTTGGCATCCCGTGTGATATTACGCTTATTATCATGTATATAGGACAATCATACAGATGGCATCCCGTGTGATATTGCGCTTATTATCATTTTTATAGGACAATCATACAGGTGGTACTGGCACGAATGCTGGGCATCCCGTGTGATATTACTCTTATTATCATTTATATAGGACAATCATACAGGTGGTCCTGGCACGAACACTGGGCATCCAGTGTTATATTACGCTTATTATCATTTATATAGGACAATGATACAGTGGTTCTGGCATGAACGTTGGGCATCCCGTGTGATATTACTCTTATTATCATTTATATAGGACATTCATACAGGTGGTCCTAGTACAAATGCTGGGCATCCTGTGTGATATTACGTTTATCATCATTTATATAGGACAATCATACAGGTGGTCCTGGCATTAATGTTGGGCATCCCGTGTGATATTACTCTTATTATCATTTATATAGGACAATCATACAGGTGGTCCTGGCACGAATGCTTGGCATCCCGTGTGATATTACGCTTATTATCATTTATATAGTACAATCATAAGGTTGGTTCTGGCACGAATGCTGGGCATGCTGTGTGATATTACGCCTATTATCATTTATATAGGACAATCATAGAGGTGGTCCTGGCACAAAGGCTGGGCATCCTGTGTGATATTACTCTTATTACCATTTATATAGGACAATCATACAGGTGGTCCTGGCATTAATGTTGGGCATCCCGTGTGATATTACTCTTATTATCATTTATATAGGACAATCATACAGGTGGTCCTGGCACGAATGCTTGGCATCCCGTGTGATATTACGCTTATTATCATTTATATAGTACAATCATAAGGTTGGTTCTGGCACGAATGCTGGGCATGCTGTGTGATATTACGCCTATTATCATTTATATAGGACAATCATACAGGTGGTCCTGGCACGAACGCTGGGCATCCAGTGTGATATTACGCTTATTATCATTTATATAGGACAATGCTTCAGTGGTTCTGGCATGAACGTTGGGCATCCTGTGTGATATTACTCTTATTATCATTTATATAGGACATTCATACAGGTGGTCCTGGTGCAAACGCTGGGCATCCTGTGTGATATTATGCTTATTATCATTTATATAGGACATTCATACAGGTGGTCGTGGTACGAATGCTGGGCTTCCAGTGTGATATTTCTCTTATTATCATTTATATAGGACATTCATACAGGTGGGCCTGGCACGAGCGCTGGCAATCCTGTGTGATATGACTCTTATTATCATGAGGCTTTAGGACTGTCCCATTCCTGGCGCTGAGAACCTGGTACTGCAGTTAACCTCAACTAGTTAACTGCATGATGATGCAGAACCGGGTAAATTAGATAAGGCCCTTCTGATATGCGCATACGCATACCATCTAAAGAAGAGCTGTCAGCGGGTGTGTAGTGTGATGACACGTGGGTGGACCCTATGTTCTGAAGCACTCTTGGTAAGTAAGGAGGACCTGTCAATCAAGAATAGCAGCGTGCATGAGACAAACAGAAATTAAGCTAGTTGTTAATTCCCACAAAATACTGTCAATGCCATGAAATTCAAGTGTTTTGATGACTTACCACTACTCAGACTAAGCCAGCATGCTGGTTGATGAATAATCTGGTGTTGACCTGCCTGATTCTTATGCAGGCGTTGCAATTGCATTCTAAGCAAAGCTGTGAATATTTATGGCCACAAAGACATATTTGAATATTGTGAATATCAAAAATATTCCTATTTTACAAAATCTAGTTATTCATGTATATAAATGAGCAAGGTAACCAGAACCTCGAAAGTTACTTAGAACCCTTATATTTGTCATAACGCACAGTGTTGTTAGTCTAGTGTCTTACAAGAAAGAAGTGATGGAAAAATAAATTTTTCACTGAGATGATAGTGACTCAAGCTGACTGAGGTCAATACCTAGTAGTCCAAAACATACAATTTGAGTATGAATCTATGGAAGATGGAATGTCCTACTTTCGTGTTTTTACATTTGAAAATTGAAGTGACTTCCTTCTATGAGAGAACTCAAGGTTTTTCCTAAATGAAGGTCTTATTTTTTACTGCGGCAGATTTTATCTTATTAAACTCGGATAGCATGAAATCTAAAGGGAGCCAAATTCACAGGCTGATGTATGTGCTATATTCGGGAGAAACATATTCCAGATAAAAAAATGTTTAGATCTTTGCTTTTACAAATTAGCGCTTAGGGTCCAAAACATGTTTGTGATCGCAAACCCTGCAATTTGAAAAAAAGGGTGGGTTTGCAACTGCAAAAAATATAATAATATGTCTTGAACCCATTTTAGGAGTCAGTACATTTTTTCTGACTCGCAAAATGGGGTTATAAATAGAGGAAACATTGCATTTTTCAAGATTTGTTGTGGGCATTCCTTCCAAATTGTGATGCATATTGATATATAGCAATGGGTTTTCACATAATACCGGTCATAAGCCATTGAAACATTACTGACCCCAAAGTTGGGGGTGGGTACTAATTTTCAAAAAGGAATGAGTTTCCTTAGGGAAATTGCCTTTCAATCATGGGCTTAGCCACACATGTCATTTCCCCGCAAGTGGAACCACGCTTGCGGTAAGCATGCATATGCCTTATCCAAGCATATGCGTGGTTCAGGCAGTGCGCGGTCTAGCTGCGTGGATGGGTGGGCAAAGGAAGAGGAAGAATTGGGAGAGGAGGGTCCAGGTTGTGATCTGGTAAGTGGGGTTGGGTTTTGGGGGAGTGGAGTGGTAGATGGTAGCGGTAAAGGTCATTTGAGAGCTCAAGGGGGAGTTGGGGTTGTTTTTAGGGCTTGGGGGAGTTAGTTTTATTGTAAGGGCTCAGGGGGGTCGGTGTTGTTTTTAGGGCGGGGGGGGGATAGGGTTGGTTTTAGGGCCCAGCGTGTGTCAGGGTTGTTTTTAGGCCTCAGGGGTCAGGTTGTTTTTGGGGCTCAAAGCTGGGGAGGGCTGGGGTGTGATCTTTACCACTCATATCCCTTTACCAGTCATGCCCTTACCACAACATTGCGTGCTAAAGGAATGCATTGTTGTGAATCATTCATTGTTCGGGCAGCGTTCTAGAGGCACTTTAGCTATCTGTCATACAACCATCTCCTTAGTACCCCTTCCCCTTTGTGAATTGGGATAAAACTTTCAAGGGATGTATAAAGTGGTCTAGGGGACCACTGTTAACTCTCACTGAACTGTTTAAAATATAAAACTTGTTTTTTATAAAAAACGGTGCCGTTTATTTTGAGGAAATCAGACTGCTTCGAAATAAAAGTTTTCTTTATTTAAAGGAAATCAAAGAAATGATGATATGCTGACCCTTGTGGGCCACCAACCCTCTGATTGTGACCAATAGGAGTGAGTCTCAATTGGCAATCTATAATAGTAATTAGGTAGTTAAACTGCAACCTATTCAGATTCCTTATTTTGTGGTATTAGGTTATTTCCCACAACAATGGGTTTTCACATAAAAGCGGTCATAAGCCATTGAAACATTACTGACCCCAAAGTTGGGGGTGGGTACTAATTTTAGGGCTGGGGGGTGGGGGGTAGGGTTGGTTTTAGGTATTCAGATTCCTTATTTTGTGGTATTAGGTTATTTCTCACAGCCATAGACCAGTCTGCAAAATATCTTTCTGATCGCAACAAGAATGTTTGTATATCAAGCTCTAGTTGTTCTTGTGTTGTCGCTGTTCCAAGAGCAATTTTTCCAGGTGACTTTAACGTAGCTTAAAGTCATGTGTGCCAATTCCTTTTGCAGCTAAACAGCCTACATGAATGGTAAACATTATTGTACACTGAGTCTGTGATAGATGCTGCTGTCTGTAGTACATTATATCGATTTACACCAGTACTCATTTTTTTGGAGACCAGGACTTATTTTTCATCACAGAAGGTGATCCAGTGCAATAGAGAAATCAGAAAAATGAGGGGAAAAAAGAGGAAAAGAAAAATGGGAAAACAGTGACAAAGAGAGACATTTATAAAACACAGGTAGTGGGATTGAAAGAAAAGCTTTAAGTCCTTCACTGGCAGTTTTCTGTCAACAAGAGTAGGTAGATATTTTCGCTGGACATTATGGATGCCAGCATTGTGCATACATTTTACAATGTTGAGCTTATAGCCTTTTGTTTAAAGGGTGCCCAGGGATGTCAACATAGTACAAATATCAACTCATTCCTACAATGCAAATGTACAAATCTTTATTTACATTCAAATTTATGAGAGTCCATATTAGAGGAAGCATCACATCTTTAGACAAAGTGTTAAGAACTATAGGTAAACAACACATTGTGATAGACAAAATAATACTGTCACATTAGCTTGCCTATTTTATTTTTTTAAATACGCATTTTCTTATCTTTCCGAGGTCTTTGGGGTTTCAACAAGAACTTCATGACATGTCTCATGACATAGCATTTTGTCATACCACAGGAAGCAGCATAAGATACATCCCCCAGAATTCCCTTATAGGTGTCTAAGTAGTAATTCCTGAACTGAAAGGAATGTTTGGAATAGTATTGATAAATCCTGCTTACTGGTGTAGTTGGATTTTACATTACTATGTTAGACAGGCCACTTTTAAAAAGTGGACATATTTCTGTGCTTATAACTCTAGTGTGGTTTTCAGCTCTTTGACTGTCTCAAACTAATGCCCGGTGAGTGCGTTATACTTCCACTTCCTTTTCAATCACTAAGCATGTTGTGAGTGCTTCACTTATTCCCAGTTAGTGGGAAGTACTTGCTATTGCTCCTGACCTCTTTCAAAATCAGTACACAGTGAGCGTGACAATTACCCCTTGAACCGACGCACCCCTGGAAATGACTCGCACCAGTGTGGGTTCAGGTCATAAGCCCCCTTTTGCCTGCGAAGGTGCACCGTGAGTATCACAATGCCACCTCCTTTTCCTGGAAGCCCCGCACCAGGATCACATTGCCTGGCAACCCCCGAGCAATCAACTTCACAGACTTTGCGCTGCACACAAAGAGTGGCCGAGCCCCGAACCGTGTCTCTGCCAGGTATGATGCCAAGTCAACAAGGCATTTCCGGTACTCATGCCAGCTGTCCCTCAGGAGTAGGGACCATATCAAGGAAAGCACTGCCTGCAGCTTCCGCACAAGTACGCAGGATGCCACCTTTTGCTTGCTCAGCCAGGTCTTCTCAAGCTAACTTACAGGGAGTGTGCCCCCTCCCCTCCTTACCTGCTACAGTGCCTGGGGCAGCCACGGCCGGTAGTAGGTGTAACTGCAGTGGGGTGACGTAGGGAGGGGGGGATGTAATGTATGGATTACGGACTCTAACAGGTAAGTAAACTTATAAATAAATAAAACGAATTTCGTTGTGCGCACTGCATTGCATTCGGTGATGCAGTGCATACAACGAAATTCGTTTTTATTTATTTATAAGTTTACTTGCCTGTTAGAGTCCGTAATCCATACATTACAACCCCCCACCCTGCCCCTCCCCCTCCCTATGTCACCGCCCTGCAGTTACACCTACTACCAGCCGTGACTGGCCTGGGGGCAATGGGCTAAGTCCTCAACAGAGTATCCCCACTCAGGAAGGGGCCACTGGGGGATAATTACTGTAGCAAGTGGTGTATGCACACAGGTCATTCTGCGGCCTACAATGTGAGCTTAACTAATATTTCATGTCTAATAGAAACTCAGGTATGCAGGCCCTACCATGTTATGGTGATCTGTGTACTAATACTGGTCAGTAGTGATTGATGTTTTCTTCATTACTTACTGCACTACCTGCCCTAAAAGTCATTGCATGTTATTTTTGCATTCATAACAAATACCATCTCATTCATGGCAATATCTACTGCATTCCTTTGGAAGGTGTCTGGGGGTCCCATACAAGTACAGTGATGCTTGGGTAATGTTTATTACTATACCCCTTGTGAAATGATTTAATGATGTTACGATGCATGTCATATAAATCCTTTCATTGTCAGGATAACCAGTGTTATTCTAATATTTGGAGGATATGCACAGTATTTCTAATTCATCTCATTTTGATCTATGTTTTTTGTATGATTTATGATGTATATTTTTATATAATCCTTTGTGCTGTATTCATTGTGTTAGTGTGTTGCGCAAATGCTTTACACATTTCCTCCGATGATAATACTGCCTGTTCTGGTGTGTAATTTACTTGCTCTGACTAGAGTGATGGATTCTGCCTGGTTAAAGTGCATACCCTACTGTAACTAGAAACCCCATTAATAACAGTTGGCTACTTATCAACCATAGAGGACTCTGGGATTCATCCCTTAATTTGAAAGCATATTGGCATCCATGCGGCAGAAAGAATTCCTCAAGTAAATAAAGGTGGAGATGTTTAACACCTTGACTGCTACAGCAATTCCAGCAAGGTGCTGAACTCAACAGATTTCCATTGTTCATGACGAGCTCAGCTCGTCATCAGCACAGCTCCACTGTGCCTCATGACGAGCTCAGCTCGTCATGAGCATGGAAGGGGTTAAAGGCATGATATGAACAACTAAGCAGTCCATGAAGTGAAAAATCTGGATCAGAGCCACAGGACTTTAATTTAGAAGGATTTATGATAGACAGGCAGGCTCATGGCTGGGAACGAGTGTGCACTGTGAGAACGAGCAGGGTTAAAGAGCTAAGATACCAGTTCCTTTACAATGGGATTATTAGAATGTTTGTGAGAAGGCAGGAAACAGCCTATCTAGGCATCAGTGGGGCTGTGCCTAACTCTGACCTTCCATCCTGCCAGTGATGGCCCACCCAGGCACAACTGAGCTCTCTATTTTGTGTGGCTGTCTCGGAGGAATAAACAAAGACCAAATGCCAACTGCATCCAGTCATGTGACCCAGATACAGGTTTCAAGCACTAAATGGTTAAGGGAGGAAAATGGCAACTTTCTAAAAGTGGCATTTTCAAAATTGCAATTCAAAACCCGACTTTATCATAAAAGATGATTTTTCATTACATTTCCAAAGGCACCAAACATGAACTGTTTACCTGCGCCCATGTGGAACAGTTTATTAAATGTAATAATGTAACTTCAATATTATCCTATGGGAGAAGAAGGCTTTACAGTAGTGAAAAATGAATTTAAGAGTTTTGCACCACCAAGACTTGAGCCCAGCCCTGTGGGATGTTTGGGGCCTACAATAGGTGTGACACATGTATTAAAAATGAAGGTTTGGGCCTGGCAAAAGGTTTCTTTTGGCAGGTCAAAGTGGCAGCTTAAAACTAAACACTCAGGCTGCAATGCCAGGCCTGAGACAGGTTTGCAAGGCTACTTAAGTGAGTGGCACAAGTGCTGCAGGCCCACTAGTATCCTTTAATTTACAGGACATGGGTACACATAGTGCCACTTTACCAGAGACATATCAGTAAATTAAATATGCTACTATGTTGAAGCCAATGTTAACATGTTTTAAGGAGAGATCACATGCACTTTATTAGTTAGCAGTCCTAAGGTCAACAAAAATCTGAACAGCAAAAATGGAGGAGGGAGGCAAAATGTTTGGGGAAAGACTCTCTTAAGGCTGACAGGTCTAGCAATGAAGTTAAGCATTACAGTGCTGCATTAATATACATCCTCATGGTGGAAAACAAAGCAGTAAATATGCTTGTCTATGACTTCCTCATTGCTTAAAAGAAGCAGAATACACTCAGGCTGATAAAGGCTCATATATTTGAGATGTTTACCTGGCATCTAATGCTATTGGGCTGTTAGAAAGGAGTCTGATTTATTCTATAACATCTTAGGTATTCATATACAGAAAAAGGAATTGAAAATTGTTGTCAGTCCTCTGATACTGCCATTTCAACATACCCTTGGAAATCACATACTTCAGAAATCATAGTGACATAATAGAATACACCACTAATGGTAGGGTCTTATCTTAAGCTTAGGCACAATGCGGCCAATGTTCAAATCAGTTTTTCTGTTCCTACACTTATGCAGAAGTCAGCATACTGCTCCTGACCACTGTATAAGGCCCTAGACAAAACTGCTCCTATTCGCAGCATGAACAACTCCATAAACGCCAGAAAATCCACTCCTTGGTACACTCCTGAGTTCCAGGCAATCAAATCCGCTTGCAAAAAATTAGAAAGCGAATGGCGTATCAACTTTTGCCCAGCTATCAAATCACAATACAAAAAAGCGCAAAAGGAATATAATAAAAAAATCCGCACTTCCAAAGCCTTGCATTTCAAAGCGCGCATTGGGGAGGCAGAGAACTCCTCTAAAGAGCTTTTTAAAATTTTTAAAGAAATTTCAGTGCTCACAAATGATAATGTGTCATGCAACAACTCGGTGGACACTTGCAATAAAATTGCACATTACTTCTCGGGGAAATTCACCAACATCTATGCCAGCTTTTCTGACAACCTGACATCTGGCCATGATTTTATGGAAAGTGTAGATGTTAGTCCTACTGACTCCTGCCTACAATGCTTCTCGGTTCCCCCTCCTGAAATGCTTATAAACATCTGTAAGAGCGTCAAATCGGGTTCCCCTCGTGACCCGGCCCCCCCGAAAGTACTTAGAGAAAGTTTACAAGTACTAGAACCTTACTTTAGGCGCGTTATCCAACTATCCTTTTCGTCAGCATGCCTACCGCGAGATTGGAAAAAGGCAATTGTACTGCCAATCAAAAAGAAACCCAATGTAAGTCAGGATATCTTGGAAAACTTGAGACCGATCTCTCTCCTGCCATACCTTGCGAAAGTGACCGAAAAAATTGCCAATAAACAACTCATGGCTCACTTAGAAGCTAATAAATCCCTGCACAGCTCCCAGTCTGGTTTCCGGACTAACTACTCCACTGAGACAGCCCTCCTGAGAGCGACTGAAACTCTACGGGCAGGAGCTGACGAGGGTCACACGATGGCACTTATTATGCTGGACCTCAGTGCTGCGTTTGACACTGTAGCCCATTCCATCTTGCTACAGTGTCTAAACCAGGCTGGGGTCACCAAGGCTGCACTGGGATGGCTTAAAGCCTTCCTCATAGACCGCAGCTTCCAGGTTCAGAGGGGAAATCTCCTCTCAGACAGCATTGCCCTAGAACAGGGGGTGCCTCAGGGCTCTGCCCTGAGCCCCACCCTGTTTAACCTCTATATGGCCCCGCTGGCGGATGTGGTCCAATCGTACGGCATAAATTTAGTATCTTACGCCGACGATACCCAACTCCTCATCTCCCTATCCCAGGCACCCACCTTAGCAGCCGCAAACTTTAAAACTTGCATGCAGGAGCTTGCAGGCTGGATGAACCAACACTGCCTGAAGCTCAATGGCTCTAAACCAGAGGTTCTTGTGATAGGGGGAAATACGACTAGTTGGACTCAGGACTGGTGGCCTCCTTGTTTAGGTCCTCTACCTTCTCCTTGCAAGGAAGCAAAGAACTTGGGTGTATGGGTCGATCCCAAGCTTTCCTTTGATAGCCATGTCCATAAGCTAGTAGGGAAATGCTTTGGGGTGCTGAAGACCTTAAACCGTACTCTGGACCTTCTTCCTTTAGAGTCCAGACGCACGATGACCCAAGCTCTAGTCACCTCCCGTATCGATTACGGTAATGTGCTACTCTTAGGGACTACAGAGAAGAACATCAGAAAGCTGTAGGTTCTCCAGAACACGGCAGTGCGGCTAGTCCTCAGGCTACCCAAAAGAGCTGCCTCTAAGCCCACCTTGGCTGCTCTTCATTGGCTCCCTATAAAAAAGAGGATCCAGTTCAAAGCGCTCCTAATATGCTACAGGATAACCTCTCAGAAAGCCCCTGAATACCTGAAGGATCTTGCTATCCCCTACGTGCCCAATAGAGCACTTCGCTCCAGGGGAACTGGTCTTCTTAAAGCTCCCCGGATAAACAAGGCCAGAATGGGAGGGCGCTCCTTTCGTGCGCTGGCGGCCAAAAATTGGAACTCTCTCCCACTGAATATCAGACTTGCAGAGACTGAGACAATATTTAGGAAACTCTTAAAAACCCACCTTTATACCCTATAGGTCTCTCACTTTCTCCTGCTGCTCTCTCCACAGCGCGGGGACACGCCGGGATGGCGTCACCAGGCGCTTTATAAACCCCCTTTAATAAACCCCCTTTAATAAGGTGAATCCTATTATAACATATCTTAGACAGTCTTCCATAGCACAGTACATCAAGTTGTTTCATTATTGTAATCGGGGTTATGTTTGTGAGGCTGTCCAAAGATTGTAGCCCACATATGGCTAAACGTTTCTGCTTTAAAGTCACCGAAGGGGGTTGAATTAACACAGGACATAGGAGCACAATACATCTTTTCATAAAAGTGACCACTTACAGACTAGCAAGCTTGTTTTATTGCATCAGGGGTGCTGGCTTGTTTATCTACTTGACACCTTATTCTCAAGACATGGCTTCAATGGCATTGCTTTTTGGTGGTTCACATCATGTAAACGCTATGTATAGCTTCTCACCCATTAACATTCAACCTCTACAGGGAATCACTGTGAGGCCCCAGGGCTGATAAGAACGTCAAGATCTATCAGTAGGTTGATGACACCCAATTTTACCCAGAAAGCACGTCACCTGTCTCACAAATTGCCTTGAAGTAATGCATACAAAGAATTCTTAGTCATACAAGAAGATCAACTCTTTAGAGGCAGATTTTGAGCTGATACCTAGTTGCATACTTCATGAAGTATGCAGGAATGGGTCTCATTCAGGAACCTTGATGTCTTCACACTACGCTAATCATTTTGACCAAATCCCAAGGAACCCATGTGGACACCGCCCACTTTTTTTTAACAGAATCTCATCTACCCACTCGCCTTCAGTTCCTTCATGTGTCATCTTCAACGGTAAACTTGAGCACTCTAGCACATTTGCAAGCGGAATAATTATCCATGATGTGCTATGTAAGATTTGTAAGAGCAATGTTGTGAGGTTCAGAAGAAAAAAACAGGAGGGAGGAATTTAGATGCACATAATTATTTCCTATGGCTGTAGGATGTAGAACTACCCTCCCCACCAAGGTATGTCAAGGTCTGGAGCTGTGCTTTGTTTTGTGGCATCATATCCTATTAAGACAAAACAGACGATTTTTCATGTAATACAGAGAAAAGTGAATCATGTTTACCTAGCAGATAATGTCAGTTCCTTAACATAGCTAGTACCTAAAATAGACACTTTTCTATGTTGTGTTTGCTTAGTTATCATGCAGGTATTGTAGAACGTCAGTGATTCCAATTATTGTTATGTCATCAGGGTTTAGGTCATGTGAAATCATATCCTGAGAACGTTCAGTGTCGAAGCTCATATGATGTCATTTCCTTTGTTATAAAGTAAAAGGGTGTGTTATGCCACTTCTGCTACTTCTGGCAATCTGGTAGACAGATGTCCACGAGTTCACTTCTGTTGTCCTCCCCTCTACCTCACCTTTTGTCAGTGCTCAGTTGCTTTGTGGCTAGGTGCACTATATAAATCCCCATTCATGCACACATAAATACATGAATACACATACAACTTTCCAAGAATAACATAAAGGCTCCTTCAAACGCCCCAGACAAGCCCTTCTGTCGTTTTTGCTTCAGTGTCTGGGAGAACTGCTGAAGGTAGTATTTCTGTCAAAGGTAATCAGTACACTCTTGGGCGTCTCCCTCCTATCCGTCAAGGAAAATAAAAAAAGTTAATCCCGGTTGAGCACTTTCACTCAGACTTGGCATAATAATCACCTTCAAGCTACAAAGGGCACACAAACCTCTAGCTTAAATACAACATTTGGAAAAAACATTTCGACTTTTACATATTTAAAAAACAATTAGTATCAGAATTAAATTGTCTTCATTTTAAGTCACAAAGCTGTCTGTCAGCATATAGCATGAAATTTACATTTGTTGTACTTTATCAATAAAAATATTTCAGATGCATCTGGCTTGCAGTTTTGTCAGAGCCGTGTGTACATAAAGTCAAAAATATGTGTTACAAAAAGTAAAAGAAACGTGTAGAAAAGGCACATGTGGTGAGAGTCTTAAAACTGCCACATCAGTTTGTAGGAATATTTTGTGACCGAAATGCAGTTGCAAAACATTTGCATTTTACCACCTACTTTAAGTAGGTGGTAACCCATTGGCAAATGGGAAGGGGTTCTAAAGGAATCCCTTCCCCTTTTTGAATGTTTGCTACTGCGTATTTTAACACCTTGTATGCTCATGATGAGCTCAGCTCGTCATGAGGCACGGTGCTCCTGTGCTCATGACGAGCTGAGCTCGTCATGAGCTGTGCAACACTCACACGCGGGGATAATTCCCCTGCTGTGCTGAACGTTGCACGAAAACGGGTGCAGCCGTGAAGAGCTCAGCTCGTCATGAGCACAGGAGCACTGTGCCTCATGACGAGCTGAGCTCGTTATGAGCATGGGGCGCTGTGCGCGCCGCCCCGCCCCTCAGCACAGCGGGGGAATTACCCCCGCAGCGAAGGTGTTAAGAGCAGGCAGTGGTCCCATGGACCACTGCCGACTCTTAAAAAATGAAAAGATAACTTCTCATTTTTGTTTTTGAAATGCATCCCGTTTTCCTTTAAGGAAAACGGACTGCATTTAAAAAATAAATTGCTTTATTTAAAAGAAATCACAGACATGAGATTTCTGTATGAGTGGGAGGTAACTGAGTCTCTCCTTCCAGGGTCTTTCTTTTTTTCTTTCTTTAGCGCCGGGACACTCTTCGGAGTAGCCGTGCGCTGGTACAAATGCCCCATAACATTAACATTAACATTAACATGGTGATCTGCTGGCCCCAACAGGCCACCATCCCTGTGATTTTTGCGATTCCCAGGGGGTTGCAAATTGCGACCTACCTCAATAATATTCATGAGATAGGCCATTTGCGATCCCCTAGCAATCGCAAAAAGCGTTCAACACACTTTCAGGCATGACATTTTTTGATTTCTAATTGCGAATCGCAAGGATTCATAATTAGGAAATCGCGAAACGGTTTATTCATGCATCTGGCCCAGTGTGTTTAGCCATTTCATAAAGTACAATCCAAGCTCTCAGAGACACATCCTGGCACTTAAATATGATGTCACCCTCTAACGTCACTATATATATAGGTCACCTGTCACTATCCCCCTTATGTACTCTGAAAACATGTGCAGGAAATAGATTTTGTGACAGTAGTTTTCCCTTGACTGCTTCCAAATGAGATGTGTGCTTGCCTATATGTGGTGTTTAATCCCATTGAGTTTCTCCAACTGCCATGGAGAAAAACTTACAGATTTAAGATGCAATGTTAGCTAGGATTCGTTGCATGCTTGTTTATTTTTCATGAATATCCTGACTACCTCCGCTGAAGGCACCCTTCATAGCGATAAATTGGACACCCGTGGATTAGAAGGTTATACAGCATCCTATCAATCCAGAATTGGAGTTTGTTTTTTCAAGAAATGTTTTTTTTTATTTCAAAGTAAGGGGTAATTTCGTAATATAATCTTATGGATCCAGTTGATTACCCACTACATGAGACACCTTAATGATTTGCATGGCTGTTGTGTGAGTTATGGATTGGGATGTTACCCCCAGCTGACATGTCAATGTTTTTTAAAATTTTGATTTGTAACAATACCTGCAATTCAGACTCGATTTTTAAGTGAAGATTAACACACACACACATATACATTAAGTTCATATTTGAAATGGGTATTTTTCATGTATTGTTTTTTGCACACATATGTATGCTAGCTTTAGCTTGAAGTAAAAATAATAATAAAAAAAGAAGTTGCAGGCTAGCCACGGAGAAATCTAACCGGTCTCCTAATGCTTGTTCTTTTGAAGAAAAGTTGCCAGTAATGAAAAGGAAAACATGCTCGCTAAAATGTATTTACAAATTGGCTACACAAAGTGCACAATTATGTTCTATTTGGGTTTTGACTCTTTTATTAATTAACAAAGAGTAATGAATACATTCTAAAGGTGATTTTTTTTAATGATTCAACAAAAGTGGCTTATGCAGATTGTAAGGCGCTTCAAAGGGAACTAGCCATATAGTGCAAAGTGTTATTTCGGAGTTGGTCAGTCAGTGCATATGTTGTTTAACCCTTGGCAGGCAGTCTAAAGTGCTTGCAGGATTGATCCAACACCTCTGTACCTTGCCTTTTGATGTAAATTTGACATCTCTTTTGGGTTTAAACAAAAAACACCACCCACATTAAACCCTGTCTGCATTGCATTCGGTATGGGGTGGGAGTGCAGTTCTTCACAGTTCACTTTCAGGATAATTCATTGTCTGTAAAAGGAACGTACCTCTGCTCGTGTTATTTGAACAACAGAATGATTTGTGGGACACATCAAACCCTTTTCTGAGCCTGGTGGGTCCAGCATTTGCCTGTGTAATTCTGACCTCACATTTCTAAAAGTGACTTTCACTTCATGAACTGTGCACTGCGAGCAATCCTTGTATTAGCTTTGGCAACCTAGGAAGAATTATTTTATGGGATCCTTCCCGCTCCAGGTTCATTAAGCAATTATCTATTTTTCTTTATTTATTCTGCCTGATAATGTCTGTAGGAAGTGTTGTCTTTTAACAGGCAGAGCTAAATTGGAACCAGATATGGCCTGCATATCCAAGAGGTTCATCTCCTGTCTGACAGCTCTCCGCAGGAAGACAGGGGCTGCACCAGTGGGATGAAGCCGCTCTGCTCTGGCTCAGGAAGCCTCTTTCTGGGAGTGAAATATAAGGAGAGGTCACCGGACCCACCCTGCTCAGACACGTTTTCTTATTTATGAAGCTTTAATCTGCAGCCCCTGCATTTCCCGCCGCTGCCTCTGCCATCAGTTTCCCTTCTCGATTAGGGCTGTATTTATCATGGGAGATGGCAAGCACAAGTAATGAATACCCGTTGATAATGAGCGTTGGCTAAGCCAAAATGTCTGGCTTTACTGTAGTGCATGAAGAGACCCAGAGATGAACAAGCACATATGCATGTAGAGACAATATGAACTCAGGTAACAGCTATTCATACATGCCCACAGAATATAAACTGGCCCAGAGGCACAGACAGCACATATACATGCACAACATTCATACAGGCGCCCATGAACCTTTATTCAAGCTGGTATGTATGCACCTTGACCATAAATTGATACTTGTATAGCGCACTACTCACCCGCAAGGGTCTGAAAGCGCTTGTACGAATACTGCTGTGGAACCCATCCTGGCTTTCGCTGTGAGGCGTCCACTCCTGGGCACCCCCAAGGGGGAGGCCAGGCATCCTTAGCGTTGTGGGGGCCGTTGTGGAGATTAAGCAAGCTATTGCCCAGAGTTGCAGAGTGGGACTCCATGGTTGGAATAGGCACCGAGGCAAGAATTATCAGGTCCATGGAATTTTGAGCCCAAGACCCGCCGAGGCAGGGAATTGAACCCTGGTCCCGGGCTAGACCTCTGCATCAGGGTCTGCCGCTCTAACCATTGAGCCACACTTCTCCATTACCATCTCCACCTGATCTTTGACCTGGGCAAACACATCCTTAACAGCAAATATCGCACACATTTTAAGGTTGACAGCAGTTATTTAGTCTAACACTGCTGAATCTCATGAGCACTCATACATTCACGCCTCTCACATTCACCTTCTGATTATTGGCCCTCATACCCCACTTGCGCGAATCACCCCTTCCTCACATGTTTCCTTCGCATTCCCACTCCTCCCTGCCATCTGGCTAAACTATCTTGTCACACTGTTACACTCTCGTGAAAGTAGAAATCAAATACAGTAAAAGTCTTAATGGCTTCTTAAAGTAAAAGCAACAGTCAAAGTGAAGATGGAGTAAATCCGAACTATGACCACCACAATTCCCTAGCAATTTTGTGCACCTTGCCAATATGTAATGTAATGTGTGTGTCATGTAAAGCTCACTGCTACCCGGAGGCGTCCTGGTGCTATAGACCGCTGGGGAACCCGTCCTGGCTTTCCCTGTGAGATGTTCCCTCCTGGGTATCTCCAAGTTGAAACCAGGCATCCCTGGCATTTGTGGGGGGCCGTTGTGGAGATGAGGGAAGCTAATGCCCAGAGTTGCCGAGTGTGATCCCTGGTTAGAGTAGGCACCGAGGCGAGAATTATCGAGTCCGCTGACCCTGGTTTACGACCCTGACGCGTCGGGAATTGAACCCTGTCCCGGGCCGTCCTCTGCTTCCGGGTCTGTCACCTCTAACCAGTGAGCCACACCACTCCACTCCATATGATCACTTCCTTATATATCCACCTATTCAGATAAATGGTGGACACCACACCACCACAAATTAAAAAAACCACACAGAACTGGATTTATATCATTATAATGGTAGTAAACTATAATCTACGGGATGTTACATTTAAAGAAAAAATGTATATGAAGGCACCAAGTATTACACCCGGGACCATACAACAGACATCAAGACAATATCTACAACCTTTCAGGGGTTTGAGGCAGCAGCAGGCTTGAGAGTAAATGGGACAAAATCATATGTCTTGTCCTTGTTATGAGCTATGGCCCCCAGGCCATTCTGTTAGGCGGCACAGAATTTGCAGGAGCGGTGGCTGCAGTCCGCTCTCTGAGTATTTGCCTGTTGCACACACAACAGGATCTATCCATGGGCAACTTGAGGCAAGCCTATACAGCCATCAAATACCAAATCAGATTCTGGCAGCATTTACCCCTGCCCTAATGGGAAAAATCACCCTCTACAAAATGATCATTCTCCCACTCTTGCTATCCTATTTTGTTAATGTACTGGTCCATCCCTGCAGGCAATTTTTCTGGTACTTAGATTTAATGCTTGAAGATCTGCTCTGGGGCAGAGAGCGGCAATGGGTAGCTCTAAACAAACAATAGTTATCGGTGGGTCAGGGTGGCCTTAAGGCCCCATCCATCAAGTCATACTACCTTGCGGTACAACTTCAAAGGGTGTCTCACTGGTTAATGGGCAATAATTTTTCAAAACAAGGAACAGGAATTTTCCCCTTCCTCTGGTCATTCTTCTCCAGCTATTGTAACCCACATTTAAAGTAAATCACTCCAGGTCTTTACACGTCTGAGTGGCCTCAAAGTGCCTCACCAGGAGCTTCCAATTGATGCGACATGTGCAACTCTACTCCCTCACATTCCCCTTTCAGGTACTACCAATATTCCCCAGGATCCTTTACATCCAGGCATCTATCAACATGGCATGCTCAGTCCATAAAGACTGCAAGTGACCTTTTTCAAGGCAGCCAACTGCTCACATTTGACCAATTGTTCCAAGACCATGACATCCCCCTGGGGCAGTGTCTCCTTTATGGACAATTGCTGGCCACATTTAGTGCCCTGTGGCACTCAGTAGAATAAGAGCTTATCACCCATGCAATCATACACACACTAACTACCAATGGGCTCAGGAATCCATTAAGTTGCATGGTTGTATAAAGCCACCAGGTAACATGTGGAGGTGTTCCTTACCCACCTCCTTCAAGATTGGGAGGAAGACCATATGTGTTCCCTACATGACACTGAATGGCACATGTCCCTAGAGTTCCCCCCACACAACTCTCATAATGTGCGCTTCAAGAACATGCAGTAATGATACACACAGAGAGCACCTTACACATCTACACTTAATCCATATCTTTCCCACAGCACACTTAACATGCCCCAGATTCCAGTCCTTAATGGTCGACCTTCAACAAATGCTATGGTCACACCTTAACCACCACAACAGATCTTACTACACTGAACACTTGGGCATCTTTAAATGGAGAAAGAACCACAAGGTCCGAGCATGCTTTGCCAACTTTGCTCTACTAATGGCTAATTGTACCTTCACCTTACACTGGAGAGTCTTGCAGCCCCCAGTGGTTCCGCAGTGGTACTGAGTGCTCCTCTCCCTGGGGTGAAGCAGAGAGCACTGCCTTATACTGAGAAGAAACCCAATATCTACACATGCTGCCCACAGCAGTATCTTGGGACAACATGCTCACTCAATTCTGAGAATTGACCCGAGAAGACTTCCCCTTCAGATGAGGACTCTTAAGCAAGGCATACCCACCGAAATCCCACACGAACAGTTCAGGGACCCTTCTCATTGTCACACTACACATCTTGAACCTCCCTCTCGCCCATCTGGGTAAGAATTAGGCTGCCCCTAATACTGCCACTCTCCTGGACCCCCCACGTCCACACTTGTGTCCCTCCCTGAACTATACCTAAAATCCCTTGCTTGTGCTCTCATCCCTGTGAACCCCTCGCCATTGAAATCCTCCTCTTTCCTCCCTATCTCCTCCACCGATTTTTAGAGGGTTACACACTTCGCTACTCAGAACGGAGCAGTCAGAACACGCTTAATTCAACCTTCCCAAACTAAAACATCCTTCCAGAGACTGGTCACCCAATGATAGTTCTGCTACACAGCTGCAACGTATGTATCAGAATACTTACAGTATGGTAATTTTTGAACTGCAGTTGACGTCTCAAACTGTTCTACATGATGGCTCATTTACCCTATTCGCCACGCTATGCTAGTGAGCGAGAGTGGGCGAAGCTTCAAGTCCATACTCTAATACAGCATGCCTGGCAGAGCAGCCCATGCACTGCCCAGGCTCAACCAAAAAACGAGTTCTGCTTCATGATATGGCTGATCACCCTAACATGTTGTATGGGACACCTGCTGGCTACTGTCATACCTCCCACTAAAATATATATCCTGCAGTACTGGCTCTCACCTCAGAGGCCAACCCACTATGAATGGTTAACTGAAATGTATTAAAATAAACATCATCCTATGAACAGCTTTAAGTATAAACTGCAGGACAATACAAAAATTGTTACATAGACCTGGTCACCATTAATCGATCGATTCACCTCTCAGGCAATTTCGATTCACATAATGGGTCCTAATACCACAGATATACCCTTCACCCATCTAAGCTACCACAATATCCCATGCCCTCTCTTAGGAATTTTCCATGAAATACATGAGATTAGTTCATAACGGTTGATCCTCCGGTGGCATAGCATTGTCTCATTGTCCTCGGTTCCTTTAATTTACATATATTACTTATGATGAATAGACATTAAATATTGATTGTGAAATTATTAGATCCAACTGTTGTATTTCCCTTGAATTTAATTCCTCTTCTCACCTATTTTTCTTTTTTCTCTTCCTTTCTTTTCTACTCTTTCCCAATCTTCTTCCCACCCTCTCTGACACATCGACCCTCCCTTACTTGCATTTCCTTGATCCTTGCCTATTCTCCACACTTAACTTCTTCATCATCTCTTTTCTCCCCATTCTACTCTCTGACATGGTCACATTTCAGTATGCCTTTGGTCCTGAGCTATCCTCCTGAGTTTTTACACGTGATCTTTATGCGGGCTCAAATATGCTCTTCTTAGGAGACTAGTAGGTGGGCGATTGCTGTTATTTTTATCAGTAGTGTTGATCTTTCAATTGTAAATGTAATTGCATCTTGTAATTGCACAATTTTATTGTTGGGGAGAAGAGCGTTGCATTGTAGCACTGTAACATGTTTTCACATTCATATACCAATAAAAAAGTGTAGCAAAAAAATCGCCCCCTAGACCATTTATTGCAGTATTATGAGTAAAAGGATGCACTTCGTTTTCTCAAGTAGGTTAACACTACACTGAAATGTAATATAAATACAGTGAAATAGGTATACAATCTTAAATGTGTGCAACAAAGCAAACTTGATTAACAAAAATGATTCATTGTATCCATATATGGACAGTTGAATTACATTTTATTGAAAACGGGGGGTTACGTTGGTTATTCCTTCAAAATGACCCTGCAACATTGTTAATTGTGATTCAATATCGATTTCATGTTATAAAGTTAACGACCATCTTCTCTGCTGTTATAAGAAACACCATTTGATTCAGTTTCAAGTATTAAATGAAAGTTAAAAATGTGGATGTCTTTGCCCCAAGTCAGTTTCTTGAAGCTAGTCTTATCATTTTAAATAAACTGCCCCAACAGTCTCAACACAAGGAAGTAATACAATGCCAGAACTAGGTGGAACATTCGAAAGTTTGATTTAATATTAACATCAGCACGAAGTTACTATGTTCATAAGAGAAGAAGAGAGAAATATTCAGTTTTTTCGATGCCTTTATTATTTCAAGAGATTGAAACTGTTGTTATTGAAAATTGAGCTACTCTAATGTTATCAATACGCAGTTTATGTTTCTTTCAAATAAAAATCTCTTACAAATATTATGAAAAATATCCGGATATTCTTTGACTCCAGGGATGCTGGACCATAGAGAGACATAACAACTTTCACATTATTCCTGTTATATTTTTTAAGCTGTTTGAAAGGCGAAATATGAGCCGTCATTATTACCACGAGTTCAAAAAAACGTGTTAGTGCAGTGTTGGCTTTGCAAACATTGAGAGTAAAGGGCATTTTGGCCAAGGCACACATTCTGCGGGCAATTTATGAAAACTATTTTCTCAAATTTCCACTCTGCAAAGGTTTCGGGATATATAGAGAAATGAAAACTAATAGAAAAAAAGCTGATTTAACATCTACTTCATGAAGAAGTATTTGGATAATTCTAACCTCAGCACGTATTTCAAGCAGCAGCCTAATTCAATACTAACAATGTTCATGGAATTATACTTTAACAAAATATAGATAATGTAAATCTTAATATGGCTTGCCCCGCTTTGTTTTAAAATAAAGTAGTGACCCAATTAGTTTATCAAAAAAAAAACCATTAGATTTTTTTTTCCTCTGAACAATGAAATTTAGTAGACAAAATGTCCAGGCTCGAATGTGGATAAGAGCCTAGATTTCTGGGAAATAACTTGCACCAAAGAAGCCAAGCGAGAAGGCTGGATTTTTACAAGAAGGTATTGTGAGAAATCATATAATCCTTTGGTGCCCCCACGTTTTTATTGGTTTTGGGCATCTTTATGTGTTACCTCTGTTGTTGGGCGAAGGTCTGCTGTCCGGGCTGTTCCAGGTGGCCTGCAGAAGTTGTGCTTCATTCCACTTTCAATGCAGCTCTTGCTTTTGTATGTGGTGTCAAGACACCAATCTGGCAATTATTGGTGTAAAATATTGGCCCATGTACCATAAATTGACTGTAATTGTTCTATACCACCTCAGACATGTTCTAGAGATGGAGAACGATTTTTGTGTCTCACATGGCCTAGAGCGCAATGAAAAACACTCATAACTACACAGCAGCCTAGCTCTCCTTCAAGGAATGATATTCTGATCTATGGTCTGGTGGAAATTGACACCAAAATATTCAAGTGTATGTAATTTATCACCAAATGATAACGCTGGGTGCCGAAATATATTTTCTTTTTTAGCTTCTGAGTTATGTGGCTTGCATGCTTTTCACAGCCAGAGTAAAATAATTAATTAGTTGTACCTCGTGGTCTTGAGACAAATATGGTTAACATAAATGGATGAAGTTGACACACTGTTTTTTCTCAGGCTCAAAGCTATTGTACACAATTGACAGTAGGGGAGCGGTAGGAGTTTGGATATGAATAGGGTTTCTTTGGGCCTTCGCCTGTGACATATATTTGTATCAATAATGACAGAAGGTGCTGGAATTCTGATTTAGTTTGGGGCAGCAGCTTTGTTACCTTGAGAGATTATCCATAAATCAATGTTACCGAATACAATACACATCACGCCCATGGCTATATAGGAGTACACTCTATAAAAGTAAATGCTGTAAAACGATTCAGGTATGGCCTGAGAAGAATGAAAGATGTCTTTTGACTACTATTTCTGTGGAAAAGTTCTGCTGCCTGCTAGATGAAAAATGTAAGAACTATTCAGTCTACAAGACTTGTTAAAACAACTGACACACTTTGCTTAATGAATAAGCCCTTCAGGTCACTCTTCAAACGGTAAAAAAATATCTTTATGTGGGTCTAGGTACTTGCATGGAAGGGAATAAGCTGCCTCAGACTCCAAGGGGATAATGTACTAAAACGTTCTGTACCCAGTGAAGGGTGTAACAGCAGTTATAGAGATTAGTATTAGCTTGTCTAGCAATAAGTACACTTAACAAATCTGCACCACTTATCGTGACAAATATGTGACATATGTATGCTTGACCAATGGGGTATCCAGGCAACTCTTTTACTAAATCATTACTTTGTGAGATGACTATGTGGGATGGACCAAGTGGAGATTTTGCAAATCCACAAATGAACTCTGCTGAAGTGTCCAACAGAGATTATGAAACCTGATGCAGACTTCAATAGGTATAGCCTACAACCTCAATTGGCTGCACCGTTTACAGGTCCAACAATGTTTTGAAGGTCAAATATAGAATCACTGTCTGGGGTCAACTGAGATATGACCATGGGCATGCACCAGCCAGCCAAGGTTGCCCCTAAGCCATGCATAAAGACAGTTGATTTGCCACAGGAATGCCTTCTACATTGCACTGGAAAACAAACCCTATATAGTGTGTCGGAGGGGGTCCCATGCTGATATTTCGTGTATGCCACAGGAGGCCACAAACGTGAATGTCTTCATATCCAGGAAGAAAACTCGCAGTGCACTAAGCTTATTTGTTTTAGTTTTTCTGACTGAAAACCCTTATTTTGTACTGTATTTCAACGGGCGAGGCAGGCTCTATATTTGCCAGATAGGCTGCTACAGGGCTAATGCCCTAGAATTTTTTGTTAAAAAAATGCTATATTTCATTTACTTTACTGCGCTGATGTTCACATTTGTTTAATGGGTCACTTCCCTTGTTGTATAAATGTTAAACCTTTAGTGGATTTCATCATTATTTAAAGTTTTATCTAAACCTACTGTGGATCCTTAAATTGAAATATTGAACAAAACACATTTTCCAAGGCAGGGCTATCCTTAGAGAAAGCTGTTTGCCTTTCAACTCTCACTGTTTGGCCAGGATGCAGCACTAGTCAGCTTATATTAAGACTTTTTATTTCTCTCTCTTCAACAGACAAAGTTCATTCAGGCACCATTAAAGGGAGGAAAATATGGAAGTCATGAAAGATGGATGATGAATGTAAAAGAATTCAAAGCTGGAGTGTTATGCCTTTAAAATAAAATCCATTTCTAAACGCAAAAGGACATATGTTATTGTTTCACTAAAGAGACATGGTAGAAAATGGAAAGATGAAAGTGTTGGCATTTCAGAGCTTTAAGAAACTACAGGCGCAGATGGATATCACATATTTTATATGTTGTCTGTCAGGATCACAATACAATGGAACAAAAAGGGGCAAATTGACATTTCTGAAACCAATGAAAAAGAATGCAGTTTTTAAATGTAAGGAAAAGGAGAGAATAGAGTGAGTGTTGGTTAGATGGAATAAATATCAAGATCACAACAAAATTTAACAGTCATGCCAATTTCATTTGCTCAGTATTTTCCTCAGCAATTCAGTCAAGGTTCAACACAACCTCACCTACCACTTTCTCTTTTGCACTTGTTCCCCTGTATGCCTTCTACCACCCTCTGCCCACACAACACTACCATACACCATTTCTGAAACATCCTCCACAACATACATGCAGTGAATGCTTTTGTTAACCCCTGTTATTTGTGCTCCATGGTCCATGCTGCTGAAATATAAAATTAAAAATCAAATAATGGAAAGGGGCGACCAACTCGGTCCCCCCGAACGTATGGTCGAGTGCCTCGATCCCCCCGGGAAGCCATTTTTGGGCGGGAGGCGCGCCTCAGCTGGTATGCCCGAAGCGGCGTAGCTGGGGCGCGCTCGTTCCCGCCCTAGAGTGGGCTGGCCTAGACACCGACGCAGCCAGCCACGCCCTCGGGGCAGGCAGGGGCGGGTATACGCCCGCCCTGAAGATGGATAAAAAGGGACGCAAGACCAGAAGACATCCTCTTGTTCTTGTGCTCTGAAGCTGCACCTCCTCGGTGCACGTGAGCTCGGGACAGAACGAAGAGCCAATTTTGAGCGTTTTAATCCTTCTTTTTGTCTTCTAGATACTTCGTCTGGAAAAATGCCCAAGAAAGGCGCGAAGAGAATGTCGACTGACCAGTTGGTTCGGGCCCTGATGAAGGACATGTCCGAAATTAAGAAACGGTTGGCGGAGCGAGACGGTGAGGAGATATCGGGGCGTCCACCGGCCGGAGGGAAGCCAAGGAGGCCGAGAAGGGGGCCGGTCGGAGGAGACGTCCCGGTTCCCTGTTCCCCGCTCGAGGCGCCAGCCCCGGTACCGGCCCCAGTACCGAAGGAGGGGAATCCGATCCCCGTAGTAGTCACCCCGACATCCACTGAAGATATGCCTCCCGAGTTGGCGGCACAGTTAGCGGCGTGGTTGGGGGACAGCAGCGAGGGCGCCACGGCTGCCGAAGCGCAAGCACTCATTAAACAGTTGCGCGAGAAGCGTGATACAGCCAAGGTGCCCGCGTCGGATGCGGTGATAGACAAGCCACGAGTGGCGGAGGCAGCGTCCGGTGCAGGTAAGCGGCCATTGCCGATCGCAAGGGATGAGTCAACACCCTCTCGTAGAGAAAAGTTGGGGCAACATGTTCCTTTGGCAATAAAGGAAAAGATTTGGGCGGGGGAATACGTAAACATTTTCTCCTTGCTCGTTGATCATTATGAGGTGGAAACTGTTAAGGGCCAAAAGGATCTGATGCACCCAAGTGTTTGGCGCGCAAAAATGGCCGCCTTTAAAGTGAATGAGAATATTGGCAACTGGGGTAACGCCTGGGGAATTTTTACGTCAATTTTGGGGGAACGTAGGCCTGAATTGCTCCCTGAATTTCCAGTATATCAGTCACGGATTATGGGGTACTCGACATCGCACCAAGGTAACCAATGGTTCTGTTATGACAACCTTTTCAGGAAAGCGATGGAGCATAACAAAAGTTTAACCTGGGACTGTTACGATTCTTTGACATGGAATAAAATGAAAGAGTCGGGGATGTTGAAAGTGCCGTTGGTGGGGAGTTCTGTTAGTGAGTCCTCCCGCCAAAATGGGGGGACGCCCTTTCGGTCGGGTACGGGTACAGACGATTATCCGAGACCCGCCGGAATTACAGGGAAAAGGGGTTTCTGTTTCAATTTCAACAGAAGTAAATGTACTAGGCCCCCGGGATCTTGTAAATTCAAACACGAATGTAGTGGTTGTGGGGCACCCCATCCTGAGTCCTCGTGCAGAGCCAAATCGGGTGAAAATGGGGGTAGAGGAGGCGCCAAACAGGTCTAATATAGTCCGAGGGGCGCCTTTACCAACCCCGATTGATACCCTGGCAATGATTCCCTGGCTCAGCGAATACCCGGATCGTACTTCCGCTGGGGTGCTACGAAACGGTTTTTCATACGGTTTCCGCATCCCGGTGGGGGACTTTCAGGGTATCGGGACGTGCAAAAACCAACTTTCCGTCTTGCAGCATACGACTGTAGTACAGGATAAGATCCGGAAAGAGGTTACCCGAGGTCGGGTTGCCGGCCCGTTCAGTGTTCCCCCGGTACAGAATTTTGTTTGTTCTCCTTTAGGGGTGGTCCCCAAGAAGGACCCAGGTGAGTTTCGATTGATTCACAATTTATCAGCGCCTCATGGCCTTTCTGTAAACGACGCAATTGATCCAGAGATATGTTCGGTGCGGTACGCATCATTCGATGAGGCCGTAGCCATTTTGAATCGCCTGGGGCCCGGGACGCTGATGGCGAAATCAGATATCGAGTCAGCGTTCCGTTTGCTCCCGGTATACCCGGAAGACCAACGTCTTTTGGGATTCATGTTTCAAGGTTCGTATTACATGGATAGGTGTATGCCGATGGGGTGCTCTATATCTTGTGCATATTTCGAGAAATTCAGTAGTTTTCTACAATGGGTTTACACGAAGAAAACGGGTTTTCGGAATGTGATGCATTACCTCGATGACTATCTGTTCCTGGGGGCCGCTGGGGATGATGAATGTGCCCGGGCCTTGACTGAATTTTGTGTTTTAATGAATCAATTTGGCGTGCCATTGGCACCAGGTAAAACGGTGGGTCCCACGACTTGCCTCGAGTTTCTCGGGATCGAGTTGGACTCTAGTGAGGGTTGTTTTCGTTTACCAGCTGCCAAAGTGTCTAAATTCAGGGCAGCCCTGCAAATGTGTATTATTTCATCTAAAGTTACGCTGCATCAATTGCAGCAATTGGTGGGGAAGTTGAATTTTGCCCTAAGGGTGATCCCGATGGCCCGCCCCTTCTCCCGTTCAATTGCCCAGGCGATGGTTGGCCTAAGAGAGGGTCATCATCGCACGAGATTATCGGCAGAGGTCCGCCAAGACATGCGTATTTGGTTAGCATTTTTGGCGGATTTCAATGGTCGAGTCGTCTGGAACAAACCGGCCTTGTCCTCTGAAGAGCTTGGTCTATGGACAGATTCAGCGGGAAGCATGGGTTTCGGCGCCATCTTCGGCACAAAATGGTCGGCACAAAGGTGGCCAACATGGTGGCATGAAGAGGGGCTGACGAGCAATATCGCTTTCCTTGAACTGTTTCCCATTTTGGTGGCCCTCAGAACCTGGCCCGATGGATTCAAAAATCACTCTGTCATATTTTGGTCTGACAATATGACCGTTGTAGAATGCATCAATAGTCAGGCAGCACGTTGCAAAATGATTTTAAGGCTGCTTAAAGAAATTGTCTTACTGTCTATGCAACTGAACGTGGTATTCAGAGCAAAACATGTCCCAGGGGTGAAGAATCAGGCTGCTGATGCACTGTCTCGTTTTCAAATGCAGGCTTTCTTGGGTTTCCTTCCATCAGCGGACCCAGAGCCAGCACCCTTTCCCGAAGCTCTCTGGTCTCTCGGTGCCCCGAACTTCGTTACCTCGTGGGAGAGAGTCTAGCACCAAGGACGAGGAAGGCATACGAAGGGGCGTTTCGGGCTTATTTAGCCTTTTTGGGGACTGAGAGAGGGGGGCTTTGGGGGCATGAGGATTGGGTAGTACATTTTCTGATGTCCTTGCGTAAGGCTGGGAAGTCGGTGGCTACAGCCCAGAGGCATCGTGCTGCCATTTCCTTTGTTGCCAGGGCGCATAATATCCAGGACCCGACAGCGTCTTTTGTGGTACAGAAAGCGCTGCGTGGGTGGCAACGCCTTGAGGGTCGCAAAGTAGATGAGAGGCGCCCGATAGGTCTGGATAGGTTGTCCCAGTTGCTGGCCACACTCCCCGCCACATGCTCGTCTCAGTTCGAGGCCTGTTTGTTCCGAGCTGCTTTTACGCTTGCATTTCACGGGGCAATGAGGATAAGTGAGCTGGTAGCAAGGAACAAGCGGGATGTGGTGGGGGGTTTGTGCCGGGAACACGTTCAGATCAGGGGTGAGACGATGACTGTATCCTTTGTCAAGTCAAAAACCGATCAAGGTGGGGTGGGTGACTGCATAGTCATTCGCAGGATTTCAGGGTCTCCCATGTGTCCGGTGAAGTGTTTAGAAGATTACCTAGCACGAAGGGTGGCATCATGGGGGGGGACATTGTTGAGACACGCGGACGCCACCCCACTGACGAGGTTTCAGTTTCAGCGGGTGCTCGCGATGTCAATTACCGCAGCGGGCTTGGACCCGGGTGAGTTTGGGACCCATTCCTTTCGGATAGGGGCTGCCACTGAAGCTACAGCCAGGGGTCTTGATGTGGAACAAGTAAAACGAGTGGGGCGTTGGTCCTCCAATTGTTATAAGAGGTATGTGCGGTTGCACATGTTGTGAAGCTGTAATAATGTACTCACGCTTCTTGTCTTTTGTTTGGTTTTCAGTTACGCAAGCCTTCGAGGCGGGGCGGACTATGCAGTCGACCCAACACCAGGCCAGCGGTCAGACATCACCGGCTGTGAGAAAGGAGGTGTGGGTCGTGGGCCACTCATATGTGAGGCGTGCCGCTGACGTATTCGAAGCAGGTGACATGATTCACGTAGCTGGGGAATACGGGTACAGAATGTCCTTCTACGGAAGGGGCGGTCTCTGTATTGACCAGTTTCAGGCATTCTTTGAGGGTTTGTTAGGGCGGACGAGGTCACCGCCGTCTATAGTCATAGTACATTTAGGGGGCAATGATTTGGTCACCACCGGTAGACGACTTCTCCTGGAGGCAATGCTTTCCACTGTAAGTTGGTTGGCGAGGAAAGTTCCGGGGTGCATAATTGCGTGGTCTCATATGATCCCACGAAAAGTGTGGCGGGGGGCTGTTTCGATCCCTGCTTTGAACCATTCTGTTAGAAAACTTAATAACAAAGTGAGTAGGTTGTTTCGTTCCAGGACATTGCATTCTATCTCGCACGGTTGTATTAATGATGACAGTATGTATCTAGGGGATGGTGTGCATTTGTCTCGGGTGGGAAACGAGTTACTCATAGGAGACTTCTTAGCATGGTTAAAAACGTTGGAACATGACCTTTAGCTAGGAGTTTTGTGGGGGGCCCGGATAGCCGGTCAACTATCCGGGCCTGTGGCGGTAAGGTCATGATCGGTGAGCACTAATTAGTAGATCCCTATGAGTGGGCGTCACCCAACACGGATGGGAGCGCTCGGGAGAGGTGGCCATTGGCCCCTCAATGGGGAGGCGGTCCCTTCTAAGGATGGGTCGCCGGAAGTAAAGGAAAGGCGGTCAAGGCCCCTTCCTTTGTAGGAGGGGTTACAGCCCCCTCCTGGGGAATTTCCCGGGGCCAGGGACATCTGCGACGGCAGATGCGGTAAGTAGTGTGGGGTTGGGATAAGGTCTACGGTACCTTCTAGATACCTCACACGAGTATTCGAACGACCTTTAACTGGCGTCGAGTCTTTAGGTGCCCCCGTCAAGTCAAGGGAAATTGGGAATAGTTGCACTTGAGGTACGCCTCCGTGCTGTCGCCCAGCCCAAGTGGGAGGGGTAAGTCTGGTTAGGGATCTTGACACCGGTTATGATCTTGCCGTTGGCCCTTAAACGTTAGGTTGTACAATTTCAATATGTCAAGAAATGTTTTGTAGGATGCTAGTTCGGCTAGGAGAACCTCTGTATTAGAGAATCTGTTAAGGTTAGCCAAACATCGTAATATGGTAATGAAATTGTACATAACATGAAACGTTTAATGTTTTAATTTTGTTTTAATAAATACGGCCGGGATGGTCACTCCATCCCACTTCCAAAAAGTTCAAGAACTGTTTCCGGTTTCCCTCCTTTCGGGGATTGATTGTGTTGAGAGGGGGTGGCGGGTATCTCGGCCATATGGAAAGGGGCGACCAACTCGGTCCCCCCGAACGTATGGTCGAGTGCCTCGATCCCCCCGGGAAGCCATTTTTGGGCGGGAGGCACGCCTCAGCTGGTATGCCCGAAGCGGCGTAGCTGGGGCGCGCTCGTTCCCGCCCTAGAGTGGGCTGGCCTAGACACCGACGCAGCCAGCCACGCCCTCGGGGCAGGCAGGGGCGGGTATACGCCCGCCCTGAAGATGGATAAAAAGGGACGCAAGACCAGAAGACATCCTCTTGTTCTTGTGCTCTGAAGCTGCACCTCCTCGCTGCACGTGAGCTCGGGACAGAACGAAGAGCCAATTTTGACCCACCCACCAGCCCCTGAAGACAGCCAGTTGTGTATAATAAAGTTGATTAATTTTGCTTCGGTTTTCATATACAAGTTGTAGTGCCATGTTGATGAGTTAATAAAGAATGGTTGTTTTTGAGTAGGTTTGCCATTAAAGATATTCAGTTTAATGTTGAATTTTAATGCATGCTCTTTCGGCCATAAGTGGCCAATGTATTCGTAGGTTAATTTGCACTGTCGTATTTATTTTGGTAGGCGGTAAGGTCATGATCGGTGAGCACTAATTAGTAGATCCCTATGAGTGGGCGTCACCCAACACGGATGGGAGCGCTCGGGAGAGGTGGCCATTGGCCCCTCAATGGGGAGGCGGTCCCTTCTAAGGATGGGTCGCCGGAAGTAAAGGAAAGGCGGTCAAGGCCCCTTCCTTTGTAGGAGGGGTTACAGCCCCCTCCTGGGGAATTTCCCGGGGCCAGGGACATCTGCGACGGCAGATGCGGTAAGTAGTGTGGGGTTGGGATAAGGTCTACGGTACCTTCTAGATACCTCACACGAGTATTCGAACGACCTTTAACTGGCGTTGAGTCTTTAGGTGCCCCCGTCAAGTCAAGGGAAATTGGGAATAGTTGCACTTGAGGTACGCCTCCGTGCTGTCGCCCAGCCCAAGTGGGAGGGGTAAGTCTGGTTAGGGATCTTGACACCGGTTATGATCTTGCCGTTGGCCCTTAAACGTTAGGTTGTACAATTTCAATATGTCAAGAAATGTTTTGTAGGATGCTAGTTCGGCTAGGAGAACCTCTGTATTAGAGAATCTGTTAAGGTTAGCCAAACATCGTAATATGGTAATGAAATTGTACATAACATGAAACGTTTAATGTTTTAATTTTGTTTTAATAAATACGGCCGGGATGGTCACTCCATCCCACTTCCAAAAAGTTCAAGAACTGTTTCCGGTTTCCCTCCTTTCGGGGATTGATTGTGTTGAGAGGGGGTGGCGGGTATCTCGGCCATATTACAAATGTATATATCTACCAAATTGCGTGTAAATTTGATATCTATTTACCTAACAGCCTGTGACTAAGGTCCAGATGCACAAAGCATTTTTTCATTTGCAAATGGCCCGATTCACAGAATGGGCCTTTTGTGACCGAAAAGAACAAATTTTCAATGTACAAAGACCAAAGTTGCACTCGGTAACCTATTACCGAATCGCAATTTGGGTTAGTGATTTGGTATTGGGAAGGAGGTGTGTTTAGGGCGTCCCTTCCTAATATTGAATTACAGTGGTATGTGTGAATGTGTGAATGTTTTGCAACTGAAATGCGGTTGTAAAAAATTCATATTTTACCACCAACATCAGTATGTGGTAGCCCATTCACAAATTGGAAGGGGTCCCCAAGGGACCACTTCCACTTACTGTCTGTTTGTAAAAACTTTTTTTAAGACCAGGCAGTGGTTCCACGGGCTACTGCCTACTCTTAAAAAAAGAAAAGAAAACTTTACATTTTTATTTTTGAAAAGCATCCTGTTTTCCTTTAAGGCAACCAGGCTGCATAAAAAACACAGCTTTATTGAAATGCAATCAAAGACATGGTGGTCTGCTGACTGTAGAAGGCCCCCATCCCTGTAATTTTTTGTGATTCCCAATGGGTCGCACACTGAGACCTACCTGATAAATATTAAAGATGTAGGTCTATTTGTGACTCTCTGGGTATCACAAAATGTGTTAAACACACTTTTGTACATTGCTGTGAAGGATTAACAAATAGAGCATCGCAAGAATGTGCTACTTCGTAGGCGCAAACACTTAGCTTAATACATCTGGCCCTACATTTCCTGAGTGTTCAGTGTTATTCTACAGGAACCAATTATTTCCAGGTAAAACATGTCAGGCAGTAAGGAATCAACTACTTTTTGACATATGATGAAGGGTCCACCTTCATAATTGTGGCGATCTGCCTGCGATCGTAATGGGGCCCTATGTCTTTACAAATGAACCTATGATCCAGGAATGTGAGCAATCTGGAGGGATCAATTGTATCAAAAGCTGCTAAGAGGTCAAGTCAAACCATAAGGCAAGATTATCCACTATGCAGTATTAGGTGGATACCATCCACAATTGGCTTCCCTTAGGCACATATTGAGTGACTCATGTAAGAGATCTACTGGATTCAGAAAATGCTGTGGGCCTGAATGAAGGCACTGCATGGTCTCACTAGGCAACAAAGCCAAATTCCATGGAAATTATTTTCTGCACTATGAACTATGGAATAAAAGACTGATGATGTGCATATGATCTCTTTGCCTAATCCGAAGGGCAAAGCAAAATTAGGTACCTTAATTTAAATGGATGGCATAATAAAAGAACTACCATTTACTTACTCCCTGAGAGATGAAGGGGAGTCTCTCCTACAATCTGTGGAAGAATAGTAAGATAGAGGGATGTAAATAAAAACAGCATGTATGTTAAACAAATTGAATCCAAGATTTGTTTACACACTCAAATGCCAGGAGTGGGACTCTCATAGATGAAGCCTGATACGAAGAAACTCAGGAGTATATTCACAAGGGCATGGCACCACCAGAACGTCACTTTTAGAGATGTTCTGGTGGCGCTATGCCCTTCTACATATTTTTAAGGTGGCATTAAGCCACTTTTGTGGCTTAAAGACGCCTTGTAAATACATTCCTTAACATTCACCACTTAGTGTGTAAGGGGCATGCAGTGGGTGTTGCTTTGGGCATTCCACCACAACACCCATTACTTTTTGACCCTATCCCAGATTTACAAGGAGGTGTAAATCTGAGGCAGTGGCAAAAATGAATGCCATGCAAGAGCACGCGTTAGAATGGTAAAACGAGGAGAAATACTTTTAGTTCTCTTGTTTTTGCTCATTCTATTGGTGCTGCATTTTGCAGCACACCCACAGAAAGAGCAAAATGCCATGAATGAATAAATAATGATGATTTACCACTTCTATGTCTGCTGCAGAATGAAGCACACATAGACGTAACAAATCGCCATTATGCATTGCTTATGTGCAGGAAGGGGCACCTTCCTACACATAAAAAATAACTCCCTGCAATGCAGGCACCCTTGCACTGTGGTGCATGAGTGCCTGCACTGGTACCCCCTTCATTGCCATACACAAGGTGGTAGGCACCGTGCAGTGCTTGTCAAGTTGTGCATTGCAATGCACAATATGCTCCCTTACCATTGCGGTGGGTGCTGTTAACAGCAACGCCCGCTCCAATGTTAATGGTAAGAATGCCCCCGCCAGTATGGCTGTTCTTCATGCCATCAGCAGACTGTTGGCCGCTTAACGAAAATGTGATCACATCTCCCCAATCCTTTTTGATCTACTCTGGTATCCCTCTGAGGCCAGAATCAAACTTAGCTACGCTGCCTAGCCTTCAAAGCAATCCACTCAATTGCCCCACATAATTTAACCAATCTACTTCAGATCTAAGAAGCCTTTAGGAAACTCCATTACTCCAAACCTTGCATTTGCTCCATCTATCATACTCAGGAGCTGCCTCCGTATTCTGGAAATACCTGCCTACCGGAATCAAAACAGCAACAACTCTTCTATCGTACTTTAACCACTCCTCTATTTAGACTATATGTGGCCCACAATCCCTATTAAACCGTAGGGTTGCTCGGTTACCCACAGATTTCACTCTTTGCATGCGTTCCTGGACATACTTTATTTGCCTAATTTCCTCAAGCTTCCATTCCTACCCTCCTGCCCTGACCCTATTACACTCCATCCTAATTTCTGTTTCTTCTTCCTGTCAAATGCTGCTTTCTCTACTCACCATCTCATTTCCTATGCTCCCCTACACTTCCTCACAACTTGTTCTTCTGCCTACGGCTGATGCTTCCCCCTCTAGTTCCACCAGCACCCTATTCTCCCTTCTACCAATACATTTACTGCATGCCTTCCTCTCTACTTTGTATTTCACTGATACTAGTTCTGAGTAACACATTGAGTCGCAGTACTGTTACTTGTAAAGTGCATCTATAGTTTTGGTAGCCATGCGGTATATAAATATGAAAATACAGAAATAAAACACTCAGTTTGGCGGTCTACGTTGAAAGTCTGTGGACCTGAAATGAAGCACAGGAGAAAAAGCTTCCCCATCAAATCAGATTTTCTTTTATTTTGAGTCTGTGGATGTTCCTCAAACATAGGTTTGAGGGCCATCTGAAAACTAACATTTAGTTATCCCTATGTTGATTGACACGTCTCAATTTGAGGACTGCAAAATAACTTTTCTAATACTCATTTCTCATTGAGGTAATAAGGTCAGTATGTAGAGCTCGAAACAAATCTGCCAACCATTCCTAAAGGCCCACAGCAGTTAAGATGTCCCATAACTTGGACCTGTTGACATTGTCAAAGGCACATGATAGGTCCATGAATGCTAAATATTGTGAACTTTGCAGATTATAGGTAAAGCCTAAATCTGGTAACACATTACTCCAAAACATTTATTATGGTCTGTGGCCATAAAAATGTGAAGACTCGCTGTATGAGTATCAATTGAGAGAGTAAATGAGTTCCCTTATCTGGGAATGGTTGATCACACTTGCACACACTTGCAATCAGGCCCCTTGTATTCTGAACATGATAAACCTTTTCTTGCAAGCTTTTGGTATATTTTTTTCCCTTATTTACACTTTTGGGAAAAAGCTTGTTTGTCCTTTGCTGGAAATCTACAAGAGAAAATGTCTCCTTATTTTAACATATAGAGCGCGGATACACATGTGTTGCATCCAAGTTAAAGAGAATAGGGTGTGTCGACGCCGTGGGTGCCCCGACGATTGGTTTACAATTTATGAATCATCAAAAGTGGGACTGTATTATGTTTAAGATCTTCATGACACTAGCCCCTTTGCAATTGTGGTCCTCGATCTACAGCAATGATCAGGACTCTTTATATAAAGAGATAATAAAAGATTGTCACTTATGTGATCATAGCAATAGAATACTTTTTACCATTATATTACCATTATATTAAGGCATCCACCATTCCCCTTGGTTTTCCGTCCATCTTTGACACCCCCTACTAATCAACTTGAAAAATCAACTTTCATAGCAAATTCAGTGTAAGTCTTTTCAGACGTTTTTTCTGTAGCACGGTCCAAAGCTTCCTATGAACAATTAAAATGGGGAAACATTTTTACAAACTTTTTTGCACCCCATTTGATGGAGCTGTATAAAACTGGGCATTCAAACTCAAATCCCTATACATATGTATGTTATGTTTTCATACATGTTTAAGGTGATTGCTTTCACTCGTGAGTATGTAATAGTCTCCAAGATCATAAAACTTATTGACATTTTCAGAATAAATCTTGCTGGGTTGATAAATACTTTTCACACTCACCATTTTGTACTCTTTCCAGCCTCTTTGGAAATCCACAGTGCCATCTTCTCTGTGTTGTATAACTGTCCAGCCTCCTCCCGCAGACTCCATATTACAATATACCTGTGTAAAAGAATAACATCTCTTTTTTTTATTTTTTATTATTATTATTTTTAGTCACTAGTAAAAACAAAGAAAAACATACATACATAGCATAGAAATCAGAAAAAGAGAGAGTACCGAGCATAAGAACATAACATACTTGAACAAAAAAGAACATATACAAACAGCCATCAAAGAAGTTTTTGTCCGAACCCATTCAAGAAAAATTATCTATACTACTAGTATAAAGAGAGAACAGAAACCTTTTGGCAAGGTAAACTCGGGAACCACAGCGTCAATTTGGCAAGGTAAACTCGGGAACCACAGTGCCAATCCACACACCCAATACATTGTTGGAATCCTCAGGGTGTGTAGATGGACATAGGCGACATAAAATAAAAAATAAAACGTAAATTAAAAATTAAAATTTAAAAACAAAGTTGTCCCCTAAAACTAGGGCCGGCCGCGATGTAGCGCTGACCGTGACCTAGACGTGCGTGATGACGACAGGCGGGGAGGAGCGGTGACGAGCGGCGAGGAGTGGCGGTGAAGGAGCGGTGATGAGCAGCAAGGAGTGGCGGTGAAGTCCAGAGCGCGGGGAGGAGCGGCGGCTCAGGTAAGGCAAAGGCGAGGCGGGAGGCGGGAGGCAGGAGGCGGGAGGCGGTCTGGGCAATGTCGGGGGGGGCGGGGCCCGGGAGTGGCGGTGAAGTCCGGAGCATGGCTCAGGTAAGGCAGAGGCGGGAGGCGGGCGGGAGGCGGTCTAGGCAATGTCGGGGCGGGAGGGGCCCGGGCGGGAGTGCACAGAAGCCGAAAATGCTGCCCCCAGCCCCCTTCTGCACCAGGCAACGCCGGGGCGGGCTGCTAGTAAATATATACAAACACTCATTAACAAATAAAGAATGAATCCCACTTAAGACTTGACCAAACCCTCCCGAATTTCACCCTTGAACGTAAACCCCGAGCTTTCGCTAACGCCAGCTCCATTTCATAAACCACCCTCAACAATAACCAAAAATCAGTGATTTTGGGACTAAGTACATCAATCCAGACCCAGCGATGCACAACCAAGCACAAATAATAATAGCTGAAACTAAAGATTTAGATAAATAGCCCGGATCTGCTACTGTCCCCAATAGAATTTCTTTCTTGGTTAGTTGAATCTCCTTGCCAGCTAACCTGCTCAGAACACGGGCAACCTCATACCAAAACGTAGTTAACCGTGGACACGTGACAAACATATATCTAAGATCCGCAGCATATTCATTACACTAAGGGCAGTATAGCGTAGAAGAATCCTGCGACGAGACAGCCCATTTCGAGATAACCATAGGGGTGTTATATAGCATAAACATGGTGCAATGTTGCTCGGGTTTTAAATTAATAGAGGTAACAGCAGAGTTGATTCTAGCCATTGAGTCAGCAACCTCTCCCGTATTGATTTCAATTGCAAACATACAATTTACTTTAGCTGTAATCTGTACTCCGTCCTCTTCCAATACAGATATGAAACTCTGATAGGCCCGCCCTAAGATCTTAAACATAGCCCGCAATACTCATATGTATAAGGGAGAGCTAACAAGCCCTTCCCTTGGATAAAAAATCCCTAACTTGCAGGTATTTAAAAAATGAATTATGGAATAGCCCAAATTCATCTTTTAATGAGGTAAATGACCTGAAGGCATATTCATCATACAACTGCCCTAAGTCCCTAACCATGTTATGCCACACTGTTGCCACATTCGACCCACCGAGTCCGAAAATATACCAGGAAGATGGTGTCTCAATGACACAATCAGATGTGTACAATTGACTGATTGCTTCCCTTAAGTAGAAAAATATGGGTGTTTTATTCAGACATATGGTACACATTTAAACCACTGCAAAACATGCAATAGTGGCTTGGTAACTTTACGTAGTATTAGAATTGTAAATAAACTGAAGCAAAATCCACCTTGCAACCATGAATTTTATAACATTTTTAATAGACAGCTGAACGATTATAAAAAAATTGCAAATTAAGCTATGTGATCAAACCGTTACGTTACATGCATGAACTATGATACTAGGTTTGCTGAAATGCTGTCCTTGTGGTAATGTCGGAATTTGCAATAATGTAAAAAGCGAATACATTCTATGGCAAAATATTTCTTTGCTTTTTCAAATGACATGTTTTACATTATTTTACCGAGGTTTGCATTCCTTAACTCAAAGAATATATAATTACACCCTGTACAATTTAGTACGTTTTCCTTTATTATACTCCGTTCGTTTAGATTCCTTAGAATAATTAACTATAGTTTATAGGAAACTTTATACGCCTGCTTTGAATGTTGGTCATTTGCTTTTGAGCAGAACTCGAGCCACACAGCAGGACTTTCAGTTAAAAACAATGTTAAATGTCTCTTTAAGCTGTAATGAAATTTCTATGAAAACCACATTTCCTATTTACTGAAGTTCCGATTTGATTGATGTGGTGAAGGAAAAAGGAATTGTTTAATTACGTTTCTGTGATAGGAGGGCTTAACACATAATGATTCACAGGCCAGCACGTGTGGTCTGGATCTCTTTATAGTGCTGCATGCAGACACCTGCTGAATTTACGACAGAGCCCAGTTGAGTGCATGTGTTAACTGTGCAATGGGTTAGCCAGAAAATGGCCTAGACTGGCTCATATCCCAGACGAGTTAACTATTATAGTCATTAAACACCTTTTAAGATTTATTCCAAAAACAGAAGGAATCCAGGCGAAGGCATTATTACGAGCTGGTCTGACTATAATGTTGTGGAAAAGGTAGACGTTTACGAAAAATCCACATTACACAATGCCAAATGCAAACAGCCAACATGTGGCCGAGATCTCCACAAAGGATTATGCCTGCCACACAGCTTGTACCCCATACTCCTGGTTTATTGGGCTTTACTAATCTAGTTAAAGCATCGATGCCTTATTTTATCGCAAAATAAAATATATTAAAGTACAATAAAGATTATATAGAGCAGGGTAGTTATTTTGCAAAATATTAAGGCGTTCACAATCACGGGGACTTTCATTATTGGCATAGATGTCTCGAGCACGATATACTTTACGCACTAGAAGCAAATTTGTTTGCAAATATAGTTTTCACTATAATTTTACCCTCATAAATTGATGATTGCTAGCCAATTCCCCAACGAGCAAGGAATTATTTTTAAGAGTCTCTCTCAACCCTACCTTGTTAAGTAACTATCACCAAATTAAAGGACTCCCGCAGCTCAAAATTGTAGTTGAACATCTGCAGAGCATCTTTGAAACCTTGAATTATTGTTTGGAAAGAAACCAGTCTGGCTTTCCTCCATATCATGGAGCTTGGCAGGCCCCGAAGTCTCTCCTTGATGATATTTAAATAACAGCAAATGGAATCATTCTGTCTTTGATCATCTGGCTTGATCGGTCTCTCCTGGTGAAACACTTCTCGTCCTTATCCTAAGTGCCTGGGCCTTTCCTGAACTGGGTTAACTCCTTCTTACATGGAAGAATACTGTGAGTGAAGCTAGGCAACTATTTTTCCTCCCAAGCTGGGTTTGGAATTCTCTGAGCTCTCTCCTCTTGACATAAGTGACTTATAATAATATTAATAATAATACAGACACTTAAAGAGCGCAACAGCCACCTCAAACAGAGGTGTCCCAGCGCTTAAACGATCAATAGTGCGTCGATGACAAATCGGCCAGCCACGCCCCGGCCCAAATATTCTGCCAATAATAAGCTCTATTGTACCAGTCTAAGACATCACACATCTTTAGCATCAGTAGTCTCCAGAAGATTGTTGAAGGGGCATAATGAATGGATTAGAGTGGATTAAACCTACATTGAGAAAGATATGATGTTATATTGATGGGGAATGACCATCTGACTAAAGGAGTAAATGATGTGCAACCCCATTGTTGTTGCCCTCTACGCTGGAATCAACAAATCCCTGCTACGCAAATTCTAGACCATCCAAAACACCGTGGCCAGACTTGTCCTTGGCATCCCATGACATGAGAACGTCACCCAACACCTGCGTGATCTCCACTGGCTCACCATCAAGATGAGAGTAACTTTCAAGCTACTCACCCATGCCTACAAATCCCTCCATAACACTGGCCCCAAATACCTCAACTAAAGTGTCTTCTTCCACATTCCCAAGAGAAACCTCTGCTCCGCCAACCCCACTCTAGCAGAAAGCCTGCGCATCCGCTCCCATTCAATATTAGACACTCCCCTATTCTGCATACCTTCAGGATGAGCCTCAAGACCTGGCTTTTCATCGGACTCAGAGCTTCACCTCTCCCCTCATGCCTTCAGAAACTCACGGGTGAGTAGAGCACTTTATAATCCCCCCATTAATTGATTGATTGTTGTAGAGAAAAAACAACTCTCATGCTAGAGGAAGCTATCTGCCAAATTTATATTTGGCCAATTAAGAAGCAGACAATTTTCCAATGAGGGAGATCCTATCAGCACAATGGTAACTTTCTCAGAGAAAGAATGTTCACTATGTTGGCAATATGGTGGAATGTCATTCCAAATGTGGGCACTAGAACTATTATCCCTAAAGTTGGGGTACATTTCAAGTACCCGCAATGCAAATGTCACTGACATGCTAGAAGTTATCAATTTGCATCTATTTTAAGGTATTTATTTTCAAGATTGCTGTTAGTGTCAAGGAAGCCATCCCAAAATTGGTCGAAGACAGGCCTGTTGGATTTTAGCAACAAGTCCTGTACCATTTATGGAGGCATAACGGCTACTCAGTGGTGTTCGCTGGGGTGGAGCTAGAGATGCTTACAGTTGGACCAGCCACTGAAACATTCCTTTAACCCACATGCTAATTAAGTAAAAGGTAAGCGAGGGTGGGGCATCTGTCATCGTTTAGGAGGTGTACTATTACCAATCACACACTAGTACCTACATTACTCTGCTATTGTATTTGTACTACCTGTCTGTACCAGCAAGTGTTATCATCTGTGAGTTATTTGGGATGCTCAGCTTTCCCCTACTACGCAGATCAATGCATTGATTAAACCCTACTATCTCACCAAAGACAATTACAGTGAGTTATCCATGTCAATGAAATAGATTGTGCCTTGCCTTTTTTTACAAGGAGTTTGAAATGTGGTAACCTATATGGCTTTATGGATTACCACTAGCAAGGAGGATTCCAGCTTCTTTGTTTTGTTTTCAAATGGTTCCATGGTTTGGCGTTGTGATGTGTGAATAGGAAACTACAAGGAAACTGCAAGAAATTTACAATCCTGAGAGAACATCCAGAGCCAAATCTGAAGGGCTGATTCTGATCATGAGATATATGCGTGTAACTAGAGAGAAGGCTAAAGATTGGCTGTGCAAGAATGTTGATTGTGGAATGAGCTTGCTTTGCACATTAGATCCTCTTTGAAACTCAAGCTATTTAGGAATGTTCTACCTTTACTTTTTTTTTAAACTCCTTTCTTATTGTGCAGTTGTTCAGAGTCCATGAAATAGAATTCCACAGAAGATATAAGCATATTAGCCCACTCCAGGGAGCCTGGGCATTTCTTATCGCCACCGTAACTCCCAGCTTTTATTACGCCTGAGTAACTCAACCTTCTTTTCCATTTTAATGACACAAGGTCCTGGCGCGCATGCAGTAGCTTCAAAAGGTGAGCACCGGTTTTCTTTTGGAAGTCCACCACAAGTAAGATGAAAAACATTGAGGATCATAAATAAGCTATCTTTTAACACTGGCTAATGGCAGAGACACTGAATTTTCTTTAGATAGAGGAACAAGCATTGGCAAGGCCATTAGTTCTTTACTTTGGGACCTATTGCCAATGGCTTTTCACACTGCTGTAAAGCATCTTCAAGATGCTGTGAAGCAAGGCCAAAAGTATGGAAAAAATAGGTGCAGCAGCCATGTTTTCTTTGTAGGCGCATGAATGCATCATTATGAATGAGCACCCACAAAAATGATGCTGGCTCCATTTTAATTTCTTGATCCAAGAAGGATGAGTAAATAAAAAAATGAAAAAGATGTAGTGCAAAAATATTTTTTTAAGTTGAAGGGCAGGCACCACAATAATTTAAAAAAAAGATCGTTGCTTTGGGGAGCAGATGGGGTAATATGGAGTAGGCAAAAGGACGAGAAAAACAGGACACAAAGGTGAACAGCAAACAGGGCAGGGGAGATGCACACAAGTGAGAAAGCAACATGGAGTGCAAGGAACATGGAATGTATCAGGGGAAAAGCACACAAGAGAGCTTACAACATTAGAGAGATGGCAACATGAAAGAAGAGCAGGGGGGAGAAGCATACAAGGGGGAACACTGGAAAACACATGCAAGCAAAAAGAAAAAAAAGTAGTTCTCTAAAAGTGAGGCAGCCAGTCAGAGAGATGGCAAACAGGCTATGCCCAGGGGGAGGGATAAACAAAAGATGGACAAGCTGAGACAAGGGCACGGAATAGGGGAAATTAAATAAATAAATAATTCCTATTCCGTCATTTGTTGCCGCGCTCATCACCCGACGAGACGTACCGCCCGCCACCGGACATAGAGAGCCCTGCCAACTATCATTAGGCAGGGAGATCTTTTAATCTCTTGAACACCACACCATAGATGATCAAGAAACTCCCTATATTTTGGAAAATAGAAAAGAGAGATACCCAACATTTTTAGGTTTAAGACTGTATCAAAGAAGAATACAGATCAAAAAAAGAGCAAGTCCAACCTAACATCCGAAAAGAAATACCTAGAGTGCAATAGATCCGGAATCTAGATCTTCAAGACCGTTCCCTATCAGGACTCATCTACACTAAAGGGTTCCGGTTGGCGGGCTTAGATCCTTTACACATCTATATAATCAGCTATATCATAATCGACACCGATAAAAGAGAAATTGAACATTTAATTTTAACCAACTATCCTCCGCTGACATTTCCATTTAATATTGTGTGGCTGCTCCAGGAAGAAGGCGCTGGCCGCCGAAACGCGCGTAGAGATTGAATCTTCATGCCACCTAGCTAATATAAATTTCTATGTCTGTTAAGTGTTAAATTATGATTGTCAATTGTACTATGAGATTTTTATTGCTATTTTGTGTCATATAATGAACCTTTTTTACCTGTGTTAACTAACTAATAAAACCGTGTATTTTAGCAGCTGTAGTCCATTTGTATATATCTTTTGACCTTAAAATAATTCACTGTGTTTAATTGCCTAGGTTGTTATTTCTCAAATATATCTGTCGACATCCCCCCATTCTCCCCCGCTGCTGCATTGTAGACACGCCTGGACTGCCCTTATTTTTTGCACCGGGCATTTCCCCAGTGACTGGAGCCTTTGGATTCTAATTTACAAAGCAGTTTACGAAGTTTCTCCAACTTCCCCAGGTAATTAGAGCAGGCGCGGGGAAGAGAATACATGAGACAGAGAGAAAAGAGGGTGAAGATAGCGAGGAGGAAGGCAGCAAGGCGGGTTTCATAATTTTTGTCAGGACTGCTTTTGGCTCCCAGTACTATCCTGATCGTCGACACAGGCCAGTTCACTCCCATTTTATTTATATTTTTAGATGTTTGCAAGTGAAGTTTAAGGAAAAATAGCAATAAAAACTAGAAATAATGGAGCAAAACGAGATTAAAGGAGAGACAACAGAGGAGTATGTGTTCCCTCTTTCTACGACCCTCCTCCCACATAAAATGTCCTATGAGTGGGCAATAGCCCTATCCTCGCTACAAAAGAAAGCAGTAAAAAAGGAATCATGGAAAATTAAAAATCCCTTTTCTATTAAGCTATAACATTGAAACGGATGTTAGCACGTTCATGATCTGAATTAATGATAACAGAGCTCGCAGAAGCATGTCTTCCTACACCAATGAGTGTCTGTTATTTTTTCTGTGGGCCGTGTCTGCCAGCTGGTTGTTATTCCCTGTATCCTACCTTTTGTCTGTTTCCTTTCTGTGTCATGCTATTTAATATACCTATTATATCAATATTTGATTTTCAAATGTAAGTTGCAATTGTTCAATAGTGGAAAATAGGAGCTCTTTAATAAAAAATTAATTTAATAGGACAATGTCTGATTTCCAACCAGCAGGGCTTACATATATGTTATTTCTGTGTACTAACTTTGAATTCTTAACAAACTGTATCTCTTCCGTGTACGGGAAATCTTACATTGTTTGCTTTTAAATGAATAAATACAATCGACAAACACAATAGTAAGCAATCAAAGGTTGGCTCAGTGATAATGGAAGTCTCCTAGCAATGTCTTCTTGTTTTGGCCACTCTTGGAAGCAGAATATCCCTTCGGTTTGGGTGTGCGCACATGCTGCTTGTTTATTTCTTACCAAACAAAGTACTGTGGACATAAACGGGAGAGAGAACCACACCCTGTGAGGCGTGTTAGAGTTCCTTCTGTGCAAGAATTAAATCTCTCATAGATTGACTGAACCAGTGACACGTACCACATAAGCCACTTCATAGAGGGCAGGCTGAAAAACAGAAAGGAAATATCGAGTCTCTTAAACAACAATGATCACACCTCATCAATCAAAGTTTTCGACAAGTGATGGATGCCAAACCAAAGAGTGTGGCAAATAGTGTTAACATGCTTAACTGCATCGGTATGGCCGGGTGTCAAGGAAAATAAGTGTCAAAAGTTCTAAAACAATGAATAAATTAAATCTTTGAAATGGGTGTGAGTTAGCAGAGTGTGAGAAAAAAAAAATAAAAACAAGTGGAAGCAGTGCCAAAAGAGATAAAAGTAGGGGGGTTACAGAGATGCGAGATCAATCTCCCCACCTCAATATACAATATCCCCAACCTCAACAAAAAATAGCAGTAAAAAAGAATCAAGCAAAACATGGATGTCTTCCCGCTGGAATTATGACATAGAAACGGAAGTAACCAAGTTATTGCTATGAATTTATGAGACCATCATAGGCAGAAACATGAGTGGATGTTGTTTCTCCTCTATTAAAAGTATTATCCCCCCAGCTTCTTGTTTCCTCTACATTGACTCTCATTATGAGTTGGCTGTTAGCTTCCAGTATGTTTTGTAAATCCTGTTAGGGCACATATTTATAATATGAGTATTGACATAAAAATCACATCACCTGGAAAAACTTCGACAGATCAAACGAGTGAAATGTATGGTAGTGTAAATTACCAGAAAATATCGGTGTTGGGCCAGGCCCTTTCTGCAGGGTCATCCCCAAACCTTTTGCCTTCCCCCTCCTATTTTCTGAACCTGTTTTTGTTAGCTTTTAGGACTCTAAACATTTTACCACTGCTAACCAGTGCTAACTGGCTGGTACTCTCTCCTTAGAACATGGTAAAATTGGCTTAGACCTGATTGACACATTTAATTTACTTGTAATTCTCTAGTAAAGTGGAACTACCTATGCTCAGAGCTTGTAAATTAAATTCAACTAGTGGGTCTGTAACACTGATTGTGCCACCCACTTAAGTTGCACTTTAACCATGTTTCAGGTCTGCCATTGCAGCCTGTGTGGGCAGTTTTAAAACTGCAATTTCTACCTGGCAAAGCAAACCTTTTGCCAGGCCCAAACCGTCCTTTTAAATTCATATAAGTCACACCTAGAATAGGCCCTGGACAACCTAGAGGGCAGAGTGCAGTGTATTAAAAATGTGGGGCATGTACTTTTTAGCTTTAAATGTCCTGATAGTGAAAAACTCTTACATTCATTTTTCACTACTGCAAGGCCTACCTCTCCAATAGACTAACATTGGAGTTAGCTTATTCTATCTAATAAGTGATAATTTCTAAATGGGAGCAGGTGGGCAGTTTATGTTTGGCGATGTTGTAATTGCAATCCTATCTCATGGCATAGTCAGATTTTAAATTACAATTTTGAAATGTTTAACTTTAGATGGTTGGAATGTTCCTGCATCAGCCATTTGGTGCCTGCAGCCGGTCTCTGGGACACATAACTGGGTTTAGTGGACAGTTGGTCTTTGTGTTCTGCCTCCACACAAAGGCTGCATACTCCCTGGAGTTAGTATGGAACCTAGACCTGGAAGGCACTGCACCTGTGCACTTCAAAGGCATAACTCTAGAAGCTTCTTCCCACTTCAAAGGCACAACAGGGTATAAATAGTGGACCCCAGATACCAACTCGTCAGTATACTTCTGGACCGGTGGATATTCTGCCAGGAAGATGGACGGCTGTGCTCCTGAAAGGACTGCCACTCTGCTGGACTTCTGACCTGAAGGGACTGCACCCCTGCTTTGCTGACCTGCTGCCTGCTGCCCTCTTACCTGGGTGAGAAGGACTGGACCTGCATCTCTTGAACCTAGAACCACAGAGTAACTCCAAGGCCTAGTTGGCTGGCCTCCTGATCTGAAGCCTCAGAGACATAATAGGCTTCTAGCAACCATGTACCTATACTATACCACCTGTGAGTCTACCTTACCAAGTTGGTGCCACCTCAGTCCAGGATCCTTGGAAGTGGACTTAAGGTGCTCTGTCAGCTACTGTGGATCCAGCTGAACTGATGCATCCCCTCTGCTTCATAGCGCAACCCCAAACAGAAATGACGCATCACCGCTGCTGCGATCACCTGTGCAGATCACAGCCTCATCGGAGCCGCCGCTGCACACCCTCAATAACAGCAGACCCCGAATCGGAGCCTCATATCTCCTTGGAACCAATGCATCAGCCCAACTGGGCGATGCATCCTTGACGCCGGACTTCGCACCATAAGCTCTTGTCAACGGGATCCCTGTTGATGGCCTGCACTCCATCACAGTCGTTCTGAATGTGTGACCTTGTCCTGGTCTGGTGCTTTGTGCTTTTTGGTGCTATTTCTGCTGAAACATTTAAACTTGCATATCTCTGGTTCTACTAATTGGATTGTTGTCGATTTGGTCTTGTTTGATTTATTAAATAATGCTCTATGTTTCAAACTTGGTGTGGAATTCTTTTTGTGTGTTTTTTTCACGTTATTACTGTTTAAATTGTTGCATAAATACTTTACCCATTGCCTCTAAATAAAGCCTGACTGCTCTTTGCTCAGGTACCAGAGGGTTGAGCACAGATTAATTTAAGGTTGGCTTGTGCATCACACTGAAAAGGATTGTGCATGCAGCTTGAACAGGGCACATACACCATTCAACCAACAACCCAAGTTCTAACAACAAGGACATGCAGATTTGATGCATTTTATTTTACATTATCAGAGGAAAACTCATAATGGTGCTACATATCAGTTGTATTTATTACACTCAATACATTCTAACAAAGTAGAGTCCAATTTTACTGGATTCAATAAATATGGCATCAGGGTCAGACTGGCCGACAGGGAAATCAGGAAGTACCGGATAGGCTGGTATAATAAATTAACGTATTGAAAGTTCCTTTGGCTGTTTGTTGCCCTGTTTTATAGTCTGGTTTTCACTGATGTTATTGATATTAAAACAATTATTTTCTACAGCAAGCTCAAACATATGCAGCGTTCCATATACTGCATATAAATATACAGCATGCCTTTACAAGTTCAAAAGTGTCCCAATTTGCAAACATGGGCCATTTTTTTTAGCTATCTCACTCACTACTACTTTGCTCCCAGACCCCAGTCCATCCCTTTTTGACACCAATTAGCTACCCTCTCACAAATAGGGCCCTTTTCTTTTGTCTGCATCTTTTCTGTGTCCTGTTTTTTTATATGAACATAGACATAGTATTTGATTTTCAACTTAGCATTTCAATGGTTGAATAGGGGAGAATAAGGCCCACATGCATCAAGCTAAACACCGGTCGCAAACGGGCAGATTCTCAGAATGTGCCCCTTTGCGACCGGTATTTTTGCATTTGGTATGCATCATCCCAAATGCAAAAATTGCAATTTAAGGAATCTCTAAATTGAGATTCCTTAAATTGCGATTGCATTTAAGGAATCCCAAATTAAGATTCCTTTAATGCAATGCATCAAAGTAAAAAAATTAGCGATTTCGCTAATAGGAGTAGCAAATTACCATGAAGTTCAACTTCATGGTAATTTGCAAAAACTTTGAAAAATGCACTTTTGTGCATTTTTCAAAGTTTCATGTTGCGCACCCACATGCCCTAAGGGCATGTGTGTGCGCAACATATGTGCACAAATCAATTTCAGGGGTGCAACAGGGTGTCCTTTGGACACCCCTGCACCCTTGAAATTGTATTCTCAATTTGCGAATCACTAATTGCGATTTGCAAATTGAGAATGTCTTCCCATTCATTCCTATGGGCCTCTAGGCCCATAGGAATGAATGGGGAGGTATTCCTTAATTGCGACTCGCAATTTGCGAGTCGCAATTAAGGAATATTAAGAAATCACAATTTTTTTTTGCGATTTCTTCATGCATTGCCTTTTGCTATTCCTTATTAGCGAATCCTTATTTTTCGTTAATAAGGAATCGCAAATGGCATTGTTGATACATGTGGGCCCAGGAGTGGTTTCAGTAAAAAATGCCTGAAATAAAACTAGTCAACTCTAGTCCGCTGTCTCTGTGGTGTAATTGGTGTAATTTGGAATCTCAGATTTCTTTATAAGTAAATGGAAAGGATGAACACAATTGTAAACTTAATTGATATATTTTTAAACAAAATCGGTATCCTATTTTACAATTGTTAAAATCACGTTGGTGCTTTGTTATGTTATGTTGATTTGTATAGCGCACTAAGTAATCACCTAAGAGGGTATCCAGGCACTGGGGTATGGTGTGTAGGTGTGTGGTCCCAAGGTGTTTACATGAAGAGCCAGATCTTCAGCTTCTTGTGGATCTCAAGAAGTGAGGAGAAGGCTCTGATGTGTTGAGGGATGTTGTTCCATGTTCTGGGTGCGATATAGGACAATGAGCGTCCTCCAGCTTTGCTTTTGAGGATGTGGGGAAGTTGTTTGAGGGAGAGTGAGGCAGAGTGTAGGTGTCTGGTTGGTTGGTGAAAGTAATTGCAAATGTTCAGGTATTCTGGTCCTGTGATTTGTATGTGCATTGGCTGCACTTGTGAATGGAGAGCCAGTGAAGTTTCCTGAGTTGCGTTGTGATGTGGGTGCGAAGTGGGAGGTCAAGTATGAGTCTTGCAGCTGCATTCCTGATGGTCTGGAATCTGTGTAGGGGATGATTGGAGATTTCGGCATAGAGAGTGTTGCCGTAGTCTAGCCTGCTGATGATGAGTGTTTGCACAACAGTCCGTCTGCTGCTCTGAGAAAACCATTTTAAGATCTTTTGTAGCATGTATAGGATGTGGAAGCAGGATGTGCACAGTGCACTGACTTGAACGGTCATGTTGGATGATCCCTAGATTTCTTGCTTGGTCTGTCAGTGTGGATGTTGGTCATAGCTCCAACTGTCACCAGGTGGAATAGTATGCGGATGTCTTGTTACCGAAGACCAGTACTTCCGTCTTGTGGGAGGTGAGCTTTAGAAACTTGGTTCGCATCCATTCTGCTGCCATGATCATTCAGTTGGTGAAGTTGGTTGTGGTGGTATTTGTCTTATCTGTCAGGGGAGGCTGAGTTTAATGTCATCAGCGTAGGAGATGACGGTGATGTCTTGTGTACGGATGATGTTGGCGAGCATTGTCATGCAAATGTTGAAAAGAGTGTTTAAAAAATGTATTTACCGGGGTGGGTAGGCATAACCTGACTGTGGTGTGGCTCACCGGTTAGAGGCAATTGCAAACAAAACAGGTGATGGACTGAATGTGGATCAATGTCACACATTCAACCCAGTCAAAAGATCTGGGCCCAAATCCATCGCTTTTTTGCACTCCACACCACCCTGGGTTAGACAATGGCAATATGCAAATCAGCTCTGACCCTGTGCCCCATGGGAACAGTCCAGTCCGAACTACAAAAGCCATGTCCTTCCCAGAACGGAATCAAGCATCCGAGGACCGGACCGGTTTCGAGGTAACACCTCTCATCAGCCCGGCTAGCTTGACTCCAGTGGTGTGGAGTGCCTGGGACCCACGTCTGAGCATCCCCAGCACACTTATGGAGGCAATTGCAAACAAAACAGGTGATGGACCGAATGTGGATCAATGTCACACATTCAACCCAGTCAAAAGATCTGGGCCCAAATCCATCGTTTTTTTGCACTCCACACCACCCTGGGTTAGACAATGGCGATATGCAAATCAGCTCTGACCCTGTGCCCCATGGGAACAGTCCAGTCCGAACTACAAAAGCCATGTCCTTCCCAGAACGGAATCAAGCATCGGAGGACCGGACCGGTTTCGAGGTAACACCTCTCATCAGCCCGGCTAGCTTGACTCCAGTGGTGTGGAGTGCCTGGGACCCACGTCTGAGCATCCCCAGCACACTTATGGCGGCAATTGCAAACAAAACAGGTGATGGACCGAATGTGGATCAATGTCACACATTCAACCCAGTCAAAAGATCTGGGCCCAAATCCATCGTTTTTTTGCACTCCACACCACCCTGGGTTAGACAATGGCGATATGCAAATCAGCTCTGAACGATGGCTTTAGGCCCAGATCATTGTACTGGGGTGAATGTAAGACATTGATCTACATTCTGTCCATCAAATTGTTTTTTGTAATTTTCTCCCTGAGTGTACTGGGGTAGCTCAGCCGTGGGTCCCAGAGCCTCCACACCACTGGAGTCATGCTATCCAGGCTGAAGAAGGCTGATAGCCAGAAACCGGTCCTTGGATGCTTGATTCCGGTCTGGGAAAGATATGGCTGTGCAGTTCAGACTGGACTGTTCCCATGGGGCACAGGGTCAGAGCTGATTTGCATAAAGCCATTATCTAACCCTGGGTGGTGTGGAGTGCAAAAAACGATGGATTTAGGCCCAGATCATTGTACTGGGGTGAATGTAAGACATTGATCTACATTCTGTCCATCAAATTGTTTTTTGTAATTTTCTCCCTGAGTGTACTGGGGTAGCTCAGCCATGGGTCCCAGAGCCTCCACACCACTGGAGTCATGCTATCTAGGCTGAAGAAGGCTGATAGCCAGAAACCGGTCCTTGGATGCTTGATTCCGGTCTGGGAAAGATATGGCTGTGTAGTTCGGACTGGACTGTTCCCATGGGGCAATCAATCAATCAATCAATCAATGACATTTATAGAGCGCGCTACATACCCGTAGGGTCTCAAGGCGCTGGGGGAGGGGGGGGGGTGCCGGTACTGCTCGAACAGCCAGGTCTTCAGCTTCTTCCTGAAGGAGAGGTGGTCTTGGGTCAGGCGCAGGTCGGTCGGGAGGGAGTTCCAGGTCTTGGCGGCCAGGTAGGAGAAGGACCTTCCTCCTGTAGTCGCTCTTCGGATGCGGGGGACGGCGGCGAGGGCGTGGTTGGCTGATCGGAGGTGGCGTTTGGGAGCGTAGAAGTTGATTCGGCTGTTGAGGTAGCTCGGGCCTTGGTCGTGTAGGGCTTTGTGTGCGTGGGTGAGGAGGCGGAAGGTGATTCTTTTGTTGACGGGGAGCCAGTGAAGGTCTCTCAGATGTCCGGAGATGTGGCTGGTTCGTGGGATGTCGAGGATGAGTCTGGCTGAGGCGTTCTGGATCCGCTGGAGTCTCTTCTGGAGCTTCTGGGGCACAGGGTCAGAGCTGATTTGCATAAAGCCATTATCTAACCCAGGGTGGTGTGGAGTGCAAAAAACGATGGATTTAGGCCCAGATCATTGTACTGGGGTGAATGTAAGACATTGATCTACATTCTGTCCATCAAATTGTTTTTTGTAATTTTCTCCCTGAGTGTACTGGGGTAGCTCAGCCGTGGGTCCCAGAGCCTCCACACCACTGGAGTCATGCTATGCAGGCTGAAGAAGGCTGATAGCCAGAAACCGGTCCTTGGATGCTTGATTCCGGTCTGGGAAAGATATGGCTGTGTAGTTCGGACTGGACTGTTCCCATGGGGCACAGGGTCAGAGCTGATTTGCATGAAGCCATTATCTAACCCAGGGTGGTGTGGAGTGCAATAAACGATGGATTTAGGCCCAGATCATTGTACTGGGGTGAATGTAAGACATTGATCTACATTCTGTCCATCAAATTGTTTTTTGTAATTTTCTCCCTGAGTGTACTGGGGTAGCTCAGCCGTGGGTCCCAGAGCCTCCACACCACTGGAGTCATGCTATCTAGGCTGAAGAAGGCTGATAGCCAGAAACCGGTCCTTGGATGCTTGATTCCGGTCTGGGAAAGATATGGCTGTGTAGTTCGGACTGGACTGTTCCCATGGGGCAATCAATCAATCAATCAATCAATCAATCAATGACATTTATAGAGCGCGCTACATACCCGTAGGGTCTCAAGGCGCTGGGGGAGGGGGGGGTGCCGCTACTGCTCGAACAGCCAGGTCTTCAGCTTCTTCCTGAAGGAGAGGTGGTCTTGGGTCAGGCGCAGGTCGGTCGGGAGGGAGTTCCAGGTCTTGGCGGCCAGGTAGGAGAAGGACCTTCCTCCTGTAGTCGCTCTTCGGATGCGGGGGACGGCGGCGAGGGCGTGGTTGGCTGATCGGAGGTGGCGTTTGGGAGCGTAGAAGTTGATTCGGCTGTTGAGGTAGCTCGGGCCTTGGTCGTGTAGGGCTTTGTGTGCGTGGGTGAGGAGGCGGAAGGTGATTCTTTTGTTGACGGGGAGCCAGTGAAGGTCTCTCAGATGTCCGGAGATGTGGCTGGTTCGTGGGATGTCGAGGATGAGTCTGACTGAGGCGTTCTGGATCCGCTGGAGTCTCTTCTGGAGCTTCTGGGGCACAGGGTCAGAGCTGATTTGCATAAAGCCATTATCTAACCCAGGGTGGTGTGGAGTGCAAAAAACGATGGATTTAGGCCCAGATCATTGTACTGGGGTGAATGTAAGACATTGATCTACATTCTGTCCATCAAATTGTTTTTTGTAATTTTCTCCCTGAGTGTACTGGGGTAGCTCAGCCGTGGGTCCCAGAGCCTCCACACCACTGGAGTCATGCTATCCAGGCTGAAGAAGGCTGATAGCCAGAAACCGGTCCTTGGATGCTTGATTCCGGTCTGGGAAAGATATGGCTGTGTAGTTCGGACTGGACTGTTCCCATGGGGCACAGGGTCAGAGCTGATTTGCATGAAGCCATTATCTAACCCAGGGTGGTGTGGAGTGCAAAAAACGATGGATTTAGGCCCAGATCATTGTACTGGGGTGAATGTAAGACATTGATCTACATTCTGTCCATCAATTGTTTTTTGTAATTTTCTCCCTGAGTGTACTGGGGTAGCTCAGCCGTGGGTCCCAGAGCCTCCACACCACTGGAGTCATGCTATCCAGGCTGAAGAAGGCTGATAGCCAGAAACCGGTCCTTGGATGCTTGATTCCGGTCTGGGAAAGATATGGCTGCGTAGTTCGGACTTGACTGTTCCCATGGGGCACAGGGTCAGAGCTGATTTGCATAAAGCCATTATCTAACCCAGGGTGGTGTGGAGTGCAAAAAACGATGGATTTAGGCCCAGATCATTGTACTGGGGTGAATGTAAGACATTGATCTACATTCTGTCCATCACATTGTTTTTTGTAATTTTCTCCCTGAGTGTACTGGGGTAGCTCTGCCGTGGGTCCCAGAGCCTCCACACCACTGGAGTCATGCTATCCAGGCTGAAGAAGGCTGATAGCCAGAAACCGGTCCTTGGATGCTTGATTCCGGTCTGGGAAAGATATGGCTGTGTAGTTCGGACTGGACTGTTCCCATGGGGCACAGGGTCAGAGCTGATTTGCATGAAGCCATTATCTAACCCAGGGTGGTGTGGAGTGCAAAGAAAGATGGATTTAGGCCCAGATCATTGTACTGGGGTGAATGTAAGACATTGATCTACATTCTGTCCATCAAATTGTTTTTTGTAATTTTCTCCCTGAGTGTACTGGGGTAGCTCAGCCGTGGGTCCCAGAGCCTCCACACCACTGGAGTCACGCTATCCAGGCTGAAGAAGGCTGATAGCCAGAAACCGGTCCTTGGATGCTTGATTCCGGTCTGGGAAAGATATGGCTGTGTAGTTCGGACTGGACTGTTCCAATGGGGCACAGGGTCAGAGCTGATTTGCATAAAGCCATTATCTAACCCAGGGTGGTGTGGAGTGCAAAAAACAATGGATTTAGTCCCAGATCATTGTACTGGGGTGAATGTAAGACATTGATCTACATTCTGTCCATCAAATTGTTTTTTGTAATTTTCTCCCTGAGTGTACTGGGGTAGCTCAGCCGTGGGTCCCAGAGCCTCCACACCACTGGAGTCATGCTATCCAGGCTGAAGAAGGCTGATAGCCAGAAACCGGTCCTTGGATGCTTGATTCCGGTCTGGGAAAGATATGGCTGTGTAGTTCGGACTGGACTGTTCCCATGGGGCACAGGGTCAGAGCTGATTTGCATAAAGCCATTATCTAACCCAGGGTGGTGTGGAGTGCAAAAAACGATGGATTTAGGCCCAGATCATTGTACTGGGGTGAATGTAAGACATTGATCTACATTCTGTCCATCAAATTGTTTTTTGTAATTTTCTCCCTGAGTGTACTGGGGTAGCTCAGCCGTGGGTCCCAGAGCCTCCACACCACTGGAGTCATGCTATCCAGGCTGAAGAAGGCTGATAGCCAGAAACCGGTCCTTGGATGCTTGATTCCGGTCTCGGAAAGATATGGCTGTGTAGTTCAGACTGGACTGTTCCCATGGGTCACAGGGTCAGAGCTGATTTGCATAAAGACCTTATCTAACCCAGGGTGGTGTGGAGTGCAAAAAACGATGGATTTAGGCCCAGATCATTGTACTGGGGTGAATGTAAGACATTGATCTACATTCTGTCCATCAAATTGTTTTTTGTAATTTTCTCCCTGAGTGTACTGGGGTAGCTCAGCCGTGGGTCCCAGAGCCTCCACACCACTGGAGTCATGCTATCCAGGCTGAAGAAGGCTGATAGCCAGAAACCGGTCCTTGGATGCTTGATTCCGGTCTGGGAAAGATATGGCTGTGTAGTTCGGACTGGACTGTTCCCATGGGGCACAGGGTCAGAGCTGATTTGCATAAAGCCATTATCTAACCCAGGGTGGTGTGGAGTGCAAAAAACGATGGATTTAGTCCCAGATCATTGTACTGGGGTGAATGTAAGACATTGATCTACATTCTGTCCATCAAATTGTTTTTTGTAATTTTCTCCCTGAGTGTACTGGGGTAGCTCAGCCGTGGGTCCCAGAGCCTCCACACCACTGGAGTCATGCTATCCAGGCTGAAGAAGGCTGATAGCCAGAAACCGGTCCTTGGATGCTTGATTCCGGTCTGGGAAAGATATGGCTGTGTAGTTCGGACTGGACTGTTCCCATGGGGCACAGGGTCAGAGCTGATTTGCATAAAGCCATTATCTAACCCAGGGTGGTGTGGAGTGCAAAAAACCATGGATTTAGGCCCAGATCATTGTACTGGGGTGAATGTAAGACATTGATCTACATTCTGTCCATCACATTGTTTTTTGTAATTTTCTCCCTGAGTGTACTGGGGTAGCTCAGCCGTGGGTCCCAGAGCCTCCACACCACTGGAGTCATGCTATCCAGGCTGAAGAAGGCTGATAGCCAGAAACCGGTCCTTGGATGCTTGATTCTGGTCTGGGAAAGATATGGCTGTGTAGTTCGGACTGGACTGTTCCGATGGGGCACAGGGTCAGAGCTGATTTGCATAAAGCCATTATCTAGCCCAGGGTGGTGTGGAGTGCAAAAAACGATGGATTTAGGCCCAGATCATTGTACTGGGGTGAATGTAAGACATTGATCTACATTCTGTCCATCAAATTGTTTTTTGTAATTTTCTCACCGGTTAGAGGCGGCAGACCCAGAATCAGAGGACGGCCCAGGACCAAGGTTTAATTTCCGACGCGGCAGGGTCGTGAACCAGGGTCAGAGGACTCGATAATTCTCGCCTCGGTGCCTACTCTAACCAGGGAACACACATTAGCTTGCCTCATCTCCACAACGGCCCCTCACAAACGCCGGGGATGCCTGGTTTCACCTTGGAGATACCCAGGAGGGAACATCTCACAGGGAAAGCCAGGATGGGTTCCCCAGCGGTCTAGAGCGCCAGGACGCCTCCGGGTAGCAGTGCGCTTTACAAGACACACACATTTACTCACTATGCCTCATGGAGGGACCCAGGAAAAAGAATTCTGCAAAAAATGCTGCAATCCTGAAGGATCAAAAGAAATTTGCGACTGGGCTGCATTTCCGGCGTTTATGCCCCAAACTTGTTTCTGTGGGAAGGGGGGCTATGCGGCCTCCCTTCCTAAACCTCCAGAGACCCCATTCCCCAGGGCCAGCACACAGACTATGTCCCTGGAAGCACACATCCCTGACATATCAGTTTCCTTGTCCACACTGGTAAAATTGGGACAATCTGTATCTCCCCTTGTTACAGGAATCTGTGGATAATGTATTGAATTCCAACTCTTGCCTGTTTTCATTTTTGCCTACTACCATTCATGGATATCCACCAGACCTTGGCTCTATTCAGTTGGTACATACAACTATTTGCATGTCTATAGAGAACACAAGATCCTTGCAGCAATCTCTACAATTGTTAATCTGATTGAGAATGTATGTTGCAGAAATGGCCTTAATGGGCCAGACGTGGGTCCCTTGCTCTCCATGCCACTGGAGTCAAGCTATCCTGGCTGATGAGGGGTGAAACCCCAAAACCAGTCTTAGGATGCTTGTTTCCAGTCCATGGAGGACCTGACCTGGCAGTTCAGGCTGGACTGTTCCTATTGGGTGCAGGGTCAAGACTGATTTTCATTTGGCTGGGTTCAAACTGGAGTGGCATGGTGAGCAAAAAAACGATGGATTTAGGCCTAGATCTCTGTACTGGGGTGAATGTTTGACATTGTTCTGCATTCTGTCCATCAATTGTTGTTTTTGTGTTTTTTTCGTATGCTCTTATGTTCTTTGAAGTTAAAGTTGATTTAGCTCACTTTGTGTGTATGTGGCATAAATATAAAGCAAAATCAAAATAATACAAAATATCAAGAAATCATAACATTATGAACAAGAAGACACATTTGCAAACACTGAGGTACGTTTATCACTTGTTAGCAGATGTGAGGTCATACAGCTAAACATTTAGGATTTTTCACGTGTTCTTGGTGGATTATTATTCTGTTGCAAGTTGTAATGGCTTGTTTGTGCTACTTACCTTTATTCAGGTAAACAATGACAGTTGGGTTTCCCAATACCCCATTCTCTCACTGTAGTCACTATGTATCTAGATGCAGGGCACCCATAACCCCACTACCATTTTTAATATCTATACAACTCCACATGATCACACTGAAAGAACTCTTTCTCTTTCCCAGCAATACCCTGATCAATGTTCCGGATAAAATGGCAGAGGACATATTTTTAGGGCCCAAACATTGGGGCCGATTAGGATTGCAGTGATTCCGCATCCTCTGGGCCGGTGGATGCCACCGCCGGCCCGGAGGATGCGGAATCACCGCTGCGGCACTTCAAAACACCCACCGCCAGATTAGGATGGCGGTGGGATCAGCGGCAGACGGCAGATCCGTCCGCTGCTGATACGCGGGGTGTTGGCCGCAATTTGGTGGCGGTGTCTGCAAGACACCGCCAGCCAAATTACAATGTGCGTATAATCATGCTTTTCCACGGCAGATTAACCGCCGTGGAAAAGCATGTGGAAAATAGCTTCTGGGGGGCCCTTGCGGGCCCCTAGGGTGTCGGGGTGGGGGGTGCACATGGGGGGTACCTATGGTACCCCCCAGCATTTGCATGTACAAGGCGGCAGGCACCGCGCGGTGCCTGCCGTTTTGTGCATGCAAATGGAAAGCATGCATATTTAACCTTGCGGCGGGTGCTGCTTCAAGCAGCACCCGCCGCAATGTTACATATACAGGATGTGACCGCCAGGGTGGCTGCCACATCCTAATTCGCACGGAGGGACCGCCGCTGCCCCTGCGGACGGTCCCTCCACCTCGGGGTGGTGGACGGACGCAGGTCCGTCCGCCATCCTAATGAGGTTCATTATTAGGTAATGGAGGGAAAGTAGTTGCTTAAATAATGGTTCAGAGGCAAGAGCACCTTGAGCTACCCCCTCCTTCCTCAAGTGCACAGTCATCATTAATGCTTCTATCAAGAACGAAGAAGACAACCTGATCAGAAACAAATGCAACAGCTCAAGGGGACTTTTTCAGACATATTATGAGGGGGAGCTCTCCCTAACAGTGCAGTATAAATATTTTAAATATGTTAACCAACTTACAGACGGGAAACAACACTAAACTGACACTGACATTCTAGCTCACTATAATTGATATGTTAGCGATCAGCTACATCTCAAGGAAATACACAAACAGGTTGTTGCAAAAAATCTTAAGGAACAACAAACCAAATGGCACACCCATGAATATGATATGAAACATGCTGCATGCTAAATTCGTACAAAACTCATTATTGAACGCAATCTTATGATTTATAAGGTTTTCAACAATACCACAAAGGGTATTAACAGTAGCAACTAAACACTTTTTCTATTTAATAAATAAATCCCTACTTCCTCATCCCCAGCTGACTTGCACTATATAATTTGCACAAACCATCTCAAATTCCCTATAACTATGTTTTTCATAAGATAGACACACACAAAAAAACTCCCTAAGGTTCACTTTTCAGAAGTTTGCCAGTCCTAAGACCAGACCGGGAAGCTTGGCCTGCCCAACCTAATAACAGGAAGAAATGCCAGAGAATATCTCCTGACTTGGAACAGCAGAATCTTCTTTAGATTCATATCTAGCCTGCATTTATAAACAACATATTAAAGTGTTTTCTTTACCTACTGATCTAGTTAATGTAATACCAAAAAGGATATATCCATAACAATTAGCTCCTTTCTAAGTCATAAAGATTACAAAAGAAAAAAAGTGCCCATTAACCTGGGAGGACAAGGTCGCTCACCAACAGACAGAAGCAGAGCTTAGCCCATTCAGGGAACATAACATCATTGCTACTTAATCCAACTTTAAACAGATTGTCACTTTTCAGTTAGAGAGCAGAGTACCCAACTCAAATACATTTTAGTGCCAGGACAATGTTTCAGCAATACATGTTTGGACAGATGGTTTAGCCATTCTGTTTCTTCCTATTTCAGGACCCTCCTTAGACAGAACAGGCCAGAGATATGTTCCTTGTCCCTGGGTGACAATTTTCCAGCATCTGATAGATCTCATGATAAACTAGCCACCCACTCAAGGAAATGATGCAATGTTATCTTCATGGACTTGCATAGGCATTTTTCATATCCAATTAATCTGCAGGGATTTCCCCTTGCGAACTTTAGATCACATTGTATATTTGTGTGCCAAACACGCAAATACAATCCTGTTATCCACTTAGGAAAACCCAGCCTCCGGGCTAATAACTGGGATAGGACTGGGAAGGACCAACGTTTCAATAATTTCTTCTTTCCTTCAGTATGCTAGGTGCCAGTCCTGACATACCCCCTGGTACCTACCCTTTAGCTTATGGCTAGGATACTCTTGGCAATACACATTTTTTATAAATCGCAAATGAGCCCACACAGCTTCTTGCAAAACTCTAAAAAAGCAGCATTTGCTTTGGTCACTTTTTTTCTTCCTATCAGAGAGCATTGGAGCCCGGTTAAGTTTTGCATCAAAATGATCCCTTGTAAACGAAAGCCTTGACTCTATCTAAGTCAATAAACTGTATTTGTCTAACAGCCTATTTATTTTGGTTCTTGGGACCCTTGAATATTATATTGTTTTTTGGCCAAGAATGGCCACAGAAATAATGTATCTGTCAACCAGAATCTGTGAACTAATTGCTGTCATTCACACACATGAGGAGTAGCCAGGTCCCAGTACCAACGTTTGTTGACTCCTAGTGAACCCATGGTAGCTAATACACTAGAGTCTACGTGTCATCATACACATTTCTTATGGAGACAAACATTATATTCTGAGCTTTACGAAGGGCTCCAAAACACACAATAATAAAATTGCTTCAGTACAATAAATAACAGTTAAAGTTAGACTAAACGCATACATTGTGAACTCTTCTGACAAATTCTTAAAGCAAATTAATGTGGTTAAAAGAAAACATTTTCTTTAGGAAAATGGCAATATGTCTGTTGGTCATATTTGCATTCTGTAAGTCCCAGGGCTCTGACACATTATGCAAGGAGAGAGGGTCCTCGGAGCACATTTAAAACATGAAATCATTTTTTTTAACAAATACTGGAAATGGTTCCATGGTAAGTAGCTCTCCCTGCAGGAGGTACTTCTGGACTCCAGTCGGGTACTGTGAGCCATTCTTGTAGGCACACAGTGCAGCATCTCACTCTCCCCACACCTCCTGTGCAGGAGGTGCTTTAAGAGCCCTGTTTAAGGGACCTCCATACCCCAGGCTCCATGTGTAACACAAATGACAGGCTGGAATAAGTGATCCTTCCCAGTCTCTTGTGCAGGGGTCCTTCCTGTTCCCTGCACCCCGCCAGGTTTGACGTCAATGCCTTGGTCATAGAAGATTTTGAATTGAAAACTGTAAACTACTGATGGCAGACACCTTAGGGCAGAGGGAAAAAACTGCGTCTGGGAATCATTGCAAACCTCTACCAACTTGTGAAGTCAAAAGCCTTGGCCACTCAAGAAAGGAGCTCCAGATTCCATCTCTCCAGGGACACGCTCAGAAGCCCTGCTCACAGACGCAACCACCGTTGATTCTTTGGGTCCTTGATCCCATGCACCCAGGAACTGTCTGCAGCATCCTCAACCACTACTAGCACATCTAGAGCCAATTTACAAACCCGGCATATGCACCTGACAAAGGAGAAGCAATCATTTTCCTAGTCTCATCGCCTGGTCCCCAGGTTTTGAATACAACACCCTATCTCATGGTCTCAGCACATCATGATTTGCAGCAGGAGTCATCTTAACACTCATCTCCCAATCAGCACCCACAGTTCAGGGAATCCATCATCAGTATTCAGTTAACCCAATTACAGCCAACTGTTATATCACCCAGAGCACTGCCATTTAACACCAGCAACCAGGTCTCTGTTATGACTGTGCACCATCTGGTAAGCAGCATCCATGGTTCTTAAACGTGCAGTGAAACACTAGACACTTCTCAAAAAGCTTGAAAGCTGAGTGCCAGATACCATGAAGAACTCATCCTCAGTTCACTGCACCCAGGTGCAACGCTAGGCATCCAGTAACCCTCTTCCCCTTTTCAGCTACATGGCATTCTACACTTTCTGGTGGGCTAAGAAGTACCTATGTTTGATTTTAGGGAATCCTGTAAAGCTCCACTTCGAAGCACACTTAGGCATTACTGCCAAGTGCCCCAATGTCATGTGCAGCACCTTCAGTCAGTGCTGATTTTTTAAACAGCTGTACTTTGCATGTGGGTAACTGAGCCCACGCTTAAAACATTTAAAGATTATACTACACCTGCCAGAAAATGAGTTGCTGTCTAAAAAACTCACAGATTGGCTGAAGGTGTCACAAGAAATCGGGCCATGTAAAGCCTTTGCCTGTGCTGTGCAAGGGAAGTCTCAACTGCTGTTGACCATGTTGCACCTGCAGCATGAGAGGTAACTATACACCTCTGCTTCCTATGATGTACATGATATGTGTGAAAGGAGATTGTATAGATTCCTCGATGACTGCTCTCCTGGGATGTATGTCGTTACTACGCATGCTTTTACAACGCATGCCTTCACCACGCAGGTTTTACAACGCAAGTCGTTACAACGACTTGCGTTAGGGGCGCTGGATAGTGAATAGTTTAATTTACTATTCCAACTCCAGTCCCCGTGGATAGTAGGGAAGGTTTTGGATAGTAAATTAAACTATTCCCTATCCTACAGCGCCCCCCAGCGCAAGTCGTTGTATCGACTTGCGTTGTAAAAGTTGCGTGTTAAAGGTACTGCGTGGAAAAATTTACGTTGTAAACGCTGTTCCCCGCTCTCCTGCCCACATGGCACTCACCTAGAAGTTAGGATGGGTAACATCGGTTGATTCTCCCCTCTTCCTTCTGGAAGGATCACAGTACCACTGATGGCTATAAGGAATCTGTGCACAGCATACAAGAGGCTAATTAAATACATCCAATGGAGGTGGGAGAAATATAGAAACCATTCTTCTCCCTGTGTAGACAAGTCATTTAGGAGGCAGAATAATATCGTGTAAGTGGCTAATTTTATGATTCTTTAAGGATCACTGCCTTGTGGGTACTAAGTAACCCCCATGTCATGTATGATCCCTTCGGAAAGGCCTGGCTTTTTTTCAACAGCACTCAGCCTGATGGGATATTTTCAAATTATACAAAGAAAATAAAAGTATACCTGCATCCTCCAAACAGAATATGCCATTGATTGAAAATAGACTGCCCTATAAGATTACACATGACATCTAGGTCTATCCAGCTGTGTGGGCACATGAGCGACTATCAAAAAAGTTGTAATTATGGATGTGGTTAAGTGGAAAACTATTAAATGTATTTTCTTTTGTAAAAAGTGAAGGAAACAATGATAGCAAACATTAGCTCTTATTCATTCTACTTTATGACATGCCTGTCTAACTGCACTTGAATCTGAGCTCACATTTCATCTCAATTTCTCTTATTCTCCCTCTCCCCTTAGTTTCATAATTTACTATCAGTGAATAGTTTTACAAAATGAGATTATATAAAGGAAAAGAGGAGGAAGGACAACAGTACATGGTAAAATTTCAAGCAATTGCACAATAAATACAGGAATGACATTTTTAACATGAGCAGGCAACAACTTCAAAAGCTTGTTTCCACTCAGGATTGTTTTTAATGATCCACTAAAAAGCCTATAAACTAGACTCAGAAATTAAAGCAGATGCAGTCTCTCAGTCCAGCTGACAACATTAGCAGCATGTGTGATTCTGAAAGTACAAGTGCACAAGGCCTCAAAAACGTGATCTGTTAGGCTACACATGGTCCCTGGGCCATACGAGTATCCTTGCTCTAGCCTTTGCACACAGCCCTGATTGAATTCCACTGGCTGGGCTGCCGTGCATTCCTTCTTGCTGTCAAACCTCACCGTCACTCCAAATGAGGCATGCAGATTTTGTTACAATGCCCCAAACCCATCTTCATCTGCTCCTGAGAATTTCCTAGAGATTCCTGTAAACTGGTCAAATACAGAAGACTGGTCCATAAAAGAGAAATGCACAAAAACCCTTTATCACTGTTACATATTTCTTTTAAAGTTATTTTAGAATGAAGCACTGTTCCCTTCTGCTGCAGCACTCTCAAACGTTGGGCTGAACATCAATGAGGATATAATTAGATCTTGCACAACATGTGGCCTTTCCAGTGGAATCCTCCCTATCTACTTGAGATAGGTAAGTACTTATATGATTCCTGATCAGAGCAATGGTGCCGTAGCTGATAACTTGCCTTTATAAGAGAGACACTGTGGGCTTTGGCTTTAAAAGACTGCATTAGTTCCACTGACCTACACATGCATAGCCGTGACAACCTCTTAACTGTGTGTGTGTGTGTGTGTAGAGGCCAAAATCATTAAACCTGACTGGCATCATCTTGATTAAACTCAGCCGCAATACATGCACAAGAGCTGTAATACTTAACAAACAGAATTAATAGACAGAATTTAGCAGTACTTAGCTTTTGGTGGTGTGGGATGACAAGGGAGTGTATCACAGGGTTTTGTCTCAGCTTTGGCAACTGTATCTCAAGGCTGCGTCTGTGATAAGAGGAATGCTTACTGATGTTATCTGCTGTACTTGGAGGTCTTGCCTTTTAACACATTTATTCTGTCGTCCTTGCTTGAGACTCCAACTGGCTGGTAATTTCCTATGCTAAAGAAGTGTATATATATCTGTGCTTCGGGATTATGTACTGGACATGCTGAAGCGGCTTTTCTTGAGATATCAATCAGTTGAAAAAAACTTCACTCTCAAAGAGCAATCCTGCTATAGAGTTTTATTTAAGATTTGCACAAATCCTACTACATTCTCCCCTGACTGCTATGCTCTGCCAATCTTTGACCCCACCTGCATTTTTCACAGAGGTGAACATTTTGTTGTGAACTTTCCTTGCAGTTTCTTATTTCAGGGCTGCCTCAAACTTCTTCTTTTATGTTTAAAAGTTCCTAAAATGCCAAGAATAGCTCTAGGCCAAAGATTCTGATGAGAAAAAGTGTTTTCCTACTTCCAATCAGATCCAAAGAGAAACATTGATTTCCAGCTCCTGTCTTGTCAGTTCTCTTCCCTGAAGATTCAACTGACTCCGTTCTTTGGCTGTTCCACACTCCTCTTCCATAAAAGTTGATACACAGCAGACAAGCCTATTTTGAAGAGATCATAGATGTTCATCTCCTTGTCCCCAAAAAGACCCCAACATCCCTGACCACAAAGGTAGCTTTTGAAGGTCATAGATGCATTATTTCAGAAATAACATTCACAGCCCTTCCTCAAAGACAGAAATTCTCAAACAATCTCTTAGATGCCTTGTCTGTTCCAGGGTGCCATGTTTTATAAGGTTGACCCTAGTACTAATTGTCTTTAAGTGAATTATCAACATAATTCCTATGTATCCTCCTCTCTACCTTTAGAACAGGGTAACCCAGTTCCGGTGACTTACTGTAAAATTACTTCCACAATGGCCTAATCCCCTACTCAACTTAGTGGCGAAATGGATGGCTGTCATAATTTGTCTTTCTCTTTCACCAAGCTTTGCCTACAGCCATCCTACTTTGTTCCTTCAAGATACAAAATACCACACACCCCTTATTGACATCCAACCAAATCTTCCCCCCTTATGAGTAGACTGCCAGAGAAATGTCTAAGAATGAAAATCCTAGGATAGATATAATTAATTTTGAAGTGTTACCAGAAAAGAAGTCATTTAAATGTTTTCATTGAAAGTCTTTCTTGAAAGCTAAGTAAGATCAATTATTCAGAGAGCAGGATACATAGATTTCCACATTTTGCAGCACTAGCTCAAAAGGTCTGAATTATAGTGCATTTCCGTTTGAATACAGGTGATTCCACAATAAGAGTATTTGCTTAAGAGACCATATACCACTTGAGATAATTATTTAAGAAACAGAGTATATAGCTCTGAGTACTATGCAAGCCATTTTGAAGATGTGCTAGCCTTCCTTCAAAAGCATTTGAAGAGTGTGAAAACAGCTGGAGCGGTATTTTCAAAGCATTTAGTTTCTTTGACTAATTTATCTACAGCTTGAGTGGCTGCATTTAGAGGGCAAATTGAACATGAAGCATACCCATAAACAGACAGTCTTCATAATCAAGTGTTGATAACACTAAGCACAACACTACACCACTAAAAAAAAATCTGTGATAACAATTTTATTCTACTTATAAATCTTAATTGATGGTTCACATTTCTGGCTCAACTGCTAAACTTTGTTTGGAATATGCATTATTCTGTGTGATCTATACCTTCAATAATGACTTATTGCTCAGAAGAAATTAACACATTTCAGAGGATATATAGTTACCTTTTTAGGCTCAGACACATTGTTTATATATATTGTGTAAACGCCACTTTTGTTAAAGCCAGCTTGGTACAAATCTGAGCAGTCTCGGAAAGGCTTTTCTTCTTCTCTTTTTGTATTCTTGACCACAACTGTAGAATAGACCAAATAAAACAAATGTTAATGGGGACAACATTTCTGTTAAAGTAGTTTGCCAAATAATCGATTTCTAAAATATCTTCATGCTAGGCTGCACATTTCAAGTTCTACTCATAGAACACAATTGTACAATAGTTACATTTACAATCTGAAAAGCAGTTGTGTGAACTGAAATCTCTAAATCTCAAATGAATAATTGGTAGAATAAATATATTGCAGGAATTGGCCCATGAGATTGGATATTTTGGTCGCAATGTACACCTTGGCAGAGATGGACAATACTCTCCATCTGCCAAAGTACCATCATCTGTTTTCCAGTCACAAATTCCAAGGTGGGGATACACAAATCAAAAGGCAGTATCACAAATTGGCATTTACTTGGTCTGGATGGCCATCAGGTAACAGTGAGGTCTGTGAGCTCAAGTTGGCAGCAGACTTCTATCCTTTCTGGGTACCATGAAATGCCCAAATATCCCTTGAGGTCCAGTAACGTGGCTGTTCTGCCTACCATCACTGCACCCAAAACCCATTGATACTTACTTTGTAGTTTCCATACAAAATATGGACCAAGAGTAGGCTTTCTAAGTCCTTTGTCGAAAGTGCACCTGTACACCAACTTATCAATTTGAGACAGGAAACCTGGTGGACTGTGGCCCATAAACCACCTGTGCTTTTCATTTGATTGTGAGTTCTGGGCAACAACAGTGCAGTGAGACTCAAAGGAGATTAGTTATAGTGGGCGTCAGATTTCTTTTCACCATGAATAGACACACTCAAGAATATAGAATGGAAATATATGCTAATATTTTATTACAATGAGCACTCAATTCTAAATATTGTGTATCGAATAAAAATAAACACAATAGTGGTAATGAAATTAATCAATAAACATAATGTTAAAGAGAGTGGAAGCATTGCATTGGTGGTTTAGAATGTCCTTGCATGGAAAGATTAGACAGGTCTCTGTTCTCCAACCCCTCACTTCTCGCCTCTAGATAAGCTGTTGCAGCACCAACACGGACTGTATGACTTTCCAATGTGCACTCTTGCCTGCATACCTTAGCAGAACAACAGATGTGTTGTTCTGAATTGGGAAATTCATGGCATCTCCAGAAAGTCACTAATGCCAGGCTGACTTCAAGATGGCAATTGTTCCACCAGTGAGTTCAGTAGGATGACCCAAAATAATAGGTCATCAAAATGAAGATGTCTGCATTGCTGGGCAGGTGCCCGCCATCACTCAACCTTTGTGAGGGTGGACAGAGTGGTAGTGGGAATTATCCCTTGGTGATGGTGTTGCATCCAACCAGGTATAAATCAAGGCCAAAATTACCAAAATGTACACAAAAATTATCTAATGCGAATCAATCTGAGCCACGTTTGACACATAGACTTGTGCCGCAGTTTCTAAATGCTCTTTACACTTTAGTTAGTCAGTGGTGCAAGGCTCTCTGTCTTTTAAGATGTTAATGCTTGGTTGGGTGAATAAACAGTACCTTCCCATGATCTTTAAAATGTGAATGGTCAGGCTTTACAGTGGATATAGTGGCAATATAAATTCATTGAGTCTGATTTACAAACGTTTACACACTTATGTCTAACTTATGTAGAGAAAAGGGAATTTACTGTTTAAAATTAAACATCCTGAAGCACATAAACAGTGGTATTTTGAGATTTCAAAGCAAACCCTCACTAGTGAATATCTGGCTGTATGTTGACCTTTCTTCCTTGGTTAATTTACAGTTAGAGTCACGGGGTCAGACTGGGACAGAAAATACTTCAGGGCTCCAAAATAAAAGTAGCCTTCATTAGGGAAGTTAAAAGCTAAGAAAACGATCCCTTTTACTTTTTTTTCCTAGTCACAAACATTCCAGGAAATATACCAGGAAAGCGGTGCCAGTACAGATTCATAGGTGTACTTCTGCAGTATCTCTCTGAGGTCGTATTTTGTCTGCAAGCAAATCTACATGGAGCAGAATTCTGTGTGTGTGTGTGTAAATACATTTATTTTTATTTTATCCACAGAGAAAAAAAATTGCCCATAGAAAAACGGGGTCAGTCTTTTTTTTTTTAAAAAGAGTTTTATTGCAAGAGGTACAGTTTACACAGCTGGGTATTGCCTACAACCCGGAGGCCGGCAGCGTGCAGTAATCATTTGAGAGATAAAACATTACACGGCCTGTGTGCCGACATCCTGGAGGTTCGGCGGCGATCACGTCTCTAGGCGTATTACTGTAACCAAGTAGACAGTCTTAATAGAGTGAAATCAACTGTTTGGCATTTTCTCGTTTTTTAAACCAATAACAATTATATAACATGAACATATAATTTAAAAAAAGCAGAGTCAAATAGTAGCCACAGTCAGAGCATCACCTAGGAATTGGTGTCATAATACAGACGTATCCCATATTAGCGTAGGAGTCGGCCCATAGGTCTATCACGTGACAAAGCTAGTTCAGCAGTTGGAGAGTCACAAAGTTCACCCCTGTATGCATTCCAATGTCCCCACTTCTTGTCCCATACTCCCGGGCAACCACGCACCTTGTACACTGTCTTTTCTGCGATCATGCATCGGTCCATCTCGGCCACCCAGCCCACAACTAACGGTCGATCCTGGGAGCCCCATTTCATTGCAATGGAGCGTTTAGCCAGCAGAAATCCCAGCGTTGCCCATTGCAGTTCTTGACTATTGAGGTCATTGGCCTCCCAGATATCTAGGATACAGGGCTTAGGCAGTGGTGAAAGTGGCTTACCCAAAGAGGCACTCATTTTCCTGAGAACCCTCTCCCAAAACTGCTGCACCCTCGGGCAATCCCACAATATATGAAAGAAGGTGCCTGGTAAATTGCAGCCTAGGAGGCACAACTGGTCAGGGCGTCATCCAATTTTCGCCAGAGTAAGAGCAGACATGTATGCCCTGTGTAATACCTTTAGCTGAATTAGTCGGAACCTGTGGCAGATAGCCGACTGCCTGGGGGACATGAGGGCCGAGCGCCACTCTTCCTCGTCTAACGGGCCCAGGTCTACTTCCCATTTGGTCTACAATGACTGGAATGAGTTGGGGAGATTATTACAGAGTTTACGATAGGTGTGAGAGATAGCTTTCTCAGGGAGGGGCTCGGATAATAGTCTGTCTTCTAGGGGGGAGATAGGAGGAATGGAGGAGAGGTCAGGGATGGCGGTCTTGATGGCATGCGAGATTTGTAGGTATCGAAAAAATTCTGTGGATGCGAGGGAGTATTTAGTCCGAAGAGTACTAAAGGACAGAATGGCTCCCTTTTGGACAAGGTCCCCTACTTCAGAGATCCCTATCATATCCCATTTGTCGAATCCCTGGGAAAAGCAAAGGGACCGCAACCACAAGCGCGACCACAAGGGGGTAGCTTTAGAGATCGTGTCTGGCCATCCCAAGCTCTTGTTGGCTCTATGCCATAATGCAACCGTGTGAGCCATGGGACCAACGTATCTATGTTTAGCGGGTTTACTGTAGAGGGCCCCCAAGTATCCCTCCCACCCGGTTTGGCATCTGTCCAGAAGGAAGGCCGGATTGAGGGGCGGGTCGTGTTTCTAATGGTTAATAGCTACCAACTGCGATGCCTAATATTAGAGGCGGAGGTTGGGTAAGGCAATGCCTCCATCGTACCAGCCTTGGAAAAGTTTGCACAGGGCAATCCGAGCGGCTCCCCCGTCCCACAATAGGAGGCGGAGTTCACTGTCTAACACACGAAAATAGGAGTCAGGGATCAAGAAAGGACAATTTTGCAGGGCATAGAAAAAGCTCGGAAGAGCCAACATTTTGAAAAGAGCTGCTCTGCCTGGAAGGGGGAGCGGAAGGGAGCGCCAATGGGCAACATCGCTACAGAGTCTGCGCAAGGGGCCTAATAAATTATGATCGTGAAAAACTGTCGAATTAGGCGTATTATAAATACGGAGGTATTGGAAGCCGTCCGGTGCACACGTGATGGAAAACCCTCGGGGCAGTCGGGGAGGGGGGCCATGCAACATATACAGGGTAGATTTAGTCCAATTGATCGCATAGCCCGAGGGGTGCTAGAGGGCGCCAGGCAAGATGGCCGCACTTATGTGAGGCTTCGCCAGATGGGGCTACAATCCTTTTAACATCCTACACATCCTGCCTTCGTAACTTACCAGCGTGGTGGCCGTGCATGAGGGAAACGATGCAGCATTGATTGGCGTTGTTTCTGGCTGTCTGGCCTTCTCCGGAGGCGAATACTGACGATTGGCCTTCTAGCTGAGACCCGACATCGTGGTGCTCGGGAATGATCGCTGCGTCTGAAGCCTGCCTGCCGCGGAGGACTCTTGCGACGCCTGGCATTGCTGTCGGGAGCAGTTCAAGCGGCTGGGAGAGATCGTCGAGGCCAGCGGGGAGGCACTGATCAGCGGCGGAGGCGAGCGATCGTCATCTGGGCCGGTCCCGATCTCTGCTGATGGCGGTGAGTGGGGTAGCGGCCTAGGAAAGCCCGGGGCTGCGAAGGTGGCGCTAGGCCGCACTGGGCCGCTCCGCGCAAACTGCAGCCGGTGGGGGCAGGGTGCGCTCAGGGGCGAAAGCGAGGGACAAGCGGAATAGTGGTGGCTCCGTGGTGCCTGGAAAATTGCTGACACCTGAAGTCCGGGACTGCAGATGGGCTTGACAGTGAACTAGACGCGGGAGCTTGGCGGCCTACGGGAGTGTGGCCTGGGCTTAGTCACCTCACAGTTTGCTGACTGGCAGTGGGGCCCGAGGGGCGCCTGAAGATTTCCCTCCCTGGAAATCGAGGCCGATTATGCCATTGAATAGGAACACTGGTCTGGTCTGTTAACACTGCTGAATTGCCACGTGATTGCACACTGCTACCAGTGATATCTGATACATCGGCCTGGCGGTTCTGTGGCGCCTAGGGCAGTATACATGACTGTATCTTGAAACGGATGGTGGGTTTGAAGGCGGCCTGAGGGGGAGAGATCGGCATCCTAAGGGGCACGGACTGAGCCTCGCTTGACCGCGGCTCCCGGCCCGGTGGTGCTGCCTGTGTGGCTCCTGGAGCTCCATCTCCCTGGGTGTTGGAACTGACTGCGCTCACTGCTTTTGGATCCTGGTCCAAACTGCTGGTATTGCCTAATGCCTGTTAAATTGCGCATGCGGCCGGTGCTGTTGGATGTGACGGACTGCTGGCTGCTTGGGCATGCCTGAGAGAAATCAGCCCAAATTAAGTTTTGACACTAGAAAAACTGCAATGTTGTCCTCACAGGCACCGCCGGACACGGAGTTTGCTGGGGCGTCTGGGGGGACGCCGAATTTAGAGGCCGTGCTCGTGGCTATGCAAAACACATTGCAGTCCATTGAAGGCGCCATGGAAGCAGTGAATCACAGACTTGATCTTATGGCTACACAATTCGAAAGACAGAATGAACGGATGGGAGAGGTAGAGCAGAGGGTGTCTGCCACGGAGGATGGTCTGGCCACAATGACTACCAAGGTTTTCAACATGGAACGTGTTTTGGCGGTTATCCAGGCCAAAAATGAGGAGTTGGAAGGGCGGTCCCGACGCAACAACATCCGCGTCACGGGGCTGCCGGAATCTACAAATGTTGGCCGAATGGAAGACTTCATGGAACGATTGTTGATTGAAATCTTTGGGGCGGATCAGTTATCCCGAGTGTTCATAGTGGAACGGGCACATCGCTCATTAGCGAAACGGCCAGTGCCTGGAGCACCGCCCCGTCCCATCATTGCTTGCATACTTAATTATAAAGACAGGGATGTGATCCTGCGTCTAGCGCGGGAGAAGGGCACCATAGAATATCAGGGCAACAAACTTGAATTTTACCCTGACTTCACGGTGGCAGTGCAAACAGCGAGGAAAGAATTTAATGTGGTAAAGCAACTTCTCGGAAAGAGAAGCCTAACCACCGAAAAGGACCGTCTAGAAGAAGGACCCCTGCACACTTACGACCGCCGGAGCTGGGTGCGGCGGTCACTGGAGCTCCGCCCGCCCCCCCACCCGCGGGAACTTCGCCGCTGCAGGGAGTGCCCCCTCCCCTCACTCACCGGGTCGGAGGGTGAGATTCTTCACTGGTTGCTCCGTTGGATCGGCGAATCCGGACTACTGAAAGCAGTTCCAATACATGCTCGGATCGGCCCGCGGACAAGGGCCGCAAAGGGACGCCCTCTCCACATCCAATTTCTGCAGTACAGCTTCGGTGTGAGGCGGAAGACCTCGCTCTGGGTGGAGGACCCCACTCCGGTCCCGACACTCTCTGCCTGTCCCCAAGATGGCCGAAGGCCTTCAAGCCATAACCTTCAAATTCACAGGTGAGCCCAAATCATTTTGAAATAAGGACCCCCGCTCCACCAGTCTACCGCCGCAACCAGGGATCACTGATGCCATCCCACGGGGGCACCCCCCACGCCCTCCTCGCAAATGCCTGCCACTTATTAGCGGTAAGGGCTCCCTGTCCCTAATATGGCCGCCACACAGGACATCTACCAGCCTAGAAACCGGTCCGGATCTGCCCGTTCTATGCCTATTCGGGACTCACCAGAAACATTTGAGCTGGGCATGTGAACCTGCCCTCCCCCTTTTGCCCTCATGGTCTCTCAGTCTACCTGCACTGCCAAATTCTTGATTTTAGCCCTAGCTGCCTGTCCCTAATATGGCCGGCACTCAGGACATCGACCAGCTGTGAAATCGGACCTGATCTGCCCGTTTCTTGCCTACTCCGGACCCGTCATCAATATTTTGAGAATGGCATGTGAACCTGCCCTGCCCTTTCTTGCCCTTATGGACTTTGAACCTTCCTGCTTGCCGATTTCTTAACCTTAGCCCTGGCGAGCTAGGAACTCACACAGGACAGCCCCCAAGCACAGAATTCGGTCCTGATCTGCCCGTCTAGCCTACTCCTAACTCGTCCTAAATAGCTGAACAGGGCTTCTGAACCTACCCTGCCCTCAGTCTCCCTGTACTACTGATTGCGAGACGTAAGCCTGGAGGAGTAAAGATCACCCCGGTCAGCTAACTGAGACCTCAAGGGCCACAGTCCAACAGCGCCTCAACCAAAATTGCAGCAGTCCACTCACTTCCTCCTATTGCTGGTCTCCCCACGGACTAGCCCTCCTCACATTGATAGACCGGTAACACCGTTCCCCTCAGGCAACAAAGACTCTAATACACGCATGCGGCCTCTCTCGCCAAGAGTCATCTGTCCCCTACAGTAACTCTTCGCCTCATCCGTTTTCCACCGGACTCAGCGCGCCCCGCGGCTTGCTGACCACCGCTTTCCCAGTGCTAACTTCCTCTGACCCTATGCCCATCCTAGATCCTCGGCGATAACCACCTATCTCGCTGTTACCCCCCCACCACCCTCGTGAACCTCGACCACACTTCACATGTCCCTCCCTGATACACCACTCCCCAGCTCATACCACGTTACACCCTCTGCACCGCTCCAATCACCCTTCACCCCTCCGCCCTCCACCCCACTTCCCCAGATGCCTCGCCTCCCCCCGCCCAGCCAGGATGCCCCCGACCGCACAAGTGGACACTCATCTCTGCCCCTCCTCTAACCTCCTATCCCCTCAAGGGCAGAACACCTTTGCTATATCTTTCCCACGAAACATCTCTTTCAAATCTAAAAAACGCATCAAACAGAATATAATTAGGCAACACCCCGAAACGCTAGTAGTTGACACCTACCACTGCACAACCAGAGGTCAGAAGAAAATAGACTTCATTTTCCACACCAACAGACCTGACGTATGGGCCACCATCTTTAATTCATCCCTCCCGTCTCCAAAACCACCTTCACTGATCATAACCGCAAACTAACAATCGCCCCCCTGAATCATCTTTCCCTGACAGGAGACATCTCCATCACCATTTATAGGAATGGCACCATTTTAATTCAGGCAAAAGAGGAGAGCCTAGAGTTCTTCGACTCTCTCTTTCCCACACTTAGGATGGCTACTACCCATTACCCACTCAAAACTGCCCCGGCCCAACGTTTCGGCTCCGCACAAACTTGCATTCTACAGAACTCTCAACCCCAGTGTCCTCCCACTACGATACCTAGTCTCTCCACCACTCAGTTGCTACCTACAGCCCTAGCCCCCCATACTTCACAAACCCCGCCCACCACCCATCACTCCCAACCTCCCACCACTCTGCACCCCTTGCTCCCCCTTAGGACTCCCAACTCTCCCCTCCCCAGCCCCTGTAACTCCCCTTACTCTCAGTCCTACACCCTCATTGAGCCACTCTAGCGTCCTCACCCTTCCCTACCCCTCCACTCAGACAATACCTCGTCCTCACCAGACCCAGCTCCCGACCCCCTCCCCCAGTTGCTCCCAATCCCATCCCCAAAGGACCTCCCACTCTCTAGCCCACAAAGTTCCTCTAACTCCCAGCCTCCCCCCCTAGAGATCCTAAACCATCCCCTAGCTCCGGAAGTACCACCAGCTCTTTGCCTCCGCCCCCATTGATTCCAGACCCCTCAACACCGCCATCGCCCATTCCACCCCCGCCAATCCACACTCCACTTGGTCACACGGTACCCGCTAACGAAGAGAACACGCCCCCCCTTTTAGATAGCAACCCCTCTCACACTTTAACCCCTCCACAATTGATATATAGACCTGACAACTCCATTACTCAACCACCCAACCCGCCATCCCACTCTCCTCTAGCTCTTACTTCCCCCTTCACTGAAGTTATCTCCCTCCCCCGAAGTAACCGTAACTCCCCGTTCTTAACAGCCCTCTCACAACCGAACCCTAATCCTGATCCAGCCTCCTGCCATCCTTTTATCCCCCCCAGGGGAAACTCGCCCATAAGCCCCTCACACCCAGGGCCAAGCTCCACTGATCCTCCCCTCCTCTCCCCCTCACTCGAGCTAACGCACCGCCTCGACCTTGTTGAAGCACAGATCACAACCCTGATCCTCGGACTGAAGGAAACCCTGTCTGCCCTTGGGAATCTTCAGCTACCCCCCTCCCCCTCCGCCCCACTCCACATCCCTCCGCCTTCCCCTAGGAATAACCATCCCCGTACCTACCAGGCTCATTCTCACCCCTGTTCCCTGCCTCATCTCACGAAAGTCCCGACGAAGTCGCGAACAGTCATTCCCAGCAGAAACGTAACCTCCCTCTCCCCTCTAGAAGTGAGCGGACTCGTTGCATCATACCAACTCCCCCCGAACCTACCTACCCTGGCCCCACCCCTGAATTCGACCCTCCCCTCCTCGATCCAAGTCATCACCGGAGTAGGTAGGGACCTACCCACCCATAAAACTGCTAGACCCCCTCTATTTCTGTCCCCCATTCCCAGAGCCAATCCTGACAATTTGAAAGCAAAAGAAGACCCCCCCCTTGAACTGCATGCTTATCAACAGCTGGTCCGCTGTCAAACATGCAACGGAAATAGCTGAATCCATCCTCTCTCACGACCTGGATGTAGCCTTCATAATGGAAACGTGGCTAAACACCCTATCCCACCCCATTTTGGATATGCTGGTACCACCCGGCTTCTCAATTATCCGCAAAGACAGGCCCATACACAAAGGTGGTGGCATAGCGATCATCTACAAAAGCGACCTTTCCGTCTCTGAAGCTCCCTCCTACCTGCACAGTTCCTTCGAATGTCTGTCGGTCAACATCAAATCTCATGGTCATAGCTCTCGTCAGTGCCATCTCCTCTACCATCCCCCAGGCAATTCCAACGAATTTAAAGCTCAGTTGTCGGATCTGATCACCCAATCCTCACTTAATGGCGACGACAATTTAATTATGGGCGACCTCAACCTAAGATGGAATGACCACAATAACCCGCTGATTCAATCTCTCAACACCCTTCTGCAAGACAACGATTTGGTCCAACATTGCTCAGAAGAAACACACTACAGAGGAGCGACCCTGGATGCCATCATTGCGAACAAAAATGCAGTCTCGATTGATCACATCATCCCGGTGGACTGGTCTGACCACCACATCATTCTATTTCATATCATCCAGCCGGCCGTATCCCTCCCTCCCACTCAAGCCCCCACTAAGTGGGTCAGGAACACCTCCAGAGTTCCCCGAGACAAGCTTGAGGAAGGACTCAGCACTCTCCTCTCGAACACGTCGGAGCCCCTCTCTACCTCGGAACTCACCTCGCTCTACCATTCCAACCTAGAGCGCGTCCTAGATCTGCTGGCACCTCTGAAACTAAAAAAACCCAGAAGCGTCCCCTCCAGATCATGGTTCTCTACTGACATTACTGAGGAAAGAAGACACCTTAGATCCTTGGAAAGAACCTGGAGAAACAACCCCTCCGCACTTCATCGGGACCAACTCAAGGCAGCTCGCAAAATTTACTATACTCACATCAAAAGCAAAAAGACCTCCTTCTTCAGTTCTGCTTTAGACAATGCCATAAATTGCCCCAAAGAACTCTTCGACATCATTAGAAACCAAACCTCCATTCCCAAGGCAGCCAACTTAGCGGCCTCCAAAACCCAATGCGACAACTTCGCAAGCTTCTTCAATGAAAAAATTGCCAAAATCGGTCGCTTCTTCAACCCGAGTCCTGCAATCATCCACTTCCCCTCAGTAACCCCATCTTTCCGCTGGTCTTCCTTCCAGCCGGTCGAGGTTGAAATGATAAGCAATCTGATCGACGCAGCGAAACCCTCTTCTCACTCCCTCGATCAACTTCCCTCGAGACTGACCAAAGATCTGAAGCTCACCCTAGCCCCAATCTGGGGCAAGATCATCAATAGCTCCTTAAGCGAGGGCCACATCCCTGACTGCCTTAAACTAGGACAAGTCACACCTCTGCTCAAAAAACCCGGCCTTGATCTCACAGACATGAACAACTTCAGACCGGTCTCGAATCTTCCTTTCCTAGCCAAAATTTTTGAAAGATGTGTGCTCTCACAATTAAACAAACATTTAGAGAATTCTAACGTACTGGATCCACTCCAATCAGGGTTCAGAAAGGGCTGTAGTACGGAAACCACTATCCTAAATGTCCTTGATGATTTGCACATGTCACTCGACTCCAACAAATGTTGCCTTCTCATTCTCCTTGACCTCTCGGCTGCGTTCGACACAGTTGATCACACCCTCCTACTTAATGTCCTTCGAGAAAGAGCGGGCATCGAAAACACAGTCCTAAAATAGTTCTCCTCCTTTCTCAACAACCGCTCTCAAAGAATAAAGATCAACAGCTTCGAGTCAGACCCCCTCCCCCTCAACAGAGGTGTTCCTCAAGGATCAGTACTCTCCCCGCAACTCTTCAACATCTACATGGAACCCCTCACCTCACTCCTAAGAAACTCCAACATCCCCTTCCACCTTTACGCGGACGACACTTAACTCTACTTGGAAACCTCTTCGATCGTTGACATTCACAGACTTAATGCTACACTCATGGAGGTTCAACTCTGGCTCTCAGCCAACCACCTCAAACTGAACTAAGAAAAAACTGAAGTTCTCCTAATCTCGAACAAAGATGAAAACCCACAAATAGTGGAATGGCTCAAAGCCTTAAATGCCCTCAATGTCTCTCTTACTCCAACGGACTCAGCAAAATCCCTAGGAATCACTCTCGACCTCAAACTGGACATGAAGAAGCACATCTCTAAAACCGCCAAAAGCGCGTTCATGAACCTGAAACTTCTCTACAAAATTAAACCCTTCCTCCCCCCCAAAGATCTGAAACATGCCACCCAGGCACTTGTGCTCTCTAGAATTGACTATGGCATTGCTGTACTGACTGGAACAGCCAAGTCACACCTGGGACCCCTCAACTCCACCCTCAACGCAGCCGCAAGAATGATCACAGGAACAAAGAAATTTGACCACATCTCGCCGGCACTGAAAGAACTGAAATGGCTCCCGATTGACCAACGAGCCAACTTCCGCGCAGCCTGCCTAACACATAAAGCCCTGCATACAGGCAAACCAGAATACCTGGCCTCAAAACTCAAAAGGGCTGGTTAATCCAGGAACCTCAGAAGCTCCGAAACACTCCTACTCATCCCGCTGAAATCACAGAAACGCAAGACCTCAAATAAATCCTTTGCGGGGAACGCGCCCAGGATCTGGAACTCCATCCCCCCACATATCAGAACGACCGCCTCCTTCCCACTATTCAAAGCGCTACTCAAAGCCCTCTTCCTTGAACGCTCTGGTGCTTAGCAAGCACCCCATCGCCCAACAGCAGAAATCAGATATCCTTTTGCGGAACTCAGAACTAACTGATTCGCCCCTGAACTCCGTCTCCTATTGCGCTCTAGCTGTTGGTGTACAGTCTCTAGTCTCCTCCTATCATGTCCGATTCTTGTTCTCTATGCTTATTGTCTTTGTTGCATTTCTCTATTTGCTGTGAAGCGCTCTGATACCCCCCGGGTCCAGCTAGCGCTATAAAAAACTTCAATAAATAAAAAAATAAAAAATAATAAATAAAGTTGCATGAGCCTCTGTACTCCTCCAGCACAGTCATCAATCTTGATCATCCATGCTGGGGTGCTGCTACTCTTTAACACTCCACTCTTATAATTGACGATTTAGTCATGAATCACTACTGGTGGTGGGTGGTGGGCCTGTGTGTCTTTGCAAATTCAACGGTAATGCCAGTGCCCTGGCTAAGGATTCATGGCTTATGCACTGATTGATTTAATAACTGTTGGGGTTCGGCGGCTAGACTTCTGGAACTACTTTCTGTAGAAAGGGACGAGCCTGACAAGAAGATATGGCCTAGGGGCTGGCTATTTGTTGGTAATGTTCTTTGATGCACTGTTTTCTGGAGTATTACTAATTGCATGCTGGCATGGCGCAGGACAATAGTTGAAATTTTGCCTCTTCAATAGCGCACTACAGGAACGCTATGATATAGGCCGCAGCGCTGGGGTGGCGGGGGTTGGACGTTCATACAAATAGCTCGGCCCTCTCCTGCTTAGTTTACTAGCGGGAGTTGGGCACCTCTACACCCCCACATATGGGAGTTCCCCACAAACTGTTTGGAGCAGAGTTCAGAGTTGGGAATCTGTGGGGTTGGGGAAGGCTTTGGCACGTTTGGTGTGCTGAAGTGGGTGGGGGGAGGGCAACCGGTTACCAGGGATTTCAGGTCTGGGTATTCTACTTCAATTTAATGGGTGGGAGGTTGGGGGAGGCGGACACTGGGATTAGGATCTATTGGTTGTCATATTACTTTGCTTTTCAGATGACTTCTGCAGATGGTTGTTTGGTTTGCTGACTTGTATTCGGCAGTTGGTGCTGGGCGGCTTGCTCCCTCTCTATGCTTCAGGATTCAGGGAAGGGTGGGTCATATGGCTGAGGGAGGAAAGATAAGTTGGATCACATGGAATGTGAGGGGTCTGAACCGACCACAGAAGACAAGACAGATGTTGGCCTTTCTCAACAGGCATGGGGCACAGGTGGTCTTTCTTCAGGAGACACATCTTAAGGGTAGGGCGGTGGAGGCAGTGGCTAGGCAATGGGCAGGCACTCGATTTGCATCAAACTACTCCTCATATGCTCGTGGGGTTATGATTTTGATTAAGAAAAATGTACAGTTTGTTTCACTGCATGAAGAAATTGACAAAGACGGTAGATATATTATATTGCATGGGAAACTATGTGGTACGCTGATAACGATGGTCAATGTCTATGGACCAAATGTTGATGATCCTGACTTTTATGTCACTCTATGAAACAAGGTATATGCTCTCCCACCCTCAGCGATTGTCTGTGGAGGGGACTTGAATGTGACACTGGATGGTGCGCTAGATAGGAAGGATGATAGACCCTATATGCATAGGAGGGCGGCTGATGCGATACGTGATGGTATGACTGGACTTGGATTGGTGGACGTGTGGCGGCTGGGGCATCCGGGAGTGAGAGAAGGTACTTGCTATACATCAGCGCATGACACGTGGTCGAGGCTGGACTATTGGTTGGTGACACAAGATATTAGCGGGTGGGTCAGGAAGGCGAGCCACTTGCCCCGGACGCTCTCTGATCATGCTCCTGTGCTCATGGAGGTGGGGTTGCCATCGCATGCTCCGGCCCCTTTCTCATGGCGTTTATCCCCAGGTACTTTGACGGATCTGGTGCCGCGTGAAAAACTAAGGACAATAATTGAAGAATTTTTTGACAAAAATGTCCGGTCTGTGGAGTACAGTGCAGGAAGCCTTTAAGGTGACAATACGGGGAGCCTATATAGGTTTACAATCTGGAGTCCTTAAGTCACTGAGGGACTCCATGGACAAACTGGAGGGTGAACTATTGTCTCTAGAACGACAGCAAGAGCTACTACCGGAGGAGTCTCGGTTGGCTGAAATCCGGAAGAAAGTAACTGAATACAACGAGCTCGCAGATCAGGAGGTTAAATTCTTGTCCAAACGCACCAGGGTGTGGTATTACAGTGAGGGGGCGTGCAGGACGTGGACTGGCAGACAGAATTAGAGAACCCTGGGCTAGGCACTGTGGAGTACAGGAGATAGTGGATGGGGACACAACCATGACTAGCGCGACTGGCATCTTGGATTGTTTTGTACAATACTATGAGCAGATGTAGGGACATAGGGAGACGGCAGGTGAGGACGAGTTAGCGCAATATGTGGAAGACATAGCATTGGTCTGGCTATCGAGGGGACAACAAGATTTCTTAATGCATCACATTACTGAGGGGGAGTTTCGGGATCCAATTGCGGCTCTGCCGAATGGCAAGGCGGCCGGCACAGACGGTTTGCCATCTGAATTTTATAAAGAGTATGTGGATCTGCTTTTGCCACACTTGGCGATGGTTCTGGAGGAAGCGCTGGAACAGGGACAGTTTCCGGCAACGATGAGGGAGGCATTGTTGGTTGCACTGCCGAAACCGGGCAAGCCCCTGAATCAATGCGAGTCGTATCGACCTCTGTCACTGATGAATACGGACGTTAAGATTATTGCCAAGGTGCTAGCAACGCGGTTGTGACTGATATTGCCGGTTATGGTTTTGCCGGATCAGTCCGGTTTCATACCCCTCCGCTCCACAACTCACAATTTGAGAGCTCTGTTCGCAGTTCTACATCTTCTCAAGCCAGATCTTGCTGCAGTGGCGGTGCTTTTGGATGCTGCGAAAGCATTCGACTCCGTGGCCTGGCGATACATGATAGCAGTGCTGCATCGCATGGGTGTGCCATATTTCTTTACATCCTTGATCACTCTGCTATACACAAACCCGATAGCGCGAGTGCGGGTTAACGGACATGTGTCAGCACCGTTCCCTATACAGCAGGGGACTAGGCAAGGTTGTCCCCTTTCGCCCTTACTATTCGCTGTCGTATTGGAGCCCCTGGCATGTATTCTGCGACAAAGATATGCAAACACAGCGTTACGATTCCCTCTCGGGTCCCTGGCGGTGTCCATGTACGCCGATGATATGGTTCTGTACATAAGAGAACCTGCTTAGAATTTGGAAAAAAGTACTTCGGGAATTCATTAGGTTTGGGCATTTTTCTGGATTGTCCATCAACTGGGATAAATCCATATTGTTACCCCTCACGGATGCCACGCTGCCTTTCCCATTGGAATTTCCGTTGGAGTGGGTGATGGAGCCAGTGCGTTATCTGGGGATTTGGGTGCACAGGGATTGCAAAGAAACAATTCGGGCCAACTACGGAGTGGCTATTTCGAAATTGGAAGATCAGGTCGCGCGTTGGGTTCGGCTGCCACTCTCGTTTGCTGATAGGGTCTCCCTAATCAAAATGGTGATTCTTCCTACTATTTTGTTAATGTGCCAATCGCCCTGACATCCCATTTTTTTGCGCAACTGCAATCATTAATAATTACTTTGGCATGGGCCGGGAAGAAGCCGCGAGTGAGATGGGATGTATTAACAAAACCTTATGAGTTGGGAGGTTTCGCTGTACCGGACATGAGACTGTACTATCTTTGTGCACAGGCTCATTTTGCTACTTACTGGCTATCAGCTCCACCATACACGCCGCATGTGGCACTTCAGGCAAGCGCAGTACTTCCGCTGCCACTCAAGGCGATGATAGTGAATCCTCACTCAATATTTGAAAAGGGTGAAGTGGATACGGTACACAGTACGTACAGCGCTTGGCGGGAGTTAGGCAAACGATCAAATAGATTGCCACTGTATGCCCCAGGTATGCCATTGCTATATGATGCTGAGATCTCGGTATCGAGCGAATTGGGAGCTTTACAGTTGCTACAGGGTGCAGGGATTACCACTATAAGAGATGTGTTTCCAATTGCCAGTTTCCTTCCGTTGCAGACCTTGTTGGAACAGACGACTAATTCCACTATGGCTACGTTCATTTATGTTAGGCTCCGCGCTGCGATACGAGCCTTGTATCCTTCCTTCCCAGACGAACCACCGGTGCTGGGTGCCTTACAACTGCTATATACAACGACGAACCAAGTAAAATTGATCTCACGATTATACCGAGCTTCACAGGAGGATGAGGGAGGAGGCGGTGTGATAGCCAAAGCTAAGTGGGATGCATGTTTGCCGGACCCGCTGACTGATGATGAATGGTCGGAGTGCTGTTCAATGACCGGTGGATTTGCGGCTAATGGAAATTTACGTCTCATTCACTATAAATTCCTACCACAGTGGTATTATACGCCTGCACAGTTGGCGAGGTATGGTCTCCGAGACACGTCCAATTGTGTACGTTGTGGTGCAGAGGATGCTGACTTTATTCATTTGGCATGGGGGTGTGACCGAGTGTATGCGTTTTGGGTGGCTGTGACTGCAGCGCTCTCCGAAATGACATCGATCGAAATTGCTACTGACCCGCGTCTGTGCTTGCTGGGCATAGCCTCTGGAGTGCCTGCCGGGGTGAGACGATTAGTAGTGCTAGCGCTGCAGATTGCTAAGCGCAGAGTGGCTGTTTTATGGGGGGGGAAACGAGCGCCGGATGTCAAAATATGGTTGCAAGACATGGCATATTGTCGGGATCAATTGACCTGTTACTATGAAGAACTGCCTGTTGCCTCCAGACCACGAGATGTATGGGGCCCATACACAGAATACATGTTGTCGAAGCTTGCTGATGAAGGGAGTCCCTAGTTAGCATTAAATGTGTAGATGTTCGCGACTGAGATGTGGATATAGTGTGGATGTTCTTGCCTTCCTATATGAATACCTATTGAAGGCATATAAGGGTGGCCCCTTGCCCTGCCATCCATCAGTCAGTGGCACGGTTTTTCTTACTGAGACAGTCTTCTGCGATACGCATGGCCTAATCAGACATCAATCAAAGATGCGTTGCAATACATATTCCGTATACCTCACTTACCATGTGCTTTTCTGTATTACTCATTGATGCCATGATCTGAACCCTGGGGTGTTTGGGTGGGGGGATGTTGAAGTATTAAATTGTTGTTGTGGTATATCTAAAAATAAGACTGCTTATTGTTATATCTTGAGTTTCCCTAACACTTATAATCTGCATAAGAATTGTTACAAGACTCAGGTTCCTCACTTTAACATGCTGAACACATTGCCTTTGGTCTTCACTATTGTGATTTTTTTACAACGATTGAGGTGTGTACACGAAATAATTTGCGGCTGGCCCTCATTTTGGGTTGTAGGCCAACAGCTGTGTTCTTGTAATATGTGCAATAAAGGTCTTAAAAAAAATAATGGATCGAATAGCCCGAATATTTCCCAAAATTAGTGAGAACATGGAATAAACTGTTAATAGAAGATCGGGGGAAGATACATAAATCAGGAAGTCGTCCGCGTAGAGGGAGATATTGTTCATCACATCATCTGTCCATTGAAGACCTCTGATAGAGACATCGGTGCGGACCCAATGAGCAAGGGGCTCAAGGGAAAGGGCGAAGAGTAATGGTGAAAGGGGGCAGCCCTGTCTGGTACCTCTGTGGAGTCGAAATCGGCGAGATGTGTGGTCGTTGACTCTAACCTGGGCGAAGAGGTCTGTATATAGGAGCCGCACCCAGCTGATAAATTGGGGTACAAAGACAAAGCGGGCCAGAACCTCGAAGAGGTACGGCCATTCAATCGAGTCAAACGCCATCGTAGCGTCAAGGGATAATATGGCTGCATCTTGTTGGATAATGGATTGTCGGCTCATGACATTGTTGACCCTTCATAGGTTCAGTGCCGTATTGCGACCCGGAAGGAAACCGGATTGATCATCGTGTATGAGGGAGGGAAGCACGAGTAGAAGACGGTTAGCCAGCAACTTAGCCAGGACCTTCGCCTCCGCACTGATCAGGGAGATTGGCCGATAAGAGCCACAGTCAGTGGGTGGTTTAGCCGGCTTGAGTATAACCGCAATGGAGGCTAGTCGCTGGGCAAATGGGAGTATACCGTTGTTGCGGCTTCGTATGAACATATTTCGCAGATGAGGGATAATTTCTCTGGCCATGCCTTTCAGGAATTCGACAGGGACCCCATCTGGGCCCATAGCCTTGCCAGAGTTAACGGCTAATAGTGCCGTAGTGAGTTCCTCCACCGTGATCTCGGCGTCAAGGGTCGCCCGCTCAACGTCAGATATGACAGGAAGACGCATCTCCGCCAGGAGTTGTCTAGATTCTTCAGGCGTATAGCAGGAACCAGCGGAGTATGCGCACTCCAAGTGATCGGCGAAGGCTTCTGCAATATCTTGTGGGTCTACCACAGTTATTCCGTCTGGTCTGAGGATAGAGGACACCCATCTGGAGCTTTGGTCTCGTCGCTCCAACCACACAAGCATTTTACCCGCAGTATCTCCGAACTTGTAAACACAGTGGCGTGTATGAAGCAGGCGGGCCTGTACTTTTTCCTGAGCCAGCGCTTTGTAAGTCAATTGCTGGATTCGGAGGCGGGCAGCAGTGTCGTCAGTGGGGGCAGTGTTATGTGCCGTTTCAAGGTGGAGAAGGTCAGATTCTGCCCGGAGGATTTGTTCGTTATGTTTACGTAGATAGCCGGTTTTTAGTGTTAGCGCCTTGCCCTTCACAACCGCCAAATATGCCTCCCAAAGTGTCACCGCCGAGTCAACTGATCCGACGTTTTCAGTGAAATAAAATTCAGAGCGTTCAAGGAGACAGTCTTTAATATCAGGGATCTGCATGAGCCAAGGGTTGATACCAATAGGACCTCGGGTGTATGGGTGATGATAGGTCAAATCCACAATGAGAGGTGAGTGATCGGAGATGCCCCGTGGAAGACCCTGCGGTCGGACGCAGAATCCAAGATCAGTGATAGGACAAAATAAATAATCAATGCGGGACATACATTTGAATAGTGTGTAAAATACGACGTAGCCTCGACAAGTGCAAAGCGGCCCAGAGGGTCAGCCCATGTCGTGGAGTAAGTAAGGGCAAGGCTCCTCTTAATCAGGATCCCAACACCGCGGGAGCCAGAAGTGAAGCCCGCATGGACCAGTAACGTATAACCACCCCGTTGAAGAGCTCTACAAGTGTTATCCACCAGGTGTGTTTCCTGCAACTGGACGATATCAGGGGAGTGGCTTCGAAGGTATTGGAGAACCACACCTCTCTTAACTTTGTGCCCTAGTCCATTTACATTCCAGGACAGAATTGTGAGGGTTCTAGAGTGAGAATGCATCATAATTACGGACTAAATGGACCATCTGGCAGGAGAGATGAAGGTGGGGCTGGTGGAGTCGCCAGGGCGACAAAGCAGGGCAGTGCGCCGGAATACAAAGCCAGCGAAGCATTAGGGGACCAGGCAATTTCTGGAGTGAAAAGCCAATCAGCACGTAGCCCACAGAGGGCCGAGGGTCAAGACCAATGTGACCATAGAGGATCCGCAGAAAAACAATAAAAACAATGCAAACAATAATACAATAACATTGAAACAAACCCAACCCATCCCACCACCAGTTCCCACCCCCCACCCAGCTTCCCTGCCCGCGGACTTTAAACTATCCACACCCCAACTAGGCAGAGTGCCTGTCGCCCTCCCAACCATGTCGGGGGTATACGGTGAGCCGATGCCATCACCCGCCTGACATAAGCAATGAAATGATTAATTTCCATGAATTATGCAAAATATGAACGGTTCCCAGGGCACTATTCACATGGTAGAAAAGAGTACCTGTTAGGCAGTCAGCATGGCCCGGCGTGTGGCTGGAGGAGGTAGTTCCGTAAATGAGGAGTGATCAAGGCTCTGAGTTCCAGCAATCCAAGCCGGTCTGCAAACAAGCCCCATAGAACAAAGACCAGGTTCGTGAAACAGCGAGCAGGTCATCGTGGTCTTCACAGGCGTCATGTTGTTTCGGAGATTTTCCAACTCTGTGCCAACCCTCCATCCAGTCCCACACTTCATCCGGTGAGAAGAAGAACCGCGCCTTTCCGTCTATTTCCACGCGCAGTTTCGCTGGGAAGAGCATGGAGTATTTGATGTGTTTATCTCGCAGGGCTTTTTTAACCTCCAGAAAGCTACGTCGCCTGGCCTGAACCTTCATGGTGAAGTCCGGGAAGAGCGTGATGCGAGCATTGTCTAGGAGGAGAGACGGGCTCGTCCGGGCAGCTTGGAGTATGGCATCACGGTCTCGGAAGTTGAAGACCATGGCGATAATAGGCCGGGGGGGGGGCTCCCAGTTTAGGTTCCCCCCCCCCGGGACTCTATGCGCCCGTTCAATGGAGAAATAGCCCGAGAGTTGCTTCGGCTGGAGATGTTGCATGATGAGGGTTTCCACAAACAGGTCTGCGGCCGGCGCCTCCATTAGTTCCGGTACACCTAAAATGCGAATATTGTTCCGTCGCGCCCTCCCTTCATAGTCGTCCAGAAGGTCGCTCATCTGCTTCTGTTGTTGCTGGAGTTGGGCTACTTGCTGCTGGAGGGTAGAAGTGTCGTCCATAAGGGCCGCAGTTTTAACTTCAACATCTTTGACTTTGGAGTCCATTTTGCGCAGATCCGCCCTCAGCAGTTTCACCTCAATGTTGACCGAGTCTATCCGAGTCTCCAGGGAGGACCTGACTCCAGCAATCGCTTGCATGACGTCTTCTAGGGTCGGAGTCTTCTCTCCCGGCGAAGGGGGAGTATGATTTGGAGTCTCAGGAGAGGTCGCATCTTTATTGCCGCCCTTCGCGCCCCAGGAGTTCTTGTTAAGCTGCCTCTGGTTGGTAGGTCTAGTCCCTTTATTTGACGCCATTAGGAACAGTAATGGTGAGGTGGCAGAGGGCGGGAAACCCCAGTTGGTGACAAGTGGCGCAGATGAAAGCAGTCTCTAGTGTCCGAGCAGGGAGCCCACGCCCGTCGGAGGCGAAGTGGTGAGGGGGCCTCCAGCAATCGGGGGTAGTATCACCTGGGGATTGAGCGTCGACCAGCACTCCAGAGGCCACAAAGGTACTCAGTGGCACCACAGGCAGCAGTCGGGCAGAAGCAGGGGGCAGGACACACCACGTTGTGCAGGGTGGTACGTTAGGAGTTGGAGACCGCCCCAGCAGGCAAGGGCAGATATATTGCAGCGGAAGGGCAGCACGCGGCGTTCACAGTCTCCCAGGAAATCAGGATCGCAAGCAGGGGCCAAGATGAGGTGGGCTCCCCCAGCAGGTCGCACCGCTTCCGGTGTGCACGTTCGGGGCTGTAGTTGTGTAGCGTGTAGTGCAAGCGAAGTAAGTCCTCAAGCTGTGCTCCGATCCCCAGCGGATCGTCAATGGCGCCGACGGCCGCGCTGATGCAGAGGTCCGGTGTCTCTCACCTCCTAAAGCACGGTGCAGTAAGCCCACTGTCCGAGTGGGTACGGAGCGTTCACCATGCAGGCAAATGTAGGGGCAGCCCTCACGGAGGCGAGAGGCCGCAGCACCGCAAGCAATCCGCAGAGCAAGTGGGGCAAGAGATGGAGCTCCGAGGTAGCAGGCCCTGAAGCCGGGGCCTCAATTAGGCAGCCCCCCGGCAGTCAGGTGGCCGACGGCAGGTCCCTCCGGGCGGTGAAAGCAAGGTCTATTGGTGACGGGCCGTACCTCAGGAGGCCAGGGGAGGTCCCCGCTCAGCTCCGGTGTGAAGCTTCAGGGCCAGCTCCGCCTCTGTAGGCCCGGATCACCCGCAGCAGATCGGACAGCAGAGGAGCCGGAGCTCCGATGCGGGCGCCAGCCTGTCTGCGACGGGGCACACACTCAGAAGGGCTTCTCAGTCGGTTCGGCAGTAGGAGCCGGATCGGCTCTGGTCTCAAAGCAGGCACTGGGATATACCCTGGGGTCCCCTTGAATTTGAGGGGTGTCCCGGTCAGAAAAGCGGATCAATGCGGCGGATATGCAGGCGAAGGTCGGGAGCCGCTCTATTCAGCGACCATTCCCATCGGCTGCTAGCCACGCCCCCCAACGGGGTCAGTCTTGAACGTTTATAGACATGTTGTTCACTAGCTTTGCAACGTATGGAATACTATATGTATTTGAGCTTTCTGCTGGCAATGTGTGTGTTCAAATCAGGGAAATCAAAAGTAAAAACCTGCACTCCAGGCCATAGAACAGGCCCACAAATAGCCACAAAATTGCCCACACACTGACCTGTCAAAGCAGCTCATTGAGGTACCAATATGGAATATAACAGCTCCTAGGTGTACTTCTGAGAAATTCATGCAGTATCTCCCGTGAGGTCTTATTCTGTCTGTGAGAAATTCTACATGAAGCAGTGTGGAAATAAATGTTTTACTTTTTACCCACATGGAAACATTCTTGCTCACAGAAAAAGCCCCTACAAACACCTCAATAAATAAGGGGGTGATCTATCGCCTTCACAGTCTAGAAGGGAAGTCACTCCTACAACTGTCCAGCTGTTGGCCAGATTGAATGTACAATGTACAATCATTTCTAGGGTTACACAAGTTGGATTGGGTTATGAGAATGCTCCAAACCTGCAAAGCAAACAACGCTTTTTTGTTCGGTGCGACATGACTGCAGATTTCTCCATAATCGTGGAGGAGAAATTTGCAGTAGTAAACCCATTTACACTAACCAGGAATCCTTGATTTCCAGTCACACACAATCATGTACTTTTGACCTTAAACTTACTTTTTTGGTGGAAAATACCTTTGCGAATAGGTCCCTACATTTTTTTGGTAGATATATTGCTGTGTAGTTTTGAGTAAATGTGCATCAATTTTGTATTGAACCAACAAGAGTAACAAAAAATGGAGAGATTTTTAAAATGCTTTTAAGTAACGTGCTAAATATTTTGGTGCATTGCTCGACAAAACAAATATACATCCCTCAGTACTAATCAATGAAATTGAAATGCTGTCCTGAAAGCCTTGTGCCTGGCAATACTAAATACATGTAGATATTTCTAGTTGTTCTTTCCTAGACACTCAATGAAGTAATATTTTGACTTAGCACCAAATAGTGGAAGAATCACTATGTTGTACTGTTCATGTAAGAAAGATAGAAATTCCAGAAGAACATTAAATTATGTTGACGTAAATCACAAAATTTCATGACTTTTATGTCACGCTTATTACGCAAAAGTCCAGACGTTATATCACATTGCGTAGATATGCTACAGTTTTGGGCAAAATTATAGAGTTGGAACAACGAGAACGCAAGTGGCTGTTGCTTGCAGTAATCGTATTCTTTGTGCTATTTCTTTACTGTATAATACATCCTTGCATCGAAAATTGATAGGAGGGCGAATTTCCAGCTAAAATATAGCACTAAATGAGAGATGGACATTTTTGTAATTGCACATAATTATCATAATTTCCCTGAAATTTCACATAACTACACTAAACTCGCATACACTAAACATCAAAACCAGGAATACGGTGAAAGTATGAAAGTATAAAGATTATTTATATTGCTTTACTTTATACAATTGAAGGAATCAAATGGTACAATTGAAATCTCCCGCACTGACTGTCTAGTAGACTGCACATGAGGTTTATCATTTTCTTTTCCCCACAACATCAAAATTCCCTTAAGCCTCATTCACACAAGAACATATCCATGGAAATGCATGATGCACATCTACCTTCCTGTCAGTTTCCTGAGTGTGGATAGAGCAGACATCTGTGTGTTGAGTCTACCTGTGTGCGCTTGCAGTGTTCTGTCTGGGATTTCTGCCCTAGGATGGAACTTTGGATCTGTTATTTATTTAACTGTTTATTTATAAATATGTTATTTATTAAAACAATATTATATATTTTTCAGAAAATTGCAAAACAAAAATTAAAATTAATTTAAAACTGAAATATTCTAATTATTTTGTTTTTTTGTATTTTAATATATTTATATAATTTTCTACTTTAATTTGTTTTTCAATTTTTTTGGGGGAGTTGCACACCCAAAATGTACCTACCGCAGCGGGTCCGCGTATTCTACCTGACATTGTGGAAAAGCCGTCAAGGATCCGCGTATCGTGAGCGAAGAGTGCGTGTTTTTTTAGTTACATCATATACGTACAATGTTACATGGTGTGCCCGACCGGTCCACAACTCCTGCTCCCGTGCATTCGCGACACATGCGTAATACGGTATGCGACGCTTGCATGGTGGTGGGCCCCACGTGACATCATATACGTGCTGGGGTGCGCTGGGTGCGCGACTCTCCTGAAATTTTTGATGTTCTAAAATAATATGTACATGTATTCAATATACATATTAGGGCAAAAGATTATCTAAGGTATTCATAAAAATAATATATTTCTACTTGTAATAAACTTATAGGTTTACTCCAGGACCCTCCAAACTGCTAAGAAGGACTGGGAAGAAAAGTTCTGGGCGGACCTACTGGCCGCCAGTAAAAGCAAGGACGCAAGAGGGTTTTGGAATTTGGTGGGTTCCCGCAACAGACCCGACGACACTCTGAGGACATGTAACATCCCTCCCCAGAATTGGTTGAAACACTTTGGGTCCCTATATGCTCCTGTAGAAGGCCCCTTAAATGACCCAGCCCCCGTTTCCGTCTCGTTAGGGGACGTTACTTTCGATCTGTTTACAGCTAGGGAGGTAGAGGAGGTTATTAAGTGGGTGGCACCACGGAAAGCAGCAGGCCCGGATGGGCTTCCTGGTGATCTTCTGCGTGCATATCCATCTGACTGGGGCATAGTAATCGCTGCCCTTCTAAACGACATCTTGAAGGTGGCCCTGTACCAGATTCATTGAGAGGGGCGGTGGTTGTCCTCATCTATAAAAAGGGTTGTAGAAATAGCCCAGGGAACTATAGGCCAATTAGCCTGATCGATTCCATGCAAAAGGTGGCAGGAAAGGTAATTTTGGGAAGGATTCTCAACTGGGTGGAAGAGAATAGAGTGCTATCTGACTTCCAGGCTGGTTTCCGTTCAGGAACGGGGACCATTGAGCAGGTTTTCAGGTTAGCACTCTTAAACTGGAAGGTCGTGGAACTAGGCAAGGGCAGTCTTTATTTGGCCTTTATTGACCTGAAGACTGCCTTTGACCTGGTCCCTAGGGAGGAACTCTGGAGGGTGCTACAGGGATTGAGGCTGCCCCCTTACATTCTATCCCTACTCATTAAACTCCACACCAGTAATTATGCCCAGGTCCGCTGGGGGGAAAATGGGGAAACAACGGACAGGATACCGGTCTGTAGGGGTGTAAGACAATGTTGCGCGCTAGCTCCCACACTCTTTTCGTTGTACGTCAACGGTGTGGTTGAGCATCTCCAGCAAGAACCAGTGGACGCACCCTGTCTGGGGGGAGTACGGATCCCTACTCTGCTGTTCGCAGATGATACTCTGCTCATTTCAAAAACTCCCCGGGGGCTACAGAAATTATTGACCCGCTTCCAGGACTTTTGTGTATCCAGAGGACTGGCAATCAACGTGGACAAAACTAAATATCTGATTTTGCACCCCCCAAGGAAATTAGGAAGTCCGCCTGTTTTGAACACCGTCCCCTTGGAGAATATCTCCGAATTTCACTACCTAGGGCTTCGCATAACTGACAATATGAATTGGTCCTCCCATATTGATAAGATGGTTCTGAACCACAAAAATGTAGGGGGTGCTCTGCTTAGGGAATTTCGAGCATCACCCAAGCAAGTTGTGAGTCCTGCAATTGAGATCTATAAGGCCAGAGGCGTAACATCAGCATTGTATGGGGCAGAGTTGTGGGGCCACTGCATCCTGGAGTCCCTACCCAGGGCTGAGAATAAATTTTTGAAGGATCTCCTAGCCCTCCCCTTGAGCACCCCGACAGTCCCGGTGCTCCTGGACGTGGGCTGCAAGAACATCAAAGACCAGGCTTGCCTTCGACCACTGCTTCTTTGGTCCCGCATATGGAGGGTCCCGGAGTTAAAGTCCTATGCCGACGGCCTGGCAGAGGTAATGAGCATGGGAGGCTGGGCCAAGATTAAGTGGCTGAGGGACACCAAAAATCTTTTGGGGGAGTTGGGCCTGGGAACTGTTGGACTACAAAATCTGCTCCACCAAAGGCTGACCTCAAAAAACTTTATTGGGACTGGGTCTCTGGCAAACTCATCTGGAACCAAAACCATTGTAATCTGACTGCATCATTTTTGGAAATAAAGGACGTGGCTGTCTACGAACCCTTCCTGGACTTAATCACCTTGCCAGCTGATAGGGCCCTGTACTCTAAACTCAGGGTAGGCACCCTTCCGATCTGGGCCTTTGTGTCAAAATGGAATGGTGCTCACCTATCGCCCTTCTGTGCCCATTGTCCATCTAGGCCAGAAATGGTAGCACACATCTTTTTTGAGTGCCCGGACTACATTAAACCTAGGAGGTATTGGCTTAAACCTATTTTTAAATGCCTGGGGAGACATAGGCATTTGGTTGCACTACGTATTTTATTGACTGATACCGCTCCTCTAATCGTTTGTGGTGTTTCCAAATTTTTAAAACATTCATGGTTGATTCGCTGCAAGAGACTGTCAATTTCAATTTAATTCACTTTTTAGCTAATTTATCTCGGGACATTTCCCATTTTTTACTTGTCTTAGTATTTATATGTTGACGTACATATTACTGCTTTAAAATGTGGTTTATGTGTATGTATGCTTTCAAGATATCTTGTATATCGAATAAAAGCTTTCAACCAACAATAAACTTATATTATTTTAAAATATATTTTTGCAAAGTAGCGTTGGGTGTGCGCTTTGTGAGCCCACCGTGTGCGGATCCATTGTGACCTAAAAAAAAAGATTTGATTGGTTCACATTTCCCACTGAAACTATTGAAGGACCCAACACATTTTAATTATTCTGTTTGGAGAAGTTGATGAGAGACATCATCCAAACCCAGTGGTGGTACTAGTCAGCAACCAATTCAGCATCACCAGCTCCTCAATGTGACACGGTCCAGATTCAGACGCAACCAATGTACAGAAACAGCTCTCAGCACTACCACAGACAACATCTGCATGGTCCTTGACAGAGGAGACATGGTAGCCATCATTCTCCTGGACCTCTCCAGAGCACTTGACACAATCTCACACCCCATCCTTATCAGGCGGTTGCATGAGATTTGCATTCAAGGGCCATCATCATCTGCACTCATGATATCAAGATCCTCTCTTATGCAGCAGACATACAATGTATACTCTCCCTCTCGGCCAAGACCCCCAACACAAGAAACAAGTTTACCACCGGCATGACTAAAGTTGCTAACTGGAATAAACCAACTGTCTCAAGTCCAAAAACAGCAAGGCAGAAGTGATCTTCCATAAGAACACCTCACCATGGGACTCCAAATTGTGGCTGGCCCACTCAGCCTCACACCCACACCCAGAACCCACCCCAGGAACCTCAGAATAATCATCAACAGCAAACATGACACAGCCACACAAGACAAAACCATCACTGCTAAAATCTTCAAATGGCTTCTTAGCAACACTAGAAAACCTGTCACTGGCATCCTAGTCACCAGCAAGTTGGATTATGGGAACACCCTCTATGCCAGGATTACCAAGAAACTAACTGGCAGACTACAAACAATCCAGAACTCGGCAGCCAAACTCATCCTCAACCTCCCACACATGACTCACATCACTTCCCAGGGCACTACACTGTCTCCCTATACACAAACATGCTCAATTTAAAGTCCTCTCATACATTCATGCACTGCTCAACTCGGGCCCCACCTACCTGAACAGTTACATCCCCTTTCACCATCAACCCAGACATTTATACTCCACATAACTCCTTCTCACACATCCCATGCATACATAGAACCATATCAGGAGATGAGTGTTCTCTTACAACCCTCCTAATGCATGTAATGACCTCCCACTCCACATCAGAGCCTCCTCCTCTCTCCTGAAATTCCACAAGAAGTTGAAGACCTGGATTTTCAATTAGCCAACCTGCCCATAAGCAAGCCTAGGCTCACACGCGTGCTCAGCACTAGGATACCCTCACACAGGTGATAGTGTGCTTTAAAAATACACAGAACATAACAGGTTTGTCTTTTTACAAGGTAAAGTATGTTAGTTTCTGCCTCTGTTTCACCTATGGTAGAGTAGATGAGTAGATGTTGTCAAATGGCAAAGTGTTACAGGAAATTGTTGTAATGGATGCATATGACATTTATGGGGTCAGGTCTCAAATGTACCCATGGTACTTCACATGAGGATTGTGACATTCAGATCTTTCTTCATCTCCACAGGATCACCGACAAAATATCTAGGGCAAAAATATTGTGTGGACAGAATGTCATGGCAAGAATATTGAGGATCAAAATATCAAGAAGGTCAGTGCAAACAGGTAAGTATATACAAACTCCAACGTTCACGTATCTTGAAGATATATTTATCATCAAGGTACATATATTAGGGATGGGTGGAACTTGCACAGTTTTACTCCATGGAATTCCACAGAATTACATAAAAGCTCAACGAGATTAAGTGGAGATCTGCCCACCCCTAGTCAACACAGACTTTCTGCACAAGAACTCGGACTCACCCAGTCCGAGGAGCAGTAGCTGGAAGCTGATTGCAGTGCAGATAGGCTTTCAAATACGGCCTCTGGAGATGAATGTGCTTACTCTCTGTGGCCGACATGGTGGGCCATGAGCTATGGGCCAAAACGCTGGACTGTCGACTGGGATGAGCGTGGCCTCCTCATCCGCTGTGTTATCTTGTAAGGGAATGGGCAGGAATGACATTGACTCACTGGTGGGGGTAATTCCTTTATTTCCAATTGTGCTGCTTGTCGTCCGCTGTCAAGTGTTTCTTCCCCGGTACCCACATATGCCACTTACCCCTCCTATTGCCTCTCTCAGCCCTCCTTCCTCCCCTTGCCTCGGACAGGTCATACCTTCTCCCCAGGTCCTGGTGCCTGACACCACAGACAGCTTCTTGACTCCCGAACCCGTGAATACTTGTCTACAAAATCACAAAACCCATAGGATCGTGATTGTTGAGATGGGCTGTGGTTCTGTCAGTGCACTAAATGACCTGAACATTGTGTAATATGTTTCACATGTGGAGAAGAAGAGTGCTAAAAGCACAGAGGCAGTACAATAAGAAAAATATGGGCTATGGTCATACTGTTTCAATAAAGATCTAGAAACAAAAAATAATATATTCAGTACAGGGAACGCAAACCATACCTCAATGTTTTACGTGTATAAAAAATAACGCTGCTGTCAGAGTCTCATGATTTCTGAAGTACAGTGGCTGAGATGTATTTCTCTGAGCCGATTTTCAGTTTAGGAGTGGACTGCAATGTCTACACCCTAGTGAAAAGAATTCACATGACCTATGGTGAGTGGCACATTCCTGACTTTGATCTGGGGACCCATGTATTGATATTCATCTGAAATGACTCAAGCAAACCAGCTTACATAATACATTAAACCCTATATTGTGATGCAGAATTATCCAACTCCAGTATAGTGTGAGTGTAACGTCCCAACTCTGATGACTCTGCAAAAAGTCTTTGCATTCTGTTTGGTAACGATCTGTTCTCTAATCTTCAGGTCAACAGGACAGTATCATCCTGTTTTTGGGTGATTAAGACTCTTAAGAAGGAGTTTTCATTTATTCCTTTTACGGCGCGTAAATAAGTGGCTGTAGCACTGATTATGTCCAGGATGGATTATTGCAACGAGCTCTACCTGGACATTATTAGGACAGCTATTAGGACAGCTATTGACATGTTGCAGCTTGTCCAGAATGCTGCAGCAAGACTCTTTTTGGACCTTCCGAAATATCATTAAGTCTCTGCTGCTGTTTGGAGATTGCCTGGCTCCCTGCAGCTAAACGAATTGCCTTCAATGCCTTATGCATTATCTATAAAACACGTCACAATTTAGGCCCTGAGGGAGTTAAGCATCTCCTTCAACAGTAGGTTCCTTCGAGACAGTTGTGTTCTGCTGGAAAAAAATACATTGGTTATTCCTAGGTTTCGGAGAGCAAGATGGGGAGGGAGAGCCTTTGCTGTGGCTGCATCTCTGCTTTGGAATATCTCCCTCAAACCATCTCTTGCCTAGAAGCTCATTTTCCTTTTCGCATGACCTTGAAGAGTTGGATTTTTGCCTATTAATGTCACTTTAGCTCAGGGATGATGCTCTTGTCTTCCATCAGGCTAACCACATTAGAGCCTTGACGCCTTCAGGCATTTGTTTGTGCTTTACAAATTGCCAAATCAATCAATGAATTAACTGCCAAACCAGCCACGGCCCGTGGAGGGAGTTTCAGTGGGGCTTGGGGGGTGCTGAAAACTGGTGTATGGATAATTGAAGGTAAGTAAACAATTTAATTAATAAAACGAATTTCGTAGCGCGCCCTGCATCGCAATATGCAGAGCTGTATAAGACAAATGGCACACACCTACCAGGTGTATGGGTACAGTCTGACCCCATCTCTCACTGGGCAATACACATATCTGAGGCTGGTAACTCCTGCCACCCAAAAATGTCCGGGCCGGCCAGTAACTTTCTTACACATGTTCACAAAGCTTCCTGCTAACATTTAATGCAAGCATGTACATGTATGCACACATGCAGCTCACATCACGATCTGTGTCTGGACTAACATTTCCTAGCTTCCACTGTTCCAGAAACTAAACTCCATGTTGTATTCCAATAACCAAATGCACAGAGATGACACAGTGTGCAAGTAAAAGAATTGAGTTGTGCCAAATCCTCTAACTGCAGAGAACACGATGTGCACCTGAGCAGCAGCAGCTCCTTTATTAGGGCGTTGGGGCGTTGCCCCTCTATATTTGCCCCCCCCCCCCACTGTCCTCGAATTTAATATGAATAAACATAGAGTTCTCCGGTTGTCGGCATTGTGTTTATATTTTGTTGAATCTGCCACGAGCTGGTTGCATGGAGATGAGTGGGCGGGGCTTAAAAATGCAACAAGCTCACCTCCTGGGCGTCACAGACACTTACACTTAAAAGTCCACATGTCAGGTTGGGCGACTGCCTTTCTGCGACCAGCTTGACATGTGCACTCGAAACCCATTGCACTCTGTGTATAGAAAGAAGAGGGGGCGTGGGCAGCCGCAGCTCCCTGCACTCAGAATGAGCGCAGAGTTCACCTGCCCGATCCGATCCTGGCGCTGCTCTCCAGCGCCAGCAGCGCCAGGATTGGCCAGGACTTGCAAACTAATGGCAGCTGCACGTCATCTTTTCTCCTTCCAGTTTCTTTCTAACTACACATCGTCCATGGCAATGCAGGAAAAAGGTAGTTGGGCTGGGGTAGAGACAGGCTGTGGGCATGAAGGAAGGGCCAGTAGGCAAACCGAGAGGGCATGCTTCAGACAATTGCGTCCGTTGAGCTCCAGCGTCACCTGCATCATCGGCTGCTTGAAGGAGAGGTTCAGGAACAAGAGAAGGCCTAGAGGAGCGCGATACTTGGTGGGCTCTGGAAGGGCCTGGGAGCAGTGACCCGGGACATCACGTGAGTGATGGGGGGGCAAGCGACCTGGGAATCTGTAGTGCAGGGGGGCATACGTTAATGTAAAGCATAGTGAGTTTCTCAAATTGCTGTGTCGATCGCGTTTTGTGTTGGGCTTCTACTTTCTTCGTAAAAAAGGGGAAAAAACGTTGGTGTTCGCACATCAAAAAGTATGCAGGGGGAAAAATGGGGTCCGCACTTAGTCAGTGTACTAAGTATGTACTCCACTTTTGACTCCAGCAGCCTCACATGTTGTTTAAAATGTTAGGGCCAGCACTCTAATACTGGCACTGGAACTGATATGACATTTATTCACGCTCCTTTCCAGTGCTGTGTACACAGAAAGGACCTGCAGCACCTGCAGAGTAGGAGGCAGGAAGAGCAGATGTTGTTAATATGTGTGTGAAAGAAAATGTGCAATTTAAATGCCTTTGAGTGTCATCTGTCAAGAGCGCAGCCTTGGGTGTAAAGGGATTTTATTTTAGATCATGTGAGGGTGCCTCAGGCCAGGGACATGTAATGTGACAGAATTACACTGTCAGATTTTTAACATCTGAACTGTACATTTTGATAGCCTGTTAAGTGGTGCAGAGTGGGCATTTTGTTCTTGTTGCACTCTGTTGAAAGGGACACATAAGTGGAAAAAATGTTACTATTTTTTGGGAACTACATCTTCTCTGTCCTTTTAAATGAGCTCCTTGTGTTGAAATATAACCCTTGTTAGCATTTTAACAACAACCGTGGCCGGAGAAGAACGAGTCAGTATCATTGCATTAAATGGATGCCCGTTTTGTTTTTATTGGCAAAGCTTTTATAAATGAGATTCCTAGCTCCAACATTCCCCATGTTTATGATTAATTAAAGGAAATCCTACTTTTCACTGCAGTGTAAGGATGTATGAAACAACAAACATATTGATTTGATGAATTTAAAAAATGAAGAAGTTACTCCACTAAGGTTGACAGTTCACTTTTCAGTTCATACTACTTGGGTATTTGGGTACTAGTGCTAATAAGTTGAAACCTTCTTTATGACAGTGCGGGTCGCTCCCTGTGCTTGGTGGCCACAGGTCACTCATCACAACCTTTCACGCCTTCACCATTTTCAAATGTCACCAGCCGCCACTGTACCTGAGCAAATCGCCATGGCACTCTGTGCCACTTTGTAATGCTTGCAGAGGTGATCAATGTGTAATCTGACAGGCATCTTCTTATCTGTTCATATCAAACAAGTCAAACAATAATGTGCACTCCTACTAGAATTTCAGAGATTGCCTTTAACCAGCCGCGGCCGGCAGCGGAAGTAAATGCAGGGCGGTGACGTGGGGAGGTGGTGGGGCAGGGTGGGGGGTAGTAATGTATGGATTACGGAGTTTTACAGGTAAGTAAACGTTTAAATAAATAAAATGAATTTCGTTGAGTACACTGCATCCCAAAATGCGATGCAGTGCGCGCAACGAAATTCGTTTTATTTATTTAAATGTTTACTTACCTGTAAAACTCCGTAATCCGTACATTATTACCCCTCACCCTGCCCCTCCCCTCCCCACGTCACCGCCCTGCATTTACTCCCACTGCCGGCCGCGGATGCCTTTAACCACAGGTGTGTTGTACAAACTCAGGCCACTTTCCATAACTTCAGTGAAAGTTATCAAGACTGCAAGGTTCGCACTGATACTAGAGCAACATGTTAAACATCACGGGGGTCCAGTGGATAACCCATTCTGTGGAAGAGAATATAAAGGCAGGAAACACAAATGTGAACCTTCCAGTTTACAAAGAACTAGTGCTGAATGATTAATTCTGCGAACGGCAGAATGTATAGTAGTTCAGTGTTACAAGAGTAATGTGGAATTGCTAAATTCCTCTAATTCTGTGGCCGAAATTAAAATTTCCACCTAGCCCCTAACATATGGGTGGGGTTAAGTATAGTAAAGATTTGCATACCTATAGAAACCTACCTTCACAATATTCTTGTTCTCGATATTCTTGACACAATATTTCCCACACACAATATTTTGAACTTTATATTATGTTCAAACACCATCTTCACATCCATAACCCTTTCGCTCTCTGTTTCGGAAGCCTCGTTACAGAACCTACAAATTAGAGAGTTGTGGACTGCACCAGTTACTTTTGACACATTCAAAAAATTGTTGGCTAACAGCATAAGGGCCTTACCTATACTGAAGATAAACTACAGATGTCAAAGCGTGCACATACATGGAGGTTTATCAATAGTTATCATGCGTAATGTAATCCAACCTTTTACGGAAAATCCTTTTCAAAATGAATTCAAAGAAAATGTGTGCATACCGGTTTTGAGTGCCTACCTTAAATTTTATACCAATAGGGTCTAAATTGAAGTTGAACCTTAATTTGTTACTTTCTGTAACACATCTGAGGAGTCTATTGTCCATATTGCATGAATTTGCCCAGTACTGCTACCTGAAAGGAGAGCTCTTTTAAAATTCTCTTTTCATTTAATGGGTATTCGTTCATGCAAACAATACTCACAAAGAAATGATTATGTTTAGTAATTCTGGATAGTATACTGTACAAATAGGAGATATAGGGGCATATGAACAAGGGGATTGCGCAATCAGATGTCACTTTTTTTCACGTTCCAGCTGTGCATGCTCTGCACCATTTTTGAAAAGTGGGTTAAGCCACATTTTGTGAATTAACACCGCTTTGTAAATATGGTACCCTGTCATTCAGTTATCTGCTTGAACGGGGCGTGCAATGGGAGTTGCTGTGAGTGTTCCCCTACAACAGCCATTGCTTTTTGATACTGCCCTTGATTTATTAGGCCGAGTTAATTTGAGGCAGCACCAAAAATGAACACCATGCAGTGCAGGCGTTAGAATGGCACCTATTGGGGAAGAGTAGCCTTGGATTACCACGTCAATAGTAAAGTAAATAACTCTCCTGTAGGTTTATTTCAATTTGGTGATAAATGGATTTATTTGGTTACCTATTTTCTTGAACACCACAGCATTCAAACTTTTTTTAAATTAGATTTATATACTAGGTGCTCCTACAAAGTGGCTCTGTACTGAAAGTGAATAAAGTGATTAGAAGTGAGCTTGAGTTATATACAAAATATATACATGTGACTGATTGTGACAGTATGTTGTTACAAATGGCGCTCATAGAATGAGAGTCAAAAGACAATCGAGATCTAAAAACAGTCCACTTAAGGTTTTTATTGACGTTTCGATCCCTTAGTAAAATGATTTAGAATGATGGTCATCCTTAAAACAGAATAAGAAAGGAAGACACCAGGCAAGAGGGCCAGAGAATCACACAATTGTATATGTAGCACACACACTCTCAGGGAAAACTCTCAGTGAACTGCTTTAAAAGTAGCCAGGGACTGTGACAATAATTCTTAATCTGCTTGGCTGTCGCTCATGTCCCATCTGGTAGCAAAAAACTAAATTACAGGTTCTTAAGCAGTCTCAGGGAAAATTCTCAGTGAACTGCATCAAAGTAGCTAGGGACTGTGAGAATAATTCATTATCCGCTCCAATATTGCTTGTTTATGTGCAGGAAGGGACATCTTCCAGATCAGGAAGGAGGCAAGCTGCCCTCTTGTGCTAGGCTAGTAGAGGTAAGACTCCTGCAATGGCAACTAATATTAATGCCATAGATGCAGTCTCATCCCCGATAACTAGTGCAAGCCCAAAGACCTCAGACTCACAATTGATCACAGAGGTATCTTTCGATCCAACTGGGGGCATGGCCACCTCATATAGTAGGCGTAGCCACCTCACATAGTTGGTTAAGTTGACGAAAACAGGAAATGATAAAAGGTGGTGAATAGAGGGAATGTGGTCCCCAGGAACAGTTGCCACTCAGATCAACTACACTTTTATTTGTAGGTGCCTTGATGCATCCCTCCTCCCGTCATTGGTGAAAGGAATAGAGGACTTGTAGACATTCTTTGTTTTCTCCGGACTTCTTGGGCTGGCTGGGTGCTTCCAAGCAGGGAAGTCAGCCAGCAGGACAAGCCAGCAGAGATTTAGCCAAGAGGAAGTGGGCAGCATTGAAATCTGAACTATGCAATCACTCACATCTACAAGCTACTCACTCATCATGCCAAATCGAATTCTGTCAGCTCCGCTAAAGATCCGGCATATATTTCATATGGCCAGGCAGTTGTCAGCAGCCCATTGCCAGTAACAGTCAGATGGTGCTTTTGTGCTGATCCAAAATACAGAGAACTAAGCTGGGAGAATAGAATACCTAATGAAAGAGAGTCTGAGGAGGTCGTCTCTCAGGACTTCACTGCAGGGGCCTTGGGCTAGATGGAGATGCCCAGGTACACTTCCATGGAGGCTGCCCTGCTGCACAGCGATGCTGAGCCCCACCACACAGGCCATAACACATCTAAAGGAGGAGAAAGAAGCAATGGGGCTGGGGTTGTCCTTTAGGGAATGCATTTATTAACCATCATGCGGCGGTCATTATTAAACAAAGGAAAATATCCTTGAACACAGATATCTGTGCTTAAATAACACCAACGCAGGCAACATTGAATCATGGGATACGTATTTTATTTTATTGGTTTCGTTGGTCCGTTTTTTAGGCAAATTTGGTAATATCCGGCTTTGCCTATTCCCAGGGCCCTGCACTTATTATGCTCAGGGTTATGCTCTGTTATCAATTCCAAAATGTCGGCTAACATGAAAACTCAAACTTTCCATCACATAAGCAAGTATCAAATGAGCAACATATATATGATGACATATGCACACAAACATCAGCATTCGTTCTCATGAAAATATACATTGATTTTGAAATAAAGCTTTTTTATTTAAGGAAACAACATATGAAAAGAGAAAATGTCAAAACCAGTCAGTAAAGCTAGAGCACTCTACAAGAGGTTTATTCTTGGAATATTTGCAAGCAAGGTATACATTTACCTACTAGCAAATATAAAGAGGCTGTTCTGATACCCGACTTCTGTTACGGAGTAAACAAGTAAGTCACTAAATAGAGATCCTTATACTAACAAGTAGACCAACTACAATTAGTCTTTGATTAAAGGTTGGCTTCACAATCCCAGTTTACCACCGAGGTTATGATACTTCATCTGAAGACGGTAATCAGTATTTTCAAACTAAACAGCAAAAAAGAAGAATTTAGAACTGACAGTGTTGATGGCAGAAGTTGACCTTTGCTACGAAGCACTTGCTAATGTGCTGCATCATTTGAGAGAAGCATGCTACTAATATATTTAACACAGCACGATATTCGGGTTCCAACCTCTTAAGACAACAACATGTTTAGTTACGATCTCTCGTAAAGCAGGTGTTCTGCTGACAGCTGCGCATCACATCAGATACTGTGTTAACAGAAACCTCTCTCTCAGGCTTGATGAAGCAGCCACATATGGATGGAAGGACACAGGGACCCTTCTGCCTGGCATCTCAGGCCTCATTTATCAGGACACAGCATGCCCAATGAAGGCTCGTTCATTAAACCCAAACTCTTTTCACCGATTCCAAGCCTGAAAGGGAGGGCATGGAGGGAGGTGAGCTCTGGCACCCTGTAGAGATGGTGATTGCGATATTGTGCGCTGAATGCAGTGTATACATAAAAGATAGTTTAAAAGAAATATTAACACAACCGTGTGTTTTTCTTTCCACAAAAACATAAAACTGATCTAATATACTCCCCAAATTCATGTTAAGTTTTGCATTCAATTCCATATGGCCGAGATACCCGCCACCCCCTCTCAACACAATCCCCAAAAGGAGGGAAACCGGAAACAGTTCTTGAAGTTTTTGGAAGTGGGATGGAGTGACCATCCCGGCCGTATTTATTAAAACAAAATTAAAACATTAAACGTTTCATGTTATGTACAATTTCATGACCATATTGCGATGTTTGGCTAACCTTAACAGATTCTCTAATACAGAGGTTCTCCTAGCCGAACTAGCATCCTACAAAACATTTCTTGACATATTGAAATTGTACAACCTAACGTTTAAGGGCCAACGGCAAGGTCATAACCGGTGTCAAGATCCCTAACCAGACTTACCCCTCCCCTTGGGCTGGGCGACAGCACGGAGGCGTACCTCAAGTGCAACTATTACCAATTTCCCTTGACTTGACGGGGGCACCTAAAGACTCGACGCCAGTTAAAGGTCGTTCGAATACTCGTGTGAGGTATCTAGAAGGTACCGTAGACCTTATCCCAACCCCACACAACTTACCGCATCTGCCGTCGCAGATGTCACTGGCCCCGGGAAATTCCCCAGGAGGGGGCTGTAACCCCTCCTACAAAGGAAGGGGCCTTGACCGCCTTTCCTTTACTTCCGGCGACCCATCCTTAGAAGGGACCGCCTCCCCATTGAGGGGCCAATGGCCACCTCTCCCGAGCGCTCCCATCCGTGTTGGGTGACGCCCACTCATAGGGATCTACTAATTAGTGCTCACCGATCATGACCTTACCGCCTACCAAAATAAATACGACAGTGCAAATTAACCTACGAATACATTGGCCACTATGACCGAAAGAGCATGCATTAAAAATTCAACACTAAACTGAATATCTTTAATGGCAAACATACTCAAAACGACCGTTCTTTATTAACTCATCAACATGGCACTACGACCTGTATACGAAAACCGAAGCAAAATTAATCAACTTTATTATACACAACTGGCTGTCTTCAGGGGCTGGTGGGTGGGTCAAAATTGGCTCTTCGTTCTGTCCCGAGCTCACGTGCAGCGAGGAGGTGCAGCTTCAGAGCACAAGAACAAGAGGATGTCTTCTGGTCTTGCGTCCCTTTTTATCCGTCTTCAGGGCGGGCGTATACCCGCCCCCGCCTGCCCCGAGGGCGTGGCTGGCTGCGTCGGTGTCTAGGCCAGCCCACTCTAGGGCGGGAACGAGCGCGCCCCAACTACGCCGCTTCGGGCATACCAGCTGAGACGCGCCTCCCGCCCAAAAATGGCTTCCCGGGGGGATCGAGGCACTCGGCCATACGTTCGGGGGGACCGAGTTGGTCGCCCCTTTCCATATGGCCGAGATACCCGCCACCCCCTCTCAACACAATCCCCAAAAGGAGGGAAACCGGAAACAGTTCTTGAAGTTTTTGGAAGTGGGATGGAGTGACCATCCCGGCCGTATTTATTAAAACAAAATTAAAACATTAAACGTTTCATGTTATGTACAATTTCATGACCATATTGCGATGTTTGGCTAACCTTAACAGATTCTCTAATACAGAGGTTCTCCTAGCCGAACTAGCATCCTACAAAACATTTCTTGACATATTGAAATTGTACAACCTAACGTTTAAGGGCCAACGGCAAGGTCATAACCGGTGTCAAGATCCCTAACCAGACTTACCCCTCCCCTTGGGCTGGGCGACAGCACGGAGGCGTACCTCAAGTGCAACTATTACCAATTTCCCTTGACTTGACGGGGGCACCTAAAGACTCGACGCCAGTTAAAGGTCGTTCGAATACTCGTGTGAGGTATCTAGAAGGTACCGTAGACCTTATCCCAACCCCACACAACTTACCGCATCTGCCGTCGCAGATGTCACTGGCCCCGGGAAATTCCCCAGGAGGGGGCTGTAACCCCTCCTACAAAGGAAGGGGCCTTGACCGCCTTTCCTTTACTTCCGGCGACCCATCCTTAGAAGGGACCGCCTCCCCATTGAGGGGCCAATGGCCACCTCTCCCGAGCGCTCCCATCCGTGTTGGGTGACGCCCACTCATAGGGATCTACTAATTAGTGCTCACCGATCATGACCTTACCGCCACAGGCCCGGATAGTTGACCGGCTATCCGGGCCCCCCACAAAACTCCTAGCTAAAGGTCATGTTCCAACGTTTTTAACCATGCTAAGAAGTCTCCTATGAGTAACTCATTTCCCACCCGAGACAAATGCACACCATCCCCTAGATACATACTGTCATCATTAATACAACCGTGCGAGATAGAATGCAATGTCCTGGAACGAAACAACCTACTCACTTTGTTATTAAGTTTTCTAACAGAATGGTTCAAAGCAGGGATCGAAACAGCCCCCCGCCACATTTTTCGTGGGATCATATGAGACCACGCAATTATGCACCCCGGAACTTTCCTCGCCAACCAACTTACAGTGGAAAGCATTGCCTCCAGGAGAAGTCGTCTACCGGTGGTGACCAAATCATTGCCCCCTAAATGTACTATGACTATAGACGGCGGTGACCTCGTCCGCCCTAACAAACCCTCAAAGAATGCCTGAAACTGGTCAATACAGAGACCGCCCCTTCCGTAGAAGGACATTCTGTACCCGTATTCCCCAGCTACGTGAATCATGTCACCTGCTTCGAATACGTCAGCGGCACGCCTCACGTATGAGTGGCCCACGACCCACACCTCCTTTCTCACAGCCGGTGATGTCTGACCGCTGGCCTGGTGTTGGGTCGACTGCATAGTCCGCCCCGCCTCGAAGGCTTGCGTAACTGAAAACCAAACAAAAGACAAGAAGCGTGAGTACATTATTACAGCTTCACAACATGTGCAACCGCACATACCTCTTATAACAATTGGAGGACCAACGCCCCACTCGTTTTACTTGTTCCACATTAAGACCCCTGGCTGTAGCTTCAGTGGCAGCCCCTATCCGAAAGGAATGGGTCCCAAACTCACCCGGGTCCAAGCCCGCTGCGGTAATTGACATCGCGAGCACCCGCTGAAACTGAAACTTCGTCAGTGGGGTGGCGTCCGCGTGTCTCAACAATGTCCCCCCCCATGATGCCACCCTTCGTGCTAGGTAATCTTCTAAACACTTCACCGGACACATGGAAGACCCTGAAATCCTGCGAATGACTATGCAGTCTCCCACCCCACCTTGATCGGTTTTTTAACTTGACAAAGGATACAGTCATCGTCTCACCCCTGATCTGAACGTGTTCCCGGCACAAACCCCCCACCACATCCCGCTTGTTCCTTGCTACCAGCTCACTTATCCTCATTGCCCCGTGAAATGCAAGCGTAAAAGCAGCTCGGAACAAACAGGCCTCGAACTGAGATGAGCATGTGGCGGGGAGTGTGGCCAGCAACTGGGACAACCTATCCAGACCTATCGGGCGCCTCTCATCTACTTTGCGACCCTCAAGGCGTTGCCACCCACGCAGCGCTTTCTGTACCACAAAAGACGCTGTCGGGTCCTGGATATTATGCGCCCTGGCAACAAAGGAAATGGCAGCACGATGCCTCTGGGCTGTAGCCACCGACTTCCCAGCCTTACGCAAGGACATCAGAAAGTGCACTACCCAATCCTCATGCCCCCAAAGCCCCCCTCTCTCAGTCCCCAAAAAGGCTAAATAAGCCCGAAACGCCCCTTCGTATGCCTTCCTCGTCCTTGGTGCTAGACTCTCTCCCACGAGGTAACGAAGTTCGGGGCACCGAGAGACCAGAGAGCTTCGGGAAAGGGTGCTGGCTCTGGGTCCGCTGAGGGAAGGAAACCCAAGAAAGCCTGCATTTGAAAACGAGACAGTGCATCAGCAGCCTGATTCATCACCCCTGGGACATGTTTTGCTCTGAATACCACATTCAGTTGCATACACAGTAAGACAATTTCTTTAAGCAGCCTTAAAATCATTTTACAACGTGCTGCCTGACTATTGATGCATTCTACAACGGTCATATTGTCAGACCAAAATATGACAGAGTGATTTTTGAATCCATCGGGCCAGGTTCTGAGGGCCACCAAAATGGGAAACAGTTCAAGGAAAGCAATATTACTCGTCAGCCCCTCTTCATGCCACCATGTTGGCCACCTTTGTGCCGACCATTTTGTGCCGAAGATGGCGCCGAAACCCATGCTTCCCGCTGAATCCGTCCATAGACCCAGCTCTTCAGAGGACAAGGCCGGTTTGTTCCAGACGACTCGACCATTGAAATCCGCCAAAAATGCTAACCAAATACGCATGTCTTGGCGGACCTCGGCCGATAATCTCATGCGATGATGACCCTCTTTTAGGCCGACCATCGCCTGGGCAATTGAACGGGAGAAGGGGCGGGCCATCGGGATCACCCTTAGGGCAAAATTCAACTTCCCCACCAATTGCTGCAATTGATGCAGCGTAACTTTAGATGCAATAATACACATTTGCAGGGCTGCCCTGAATTTCGACACTTTGGCAGCTGGTAAACGAAAACAACCCTCACTAGAGTCCAACTCGATCCCGAGAAACTCGAGGCAAGTCGTGGGACCCACAGTTTTACCTGGTGCCAGTGGCACGCCAAATTGATTCATTAAAACACAAAATTCAGTCAAGGCCCGAGCACATTCATCATCCCCAGCGGCCCCAAGGAACAGAAAGTCATCGAGGTAATGCATCACATTTCGAAAACCCGTTTTCTTCGTGTAAACCCATTGTAGAAAACTACTGAATTTCTCGAAATATGCACAAGATATAGAGCACCCCATCGGCATACACCTATCCATGTAATACGAATCTTGGAACATGAATCCCAAAAGACGTTGGTCTTCCGGGTATACCGGGAGCAAACGGAAAGCTGACTCGATATCTGATTTCGCCATCAGCGTCCCGGGCCCCAGGCGATTCAAAATGGCTACGGCCTCATCGAATGATGCGTACCGCACCGAACATATCTCTGGATCAATTGCGTCGTTTACAGAAAGGCCATGAGGCGCTGATAAATTGTGAATCAATCGAAACTCACCTGGGTCCTTCTTGGGGACCACCCCTAAAGGTGAACAAACAAAATTCTGTACCGGGGGAACACTAAACGGGCCGGCAACCCGACCTCGGGTAATCTCTTTCCGGATCTTATCCTGCACTACAGTCGTATGCTGCAAGACGGAAAGTTGGTTTTTGCACGTCCCGACACCCTGAAAGTTCCCCACCGGGATGCGGAAACCATATGAAAAACCGTTTCGTAGCACCCCAGCAGAAGTACGATCTGGGTATTCGCTGAGCCAGGGAATCATCGCCAGGGTATCAATCGGGGTTGGTAAAGGCGCCCCTCGGACTATATTAGACCTGTTTGGCGCCCCCTCTACCCCCATTTTCACCCGATTTGGCTCTGCACGAGGACTCAGGATGGGGTGCCCCACAACCACTACATTCGTGTTTGAATTTACAAGATCCCGGGGGCCTAGTACATTTACTTCTGTTGAAATTGAAACAGAAACCCCTCTTCCCTGTGTTGCCGGCGGGTCTCGGGTAATCGTCTGTACCCGTACCCGACCGAAAGGGCGTCCCCCCATTTTGGCGGGAGGACTCACCAACAGTACTCCCCACCAACGGCACTTTCAACATCCCCGACTCTTTCATTTTATTCCATGTCAAAGAATCGTAACAGTCCCAGGTTAAACTTTTGTTATGCTCCATCGCTTTCCTGAAAAGGTTGTCATAACAGAACCATTGGTTACCTTGGTGCGATGTCGAGTACCCCATAATTCGTGACTGATATACTGGAAATTCAGGGAGCAATTCAGGCCTACGTTCCCCCAAAATTGACGTAAAAATTCCCCAGGCATTACCCCAGTTGCCAATATTCTCATTCACTTTAAAGGCGGCCATTTTTGTGCGCCAAACACTTGGATGCATCAGATCCTTTTGGCCCTTAACAGTTTCAACCTCATAATGATCAACGAGCAAGGAGAAAATGTTTACGTATTCCCCCGCCCAAATCTTTTCCTTTATTGCCAAAGGAACATGTTGCCCCAACTTTTCTCTACGAGAGGGTGTTGACTCATCCCTTGCGATCGGCAATGGCCGCTTACCTGCACCGGACGCTGCCTCCGCCACTCGTGGCTTGTCTATCACCGCATCCGACGCGGGCCCCTTGGCTGTATCACGTTTCTCGCGCAACTGTTTAATGAGTGCTTGCGCCTCGGCAGCCGTGGCGCCCTCGCTACTGTCCCCCAACCACGCCGCTAACTGTGCCGCCAACTCGGGAGGCATATCTTCAGCGGATGTCGGGGTGACTACTACGGGGATCGGATTCCCCTCCTTCGGTACCGGGGCCGGTACCGGGGCCGGCGCCTCGAGCGGGGAACAGGGAACCGGGACGTCTCCCCCGACCGGCCCCCTTCTCGGCCTCTTTGGCTTCCCCCCGGCCGGTGGACGCCCCGATCCCTCCTCGCCGTCTCGCTCCGCCAACCGTTTCTTAATTTCGGACATGTCCTTCATGAGGGCCCGAACCAACTGGTCAGTCGACATTCTCTTCGCGCCTTTCTTGGGCATCTTTTCAGACGAAATATCTAGAAGACAAAAAGAGAGATTAAAACGCTCAAAATTGGCTCTTCGTTCTGTCCCGAGCTCACGTGCAGCGAGGAGGTGCAGCTTCAGAGCACAAGAACAAGAGGATGTCTTCTGGTCTTGCGTCCCTTTTTATCCGTCTTCAGGGCGGGCGTATACCCGCCCCCGCCTGCCCCGAGGGCGTGGCTGGCTGCGTCGGTGTCTAGGCCAGCCCACTCTAGGGCGGGAACGAGCGCGCCCCAACTACGCCGCTTCGGGCATACCAGCTGAGACGCGCCTCCCGCCCAAAAATGGCTTCCCGGGGGGATCTAGGCACTCGGCCATACGTTCGGGGGGACCGAGTTGGTCGCCCCTTTCCACGCGCTCTCCAAGCGATTATCAAAAATCTAAACATTGCAATAGCAAATCACTTTTAATTTCTAATCATTAAGTATGCAAAGAGTTTTTCTCAAGAATATAAAATCATTGTAAAATTAGCCCTCCATGTTAGACCATTAAGTCTGTTTGGGATTTTTTACTAGATTATATGTTACAAATTGGAGCAGTATGTGAAGTGGGAACTTTAGGCCATATTATCAAGACTGGGCGATAAAATTTTCGCCGCTTTATCGGCAGGAAACTGACGCTAAAGTGGCGATAATGGGCTTGATAATATGCCCTTGTGAATTCCCATAGAAACTCGGGTTAGACATCTAACCTGGGCTTCTATGGGAATTCGCTAGGGCATATTATCAAGCCCATTATCGCCACTTTAGCGGCAGTTTCCTGACGATAGGGCGGCGATAATTTTATCGCCCAGTCTTGATAATATGCCTCTTTGTTTTCAGCACCATTGTTTTCTCATAACAGTCAAACTTGCGAAATACCAATTGTTATAGTACCCTTACTTAATGCTATTTGAGCACCTTAGGGCTTGAAACACAATGTGCAGTGCATAACAGCTTCTTGTAGGTTCATCTGTTCTACATTACACCGAAATCTCCAATATGTTCAGTGTGTGAATGTATGTCTACCCATTTGTAAAAACTTCATAGAAAATGCAGACATTTTTTCAAAGTCATATGTTACGTTGGATCCTAAACAAAGTTAAAATCGAAATAATTTCTGAAATTCATTTAATTTTAAAATTAACAATTTAGTAGCGTTTTTAGAACTTATTATTGCAATACGGAATATCAAAATGCAGGAATGGTATACTAAGCCTGTGTGTGCTTTATTTTCTAAAGATTTTCTGTCACGTCATATGGTCAACAATCTGACACCAATCACACCTGAAACATAAGTAGGGCCTTAGTACCACTGCTGACCTCCGAGGACTGACCCCACACTGCTTGTTTATACTGATTAATTCCCCAGATCTTTAAACCAAAGGTTGGATTTATATCTGTGCATTGGTGTAAAAGTTTTAGTTTCAACAAATCTGAGAAAAAACATTTATTTAGAGACGCAATCGGTGATATAACGTTAACAGCTGAATGCTTTGTGTGCTTTCCATATTTTTTGCAGGAAAATATCATTTTTTCTAAACTGTTTTTTACAACAGCTTTTTATATAGTAAGCCGGAGTTGATGGGAATGACAGAACATGTCAAACTGCAGGGCAAGAATCTGTCAGCTGAAATCTAAAAAAAAGTTAACTTGCTAGTTGAACAAAGGAAACGTTTATTTTAGACATGCGTTTAACAAATATTCCATAACCTGCCAAATGAACCAGGTACTCATCACTATGACATATGTGTTCAACAAAAAAGGAGGATATACAGACGAAAGCCGAATATAAATAAACAAGGAAATCATATAGCTCATCCAGAAAACTGTACGAAAATACTTATAGGAAGAAGGCAAATGGCAAATACGTTGTAAGCTGAGAAAGAGAGAGAGTAAGTGTTTGTATGTGTGGGCTAATATATACATTTTTCAACCTGATTAGAATCTGGCCAATAAGCAAGTGCTTGACCATATTGCTGCGAATCCTTGCATGCCTTTGACTGCATGCATTTACCCCATTGGCATGACAACATGTGGAGCTTTACAACGCTTTGAAATACTACCCAAGGCTTCACCATGGTATTGCCAGTCATTCATATATACATATATTCTCCCTACACTACTTTTTTACATTTATCCCTTACTGCCCCTTTAGCGTACCCAGCTCTAAAGCCGAAAAATCCTAAAACCCTTACTGCCCCATATCTGTGACCATCCCTGAACCCTAAAAGCCCCTTACTATCCCGTACACTAACCCATCCATAAACCCTAAAAAAAAGTTAATCCCTTACTACTCTGTACCCTTAAACATCCCTGAACACTAAAAAACCCTTTCTAACCCATACACTAAGTCTTTCCTAGAACCTAAAGAAACCCTTACGGCCCTTAGTACTTTGTACCTCAACTCATCCCTGAGCCTTGGAAACCCCTTTCTACCCTGTTCCCTTGCTGAACCCTGAACCCTAGAAACCCTTTAAAGCCTTTACCAGCCTTAACCCTTACCCATCCCATAACTCTTAAACATCCTTTTGTAACTGTCATTATAATAATGGAATAAGACAAACTTAAATGCATTATAAAGTACTAGGTAGCAAAGTGCGAAGAAAAGACTGGCGGCATTTGTTTTCCTTAAACGGCATTTGTGTCTCTGACGATTTAACCACGCCCGCTTTCTTGTATCACTCTCTCCCAAACCCGTACCACAAACACTAACCACTCGGCAACCCTCGAGAACAAGGATGGAGTTTGACACCATTAGCCCTTTCACTATATCATGCTCATATAAACACCTCCGACGGGGATAAGCCTCTACTTACGCCTTTTCCCTGCCGCCACAAATTTGAGGCTTGACTGATGCAGTTGCTGGAAAGTTTCAGATCAGACATGCGCTTATAGGCTTTAAAGAAAGCGCAACCTTTTTTCTATGTCCACACAAACATACATAGCAGTGCAAAGCCTCACACACACAATAAATCCCGAATTTGATAAAATTAAAAGTGGTCAGAAACACAGGAGGCTTACAAAGTATGGGGGTAAAACTAATTTAATTTGTAAACAATTATTTACGCTTTATTGTTATAATTTTCTAAACATGAATTTTCAAATGTATGCTTTTTTTACCCTCCATGTCTATGATTGTGTCACATGTCTTTTTGTCGTTTTTCTAAGCACCAATGGGTTACTTTGTATCACTATAAATATGTCTTACACACTTGGTGAAACCAGATGTAGTGAGCAAGGTGGACTTGTCCGCCGAAACGCGTCTGGTCGTCTTTCTTGTTAATAAAGACCCTTGAATACGAATCCCACGGAGTCGGTGCCTGCTTTCTGAAAGACTTGAACACAGGATTGGGTTCATATTGAGAGGTGATCTGGAAACCTCTTACACCGACCCTCCTCGATCTGGAGCTCCAGATAACCAGAAAAACCCGCTTTTAAAAAAAAAATTCTTCACCAAGAGGAATATTTGGATCCCCCTAGGCAAGACATCCAAGAAGCAGACAGTTCTTCTGTGTTAGAACCGGCTGTCTCTAGTTGGCAGAGGTATACACTTCTGACAAATAGGGACACTCCTTTTCTAGTCAGGGCAAGGGGATCACACCCTTCGATAACCCCTGCTCACCCCCTTGGTAGCTTGGCAGAGCAGAACAGGCTTATCTCAGAGGCTGTGTGTTAAGCAATTATGACCACATACAGTAATAAAGTGAATACACTACAAATGGACACGACACAGTAGTATTATAAAAATAAGTATTTTTATATAAGACTTAGCACAAGACCAAATAACGGCAAAACTGTACACAATCGGAATAAATACGTTCGGGAAGGAAAAAGGATAGTTCAAAGGTAGTTTCTTCTTTAGCACAAGAATCTTTTAGTATCAAGCAAATCTTCTTCTTGGAAACAAAGTTCGTAGCAACAGGGTAACTCACACGGGAGCTACACAACGCTGGGGCAAAGATAATCCACAGGTTCGGCGTCGACCGCGAGGAGCGCTGCGCCGGGCCTGGAGTCACACGGACCCCCAACAACACAGTACCTTAGGAAATTGAAGCACACGATGATCAGCGGCGTCGAGCACTCCGGCGTCGCGTCTTCGGTGTCGATCAGGCCACAGCAGGCGTTGTCGATGATGCAGTTGCACAGAGTGAGCAGCGCTCACGGCGTCGAAGGGCACACGGTTGATGCGATCAGCAGCGGGGCAGACACGAGGTCCTCTGGAGTTAGAGCCGTACTCCTACTCACTGGCGTTGCTGCTGGCGTCGGTTGGGCCCAGCGTCCGATCGTCGTGATTGCTGGTCCTTTCAGAGAGGCTGGATTCACACTTCCAGCAAATAGCACTTTTAGCAGATGAAGTCCTTTAGCCCTGTGACTTCAGCAGGAGACTGGCACTCTTCCAGTCCTTGGAGATTTTCTTAGCAAGTGTGAGAGTACACACACAGTTCCTCTCTCCTGGTTCCTTGGCAAAAATAAAGAAGCACTGCAGGATTCCCCCAACAACAGCACACTGGCAGAAGGGGTAGGCAGTCCTTTAGATCAGCAGGCTTCTTGTCCTTGGTTACAGGGTTCCTTGTCAGAAGTGATCTGATTTCCTAGTTCAGGGGTCCTTCTCTTATACCCCTTTTCGTCTTTGATCCCTTTGTCTATGCCGGGGGTTCCCCAACATCCTGGGTCTGCGGTGGGTGGAGCTAGGTAGTCGCACCTGGTCTATTCATTGAGCCGGGCCGGGTCCTCAGACGCCCCGCACGAGGTGGAGCCAGCATTGATACTGGCAGGAGCAGAGCTATCGCCCTCCTGGCAGGAGGTGGGGCTAGGATCGTCCATGGCAGGCACAGAGCCATCAGTCGCTTGGCAGGAGGTGGAGCCAGCATTGTATCAGGCAAGGCAGGCTATCAACAACTACTCTCCCCCTACTCTGAACGTAAATGTCCCACTCATCCCACACTGACTCATCCAGACCTCGTGGAGCCACCCAGCTCCTGTCACACACACGTAAGACCAGCAGAGACCAGATATGGTTAGACAAGAAAATAGACACTTTCTAAAAGTACTACTTTCGAACCCAGAGTCCAAAAACCATCCACACCAACGGATGCGTAATTAAACCCCGAGTTCAGGGATACCAAACTCGACATTGCACCGTACTCTCCGAGCCAGCTAGGATCATAGCCTTAATAATCCCGGCGGCCCATTCTATCCAACGGAGAGCAGGCTACCTCGCAATAGTGAAGCACTAAGATGGCGGCACTTCACTATCAGGACATGCCAACCTGGTCAGGCTTGTCCTACCTTACACTTACAATGCACCCTGCCCGGGGGCCTACCATAGGGGTGACTGACATGAAGTTAAGGGAAGGTTGGAGGGGCTGGCAGGTAGGTATACCTGCGCAGCTGACGTGACAGTGCAAGACTGCACGTGGGTCTCGCAATGACCGACCCGTAGACATTCTTTTCCAAGGCCGCTCCTGTGGGTGGCACAACACGTGCTGCAAGCCCACGAGCGGCATTTGTATTGACAAGCCCCGGCACTCCTGGTGCACTAGACTAGGGACTGACAGTAAACCAAATAAGCCAAACATGGATACAATAGATACATCATTTTAACAGAGGGAGCACTTGCGCTATGGCACTGATCAGCAGTGACACAGCGCCCAAAGCATATACCAGCAAAACATCGTAAAAACAGTAGAGGCAAACAGAAAAATGGAGGAGAGACTCAAGCCAATGATGTCAGGTCTAACACGTGTCCCCTCCAGCTGAAATGTGGGGAGAACTACCCTTAACCTAGGGAGTCCTCATCACTAAGGCGGAAAAATCTGGACAGACCATCAGCATTGGCGTGATCTGTGCCAGGGCGGTGTTCCACCGTAAAGTCCATCCCCTGTAGAGCAATGGACCACCTCAACAGTTTTGGATTCTCACCCCTCATTTGCATCAACCATCTGAGGGGCCTGTGGTCTGTCTGAACCCGGAAGTGAGTCCCAAACAGGTAGGGTCTTAGCTTCTTCAGCGCCCAGACCACAGCAAATGCTTCTCTCTCTATCGCACTCCACCTCGTTTCCCTGGGAAGTAACCTCCTACTGATGAAGGCTACAGGCAAGTCTCGGCCCTCTTCATTCACCTGAGCTAGAACAGCCCCCACGCCATGCTCTGAAGCGTCCGTCTGAACAATGAATTCTTTCGAAAAGTCGGGTGCCTGGAGTATAGGTGCGGTGCACATTGCAGTTTTCAGGGTGTCAAAGGCCGTTTGACAGGCATCAGTCCAGATCACGTTTCGTGGCTGCTTCCTGGAAGTCAGCGAAGTCAAGGGGTGCACAATGTTACCGTAATCCTTGACAAACCTCCTGTAATAACCCGTGAGTCCTAAGAAGGCTCTCACCTGCGTTTGGGTTTTGGGCGGTGCCCAAGCCAGGATGGTATCGATCTTGGGTTGCAGGGGGGCCACCTTACCACTCCCTACTTGGTGCCCCAAGTACACCACAGAACCCTGCCCAATCTGGCACTTACTGGCTTTGATTGTGAGGCCTGCTCCGCGCAGGGCCAACAACACTTCCTGGAGGTGGCGCAAGTGTTCCTCCCAGCTGGCGCTGAACACTGCGATGTCGTCCAGGTAGGCGGCGCTGAATTCCTCCAGTCCAGCCAAGACCTGGTTGACCAACCTCTGGAAGGTGGCGGGGGCATTCTTCATCCCAAAGGGCATCACCCGGAACTGGTATAGCCCATCTGGTGTGGAGAACGCTGACCTCTCTTTTGCCCCATCGGTCAAGACGATCTGCCAGTACCCAGACGTTAAGTCAAACGTACTAAGGTACCGGGCAGCTCCCAACCGATCGATGAGCTCATCAGCTCTGGGGATGGGGTGCGCGTCAGTCTTCGTGACCGAATTGAGCCCTCGGTAGTCCACGCAGAACCGGAGTTCTGGTGAAGCACCAGGCGCTGCAGCCTTCGGGACCAAGACCACTGGGCTGGCCCAAGGACTGCTAGAGGACTCAATCACCCCTAACGCGAACATTTTGGAGACCTCCTCCTTAATGTACGCTCTGACCTTGTCAGTCACCCTGTAAGCCTTGTGCTTCACAGGAGGGCTGTCTCCGGTGTCAACGTCATGGACACACCAATGCGTGACACCCGGAACCAAGGAAAACAGATCCGGGAATTGTCCCAACAGGTGGCGACAATCCTGTTTCTGCTCAAGGGTCAGTGTGTCAGAGAGGACCACACCATCCACTGACCCGTCTTGCTCCTTAGCATACAGGAGGTCAGGAAGAGGCTCACTCTCCTCCTCCATTCCAGCATCTGTAGCTAAGAGCATACCCACTTCGGACCTTTCTAAGTGGGGCTTCAAACGGTTGACATGCAGGACCCGCAAGGGGTTCCTGGGAGATTTCAAGTCCACCAAGTAGGTGACATCGCTCTTCTTCTCCACAACCTTAAACGGTCCAGTCCACCTGTCCTTGAGCGCACAAGGTTCCACAGGGGACATGACCCACACTTCCTGACCAGGCTGAAGTTCTACCAGAGTGGCATTCCGGTCGTACCATCGCTTCATCTCCTCCTGGCTGGCCTCCAGATTCGCCTGAGCAAGTTCTCTGAAGCGCCGAGTCTGGTTCCGAAAGGCCAGCATGTAACTGTATACATCCTGGGGAGGTTTCCTGGGAGATTGCTCCCAGCCTTCCTTGACCAGACTCAAAAGCCCTCTTACCGGGTGACCGTATAAGAGCTCAAAGGGGCTGAACCCTAGAGCCTTCTGCGGTACCTCACGGTAAGCAAACAACAGGCATGGCAAGAGGACGTCCCATTTCCGCCTCATTGGTTCTTCAAGACCCATGATCATGCCTTTCAGGGTCCGGTTGAATCTCTCAACCAGCCCATTTCCTTGAGGGTGGTAAGGAGTGGTGAACTTGTAGGTTACCCCACACTCCTTCCACAGAGACTTCATATAGTTCGAAATGAAGTTGGTGCCTCGGTCCGACACCACCTCTCTGGGGAACCCCATCCGGGAGAAAACCCCCATCAGTGCCCGTCCCACCACGGGGGCCGTCACTGTCCTGAGAGGGATGGCTTCCGGGTACCTCGTGGCATGGTCCACCAAGACCAGGATGAACCTGTTGCCCAGGGCTGTCTTGGGGTCCAGGGGCCCAACAATGTCAATACCCACCCGGTCAAAGGGGGTGCTGACCACCGGAAAAGGTTGGTGGGGAGCCTTCTGCTTCCTTCCGCTTTTCCCACTTGCCTGGCAAGTGCGACAAGTCTTGCAGTGGATGTCTACATCCCTTCGCATCTGAGGCCAATAGAAATGGGTGACAAGCCTGTCATAGGTCTTGTCCTGCCCCAGATGTCCAGCTAACGGTACGTCATGAGCCAAACCCAGTAGGAAGGCTCTGAAGCGCTGGGGTACCACCAGCACACGGGCTGACCCAGGCTCAGCAGCCTTAGGCTCGCTATACAGGAGGTCGTTCTCCCAGTACACAAAATGTGACCCTGACTGATCACCTGAGGATTGGGCTGAGGCCTGCTGCCTCATGCCCACAAGAGAAGGGCACACCTTCTGTTCCGCACAGAATTCCTCCCTGGAGGGACCACCATCCTGCTGCCAGTGGGTCAGCTCGGGCAGATCTCCCAGTTCGGCAATTTGTTCCCCTGTGGGCTCCAGGGCATCCCCCTCAGGGTCTACCTCCTTCTGGACCACGGGAACGACGGGGCCGGTTTCCCGCGCCTCCTGCCTCTTCTCTTCACAGCTGGGTCCTGGGCCGTACTTTCAGGCTCCGGGACCCCATCAACACCCTTACTCGCTGTCATGGATCGAGTGGTTGCACACACCCACTCTGGCACACCCAACATTTTCAAGTGCGCCGCTCTCTCCACCTTAGCCCAAGGGGAGTCTTCCAAATCATTGCCCAGGAGACAGTCGACAGGCATGGCGGGCCTCACAGCAACCTGAAGAGTACCTGAAACTCCCCCCATTCAAAGGAAACCTGAGCCACCTCACACTCCTTCTGGGAGTTATCGGCAGCTATCACGGGGTAGAATGCGTGGGGAACCACCTGCTCTCTGGACACCAAGTGACATTTGACAGCTGTCACACTCGCTCCGGTGTCTCTGAGACCTTCCACTCTATGGCCATTAATGGTCACCCACTGCCTATATTTACTAGTGTTACTAGGCAGAGGGGGTGGAGGGACCATTTGCATGTCTCCTAGCGAGACCAGGGACATTTCTGCGGGACCCCTCCCACCATGGACAACCATCTCCTCCCCTCCCAAGGCTACACTTGCCAACTGACGAGGGGGCGCACGCGGCGGTGCATTCGAATCCCTCTTGGGACACTGGGGGTCATAAAACCGGTGTCCCACCTGCACACAACCGTAGCAGGTTAGGGGGCCCCTATGAACAGGTTTACCCGTTGGAGCCCCTGGCTTCTTCTCAGGGGGAGGCTGGGAACCTTTCCCTTGGTTCCCTTGGGGATTACTTTGGGGCCCTTTCTGAGACTCCTTCTGTTTACCCTTGTCCCCCCCACTCTTCTGCTGGGGACCCTGCCCACCTTTGGCTGAGTCTCCCACTGGACCCTTGTGGACCCTGGTACTGACCCAGCGGTCCGCCTCCTCAGCAAGTTTTCTAGGGTTAGATATCTTGCTATCAATCAGGTGCTGGCGCAGCTCTGGAAAACAGTTATTAGACAAGTGCTCCCACGCAAACAAATCATAGAGAGCTTCATAACTTTCCACTTTGCTGCCCTTTACCCAACCATCCATGGCTCTGCAAAAATAAGACACATATTCAACCCACGTCGTACCAGGCAACTTCTTGCATTCTCTAAAAGCTTGTCTGTACTGCTCGGGGGTTAAACCATATCGCAACATTAAAGCATCTTTCATATGAGCATACGACATCCTATCCGCATCAGGCATGTCTAACAGGGTATCTCTTCCCTCATTCACAAAGCGACCCCACAACCCCGCTCCCCAATTCTTCTCAGGGACCTGGTGGGCCAACAATGCTAACTCATATGCTTTAAACCACTGACCAATATCTTCATTCTTATTGTAATCTTTGATCACATCTTTCGGGAAGTAAAACTTACTTTCTGCAGGCTCGGATGGAATGCTGCCACCAGAGGGATTCAACTCTAACTTTTTAGCTTGGATATCCAGTTCCCTCAACCTGGCTTCACGCTCCAAAGCTAACTTCTCTCGTTCAAACTCCAACTTTTTGATCTCTAAGTCAGCTTCCCTTCTACCTCTTGCATTTTCTAACTCCAACTGCCCATTTATCTTTAGCCTTGCCATCTCCATGTTGTAAGCTTGCTCTTTCGCCCTTTCTTCTCTTTCTTCAGGGGAAAGACCTTTGGAGGAAACACTGCTTCCGGGAGAGGGCACAGGTCCATTCACTGGCACCTCCTCATCCCCTTCCTCTGTGGGTACCACCACCACATCAGAGGGATTTCTGGATTCCCACCAGGCCTGTAATGCTTTATAAAAATCATCTTTTCTCGAGAGGCCGGTGGTAGGAACTTCAAACTGGTTGCAAAAGTGTTTCAGCTCATCTTTCTTGTATCTCTTTAGCTTACTCCTCTCGAACTCTTCAACAACAACGATGGCAGGGGCAGTGACTCCGTTGTCACTCATGGTTACAACTGGCAGTGTTCAGAAAATCAAGTTTCAGAAAAGCGGAGAACAAAAATAGGATCCTTCCGAATCAGATTGTGACTGCGCTATGGTCTGCTTTCACTACGTAGCGCACACTAATCACTGTACATGGGTCATAAATGCAAGGTCCAGATCCTCACCGCTGCATCCAATGTTAGAACCGGCTGTCTCTAGTTGGCAGAGGTATACACTTCTGACAAATAGGGACACTCCTTTTCTAGTCAGGGCAAGGGGATCACACCCTTCGATAACCCCTGCTCACCCCCTTGGTAGCTTGGCAGAGCAGAACAGGCTTATCTCAGAGGCTGTGTGTTAAGCAATTATGACCACATACAGTAATAAAGTGAATACACTACAAATGGACACGACACAGTAGTATTATAAAAATAAGTATTTTTATATAAGACTTAGCACAAGACCAAATAACGGCAAAACTGTACACAATCGGAATAAATACGTTCGGGAAGGAAAAAGGATAGTTCAAAGGTAGTTTCTTCTTTAGCACAAGAGTCTTTTAGTATCAAGCAAATCTTCTTCTTGGAAACAAAGTTCGTAGCAACAGGGTAACTCACACGGGAGCTACACAACGCTGGGGCAAAGATAATCCACAGGTTCGGCGTCGACCGCGAGGAGCGCTGCGCCGGGCCTGGAGTCACACGGACCCCCAACAACACAGTACCTTAGGAAATTGAAGCACACGATGATCAGCGGCGTCGAGCACTCCGGCGTCGCGTCTTCGGTGTCGATCAGGCCACAGCAGGCGTTGTCGATGATGCAGTTGCACAGAGTGAGCAGCGCTCACGGCGTCGAAGGGCGCACGGTTGATGCGATCAGCAGCGGGGCAGACACAAGGTCCTCTGGAGTTAGAGCCGTACTCCTACTCACTGGCGTTGCTGCTGGCGTCGGTTGGGCCCAGCGTCCGATCGTCGTGATTGCTGGTCCTTTCAGAGAGGCTGGATTCACACTTCCAGCAAATAGCACTTTTAGCAGATGAAGTCCTTTAGCCCTGTGACTTCAGCAGGAGACTGGCACTCTTCCAGTCCTTGGAGATTTTCTTAGCAAGCGTGAGAGTACTCACACAGTTCCTCTCTCCTGGTTCCTTGGCAAAAATAAAGAAGCACTGCAGGATTCCCCCAACAACAGCACACTGGCAGAAGGGGTAGGCAGTCCTTTAGATCAGCAGGCTTCTTGTCCTTGGTTACAGGGTTCCTTGTCAGAAGTGATCTGATTTCCTAGTTCAGGGGTCCTTCTCTTATACCACTTTTCGTCTTTGATCCCTTTGTCTATGCCGAGGGTTCCCCAACATCCTGGGTCTGCGGTGGGTGGAGCTAGGTAGTCGCACCTGGTCTATTCATTGAGCCGGGCCGGGTCCTCAGACGCCCCGCAGGAGGTGGAGCCAGCATTGATACTGGCAGGAGCAGAGCTATCGCCCTCCTGGCAGGAGGTGGGGCTAGGATCGTCCATGGCAGGCACAGAGCCATCAGTCGCTTGGCAGGAGGTGGAGCCAGCATTGTATCAGGCAAGGCAGGCTATCAACAACTACTCTCCCCCTACTCTCAACGTAAATGTCCCACTCATCCCACACTGACTCATCCAGACCTCGTGGAGCCACCCAGCTCCTGTCACACACACGTAAGACCAGCAGAGACCAGATATGGTTAGACAAGAAAATAGACACTTTCTAAAAGTACTACTTTCGAACCCAGAGTCCAAAAACCATCCACACCAACGGATGCGTAATTAAACCCCGAGTTCAGGGATACCAAACTCGACATTGCACCGTACTCTCCGAGCCAGCTAGGATCATAGCCTTAATAATCCCGGCGGCCCATTCTATCCAACGGAGAGCAGGCTACCTCGCAATAGTGAAGCACTAAGATGGCGGCACTTCACTATCAGGACATGCCAACCTGGTCAGGCTTGTCCTACCTTACACTTACAATGCACCCTGCCCGGGGGCCTACCATAGGGGTGACTGACATGAAGTTAAGGGAAGGTTGGAGGGGCTGGCAGGTAGGTATACCTGCGCAGCTGACGTGACAGTGCAAGACTGCACGTGGGTCTCGCAATGACCGACCCGTAGACATTCTTTTCCAAGGCCGCTCCTGTGGGTGGCACAACACGTGCTGCAAGCCCACGAGCGGCATTTGTATTGACAAGCCCCGGCACTCCTGGTGCACTAGACTAGGGACTGACAGTAAACCAAATAAGCCAAACATGGATACAATAGATACATCATTTTAACAGAGGGAGCACTTGCGCTATGGCACTGATCAGCAGTGACACGGCGCCCAAAGCATATACCAGCAAAACATCGTAAAAACAGTAGAGGCAAACAGAAAAATGGAGGAGAGAATCAAGCCAATGATGTCAGGTCTAACATTCTGCAAAGCAACAGTGAGTATCCTCAGTCTGTGGGGCCGGAGGGCTATCGGGGAATGAATGAAGCTTACTGGAGCAAGTAAGGAGAGGCTGTAGTGCTATACGGAATACACGCCAAAAGGAGAGGTAGCTCTGAGCGCATTGCGCAATTTCAGACAGTGGGAATCAAGGAAAAATTAATCCCAAAAAAGCGATTGCAGCAGAATGGGAAAAGGAGCGCGAGGAGGCAACTTTGGATATCTTTAAGGACAAAGATGTAACACCAACAGAACAGACACCAAACAACAGTGCACAGCAAATCAAGGAGAGTACAGATATAAAAAAATTGCTGAATGAACTAGAAAAACTGAGAAAAAGCGAAGTGGCAAACTGGTGGGAATGCACATCACTCAAAAGATACTTGGAAGTGGGCAGAATACCAAGAGGTTTGAGAGTATTAGTAGTCCCGACATACGAAAACCCAGAACCCACCATGCTCCAGGACTGGGCGGACACACAGCGCAGAATCTTCGAAGAACATGTTGCGCATTCTAGTAAAATATGCGACCTCTGACAGAGAGAAATTGCTGGCTCAAATTGACTTTCTCATGGCTGAACTGAGTAAACTGCCAAACCAAGAAGAGGTAAAGAAAGGACTCACAGAAATTGCGACAAGGGTGCAAAAACTAGAGAACACCATAAAAATAAGAAAGGCAGAGAAATTCCAAAGAGACCGCAATGATTACCTTCAAGGCAGAATTTATACATTTGCAAGGAAATTTGAGAATATCCGACTCCAACAACTCTCTGCAACAAACACGACACAAGCATACCCAAATGCACCGAGTGAATCGGAAATCAGCTCAGGAGCTGAGTCAGACCCCGGCACAAGTAAATCAACCACAAGCCAGAATAAACAGGTACCAACCCCAGTGGTAGAACTTGCTTTTTTACGCATGGAATGGCTACAAAGCCTGAGATCAAGTACACAAAGACAGGATCGGACGACAAACAGGCAAAACCCTCCAAGAGCAGAAGGAGGAAGAACAGAAGGTGGGGAAGACATGGCCCAAAAAACCAAACCCACATACAGGCGCAACAGGAGGAGGTAAACCCCACACCAACAGCGAAAAACACAGTAATAAATCTTTCAAATATGGATTTGACTGCTGAAGAGCTAAAGACTTTGGAATTGGGACTCTCATTTTGCAAGGAGACAAATTTTAATTACACCGACACCAGGATAGACCTCTAACATTTCACTCGGAAATTAAAACTAAACAAGTATTTTACAAACCAAAAAGAAAAAACTCTAGATCTACAAGAGAAACCGACTAACCCAATACCATCAATTGTATTGAATGTAGAGGACTTGGATTTCCTGAGAGACATGACAGAGGTAGAGTTGGACCTAGCGGAAGGAGTGTTGTGCAATACACAGGCAGGAGCATATGCAAATCTGTCAATCTATGCATCAAAACCCTCCCCATTCAGACCAAAATCAGTTTTCTAACCACCCATGCCAAAAGACAACATTGATGTGTTTGCAGAAAGGGTGATCAAAGACCTTAAAACTTGGCTTTGGAGAGTAGTACAATTTCAATAGAAAATCGAACGACTACAGAGTGAAATATGAAAGAGTGATGGACAAAATAAAACAACGCCAAGACATTGTAATCCGCAGAGCCATTAAAGAAGGAAATATAGTCCTATGGCCGCGAGACTTGTACAATCACGAAGCCATGCATCAACTACAAGATAGACAATGCTACATAAGAATTAACAGCTCCAACATCAAAGAGAGATACCACACAAGTCTTTATGATTGGAGGAGTAAAGGCCTCTTAACCAAGCCGGAATTCACTTTCCTAAAAAATGACCATCCAATAACCCCTCAACTCTACCTACTACCGAAGGTCCATAAAAACATTGCCTGTCCCCCTGGTAGACCAATCATCTCGGCCATAGGAAGTCTCTTTGAGAATACCAGTAAATTTATAGATTTCTTTTTACAACCGTTGGTACAGACGTTACCAGCTTTTCTGAAAGACTCTGGGGATTTTCTGTATAAAATTTATGACTTTGCATGGCAACCTGATTTTATCTTTGTAACATTGGACGTTCAAAGCCTCTATACCAGCATCAGACATACAGATGGTTTAAATGCTATGAAATATTTTTGGGATAGTCGTAACATCACACTACACCAACATACCATGATGTTGGTACAGATGGCGGACTGGTGACTGGTAAACAACACTTTCACATACAACAAACTCCTGTACCAACAGAGCCAAGGCACGGCCATGGGTATTTGCTTTGCCCTCAGTTATGCGAATTTGCATATGGGCTGGTGGGAGGAGCAAGTACTCATGGCCCAACACAACCACACATACCTCAACCACATCGTTTTATATAAGAAGTACATAGATGACATCTTTATGGTGTGGCAGGGGACGGAGGAAAGTGCACATGATTTTGTTAAAATCATAAATGAAAACAGCCTGAACCTTAAGTTTACATGTACCACAGACACCACCAGAATCACATTTCTAGACCTAGAGGTTTTTCACAAAGATGGAAGAATAGAATACAGAACATAGAGAAAGGAGACAGCGGGCAACACAATCCTACACGCCACAAGCTTCCACCCTGTCAATCTGAAGGAGAGCATACCATATGCGGAATGCCTCCGCATGAAAAGAAATTGTAGTCTAGAAACTGACCTACATGACAACACAGAGAGCCTCTTCACTAGGCTGAGAGAAACAGGATACAAAGAAAATACACTAGACCAAGCTAAGAAAAAGAGTGAAAAACTGACCCGACAAGACCTACTAAAGGGGAAACCAACGGTAGTAGCTGACCTCAGTGATAGCAAACCTTTCAATCCTAGAATGATCACAGGTTACAGCAAACACCACAAGGACCTTCGTAGAATCATATATAGGCACTGGCCACTCATCAAAATGGACCCCACCATTGGACATACGTGTTCTAAACTACCTCAGCTAACTTTCCGCAGATCGATATCAATGCGACAAGAATTGGTTAACTATGCGCCCATTGTAAACAAAAACATGAACAAAAACATGCCCTGGTTACAGGCCCAGAAAGGTTTCTTTAAGTGTTCAAAGTGTAAGGCCTGCCTACATGGAGTCAACACCAAAACAGTAGAATTCCCGTTCAGAAAAACGCCCTACACAATCAGAGAACACTATACCTGTAAGACTGACCACGCAGTATATGTGCTGAGTTGTACCTGTAAGAAATTATATGTGGGGAGTACGATCCACCCAGTCCATGTTAGGATCTTGCAGCACCTGCGCGCCATCAGCAATGATGATCCCACTTACCCTTTTGCCAGACACATAAATGCACATCACAGTGGGAACAAGGAAGACCTTACATACTTTGTAATCAACAATGTGGCACCTAAACCAAGAGGTGGTAATAGACTACAAGCACTGAGACGTTTAGAGTCCAAATACATCATCCAGTTAAACTCTAACATACCTAATGGCCATAACGCTGACAAAGCACTCAGCGTCCATCTGTAACTGTGCACTATATATCGTAAAAAGATTTCCACAAGTTAATTCCCCGTGCCTAGACATTAGACCCATTAAGCTGCATAACATCTAGCTTCACCATCTTTCAACAAGTTTTAACCCACAAACACACACACAATCATTTGTAAATATTAGTCACATCATCACTTAGCGACAATAGGACTAACCATGAGACAGGCCTCCCTACCACCGACCATAGTGCCATGAGTTTTTGACACACAGCACATAGCCTCCTTCCTCACCCCAACTGACCAGAACTTCATTCAATTTTTCTAATTTTTGAAGGGAGAATTATACACAGTTAAAAATTAGGCGGGGGTTAATGCAGAACCCGAATATATATATATATATTCATATATATTCTTCTATACAGGAGGAACACAAGAATTTATTACTGGGTGTTATACTGCCCACTTGGGCTAAACCCGCAATAATCATTTTATTAGTGCTCTACGGCATCTTTAGCCCGCTACATACTGCACTAGGTATTAATCAATAATATGGGCAATATCAACAACTTTTTAACATATAACTACAATGTGTTGTTCAGCACTATGCCTTACCTTTTATTCTTTTTAACAGCATTTGTTTTCCTTAAACAGCATTTGGGTCTCTGACAATTTACTAAAAGCCCGCTTTCTTGTATCACTCTCTCCCAAACCCGTACCGCAAACACTAACCACTCGGCAACCCTCGAGAACAAGGATGGAGCTTGACACCATTAGCCCTTTCACTATATCATGCTCATACAAACACCTCCGACGGGGATAAGCCTCTACTCACGCCTTTTCCCTGCCACCACAAACATGAGGCTTGACTGATGCAGTTGCTGGAAAGTTACAGATCAGACGTGGGCTGATAGGCTTTAAAGAAAGCGCAACCTTTTTTCTATGTCCATACAAACATACATAGCAGTGCAAAGCCTCACACACACCATAAATCTCGAATTTGATCAAATTAAAAGTGGTCAGAAACACAGTTGGCTTACAAAGTATGGGGCAAAACTAATTTAATTTGTAAAGAATTTTTTACGCGTTATTGTTATAATTTTCTAAACATGAATTTTCAAATGTATGCTTTTTTTACCCTCCATGTCTATGATTGTGTCACATGTCATTTTTGTCGTTTTTCTAAGCACCAATGGGTTACTTTGTATCACTATAAATATGTCTTACACACTTGGTGAAACCAGATGTAGTGAGCAAGGCGGACTTGTCCGCCGAAACGCGTCTGGTCGTCGTTCTTTAAGTTTAAAAAGCTTTTTTGATTAGATTAAAACAATGTAAAACATGAGTACAATAGCAAAGAAGAATACAACAAAAAATAGATAAGAAGTGATCGGAAACATTGCAAATGGAAAAGTAAACCACAATAATGGGTAACAAATATACCAATGAGAAATACTTTTATAACTTTTCAATTTTTTGGGAGGGGGAGGAAAAACAAAAAGAAAAGAGGGAGGAAGGGGGAGGGGGAGTGAAAGGGAAAGAGAAGGGAGAGAGGTGCATAAGGGAAAACATCATCTGGTCGTCTTTCTTGTTAATAAAGACCCTTGATTAAGAATCCCACGGAGTCGGTGCCTGCTTTCTGAAAGACTTGAACACAGGATTGGGTTCATATATATATATATATATATATATATATATATATATATATATATATATATATATATATATATATATATATATATATATATATATTCGGCATAAAGACGTCTTGCAGCAATGCAGCAGCAGAGAAGAGACGAGGCAAACCCAATTTCGTGAGTAGTGATTTATTTGCTCACCACCATACCACCATGACGCGTTTCGGTGCAAACAGCACCTTGATCACATGACACCTATATATATATATATATATATATATATATATATATATATATATATATATATATATATATATATAGATAGATAGATATGGTGCTTCTTTAAAGTGGCGCTGCACTGAAAGTGAACAAAGTGATTAGAAGTGCGCTTGTGTTATATACAAAATATATACATGTGACTGATTGTGACAGTATGTTGTTACAAAAGGCACTCATAGTATGAGTGTCAAAAGACAATCGAAATCTAAAAAGAGTCCCCTTAAGTTTTTTGTTGGCGTTTCGATCCCTTAGTAAACTTATTTAGAATGATGGTCATCCTTAAAACAGAATAAGAACGGAAGACACCAGGCAAGAAGGCCAAAGAATCACACAATTATGTATGTAGCACTTACAATGTCAGGGAAAACTCTCAGTGAACTGCTTTAAAAGTAGCCAGGGACTGTGACAATAATTCTTAATCTGCACGGCTGTCGCTCATGTCCCATCTTGGAGCCAAAGACTGAATTGCAGGTTCTCAAGCAGACTCAGGGAAAACTCTCAATTAACTGCATCAAAGTAGCTAGGGACTGTGACAATAATTCCTTATCTGCATGGCTGTAGCTTAGTCTCGTCTGGGAGCCAAGGAATGACACTCAGATGCAGGTAGGTAATAAGGACTCCCTCCAGCTCAGGATAGATACCTTGTGTTCTGTGGGCATTCAAACTACGCTAGCTGAGCATAAAGCCCGTCGGGCATACTTCACAAAGGTAAGCAAAGTGTTAGAATGTCTTAGTTGTCTTTCTGTGGGGTAAGGAGATCGAAGAAGCTTTCATGAGAGGAAGCTAACAAGACCAATCCCCACCACTGCCAGGCATTATATGCAAACCTCCAAAAATGACTTGCTTGCTTTTTTTCAGGTTTATACTTCATCATATTCAATCAACAGGCAGCAAAGACATCGTCTCTGGGGAGCGCGCTGACTGGAGCTGTCTGCATGATAAAGCCATGCACAGTAATGTCCTGTGGGGTAAAGTCTGTATACCCCAAATAATATATGCCATCCTTTATATCTCAGGTTGACACTGGTTATATGGAACAATGACAAAATCAGAAAAATAAATTGAACACATCATCAGCCTTAGACAAGGCTAATCAAAAAACTGTGAACGAACTGAATGTATGTATGTATGTATCAACATTTTTAACTTGCAGAAAATGCCAGGGGTCTAACTTCTAGATATAGCACATAGATGTGTGCAAACGGAGGCCTATAAATCATAGGTACAAGGATGCATGTGTGCAAAGGGGAGGGGGGGCAATATGTGCGCGAACCACTTTCTGCGGGCGGTGATGGGGGGGGCACTCAGTTTTTGATATGCCCCTGGCCCCCAGGAGCTCACAGAGGTTTAACACCTAACACTGGGGAACAGAAAAAGGTTTAATTAGATATTTTGCCGAGTAGGTTTTTCATATGTCATAAACACTTTGGAATGCTTTCTATTCTCCTAGAGACAAAGGCCTCTGAAGTAACGCTAATTAAAACACTAATCCTTGCCATGCAGAAATGCTCCCCAAAGCCGCTCTTTTCGCCGCAATGAATGAAGAGCGAAGAGTATTTTTTCAAACATTGCTCTCTTGACCGCAAAAACATAAATTACCCTATCATAATTGTGGACCAATTATTGGGATTATTTTTCAATAAATCTCTGTCGGTGACAGCTAAATGAGGCACAACAATGCTCCAGCTCACTGTGAATGCAGAAGATGTTGCTAAGTAATACCACAAAGTGGTTCCAATTAAAGAGTTTACTTGGAATTCCACATGGCCCATTTATCAAGTGATCAAGAGATGAAAGCACTTAGTAACACAACTCTACAACCTCTTTCCTGAGACAGTGTACAGTACCCTGGAACAATTATGTATTCCAAACAAGAAGCTGAATGCCCTTTCACGCACTGCTACACGATCAATTAACCACGGAGTGCACTTATTTTAAGATCAATTCATATTATTTTTAAGAAATGAAATTATACATATCTACAGACAATATTTGCGCGTACTAAATCAAATGTCCCATGCTACTGGAGGCAGAAGAATGGCCCATTTCAAAAGTCAGAGGTTATATGGTCAATATTTTGAATTGTTTTATGTCTGGCAATAATGCGTGTAAATGTTCATGGCATAGAGGAATATGTAACTTTCACATGAAAGACTTCTCACGAGGAAACGTAAAACACAGTTTTATTGATAACAGAACCGACTGAGAAAAATGAGTGTTTTATATTTATTGCTGCAGCCTGGAAAAATGTATACTTTGAAAATAATCCGAATGTAATTTGGGACATTTCTAAAGTAATTCATCATATTTGTCCAAGCGCACAATAGTGGGGCATGTACTCCTGAAATGAGTCCACGTTTTAGGATTAGTGATATTCTCTTCTTATGTAAACAGTACACATATGTTAGTAATAGCACAAGATTCTAATAGGTAATAAAAACAATCTGATCAGAGGGTTTATTGAATGAGATGATTAACCTTTTTTTGAGAAGGCCATTTCCAATTGTAGCATACAATTTACCTTTTGTAGGAGCATTAAAGTTATTTCATTCAGGGACTTTAAAGATGCATAATTGATTGTTAGGGATATCAATAAAGTGCAGTTGTAGCTCATTGAAGCAATGAAGCTCTTCATATAACAGTGCCGTTTAATGAGGCTAGAGGGCAAAAGATGAACAATTCGCAAGCAAATGGGATTGTTTTGAATGCAGGCATATGCAATTCTTAGGGGTTCAAGTGGCTTAAGGAAATATATATTTTGTAAGTGGTGTATTTAGACTTACTTTTCGAACTGAGAGGAAGCAGGGGAGGGAGAATTCTGAGTACAGGGGAAATATGAAGGGCTTCGATCACGGACGCATAGTTGGAAAAATCTTGCCCCACGACTTTTTTTTCTGCGAGTTTTAGATCTCGAACCTTCCCAAGGTTTTGCATTTTCTGCTGTGTGAGTATCGCGAGTGCGTCAGCTTTGTTCCTGGGCATACCAGTCTCTTTATAGTGATTTCATATGACATGATTGAAAATGGATACACACTTGTACAGAGAATCAATGGAATTAATTGTTCCAAGGTTGAGTGATGTGATAAAATGTCTTCTTTTATTTCATAAGTTGAGATACTGTGTAGGTCACTGCTTTTAGGTTATGTGAGTGTGGAGTTTGGAATTGGTGAGTAGTAGTTAATTCCTATGTAGGAGAAATACAGAAAGGTTGCCTGAATGTTGCATGTCGCGAGACATTGCTTGATTTTACGGAGGAGACTGGTTTTTCTAAGGTAAGAAGTCAATATGAGCTTTGGACCAAATAGGAAAGCTAAAGGCTTTCTGTGGAATGTGAGAGAAAGTGTGATGCCTTCTAAGGTCATTTTGGAGGGTTAGGATCAGCACTAGACAATTATGATGAAGTGCTGATGTTGTGAACATCAGTTTTTAATTAGGCTGGAGTTGTGAAGTGCTTCACTGTCCTTGTAACTACCTCCGTGCTATGCACATGCCATAAATAAAGAAATCTTTTATTTTGGTTTAGCTCAAATCTGGATAAAAACTCAACAGCCATGATTCATTGACTACCCTGGGAGAATACAAGTTTAAGATACATTTGTATTTTATTGGCATGCCAATCAGCTGTGGTACGTGCAGGTAAGAGCACTGAGGCCAGGTTTTGGGGAATTTCGACAGACGACGATGAGGGAAAATTATTTATTTATTTAATTTCCCCTCTTCATCATCTGTCGAAATCCCCCCTCCACCCAGCCCCACCGCTCTTACAAGCACGGATCGCGGTTGACGCCAATGGATGGGGGTTAGCTCATTTGCTAAAAGGCTCTAAGGGAGTCCACATAAAAATTACAAACAATTAGTGACATAATGAATCCCTATGGAATAGCAATACCGTAGTTAGGGGTTTTCTTGAATGGCTTCACCTAGATACACATATGTTTCTTCTAAATAAATCGAGTGAACCAGCCCAGCTCTCTGCCAGCGATATCCATAATCGAAGCTAGACTGCAAAGGATAGCCTAGTTGACTATGGTTTTGAAGAAAAAAAATAAGTCAAAGAGTGCCGGCAAACACTGGTCACCCCTGTCCATAATCGGAAGGGTATCATTGACTGAATGTTGGCTGTTGCTGCCCTGTCCGGGGAAAAACTCCAAAGACCTTTCTGAGGTAAGTGGAGCTGGTTAATGTGGGCCTGTTGCATCTTTGTTAATGTGGATCTGTCCTGTCAATCACTTGGCCACGATCACTATGATTTGCAACAACACTGATTGGACATTTTGAAACCTATTCATGATATTTGACTTCATATTACCATGTAATCACTAGACTACTTCAATACAGAATGAGGCTGTTTATTTGGGGTTGTACACAGGTTTCAGGAAGGAGCAGTTAAGAAGCAATACTCTCCATAAACTACAGTTGTTACAGAATTCAGCAGAACAGTTTGACTATAAATACACCAGCAAGACCACTCAAAAAAATCCTCAAAGAGTAGCTTTGGGTTCTGGAATACCGAAAGAGAACATGCAATTTTTTACTGGTCCTTATCAAGGTCGGACTCAGAATTCCTTGGAAAAATCTCATGCTGCGCCGCCTGACATCCAGAAGATCTCTGAAATTTGAGTTGAAACGTGTAAACATCACATGCAGAATAAAACATGAACAAGAAGGCTAGGGAATTATTTCAAACCGAAGATCACTTGAAAATAAGCCGCATTTCAAGACGTATTTTACAAATGGTACACTTCAATAAGGCCTTTACCTAAAATACCAAACCACAGCCCACTAGTTAAACCACTGGAGAAGCAATGGGCGCTTACATCAACAGTGTGTATAAAATATCTATAATTTAATATTTTGTAATCATGTCTTAGTACATGTCCACCAGTTACATATTTATGGTTATATAAACCCCAAAAAATGTTCTGCAGAACAATATCGGTTCAACAGAACATACAAACTATGCATATTGTTTTATTTAAAAGTGCCTCGAAACAGTTCAATTTCTGAAGTTATATTTATTAATAATCCAATAAAACAAATTACAGACATAATGTGAGCAAAATTCTAAACTAAAGTACAGCATGTCGCTGCATTGCCTTACTCTGCACTAGGGAGGCATTCCATGCGCGTTGTGGCGGGTGCTCCCATGCAACACCCATGGATTTTGACACATTCCTAAATTTACAAGACCACATAAACGTGGAGATGCGTCAAAACCTTGCGCCTACCCAGGGGAGGGGCAACAAGTATTAATATCTTTATATCTCCTCGTTTTTTCATCTTTCTATGTGTGCTAAATTTGCAGCACACATAGAAAGAGCATTTGCAGCACACATAGAAAGAGAAAAAAACCTCTCATGGATAGTCTTTGTGCAAGAAGGTGCCCAGTCCTGCACAAACAAAATCCTGCAAGTAAAGCTGGCTCCCTTGCACCATGGTGCAAAGGTGTCTGAGTTGGTGCTAGGCAGCTGAAACGGTGCCAGCACAGGGGGAAAGGACAGGATTGTGCCGCCTGCCAGAGATTCAGCTCAGTCCTGCCCTTTCACATTGGCATCGGGCAGCACAGCAAGGGGACTTGCTACGCTGCCCTGCGCCAAATCCACATACGTATGCCGCTAGTTTGATAACAAAGTGCCTCTTAACAGGGTGACTCTGGCCTGCTGGATAAGCAAGCATGCAGTTGTTTTGCACGGTCCACGATGAATGACAACTTGTTAGTATGCTACATAGGTTCCTGAAGACAGATGGCTCCTACTTTAAGTAGCAGGCTTGCTTCTTAGGAAAGAAAAGTGGCACTCCTGGACAATGGGTCTTATTTCCATGAATTAGAAATGAGACAACAGTGTGATGGAATGCTTTAAGGTAGAGGTCTTCAACCTGGGGGACGGGCTTAAGTAATTGTACGGCCAAGAGGAGCATTTATTATGCCCCTAAGTAGCAGAGGCAAACACCATGCTGAAAACATTGCTGTGTGTGTTTTAATCAAATAAAACAGCAGCAGAGAGCCATTCGGTACTGGACCGTCTGTAACGTTGCTTGTCACACGTGCTGGCTGAGAGTGGGTGTCAAAGTATGTGAGTGGGGGGCTCCAAATTATCCTCTAAGTTCCCACCCTGTACTTCTGATAAAGGGTCACACTTGTGAGTCTTTGACCCTTTTAGGAAGGCTTGGCTCAAAATTAAATGTCGGCAATCGTGCATTTGACTGCATTTTTAAAAGGCTAACATATCGGTAACGTTTGACTCCTTAAATGTTTTCCAAGCTGCCAATTTTATAGAATTGTGACAAAATATATTTAGCATTCGGGGAATGAGAGGCAAGAATTTCTTTTTTCACAAGAGTATTAACATATTTCAAGACCACTGTTTAAGGTGTAGCTGGATGACTGAAAACATCCAGAACAACAGGGCATTGCACCTGTCCATATGAGAGCAGGCTGATGACAGCTCAATCATGTGAAACATATGGGGTGGGGAGTATGGTTTACTTTTCTTTAAAAATAATAATATGAAGTGGAACATCTCAACCCGGTGTACAAGAGGACAACAAAGGGAACACAATGTAACTCAATCAATGTATAATTCAGTTTACCATCAGTCTTTTAGGGCCGGATGTAGGTCGGTCGGTAACGGCCGAAAATCGATATTTTCGGCCGTTACCGACCGAGATTCACAAAATGGTATGTAGGGCCACATATTTTACAGATTCGGTAAATTTACCGATCGGTAAATTTACCGAATCTGTAAAATACCGAATCGGTATGTTTACCAATTCGGTAACAATGAGATGTAGGTGGGACTCTTCTGAGTCCCACAAGCCTTACAGAATCGGTATTTTACCATGAAGTCCAACTTCATGGTAAAATACCGATTCCGGTGTGCATGCACATGTGTGCATGCACACCTGTGCCATATGACAGGCAGACCTGCCCTTAGGGCAGGTATGCCTGCCACATGGCCCCCCGAATCTTTTTTGGGGGTGCTAGAGGGTGTCAAAGTGACACCCCCTGCACCCTTGTCAAAATCGGTATTTACCGATTCGGTAAATACCAACCGGTAATGCCCCATTCATTCCTATGGGCTTCAAAGCCCATAGGAATGAATGGGGCATTACCGGTCGGTATTTACAGAATCGGTAAATACAGATATTTACCGATTCGGTAAAAGGAACATCTGGATGTTCCTACATACCCACCCCTTAGATTTACCGATTTTTAATTACCGAATCGGTAGAAATCGGTAATTAAAAATCGGTAAAACTATTTTACCTACATCTGGGCCTAAGTCACTATACATACATTTTCAGAAACGTAAATGTATAAATGGCTTTTATCTTTCAAAATGCTTTATTCGGTATGTATGAATACAACCATATAGCAACAAGCAAAATAAAATTAAATACAACATACATTTGTGTCAGTTTTGGTTTGCCAAATGCCTTCATTACTCGAGTATAGTATACATTTAGCAGCACATGTCGGACAGTCTTAAAGTGCTTTTTAGTACATTTGTCTACTAGTACATGTGCAAATTAGCAGTATAAAGTGCAAAATTAACTATACCTTCCTTACAAATGTACAGTTTACATTGAGCCGCATATGTCCGACATTCGTAAAGTGCTTATTTAGTGCATACTTCTAGTAATACATGTGCAAATTAGCAAAATAAAGTGCAAAATGGCTATACCGTTCCTCCTGAAGTACAATATAAATTTAGCAGCACATGTCCGACATTCTTAAAGTGCTTAGTTAGTGCATACGTCTAATAGTGCATGCGCAAATTAGCATAATAAAGTGCAAAATGACTGTACCATCCTTCCTGAAGTACAATATACATGTAGCAGCACATGTCCGAACAGTCTAAGAATGTTTATCCGTGCATTCTTCTAACAGTACATGTGCAAATTCGCAATATAAAGTGCTATAAGTGGTAGAGGTACTCAATTTCAGACACATATACAAAAATTAACTATGTTAAAACAATTTGATCATGTGCAAAACCGTCAATAAAGTGCATCATGGATTGAGTTCATACGATAATTGATTTCCGTGCAAAAATACATTTTAAAATATAAGTGGCCACATGGAAACATACATCTGGGGTCTCTAAATTAAACAGCAGTTGCATTGCTGTTTTTGTACTACGCATATTATATTTTAAAAAGATGGGTTTCAGATAAAATTTCCTAAAAGAAGTATAAAAGTTACAAAATAGCATAAAATGACAACCACTCTGTTTAGATTTACCATCACATGGACATAAATATGTCCCGGGTTTCTTAATTGTAGGGACTGCCACTAGGTGATGCACAATTCCCAACCACAAACGGGTTAGTACAAAACGGTGGGAACTGGTGCTAACAACGGTAAGGTAGGTTTGAAAGCCTTCATTGATGTTATATTCCAGATAAAGATTAAACGTACTTTGTTTTACATATCTGTTCATTCTTGTCCCATCTGTATATTTAAGGAATGTGACTTTAAGCTCCTGCTTAGACAACACTGGCCCCGTTATTGAATCTTTAAAGATGTTACAGCCATACAGCGTCTTATACCAGTGTTGTATGTGGCATAACCAGGGGATATTTGAGCGGCGGTCGAGCTTTAAACAATCATTAATCACATCATGGGTAAATTTTGTCTATTTTTTGCCCAGATTGAACGCCATCGGGACAAGGGGCGTAAAGCAATTAAGTCATTAACATGGTTTATGCCAAGTTCCCTATGTACTATCTCAGTTGAGGCCGTAGCCGGGACACAAAGTAATTGTTTCAAGAACGCATTCTCCTCACGCTGAATCAAGTTAGCACTCTGGGCATTATATCCCCCATAACCCGGCCCCGTATATGGCTGATGTTATACATCTTGAGTTATATATTGACAACATCTCGTGAATTCTATGGCCCCCTAGTTTAGCAGCAAATCTAAAAACACAACTTGTATTCCTAGCCATTTTAAAATGGACACTGTCTTGTTCATTGGCCCATCTCCCATCTCCTGAAAAAGTGATGCCTAGGTAACAGAAACTCCTAACGGATTCTAATTTCTCCCCATCTAAAAAAAAGGACCTACATTTTCTTGGTTTCTTGCCACATGTCATTGTGAAAGTCTTTCCTTTATTAATTTTCAACTTCCTACTTTCAGTGAATGTATAAAACCTGTTAATCAATTGTTGCAATCCATTTTGGGTCCTGGAGAGAAGGACCACGTCATCCGCATATAAAAGGATTGGAATTGGGTTACCATTAATAATAGGTGCATCTGCATTAGTTTGTCTTAAAATTTGGTCTACTTGATTTATAAAAAGGGAAAACAGGAGAGGGGCAAGTACACATCCTTGTCGGATACCTCTGTTAATTTTAAAGAAGGGGTGCACTCTCCATCTGTTCCAAATCTGACTTTACTGGACAAGTTGTCATACAACCTGGCCAGGAGGTGGATGATTTCAATTGGGGCACCCATTGCCAGCAAAACAGGCCAGAGCAGTGCTTGTTCCACCAGATTGAATGCTAAAATCAAGTCGGCAAAGCACAAGAATAGGTTATCATCTTTAGCTTTAGTGTACTTGCTGACTATAAGTTCCAGGTTCACGCACTGCTCCATTGTTCCCATCCCCTTACGGAACCCGTACTGCACTGGGGATAAGATGTTGTTTTCCTCAACCCAGGCTTCCAATCTCACTAATAGAACTCGCATGAGGATTTTAACTGACGAGTCCAGGAGTGAGATAGGGCGGTAATTTAGGGGCTTCTGACCTGGGACCTTTTTTATAGAGCGGCACAATAATTGACTGTCCCCATGTTATTGGAAGCCTATTTTCTATGGGCGCGTTAAAATAACATGTCAATATTGGGGCCCATAGAGTCATTTCATATTTATAAAAGTCCATGGGCACCCCGTCAGGCCCAGGAGCTATGCCACCTTACTATTTCTCAGTAACCTCATTTAAGGTCACAGATAGCTGCATTTTCTGCCATTTAGAACATGGTACTGTGTCAACAGTTAAAATTGACCCATCTGGATTAAAATCAGAGTTAAAAATCCCGGTAAAATGGGCAATCCATGCGCGGCAACTGACATGAGAGCTAATTTTAGGGATGTTATCATTCTTTAGAAAGGGGCTATGTACAGTTTCCCAGAATAATTTGTGATCTTTTGTTTCTGCAGCCATATCCAATTTCAACCATGCTTCATTTTGCAGCTCTTTTTTTCTGGATCCTAAGACAGTCTTGTAATTTAGTCGCTCTTCTCTAATTTTATCTGTATCTCTCGGCTTAACATCGAGCGCTTTTTTAGTGACTGGGCACAGTGCTTGTCAAACCACACAGCTTTATTTCTCCTCGGCTTTCTATTTCTTGCTACGAGGAGTTCTCAATTGTTTTAGTTATTTGCAGAAAGTTGGAAAGTAAAGTGGACGGGATCACATTAGGTGCCAAGCAATGGCCTACCTAACTACTGCATTTGAGAATTATATCCACCATAAATTGTGTAGGGTCTATTTTGATCCACTTGATCCTCATGCCATTTGGTCTCTCAGCCGTGATCCCTTGAATAGGTCTTCCATGCACATTTGTTTTTGGGCCCCAACCCATTAATTCCATTGATATGCTATTGTGATCACTCACTGGCTGTTCTATTACTCAGACATTAGAATAAACGGATCCATTAGATACCAGGATATGGTCGATGTTTGAATGGGCATCTCTCCCTCTAAATGTCGGGCACTTCTCGTTATTTTTACTCTTTGTACATTCTAGTAGCTCCAGATCTAATTTCGCTACTAGATTGTTCAGTGCACTTCCGTAATTATTGTGTGGGAAATGATTAAAGATAGTGCTGTCACCACCAGAGTACTCCTCACGATGTCCACAGATCCCCTTCTGAGCGTGACTACATGCTTTAATATTAAAATCTCCTACCCAGAGTATTACTGGGCGGTTACTTGATAACGCAAGTGTTTCTTCTATTGCCCGCTCTACGTCCAATACAATCATACCCCGGTTGGGCCCGACAATATTGTTATAGAAGATGTCAATAACTAGATCCCTACATTTACTATGTACCAGACGCAAAACTGATGCATGCTGACCCACCTCCACATATCCACCAGAGCTGAACTCCGTTAAGGTAGTGGATACCAGAGTCAATAAACCGCCCTTTGCTCTACCTGCCTGGGATGCTACTGCATTCACGCTATAGGAAGTGTATCCTTCAACTTGAATTTGTGCACTATGCCACGTCTCTTGCAGACAAATTAAGTCGTAACCCTGCGTGATGAAATTATCCCAGAATGGAGTAGTTACTTTAACAGCAATTCCCGCCATATTCCAAGTAATAACCTTTAAAAAGTCAATAGGGTTGTCTTGTAAAACATCAAGATGATCAATCAATTGCGGTGTTTCTAGGCTCACATTCAAATTTATGTCTGTAATTGTGGTTACATTGGGCATGATTATATCATCATTTTTACACTGGTCAATATTAATCATATTTAACACAATGTCATCTTCTGTCCCAATTTTACCCCCGTAGCCCCTGTTCGGTTGTGGCTATTCCACCAGATGCGGTATTTTCAGAATGTAAAACCATAGATGATACCTTCAGTCAGTCATTCTCTTCTAGTGAACTAAACACCTAAAATCTGTTGGAGGTCGGGATTGTGAAATTGTCATATATATTATACAATGGTGCTGGTACGTAGGCTACATTGGGATGATTAAGGTGTACAGCCCTAGGGTGGTTAAAAGTCTGCATTGTGACTTGTCTTCCTAACTGATTCCTATAGAAATAGTCAAGGGGAAGCAGGGTGGTATTATGTTCGTGATTAGAGGGTATAGGTGCATTCAAAATCGAGTCTCTTGCCCATTCGGGAGCCCTGTAGTTTATAACTATACAGTCCCCATTTATCTCCTTTTTGCTTGGTCCCACCCATCCAACTCTCTGCGTGGAAATAATCTGATTTGCCCCTCGTGTTGGGAATCCACAGTTTTTGGCAAGCCAGTCCAGGGTTTTGTTTTTCAAGGTTTCCTGATTTTCAAATTGGGTGGGCTTCAGTTTAGGGACATTAGCAAAGATAGCTACATATGGTCTACATTCTGGTGGGAGGTTAATCGTAGCAGGGATGATATTATTAGTGTGGCGCCTTGGTGCTGGCAAATTCTTGTTGTTGTAAATGGAGCCACCTGTCTCCCTTTGTCCCACATCGGCTTTCTGGCCCGTTTTTATATTTGGGGCGATGGTGAGTAGCTTTTTCGGTCCACTTATGGTTGCTACCGGATTTGCTACAGTGGATGGGATGCTAGGTACTCTAATTGCACTGCTTGGCGTATTATTGCTGGATTTCCCATTTGGTGCGTTAATTGCAGATAACTTGACTTGTGTGGTGAGATGTTCTAATAGATCTAAGTTGGCTATACCCAGTTTTTCCAAATTCTCCACTTTTTTACTTAGGGATTCTAACATTTCAGTCACTGGTGCAATATGGGATTTTATCATGTTCTCTAGTTGTTGTGCCAGTCCCTCTGTATTAATTGGGGTTAGTTTTTCCTTTGAGCGTTTGTTTCCGCTCTGCTGCAGTGTCTCTCCCCCCCTTCCATTATCTAATGGTGTTTGGGTTACTTTCTTTCTTTTGCATCTATATCTCTTGCCCAGCCTATTAGCAACCAACAGTTTCCTACTATGAACAGGCTTATATTTGGGCCGGTTAGACCCGTGGTCGCTCACAATACTATAAATGGCTTTTATCATATGTTCCCAAAATGTGCAAGAAGTTAATTACCGTTGTTCATTTATTATTATTATTTTAGCCATTAGTACGATGCCTTTAAGAACAATAAAGAGAAAGCATAGCTTTTTCTTAATACTTGGTATGATTGATACAAAGTAAAGAAACTGAAGGTACAGAACACGGAAGGATGACAACAACTAATACTGCTACATAATAAAATAAAACAATAAACCTAGAAAATAATAATAAGTGTATGACTAAACCCATTGCAGACTAGAACAGACCCTATTGAACCTGCGGCATGCACGAGGGCCTCTAAGCCTAGCTAGGGCTAATTCGGAATCGAACACCTGTCTGAGCAATGACCTAAACGCTTTAACGTTTAGGTCATTGACTAATAGGTTTCATCCAGGATCTAGCAATACAAAGACACGCACAAACTATAACAATAGAGAATATAGAACTCTCGGAATTAGTGGACTCATGCTTGAGCCCGAGGAGGATTTAGTGTTCAGTGAGCTGGAACTGGCGACCAAATTGCACTGTTAGTGTTGCACAAACATCATTCCAAATAACCTAAGCATGGACAGTCCAAAAACATGTGCTTTACATCTGCTGCGTACAAATTACATTTAGGGTAGTTCGACTTACTAGTGGATCAAGATGCTGCCCACTTAGAGAGGAGCTCGGGTGTGTAATACAGCATAAAAACAGTCTTGTGTTGTTGCAATTTTAAATTAATGGAGGCAACTGCTCTATCTAAAGTATCTAGTGACTACTGCTCTTCTACTGCTGTAATATTAGTGTTCAAAAGCCAACTTAATTTACAGATATGCGCAGGTTGTCATGAGCTGATGCAATCAGTTTCTGACATAATGCACCAATGATGCCTCTACCAGAGTTCCCATTTATGCCCACCAATGTTTCAGATGCATATGGTGCAGTTAATCTTTGCCCATGCAAAAAATAATTTCTTAACTGAAGATATTTAAAAGAAGAACTATGTGAAGCCCAAACTCATCTCTAAGTGCAAGAAATGAACGGAAACCCGGATTATTGTATAGTTGGCCAAGCCTGTTAATGCCCGAAAACTGCCAAACTCTTCTGACAGAATCCTGGAATATATTGGGCAAAGTTGGATTTCCCCATAAAACAGTATGATAATGCAGTGAGGGCCAAGAACATTTCTTGCAGATCTCACGCCAGATCCTGGTTATATCCCGGACCACCTTAAATTTAACCCACTTTTAGTAGTTGGGGTCAGAGGTCTTATAAAGAGTGAATCCTATAGACGGCCCACAAGGTAATTGATAGGCCAGTGAAGATAGTCCAGTTTCCAGCCCGTTTAGCAAGCTCCGCATCCGCCCGAAGAATGCAGCCCAGAAATAGAACTTGAAGTCTGGAAGCCTAAAGCCACCTTGTTTATAAGACAGTTAATAAGGCTGAGAGCCCTCTGGCACGTCCATAGCCCCATATAAAACTGCCTATAATACGTTCCAAATGCAAAAAAAAGAATTTGGCACCCAAAGGGGAATTGGGCGAAAAAGAAACTTTGGTCAAACATTCTTTATGATTATATTACACCTGCCAATAATACTTAGGGGAAGCCGATGTCAGCTGCGTCATTGCACTGTGACAGGTTTAAGAAGTGGTTCATAATTCAGGACGATTAGATCCTCTGCCCGACTACTGAGACAAATACCTAAACATATGGCTGTGTCCATGAGCCCCAGAGATGTTGCCAATATGTCAGACTGGTAGTTGAGGATTGTCTGGGTTTTTGCTAAGTTCAACTTAAAACCAGAGAACGATCCAAAATGTTCAGCCTTCTCTGTTATAAGAGCTAACGCAGCGACAGGATTGACAGAATAAACAGCAATATCGTCCACGTATGCAGTGAGCTTTAATTCCATACTATTCAAACTTACTGGGAGGATCTCAGTATTCTGCAAAAGGTGTCTCATGAAAGGCTCAATGTAAAGTGCAAAAAGCAGTGGAGAGAGTGGACAGCCCTGGCTTGTACCCCTTTGGACAGGGAATTGAGTAGATGACAAGCCATTGAGCCTCACGACTGCAACCAGGTTTTTATACAATTTCTGAACTAGAGAGATGAACTGGGAACCAAGTAGGAATTCTGACATTGTCCCCCAGAGTGCCTTCCAGGCTACCCTGTCATAATGCCTTATCGGCAACTATCATGATCATACCGATCTGTGTTTTTAATTTGCCGGATATGGCGAAGGCTGCTATTTCAGTATTGATATGAGACGCTGTGTCTCTACCAGGGATGAACCCATGTTGCTGTGTGGAAACTAGCTGATGTATATTCGGGGACAAACACGCAGCCAAGATTTTAGAAAATATTTTGGCATCCGAGCTAATTAGAGAAATGGGATGTTAGGAACCTCTATCTTCCAGAGGTTTTTCCCTTGTTGGGAAACACAATGATGGTAGTCAAACTCCAGGAAGCTGCTGCTTGCCCTCCATTAGAAATGTAAGTGGTTAATTCTATAAACTCTGATACCAAAATATCCCCAAAAACTTTTTAGAATTCCATTGGAATGGTATCCTCACCTGCGGCTTTACCTGAGGGCAGTGCCTTGTTGCACCCTCCACCTCGGCTGACAATATGTCTCCTTTTAGTATCACCAATTCATCAGCGTCAAGTCGTGGAAGATGACTCTCTTGCAGATAGTCTTGAATCCTGTTCTTATTTGAAAGTGACTTGCCGTAGAGTTTAGCATAAAAGACTCCGAATTGTTCAACTATCTCGTGTGGGCTGAGTGTAGAGCGACCCGCCCTCCCCCTTTATCGATTTAATATTCAACTTGGCTTTCCTGTCTGATATCTTTGAAGCCAATAGCCGACCAATCCTCTTCCCATATTTGTACTGCATTGCCTTATGTTTATGAAAATTAACAGCTATTTTCTCTGTGAGTTTCTTTTAAACATAGACCGTTTTTCTAGAAGATGTAGATAGATTGTCCATTCTGCTATATCCCTGGCCATGAAATGAAATAAAATTGGGTTTTGTAAAGCGCGTTACTACCCGGAGGCCTCGTAGCGCTGTGGACGGGTGAGGCTGAATGCCACCAGCTAGCACCTAATGGAAAAGGAGTGTTTTCAGGCTCTTGCGGAATTTTTGAAGATCTGGCTCGCTGCCCAATGTGAGCGGCAGGGAATTCCAGACAACGTATATAACAAGAGAGAGAGTAAGGGAAGATTACATAAACTATGTGAGGTAGGAACTCCTGGTCCCCAAAACTAATAGTAACAACAAAGAAGGAGTACCCACTTCATTAGAGGAAATATAGTAATTAACTATTTCCTCCAGGGTATTGTTTGGGTTTGCACAAAGTGCCCCAACCCGTTTATCCGGACAGTGCTTGTCCTTTAAGAAGACCCCTCACTCACCAACCTGGTTGGTGACATGCTTCATCATTGGGGTCCCACCCCATAGGCCGAGTGCCTATAGGGTGTGCTGCGACACCTGACTACAGTGGAGCGGGATATTGTTTCTTTTTTATATGTGCTTACAATTACAGTGTGAGGGTATGTTTAAAAAGGGCCAGTACTACTCGATTCAAGACTTTATTCTTGAGTGTCTGTGCCCTACTAAAACCAATGTGGCACCGTTGCCTAATTAGGAAGGCTGAGGTGTCTCGAGAAGTGTAGTAAAAGAATTATTAAAAATAGCGAAGTGTGCTATGTGCGGAAATTATAAAGAAAACTAGGTCTACATGTTTCAACCAATTTAAAAATTCTCTGGTTTTCGTCAGGACCGTGAATGTTTTGCACGGGGTGGTACGCACGCGCTAAGGTGCGCCCTGCCTTCGTGCAAGCGTAAGACCACAAACTGTGGTCTAGATGAAAAAGGGTGTGTTAGATCCTGATTTCAGGAAAAAACACTCTGAAGCGATGTTTCTCACTTCATGGGCTTCGGATCGACCAAGACGGCAATTGTCCGTCACATTGGGTATGTGATCCTGTGGCGGTAAACCTACTTGGTTACTGCGCTCGAAGCCCCGGAGGAAATAGTTAATTACTATATTTCCTCTAATGAAGTGGGTACTCCTTCTTTGTTGTTACAATTCCAGACAACGGCCATGACGTCTGTACATGCTGTCACTCTAATTAAAGATAATCATGGTGATTTTGCTCCATCTCTTGGGATAAGCGTCTATTCTGGGCCAGATTAAACTACAGAGTCATCCCTTTAATGAAAGCTTTCATGCAGTCCCAGACTACATGATCCAAAGCGGTGCCCTTATTATTTCCTATATATTCACTCAATGCTGCTTTAAGATGGATACAATACTTGAGGTTCTTGAGTAGATACCGAGGAAATGAGAAACACCAACAGGCACCCATTACACTCTGCTGCTTCCATAATGTTAGCACCAGGGGGTTATGGTCAGATGTTACTTTAGGACAGATTTTAATGTGTGCGTTTTCCAAGAGTGATGTCTAGGCAAAAATCATATTGATACATGAATATTGTTTATGTGGATTAGAATAAAACTTGAAACCTGGCAACGCACAGCAGAGCGTCATCCAAACATCATCAAGTTTATGAATAGTCATAAGCTCGAAGATAGCTGCTCGAGTACTACGCATTCTACCCAGTGTTTTTCTGTTTGTAATGTTGATCTTCTGATCAATAATACAGTTAAAATCCCCCACAACAAACAGATCATCGTTCCACCCCAATAGTGTTTCAGCATGGCCCTGTCTTTATATCCCAAGTGAGTTTTGGTTAGGCCAAGTATCTGTGGCTTAAAGGCCAAGAGTTCCTAGTGTACTAATTGCAGCTTCCTTACTTGGTTTAGTCCCGCAACGTTCCAACACATAAACTTTAACTAAAACATAACATAATCTTCCCTTTGCAACCTCCCTCCTTTGCTCTGTCCTTTTCCCACATGTCATCTAAATACACAATTCCAACTATTGTCTGGCTATTTGCCCCCCCACTAACATCTCCAAACATACCAGCAAAGTAACTTAGTGCTAACCTCTAGTGATGGCAACACAGCTAGACGACCCCCAGTTCCAACAGAAAGGAATCGGCCCCTTCCCCTGCTGTCGTTGTCTGACAGCATGCAGAGAGCTACTGCCCGAGATCCCAGCCCCCCAAACCCCCTGCCCCATCACCCTCAAACCCCCAAATTAGACACCCACTGTGTAAGAGAGAGAAAGAGAATTTGGATTCAAGAAAAGAGGACTATAGAAAGAAAGTCCATATAAGTCCGTACAATCCACCAAAATGCCTCCTCAAAACTCTTTTTCATTGTTGTTGCTCCACGTCGGGAAGGAGAGATCCCAACCCCAAACCTAGGTCGACTCACCAGGTCCCATCGGGTAAGGGATTGTTTTGCGTCCATCTCTGTGTAGAAAAAGTATGACCGCCCATCTTTAAATACTTTCAGTCGGGCAGGCCCCTGCAAAAATACTTGTGTACATACTGTTTTAAATGAGTCTATCAGCTGGTGGAGCCGCCACCGCTGGTCCATTGTGGCCTTGCAGAGATCCGACCTGCAGAATATAGACATTGAGTTTGACAGGGTAGTGGGACGAGCTTTAAGATATACCGCTCGTCAAAGCAGAAAATTGTCAATAAATACCAACATAGTGCCAGGATGAGGTAACCTGGCCTGAAGCCATTGTAAGGTGGAGGGAGGTAATCGATGCGCCCGCTGGACCTGTGAATCCATAGCCCAGTTGGACAGATCAGGGAATGCCTGCTGGAATAAACTGATGATAGGGACCCTGGGGTCCAAGCCTTCCCTTCCTTCCGGAACACTGAAAACCCTCAGATTGTTGCACCGCTGCCGATTTTCCATGTCCTCGACCTTAGCCTGTAAGGCAGTCATCTGAGCCTCTTGATTTTTAACAGATCCTGCTGTGAGGTGCAAGATTCTTCCACAATCATGACCCGCTGCAGCAGATTGGAGACGTCTGATGAAAGTGAGGCAACCTTAGCAGTGACATCCATAAGTGCTTGTTTGATATCACGGTTATCGGCAGTGGCTTGGAGATAGAATACTTGAGTCTCCACTCTTTGGGTGGTTAGGAAATGCAGGATTTTAGTTAAAGAAGGTTCCTCGTAGTTATCGAGTTTCAAATTGTGGGCTGGCGACCCAGCCATACAGTCCAATTGATCCATAGATACTAGAATAGGAGACAAGGAAACATGGCCGGGTATATTGAGGGACCCACCAGAAATTCCTTCATTACCTTCCGATTGAGCCAGGCCGGGCCTTGCAATATCATAATCAACTCAGGAGAATTTAGGTATCTCCCCCTCCTCGGAGGAGCGGGCCGAGGTGTCTATTCGGCCATGAATAGACAATCTGGAAACTATGGCTTTAACCTCACCCTTAGAAGCCACCCATCTACATAAGGGGCTAACGATGCAGCTATCCTTAGCTCGTGTTGGGGTTGCATTTTGAAGACTCGCCTCCGTGTTAGTGAGACCAGATTTAGAGCCTCCCTGTCCTCTCCCTCCTATGCCCGCTCCTTTAACCCCTCTGGCTCCTTTAATACTTTCCCTCTTGAGGAGTTGTCTCTACCTGGAGAGCTGCCTAGTGCTGTTTTGGGCTTTACTGAAGCGATAGACTAATTTGATTCCACATGTTGATCTATTTGTTCTAGAACAGTTTCAGCAGATTTTAGAGCATTCTAAGAGGCAGCCTATATCTCAGGTTGTACCCTTGGTGCCCCTGGTAAATCTGCCTCCTAAATTGTAAAAGGCTTTGTTACTTTCAGATCTAATGAACTCTGAGACTCAAGAGGGGCCAGTATATCTGCTGCCTGGTTAAAGTCCACACCAGCTGTGCCATTTATACCATCCTGTGACATTGAACTTATACTACTTGGCCACTAATTGTAAGCATATGGTTGTTGCAGCTGGAGCTCTAGGTGGCAAGAGGGCACTGGAGGTAGCAGGCAGTAGATTACAACTTTGTAGTAACTCGACGGAGACAGAATGATTACTTCAAGTCTTTATTACGAACTCCCACAGGCACGTCCTACGTTGCCTGTGGCTAAAATGCTCTCAGTGAAAACCGTCAACTGTAACAGTCGTCCACGTCATAGGGGACAGCACGAGACGCTCAATGCACGCCTCGCGCTCAGCCAGCACGAGGCAGGCCAGGCCACTACATATCTCCTTTCCTTAGAGATGGAGAAACAGAGAAGACAGCGAGGGGGAAGAGAGAGAAAGAGAGAGAGAGAGCGAGCGAGAGAGAGAGAGAGAGAGAGAGAAAGAGAGAGAGAGAGAGAGAGAGAAAGAGAGAGAGAAAGATACAGCGTGCAGGAGAAACAAGAGTGAGGCACCGAGAGGCACTGAAACTCAAAGACAGATCTAACAGGAATACCAACTGTTCGGGTACAAGTGTGCAGGTGAAACAAAAGTGGGATACAGAGAAGCACAGAAGCTCATTGACGGTATCTAACAGGAATACCAACAGTTCTGGTGCTCCTCCTGACAGTGGAGTGGCAGGGAGAAGAAGTCTGGACATCAAGTTTACCTTGAGAGACACTATGAGATACTTCTCTTTTCAACATAGGACCCTTGACGTCATTAAGCACGTTTTCGACTTTCACCACCTTGTTACTATTCCACCAGTCTTTTCCATTGACTCGAACAGCATTTCCACACACTTTATCCACCACCACAATTTCCCCATACTTAGATTCTCCTTTTCTTACAAAACCAGGTTTCTTGATTCTGACCCTGTTCCCCACTGCAAACTCTCTGATCTTAACCCGCTTCCTTTCATCAAAATACTCTTTTTGTTTGGACTGGACCTCAGCAGACTTGGACCTCACTTTCTCATCCATTTCTTGGGGAGTGGAATTAGATTTATTCCACTTAGACATCCAAGCAGGTCTAAACTCTGTGCATGGTTTTCTACCTCTCAATAATTCGAAAGGGGACACTCCAGTGGAAGAATGAGGGGTGGTTCTATAAAATCACAACATTGTCCTGACGCTTAGGGGAACAGCTTTGTGATGCGCTAGGGCCCATTTGACACAATCACCTATGACTCTATTGAGTCTCTCTACCAACCCATTGGTTTGAGGGTGATAGAGAGAACTACGGTGATGGGTGATTGCAGATTCTTTAAGGAACTCTTCCACCTCAGATGATACAAATTGTACTCCGTTGTCGGATACGATAGATTGGGGGAACCCTTCTCTCATGAATGTTTCTCTTAAGAAATCAATAATTTCTGCGGAGTCAACCTTGGCGACAAACTTGGCCTCCGGCCATTTAGTGTAATAGTCCACCATAACAATTGCGAATTTGCATTGTTGAGGTAGACTGTGAAAGGGTCCTAGGACATCGATGCCAAGTTTTTCCCACGGCCCACCAGGGAGGGGAATAGGAGTAAGAGGGGGACTAACAGTGTGAAGACTTTTGTCACTAGACGAACAAACAGTGCACTCATGCACCATTTCCTCAATATCTTTATCCATTTTGGGCCACCAAAAGTACTCTCTCACTCTACGCTTGGTTAAGGTGGCTCCTAGGTGCCCTTCATGTGCTTTGGACAGGAGAGTGGATCTGATGTCCACCGGTGGAACAAGTTTTTCTAGCCTGAATACCAGACCATCCTCAATAGAAAGTTCATCACTCACTTTTACATAGGGTTGCAAATCAACTTCCACATTCCTTTCCCTGGGCCACCCCTGGGAAATATATTTCATCACTTTTTTGGAAACTTCATCACCAGCTAACGCCTCCCTCCAATTTTGCTGATCTATAGTACACACGTTATTCAGTTCGACACTTGCTATAATATAATCCTCCTTATCATCAAAACAACATTCATCTGTACCATGCATGTCCTGACAGGTATTAGCAGGTAAACGAGACAGTGCATCCGCTCTTACATTTTTTCCCCCAGCAATATGTACAATATCAAAGTTGAATTGTAAGAGCTTGGATGCTAGGCGTGCAATGCGGGGAGTGGCCCCGCGGCTGTTGGTACTTCCTAAAATTGCAACCAACGGTTTGTGGTCCGTTTGAAGAACAAACTTTTGACCCCACAAATAGTTTTTAAATTTTTCAATGCCCCACCAACATGCTAGAAGCTCCTTCTCTATGACAGAGTAATGAGTCTCTGCTTCTCTAAGTACTCTGGATGCAAATCCTACAGTGTGTTCATTTTGGTCAACAACCTGTGTCAGGACAGCGCCCAGTCCGTAGCTGCTGGCATTGACGGTCAAAGTACACTGGACCCCCTGTACGAATGGTTTCAAGGCCTTGACGGTGCAAAGTTGCTCTTTAATCCATTCGAAGGCGGTTTTGCATTCATCATCCCACACAAATTCACTTCTGTCTTGGAGCAGTTTGTATATGGGACGTATCTTGGTAGCATAGTCTTGAATAAAGCGGGCATAAAATTCTGTGAGACCTAAAAGTGATTTCACTCCTGCTTTGTCTTTGGGAGCAGTGGCATCAACGATGGCTTGTACCAAACTTGGTTTGGGTGCGACTCCTTCACTAGAGATTGTGTGACCCAGATATTCCATCTTGTCTTTTGAGAATTCACACTTGTCCCTTTTTAGGACCACACCATGTTCCTGGAAAATAGACAGGATCTTGTTCAGCACCACGTCGTGTTCTTGTTGGTCTTTCGCGAACAGCAGAATGTCATCTTGGAATATGGCCACGTTCTTTATACCTTTCAGTAGATTGACCATGACCCTCTGAAAGACAGAGGCTGCCGAAGCCAGTCCAAAAGGCATGCGACAAAATTGGAACAAGCCTGCTGGAGAGTTGAACGCAGTGAAATGACGTGACTCCTTGTCAAGTTCAATTTGGTGATATGCCGAGGCCAAATCCAGTTTGGTAAAGACCTTGGCACCTTCAACTACACCCAACATTTCCGATATATTTGGTAGAGGATGCGAATCTACCCAGATGACTTTGTTTAAGTTGCACAAATCAATGCAGATTCTGAGATCATTGTTTTTTTTTCTTGCCACGACCAAAGCTGAGGACCAATCAGACGATTCGCATGGACAAAAGTTCTTTTTCCAAGTCTTCCCTAATGCTGAAGGGAATACTCCTTATTTTGTGTCTTACGGGCTCTGCATCGCTCTTTATCTTGATTTTATGTTTGAATCCTTTGATTTTTCCCAATTCGCCCGAAAATACTCTTGGGTATTTATTGAGTAACTCCTCCACATGTGATTGGTCCCGAACAACCAAAATCTGTTCCTTTGCTCCAGGACACAGCATCATGCTGAACAAACCTTGGTGGAACCATCCCAATATGTCTAATCCATTGACAGCAACATATATTTTTCCATAAATGTGCCTGTTCTTGAAAATCAGGATGTCTTCAAAGTACCCCATCAGTTCTATGCTTCTCCCTTCATAGGACACAGGCTCACGGTCAGGCGGTTGCAAAGGTCTGTTACCCCACTTCTTCCTGAACAATGACTCACTTATCATTGTGATCCTTGCGCCAGAGTCTACAAGCAGCCTCAAACTTTCTTCGCCTACACAGATGATGGCATAGGGATCAATACAGTCGTCAGGATTACCACTTTTTATGTTCCCATCGCTGACCACTACCACCATGTCTTTGAGCTCGCAAAGGGTGTCATCACTGTCGCTTCCACTTGCCTCCAATGCACATGCCACCTGTTCTTTTTTACTTTTTTGACTTTGGCATACTTTGTCGAAATGCCCCAATTTTCCGCATTTTCGGCAGGATGCATTTCTCGCAGGACACGGTCTTCCACTTCTTACATGGGAGGGATAACCACATCTGTAACAGATATCAGTTCTTTTGAAAAAATTACTTGGCTGGTATTCTTTTTTTTTTTCATACTTTTTGAAACGGACAGGGGTAACCAACTCAACACTTTTACTTTCAAGTTCCTTGATGGAAGACTGTGAAGTTTCGATGCTCTTCGCTATGCGAATAGATTCATCTAGGGTGGGATTTTCCAAAGATAAGAGCTTTTGTCTTATGGTTTTGTCCAGACATTTTCCTATGAACTGGTCACGAATCAATTGTTCACTGAAGTTCTCAAATTCACATTCTGCTACCATCTTCCTCAAAGCAGTGATATATGTGTCCACATCTTCTTCAGCTTTCTGCGCTCTTTTGAAAAACTTATGCCTAGACACCACCACACTGGGTTGCTTATCAAATCTGACTTTCAATTTCTTCACAGTGTCTTTGTATTCGTCAGTATCTTCTACTTCCTCATCCACCACGTCAGGTAAATGTTTAAGGGTTTCTCTGCCTTCAAACCCCAGAGAATGAAGTAGTAAAAACTTTTTCCTTTCTGCCCTGAATCTATGTGCTCCTATTGCCCCCAGGTAATTTTCAAAGGCATCGAACCACTTTCTCCAAGGCACCGGAGGTTCACCTGGTGTATCCAGGAAAGGAGGTGGAGGAAGAATTGACTGCATAATTTAATATATTTTTAGCCTACTTAACAGTGGCTAACCTTGGCAATCCCCTGTGTGAGTTCAAAATAACATTCCTCAAACACTGTATTCTTTATGAACCAACCAAGTTCAAAACAGCCTCCTTAAATCCAACCCTGAAAGATCCAGGCAGAATTATGTAAATATTTCCTTTTCTTTAAGGACGTGCACAAGTTGTGTATTTATTTTCCCATGTTCAAGGATAGTGCCCAAGAATGTCTTTAAGGGTTAATCCATAATGTTATCAGCATTGCCACAGACCAAAACAGATTATTTATCCTTGAAACTGGCAACTTCCTTCAAGCCCCAGAAGGGTTTCCATAAAATGCTTTGCGCAGCCCACAATTAGTACTGTTCGTGAAAAAAAACAGAGGTGCCTCTTTAAGAACAGGGCGGGGAGCGACTGCCAGTTCAAGTGTCGATCGGCAAACTAGGCGGGACAAACAGTGAAGTCTGACGCCCACCACAGCGCGTCTTTACGTCTCCTCACCTCAGGCTCGCCAGCGCCGACTGACAGGAAGCAAGCTCCGACACCAGGAAGAAGACACTCCTTCACCGTGTGGCACCGTAGCAGCAGATCCAAACCGATCGCTATGTGGGGAATGCGCTTGTCTTCAGATTCCTTATCTTCACAGGTACACTTGCTTGAGTCTTCTGTGGGTTCTCTGTGGGAGTCGTCCTCGTCGCCACTTTCGGGTGTAGTAACTCGACGGAGACAGAATGATTACTTCAAGTCTTTATTACGAACTCCCACAGGCACGTCCTACGTTGCCTGTGGCTAAAATGCTCTCAGTGAAAACCGTCAACTGTAACAGTCGTCCACGTCATAGGGGACAGCACGAGACGCTCAATGCACGCCTCGCGCTCAGCCAGCACGAGGCAGGCCAGGCCACTACAAACTTGCTGTCACCTTGGGCACAATATGTGCAGGATCTTGTAAGCCGGTGTAGTTGAGGCGGGACTTAAACCCTCAGTGTGCCCCTGGCCCTGACGCTTATTGTGTAAGGTAACATCACCAATAGCAGGACTGGTCGGGGAATCGACCCAGGCACTCCAGTCCTCCTGTGCTACTGCTGAATTCAATGCCTCGACCAGTTCATCTCCCACAGTGGAGTTCGGAATCCCAGTGGACTGGAGTAGCCTGCCAGCTTTCCCCGAGCTCAGCAGCCGAAGGATTGGTCTCCCTAGTTGAGAATCCAGAGCTGCCTTGGGTACTTTACCTGACCCCCTGTGGGGTCAGTGAAGCTTTGCCCAGCAGCTTTAGAAACCTCCCCGCCCGTCGCCTCAGCCACAAGTTTGCCGACTCTGCTGCGTCCCTTCTGCACTGCAAGCCGCTGGGGAGCCATTGCTGTCTGGATGAGGCCAAAGTGGGATCGGAGGCAAGGCCACGCTTGAAGCCATTGAAGCTATGGTAGGCAGGCAGAGCCTCACCGATTTGTCAAGATGAATTTAACTATGGACTGCTGCAGAGCACAACCGGCACATCTTCTTTCAAAATGAAGGTGGGAGCGGTATTCAATCGGGCACTATCTCCCATAAGGTGGTTTTATTTAACTGCTCACCATCTGAGGGTCAAAGATCGGAGGCCGGAGCCAAGAGGGCCTGTGGAAGATGGTGCGGGCGGTGCTCTCCCTGGTGGATCAATCCTCCATCTTCCTTTCCTCCTCAGTAGGCTATGGCCTTCTCATTACCATTTTGTTTAAGTTCTTTATCAGATGCTTTTTTATCTTGAAGGGTAGGTCATAAAAGTACTGATTTACATTTAATTAACCTAACACAGTGGAATAAACTACGTCACACGGACTTTACATCACCACACACAACCAGCTCATGTGGTCTGCCCGATGCTTCATCGCCGAGGCTCCTGCAGTTCTCCAGACTGGAGTCGTGCCCAACGCATAAAATCTGTTATTCTTCATAAGACAACTTTTTTCAAGCATATAGCTCTTGTAGCTAGTCATTTTTGGCAATTAATAAGTTGATATGACAAATATGTGCTAACATCTTAACAGCAGAATTGATTATTGTAATTAGTTTTCATGAGACAGTTCAATTAGACTAAACCTCACACTCCAAACCTTTTGGATAAACTGTCTTCCAAGCCTTCTTGGTTTGCACAGGCTGCAGCTTAAAGTCGAACAAATGTCATAATATACATTTAATAAACTTAGTACCACCTTTCATTTACGTAATGCTATCCCATGCACACTTCTATTGCCACAGTGGGAGTAACATTGCCGGCTTCTTGCACTGAGTTCAAGATATGTGTCCACGGGATCTATATGGCCACCAAGTGAAGCACCTGTATGGGTAATTTAATGAACACTCATCTATAATTTGCGCAGTGAGTAAATTACTCACTGGTGTAAGTTGTAGCTTTTGTTGAAGCAGAAGTTACTTTTAGCATCTAAATTAAGCATGTACACTTTAAAGCTAAGCATGTGTACATTATGCGTTGTATAAACATAGGAAATATTAGGTATTGAAAAAGACAGCACAATTAAATCGATTTCTGTAACTTACTTGTGCAGAACATTCGCGCGAGTATGATTCAGCGATTCAAATATACATTTATCAATATTCTTATTCTTCAATAAAAAATAATATCCCTCGTGGCTGCCACCACATTTTACACAAAGCTTGTCAATTTCTAATTAATTTGTGGATATCATTCCACAAGTATACCTTACTTATTTTAGCCTTCTTCAGGTGTTGTAATGTATTTCCAAAACTGTTGCAAGTGCATTTCATTACTTTTTTAATGCCCCCCGGCACATAGTTTTGGGCCTTTTGTAAATTTATGCGCAAGATCACGGACTGATGGATTTTTTTAAAAATAATTTCTTATTCTTCCTACCTTTCTCCCACCATGAGCAATTGAGCAATATTATATAAAATATATACAAGTAGCATATGTTTTGATTTTGCGTTTTCTCAGGTGGAAGCGCCCCATAAATTCCATTAAACACACAAACAAACAAATAAATAAATAAATACGTTTCCGGTGTTGTGGACCATGTAAATCCTGCACTTTTGGGCAATTTGCATGGCTGTGCACCAGTTCTCTTACGTGGGACATCCAGTTATGAGGAATCCTTTCAGAAATGAAGCTACACCACTGCGGGGAGCCAGACTGTGAGAAGATGCTGAAAATGTATTTTAAGGCGTGAACCGTGAGGTCCTCCTTGAACCTTCACTCACTGTGGTCTTTTTAAAATAACCACTGAAATATACGCCTTGAATCCAAATCCCAAACATCTGTTTCTTGTTGGATCAAATATTTTTCCTTATGAAGAAACTTCATAGTTGTTGCTTTTAGACGATTGTGGGGGGGTAACATGTATCTTTATGTTCAGCTTGAAACTATAACCAGGTGTCTGTAGATCACAAAACAGTTAAGAGAACTAAAGGTTAGCAACAACAGCCTGCCTGATATACTGCATACCACCCTCACCATCTCCTCGCAAAGTAGCTACTTTATCTTCCAGTGGGATCTTTAAAAAGACACTCTTAATGAAATATACATTTTTCTTCAAAGGAAAGAATTATATGTAGCTTTAAAGCTTGCCATGACAGACAATTGTTTGTAGATCGTGGAACAAAAACAGTGATAGTTTGTCTTGTTGAATGTTTTAATGCAAGCATGCAAATCAAAATATGAGTCCTACTGGAACACTTTGTGCGGTATGACATTTCTTAGATGTTTATAACACTTCAGAGCCTCTATAGTGGGGCATTTTATCAAGGGGGTTTATCTCCGCTTTTTAGGCTTTAAAAGCCAAGAAAGCGGAGATAAAATTATCTCCCTATTTCCTAGCTGTCGCTAACACCAGTTAGCGACAGCTAGTAGGAGATAGCGACCATCTTGGGCCCCGCTTTGCATGTCAGTGATATTTATCACTAATGACATGCAAAGTGGGCGTGCCAAGATGTTAGCGACTGGAAACAGTCGCTAACATCGCTATCTCCTATTACCAACTTTTGGAGATATTCGCGCTAAGCGCAAATATCTCCAAAAGCTAACACCTGCCCTGAGCAGTTCTTAGCCATGTTATCCAATGGTAGGTGGAAAACATGGCTAAGAGCATTAGCTCGGTAATGCCTGAATATCGCTGACTTTTCAGCGATATTCATGCATTGCGGCCGATTTTTATCGCATTTGCGATAAACCTTGGTAATACCAAGGTTTATCTGCGATACAAATCGCCGCAGCTCAGCGATAATTTTTTCTCGCTAACCAAGCAATAGCGATTATCGCTATTGCTTGGCAATATGCCCCTTTATGCGCGTAACATGGATTACGATATTACACCATTTTGCGTAAAAAAACTCCTGTGCGGGGTGGGGGGGCGGTAATCGTAAAGCGAGGTGCCTGGAAACAACAAGATCGGCACAAATGCGAGTAACTTTTTTCCCAATGTGAGCAGCAGTTCCTTAATGCCGAAGATCAACAAACATTGTTTATGAAAGGGGACCATTCAGGCAATTTGCTAATGCATAACTACAATTCTGAATACAAGCAGCAGTTCATTAAATTGAAGCAACTGGAAAAATCAACCTGAAATTACATTTTCAAGATGAATTTTTACCTAAATATACCATCCAGGTTTTTTTTTTTTGGGACCATTCGGGATATTTTATGAGTGCGTAACTCATTTTTCTTTTTTTTAACAGGATGGAAATGGCATAGAGACTGTAGGCTACTGTACATACCCTAGCAACTTCTTTTTCTTGCCCTGAAGACTTCTCCCTCTGCTTTATTCTGCCCTTAGTAATTTTGGATTTATACTTTAGAGGGAAAGGAGCCCTCTCGTTTTGTCTGCAGTCTCTGCTGCATCCAGTTACGTTTAATGGATTACATTGTAAAACATGAGTTGCATGAGGCAGGGCAAACACCACTATTTTGAATCTTTTTTTTATGGGTGACCTGGCGTTTATGTTGGGGCCCTTGTGAAATTAATACGTGGTATATGGGATTATATCTGTATATTTGGGATGGTGGAGGCCTGGGATTATAAATACATTTTCTCCAGTTACTTGTGTTGTTTTAATATGTACACATTTGAACATTATTTTAGTGTGTGGTTGTGTTACTGTTTATGGCCTAGTATGACCTGCAGTATGCTATTGGTGTGTTTTAATGTATATTTCGCATTTTTACTACTGCTGTGCTGCATGTTTTTAAAATAGGTTTAGGGGCTTGTAGATGGCCTTGTATTTATTGCAAAATGTAGATTATTTTTGTTTGCATTAGACTGTTGGTGGCTAGGGTCAAGGTGTCTCCTGGAGTCCAGGCCCTTGTTGCTGAATACGTTTCATTGTTTACAGCTATCTGCTTCACCATTTGCTTTCCCATCATTTTCATGAGTTTGTGTGTGTGGGACATTGTTAAAATTGTGAGTTGCTTTTTTTCTGCAACTATTTGGTACATATGCAGCAACAAAGCAAAATAACACTTCAGTTAATAAATAAAGAACATGCACCACATCGGTTTTTTGTAGGGCAACTGTATGTATGGAACAAAAGTTATAGTAAAACATATCTGGTTCTACTAAAAACAATAGAAAATCAAAAAGTAAATTTTACGCTACCCAATGTAGACTGTGGCACAGGCACCCTTTGAACCTTTGAGTGGCAAAGTTTGGTTAAAAGTTGCTGGTCTACTCACATCAAAGGATTAATGGAGGTGTAGCTGTTCAGTGGAGCAGTGTATGAATATATGTCAGTAATGTTGTCCTACTGTTTCCTCAACTCCGGCATTAACAACCCTCAAGTGGAAAGAACTGCTAACTTGAAGCCACCAACAGGGTCGGACTAGCGTATCGGGCATCTGGCATTTCCCCTGAAGACTGGAAAAGTGGGGCTGGTTTTGCAGTGGTGGGGGCTGGTTTTGTTACTTTGGTCAAGTTTTTCAGCTGTGCTGCAATATCGCTCCCCAGTAAAAAAGCAGCAAGCAAGCGTTTCAATCCTCCCAGGGCCGGGCAGTGCATCCCTAGGGGCTGGTCCAAGAAAATTGCCAGGGCTGCCTTGGGTTTCCAATCTGGCCCTGGCCACCAAGGCAAATAGTTTTGGCAACCTTAACACCATGTCCAATTTTCCCAGAGTTCAAGTCTCCTATTAAAATAAATAAGTGTTCGGTAGCCCTAAAATTTGATTAAATACATCTAAACCTCCAACACAGTTGTTTCAAGCCTATGTTCGTTGTTTCCAGTTCCAAGAGCTCACTAATACTCCCAAACACTTCTACAGCAAAATGTCTAGTTCCAATTTGCCCTCTGCTTTTTTCTAGAGCAGCACTCTGTCCACAGGACTCTGAATCGTCAAGCATAGGAGGGACTTTTGCATAAGGGCCAGCAAGAGACGTGACTAGTGATACCTGGTCCATTGGTTTCCCCATGGCAGGCAGCAACATCCGCTGCTGCAGACCCTTCCACATCCTCAGTCAAACGAGGATAGGTCACAGTGGAAGGAAGACTTTGCTGGCAGAACCATAAACCGCTTTTGCTCAGTGGGATCAGACATAAGCTAGTACCCCACTGGAGACAATATTTTAATCAGAAATTCAAGTCAAGAACGTCAGATACCTTTCATCAGTGCTCAGGTGGTAAGGCAGGAATTCTTCAGAGAGGAAAGCAATGAATTCACTGTGTCTTAATCTTCCCCAGGCAACACTTTCCTTGCAATTGTTCAACTATGGTATTTTAAATGGTAAATCTATTCAGCAATTTGGGCTGGCCCCCGGGAAAATACAGCTTGCCAGACTTTTCCCTTGTAAATTTGACTAGAGTGTGATATACTTTCTGGTAAATTGGTATGCCACAGACCTCTGCACTACAATATGGTAAATGTACATCAAATTTCCAATGTGCTCACCCCGACTCCTATCTCCTCTCCTGGTGTTCCCACTCCAGTCACCAATCTGCCAAATAAACTTTGCATCACTGTGTAACTCTTGTACATTACACCAATATTGTGTCTCCATATTACAACATTAAAAAGGATTGATGTAAGTGCTTTTACGAGGAAATTGTAAACAGGAAGCACTATATAATTTAAATCTCTCTGCCTTGCACATAAAATCTTGCAAGGTAAAGGCCCCCCCGCTCTGCAAAAGCTGGTGACCCCCTACAAGGCAAGTAGAACACTCCTCTCAGACCACAAACATCTACTTAAGATCCCTAGGGTAAAAAAGGCCCGTTCAGGAGGAAGGACATTTTCCGTGAAGGTTGCAACTCTTTGGAACTCACTCCCTTTAAGTTTGCGTGCTGAACCATGCCTCTTGCGTTTTCGTAAACATCTGAAAAATTTCTTTTCTGTTAACCGCTGTCCCTCTATTCACATAAGCATTATTCTGTTTGGTTAAGCGCTGGGATGCTCTAGGGTAACCACGCGCTATACAAGACTGCCTTAATAATAATAATAATAATAATAATAATAATAATAATAATAATAATAATAATAATAATAATAATATTGCTAATCTCCACTCTTCATCCAGGTGGTTGAGTGGTTGGGTGAGACAAAACTAAGGTCAAACTTAAAGACGCTCCAGACATGCATGTGAATGTAATTTGTTAATAGAGATCTCATTACCTAACAGCTGCAAATCTAGTTATGAAGCTGCAAGTTGTGTTTTGGTGGCAACTTCCCATCAACGTTTTAACAATTTTATGAAAATATACTTTGCTTCAGGGCTGCAAAATGACTCACTTTCAAAGTATTTCCCTCACACCTGAGCAACACATTGGCGATATGTTCAACCATGTATGAAGTCTAAGCACAAATAGTAGATTTTCCAAGGACAGCCATTGTAATTTTGAATTAAAAAGTTGTCCGTTTAAATAGAGCACAGGTGGTTATGGCCTAATGAGTCAAGTCATTTTGTGTCACGTATGTGGTTGGTGTAAAGTCACACTACAGCCACATAAGACATTTAACTTTCAATGCCACAGGTGTATTCTATGCACCATTTGCAAGGGACTCACAGAGAACGTAGATAAGCAAAGTGAAATCCCAATGCACAGCACCTGCTTAGGGGAAAACACTCGTGACTTACTATTGTTTAGCAATGTTAGGCCAGAGTTATAAAGCTGGAAAAAGCAACCAGGCAATCACCAAAATCTGCATATTATTCCACAAAAACTGGTGACACGTTGTACTGTATAGCACTGAGGCGTCAGTAGGTACACACTGTATACTTTGACATTGCTCTGAGGGTGTCATGTAAATGAAAGCTCTAAGGTTACAATAGTTAGTTTCCAGTTACAAGATAAGGCAGCCTGGTGCTACCAGATGGGAGGATTTTAGCTTAAAGTGCAATTCTGACCAACGTGATCTACATCCACCATCCTACCTCGAGAACTGTATCACAATTGTGCATTGAAGGGATTGTAAGCACCGGGCAAGGGTTGGCACCTTGGAAGGTAAATAGATGCAAGAGCTCTTAGCACATTTTGAGTATGAAGTAATGTGACATTTCTCTTTGATTTGTAATACCTATGACTGATGTCTTCAATCTAACATACATCCCTTTGAACCCACATTTCATTCATCATCTATGTTGACATATTTTTAGAATATTTTCTGATTTTTGTTTAAGAATTTGCATTAACATTTTTAGAAAGTATTTGACTGCGATTCTGCCAAACTGTTTACATAGCAAAGGTTAATACTAAGAAGAAATAGATCAATTTGGAGTTTTATACTTGCATGGATACCAAGAAAGTAAGCGAAGACACAATGAGTTTCTACATTTCTAAATTATGTTGACAACATGTTCATTTGTTGATATTATCAGCTGATAAGCATTCACATTTGTTGTATTTTCTGCACCGGTAGTTGTTTCAGTACAAACAACTGTGGAACTAAAGGGATTTATTCATCAACACGACATCATGTTTTAACTGAAAAGTCCGTTTTTTGTAAAGAATGCATCTTGCTATGTATCGAAACAGGCTTGCTATAATGTAGTTTTGGGAAAATAATGTGGCACTGCCATCTACTATAATTTTGGCGAGGGGTCACAAAAGATGTATATAGCTGTTCTTACATGTCTATCGTTATAGTCTGAACACCTCACAAAACAATAACCACTGGGTCAAGTGTGAGACAATATGTACGTTACATTTCACATTCTCCCCGTGGTCGTCATGTTTCCCTGCCCTCTTATTCTCGCTCCATTGATGCTGCCATGTAGCTTCCTGTTACAAGGTCAGAGAACCAGAGGTGAAACGACATTGTGCTGTGATGTATGTTTCAGGGTGAAGTAGGAAGCAGCACTTAAGGGGTTACTGTGTAACCTCTTGAGGAAATTGTGATGGACTATGCTAAACCCAGCTGTAAATTAATCAAACAGTTTCGATTTACAGCCTGAAGAAGTGTGTTGATGAGGTTTCGGCTGTAAATCAGGCTGGACATATGACAGTGGAAGGTACCTCGGCCCATGCACTGTAAAGAGTTGATAGAAGGGGACCAGATCGATGTCTTTGATGTCCTTGAAGCACTCTGCCAATGAGTAAGAGTAATTATACTTACACTTAGGAGGAAGAGTGTACAGCGAGCCCTGTGCTAGAGGAGATGTACAAGGGAGGAACAGGCATGCAGTTGTTTCAGGTTATTTGATTTATTCTGATCTTACTGTAAACACAAGGGCTGTTGGCTTTTCTCCGGATGACAATGAGAGTTATGTGGGGTTTTTGTTCCACAACATCCACCATAGCTGTACTCAATACAGGCAGGGCTATTCACACTCTGCATTTTGTAGCATGTTTAGTATCACTACAAAATCCTGCTCACATACCTACATCTGGTGGTCTTATGCACTTCTCCTATCTTTTTTCTGTGGAGCTCTCCACTCCGATGGCAGATATCTCTGCAAACATAGGTTTAGTAGTAAATGTGGGAGTGACAGAGGGGAGTTGCTGGATGATCGGGGAATCCTTACTACTAAAGGGGATTGCCTAAAGGAGGCATAGGAAGGGTCAAGGTAGGGGTAGGAAGGGGTTTAGAGATGGAGGTGAACCCACGAACAAAAGAAGAAGCCCCTTTCTGAGGCAATATTAAAAAAGTGCCCAGGGGACGCAATGGGAGGTTGTGCACTCTTTGAGCACCCCAGGCACTTTGGTTTTACAGAAGGGGCTGCAGACACTTGTGTGGCCCCTTTTGTAATACCAATAGCGCTGGCGCACATAAAGTGCCAGCACTATCTTCAGATGGCATTCCCTCATTTGCATGGGGATGTGCCCAATGCAAATGAGGTTATCGCTTTGCCTCTGCGCCTGCACCATATTACAGACATAGGTGCAGAGTCAAAGAAGGTCTCAGTAGGTGCACTGTCAGTGCGTCCCCTGATGGATTCTCTCTGGAGGGGGAAAAGGGGGTCCCATGGACCACCCAGACATCCTCTTGCAGGTGGGTGCAGTCACTCACTGCACCTGTCTGCAAAGGGATCTCTATTGCCCCTCCATAGTGCAGGCATGTTGCAGCCTTCACTGTGAAAACACAGAGTGGCTTCAAAGCAGCTGCTTCGTTCTTCACATGAATGCACTGCCCCAGGGCAGCACAAGTTTGCGGCTGCCCTGGGGGCAGTGCATCTATCATAATACGGCACATTTTCCTTCAGTACGCCGGGCGCAAATTTAAATGGTGCGACCGGCTCAATTAAGGAAAATGTGCTGCATGTATTACACAGACCCTTTTCACAAGCGGCACTTTTATAATTACTACAGCCAAAAACTATATTAATACGTTGTAAATGTATTTTACATAAGAGCTGGAGTACATTCTGCACCACTCATGGCCACTCACAGGTATTGCAACACCCTACCATAGAAAGTATTTTATGGACTTAAAATAAAACCCCAGTGGAACGAATGTTAAAATAAATTCATTTATTTAAGCTGTTTAAAGATATCAGTACATTTTATTTAATATTAAAACAATCTAAAAATAAAACATTATTGATTTATTTTAAAATGTTTTATTAACCATTTATGATTTTAAAATTATTGTAACATTACTATTTGTTAAAAATAAATAAATCAATGATAATTAATTCAATAAACCACTTTTAATATCTTTGAATGCATAATGAAAAAAATATTTTTCAATGTAAGTGTTTTTTTATTAAACTTTAGAAAAATTATTTTAATTTTTAATTATTATAGTCAAAATAATGGCATTTTCAATTTAAAATTAACTTATTAAAATTACCAATATTACATCTTCTTTTTCTCCTCTTACGGCCCCCCATATTTCCAGTGACAGGGATCTTGAGAAAGTGTCATTGGTGGCCTTCAAAGAGCTTACTATAGTGACTGCATTGAGTCCGTTTGGCCAGTGCAAATCTGGCTCCCCTTTAGATCCTGTCCCTGCTAAAGTGATGGGCAATCTGGCACCTCTATTGATCAGCCCACTCCTTTCGATTTGGAACACATCGTTGTGCATGGGCCAATTTCCGACTGTTTGGAAGAAGGCAATGCTAGTTCCCATTCTGAAGAAAGTAGACGCGGATCCGGTGCAATTTAGTAATTACCGTCCCATTTCCCTCCTTCCTAAACCGGCTAAAATCCTGGAAAAGACTGTTCAGAAACAACTGGCGGATTATTTAAAAACCAACCAATTGTTACATGATTCGCAGTCGGGATTTAGAACTGGTTTTAGTACCGAGACCGCTTTTTTAGAGGTCTCAGAGACGATCCGGGAGTGTGTGGATAGGGGCGAGGAGGCCATGTTGGTCCTCCTCGACCTATCCGCCGCTTTCGATACGGTATCTCACGAGATACTATTGGATGGTCTGGGTCAGACTGATATGGGAGGCGCGGTTTTGACCTGGATTGGCTCCTTTCTTAAAGGACGGACCCAGAAGGTCTTTCTTAGACCTTTTGAATCAGAGGGTAAACCTCTACTTTGCGGCGTGCCTCAGGGCTCTGCTCTGAGCCCCCTGTTTTTTAAATGTGTATCTTGCTCCTCTGGCGAAGGTGATGGAATCTTGGGGGGTCAGAGTGGTCTCTTTTGCTGATGATACTCAGCTTGTGTTTTCATTTAGAGATCACTCTGACACTAATTTTGCCAGTTTTCGCCATTGTCTTAGCAATATATGCTCCTGGATGACCTCTAATCATCTCAGACTTAACACTGATAAGACGGAGGTCCTATTTTTTAATCAGAAAACCATGCTGCCTGCCATTTTGTGGTGGCCGACTGTGCTCAATCCTCCCCCATTCCAGTCCAAACAGTACGTAATCTGGGCTTTCAATTTGATAATGCTCTATCCTGCAAAGCTCAAATTAATAAGGTCACGGCAGCTTGCTTCGGTAAACTGCGTATGATTAGAAAGATTTTTCCGTACCTTCCCTTGGATGCCCGTAGAACCATCATCCATGCCCCGATCACCTCACACCTGGATTACGCCAACAGTCTCTATGCCGGTGCCCCCTTGTACCAAATTGAACGCATGCAGATTGTACAAAATGCGGCGGCGAGATTGATTGGCAATATTCCTTATCGCCACTCTGTCGCATCCTATCGTAAGAAGCTACATTGGCTTCCTATTGCCCGTCGCATTCAGTTCAAGGTTCTGACTCTTGCTTTTCGGGCCCTCAATGAGTCGGGCCCGGGATACTTGAGAAAGAGACTTATACTATCCCAGTCGGTCAGATCTTTGAGGTCGAACAACTTGCGTCTCCTGGTTGTCCCTCGCTTTCGCCGTTCCAGAGCGGGTGGCAGAGCGTTTGGTGTAATGACAGCTAAACTCTGGAACAGCCGCCCACTGGACCTTAGGTTTATTTCCTCTGAATCACTGTTCCAGAGCAAACTGAAAACATGGTTGTTCACCATCTCTTAAAGTGTTTTTCCTTTCTAAGTCTGCAGTCTATAGCGCCGGGACAACCCTGTCAGGGGTAGCCGTGCGCTTTACAAGCTTCAAAAATAAATAAATAAAATAAACTTGGTGAAGCTGTTCCATGGTATTATGATATTCTACATTCAAAAATAAAGATATAAAATGTATTAACTTTAATATTTAATTAAAAAATGTTTTAGCTATTTTTTAAAGGGTTATTACATGTATACATTTTTGCCTATACTTTACTATGCAGAGATCTCTGCCCTATAGTGGAAGTCTCTGCCAAGTTTGTGAAACATCAAATACAGTCATACAGCCACTACTAGCTGTAACTTTAAGGTCATATTTGATGTTTTTACTGACTCCGCTCCCTAATTTAGAGGATGGGAATATGTAAGTCTCACTTTGGAGTAACTTTACACTTGGAAATCGCAAGTCATTATACTCCAGGAGACCCACTTAACCCAGACTGAAATGCTTGCTTTGGTTAAAAAGAATAGGTGGATCGATTTTTCTGTTTCTACATCTCAATACATGAATATTAGAGGTGTGTCTGTCTTGTTTAAAAAACAGTTAAAAGCTAGGCTAGTATCACAAGCGGTTTACCCTGGTGGTAGATGGGCCATTGCTTTGGTCGTTATAGCTGGAGCACAATTTACAATCTTGGGGTATTATGGGCCCAATCAGGATGACCCTGCAACCTTGGCCTCCCTCTTTTTGCATCTATTGTCTTTTCCTGAACAAATCTTCATGGTGGGGGACTTTAATATAGTACTGGATCCTGTTTTGGATAAATCCCCTAATAGTCGTCGCCTAGTCCTATCTAAAACTAGGACTTTTTTGCTCAGTTCAATGAAACAATATGGATGTATAGACATCTGGAGACTAAGGTCAGGACAGCAACAGGGTTTCTCCTTCCGGAATTAAAAGTACCATCATCAGTCCAGAATAGACTATATTTTAATTAGTCAGAGATTGGTAGATTCCGTTAACAGTGTGGTTTATCTCCCTTTGCATCTGTCCGACCATTCAGCTGTCTTTATGGAACTTGTGGGGTTCACCAAGATTTTCCCCAGGAGCTGGTCATTTGACCGCTCTTTACTTTCACATCCAGATGATATCCGGTTTCTTAAAGCCGAGGTCCACAACTTTATGAGTGTTAACATTGGCTCGGCGGCGAACGGAGTAGTGTGGGACTCCTTTAAGGCTTTCTTGAGGGGTCTTATAACTAGCAAAGTGATCTACCGTAGGAAACAATATATGAACGAAGTTGCTTCTATTGAAGCAGAGATAGTAAAATTACAACTCGACATAGATACCACTCTCGCCTCTCTCGACCCTGTGCCAGTTTCACTTCATTAGCAACTATTAGCCTTGAAAGGTCAATTGGGCTCGGTATTGAACCAAAGAATCCAGCAGAAATGGGAGGCTAGTAAGATAGCCCATTTCCAGTATGGCGAGGGGGCAGGGAAGCTATTGGCTTGGAAGACCAAAACTGATTTGGCTCTTAATAACATAGGGTCAATTACCGTGAACAATACTACATTTTCATCAGATGAGGACATCAGACGGGCCTTTAGAGCGTTCTTCCAATCAATCTACCATGAGGACAACAAAATCGATCCAGAATCGATTAACGGCTGGTTGAGTGGAATCACACTCCCGGCACTCTCTGAGGAACAGCGATCGCTTTTGGACAGTGATATCTCTGAGCAAGAGGTCAGGTCAGCCATTCAAAATGGTAAGAAGGGGAAGGCTGCAGGACCCGACGGACTAACAGCCGAAATCTATAAGGTTTTAGAACAAGAAACAGTGTCCTTTCTTACCATCTTGTTCAATCAAATTCTTTTGGAATGTCAGCCTCCCCCTGAATCTTGGGATAGTGCCTCAATTACCCTGATCTTGAAACCGGGGAAACCAGCCGCAGCCTGTGGGTCTTATAGGCCTACTTCGATCCTAAATGTAGACTATAAAATCTTCGCTACAGTTCTAGCAAAGCGCCTGGCCTCGGTGTCTCCTAACATCCTCCATGACGATCAGAATGGGTTCGTGAAGGGGCCTCAACTATTTGAGCTGACATGACCTGATAGGGGCCATTGACATCGCATCAGTCGAGGCTCTCCCTTTTGCCGCTCTGACGTTGGATGCGACCAAGGATATTGACAGGGTAAATTGGTTGTACCTGTCGGGGCCTTGACCAAGTTCAACGTTGGTGAGAGATTTCATCGGGCCGTCTGCTTTTTATATCAGAGCCCCACTGCCTGTGTTCTGGTTAATGGGGAACTATCGGACCCTTTCAACATCTCAAGGGGACGCGGCAGGGCTGTCCACACTCCCCTTTCCTATTCGATTTATATATCGAACCCTTTGCTCAATGGTTGAGAGAGGATACCAACATCAAATCCTTTATTTTTAGGGGATGGGAGAGGAAAGTTAAGCCTCACTGCAAGCTACCAGAGGGTGAGCACAGGTTAATTTACGGTGTGTATATGACTTACCCTGACTAGAGTGGTGGTGCCCACTTGGACAATGTGCTTACCTCTGCCAACTAGAGACCCCATTTCTATTTATCGACACGCTATCTTATTATCTAACAGATGATACATTTAGTGTCAACAAAAAATATTATAAACTCGGCGGGACAGTGATGAGTGCACAATCTACACCACTATTTACCTGTATGTTGATGGGCAACACTATCTCCTGCCCTTAATATGCTAGAACAACAGACTAGTATAGCTGCAACATCAATGAAATAGGGGGGGGGCTGATAAGGGTAAAAAGAGATATTTCAATGCAAATACAATGAGGAAGGATAGCCTGGGAGGTCGGCTGAGCCTACAGCTCTTACTTTGATCCCAGCGACTGCGCAGCTGACAACGCAAGTTTGCTGGCCCAACTGCACCCCAAGATAGTGAAAACCTTCAGGCTAGATGATATTCCCTCTGTAGTGATCAAAAAGCATTGTCAATTGGACTAGTAGAGATTGAAGTATGCCCACCAAATGAGAACTCCTCCTTTATGATTTGATTTGACGACGAAAGCCTGATTTTTCTGGATGAGCTCACCACTAATACTCGTAACTTTATAAATGAATCAAAATCAGAAATTACCAGTAGGACTCCGTTGTCTGTGGGACTATTTCGCAACTCTCTAGGGAAAATGATGCCCTCTTCTTGGAATCAGTTCCTTCTGAAGACCTTGCAGGGACGAAAATCCTGTTGTCCCCTATAATACAAATCATTAAACCTCAGGTTTCTCTACCTGTGTTGGATAATATATCTCCACCCTTGGAGAGTGGGGTAGCCCTTTGTAACAGGCCTCTCGCATCTCATAGAGGCTGATGTCTGGCACCCGTTGCTCCCCACACACCATTGTTCTGTCCCGCAACTGTGACTGAGTCTAGCTCTAATTCGCAAACCTGGCCAGCGAGCTCTTGTGTTGGAGATGTGATTGCTGGGAGGCAACTAATAGAAAAAACAATTAATAATGATTCTGCAAAATTTAGCAGATTATACAAAAGCCACTGACCAAAATGTAATTAATTTAAATTCTCTAATATCACAGGCACGGCGCTCATCCCTTGATAATGAAGTCATATGCTTCTGTACCCAACTTTTGGAAAAACTGGCTGATCTCCCAGATATAAATGACCTAGTTATACATAAAAACCTGGGCACCCGGGGCAGAGTTTGTAGTTTAACGAGCTCCTTGATGCCCACTGAGGCCAAATTTGTTAGAGTGATCCCCCACTTGCCCTAGAATATCTGCTGTTAAATCACCATCACAGTTAACGAGTGGCTCATGGAACATCAGGTGCTATGATAATTTAACTTCCTCCACTGAACAACTAGATTATTTGTGTACTTTACTTGCAAGCGACCTGTCTGGATTATACAGATTATTATTCTCCTGCATTAAACTTCACTAAGGGTGGTCGACCATCTGGGGGTGTCTCAATATACGTACATAATAATGTGGGTTTTACTATTTCCACCATCGCTGACCTAAAAGTAACTGTCTTCATCATCAAGCTTGAATCCCCTATTCCCCACATGAACCATCTAAGATCTCTGGTCCTTGCAAAAAAAAAAAATATATATATGATAATAATGATGGCATTTAGGAAAGCTAAATCCATGAGGGAGCACCTAGTCTGTAATGCGCCGGCCATCAAAAAACAGGATGACTGGCTGTCAAAAATCAAAGGCTTCAGCAAGTGTAGTAAATGTAAAGCCTGCAAACATGGGATAAACACCACCAAAGTGGAAATACCCTTCAGGAAGAGACCGTACAAGATCAGAGGCAAATACAATTGCAAGACGGACCATGCGGTGTATGTCCTAAACTGCATCTGTGGTAAAAGATATGTAGGCAGCACCATCCACCCTGTACATATCAGAGTCCTCCAACACCTCCGCGCTGTAAATAATGACGACCCAGCTTACCCTGTAGCCAGGCACATAAACACAACCCATGCAGGGGACATTGGAGCAATAACATACTTCGTCATTGACAATGTGCCAAAAAATCCCAGAGGTGGTAATCGCCTGCAGAGTCTGAGAAGGCTAGAATCACGGTATATTATAATGCTAAATTCTAAGATACCGAATGGCCTCAACTCTGATGAAGCACTCAGTGTCCATCTCTAACTATGACAACAAGGTTCTTGATGACAATGCCCCGAAACCTGTCATAGGTAAACTTCCCCCCTCCCGTCCAGTTAACATCTATTGTTCATTGTTTAGAATACTTTATCACTGTATATATTAGCACCATTATAACCCCAATAGCAGTTTTAGCCTGCATGTGCAGCATTTTAGACAAATCATTTCACAAACGTATATGTCAATATAAGGGAAATTACTGCTAATGTTGCTAACTGATGACCCAGAAAGTAATGCATACATGCAAGAAGGACTGTAACCTTGGTGAGAGGTCACATTAGAGTGCTAGATATGTCGATATCCATCAGTGCAAGGAACTGAATAAATGCCTGTAATTTTGACCACTAGGTAATAATGTGTAAAAGTTGTACATATTAAAGGGTAAATATGTTAGAAAACTTGGCCTAAGTCCACTAGGAGTTAAGGTAACATACACAAACAGGCGTCATGACATAGTGAATTAGCACTCTGTAGTAAGAGCAGGCTTCCCTAAAAGACCCTGCGCGCCCTAGAATGACACTGTGAGGTGCTTATAAACGCGCGCTTTGGTAACTGAACTAGCATGTAAAATAATGCGCTCAAAATATCCCTACAAACATCCCCCGCGGCACCCACTTTACAAAAGCTTTGTCTAATGCAGATACGAGGCGGCAAGACCAACGCGCGCTTTTGAAACCGTAATGAACCGAATGAATTCTCAAAGCGCACGCATTATTTCTGCACTTTCCAAAAGCGTACCTCATTGCAGATACGAGGCGGCATGTCAAACACGCGCCTCTACAACCCTAATGTACCGCGTGTATCATTAAAACACACGCATTTTCCCTGCACTTTCCAAAAGCGTACCTCATTGCAGATACGAGGCGGCATGTCAAACACGCGCCTCTGCAACCCTAATGTACCGCGTGTATCATTAAAACACACGCATTTTCCCTGCAACAGTCCCCAACTGTACCAGCTTGTAAAACACGCTGCGTGTACTCAGTTTAGCGCCACAGGCCCAACAACTCGATAATAGAAATTAACAATAGGAATAGCCTATGGTGTTAGTGTACTAACTCACCAGCGCCGAGGAAGTTTTCCAATGGGTATTGACTCGTGGCATTCAGGCCATCTAGGCATAAGCAATGCGCTCACACACAGCGAGTAACAGGCAAGGCAGAAATGAGATAATCACTAGGCTCATGTGACACAAGGGTTTCTATAGTAACGAAACCAAACAAGGGGGAGGATGATGTAATCATTTAGCACCGAAATTGAAAGTAACTTGTTTATGTCAATTGTAAGTGGACGACGCCCCATATTACCATGGAAACTGGGTGTGACTAGTGTGTGGAATGAGAAAAACAAGCTAAATTGTGCGTAGAAACAGGAGTTGAACATGCATGATGTAATGCAATGACTAAGGGGTATAAATACAAGTATAGAATGTCATGATGTTGTGAACAAGGCGGGTGCTTACCGCCGAAACGCGTCAAGCAGCCTATATGCAAGAATAAACTTATTTGGAATCAACCAAATTTCACGGAGTCAGTGCCTTACTTGGATGAGAAAGTTTGGAGTGTTCCAGATAGATAGAAATCTCCTGTCCTGGAGATTCAACACTGACCCTCCTCGTTTTGGTGCGCTGTGGAAGATAAGGACAAATTCGTGGGTATTCTTTCAGAGGAGAGACACGCAGCGCCCCCCTTTAACCAGAAATTGGAACCGGTGAAGCACCGAGAGTGTCTGGAAAACACCACGGAGAGCCTGACTGGAATTTACAGTTTCCGTAAGGCGATTGGGATTGCCAGGTAAGGCCAGTACGTGTGTGAGAGTACAAGACCCAAGGGTGTGTATGCACTAACCAAGGTATTCAAGGGAGAGGTAGCCTTAGTGCGGAGTGCGCACAACTAAGGCAGTGAAATATTCCAAAAAACTTTTAATTCTTAAAGAAACACACAATGGCTGTGGAATGGGAGAGAGAAAGGGAAGAGGCGGCACGGAACATATTCCAAGACACTGACACAGGCGAGGACAACACTCCTAACATGTCAGCCCCAAAAAACAAAGGAGGGAGCAAAGATGTAACAAAAGACCTACTGACAGAACTGGAGAAGTTAAGGAAAAAAGAGGTGGCAAAATGGTGGGAGGTGAAATCATTAAGCAGATATATTGAAGTCGGCCGAGTACCAAGAGGGCTAAGAATACTGGTAGCCCCAACGTATGAAAACCCAGATCCAGCTATGCTCCAAGACTGGACGGATAACAGCGCACTAGCATCAACCAACATGCTAAAAATCTTGACAAAATATGCAGCAAGCGACAGAGAAAAACTTATCGCCCGCATTGAGGAAATCATAAAGGAATTAGACACTAAAGAAAACAAAGAAGAAATAGCCAAAAATTTGGATGAAATCAAAGGGAGAGTCCTTAAACATGAGGAAGAAATAAAAGAAAGAAAAGCCATAAAATTTCAAAGGGACCGGAAAGATTATATGACTGGAAGGGTATATACATTCGCAAGAAAGTATGACCAAGTACGTAGCCAATCACTGCACAAGAGCACGACCAGCAATGGGACCCTAGGAGAACAAAGTGAACCAGACTTAAGTACGGATTATGAATCAGAGAATGAAATAAATAACCCGCAGGGAGCCACTGGACCAGTACCCACCCCTGCACAGGAGTTGGCTTTTTTAAGGGTACAACGCCTCACAACACTGAGGCCAAGAAGACCATTTCAACAAAGGAGCAACTCAACCTCAAAACAGGACTCCCAACAAAAACCAAGAGCCGCCGCCGGAAAGACAGACGGTGGGGAAAAGGACAAAGAAAAAACGAAACCAACGGTAACAGCAAAGAAACAATACAAAAAGAAATCTCAGCGATAATGACAGGAAACACAATAAGTAAAGATAACACAGTAATTAATCTTTCAAACATGGAATTATCGCAAAGAGAAATAGAGATTTTATCCTTGGGACTTACGTTTTGTGCCCACACAAACTTTGACTATGCTCAAACCAGAATTGATTTCTTTCAATATATGCGTAAGTTAAAACTCCAAAAACATTTTGCAAACACCCTCAACCAAAAAGAAGGAATTGAAGGGAATATCCAAACCAATCAAGGACTTAGTGTGGCAAATATGAATGTGTTGAGGGATATGATTGACATTGAACAAGACAACACAAATAACTTGGTGTCATCTGGAATGGCTGCAGAAATCACAGACATAGACATTTACAGAACAGAAAGAACTAACTTCAAGCCAAAATCGGTATTTATGCCAATAACGCAGAAGGATGGGCTAGACTTGTTCACAGAATGTGTTATCAAAGATCTGAAGGATTTGTCTACAAAAAGCTCAGAAGAGTTCTTTTCAAAATATCAGAATAGAAATAGGCCGTATGAGAAACTGATGGAAAAAATAAAAATGAGATCAGACATTGTTATCAGATGGTCTGACAAAGGAGGAAACATTGTGCTATGGCCATTACAAATGTATAACGATGAGGCAATGGCACAACTGCAAGATCAAGACTGTTACACCAGAATAACTCCGACACAGCTGGTGAGTGTCCAAGAGAAATACACTAATGAACTGTATAGATGGAAAGGCACTGGGTTGCTGAGCAAAGAGGAATTTGAGTACTTGAAAACTGATTATCCAACATGCCCCCAACTATACCTGATCCCAAAGATTCACAAAAATGAGACAACACCGCCGGGGAGACCGATAATCTCAGCTATCGGCAGTTTGTTTGAGAAAACCAGCATTTTCATAGACCATTTTTTACAACCCTATGTGAAAGCCCTGCCAGCATACATAAAGGACACGAGTGACTTTTTATGTAAAGTGTATGATGTACATTGGGAAGATGATTATGTGTTCATGACCCTGGATGTTCAATCCTTATACACTAGCATTCGACACCATGATGGATTAAGGGCAGTGAAACATTTCCTAGGGCAGAGGCCAATTGAACTATACAATCACACCAAAATGTTGTTGGAAATGACGGAGTGGGCTCTGACTAATAATAACTTCATTTTCAATAAACTCCACTATAGACAAATCCAGGGATCAGCCATGGGTACTTGTTTTTCTCCCAGCTATGCGAATCTACACATGGGCTGGTGGGAGGAACAAGTACTCATGGCTAAACACCAAACTACTATGTCAAGAAATGTGATAATGTACAAGCGTTACATAGATGACATTTTTATACTGTGGAAAGGCCCAAAAGAAGAAGCAGAATTATTTGCTGCAGAGATAAATGAAAACACACTCAATCTGAGATTCACCTGTACTACTAATCCCACCTCAATTCAGTTCCTAGACATAGAACTATATGTAGAAAGGGGCAAAATTCAAACGAGAACATACCGTAAGCCCACAGCTGGGAACTCGGTGCTACACGCACAAAGTTTCCACCCACAGAACCTGAAGGAGTCAATTCCCTACGCAGAATGCTTAAGAATGACTAGAAACTGCAGTACTAAGACAGGACTAGATGAGGCTAAACAAAACCTGTTTGCAAGACTAGAAAAGAGAGGTTACAGTAAAAAAACATGTAACAGAGCAAACACAAAATGTAGTATGACCAATAGGAAAGATCTCCTCTTTGCTAAAAAACAAGGAAAGACAGAGACTCCCAAACCTGAGCCACCTAGATTGATCACAGGATTTAACACCTACCATAACCAGGTCAGAAAGATATTGACCAAACATTGGCCGCTAATAAGGAGAGACCCCGTAATTGGAGAACTATGCGGCAATAGACCAATGATGGCATTTAGGAAAGCTAAATCCATGAGGGAGCACCTAGTCTGTAATGCGCCGGCCATCAAAAAACAGGATGACTGGCTGTCAAAAATCAAAGGCTTCAGCAAGTGTAGTAAATGTAAAGCCTGCAAACATGGGATAAACACCACCAAAGTGGAAATACCCTTCAGGAAGAGACCGTACAAGATCAGAGGCAAATACAATTGCAAGACGGACCATGCGGTGTATGTCCTAAACTGCATCTGTGGTAAAAGATATGTAGGCAGCACCATCCACCCTGTACATATCAGAGTCCTCCAACACCTCCGCGCTGTAAATAATGACGACCCAGCTTACCCTGTAGCCAGGCACATAAACACAACCCATGCAGGGGACATTGGAGCAATAACATACTTCGTCATTGACAATGTGCCAAAAAATCCCAGAGGTGGTAATCGCCTGCAGAGTCTGAGAAGGCTAGAATCACGGTATATTATAATGCTAAATTCTAAGATACCGAATGGCCTCAACTCTGATGAAGCACTCAGTGTCCATCTCTAACTATGACAACAAGGTTCTTGATGACAATGCCCCGAAACCTGTCATAGGTAAACTTCCCCCCTCCCGTCCAGTTAACATCTATTGTTCATTGTTTAGAATACTTTATCACTGTATATATTAGCACCATTATAACCCCAATAGCAGTTTTAGCCTGCATGTGCAGCATTTTAGACAAATCATTTCACAAACGTATATGTCAATATAAGGGAAATTACTGCTAATGTTGCTAACTGATGACCCAGAAAGTAATGCATACATGCAAGAAGGACTGTAACCTTGGTGAGAGGTCACATTAGAGTGCTAGATATGTCGATATCCATCAGTGCAAGGAACTGAATAAATGCCTGTAATTTTGACCACTAGGTAATAATGTGTAAAAGTTGTACATATTAAAGGGTAAATATGTTAGAAAACTTGGCCTAAGTCCACTAGGAGTTAAGGTAACATACACAAACAGGCGTCATGACATAGTGAATTAGCACTCTGTAGTAAGAGCAGGCTTCCCTAAAAGACCCTGCGCGCCCTAGAATGACACTGTGAGGTGCTTATAAACGCGCGCTTTGGTAACTGAACTAGCATGTAAAATAATGCGCTCAAAATATCCCTACAAACATCCCCCGCGGCACCCACTTTACAAAAGCTTTGTCTAATGCAGATACGAGGCGGCAAGACCAACGCGCGCTTTTGAAACCGTAATGAACCGAATGAATTCTCAAAGCGCACGCATTATTTCTGCACTTTCCAAAAGCGTACCTCATTGCAGATACGAGGCGGCATGTCAAACACGCGCCTCTACAACCCTAATGTACCGCGTGTATCATTAAAACACACGCATTTTCCCTGCACTTTCCAAAAGCGTACCTCATTGCAGATACGAGGCGGCATGTCAAACACGCGCCTCTGCAACCCTAATGTACCGCGTGTATCATTAAAACACACGCATTTTCCCTGCAACAGTCCCCAACTGTACCAGCTTGTAAAACACGCTGCGTGTACTCAGTTTAGCGCCACAGGCCCAACAACTCGATAATAGAAATTAACAATAGGAATAGCCTATGGTGTTAGTGTACTAACTCACCAGCGCCGAGGAAGTTTTCCAATGGGTATTGACTCGTGGCATTCAGGCCATCTAGGCATAAGCAATGCGCTCACACACAGCGAGTAACAGGCAAGGCAGAAATGAGATAATCACTAGGCTCATGTGACACAAGGGTTTCTATAGTAACGAAACCAAACAAGGGGGAGGATGATGTAATCATTTAGCACCGAAATTGAAAGTAACTTGTTTATGTCAATTGTAAGTGGACGACGCCCCATATTACCATGGAAACTGGGTGTGACTAGTGTGTGGAATGAGAAAAACAAGCTAAATTGTGCGTAGAAACAGGAGTTGAACATGCATGATGTAATGCAATGACTAAGGGGTATAAATACAAGTATAGAATGTCATGATGTTGTGAACAAGGCGGGTGCTTACCGCCGAAACGCGTCAAGCAGCCTATATGCAAGAATAAACTTATTTGGAATCAACCAAATTTCACGGAGTCAGTGCCTTACTTGGATGAGAAAGTTTGGAGTGTTCCAGATATATATATATATATATATATATATATATATATATATATATATATATATATATATATATATATATATATATACACATACATACATCCTATTGTGGAGCAGAAAAAAGGATCACTATACAATACTTTACCAACACTTTGACACAGCTAAGGGTGAATCATTTAAATTCCACATATCTTGTAGCCAGCGTCTTCAATGCCAATGTACTGGTGAATCCGAATGGTCAAGAGTGGCTGGACATTGAAGATACAACATGGAATATTCCTTCACTGACACCTAACTCCTCCTTTTGAGGCAATGGCTGCTTTAGCTAATGCTCTTACTCTTGCCTGTCAGCGCCATTGCAAGAACCTCTCAGGCCCGGATTTGATGGTGATTTGTAAAATCATTGAATGCAAACTGATGCCCACGCTTGCATACAGAGCATTTAGCAATTTAAATCGTATAACAAGCTGGCTTGATTGATTGGGCATAATGTCAATGCTATAGTCGTCTCTTCGTGCATCTGGCCTGTACAGTACAGGCTCTGATTTGCCTTGAGTTTAATCTGTCCAGTCAAAGGTATGTCCTAAATGCCAGCTTGCTCTCGTTATGCTCCAAGCTTGCCATGGCTGAGCAGGGACCACGAATAAGACTTGTGTGGGAAATAGTGCAGGATCAAGAATCAGATCTTTACACACTCTTCCAGCAGCCACGGATCTACTTGCTGTGAGAGATCTCATGCTGGCCGCATTACCATTGAAAAGACTTTTGAAGCTATTGATCAAGCAAGCAAGGTTACTATGAGCCCAAGATGATGTAAACATGATCCACTCGAAAAAGATTGCTGATTTAAAAATTCCTCCATATGAGTTGTACTTTTCGCTTCCAAATAATCTTATTATCGAGGTTCAATTGTTGCGCTTGTCCTTTGGCCTAATCCCACTTAAAGTGTACAAGTATGGTCTTCTAACTGGTACCCAGGATGCGACATGTAGGGGCTGTGTTTTTAGTCAGGAATCAGTGTGCTCCAATTTGTCTTCACCTAGACATTATTGGCTTCTGCCACTCTTCAGGCAATTGAACATAAGGGACTGTAATACTGCAACAATCAAATATCTGAATGGAGACTTGTCCCAATTAACAGCAAGATTTATAAGGTTCCTGGCGACTGCCTCAGTAATGCTTATACATGTAACATCTTGACCTCAGACATCAAAGTTTATAACTCTGAGCAGTAGGATGTTGACTCTGTTTGCCATCTCCTTCCCTAGGCTCATATGTGGCCCTGTCATTCATTCATATAATTAATTACATTCTGCTCTCGGACAATGAAAGAGGATGGTTCGCTTCTGCCTTATTGTATGGAAGACACGGATTTGCGCTTGCACTTTTTAAAATTCTTTATTTGTATTGGTAATATTTAAGCTGTATATGGCCTTTTGACTCCTGCTAGCATGAAAGGGTGTTTTCCTGCCATTATGCTCCACCCTTCTTTAAAGGAAGACGTCCTAGCGATCAAGACTTTTGTTATGTGTATAGTGCCTTTGCTTGTATCTTGTACTTTTATTTTTTCATAATGTTTGCTTTGATTCGGTGATATTTAAGCTGCATATGGCCTTTGTCTGTTGTAAGTATGAATGGTTGTTTTTGCTGCTATTTTTATTTTTTTTACTACTAGGCTATGTTCTATTGTTCTTGGATAGAAGCAGGCTGAATCATTTAGGTACTCCGCCATTAGTATGGTGTTTTTACTGTCTGTTTTTTATACTTATTGGATTGTTTTAAATGTTTTTAGGCAATGGTGCAACAGAATATTCTTTGTCTTTGATGCATTCCCAGGTCTACCACACATGATAGATCTGGGAATACCCCAAAATCCGTACATGGTTGCAGTGGAACACCCACGCTCTTCCCATGGAATGCTCCATGGGGCAAAGTAACGCAGCCAGAGGCTTGAGCTGCCTTTTTGTACTCCAGATTTACCAAGCATGAAGGGCCAAGCAATGTGTCCTGTGTGGCTTGGTAAGTCTCATCTAGGCATTGAGTCACCCTTGCGTTGCCATGCGTGGAAGAAGGGAGACGCAAAACCTTGATAAATATGCCCCAGTGTGTTCATGTGTATGCTTTTTAAGAGTTATCTTAAATTTCTCTCTTACACAAGACACTGCAACAAGGTGCACACATGGTGCCACTAGTTGCGAAGGCCTCGTACTATTTCCTGCCTCACAGCTCAGCAGAACTGCTGCTGCCACATGCTCTGTAAGAGTAGGACATGGGTAGGGGGATGCATCTAATCCCCTTTGTCAGTAGTGTATGTCTCTGATTTGCAATATATAGGGGGTCTTCTGTTGACTCATGAAATCTCACTAAGCATCTACCCCACCCTGTTGGCCATCCTTGTGTGCACCAATGGATCTATTTTAATAAATGTAAAGGTGTGTTAAAATTGGTGAATTGTGGATCTGTTGAAATGTTCAGCACCCAGATGTATTTAGTCTATTTAAAGGAGGTCCCTGATCTGGCTATAAATGTTTTCTTGGATGATGAGTGTTTCTGTCTGGCTTGAACTATTCCTGAGTGAGTTAGTAACATGTGGAAACTCTGTCATATGTTGATGGATGATACCATAGCAAAAGCTAAATTGCAGCTCAAGTGAGTAGAGTCTGAAGTGTAGAGCACTTAAGGGAACATCATGACATCAGTCTTGTGACACCTAAGTTAATTTCAAGAACTTGATTTCTGCTATGATTGCCATCACCTTAGTGAAATACTGAAAGAAAATGCAGCTTTCTATTTGCAAAGCTATGAAAACCCCATTAGAGTTAAGCACTGAAGAAAGCATGTCTGCTATTCCATAGTCACTCTGAAGAGCTCAGTGGGTGGTGAGTTGAAGATCTGGATCAAATGAAGGCAACACTCGAAGCAGAATAGCCTTGTTAATAACTAATAATCTCTCTTGAACACATGCCATCTAGGTCAGCCTGCTTGTGCTTTCTTTACTTTCACACACAGAAATATCCCTTACAGTTTAACATTAAGATCATATTAAAAATTAAAGTTTTCTCTATAGGAGTTATTTGGCTTTTGAAAAGAGAAATAAACACAGCTCTGGAATAAATATGTGTGCTGGACTTAGATGGCTTCCTTCCAATACTCTGTTTTGGTCACATGCCATTGACATCGAAGGCTAGTGTGTCTCTTTGCTCAGTTACACAACATTCACTTTGGCTCACTGGCAAACATATGAGACAGGTTTAACACATTTACATGAGATAATGTAATAACATATCTCATAGTGTGAGGACATGTTGCAAATAAGGTATTAGTCTAAAAATTATTGATTCTCAATGTATGATTTTTGATTTAGAATACAAGATTCTTTATCCAGAAACCATGCAATATTATAAGAAAAACTGAAGCGTCACAATATGCATGAACTTTGATTTTTGCAGTTCAAATTGTGGAATGGGGGCAGCATGAACTGCAGGCAATTCTATCTCTATATTTCCTTCTCTCTAAGTAAGTCAAGTACTTGCATTACTAAACTTGTATTGAACATTGAACCCTTTTGTTGACTCTGATTTACATTTGGGATTGTACTCATGAATAGAGTAAGCTGCCAATGACTCGTGCTGTCCCCCACAGGCACACACATGTTCAGGGTAAACAAAACATTGACCTTAATGTATTCGCTATTTAAATCATCACAAGGTACAACCACAGTGAGAAATGGGAACTATTAGTTGAGTAAGTAATTATGCCACTCTCTATTCATGTTAGGTTCAGCAAAGGTTTCAGTAGTTTAAATCCGAGCTCAATCCCTGGTAACTGTAGCACAGAAAAAAAATGCATAAACGTTTTAGAAGTACCAGAAAGGTAAATTGTCAAAAACACAACACACTAAAAATCCCACTCAAAATTATAAAATAGAGAATATTTTTAAAAACAAAAGAACACCAAAACGACAAAAATCTAAAAAAGGGGACTGGTGAAATACATTTTTTATTAATGTTTTAAATAAAAATAGTGCCAAAATACTCAAATAACCAACTGTGGGCAACTGATTGCCTAGACTGGAGCAAAGTCAAAAGGTAAGGCAGACTGTGATGGATCACCTGTCGGATAAAGGGACTGAGATTGTCTTGGTCAAGAGTTACCTCCTTTTCTTAGAAACAGTTCTGGACATTGGAGAGATGTCGATGGGTTTTTCGGCATCAAAGGCAGGAGCCAGAAGCCAAAGCAGGATTTGAAGGTGCCAGGTTGCAGAACAGGTTCTTTATGCAGTCATTGTTGGCAGCAGGAGAAGTTTGGATTACCGCACCCTGAAGGCCTACAGCATTTTCAAGAGCCCTCATTAATGCCGTTGTCAAAGGAGCTGCAGGACAGAGTCAAAGCGGCTTTGGCTTAGACAGATTACAGCGTCGAGCAGAGAACGTAGTGGGAGCTATGGTGAAGTCAGGCACTGGTGATGCATCCTTAGTGGATTGGCAGATTGGTCCCAGTCTTCTGTCAGTTCTCCAAGCAAAACATTTTGGAAAAGTTTCTATGTCCCCCGTTGTTAGGGTTATGCAGGAAGAGTTGACTCAGACGCCAGTCAATTGTTCCTGGACCTCAGGAACAGCACTTGGTGGTCAGATCTCACTCCAACAGTAGCCATCCACAGGGTTCAGGGCTGGTTAAGTTGAAACTGGTCAGCTGGACTCTTTTCGGAAAGTAGGCTTTTTGCAGCTTAGCATGAGGTCTGCCAAAGGACCCAAGGGATGCACTTCTTTGTCCTAGGTACAAGTGGGAGTAGGTCCAGCCCCCAGGGTTCTCCTCTTAATAGCAGGTGCAGTTCTTCTTGTGTCTTCCAATGGTCCAGTAGTGTTCTGAAGAGGGGGACCAAAGGTACCACATTTATCCCTGGGACTAGCCTCTGGGTGGGAGTTCCTCCTGCAGCCACTCCTTGTGCCCTGCTGAAAACAATCCCACAATGCCTCTCCCTACCTAAAACCAAGATGGCAGATCCTTTCTTTCTGTGCCCAGACCTCCAGTGCATACTAGAGTTGTGGCAAGAGAAATTAGCAAAACCTCCCATGTGGTTACTTAAAACGAGTTATGGGCAGCTCATCCCCCACTTTGATTTGTACGTGGATGTCCAGAAGCAGCTGCGGCCTGTGCAGGTAAGAGTGTTGGGGAAAGGTGTGTGGGGGGGATTTCGACGGATGAGCATGAGGCAAAATGTATTAAATAAATAATTTTCCCTCGTCGTCTGTTGAAATTCCTACACCCTTCGACACAGCTCTTACCTGCATCAGCTGCAGCTGTCTAGAAGGACAATAGAGGGGGCAGGCCCAGATATAAGCTACATCTGCCTGTTTAAAGGCAGAAACCTTTGAACATAATTAAGTTCCTGGGCATTGTTCAAATGGAAGGAATAGAGGAACGGGACTCCTCCCCACACCTAAGCACTTTGTTTCAGCTCTGGGTGCCAACTAACACCTAATCAAGGAAGCGGAACCAAATGTGCTTTTAGAGGCTTTAGGCAGGCTAAATGTAACTTAAAAAAAAACTTTTGTGAAATATTTGTTGCAAATCTGACTTTACCAATTAACTGGAATGTAATAAAAAATAAATTAAAGTTCAAGATTAACATTTTATCTGGTTTTTAAGTGAAAATAACATTATTAACTTTAATACATTTCCCAAAGCTTTCCTATGGATAAACTAACCCTGTTATGGTGAAAATAGCTTTTAGGACATTGTCAAGTTAAGGACATGTTTAACATTAAAACTTCCATGTCCTACTTCTAGGTCTCATTTACACTGCCTTATGAGCATTTAAGGTCTACTTAGGAACAACTTAAAAATATTTAAAAGGAAGGTTTAGACCTGTCAAAAAGGGTTATATTATTTTGACAGGCTGAATGTGTACTTTAAATGTGCAGACAAATTACTGAAGGCAGGTTTGTAGTCATGTTTTGCATTGTCACTTTGGGATCGCACAGTATGGGCTGCAGTCTGCTAGTCACATTTAACTTACAGGCCCTGGGTACTCTTCATACCATATACTAGGTGTTAGAAATGGGATTTCTGGTTGGCTGAGGCTTGCACCAAAGCCAGGCAGAAACCACCACTCTAGTCAGGGCAATTGAGTTACACGCCAAAGATAACCCCTGCTCACTCCCTTGGTAGCATGGCACGAGCAGTAAGGCTTATCCCGGAGGCAATGTGTAAAGCATTTGCGCACGCACCCACCAGCAACAACATCCCAGCCCCCCCCCCACAAAAGGAACTCCACACAAGGTTATATCAAAAATAGCCTTTGTATTCTCAAGTCAAAACACATCAGATAGTAATCACACCATATACATTGTGCCAACTGTCACGGGCAATATTTGCAAGGGATTATGTACACCTGACAGGGCCACATGGACCACTGTCAGCATCAGCACTTGGTAAAAGTAGATAACTTGGTCACGGTGAACTAAATCATAAACATACAAGTAAAAATAGGTCATAGAACGTACAGCCAGTAAACACTGATAATCACTGCACTTGTAACAGCTTGTGCGATGAAGTCCATCATGAACAGTATCCCACCAGTCTAACTACATTAGACCCTCACCACCTAAGTAAACCTTACACTAGGGGCGTAAATCACACAGGGAAGTATAATCTCCCTAACATAAACCTAAACAGGTAAATCAACCTCCTATGCATAAATCATATCTAGAGGCAACAAACAGGGTGCGCAAATCATACTATACACAGTACATTTCCTAGCACCCAAAACATTAGCACATAAATCACATTTAGCACATAAACCACATTAGGGTCTGCACCCTATAAATGTAACAACCCCCCTGGCCAACTGGCTATCTAGGAAGGGGCTCAAATGCCCTATGTCCACAGAGTCAGAGCCGCTGCCTTATGCAGCGAAGGTCAAGGTTGTGCCACTGCGCAATCTCACGAGTCCGCACACACTAAACTCACCCCTGCACTCCCCACACATCAGGAACTACCATGGACACACATATCCCCATGCATTCCTAAGGGATGGCAGGCCAATCTCACCACACTCACTCAGACTGCGCACACACTTTACACTGGGAAACAGTGTCAAAGTGCGCAAAGACCAGAAATCAGAGTCAAAAAATCAGCAGCATCAGTCCACAGACTGGGGCTGATAATGCAATGATAACCACAATAGTACCTGTAAAAAATTTAAAAGATGCGTGTTTCAAATACTTGCAATATGTGTGATGACATATGACATATGGAGCTTAAAACATGTACAATTAGAGTCAATATATTGTGTGCACATTTATTGTGCCAAAACACAAAAATAGCTTTTGGGGGACGAAGTAGGTATATTTTAACTCAACCAATGAGATTCTTTGAAAAAAATTTAAGGCCTGATTTAATATTTTGCGGATGGCCAATTTTCCACAAGGGTGAAGAAGTAATTGACTCCATCCCCCTGACGGAGGTACTGCCCACCATATTTTTAAAAGTCCGCTGGCCCAGCGAATATTTCAAGCAATGACAGGAAATGCTGTCAATACATTGTAAGTTTGATGGACAATTCCATCAATATGACTGAGCTGTATGTCAAACTTGAAATTTTGTATTACTATTTTATTATTATATTTCAAATAGAAACTCCCACAGCAGGTTTCCTCCCATGGCCGTGGATAGGGGAGGAAATGCCATCTTAATCCTCCTGGATCTATCCGCGGCCTTTGAGCGGAAATAGAAGCAGGGGACAGGTTTCATAAATGTATGAGCTCCATTTCCATCTGGATGTCATCTAATTTCTTAACGTTCAATTCAGCAAAAACTGAGGTGATAAAGTTTGGCAACAATCCCCGGGTATGGACACCGGACTGATGGCCTGAAGGGTTGGGAGTCCAGGTGGATAACAAACTCACCATGGGGGACCAAGTGAACCAGGTAACTTCTGCCTGTTTTATGGTCCTCAGGATAATCAAAAAAATCAAGCTCTTCCTCTCAGCCAGCAACCTTAGGATGGTCGTTACGGCTCTGATTTTGTCCCGCCTGAACTACTGCAACAGCGTCTATCTTAATGTACAGAAACAACACATGTACAAGTTGCAACTGGTCCAGAATGCGGCAGTCAGACTACTGTCAGATACTGCTAGGTTTGCCTCGGTTAGAGAAGAGCTGAGGAAATTACATTGGCTTCCAATCCCACTTAGATCACTGTTTAAGGCTCTTTGTGTGGTCTTTAAGGCAGTGAACGGGATTGGCCCGGAGTTTCCTAAACATAGGCTTAATTGGTATGTCCCCAGCAAAACCCTGCGTTCCTCCGGGTCTAAACTAGTTCAAACTCCTATGTTTAAGAAAACTAACTGGGGAGGCCGAAGTTTCTTTCACTGCGCCTCCAAAGCATGGAACGAGCTTCCGTTCCACCTCAGAAAAGCCCCTTATCTCCTTTCCGAAGGGTTTGAAAACCTGTTTTTTCTCCGAATAATCAGCTCACTGTTTTCCCCAGGTGACTAGGACCCAGCGCCAGGACACTCTAGGGTATCAGCGCTCTTTACAAGTTCTAATAACATAACATAACATAACATGGCAAGGAGGGCATTGAGCACTTGTCAGTACCCTTTACTGCCAGGTTATTCCTGGCTGTGACGGGCATTGAGAAAGGCATGAATGTCCTCCAATTTAAATTAGATGGTCAGACATATAGTCAAACCGCCGATGGCCATTATTGCATGGGGCCATTGGAGGGGTTTAATCATGACAGAGAAGTCTCGGCCATCATCAAACCATGGTCCTCCAACATTTAAATCAGGTTGGCGGACCATTATGTTGGCATGAGGAAACTCCACCGCCATTACAATGGAGTTCGCTCACAGCCAGTATATAAATTAGGCTCCAAGTTAAGTTGAAGTTGCAGTATTGTAGTGTTTACAACAGAAATGTACAACCACTCGAATTTCACCAGTTATTGTACTAACACAACCTTTCTTACCCCCACCATGGGCTGCTCCCAACTTTAAATGACACCACAGAAGACATAACTAATTATAATATAAATAACATCATGGGTGGCATCACATGACATCACAAATTGACTTCAAACACATTACAGTTTTTGACACAACATGATAGGAATACATGATTTCAGCAAACGCAGTTGTATGACATCGAGAAATCAAGTGCAAAAAAGCATACAAAACTCTCCACTGAAGCAGAATAGTCTAACAGATGAATCAGCACTTTCTTCAGATTTTCCCGAGTTGTAAGATACCATGAAATTCTGAAGTCTCAAGGAGGATGGTAACATAAAATCTGGAAAATAGAATTCGCTGTACCACCTATGATTCCATCAAATAAAATGGGCTTTAGATAATCAGGTCATTTGGTGAAAAAGCTGCAGGAGTAATTGTTAAAACATCTGGTCTTCTATTCAGTGCACAACAATACAGTGCTAACTAGGTGGAGAAGGCGCTGCTCAGTGAAGATTGATTAATCCACCATCATGTGCAGTGGAATTACCTCTAGGAACGACTGCCAGAGAAAGAGCTCCATGAAAACGTAACTAGAGTATACCTAACATGTAGGGAAACACTCTAAAGCTTGTTCAGAAGACAGGTTATTTGAGCTATAGCAATGTATCTCCAAACAGGCAGTTTACCCCAATTTCCCATACTTGGTAGAATTTTCATCATCCTGCAAGGGAAGTAACAGATATTTTAGTGAATGCACTAAACTAAAGAGGCTTCCCTCGTACCAGATACAATCACTATGTGTTGGCTCATTTGCATGGTGAATTAGCACCATGGGATACAGGGTCAGACCGGCCACAGCGGGCACCGGGCATTTTCCCGGTGACCTGGAAGTTTGGGGGTCTGTTTTGAGTGGTGGAAGCCGTTACTTGGGGTCGGTTTTACAGCAGTGCTGCAATATGGGTCCCAGTAACAAAAGCAGCAACAATACTTTTCACTAGCACCCCCCCCACCTCCCCCGAGGCCTGTCCAACTGAATTGCCAGGGCTGGTTTGTGTTCCCAGTCTGGCCCTGATGGGATAAGGTTATGGAGTTACCTGTGCACCTGCTCAGTATACCATGGGGTGAAAAACAGAAAAATGTATGGTAACAGTTTGCTTCCCAGGAGGTAGTACTCACACCAAGCTCCCCAAGCAGCCTTTCAGAAGGCAACAGATAGAGCCACAGCTTCCTCCCACTGACCTCCCCTTTCCACTGCCCATCCATCTGAGGACTCTGGAAGTCAGTCGGCACCCCCCATTTGACAATATCAATATTTGCATAGGTACACCCTGCACCACAGTCATTCACATCTGCACCAAAATAAAGAGAGGCTGGTGAACCGTTATGTAAAGTATACTCCGATTGCAATGAGTGTAGAAGTTATACAAGTAATTTATTGACAACTCTGCATGAGCCCAACCTCATATCATACAGCGGCATCCCCAACTGTCCTTCTCAAGAATCCTCCACCCTGCATTCTCCCTGTGATGTAGATACATTCCCACAAAGATGTAGATGCATTCCAAGCATGGAATGCATCAACACCACACGTTACAAGATGTTTCTCTTCTATACAATCTCCTGAAGCAAGCTCAGATGCATGGTTATCAATGGTGCAGCGGGTGCAGTGCCACCGGGGCCCAGGGATATGACGGGCCCCCAATACCCCATCCAGTTGTATTTTAGTAGCAACCTTGGGAATGTGGCCCCACTTTCATTGCTTGCGTTAGTGCCCCCGGAGTTCTTGTTGTCCCACTGATTGAGCTCTTAGTCCAAGTTAGATCATGTACTGTAGATAGTGTTGTTTTTCTAACGGGGTACTGTCATGACGAAGACACCACCTCCACAGCTTTTCCAACAGTTGGTTATTTCCAGTAAGAGACAGAGCCATCCAATCCACGCAGCCAGGCGCAGCCAACACTAATAACTGTCAACTGATAGCACACGCCACTGGAATGTTATCCATGTCTCACGAAGAATGGAGTGACGTCACAGTAGTCCCAGCTTAGCTGAGACTACCTAAGTACAATATGACAAGTAAACACAAGTACAAACTCGGAATTTACCTCAAGTGGGAGATTTAACCATTCACCATGCTCTCCAGCAGCTTGTTGTGATAAGATGCATATCACTGCTCAATTTTGGTGGTGGCTGCCGGTGGACACAACCAGCACGTCCTTCATTGTTTCAGGACTCTTTCTTTCCTCCCATCAGCAGAAATCCTGATAATACATAAATAAAAAGTACTAGCTGCCTGTCCTCTCCTGTCATGCTAGGACTGCCACACCTTAGCATCGATGTCCGGTAATATTATGCACCCCAGCCAAGGCAGGCAAAATTGATTGAGCCAACACTCAGAGTTCATCCCAAATTGACGTCTGTGTTATACTTTGCAGCCAGACTCAGCAGTTGAGGGGTGGATCATGTGCAGAGCAGGAGAACATGTGCTGTTCATTATCTGCCTGCCTTCCTAGGTCCCGTAGTCGCCTGGTCCCCATCCATACCTTTGATAAACTGAAGGTGGGCGAGCCAATGAAAGTTTGAGTCAGGTGCCTGGCTCGGGTTCAGCTTGATGACCTCTTTGAACTTCGAGCCCAAACTTTAACAGAAGGCGATGTGATCTAGTGGCTACAGCTGCTGACCAGGTAACACAGGGAACCAGGTTTCAATGTTGTGTCTGTGAAAATGAGCAAATCTCACTGTGTCAAAAAAACACAAAGCCTTGTAACTTGCACCATAGTCTTTGTCTGTTGTGTGGCCCTGTTATGTCCTTGGGCAAGGTTTGTGCTATGTAGAACTGCCAAAAATAAAATGTGGATTCTACCTGCCACACACACAATAATCTTACCCTTCAAGATTTAAGAACAATGCATTCATCTTTGATATCAGAAAGAGATACCCACCTACTAGCTGAATGGCACAATAGAAAACAATCTTGACTTCCTCATGTTACCAAATTCTGTAATCATACACAAATATTGTATTTCACAGAGCCTCCTTTTTCCTTCATTATCACCTTCAAATACATGAGTTTAGGGTGTGAGTTTTACAAAAGCCTCCTTTGTGTTTGTTTTAATAGCCTATAATGTTACTCCATCTACAGTAATGATCTAGGTCACATATAAAGTACAGATGACATACAGCTTTGCCTCTTAGTTCACTAAAAGCATTGTCATCAAGGAGGAGGCAGGACCGTTTTTTAGTTCATGTTTAAAAACTCTCACTTTAAATAATGCTTCTGAATGAAGAGATATCATCTCATGTACTAAGGCGAAACACTTCCAAGTGTTAAAGAAATACACTTTTGTGAATTTTGAAGACTTGTTATCATATTCTTGTTATCATATCCTATCATGATGTTTGTTGCATAATTTTACGGTCAAATAACGCCAAATAGTTTCAAGGCAAGGCTCATACACTGTCTCTTCGAGCAAGAGCTGTCTTTTGGTGTGTCTCTCCCTGTTAATATATTAATTTGGCCCTTGCTGCAGGGTCACTGTAAAGAGCGGAGGAAGCAGTAAGTAGTTTAAATATGGATTTATTTAAGTTAAATCCAAGGACCCACTGGAGCACAAACCCAAGCGTCTAGATCAGATCAGCTCCAACCGCTTCTCCGATCTAGAGCTCAGGTTCACAACAACATTCTCCATTACATGTGTAACATTCTACAATATATATGACAATTCCAATAATGACATCAATAGCAAAGCTAGAAAGAAAAGAATAATATTACCACATGTATCTTTTCCACAAATAAAACAAAACAAGATAAAATAAAACAAAACAAAACAAAAGTAAAACAAAACAAAGAAAGATTAATCCAGAATATAATCATCAAATTTCGTTGGCAACTTAGCACATCTTTTATGAGAGACATGTGATCCAAGAACAGATGCACTAGTACCAGCATCACAATCAGAAACAGAAGAATCCAGAGTAGGATCAGACTCTGAACGGAGAGAAGAACCAAGACCATCACTGGAACAAGCAAACTGTTCCTTCTGTGATGGACCAGAAAAGGAATGATCAAATCAAACATCTTCGCCATCTTCCCTTTTATCAAAAAACAATTCTTGGCCAGGTTTAGGAACAACCACAGAACTTTTACTCCACCACCCTCTGCCCTTGAGAAAAACAGTGGATTCTGAAACTTTTTCCACTTTAAAGGGAATACTGAACTTAGACATACCTTTGGGTGTGTGAGAGGAACTAACAATCCTAACCCAATCACCAACGTTCACAAATTTGCTCTTACAATGATGATAATCATCATGATAGGATTTTCCTGACATTCGTGCGGAAGTTATATTATCTCTAGCTTTAGAGATAGAAGACTCAAAACTTTCTGTCAAATTGCTCTTGTTTTTACGTTGAGGCAAAAATAAAGATCTAGCGTGTCTGCCTCTCATAAGACAGAAAGGAGAAACTCCTGTACAAGAGTTAGGAGTCAAATGATAACTCCAAATTTTGTCTTTCAAACATTCTACAATACATATGACAATTCCAATAATGACATCAATAGCAAAGCTAGAAAGAAAATAAGAATATTACAACAGTCATCCCAGATTTTTACCTTCCTTTTCTGAACTATTTTCTGTTGGCTTTAGGTCTTTTTGTACTGTACTCCAGCTAACCAGTGGTAAAGACCTGGTGCTCTCCCTTTTTAGCTTTGTAGAATTGGAATACAACTTATTGGTACGTTGAATTTACTTATAAGTTTCCTGTATATGGTACTGCATGGACCACAGGGCAGTTAAATTAAATGCTACCAGTGGACTGCGGTACAAAAGGGGGTGGTGATGGACGGAGCATCTGAATCAATCAAACTCTCACACCCAGTCAAAAGATCTGGGTTTAATCCATCACCGTTCTTTAGCCCTCTCTACCACCCCAGTTCAGACATGGCTATATGCAAATCAGTCTGACCCTGTGCCTCATGGGAACAGTCCAGCCCAGATCTTTTGATTGGGTGTGAGTGTTTGATTGGTTCAGATGCTCCGTCCATTACCACTCCCTTTTGTACCACCAGTGGACTGAAACAGTTATTGTGCCACCTACTAAAGTAGCACTCTAAAACATATCTCAGCCCTACCACTGCTGTCTGTAGTGCAATTTTAAAACAGCCATTTCGACTTGGCACAATAAACTGTTTGTCATACCTAAACCTTCCTTATTACCAAATACAAGTCACCCTTAAGGCAGGTCCTAATTGCTCATACAGAAGGTTGCATGATATTTAAAAAGTAGGACATGGATACCTATGTTTTACATGCCTTTGCAGTGATAAACTCCCAAAGTCGTTTTTTACGGAGGCAAGGCCAGCCTCCAATAGACTAAAACTGGGTTACCTAATTACATTTAATAACTTCAGTTTGGGAAGAGCTAGAGAAATACTTCCACACAATGGAATTGTAATTTAAAATTATGTTTATTGGTAAAGTCAGATTTTCAAATGCTATTTTGGAAATGCCACTTTTAGACAGCTGCCTAAACCAACTGTGCCTTTCTGACAGTGTCCAGGGTCACATGACCGCCATGGCTCTTCTGGTATGTGGACAAAGGGGCCTAGGAGTAAGGAGGGTTTTCTCTCCTTAGCAGGATGGCCTGCTAGGTTGTACCAAGCACCTTCCCTGAGCTGCAAAGGGCAGCCGGAGGGCTGTACCCTGACTCTTCCTGACTTCAGAAGATACTTGCCCTATACTGGCAACTGCATTAGCCATGCTTGAGCCAGACACGGGAAAGGGAATAACTAACAAGAAATAGCTTAGTGTTAAACAAAGGGGTTTTCCCCCAGCCACAGGTTTGCACTGGCAATAAAAGTAGCAACCTCAGAACATCTCTTCAGAAAACTACTTGGCCTGTTGAGAGTCAAAAGAGGGACTGCCCCGCTGTCTGAAGCCAGAAGGAAGCACTGGACCTGCTTGTTTCGAAACCAAGAACCCAGAAATGACTCCAATGGTCAGTTAACTTGACCTCTCATTTGAGCTATCCAACAAGCTCCAGAGGCCTTTTCCTACAACCACCCAGCTACTAATACCAACTGGACCTACCTCAACCCTACTTCTAAAACGAAATGTTGATGGATGGAATGCTTGAAGTAATCTTAGCCACTGACAACCACTCGGGCCTACATCGCAATCCGTAGTTTTTTGCCAACAATGCTACTTCAGTTTGGACCCAGCCATGCCCAAATCAGTCTTGACCCTGCTCCACATGGGAATAGTCCAGCTGGACCTGCCAGAACAGAACCAGAATATAAGCAACCCAGAGCCAGTTTTGCCCTTACTAGGACTCTTCAGCAAGCTATATCTTGGTTCCAGTGTCACAATGAGCCCAGGACCCTCATCTGGGCATACCAGCACACTTACGGTGTCAAATGCAAAAACAACAAAGTGCACTTAAGATGTATGTCTAGACAGGTGGAACTGGTTCAAGGTTGCCTGTACGCTGGTTCAGGGAGGACCTGACTTGGCAGTTTGGACCGGACTGTTCCTATTGGAGAAGGGTCAACACTGATTTGCATATGGCTGGGTCTGAACTGAGGTGGCATGGTGGGTGAAAAAGTATGGATTGGGATACACTGCTGAGTGATTGGCAGTGTCTGAGAATAATTCAAGCATTCCATCCATAACCTTGTTGCTGTTGAAATTGACACCCTAATGCGGTCTATCGGAGTGGGTCCTAACCCCCAAGAGGTGTCCCTTCAGGTTCAGAACCCTTGCCTGGTGCAGGAGCTGGACGCTAAGTAAATAATCAGAGGTTCTGGGGTCCTCCCATTGAAAATAACCTTCCCATGTCTCCTCACAAATGCATCAGACTTCAGACTTCACAGAGGCCAACGTGGGACCTGTAGCCAACTCCAGGCGCAGAATTCCCGGATGCACTTCAATCCCTGGGGCTCTTTGTTTGAACAACAATTGCACCGGTACACAGTCAAAATATCGAATCTTTAATTTCGACTTACACTTATATCGAGTTGCTAATATCGAAGGGACAGAATATCGATGTCCAGAATATCGATGGCCAGAATATCGACCCTAAGGTAAGTTATATCGAAATTACTTATATCGATAGCATATATATCGATGTAAGTAATTTCGATTTACTAATATGTGTTAGAAATTTTAGTTAAGTATTTAAATGAATTGTTATAATATGTGTTTAATATGTTTTTATAAATAAAAAATATATAAAAGTAAATTATATGTTTTACTACCAGAGCGGGTTGTGGGTTTTTAGGGGAATAGGGTGGGAAGTAATTTATTTGTAATTAAATAATTATTTTTTAATGATTAATTTATTTTGCAATTAAATATTAATTGGCAATGAATTATTTTAATTGATTAATTGATTAATTAATTGATAATTTATGTATATTTGTAAGTAAATTATATGTTTTACTACTGGAGCGGGTTGTGGGTTTATAGGGGAATAGGGTGGGAAGTAATTTATTTGTAATTAAATAATTATTTTTTAATGATTAATTTATTTTGCAATTAAATATTAATTGGCAATGATTTATTTTAATTGAATAATTGAATAATTAATTGATAATTTATGTATATTTTTAACTAAATTATATGTTTTACTACTGGAGCGGGTTGTGGGTTTATAGGGGAATAGGGTGGGAAGTAATTTAATTGTAATATTAAATAATTTTGGGTAAAGGAGTATTTTTAGGGTTCAGGGTCAGTTTTGGTTTTTTGGGTAAAGGGGTATTTTTAGGGTTCAGGGTCAGTTTTCAGTTTTTGGGTAAAGGGGTATTTTTAGGGTTCAGGGTCAGTTTTCAGTTTTTGGGTAAAGGGGTATTTTTAGGGTTCAGGGTCAGTTTTCAGTTTTTGGGTAAAGGGGTATTTTTAGGGTTCAGGGTCAGTTTTCAGTTTTTGGGTAAAGGGGTATTTTTAGGGTTCAGGGTCAGTTTTCAGTTTGTGGGTAAAGGGGTATTTTTAGGGTTCAGGGTCAGTTTTCAGTTCTTGGGTAAAGGGGTATTTTTTGGGTTCAGGGTCAGTTTTCAGTTTTTGGGTAAAGGGGTATTTTTAGGGTTCAGGGTCAGTTTTGGGTTTTTGGGTAAAGGGGTATTTTTAGGGTTCAGGGTCAGTTTTCAGTTCTTGGGTAAAGGGATATTTTTTGGGTTCAGGGTCAGTTTTCCCTACTGTTGCACCCACTGGAGTGGGAATAGTAATTTTAACCCCTACGCTATCCAACACTTTCCCTACTGTTGCACCCTCTGGAGTGGGAATAGTAATTTTTACCCCTACGCTATCCAACACTTTCCCTACTGTTGCACCCTCTGGAGTGGGAATAGTAATTTTTACCCCTACGCTATCCAACACTTTCTCTACTGTTGCACCCTCTGGAGTGGGAATAGTAATTATTGTTAAGTAAGTATATATTATATATGATTTGTTAATATTATTATTTTTATTAAATATGTATTATTATTATTTTTCACCATTATTAAATATATTTAAATATGTTTAAGTAATTTATAAGTATTATTTACAGTATTTTTCATGTTATTTTAAAACAAAAAAAAAACGATATATTTGACAACGATATTTTTAACATCGATATTATTTTTTCGATATTTTGGTACTTACCATGTTGTACATAGGGCGTCGATATTCTTGCAATCGATATAATTACGCCGATATTTGTGTAGGTCGAAGTTCTGTCTGTCGAAATTCTGTCATAGATCCAATTGCACCACCAACATGAAGTTTTGACCAAGGCCTGGGATTCCAGCAACCCTCCGTCGATTAGCCCTTCTTTGGTTTCAGTCTGCAGCCCAACAGCTGAGGACCTCATCTATGGTAATTTTCCAGTTGAATCAACTTGGGCACCATATCCAACCCATGCTCAATCGCATTTGATTTTAACTTTTGACTTTGACCCAGTCCAGTGCAATTGATAAGTGTGCTTTTTATGACTATTTCTACTAAAAAAGTTAACGATTCTTATCTTTGGTTCTATTTATTGGATTTTTGTCATTTTTGTGTTATTTTATTTATTAAAATATTCTCTATTTTTCTAAACTAGTTTGGAATATTTCTTGTATTGTGTTTCACTTAATTACTGGTTGAATGCTGCATAAATACTTAACACATTGACTCTAAGTTATTCCTGACTGCTTTCGTGCCAGGGCACCAAAGGGTTAAGAACATGTTTATTTAGTGACTTTATGGTTCACCCTGACTGTGACTAGTAACCCAGTTTCTCACATCCTCCTCTATCATAAACTGCCTGAACAGCAAGCAGCTGCTGGCTGTGGAGTGCACTCCTCTGTCACCACTTCCCAGACTTTCCCAGAAGTGTTGGTCTAACCCTAACCCAGCAGAGACCCACAGCCTGTTGGATAGTATGCTGGAGGCAGGAGCGACTCCTCCATTATGGTGGAGGAGTGTTGCACCCGCTGAAAGCCAGCAGAGGCAACCAACAAAACTAAAATCATAACAAAACATTTTTTTTGGAATTTATTTTTTTGGCCTCCAGGCTGTGAGCCGAGTGAGGGGTAGGGCTATCCATACGGACACTGCAGCACGAGGGTGGAGGGGGGAGCCGTGGGCACTGCTAAGTGTGTAAAACAGTGGAGAACCAACACAGGCTCCCAGCCCATGTCAGAGCACCGAACCAGGGCACTCAGGCCAATCCCAGCGCTGCTCTCATGCTGAAAATAGTATTCCCAGCTAGAGAGCAGTGCTGTGATTGGCATCTGTTGGCCTGCGCAGTGTGCACCAGTTACTGGACTCCCAGAAGGTGAGGATCAGGAGCCAGGGGGCAGCCATCGAAGCAGGTAAGTGGGATTTTAATATTTATATATATATATATTTTTTTTTTCATTCACCCTTCCCCGCCCAACCCCATGGCGATAGGAGCGACCGCTACTGGTGGAGGGCCCATATGTAAAGGAAGACCCAAGTGAATGAGCGCTGGAATGGTTTGGCAACTGGGAGCCACGCATCTCCTCGGGTGACTGCTTTTGAGGGCCACGTTGGGGAGTGTGAAATCCCTGGCAGTGGCTGTGTACAGCTAGATTATCACGCGAGGTCTGATTTGATTCACCTACAAAATACAATGTGACAGCTGATGGTTGCAGGTGCTAAGGTACGACGATCCGGATGTAAGAGCGACTAGTCAGGACAACAGTTGCAAACCTCACGGGTTAGGCTGAAATATACTGTTACGGAAGGGGAGGCATTTCATTTTAATCCTAGTAACTTTATAGCCAGGCTTGTGCCAGCCACCTTCATAAAGAAGGGCCTTGTCTTATTATTAAAACCTCAGCTACATATTTCTTGGCTTTAAGCCCTATGATTGCTTTGATGAATCTGTCGGGTAAATGAATATTCCGTTTTTAGGTGAGAACAGAGCACTACAGGCAACAACCTCTTCAGTAATAAGTGCCAGAGACGCAGACACCTTGTTCTTGGCGTTATTTCCCGCCGTAGTCCTGCAGTTCAGCTATGCCCTGAGTTAGTCGTCGTTTCGAGAAATGCAGTCTAGCGTAGAGACCTCAAAATCAGAATCAGTACCAAGTAGTTTGTCAGCCATGCTCTCGAGGCAGCTCCTTTCTTTTAATTGATGTGTTGTTTCTTGTCCTATTTCAAAGCGTGTATTATCAGTGCAAATGTGTCTGTTCTCACACTCTGCAATGTCTGATGTGGAAGAATAACTCAGCTGTCAAACCCTGCTCCAGACCTCAAGCTCCTCAGCGAACGCCGCCCACTGAGGCCAGTCTAGAGCTATAACCTTTGATTACAATGAATGGAATTTGCGCACCACTGGGGTAAATCTGCCTTATTTACTGTATGTAGAGCATATTAGAAAACGTTGCAGCCAATATGTGTGTGCTAACGTTGATGATATATATGACACATGCTACAATCTGAACACTAAGATAGCTGTTATGGCCACTATTTTCCATTGATGTTTACAGAAATGTGCACAGCCCATCCCAGTTTATAATTTTGATAATATTTTGTAGATTTACCCTAAATACAGGGGGCCTCATTTATAAGAAATGACGCATCGCTGCGTGAAAGCAGCGATGCGTCACTTCCCAGTGCGCACTCCTTGCGACATTCCTGATGCGTCATATTTAATGTATGACGCATCATGTCGCAAGGAGTTCCAGAAACGTCAGTATTTCTGACGTATTTGTAAGCGCAAAAGTGACGCGTTGCTGGAGTGTGTCACAAAAGTGACGCAACTCCAGCAATGCGTCCTTTCACATGGGGCAAGCCCCATGTGAAAGGGTCTGCGTCAGTCTTACGTCTGCTTGAGGCAGGCGCAAGATTTTGACGCACCGGTGTCCTGAAAGTGACGCAGTGAAATCTCATAGATTTTACTGCGTCACTTCTATGACCCTTCCTTGCGTCAATACGCCTCCCTTGCATACATTATACCTGGCGCAGGTATAATGTGGCGCAGGGGTTTACAAAGTGAAGCATCTACCTAGATACGTCACTTTGTAAATATGGCGCAACAAGGCGCATTTTTTACGCCGCTGGTGCGTCACAAAAAGTGATGCACCTGCGGCGTAAAAGTGACGCACAGCCTCATAAATGAGGCCCAGTATTGCTAAAGAAGTGTTCAGAACTGCGTCTAGTTTACCAGTGTTTTTGGAGGCCTTTATAGAAGTCCTAACCAATCCGCTTTGCAATAACCTTTGGTTTACACACCTCCACAAAGCTAAAGTTCAGCTCACTGACATATCTCACTGGCATCAATCATTCCCATGTTCGTTCGGTTCCTATACAGTGACGTTGTACTATTTCTGCTTCTAGTCAGTGAGGTCTCTTTTATCTTTCCCTCCCAAGTGTGTGTTATTGCTTCAGTGATGGCTGGCAAGTGTTTAGAGTGGTGAGGCGGGTGGTACTAAAATAAAACAGAAATAAAAAATGGCACTTACCTTCATGGTTTGCTATACAATGCCCTCCTCATCTCTCCTCCAAGCTCTGGGAACCAGGAAACTGCACTGCCCAATCCGGGCACTGCTCTCAATCAAGAGAGAGGAGTCAGGATTGAAGGGAGCAGCCTCTCTCAGCGCTCTTAAGAGCGCTGGAGCCCTGTGCTTTCTCTAACTCACCTTTCTAAGACAGCTAGGTTGGAGAAGTGTAAAATGTGCATGTTTGTTGGCCAAAGGGAAAAGCGCACTTTAAACATATTTGCACAGCTCCCTGCTGCCACTCAGCAGCAATTGCCCCGCCCTGTCCTGACACTGGGGTCAGGTTGGGTTGATGAAAAATAAAACGGTAATAAATAATTCCTATATTATTTGTCATCCTTGGGGGCTTTTTGGAAGGGGGTGACACTCCTCTGTGCTCGTGGAGGAGCCGCTCCAGCTTCCTCTACTCCTCTCACTCCTCAACTGTGTGACATCCTTTGCCAATTCAAGTCTGTGATATTGTTTCCACCTCCCTCCTTTCAGTGTGAACTCCTCAACCCACTTAGCATTTCTGAGCACATAATGACATGTTCAAAGGATTCCCCCAATGTGACTCATGTGTGTTCTCCTAAGAACATATACCAGGGCTGGCTGTACACTACCCAAACCCATGGAGTTCTCCACCGCCACTAGATGGTGGCTCTTTAACTTATAAAACTGTTTTCCCGCACGCTAAACGGTTTGAAGCTGGCCAGAAGGTAGTAGAACACTGAATGGGGTCAAAGATAAACATAAAGTCAATGAGGGAAAGCCTTAATGCATTTGATGTTGTGTTGTTTGAAGAGGTGCGTCTTCAAAACTTTCCTAATTGGATCCGCGTTGGGAGGATGGTCCAGATGCATATGGGGTTGTTTTTTTTAGATTCTTGGTGCATTTTTGTTTAGAGTTCAGTGTTTAATAATTTTACATTTAATGTATATTTATTGAATTCTTACATGGGCGGATGGAAGTGGGTAGCGGAGCCCAGGGTTAATTTAAAGGCAGATTTATCAATGTGTTGCATCACCCTTTTGCCACTAAAGTAAGATTTATCAAGCCACGGAAGGCCACCATGTGGGGTCCAGCATGGCTTGATAAATCTGGAGCAATGCAATGCAGTGCAAATCTCTGAGTTCCATTACTCTGCCCCAGGGAGGCATTCCACCAATGGATTTCGGCGTATTCCCTGATTTACCAACAATGGTAAACCTGGGAATGCGCCAAGATGCTACGCCTCCCCAGGGAAGGTGCATTGAGTAGAAATATCTCAATTTCTAGTCACTGTTCCCTCTTCTAAGTGTGCTGCAGTCGGCAGCACACATAGGAAGAGGAAAATGCCTCTGAGGTTTGTTTTTGTGAAGGAAGGTGTTCCTTCCTGTACAAAAACAATTCTCCCTACAATACAGACAACCTTGCACTTTGGCTCAAGTTTGCCTGCGTTGGCACTAGGCAACCAAAAGGGTGCCAGCACAAAGAAAAGACAGGAATGTGCTGAATAATGTTAAATACGGTGCATTCCTGCCTTTGTGCTTTACCAGCAGCACATGTCATTTAAGATCTCAACAGATGACTGATGTCTAAGCTTTGCTGTCAAGTAGTGGACAATGTTCAATCTGTTTCATTAATAGCTACTGACCATGAACTGTCAGATATAGGTCTTAAGAAAGTGATCTAAGGTAGAGCTTTCCTATTACACAGATAAGTTGCAGAGGGTACTCCTGATCTCAGATACATACCTTGACAATGGAAAGGCTCTCACAGGATGAATTCAGATATCACATTTAACTGTAATCATGCATCACAGACTACCTGTGACTAGGGAAGTCATCTGTGATAAGTGGTAAAATCACTTCTGGCCTCAGTGTTGTCTTATAAATAACTTACTGCAAAGAAATTGTAAATCTCTAGGAGAGTGTTCTATATCCATTCAGAGGAATAAAGTGTTGTTGTGTGGTGTGCATTCATGTTTCTGGTTGTGCATGTCTGAATTCCTTCGTCTTGATATACACACTTTGTTTTTCTGACAATCCCATGCTGTCGGTCTGTTGATTTATGAACAACGAATGTTGAAATGCGCATAGTTTCGCATGTGTTTCTTTGGAATTGTATTTTATACATTGATTGATGATGTTGGATCACGGAATATGCTGTACTGGCACATTCAGGACATGTAAGCCTTGAGAAATAGTTTGTTTAAGCTCATGTGATCCCACCAGGTTATGTTATATGTGACCCACAGCTTTAGCGAGTGGGCCAGATTAAGCAGCCAGCTGAAAAGGAAGATGGCCAAACTCCCAGATGGCCACTCCAAATAGCAATAAAAAAAACAATACCGTGGTCTTTGGTAGCAGTAAGTGCACATGAATCAGTTGTTTTGGCCTCCTTCATAATGTTGGGATTTTGTACACACAGCAGGTTGTTCTGTGATTTTTAGGTGCTGCCAAACTAAAGCTCAAAAGCAATCAATTAACCAAAAGATATTGTTGTATCCTCAGGGTGAATTGAGTTTGATGCAGTGGAAAATGTACTATTTGGCCGTTAGTTAGAGCTCTTTGGAGCTAATTTGCACCCCCGCACCTACATTAAAATGAAACATCTTAGGGAATTCTTTTGGAAGGCCTCCACACAAAATTGGATTTTTAACCACAATTCATGAAGTAAATGCACTCCTCACATCACATCATTTGATTTAGAACCCCTACAATTTGGAAATCTTTATTGTTTTATTTTGGCCTCATTAAGTCACCTAATTAAATTTGCTCTACATCTGAGGCTAGCTTGCTGTCATGGAAAAGGCATCAATTATAGACCTCTACCAAAAGTCACAATAGCTTGACTTTTTAAACTGTCATCCATGCAAAAGGTGTGCCGCGGATCATAGTGAACTCTCCAGGTTACCCTCGTGGATGATAGTGCACTCTACAAATACACATAACATATATGTACACCTAAGTACAACTATGGTATGCAGAATCTGAATATGTGAGAATAATACACAAATGCTGATTCATAACATCATTAATTTCTTGAATTCTAGGTACATTAATTGCAAAAACATGCACCAACAGGTGTGTTTCCAGGCGAGGGGTTAGAGGTCGTAATTGAGAAGGTAGTGAACACCAGCACAGTTTAAAATGTGTGGAAATTAATATATCTTCCTAACAACGTTTTTATCTAGTTAACAGATATAGAGTCAGCAAAGGCAATTATGGTGAGCAAGTTGGTTGAAAGGGTGCAGAGTCAACACTACATCTGTTGGGATTGAAGAAGAATGGTTCTTGCTACCTGATGACATGCCCCTGTTTGAAAGAAAAGTTTAAGTGTATTTGCAACTTTAAGGGGAATGTGAGCCAGCTCTTTCCATTAGTGGAACATCTGCCAGTTTAGTGATAGGCAAATGCACAAAAATCTATGGTGTTTTACATTTACTTATTTCATGCTATGGATTCCTGTGAATACAACAATTCACACTATTGCTTATTTCCTTGTACGCCAGTGTCTATGAAGTTGAAAAATGTAATCTAAAAGTACATCTACAACAAAGAATTTTGGTCTGCCAACAGCTCCAGGCTAGGAGGTATACTTCTACATTATTGGCAATACCTCATGTTTCCTAAGTGGGAGTGAATGGGGCTCACAAATCTACCAGTAGGACAAATGTGTGGCAGTGATCCACCCAGAAATCTCTGGTGTGCCACACCTTTTGTGGAAGGGTCCAAGGTCTTTGCTAGAATAGTCCCCTACTGCCCATACAGCCCTATCTATCCCTGAACGACAATTAACCCCTTCTTTTCAGCCATTAATGAGATCCATGGTACATAACAATAGCCTTCGGATTCCAAGATAATGAGGCTCCGATCCCACAACAAAATACACTAATAATGTACTGGTAATGATCACCAGACCTCAATATGCATCCAGTTTGAGTTTGAGTTTAAAATTACTTGTAGAGCGCACATATACCAGCGGTTTCTTGGCGCTACAGCTAACAGGATCCGGGGCTAAAAGGTTGAGAGAGCTAAAGGGGTGTTATTCAAAGGACTTCGTGAACAAGTAGGTCTTGAGGTGTTTACGGAATTGTGGGTAGAGAGTGATGGTACGAAGTTCAAGGGGAAGGGAGTTCCAGAGGGTCGGGGCAAGGGTGGCAAATTTGGAGCCTCCCCACTTCTTTCTCCGGTAGCGTGGGACGGAGAGGAGGGACTGAGAGGACGAGTGGAGTTCCCTGGTGGGAACGTAAGGAACGATCTCGGAGGAGATGAACGCTGGTGCCAGGCCAAGTCGGGCCAGGAAGGTGATGGAGGCGAGCTTGAATTGGATTCTGGATCGCACGGGGAGCCAGTGTAAAGATTTCAGAAGAGGGGTAGAGTGGTGAAATTTTGGAAGTTTGAAGGCCAGGCGGGCCGCCTGGTTTTGTATCTGCTGTAGGCGCCGCAGGCTGTATGCAGGGATTCCGGCATACAGGGCGTTTGCCGTAATCCAGGCGGGACACCACCATGGCCAGGATGATAAGTTTGAGAGCAGAGAAAGTGAAGAAACGAGACACCCTACGTATAGTGCACAGTGAAAGGAAAGAAGAAGATACCCCAGAGCTAACCTGGGAGTGAAGGGTGAGTTGAGAATTGAGTTTTATGCCTAGGGGTTTGACAGAGGAGGAGGGTGCAGGAGAGGGGCCAAGAGAAGGAGGCCAGAAAAGAGAGGACCAGGGGCTGGATGAACCACCCGTCAACACCAACTCGGTCTTGTCGGGGTTAAGTTTGAGGTGATTGTGGTTCATCCAGTCCCTGATATGGAGCATGACAGATTGAAAGTTTAGAACAGAAGAAGGGGAAGAAGATAGATTGAAAACAAGCTGGAGGTCATCCGCATAATTAAATACGGCGACCTCCATCTGTTGGAGAGAAAAAATAAGAGGGGCGATATACAGATTAAACAGGAGGGGGGAAAGGGAAGAACCTCGGTTCAACAATTCGATTTGGCCACATCTCCTGCATATTCACCTACCTGTATGGTAGGGTCATGATAGCCTAGCTGTATTGTATTATATATCAACCCAATCAAAGCCCATGCACAAGAGCATGCATGAAATGTTTTACTTTACCATCGTCTGAGTGTTTGTTAAGTTCAAGTTCAAGTTCAAGTTTGGCATTTATATAGCACACTACTCACCCATAGGGTTTCAAGGCGCTTGGGAAGGTGAGAAGTTCCTTATCAAAAATCCAGGTTTTGAGTTGTTTTCTGAAGGAGAGGTAGTTTTGAGTAAGGCGGAGTGGGTGGGGAGGGAGTTCCAGGTTTTGGCCGCTAGGTAAGAGAAGGATCTTCCCCCCATGGTGGACCTGTGGATGCGTGGTATTGCGGCGAGGGCTTGATTAGACGATCGAAGCTTGCGGGTGGGGGTGTAAAAGGAAAGACGCGTGTTGAGGCATTCGGGTCCTAGATCGTATAGGGCTTTGTGTGCGTGGGTGAGGAGACGGAATGTTATCCTCTTGTTGACGGGAAGCCAGTGGAGGTCTTTCAGGTGATTTGAGATGTGAGCTCTGCGGGGGACATCTAGAATGAGTCTGGCTGAGGCATTTTGGATACGTTGGAGTTTTTTCTGTAGTTTGGCTGTAGTTCCAGCATACAGGGTATTTCCGTAATCTAGTCGGCTTGTGACCAGTACGTGGGTAACCGTCTTTCTAGTTTTGGTGGGGATCCAACGGAAGATTTTTTTGAGCATACGTAGGATGTTGAAGAATGAGGAAGAGACGGCGTTGACTTGTTTGGTCATAGATAGGGAGGAGTCTAGGATGAAGCCCAGATTACGTGCGTGGTCCGTAGGTGTGGGGGCGTTTCCTAGGGCAAGAGGCCACCATGAGTTATCCCAAGCAGAGGGGGATGATCCTAGTATGAGGACTTCCGTTTTATCCGAGTTGAGTTTTAGGCGGCTGTTCCTCATCCATTCGGCCACTTCTTTCATCCCTTCGTGTAGGTTTGTCTTGGCGGTGTTTGGGTCTTTGGTGAGGGAGAGGATCAGCTGGGTGTCGTCTGCGTCGGAGATGATGTTGAGGTTGTGTTGTCGAGCAATGGATGCGAGGGGACTCATATAGACGTTGAAGAGGGTGGGACTGAGTGAAGAACCTTGTGGTACACCGCAGATGACTTCGGTGGCCTCTGATCTGAAAGGGGGGAGGCGGACTCTTTGGGTTCTTCGGGTGAGGAACGAGATGATCCAGTCCAGTGCTTTTCCTTGTATTCCAATGTTGCTGAGACGATGTATAAGGGTGTTATGACAGACTGTGTCGAAAGCTGCGGATAGGTCGAGAAGGATGAGGGCAACTGTTTCTCCATTGTCCAGTAGTTTTCGGATGTCGTCTCTAGCTGCGATGAGGGCGGTCTCGGTGCTGTGTTTGGCTCGGAATCCAAATTGAGATGGGTCGAGTGATTTGTTGGATTCGAGTAAGGCTGATAGTTGACTGTTGACAGCTTTCTCAATGACTTTGGCAGGGAAAGGGAGGAGCGAGATAGGGCGGTAGTTTTTAAGTTCTATGGAGTCTGCTGTGGGTTTCTTCAAGAGGGCGCTGAGTTCGGCGTGTTTCCAGCTTTCCGGGAATGTGGCGGAGTCGAAGGAGCAATTGATGACATCAATGACGTCATCAATGATGGAGTTGTAGGAATCCTACAGGTGTGCTGCTTTGACGAATGTGTGACTACAAGTGACTGCCCCCTCTTGCACCTATGTTGTGAGGCTAACCTATGCTCAAGTTTTCAGAAATCCTGAAGACATATTAGAAAAACTGTGAGTTATTGCGGTCCTAGTTAGGGTGCACCTTAGCGGTCCTGGTGAAGGGCTTGCGAATATCGCAGAAACATGTAGACAACCATTGTTTTTTTCACTTTAGGATACAACTGGTATAATTAACCGGTAGTTTTGTATCCTTTTTACTTATGCCTGGTTTTTCACCAGTACTGTTTTTTTGGATAAAATCCAGGCATTTTTAACTCACACCCCTTTTTTGCACTCATGGAAAGGGGAGACCACTCGGTCACCCCAAACGTATGGATGGGTGCCCGATCCCCGAGAAACCGTTGCGGGCGGGGGGCGTGTCCCGACCGGTATGCCCATAGCGGCGTGGTCGGAGCACGCCCCAGCCGCCTAAAAGGGTTGTCCCAAATACCCGCCCGGAAGTCCGTGTACCTATGGGCGGGATGGGGGCGCGGCCCCCGCCTTCTCCCTGCTGGATAAAAGGCGCTGGAATCCAGGGAAGCGCCCTCTTGTTCCTGCGCTCTGAAGGCTGCACCACTCGTCGCTCGTGAGCCCTCAAGGGAACAAGCTGCAGTTTTTGAACGTATAATCGTTGTTTTTCTGTTTCAGTCGTCAAGGCGTAGCTGAAATCCAAGTCACTTCGGGAGGAAAGGCTGAGCTAACGTTGAACGCAGACATGCCTGGTAAGAAGACTGGAAAGAGCTCCGAGATGGAACGTATGCTGCGCATATTGGTGAACCAAGTGTCGGCGATGGACAGGAAGTTCGGTAAAGTAGACCAGCTGGGTCGCGGCTTAGCGGCCCGCAGGAAACAAGTGGAGGCTCAAGCGGGGCCCTCGGGGCGACCTAAGAGGATCGTAGGGCCTGCTTTCCCAAACATCACCCCAGGGGGGGATAAGGGGAAAAGGAAGAAGGGGAAAGCGGGTCCTAGCGAGGCCCCAGTCCCGATGGAAGTCCCACCGGTCCCAGTAGCACCAGCGTCCAGCCCGGGACCCACACCGGTTGGGGGATTGCCAATCCCTGTGATTATCACACCGCTGGATGACAACCAGATGCCTCCTGAATTAGCGCTTCAGTTGGCGGCTGTGTTACCCTGGTTGAAGAAGGGGGCGGGGGGATCCACGGCTGTAGAAGACCCGGCCGAAGAAGCTAGACTGATTATTGAACAGTTAAGGCAGACAAGGGGTGCTAGGGCGGCGAACGTGCCTTCTATTTCTCCACTAGTGCCGAAGGTGGTCGCTGTCGAAAACCAGAACAAGTCGACGGACACGGCGAGAGGTGCGGCGGAGGCCGGTAAGAGATCACTCCCAATGATGAGTGAGGGCGCGGTACCCTCAAGGCGGGAAAGCTTGGCGCAACATATTCCCATGGCTACTAAGGAGATGGTGTGGTCCAATAAGTACATTAATATGTTTTCATTGTTAACTGATCATCGAGAGTTAGAATATGCCAAGACTCAGAAAGATTTATGGCACCCCAGTGTATGGCGGGCAAAAATGGTAGAATTCAGGGTCAAGGAGTCGATGATGAATTGGATCAAGGCCTTTTCTATTTTTGTAGCGATTATCGCTGAACGTACACCAGAAGTGTTGAGTGACCTGGCTTGTTACCAGAGCAGGATCACGAGCTTCCATGAAAAGTATGGAGGAGAAGAATTGAAAGGGTACGACATGGCGTTTAGAAAGGCAAAAGAGTTTAATGAAGCATTGACATGGGATTGTTTAGATACGGTATCTTGGCATGCACAGCTCTTGCCGGGTTCAGAGGGTGGTTCAGGGTCGAGCACAAACGGCTCCAGGGCCTTTCCACAGAAACAGTCGCAGCCCTTTCGGCTAAGCTACGGGGGGGGGAGCCTCAGCCTAGATCGGGCGGGAACGGAAATAAGCGAGAGGTGTGTTGGGGCTTCAATAAAGGGATGTGTGGCAGGCCGCAGGGAACGTGTAAGTTCAGGCATGCGTGCTCCAGTTGTGGTAACACCTCACACCCTGAAACTAGCTGCCGATCTAGAACCAATGGGACCGGAGGTAAAGGGGGTACCAAGCAGGATTGATGCGGTGCCCAGGAAGTCCACACCGGATGCGGTGCCCCGGAAGTCCATACCTTCGTCCGTAGATATCCTGGCTTTGACCCCATGGCTGAACAGATACCCTGATCATGCGTCCGCTGGGATCCTGCGAGATGGCTTCTCACATGGCTTCAGGATCCCGGCGGGCGATTTTCGGGGGGCCCCCTCATGTAAGAACCAACTGTCCATTCAGCACAACCCGGCGGTTGCCGCCAAAAAGATCGCCAAGAAGGTTAGCTTGGGGCGGGTTGCAGGACCTTTTTGTGACCCACCAACAGCTGATTTTGTATGTTCCCCATTAGGGGTGGTCCCTAAAAAGGACCCGGGAGAGTACAGGCTCATCCATAATTTGTCGGCACCGAAGGAGGCTTCCGTCAACTAGGCGATCGACCCCGACATTTGCAGTGTAAAGTATGCATCTTTCGATGACGCGGTGGTATTGTTGAATTGCTTAGGCCCGGTGCATTGTTAGCAAAGTCGGATATTGAGTCTGCTTTTAGGTTGCTTCCGGTACATCCCCAGGATCAGCGCTTGCTGAGTTTTACGTTTCAGGGGAAATACTACATGGATATGTGCATGCCAATGGGTTGTTCAATTTCGTGTGCCTATTTTGAAATGTTTCGCTCGTTTCTGGAGTGGGTGTTCTCGAAGGCCACAGGGCACCAACATGTGATGCATTATCTTGATGATTTCCTCTTTCTCGGCCCAGCAGGCACTCGGGACTGTGCACGAGCATTGCAGGACTTCTGCCTGCTCATGCGGGGTTTCGGGGTACCGTTGGCGCCAGGTAAGACAGTGGGGCCGACCACCTCCCTGGAGTTTTTGGGCATTGAACTAGACTCCGTGGAGGGTTGCTTCCGCTTACCGGCAGAAAAGATCACCAAATTCAGGGCTTCCTTGTTGCAGTGTCTACTGAACGAGAAAGTGACATTGCACCAATTACAGCAAGCAGTGGGTCAGCTTAACTTTGCATTAAGGGTGATACGGATGGCTCGCCCTTTCTCGCGATCCATTGCCCAGTCCATGGTAGGCCTCAAGGAAGGGCACCATCGCACGAGACTGTCAGCGGAGATTCGCCAGGACATGCTTATCTGGCTGGCATTCCTGGCGGACTTCAACGGCCGAGTGGTCTGGAGCAAACCCCCGGCATTGTCGGCGGAACTAGGCTTATGGACCAACTCGGCGGGCAGCGTGGGGTTTGGCGCGATCCTCGGAAACCATTGGTCGGCCCAAAGATGGCCAGCATGGTGGGAGGCAAGTGGTTTGACGAATAACATTGGCTTCCTAGAGCTCTTCCCCATCTGGGTGGCCCTGTCGTCATGGCCGGGGGAATTCAGGGACCGCTCAGTGGTATTTTGGTCCGATAACATGACTGTGGTGGAGTGCAATAATCAGCAGGCAGCACGCTGCGAATGGATATTGCGATTGTTGAAAAAAATTGTGTTGAAATGCTTGAGAATAAACGTACAATTCAGGGCAAAACATGTGCCGGGTGTACTGAATAATGCAGCTGATGCGCTCTCTCGTTTCAAAATGCAGGCTTTCAGGGATTGTTTACCCTCAGCGGAGCTAGTGGCAGCGCCATTTCCCGAAGCATTATGGCAAATCGGCGCCCCGGACTACAAAACCTTGTGGCAGCCAGTTTAGGGCCCAGGACAAGGAAAGCTTATGAAGGGGCATTCCGCTCGTACTGCGCCTTTTTGAGCCCGGCAGGGGAGCATAGATGGGGTCAGGAGGAGTCCTTTGTCCGATTCTTAGTGGCACTTCATGAGGAAGGCCGGTCGGCGGCAACCGAAAGTTGGTATAAGGCCGCCATATCATTTACGGCTCAGCTCCATGGGACCAGGGACCCGACGGACTCCTTTCTAGTCAGGAAGGCTCTGCGCGGCTGGCGGCGCTTAGAAGGGTGCAGAAAGGATAACAGGCACCCAATAGGGTTTGACAAGTTGACCTCCTTGCTGGCTAAACTAGAGGAGACATGTTCCTCACATAGCGAGGTTATACTATTCCGGGCAACGTTTGCATTGGTGTTTTATGGGGCCCTGCCGGTGAGCGAACTAGTGACTGCCAACAAAAGAGATACGGAAGGAGGCCTGCGCAGGGATCACATCCAAGTGAGGGGGGATTCTTTGCTGATCTCGGTAGCCAGGTCAAAGACGGACCAGAAGGCCCAGGGGAATAGCGTTGTGTTGCAGCGCGCTCCAGGTAGTCCCGGTTGTCCAGTAATGCATGTTGAGGCCTACCTAAGACACAGGTTGACAACGTGGGGGGGGGGCCTTGCTACGACATACGGGCGGCACCCCGCTGACAAGATTTCAGTTTCAGAGGGTGCTGGCAATCACGATTGCAGCCGCGGGCTTGAACCCAAGAGATTTTGGGACCCATTCATTTAGGATAGGGGCCGCTACAGAAGCTACGGCTCAAGGTCTGCAGGCAGACAATGTTAAGCAGTTAGGCCGCTGGTCTTCAAACTGTTTTAAGAGGTACGTGCGACTGCACATGTTGTAAGTTACTGATGAAGTGCACTCACGCTTGTTGTCTTTTGTTTGGATCACAGTTTCACGAGCCTGTGACGCAGGGCGGAAATTGGGACCGGCCAAGCATCAGATAACCACCACTTCAAGAAAAGGGGATGGAAGACGTGTGGTCTGGGTCGTGGGCCACTCATACATGAAGCGTGCCGGGGACATATTCAAGACAGGTGATGCGATCCACACATCTGAGGAATATGGGTTCAGGGTGTCCTTCTACGGGAAGGGCGGCCTGTGTATTGACGGACTCCAAAGTTTTGTGGAAGAATTACTAGGGCGGCACAGGTCACCGCCATCTGTAGTCATAGTGCGCATTGGGGGCAATGACTTGGTAAGACTGGGCAGACGAGTTTTAGTTGAGTACATACTTTCTACTGTTAGCTGGTTAGCAAAAAGGCTCCCGGGATGTTCAATAGCCTGGTCTCACATGGTTCCAAGGAGGGTATGGCGGGGTGGTCTGTCCGCGACAGCGTTGAACCACTCTGTAAAGAGGGTCAACAATAAAATGGAGAAATTGTTTCGCTCTAATCATCTTCAAAGCATATCGCATGGTGCATATGGGGGGATCACTGTTATTCTGAGGATGGGGTACATCTTTCCAGGGCGGGGAATGACTTATTTATAGGAGACATGATAGCTTGGTTAGCGGGGTTGAGGAGACATGACCTATAGGAGGTGTGGGGGGGCCAGATAGTCGGTCAACTATCTGGCCTCTGGCGGTAAGGCCATGATCGGTGAGAAGTGATTTCAAGGTCCTTAGGGGGGGCGCCACCCATTATGGATGGGAGTGCCCGGGGGGAGGCGGCCATTGGCCCCTCCCACAGGGAGGGCGGCACCCATTACGAATGGGTCGCCCAGGGGGAGACGGCCATAGGCCCCTCCCAGGGGGAGACGGCTATATGCCCCTCCCAGATTTTCCAGGGGGCCGGATATCCACTCCGGCGGAAGAGAGTGCGGGGAAAGGGGGGGAGTCCATGCTGTCCTTCTTACAGATACCCCGCACGGGAACTCAGATGACCTTAAGATGGCGTCGAGTGAAAGGGGGCCCCCACGACAAGGGAAGTTACAGTTGGCTACGAGGGTAAAGTCCTCTGCGCATGCGCCACTCACACGTGCGGGTGGGAATTTGGTGATAGGGATCTGACACCGGTTAAAACCTTGCCATTGACCCCTAACGTTAGGATGTACAAATTTGTATATAATGAATTTGTCATGATGTTAGACTCGGTTAGGAAATCTTTGTATTAGAGATTTGTTAAGGTTAGCCTGAATACCTGTCTTCATCAAATGTAAGGGAAGTTGAATTTGTACATGATACATGAAACGTTTTAATTTAAAGTTTTAAATTTTGTTTCATATTTTAATAAATACGTCCGGGGGGGTTGTGAGGCCCTCCCGCCTTCCAAAAGTTCAAACTGTGTCTGTCTCCTCCCATTGTGATGGGTGGTGGAAGGGGTGGCGGGCATCCCGGCCCATACTACTTTTGCACATTCCCACCATACACAAAATAACCTGCTCCGCTGTAAACAGGCGTTGTAGCACACCAGGGTGGCACTCTGCCTTTCTGGTGAGAAATCAATGACGAAGCATGTCACCAACTAGGTTGGTGAGTGAGGGTTCTTTTTATAATTTTAAAGTGGCTTTCTGCTGCTGACTCTATATTTGTTAGTTGTACTGGTTTGTTGTTTATATAGGAATATTCCAGGGGGACCAGGAGTGTCTTGTATACCCTCTCTCTCCTGTTGTTTAACTATACTTTACTTTACTATGTGACAGATGCAAACTACTTTAAATGAAATGAACAATAAAAATACCTTTATTAAGCTAAATGTTACCAAATGCAGGGAAGTAAGCAGAAAAGACCAGTGATTTTGCATGCATATAGTTATAAATTGGGTTTTTGGTTGACAGAGGTATGCACCCTTTCCAAGTTGGAACCATGTTCCTTGTAAGGGTAATTCAGATACACACTATAAATTAACCTGTGCACACCCTCTGGGAGCTTGGCACACAGCAGTCAGGCTTAATTTAAGAGGAAATGTGCAAAACCTCAAACAGTAACACAGTGAAAACACCACAAAAGACTCCACACCAGTCTAGGGAAATAGACTCTGATTTTATAAATACAACAAGACCAAAATGACACAAATCTAATAAGCAGAAGTTGAGATATCAATTTTTAAAGATTAAAAGTGAGAAATTGCGCTAAAAAGCAATAATCGCCTTAGAGTTATCTGATCGTGCTGGACAGGGGCAAAGTCAAGAGTTTAGGCTGATTGAGATGTAACGCAGGCCGGATATAGGAGCCATGCACGGCCCACTGAACTAAAGTAACTTGATTCTGCTCACAACAGTGTGATGTGGGGTGCAGCCGAGCGATACACTGGTGTCGATCCAGCAGTCGAGGTGATGCATCGATTTTCTTCACACAGCAATGGTGATACAATGGTTCTAAAGATGAAGCTCTGGGTCCGAGATGTGTTGGTTCTGAAGCTGATGGACCAGGTTTCTCCACACATTCGAGGGGATGTATATATTGTTTCTCTGCAGTGGTGGCAATGTGGTGGTTCTGATGCATCGTTCCAATGGTGATGATCTGATTCCAAGTGCAATGCACCAGTTCTATTTCTGCAACAGAGTTGATGCGTCATTTCTGATCACGCAGAAGATGATGCATCAGTTCCACTGGAGCAAGCACCTGAATCCACTGCCAAGGGACCAGACACAGGAGCAGGGGGAAAGACTTTGATATCCCTGAGTCTTAAAACAGGATGCAAGCCCACATGCCCCTGAATATCACTTTGGGTTCAAGTAATTTAGTCCAGTTTTTCCTCATTAGAGCCAAGGGAATCAGGCAGCAGTGAAGCACAGCATAAAAATGTTCTTCCAGAGTCCACGTCAACTTATGGTCAACCTACCGTCGGTCACTTGGCACACACACCACAACACTCACCACTTTGGACTACGCCGTCCACCATATGCTCTCACAAGTTTTTTTCACGTCTGATGTGGTTTCCCTTCTGCACAAGTCCTTTCCCAAGACACTACAGTCTTTGTTCTGAATCAAATGTACCACACTTTGTACCCCATTGTTTGTTTTGTATTCTTCCCAGCCCTGAGGAGTCACTGGAAGATTGTCCCATAACACGACGAAACACGTGTCGGCTGGTTTATGTGTTATGAACATTAAAGACACCACCCACCACCGAAAGACTTGAAGATTTATCAATTATTAATTGTTCAATTGCTAAGCTTTGTCCGTTCTCACCAGTAGTCAACACTTTTTGACTGTTTATAATTGCTAAGAGTGTGCAGGGGTATTCCAGTTTCTCTGTATGCAGTGTTAACCCAGGTTGATACTTCTTGGAGGGGTATAGGGTTTTCCCCTCAGCCCCCTTTTGCACCTCACATTTAACAGTTAATCAGTTGAATCTATTGCGTCAAATACTAAGCAGTGCGCCCCTTCCAAGTAAATAACCCTTTCCAAGCCAATGTACTGCAGGCTTGAGACATGGTTATGTGGCTATGTAAGTGGGTGGCATATTCAGTGCTGCAGGCCCACTAGTAGCATTTAATGTACAGGTCCTGGTGCACTTTACTAGGGACTAAAGTATGCTAGTTGGGCCTGATCCAATGTTACCATGTTTAGAGGAGTGGGCACATGCACGTTACCACTGGTTAGCAGAGGACAAGTGCTCAGAGTCCTAAAGCCAACAATAAGATGATCAGAAAAAGAGGAGGAGGCAGGCAAAAGGTTTGGGGTGACCCTCCAGAGAGGACCATTTTCCAACACAAATTGACAAGTGAATTGGATAGAACACTGTCCCATGTAACAAGTCTTCAATGCATAGTCATATAGGAGAATCAAATCTATACATGTATGAAGAGAGTGAGCCAGCATACAGAAAGAAAGTGCTTTAGGTGCAAGAAAAGATTGAGACAAAAAATATGAGCCAATACTCCGGAATCCCTTCATATGTGCCAAAAGTAAGCAGACTCACAGAAAACAAGCATAAAATGTGATTTCAGTGTACAAATCTAGATAGAATTAAACAAAAGTTACTTGGGGCTTGATTTAGAGTTTGGCAGGTAGGTTACTCTGTCACAAACCTGGCACATATTCTGTCTTCCGTATTACAAAATGAATTCTATCCTATGGCACTTGTAATTCAGTGGATGGGATATCCGCCAAATGTGTGACAAAAAACTCATCCATCATACTGTCTTTTATTCTTAGTCATTCAGGTCTGTTGCAAAGGCTGAGTTTACTGAAGAGCAGTGATGAAGCAAGACACAAAGGCCCAAATGCATCAAGCTAATTTGCGATCGCAAATGTGCAAATCGCTAAAAAAGAGCTTTTGCTATTGCAACATAGCATGTTCCTATGCATGAAGCAATTTCGCAGAATATCTCTTTTTTGCAAAATTAGCGATTACCAAAATACTGAATCAGTAATAGCGATTCCGTATTACGAAATCGCTAATAGGAAATCGCAAAATCAAATGCAGGAAGATTTCACAAATACCGAATAAGTTAAGAATCGCAAATTGCATTTCTTAAATAAGAACAAATCATATCAGGTGGTAAAAATTTCACATTGCAAAAAACAGGTGTAAATCATCAGCAAATTACTTAAACAATCCCAAAATGTATCTGAATGTTCCACAATGGCTGCGCTCTACGTCATGGCGAGGAGGATGAGGCTAAGAGCAGCAGCGCAGAGAAGGAGGATACAGGAGAAAATGTTCAGAGTGTGCGTCACTTGCTAGGTCTGACGGAGGAAGAGATTTATGATAAATATAGGTTGAATGCTGTCACAATCTTAGATCTCATTGCTGAGTTAGACCCAATACTGCAGTGTCAGACTTGCATGGCACAAGCCATACCCAACCATGTGCAGGTCCTGTGTTCTCTGCATCTCCTAGCTTCAGGGACGTTCCAGGGAGTAATTGCTGCAGCTGGAGGTGTCTCTGAAAGTGCCCTATCGCGCTTTTTCAATTGTTTCTGAAATGGCATGTTGTAGAGGATACACTACCAGATTAGGTTCCCCACAACACCACAGGAATTGATGCAAAATAAATTAGACTTTTATCAGGTTGCACAATTTCCACATGTCATTCATTGCATTGATGGGACGCATGTACCCAAATGTCCCCTCTCAGTGAATGAGTATATCTACCGAAACTGGAAATCTTACCATTCACTGAACATTCAAGTAATCTGCAATTGAAAAACAATAATCACGGACATAGTTGCAAGTCCCCTGGCAGTTCACATGACTCCTACATCTTCCTGCATAGTGGCATACACGGACGTCTACTTGCGGGTGAATTTGGAGAAGGATATTTGCTGGGTAAACAGATGTAATACTCTCTTGCACACCTGTGACACATAGCAGTGACTAACGTATATATTTTTGTCACATCCTGTAGGTGACAGCGCATATGCTGTGAGTTCTTTCATCTTCACTCCATATCTGAATCCTTCTACACAAAGGGAGCAGTAATACAATGAGGCACACATTGTGACACACAATGTGATTGAAAGGACATTTGGTGTACTCAAATCAAGGTTTTGCGTCCTCCACAAAACCGGTGGAGCTTTACAGTATAGGCCGGAGACTTGCTGTAAAATTGTTGCAACATGTGCTATGTTGCAGAACGTAGCCACTAATAGGGGCATTCCCCTGGAAAACTCTGATAGTGAGCCAGAACTAGACGTAAAGCCAAGACAACCACCTCAAGCAGCATGCGGTCCAAATGCAGCAGAGGGAAGACGGAGATGGGCAGAAATGATGCAACATTACTTCTAAGGTGGGTAATAACAAAACAACACAGTATTTGCTTAAACGTTTATTGTGATAGTTGTGTGGTTGTATTGAAGCATACATACCATGTGCAGACAAGTGCAGTGTGGGTCCAGACAATTAAATGTCATTGCCTTGGCACTGCAACTTCAGTGTGAACAAGTTACACATTTCTGACTACGGAACCAGATTTGTACATGTCCAAATGTGTGTTTCTTTCTGCCATGCACTCCTGTGGGTAAACATCGTTTACAACGATGTTTTTACAACGCGGTACCTTTACCACGCGGCCGATACAATGCAAGTCGTTACCACGACTTGCGCTGGAGGGTGCTAAAGTATTAAAAATAGTTAATTTACTATCCCAACACCTTCCCTAGGGTTCACGGGGACTGGTGTTAGAATAGTAAATTATACTATTCGAAATCCGCGCCCCCAACGCAAGTCGTGGTAACGACTTGCGTTGTCACGGCCGCGTGGTAAAGGTATGCATTGTGACGGTACGCGTTGTACCGTCATACATCCGCCTCTCCTGCTATGTGCCATAGGTTCCAGTAGGCTGCTGAGGCTGGAGGCCTCCTCACTGTCCCCCCTGCATGCATGAGGTTTCCACTACCTGCTGCTGTCTGGAGTCCTTCCACAGCAGTGGTGACCTAGATGAGGCCCCTGGCCACATTCCTGCAGCAGTGACTCAACTCCCCCTGCATGCTGACATCACTCCTGGAAATCTGAGCTGTAGTAGTACTCAGCCGATTTATTGCCCTGGTGTAACTGTGCATGCGCCCCATTGAATTGTGATGCCTCCTGCCATTTGAGACATGCTCAGCCTGGATGACCCTACGCATATCTTCTATGGCTGTTGCAACACGGTCAAGTTTTTTACTGTTTGCCCTGTGCCCTTCAACTACCACCATTGTTAGCTCTCTGAGGCAGTCATGTATGCCACCCATGTGTGTTGCCATTGTTCCCAGATGGCCCTGCATAATCTGCATATTCCTTCCTTGCAGGAGCTGGATCCTCAGCATCTTAGCCTCAAGCCTACTGCAGGCAGGTTCACCATTGTACTCAGCAGACGTCAGGATTGCCCTGGACCTTCACCTGTGGAACTGCATGGACCTGCACTGCATTGTTATCTCTAGTGGGGGTGGTTGTATATGAACAGGCTGCTTTGTGTGAGCTCCTGTTTGGCTGTCCTTATCACTCTCCAAATCAAGCAGTAGTTGGACTATTCTTCTGAGGCGAGTGGGAGCAGGTATGGGTGAGGATGCAGGAAGTTCTTGTCCCTCATCAGGCTGTTCCATATGTCCCTCTGACTCGTGGTCGTCAGCCACGTCACTGTCCTGCACTGCATCTCTGATTAAAACAGTGCAAGTTCAGTTACTTTTTATTTGCACATGTTTGTAACATAGCACCTGCAAAGGTCTATTAAATTTACTTATGTAATGGAAAAAGTCTACTGTAGTCACTTCCTTGCTGTACTCTACTGCAGTAGAACTGTGTTAGTCCGTCCAAGCCGTGCCCTTACATTTGTCTGTATAAAACTCCCACAATGCGTTAGGGTTTTACAGGTAAAAGGTGGACTGGACTTAGGTGTGCTACACTACGCAGGGTATGCATTTGGGGCAGTTTGAGGTACATTTGACATGAAAATATGTTTAGCTGTGCTCTTACCTTGGGAGGTACCTGCATGTCCTGAGGTGTCGATCTGTGTAATCCTGACGACTGCCTCTGGCTGCAGAGTGGATTCCACTATGTCCTCCAGTGGGGTGTTTGCACGATTGGCAGATGGTCCCCCTCCTGTTTTTTTGGAAGCTGCTAGCCTTTCAGCCACCCTCTCTTTAGCTCGAGTGAGCAGGTCATACCATCTTTCCTTCAGGTTAGGGATGTCACGATGTGTTACCCTTACAGCATTGACCTTAGCTTGTATCCCAAGCCAAATCTTTCTCTTGACAGACTCAGCAACATGCAGGGATAGGTTCCCAAACAGCTGGTCATGTTTCAACACCACTTCCTCACGGAGGATTTCAAGTTCCTTCTCACTGAATTTTATCTTTCTCTTCCTGCCTTCTCCTTTTTTTGTACATGTTCTGTGGCCATGGTGTTGTTTTGTCACAGCTTCTGCTCAAAACAGAGTTTCTCCAGGGTGAGCTCCACCAGTCTTCCTACTCCCCAGACTCTCCCTGTGTACAGGTGTGTGGATTCAGTGAATCACTTCCTGGTTGTGATGTTATCGCAATGCAGCAATATGGGTAATTTGCAATTAGCGATTCTGTAATAGCGAATTCGCAATTACAAATTTGGTAAACAGGCAATCGCTAATGATATTAGCGATTTTTAACTAATCGCAATGTTTTACCGACTTTATTGCTGGATTTGGTTTTGTGATTCCGTAATAGCAATTCCTTATTCATCGCTATTGAGCAATCGCAAATTCTTTTTCTGGTGCATGTGGGCCAAAGCAATAACCTATATTGAAAGAGTTTATACAAATCATGCTATTACTCCACCCATTGCCACTAATTTCTTGAGCCATTACCAATAATGGTACGGTAGCGATTCAGCTAATATTGTCTAGACGCAGATGTAGGAGGACAGGTACAATTGGTTTTGCTTGGTATATTGAATAATATCTACCAATTACCCAATAATTTATATTCTGATGTTGAAGATGAAAGTGCAGCACTACAGTAAAGTGTGGGTTTGGTGTACTATATTAATGTGAACAAATGTAGCTGATTTAGAAATTGTGTTAGTTTGGAATGATTTAGAAGGTTCTTCAGGTTTGGGGAGTTTCGTCATTTTAAGTCATCAGTTGAAGCATCTAATTGGCTGGGCAGAGAACATAAGGAGAAGCAAATTGAGCCAGCCCCTACCTGAATACCAGCAAGGAACATGTAGATAATTACTATGTATTGGACCACTGACTGTTCTAACAACCAGCAAAAATATGGAGGCAATCCCTTAAATCCCTAGGCCAAAATCCTGGTAATCTATGAACCTGGTCCAATCAGGAGAACCAAAGCACATTTGCTTTCATGAAATTCCTGGAAATTTATATTTCCATTCTAGTGTACAACTGCAAATGATTTCACAAGGTTAAATATTGAGAAATCATGAAACAGGGTTATTCTCTGCATCATGTTTGACTCTGATAAACACAATAATAACAGTGCCTTTTCTCGATGTTTACAGCATAATTGAGAAGATTTATTTAAATGTTCACTAATTTCACAACTTTTTGCCAGGTACCAGACAGGCCTACAACCTGAGCCTCCAAAAAAATCAAATGTTTTTCCCAGGGGATGGCACTCAGTGCACAACAGCGTTGCCTTGCTGAATATAATATATGTTCTAATAGTTCAATGAACAGCAATTTTTTTTTGTTCTCAATATGTATTCGTTTCGTAGCACTTAATTCCCACAACTCATTAAGAACAACCCTTTATTTGGGCTTGAAAGTTCAGGGGGTGTCCTCAATGCAATATAAATGCAATATAGTACTCTACAAGGTCGCGTTTTCAAAGGGCTTTGAAGCAGCTTAATCCACATCTGTGGAGAGCTTCCTCCATCTCGAAAGCTGTCAATGTTGGAGAAGGTGATTACTAATCAGCTGTGGTCCACTTGGACACCTCTCAAATAGCTGCCATTCAACAATCTGTTTTTCTCCAGGTTCACGCACAGACCCAGTGTTGATGTACTTGGCAGATAGTCTTCTGCTTACCACGTACCCGGGTGAAATGGGGATCGTTTTTTATTTGGATCCATTGATTGATTTTGTTATGGAAGATCATTAATTGCTTGATTATTCAATCTCTATAATAGGAGGAATTAAAAGAGTTTTACACTGAGGTTTTTTATTTCTTTTAAACTAAACACCATAACAGGTTAAATTGAGAGCTTACCAGTTTCAAGCTTCTCTTGTCAACGGCAATATAGCAGCGGGCCAGCCTGCATTTTCAATATTTAATGCAGCTACCTGTGGAGCTCATTGAGTCTCAAGTCCCTGAATATCTGACATATGCTGATGACAACTTATGTTTTAACAATGACAACGGAAATGCACTCAATTTTGATATCTCTCCTGTTTCTATAGTAACGAATACAGAGATTACCAAGAGCTGGCTGCAGTTGAATGGCAAACAAAATTGGCGCTTTGTGTTTTTTTTAAGGGAAAACATTAATAGGCATCCTCCGTTATGTATTCCAGTAGCTTCTATAGTACATATTTCGGTCATTAAATGTAAAGTAACTCATGGCTGTATTATTTAAACTTGCCATATTTGAGTTTCTCCAACAATTTATCCTGCAGCATCAGAAGTCTATGAATTCAGGTATCTGGTTAGCCCACTAAGTCAAATCATTGGTGTGAAAAAAGCAGAGAGAGCCTTCACTAATGTTTGGAAATCAACAGCATATGCTTCAAATGATATTGTCTGCTATACAAGTACCGGTGTGGGCTTGCCATCAGCCACCTAAGAAAAGGAATAAACCTCATGTGCTTATTTGTGCTCTGCACTCAGCAGTTTTAAACTTGCTCTCAACTCTCATTTATAAGATGACCGCTATGGGTTGATGCCACTTTGAACGGTGGGCTTGTGGGCTGCCACACCTTGAAATCCCATTCAAGGCCATAATCAGCTAAAATCTGCTAGCCTCTCATTTATGTCTGTTAAATTCCCATTTGTCGAAAATGATTTCATAATGGACAATTTTGTCCTCATCAGACCAGCACAAAAAGCAGTTAACTGAGATAGTGTGCTTTATAAACATGCTTAACCACTAACATGATCTACTTGAACTTGACAATACAATTACATTATTTTTATAAGTTATTTAAAATGCACTTCTAACTGCAAGGGGTTACATGGTGCTCTGCCGAGCAAAGTTCTTGGAGGTCAGATTTATTGTGCAATGATCTAGAGATGGATACCGCATTATAATATGACCATGTTATAAATGTACTCCTGAAATTGAGGTAGATCATCATACATGGTAGGACTTGGGAATCAGTCATCATACTGGTATTGTTTAGAAGCATTACCTACCTTTATCAATGGTTTAGTAAGAGCACTTTCACATCACTGTGCTTTTCATTCCAGGATTGGGCCAATATTCACAATTAGTTAACGCAAACAGCATATAAGGTGCATAGCCAGGGGCCCTGCAATAACTGTTACGTTTTTATACTTTCGCAACTCATTATTTTTTGTGCATTGTGGTGTGTCCTTTCTACCATTTTAATGATCATCTGTATTATGAATATATTGATTTATTTTGGGTTATAAGTAATGTAAAAGTGATGTGCACTTATTATCACCATCTGAATGCTGACAGCTTTATTGCAAGTGTTGGCAACATGTTGCACTGTAGCTTGGCTCATCCTATACCACATTCCTTGAGCCAGGACTTAACTGCTCTCCTACATCTATTTAGTCTGCCTTTGGGAGTGCTTTGTGGCTCCTGCCACTATTTGCTCTGTGGGAAAAGTGTGACTTAGGACTTACACATCCCTGGAACATTATGACGGTATGAGTCTGCAGTAGAAGCAACTACAGCACTAAGTGGGCCACACGAAGTACAATCTATGATCAAATTTAACTGATCTTAGAAGTCATTACAATGTGTCTTCCTGCAGTGTCCTTGAATAATTTAGTGAGGGGCTCTATGGTTGTTAGAACTGGAGGTCTCTAGTTGGCAATGGCTTGAACCTTTGTCCGAATAGGGACCCTTGCTTCTTTTCAGAGTAAGGGGGCTACACTTCTAAATAACCCGTGATCAACCATGTGGTAGCTTGGCACGAGCAGGAAGGCTTATCTCAGAGGCAGTGTGTAAAGCATTGTGAACACATACAGTAGTACAGTGAAAACACTACAGATGGACAAAACACAGGTTTTATAAAAATATGTATTCTTTACATAGATTTAACACAAGACCCAAACGAAAAAAATCCACAATACAGTAATAAGAAAATTACTTTAACATAGTAGAAATAACTCAGTTCACTTTAGATGGTAAATGCGACACGTTTCTCACAAAGTACCTTTGGATGCGTCATGCAAGATAAACAAAAGGTTTGCAGGGAGAATGATGCATTGGTTCCTTGCTTCGGGGAAGGTGATGCATCTGTTCCTCAGTGCTTGCGCAAAGTAGGCGATGCGTCTGTTCCTTACCGGAGAGCAGGTGATGTGACATTCTCTTGGTGCGTCCCAGTTGCGATGCGACAAGATGGCGCCTTAATGCAATGCGACGATCAGGTGAAATGCGAGAAGATGGCGCCCTTGATGCGATGTGATGGCTTGAAGGCAATGGGTGCATGCCCGATGGCTGTGCGGTGACAATGTAACTTTGGAGCCTCGATAGGCCCTGTGACATGCTTATCCGGTGATGCGCCGGCGACCCTTGCGGTAGCAACATGCTTCTCCAGTGATGCGGCGACACCCTGCTCCGACGGGGACACGCTTCTCCGGTGATGTGACGGCAACCCTTGCGGTGGCGACACGCTTCTCTGAGGATGTGACGGCGACAGCTGCAGAGGCGACACACTTCTTGTTGAGTCGCGCTTCAATCTCTCAACAACACGCAGGCTTCTGCAGACAGAATTCCCAGCAAAGAAATTCAGGGGGGAGCTGATGGTGAAGTCTTGTATCCCTGAGACTTTAGCAGGAGGCAAGCACGATTCAAGCCCTTGGAGATTCTGCTTCAAGATGATAAAAGTTGCAAATAAAAGTCTTTCTCCTTTCCTTGGCAATAAAGAAAACACTGCAGGCCAACCCCAGAAAGCAACACTCTGGCACAGGGGAAGTCAAAAACTCCTGCAGATTCTCTGGTTCTTCTCCTTGGCAAAAGGTCTGTCTTGATGTCCAGAAGTGATCTAAAATTCTGGGGTATGGGTCCTCCTTTTAATATATACACAAATCCTTTATCTCTGAAGGCAGAGAGTGTGTGTACCTAGTCCAAACCATTTCTGGGTGCATTCTGCCAGTGCACAACTTTCTCCATTGTCAGTGTGGGCCAGGGTCATCCGACGCACCAGATGAGGTGGAGCCAGCATTGTGGAAGGCAGGCACAGCCCTATTCAGGCCCAGGTGCTACTCCTCCCGCCACTCCCAATGCAGATAGGTCTATTCAGCCTAGTACTGACTCACCCTGCCTCCTGGAGCCCCCTCAGCCCCTGTCACTCACAACCCAGACATGCAACATGCAATACACAATCTAGCAGAGGCAGGCTGGCTTAGGGACGAAAATACATACTTTCTAAAAGTGCGATTTTCAAACACAGAATGTCAAAACCAACTTTACTAAAAGATGTACTTTATCATTCTGAGTTCAGGCCTACTAAATTCGTTTTTCTACCATGTTCCCTGGGTCAGTTAGGACTGTAAGATGTTATAATCAAACTGCCCTTCTGGCCTATGGGACAAGTAGCCTTGCAATAGTGAAAACTAAATTGGCTGTAATTCACTATCAGGACATGCTACACACATCAGGGCATGTCCTACCTTTCACATACAATGCACCCTGCCCTAGGGCCTACCTTAGGAGTAAGTAACATGTAGGAAAGGGAAGGTTTAGGGACTGGTAAGTTGGTGCACTTACCAAGTCGACGTGGCAGTACTAGACTGCCCACAGGCTCTGCAATGGCAGGCCTGAGACACACTTTACAAGCTGCTTCTGTGGGTGGCACAATCGGTGCTGGATGCTCACTAGCAGCATTTGATCTACAGGCCCTGGGTGCACATGGTGCACTGTACTAGGGTCTGACAGGTAAATCAAATAAGCCAATCATGGAGTCACTAATCCATTACAGTACTTTACAATAGGGAGCACTTGCACTATGGCAGTGAATAGCAGTGGCACAGTGCCCAAAACATCTAGACCAGCAAAAACATATCAGAAACAGAGGAGACAACAGCGAAAAATGGAAGGGAGACTCACGCTAATGGTACCAGGTCCAACAATGGTAATATAAAATTAAAGCAGTGTTCTTCCTTTACAATGTGCGCATCTTCAGACATATTCCTGTGCTCCCTGAACCTCCCCAGGCACATACTTCATTGCCACCTTCTCGCCAGCCGTGGCCTGTGGAGGGAGTTCCGTGGGGCAGGCGGGTGGGGCGGGGGAGAGGCAGGATGGGGGGTGGTAAACACCGGAATATGGGTGATTAGAGGTAAGTAAACGAATAAATTAAATAAATGAATTTTGTTGCACGCCCTGTATCGCAAAATGCGATGCAGGGCGCGCTACGAAATTCGTTTTATTAATTTAATTGTTTACTTACCTGCAATCATCCACATTCCGATGTTTACCTCCTCCCACCCTGCCCCTCCCCCGCCCCGCCTGTCTGCCCCACCGGACCTCCCTCCACGGGCCGCGGCTGTTTCTCACTATTCAGGTAGGCCTCAATCTCTCCAACCTGCATGTCCCTTCTATTCATGCTTTGTCTTCCCATCACCATCTGAGGCATGAACTGACATTCGCTCTAATGCCATCTATTCTAAAGGGTGCTTCCATGCAATTATGCGGCAACAGCAAAAGTTGAAGACGCTTACAGACAGACATTTTTTTTACAAAAGTTACAGATGTAGTATCACCTTCAGCAAATGTTTTTGGTGTTTTATTTTTGATAGATACATTCATAGTCGGCTAAATAATATACTGAGTACAGAAGTTAGCATATACATTTACAGAAAAAGAGTATTTTTAATTGAATTATTTTACATTAAACGTGCTGAACGTACCTTATTTTAAGCAGCACAATATGTTTTTTACTACATATAAGTGCCAACAATTCTCACTAGCTAATTCTTGTAAACATTCTATTGCCTGCGTTTCCGATGTTTGAAACCAGATTCCCGAATACCAGAGCTGTACATCTAGGTGGATAGGAACAAAAACAGTTTGGAGCGGGTAAATCAGTACTCCTGAAGCAGTAATGTATTTACACTTCCATTTGTTTGTGACTTGGCGCCAAACATTTTAGCTTGGAATACAGTGGGAATTCAGTTAAGAAATCATATTCAATGAGTACAAAGAGCATGGGATGAGCACTCTTTTTTCTCATAAGGTGGTAGACATTTTGGGGCCAGTTCACAGAGGTATGTTAGAATACGTAAACAGTGCTCCTGTAGTACTACTTCCTGTACTGATAAATACTTCTGTAAATCAACAACTCAAATACAACTAAGAAGAGGAAATGTATTGTATGACGATGAGAAAAAGGAATGTCTGAGGATGCCCAGGAAGTCCTATTCTCAGACCATTTGTAGGGACAACCTATTTTTTAATTTAGGAATATAAATGTTTCAAACATCTATCTGGCTCACCCACCAGAAAAGAGATTAAAATCCTTAACAGATACCGGAAGGGAGGTAAATTCCAAGCATGTGTGAAATGTTTTCACTGACATCTTCCCGAGGTCTGACAGAACGCCCAACCAGTGATTGTTTTCTTTCTCAGAGACTAATAGCCTGATTCATCAAGGTGAGTATTTGCTATTCCTTAATAGTGATTATTAAGGAATCGCTATTAAGGAATAGCAAAATGCTATTCACCAAGAAATCGCTAAATAAATTGCGATTTCTAATTATTCCTTAATTGCGATTAGCAAATTGCTAATCGCAATTAAGGAATATCTCCCCATTCATTCCTATGGGCCAAAAGGCCCATAGGAATGAATGGGAAGACATTTCAATGTGCGAATCGCAATTAGCGATTCGCATATTGAAATTGCGATTTCAAGGGTGCAGGGGTGTCCAAAGGACACCCTGTAGCACCTCTGAAATGTATGCTACATTGGTGTTGCGCACACACATGTCCCAAGGACATGTGTGTGTGTAACATGAAACGTAGAAAAATGCATTTAAATGCATTTTTCTAAGTTTCCGCTATTTACCACGAGGTTTGACCTCGCGGTAAATAGCAGGAAATTTGTGCGAATTCGCATTTTAAAAATGTTTCAAGAATAGCATTTAAGGAATCTCTAATAGAGATTCCTTAAATGCTATTCCTCGCAAATATGCGAATTCTTAAATAGCGATTTTTGCATTTGGGATGATGAATCCCAAATGCAAAAATACCGCTCGCAAAGGGCCAGATTCTCAGAATCTGGCCCTTTGCGACCGGATTTAACAATGATGAATCAGGCTGATTGTCACATTATCTTTATTTTAAATGTGTTCCACGCTTGTTATTAGGTCGGGGTTTATCAAACCAACATGCAGTACAAATCAGCATGGCTTTTTGGGTGACGGAAAATGCAGATATAATCTATCCTGAAGTGCGTTTCTGTACTTTTTCTTCAACAGAATCATTATTCATTTCTTGAAAACTTTACTGTATTTCAGTATTTAGTGGGTTGTAGACGACAGTCCTACAATGACAGCCTTACGGAATATAAATCCAAATATTTCTAGCTAACCAGATAACCACGATATTCAGTCACAATAATACCAATATCCTTCTTACCTGGTTTTACATTGTAAGCACGAGGCAGTGACTAATAAAGGATTTCATTGGTCAGAGGTCAATTATGCAGCTTTAGGATGTGAGAACGTTTTATCAGGAGAACCTTTCAGCTTGTCCTGACTCCACAAGTTCCTCTCTCCACCTGCTTTTTCGTGGGGTTCAAGGCGTATCTGTACTGAGCTTGGATATTGCTATTGTCTAGCAATTTGAGGGAACTTTTCCCTTTCTATCACTTAGCAATTAGCATCCCCGAGGAGCATCGCTGAACAGCAAACACCATTGAAGGGGAATGGTGAAGGCAGGATGTTGGAGTCGAGCAGAATATAGTAGTCATTGTGGCCTTAGAATTGTAGCAAGCATAGGGCACGAAAAACAGAATAACTGGGAAATAATCGATACTTTAGAATGTGTACAATTTCACACAACGTCCAATGTACAAAAGTGTAAATAACATATTCAAATATTCACATTTACTCGTGCAAATTCAACAGAACGTGAATTTCACTGTTAAATGAATATATTCGAACAGAACATCACACCAACATGCTATTGTTTTAGAGTAAATGTCTTTGATGGGGAGGGTTGTGGGGCTTCCAGGTCGGAGCACACTCCCAAACTTCCAAGTTCGTGGGTAATCCACTTTTCAGGCAGCTTTCCATCAAGAAAATATTTCGAAATGTACTCCTGTAAAGGGCAGTAATATATCTGTTTTCAAGCACAGTACTCCTGGAATTCTTTGAGAATTCCGAGAGAAAGAATAATCCATTAAGAGCACATTTCTGTCTATGTATATAAGATCGACGGGGGCCTCCATTAAAAATGTGAGAAGAATGTTTAGTGCAAATAAGGCAAATTTTAGAACATTTACAGAATCAGGTTATAAATATAAGTTTCTAATTACATTTTGTCCTATTTGTAAAATTTCGTGAAGATAGGTTACAAGTAATCGATGAATTACTGCCAGGCCGGCGTGACCTAACTGGGATTAATTTATATCACATGGCACATTATCTGTAAGGACAAGCCACAATAAAGCATTTTACGGAGAGTGTGTTGCATAAATATATCTGGCAGCATTCTCGCGTACAGTTACTAGCATCAATCTTTGAGTTATATGATCAGTGCAGCTAACATTACCATATGTCAGCGGCATACATCTTTATTAACAGATTAAAACACAGCGAAAACAGCTTTAAAACAGCAAAGCAATATTAGCTAGGCTAAAAATGGATACATTATCAAATTTATATTTCTTGTGGCCATGCCTTCTCACTCTCAGACTTTGTTATTATGGGTTAAATGAACCCGTTCTTTATGTAGAGTATTTGTATGTACATATGACCGAAACAAAACATTAAAACTTGCTATTTGTTTGCTGCCCAATATGGAACGGAAAGCAACTCTGTTTTAAACATTTTGCAGAAGTTATCGTTTTTAGAATTAAATTACTGAATTTTTGATAAAACACAATTTACCATATATTCTGTTTTCATGGTTGGCAGTTTTCTAACTACAAGATTTTTCAAACATGTTCCTTACCTCCTTCTTTGGAGCAAAGGTTGATCAAACTGTGAACTGTATCCATCAACTCGAGCTGCTGCTTCTGTAAGACACTGTTGTTATTAGTTGCCTTGGTTAATTGTTTCTCCAGCTCTTGTATAATCGAGGTTTGTCGGTAGACTAATTCTTGAAGGTTTTCTTTCTCCTCCTTTAAAGCGCCCAGTTCCTCCTTGTGTCTTTCTTCCATTTCTAGTATTTTATGTTCCAATAAGCTACAAAAAAACACACACAGAGAACTCATGCAATGTATGCAATATACCAGATAATGATGGGATTAGGAGTCATGTAAAATATCGTGATGAGAGAATGTCCACCCTCATGCTCTGACATGTATGACTGTAACTTATGGAGTGGGAGCATTAGGTGTACTAAAACTCATTATCCATGTTTAGTAGTAGCCTTTCAATCAGATTTAGGGACCTCACGTTTAGGTCTTGCTACAGTCTCTTTATAGTTTATGTCATCATCACAAACAACTACACAGAGTGTAGGTTTCGGGTCCACAACCCTAAGCCTTTGCCTTGTTTCTGCATAGACCCTCCATCTCATAACAAATGTGACATGCATTGGGAAAGTGAATAGGTCCCACTTTTACAACTCTGTGCAAACCAATCAGGTTTGCCAATGCTTTTTCCCTTTACAACTGACACTGTGAATGCATGTGAGTTCATCATGGCCATCTCAAAACGGAGTTTAAAAAGACGTAAAAAACTCCATTACAAGATGTCTATCCTGTATGCCTGTGCATGTATATGTATGTGTTCAAGCCATCCTGTAATGGAGTTTTTTATGTTAATTTGAAATTTCACTACAAGATAATCACTCTATTTTGGTGTGCATGCAAGGCACCCATTTTGGAATGGATTGGGTTTGACAAAAGATGAGCAAACAAGCACCAGAAAATGTGTGCTAGTGGGGTAGATGGGGGCACTCGGGACCACATGCTGCATTGGGTGACTGAGCCTGGCACAAAGAGACAGTGAAAGGGAAAGCGATACAGTGAAAATTAAATGCCATGTCTTGAAGTACAGGCCTGGCGGCAAAGGGCAACTTAAAAAATATGAATTGCCAAAGCCAACTACTCTGGCTTAGTGAGCTAACATGTGCACACAGCATTTGTTCTTGCCTGCAACTGCACGTTATCTCATAAACCCATACATCTCGGCATATGTGCGATGCTGGTAACAAGAAAGTTGGCAGTGGTAATGGTGGTAATAATTATGGTAATGGTGGTAGCATTGATAGTGTTAATAATGCTGGTAGTGGTAATGTTGATAGTGGGAATGGTAATGCTGGTGGCAAACTTGATGGGGTAATGGTAGTAGTGGTACGAGTGGTAGTGGTAACTGTGGTGACAATGGTAGTGGTGATAATATTACTAATGATTGTGATGGTGGCAAAAGTAGTGGTGCTTGTGTTGGTTCTGGTAATAGTGGTGATAGTGGTGATGATGTTTACTGGTGGTGGTAATGATGTTACTGCTGGTAACAGTAGTGGTAATGATGATGATGCCGTAGCAGCTTTAATGGTGGTTGCAGTAGTGCCCTAGTGGTGTTGGTTGTAATATTCATGGTGTTGATGTTAATACTGCTGGCAGTAATGGTGATAGTGGGAACGGTGGTGGCACTGCAGGGCTGGTAATGGCAGTAGTGGCAATGGGGGAAACAGTGGTGGTGGTGATACTAGTGGTAATGGTGGTGGTAATAGTATTGATGCACTCTGTGACAGTAATAATGGAAGCAGTAGTAGTAACGGTGGTGGTTGCAACAGTGATGGTAATGATGGTGGTGGTGATAGTGATGGTACTGGTTGTAATGAATGGTGGCCATGTTGATTTTTGTAATGGTGGTTGTGGTAATGATGGCACTGATGTTTGTAAATGTCTTGTGGTAATAATTGTAGTGGTAATACTGTAAATGGTGGGAATGGTAATGACTTTTGTAAAGTAATGATGTTTCTGGAAGTGTTGGTTGTGTTCATAGTGATGGCATTATCAGTTATGCGGTGCCAATAATTATGGCAATGGCTTTGTTGGAATAGGTAACTGTGGTAACAGTGGTGCTAACAACGGTGGTGATTGTAATAGTGCAGATTATATAATGCTAGTGCTAAAGTCAGTCGTGTTGTAATGGTGGTGGTAATGATGGCAGTAACAATGGGAATTAGAGTAATAGTGATTGTGGTGTAATAATGATGGCAGTGGTAACGGTGTTGTCTGTGGTAAGGGTAGTGGAGGTAATGGTAATGATGGTGGGTGTCATGGTGTTGGTAAAGATGGTTTTGGTAATGGTGGTTGTAATGATTGTAGTGGTAGTATTGATAATTATAGTAAAAAATGGAGGTGATAATTTCTGGTTGTTGTGTTTCTGCTAAGGACAGAGTTTGTAATGGTGGTGGTATAAATGGTGGTGGTGGTGGTATGGGTGGTAATTGTCTTGGTGTTAACAGTGGTAGTAGGAGTGATAATGTGAGGTAATGATTATGGAATTGTTGAAAATTGCAATGGTGGTATTGGTAGTAATGCTGGTAGTAATATAACGGTGGTGGTAATGTACTGGTGATAATGGTTGTAGTGGTAATGTAAATGTTGTACAACATTGGTTGTGAGGTTGGTGGTAGTGGTGATAAAGGAGATAGCTTAGTAATGATGGTAGTAGCAAAGTGATGGTTGAATTGGTGATTAGGGTGGTGATATTGGTAGTGGCAGTATTGCGGTTCTGGTAGCAATGGTGGTGGTGGCAATGGTAGCAGTGGTAATGCTGGCAAATTTGATCAAACTAGCAAAGATACGGTGCAATGAGCAAATAGTCAGGTCAATGTAAGGGCGGCTCAGATGAAGTAGGTTTTCTTCACAATAAATATTTGATAGACACATTCCAACACACATTACAAGGTTGAGGCATGAGAAGCAACATACAAATTTACACTATGTCCAAATATGATGGATATGTCATTTTAATGTATTGTACAATTCCATATTATTATTTGTATATTAAGTCGATTACTTCACAAACAGTGTAAGGACATTTTCACAGTTGTTATTAAAATGAATTTCAAATAATGTTGACATGAAATTTAGCCAGTCACAGACAACAGTCATCACATTTTGATTTCCGCAGCTAAATCAAACTATGATTGGGAGTTGATACAAATTAAAGGTCTAATGCCCTCTATAGTCAGGCCACTTGGAGACCAACAGGAAAGGGAAGATGGTAGAGAGGAAGAGGTGGTAAGGGAGACCCAATCACAGAAGGAGGAGCCCAGCGTATTCATATCTCGTCACCCGATGATTGCAAAAAGGTGGCAGGAAAGGAGGAGCTACAAGCATTATATCCAGCAGTCAAGGAGGTGGGAGAACATCCCTAGTAAATGCCAAACCTCAAGGCGGCAGGGAAGAGGAAAGGGAGTAGGGAAATAACACGAGTTTATAGGAAAGAATGTGTCCCAAGTACCAAAAAAAAAAAACCTCCCTGAAAAAAGAATTCGTACCAGTAACCAAGAACAATGGAGGAAGCTGGAAAAAGAAAATGGAAATTCTAAGTGTAGTAAAGTTAACTCGAGGAAAATCCTGGGGGAGGAAAAATGGGGGAATGAGGAAAGAAGAACGGAAAAGAATACACATGTAGGACCCAGTAGTTTTAGCAGTAGTAGGGACCTTAGGAAGAGAGGCAAGGATGAGGAATTCAATGAAGAAGGGAGGATGTTCTAGTGGGGAGTCCACTGGGAGTACGGTTAGAATGTCATCAGGATCTGTGGGGTTTCCTTGAGCCAACAGGAAACAACCTTTACAATGCAACTTTTACAACGCACTACCATTAGAGCAAAACTTTTACAACGCAACATCAATTACAACGCATGCCATTACAACGCAACCATTACAAAGCATGACACTACAACGCATACCACTACAACGCATATCATTACAACGAAGTCATTACAACGCATACCATTACAACGCATACCATCACAAAGCATAGTACCCTTACACTATCCAACACTTACCCTACTGTTGCATCCCCTGGAGTTAGAATAGTACTTTTTAACCCTACACTATCCAACACTTACCCTACTGTTGCATCCCCTAGAGTTAGAATAGTCATTTTTACCCCTACACTATACAAAAATTACCATACATGCAATATAATGGTATGCGTTGTAATGGTATGCGTTGTAAAGGTAGTATGCGTTGTAATGGAATGCGTTGTAAAGGTAGTTTTTAAAAATTCGTTGTAATGGCATGCATTGTAATGGAATGCGTTGTAATGGATGTTGCGTTGTAAAAAATGTGTTGTAAAGGTATGTGTTTTAAAAGTATGCATTGTAACGTCATACATTCGAGCGGACAGGGCAGAGTTAAGGTGGGAAAAAAGCTAGGAAACTAAACCCTCTGAATCATTCCCAACTCCTTTTTTCCTTATCTAAATGTGCAAGCCTACGTTATATTGGTTCAGAGGGCCTTAGAGAAGCAGGGTTCATGGTAAACAACAAAGGGGGCGAAGTAGCCAAGGTCCTCCTTTACTCAGCATTAGTAAAAGCAGCATTAGAATACGCAGAATATGAGCTGCAAAAGGAGGGTATAAGAATAATAAAAAGGGAGGAAATGCTGAATTAAAAGCAGGGGAAGTCATTCCTGATAAACCATGCCGGGTTGAAAGTACGACAGATAAGATTGATTAATTCCTGCTAGGATAACAAGGAAGAACTTGAAATTACTATAGCGACTAAGGAATTAGAGAGAGGTGGTGAAGAAGTTTTGTTATTTGAGAATAGATATAGAACCCTTGCTCCCCTAGAGTATGAGGAAGATGGGTGCTTGAGTGAGATCGACTAGGAATAAGGTTGTCGCACAGCCTGTTTATACTATCTTGGAATATAAATGGGTGTAAGAGAATAGCGACCCAAGAAAGTTTTAACAACTTCATTGAGACCAATGACATTTTGTGCTTGCAGGAGACGTGGCTGTGCAACAAAACCCTAGTTATAGAAGGGTTTGCCCAATACTCAAAAGTAGCCAGGAAGAATCCTCTTGGCAGACCCTCAGGAGGACAATTGATGCTGATCTCTACAAAAATTGCCAGGAAAGTAGACCCCTGGAACTAAAATGTAAATGGGCGCTAATTTGTAGAGTGCTGCTACTGAATGTTATGAAGGTATATTTATTATTAATGTGTATATTCAGAAGGGAAAGGAGGATGACTACAAGGTGGATCTGGGAAATTTAACAAAAGGACATGGAGACTGTTAGAACTGGCTATTTCTGGTAGGCTAAGGCGGACGCCAAAGCCAGGCAGAAACCACCAATCTAGTCAGGGCAAGGAAGTCACACGCCAAGATAACCCCCTGCTCACCCCCTTGGTAGCTTGGCACGAGCAGTCTAGGCTAAACTCGAAGGCAATGTGTAAAGCATTTGCGTCAGCGCACAATAGCAACAACATACTAGGTACACCACAAAAGAGACTCCACACAAGGTTATTATAAAAATACCTTTTGTATTGTAAAAGCACATCAGATAAAATCACACATATACATGGTGCCAATTGGCACGGGCAATATTCACATGGGATTATTCACAAGACAGGGCCACAAGGGCCACTGTCACAATCAGCACTTTAGTAGTAATGAAATACTATCAGAACTTAGACTAAAAGAGTATAAAATCACTGTAGCACAAAGTAACAGTTATGAATCACATCCAGTAACTACTGGGAACAGGTAAGTACACACTACGCAACCCTAAACACCTTAGGAGCATGTCACGCAGGTACCCAGGACCTCACTAGGACCACCTGTACTAGAAAGAACAACCACCTAAGGATGAAATCCACTTAGGGGTATAACTCAGAACACACTACCCATGATGCATGAATATACATTCAGAGGAGTAGTAAAGAAAGAAAACACATGATGTATAGACCTACACATTCAGCGGTGTTAAGGACAGAGCACATGATGTAATCACAATACATTCAGGGGTGCAGCGCAAGAAGACACATGATGACTGAACATTCAGAGGTGTAGCGCAAGAAGAGAAAGACACATAATGCAGGAAACATTCAGAGGTGTCAAAGTAATACAATAGCGCAAAAATCACATGAGGCCTAAAAACCTTCAGAGGTGCAGGAATAACACATGATGCAAGAAATCTCATTCAGAGGTGCAATAACCATATGATTGCGCACAACTCACATAAGCCACCACCTGTGGCAGTCCCTAGGCCAATGGCCTTGTTGGGGCTCAGACGCCCTGAGTCTCAGTGTCAGGGTGCGCTGCCATGCAGCGCCAGTCTCGAAGTTCAAAAAGCCTAAACGTGGCAGGTGCCCACAAAGTGCTGGGCACCTGTGTACAAAAAGCCGTGGCAGGGCTCTCAGTAGCCCCTAGACCAAATCTGCGCCACCTGAGCCACACAGGCTCTCAAAACAAGCACTGCGCCAAACGTTGGAGCCCTCAGGCTCTGCAGTCAATGCCCCCTCGAGCCTTCTCATGGCCTCTCCAAGCGTTGGGGCGACCCACTGCCAACCGGGGCCGCCCTTGAAGACCTCGTGGCGTTAGACACAACTGGGGCCCTTTGGGGCCGGGCAACGACAATATGCCCCGATATGCCCCGAGCCCTCTGGCTCTCCAACAACAATGCGGCCGACTCGGGAGCCTCTCAATCGATAATGGCCCCCGGGCCTCTCAGGCTTTATATTGTAACTGCCTCTGGAGCCTCGCAGGCTCCCCAGTTCCAACACGTGGCCCCTTCGGTGGAGCGGCCCCCTATCAGGCGGGGGCCACTCAAGAACTAATGCGGGTGCACTCCCGCACCCACGGGGACTCCCACTGATCTCCCCTTGGTGCTCCCTCCTCCCCCGCCTTCTCCTCAGCAGCGTCACTCACCAGCTGCTTCACCAAGGCGGGGGTTCGCACCACGCTTCACCCGGTCCCACATCTCGGGACCGGGACTTCGGGAAGTGGAGCCCTCATGGCTCCAGGCTCCTTGCTCCTCTCTCGGCGCGCAGCACTCCCGGTCTCCCACTTCACACGGGAGACCGGTAACACCGCCACAGGCTTCCCCCAGGCAAGGGGGGAGCGGAAGTAACTTCCTCCCGGCCTCTTCTCTTCCCGGGCCCGGCGGTGATCACGAGCGATGGGCCAATCCCATCGCGGCTCTGGCGGCGAGCCTCCCAGTGACGTCGGAGCCTCTGCGGGCCAGGCAGCCAATCCTAGCGCGACTCTCGGGGGCAGGCCTCTTGCACCGGCCAATCAGAGCGCGGCTCCTGTCGGCGAGGGACCAATCGGGTCCCGGCCCCTTCGTTCTCCTCTCCTCGGCTCCTGATTGCCTTCAGGCCCCCGGGCCGCAGCGGTGACAACACGGGGCAATGCCGGGTGGGCACCGGCCTCCATTAAATGCAGCATAAAAGCGCTACTAAGCGCTTGGGGCCAGATAAAGCGCTCCAAAGCGCCAAACACGATCCACAGCGCTACGGAGCAGGAAAAGCGCTCCTAAGCGATACAAAGTCCCGAGAAGGCGCTCTCAAGCGTGTGGAGGGAAATTAAGCGCCCCAGAGCTCCAGACAGCAGGCAGAGCGCTCCCAGGCGCTCAAGGGGAAGCACAGCGCCTCCAGGCACTAGAAATCCACTCCAGCGCTCTCCCCAGGAAAAGGCAGCTTCTCCATGCTGCCAGGGTCCCAGAGCTTCCCCAGGGGCAAAGCCAAGTCCCCCCTTCAGCCCAGGCAGGGCAGAAGGGTCCCCCAGGAGTCCAGGAATCCAGGCACCCAGGGGCTGGGCAGCGCCCACCCCTGGTAGATCCAAGTCAGCCACAAGAGCTAGAACAAGAACAACTTGGAAGGAGACTCATCCCCTTCTTATAGCCAGAAATGCCATTGAAGTACTTCGTGCAAGGGACCCTGAGTGCTGGAATGTTTCTGGTTTACGTCTTTCCTGACAGCTTCAGGGCCAGAGGTGACAGTGAGCCGTCAGGAGGGAGAGCTAGCAGGGTGGGTGACAGGCACGGCCCGGCACCACCAGACGCTCTTTCCTCCCATCCCTGACAGCAGAGGGGCCTTTCATCCACGGCTGACTCAGACCCCCTCCTCTGGGGCCTTGCAGACCCTGCAGACCCTGTCCTACTCAAACCGGACGGTCCATCCACCAGCAGGTCCAGGCACTCCTGGGCAGACTCACCAGCCAATCACACGCTAGCACCAACTTACACAATTATGCCAACTTCCAAAAGTGGTACTTCTAGACTAGACACAGTCATGCTGCATACATCATTTTGCAGCATTCATTCTCACGAGTTCACACATATCAAACTCGACCCCTGCACTCCCCACACAACAGGAACTACCATGGGCATACATATTCCCCATTCATTCCTATGGGAGGGCAGGTCACTCACTCTTCATACAGAGAGCTCAAGCACTTTACACTGTACCACAGTGAAAGAAGTGCGCAGAGGCCTAGAATCACCAACACCAGGTTCCAGAAACAGGCTAGGAAAAAGCAAAAAGTCTAGGGGTGAACCTGCCCAAAGGCCGGGTCCAACAGAGACCATATGTGATACCTATCAGAGGGATGTGTTCTTGATGTTGGGTGACATTAACCATAGATTAGACCCACGTAGAATAGATTCTTGGTGTAAGTAACTGCTTAGCGCCTGTAATATAGAAGCAGCAATATTTCCTAGTGGAGATATATTGTCCCACGGTTTGGCTTTTGGACAATTGTTGGGATCCATGGGTTTGCTATGTGTAAATGGAGGAATGGATGATGAACGTCCGGCTAGGCGCTTATTTACGATAGGCCAGAAACCTTGCTCTATAGATTATGTGTTTACACATGCCTGGAGCTTTGAGTTAATTAAGAATTTCGAGGTGGTAAGAGTGGTAGGTAGTGATCACCTCCTTCTGAAGACAAAGCTTTATGCAAAAAGGGGAAATTAGAGAGAGACGGTACTTCATGTTCATGTGGACTACCCAAAGCGGCTTACAACCCGTATATCAGAGGAGCACATTATAAAATTAACAGCCCGATTCATGAATGTAAATTGCGCTCGCAAAGGGCCAGATTCTGTGAATCTGGCCCTTTGCGAGTGCGATTTTGGCATTTGGGATTCATCATCCCAAATGCAAAAATCGCTATTTGCGAAATCGCATATTTGCGAGGAATTGCATTTAAGGAATCTCTACTAGAGATTCCTTAAATGCAATTCATGAACCAATTTTAAATTGCGAATTCGCAATATTTGGTCGCTATTTACCACGAAGTCTGACTTCGTGGTAAATAGCGAAAAAGTAGAAAAAAGCACTTTAGTGCATTTTTCTCTGTTCCATGTTACACACACACATGTCCTTTGGACATGTGTGTGCGCAACACCTGTGTAAATTTTCATTTCAGGGGTGCTACAGGGTGTCCTTTGGACACCCCTGGCACCCTTGAAATCCCTATCTTATTTGCGATTAGCAAATTGCTAATCGCAAATAAGGAATAACTCCCCATTCATTCCTATGGGCCTTTAGGCCCATAGGAATGAATGGGGAGTTATTCCTTATTTGCGATTAGCAATTTGCTAATCACAAATAAGGAATGTGTAGGAATCGCAATTTAATTTGCGATTCCTACATGAATCCCGTTTTGCGAGTCTGTAATAGCGATTCCTTATGAATCGCTATTATAGACTCGCAAAACGGGTCTTTGATGAATCTACCTGTAAGTGCTGTCCAGCAGACTCTCTCATTAGAAAAAATCCCAATTGAAGATGACAATGCCTGGTATGAAAATACAATAGGAAAACTGGTGCAATGCCTAAGGGTAAATATTAAATGTAGTAAACCCAGGGCAGCCAGTAATTTTAGATCCCACATTTAAGATTGTCCATACTTTGATGAGGAATGTCGTCGAGTAAAAGCACGCATTAGACAAAAAGAAAGAAGACTTACAGTAAGGTACAATGTGGAGGAGTGTGGCTCAATGGTTAGAGCGGCAGACCCTGATGCAGAGTTCTGACCCGGGACCAGGGTTCAATTCCCGCCCCGGCTGGTCTTGGGCTCAATTTCCTCGGACCTGACAATTCTCGCCTCGGTGCCTATTCTAATCATGGGCCCCACGTTGCGACTCTGGGCAATAGCTTGCTTAACCTCCACACTGGCCCCAACAGCGCTAGGATGCCTGGCTTCACCCTGGGGGTGCCCAGGAGTGGACACTTCACAGGGAAAGCCAGGAAGGGTTCCGCAGCGGTATGAGTAATAGCGCCAGGAAACCGATCGGTGGCAGTGCGCTCTACAAATGCCTTGACATTTACATTTACATTTACAATGTTGAATTGTTATCTAACCTCCAGAATCTAAGGATAAAATATAAAATGATTATTAGGAATGAAAAAAGAACCTATAAAGATAGTTGTTGGGCAAGCATGCTAGTCCGAAAACGTGAAAGGTTTCCTGCAGTTGATCTAAGAAAGCTCCGTTAAATATTAGGGTCTCTGCACTGTTCAGTCCCCGAAGATAACTGGGTGGGTTATTTGGAGGAAATCTATGGGAAAAGGCCAATGTTAGAGAAAGCAAGTACATTAGAATGGACAGGAGTGAGGGAGGAGTTAAAGAAACACTTTACCTCCAGTCATATTAGGAAAATAATATCTAGTTTAAATCTAACCCGGGCCGCTGGTCCGGATAATCTGCCGACAGTAATCATAAAAATAAGGCCTGAGTGGTGGTCAGAGTTTTTTGCTAAAATGTTTCAGGGGATCCTTAATTCAGGTATTGTACCAGGAAACTGGAGAGGAGTTATTGTAAGGCCAATCCATAAAAAAGGAGATGTAAATGCCCCTAAGAACTATAGATTAATACATCTCATTGATAGTGGAGAAAAAGTCTTTGCTAAATTAATGTTGGGAATACTTAAGGACTGGGTAGAAAAAATTGGATTGTGCCCCCGGAACAGGGAGGGTTTAAAGAGGGACACTCAACAGTCGACCACTGTTTTCGACTCTGGTCCATTGCTCGGAAGTCGATTGAGCAGAGGGGTAGTCTGTGTTGCTGCTTCGTGGACTTCCATGCAGCATTTGATCTGGTGGACCAGAAGCAGCTGTGGGAGACTTTGATTGGGTACAACATTCCAAGAGACGTGATAGGGCTAATTCAAGCACTTCATACAGATAACTGGGCCCAGATAATCTTAGATGGAGAGAGGAGCTTATCTCATAAAATCCAGATTGGAAATGGGCTGAGGCAGGGGTGCGTATTGGCCCCCTTGCTATTTTCCTTGTTTATTGCAGATTTGCCTTCAATCCTAGGCAGTGTAAGTGGGGCAAGCCCAAAGCAAGACAGGAAACATATCTCATGTCTACTTTATGTGGACGATCTTGTAATTATGGATCAAAAGGAGATTGGCCTACAAAGTAAGCTAAACAGGTTCAATGAATACTGTCAATTTAAAAAACTTGTTCTCAATATGGATAAGACAAAAATCGTATGTTTTTGTTGAAGGAATATAGGGTTTACTTGGTTTCTGGGCACTGTGAGGTTGGAAAAGGTAGCAGAATATAGATACCTGGGGATGTGGTTTGAGAGACGCCTGCAATGGCATATGCATCTCAACGCACTAAAGCTGAGGGCAGTGGCATTGGTCAAGGGTTTAAAAGATTTAACTGTGCTTATGGCGAAATGTCTGATAGACGGCTCCTAAAAGCTTACTCAGCATTGGTACAACCTCAATTTTTATGTGGTGCAGAATTGCTTTTTCTGAGTGGCAAATCTATTCTCATTGCCCAAATCCTCTATGGTCCAGGCAGTGAGACTGGAAGTGGGAACCACCTCATGAGGCATACCAATTTGTATGGCCCTATTACGTTTCTGTCAGCGCCTGGGAATGGGAGAAGATTATAAAATCTCACAATTGTGCAGAAAGGTAAATGTAAAGAGTGAGCTAACGTGGGCAAAAGGGGTTAGAGCTTCCATCACCAAAGTATGTCGCATGATAAAGCTTATGCTTTCCCCCCAGACCCTCCAAATTAAGAACGACATGAAGGAACTTAGGGTCCTGGGGAAAGGAATCTCTTGAGCACAGGACCAAGTTTACCTCTTGAAGAAAAGCTATCTAGCAGTCGGTTAAGGAGATAAGTGCTAAGGTTAAGAATTGGGGTAAACCCACGGTATGCGACTAACGGGGTAAAAAGATCTATGATAGATAGTAAGGGAAAATGCACATGCACTTTAGGATATCCTACACAAACTGTTGGATTGCCAGATGGTTTTAGAGATACGAAGAGAGCTTTTATGTCCTATTTTTTAAAAGTACAATATTAAAAACTGGGCTCAAGCAGTAAACCTTGCAACAGAGATGATTAATCTAGACATTGCTTGTGCCATGGGGAAGTTCATACAAAAAGTTAAAGAATTCCTCAAATGTGTTTAGAACTGAGATGCCTATTTTGTAGTTTTATGTGGCTCATGTGTTAGGAAATGTTGAAAGGAATGCAAAATTGAATATATGACGTTTTATGAGGTTAAATAATGAATTGTGATTTTAGAAATTTTTAATGTGGTTTTTTAAAAATGTCTGAGGACCTTTGGTCTAAATAGATTTGTTTTGCATATTGAATTATTGCCTTCTGCATAGTATATAATTTGCACATGTACCCTGCTGAACCTTATGGATTTGGATTTTTCTACAGTATTGAATTATAGGCCTGGATGTCTTTTACCTTTTTATTCTCTCATCCCAATGAACTGTATGTTGTTTTTCTTGTATACGTTTATGGTTGTAAAAGACTTAATAAAGTTATTCTGACTGACTGAGAGAAAAGAAGAGCCAAAATAAAATGAAGAATCAAGAACAATAAAGAACACATCATACAGCTCATCTATTGCATTATAAAACCAATTGCAAAATAACCTATTTCATCACAAATACATGCCAATATATAGCAGTGTTTTTCTTTGTTATATACATTGTAACTAATCTTGAACAGACAAAAGTAAATTGTGTAACAACTAATTTAATGAATTGCTGTACTCTTAATAAAGAGAGAGGAGTCTACTCATCAATTATCTTCTGTATTCATCAGTCCTCATGTTAAATTATGCTAAAATCATCTGTTACACATACTGTCACCAGTGTTCCCTAATCCCATGTCGATGCAGAGAGCCAAATAACATAAAGACCTATAATTAGAAACCTCAGATCTTAGAATGGCAGGAAGTGTATTATATAGTCTTGCTGCTCAATAAATAAAAGATTGGCCACCCACTCTTACTTTCTAGATTCTTCAAACAGTAAGACAGCTCAAGAAAGAAGATCAAGGTTCTTCTAACAGCACTCCTTTGAAGAAAAATGCTGTTGAAGTCAAGGGAATAATTATACAAGACATTGTGAATGATCCGGGGCTGATTTCATTTGTGGGCGCCATCTTTGGTTGGGCTGAGTGTGTGTGTGCGCGGGCGCCATCTTGGAGTGTCTCGACGCTCGAGGGGATGTGGGAGACGCCTATTTAAAGTCGTCCTCTCCCGCGCAGCGGGATCGCGCAGTGGGACGCCGTCTCTTAGCCGGAGCCGTGCCAGAGTCCTGCCCGTCTGCGCCCGTCAGCGTCCCGGAGGCGTACGAGGCGACGGGCAGTCCTGGGCAACTGTATTTCATATGTAGCTTGTGCATGTGAGCATTATGCTTCACTACTCGGGTTCGGAACTTCGTTCCTTGCAACACACTAATGGCTCCTGCCGTACGGTGTTTCCTGCGCGCCACAAGGGCAAGTATTGTTGCCCTGAGTGTGGCTGGCGCCCGCAGAAACATCTTGGTGGGGCGCCGCAGAAGGTGGCGGTTAGCGCTAAACATCTGGGCTTACTGCTCAATACTAGATCTCTGGGCCGGCATGCTCTGGACATATTTGATCTGCTGGACTCAGAAAAACCCTTGTTTCTGATGCTCACCGAGACGTGGCTCGGTGAGGCGTCCAACCCAGATATTGCTACTGCTCTCCCGCCCGAGTATAACATCTTCAGGCAGGACAGGCCGAAGGGGCGTGGAGGGGGGGTTGCACTAATAGTAAATAAAATAGCCACCTGTACCATCATCCCCTCGGACGCGATCAAGGATTGCGAATCCCTTGCCTTTGCCATTGTTCTTTCACCGCACCAATCGATGAAGGGTCTCCTAGTCTATCGGCCGCCAGGGCCCATGGGCTCTTTTTTTGAAGAGTTCCAGTCGGTGACTTCTTCTTTATTACTCACGTCAGAGCATTGTATTGTGGCCGGGAACTTTAACGTCCACATGGACGTGGAAACGGATGCTGATGCGATAAAAATGTTGGAGGTCACAGCCCCTCTGGGCCTGGTTCCATATCATATCGGACCGACCCATGAGAAGGGACATACTTTAGATTTGACCTTCTCTACGACCCCTATAGAGATGCTGGCTCCTAGCCAGGTTCTTTGGTCCGACCATAGGTTGGTGAAATTTTACTTCTCGGAAGTTGGGAAGCCTTCCGGCGCCCCCCGGCAGTCTTCCGTCGGATTCAGGGCACTTCACCGGATTACTCCGGAACTGCTGGCACAGGCTTGTGCGGACCACCCCTTCGTGTTAGCAGGGAACTTAGAGGAGGATGTGGAGCGACTGCAGGCTTGGTTCTCAGAGAGACTTAATGATCTGGCTCCTCTGAGACCCCTCCGCAAACCTGAAAAAGGTGCATCTGCCCCTTGGTTTACGGAAGCATTGGCGGCCTCTCGGCGCCAATGCAAGGTAGCGGAAAGAGCATGGCGCGCAAATTACGACGCGACGGCGAAACTCGCCTACAGGTCTGTGGCGAAAGCTTACCATCGGAACATCCTCGCGGAGAAGAAGGCTTATTTCGCGAGAAAAATTGAAGCTGCCTCCAATTCCTGTAAGGAGCTTTTCGCCGTTGTGCGGGAGTTTACAACGTCTCGCGCAGTACCAACCCAGACCCCCCCCCCTGCGCCTTGGGTCAGGGCGATTGCGGACTTTTTCACCTCTAAGATCCAGCGGATCCAGGACTCCTTCCATGTGCTGGAGCCTGAGATACCGGGTCGGGTGGAGAATACCGCTGCTACCCGACTTAACGCAGGTGTGGCCTTGGCAGCTTTCCCTCCTCTCTCGCTGACCGCCTCATTTGACCTGATGGCTGGGCTTAAATCAGGTTCTCCTCGGGATGCCTGTCCGGCAAAATTTTTGGCTAAAATGGCAGCTGTCATTAATCCCCTCGTGAACCCCCTGTTGAATTGTTCTCTTGCACAGGGTGTGGTTCCCCAGGCCTGGAAGCAGGCCATGATTATTCCCCTGCTTAAAAAGCCTGGCCTGGATGTGGAGGTGTTGGCGAATTATAGACCTATTTCGCTCCTGACGGCTTTTGCGAAGGTCATTGAAAAGCATGTCCATAAGGTGCTTGCCGATTACCTGGAGTCCCACGACCTACTGCACCCTACCCAGTCGGGTTTCCGCGCCAATCTTAGCACCGAAACAGCCCTCCTGGAAGTCTCGGAGGCGATTAAGGAGGTGTTGGATTCGGGCGGGAGAGCGATGCTGGTGATGCTAGATCTGTCGGCGGCCTTCGACACCGTCCCTCATGAGGGTCTTCTTGCAAGACTCTCAGAAGCTGGTCTCCGAGGGACGGTGCTCCAGTGGTTTCGATCTTTCCTGGCAGGCCGTCGACAAACGGTCTGGGCTTCTGCTTGCTCCGCCGAGATATCGCCATTGGGTGTCGGAGTTCCTCAGGGCTCTGTCCTGAGTCCAACTCTATTTAACATCTTCATGGCCCCTCTGGCGGCATTGGCGGAGTCTTTCGGGGCCCAGATCGTTTCTTATGCCGATGACACCCAGCTCCTCTTCACCTGTGAGAGGGGTGCGGACTTCGATGGAGGTAGGATCCAGGGTTGCCTTGAGGCTGTGTTTCAATGGTTCCATCACAACAGCCTCAAGTGCAACTCGGATAAATCCGAGGTCCTCTTTTTTGGGTGCAGTTCGGATCCGGACTGGAAAGTGTGGTGGCCTGAGAACATGTTTCCACCAGCAAGTTCTTCCCAGGTGGCTAAAAACCTTGGGATTAAGATCGATAATGGCCTCACACTACGTTCACAGGTAATCGGTCTCACTGGTACCTGCTTTGGCCTACTCCGGATGCTACGTAAGTTCCTTCCCCTGTTATCGGAGGAACATAGGAAGATCACGGTGCAGGCGATTATAGGCTCGAGAATTGACTATTCCAACGTCCTTTATCTCGGCTTGCCAGAATATCTGCTCCAACGGCTACAGGTTGTCCAGAATTCGGCAGCACGGGCCATCTTTGGACTATCTCGCCGTGCCAGAGCCTCGGGTCTTCTGGAGGCTCTGCACTGGCTCCCTGTCCGGAAGCGGATAATTTTTAAAACTCTTACTCTGGCACACAAAGCCTTGCACGCCCCCGGAGCAAAATACCTGCAGAAGAGGCTGGCCTTTTATTTGCCTGCCAGGTCGCTCAGGTCTGAAGCCCTGTTTCTTGCGACGGTTCCTCGTGTGAAGAAAGCCCGCATCGGAGGCCGCTCTTTTAAACTACTAGCGCCTCAGTTATGGAATAAACTGCCTGTGTCCCTGCGCAGCATTCCTAATTTGTTGGCCTTTCGGAAAGGGCTTAAAACTTGGCTCTTTTCCTCTTAGTTTCGGTCCCTATTAGGTTTCTTTTATCTCTGTTTCTTATTTTATTTTCCCTGTTGTGTTATGAGATTAGTGTGCAATCCAAAGCGTCGGGACACTCTTCCGAGTAGCCGCACGCTATACAAAACCCCTGCATAACATAACAATATGCACACATTGTTGAATAGTAAACCAATGTCAGATTTGAAGCAAAGGCTTGGAACGACCTCCCATTGGGAATTTTAAGAATCAGACAAGCCATTGTGTTTAGGGTGGACTGGAGCTTATGCATGTGATATTTGGAGGTTCTAATTACAAGGAAATGCTGCACAAGAGTTCTATTCAATACATTCTATTTATATTTTTAGCAGTGAACGCTGCTCATGCAGCAGAAACACATATTCAGCTTCATATTATTCACAAGACATTTTCTCCTCAAACCAGTTTCTCGTGAACAAACATCACACAATCAGTTTAAGGGGAAAAACGAAAATGATGTGAAATATGCAAAATCAAATAATCTGGATTTTCACACAGTTATGCTTGTGCAAAAAACAAATATTCCGGGTCATTAGTGATGTCCTGGATCAATTTAACATTAAACAAGGACTTACATTAAGATTTCTTTAATGAGTCTGTGGCACTTAGATACATAAACCAGAAGTTTTCCTTCTGTTTGTTAGTTAGGAAGCTGGTTTTTAAGAATACGTTATTTTTGTTACTAATAGTTTCGTTTTGTTTTTCTTCAACAGAGTAGTAAAATAAACCGTGCATACACTTGCATCATTAATCAATTTTTTTCAATAAACTATCAAATATGAGAATGTGCCACTTTCCAAAATAGGTTTAATTTAGGAAATAGTTTTGACAGAGCCCAACTAGACACCAATTTCTCTATTTAGCAAAAAGTATTCGCATACAGGTTCTCAAACTTTCTTCGCGTTTTGAATGAGGAATCTGTTTGTAGCTTTTCGTGCATTTGCTCTCATAATACACACTATTTTTCTGTGCCTGAAGACAGTGGATGCATTCACTTTTATACAATGTTCCTTGAGGGCTGTGACAATTCGAAAATAGATTTTTTCTATGTCCATGAACAATACTAAGGGCATATGCTTTCTAAAGTTTGATTCTAGTGATTAGGAATGGCATTAAACAATCCTCTCCCTGACCTTACACGCCAGTGAGGAGTGAGTGCAAATCAATGTCATTATAGTACTTCTTCCACAGGCTTCAGTGTGTGTGAGATCATGTAAGACTGGAAAGCAACCCCAGTGTATTCCCCAATAAGATGAACTATTTAGTTCAAAGAATCCCCTATTCAAATTACTGTGCATATCTAACCATTAAATCTAGTCCAGACCCTTACAGATGAGGAACACATTGTGCCGAACTTTCAGCAATGCCATGGTGAGTGAGTAAATATGTGTCAGAGTGCAGATGCTATTGAGCGGTCTCCGAACATATTTTTTTAATTCAGCATTTACAAATCCCACACAAGAAGAAGTTTTATGATGAGGACATGGATGAACGGAAGTTGTATACAGGTGATGTAATCCCCTCAAGTACAAATTATCTGTCATCAAGTAGTGCAATTGTAAAATGATAATGAAACCAAACGCATATCATGCTAGTTCATATTGTGTGAATTTACTTCTCAAAATTTGTATTTCTTTCCAGTTTGTGATCATATGTACTTTCTGTGCAAACTAAACTGGCATGGCCACTGAGTGTGTCAAAAATTTGCATTTTCATTGGAGAGAGTACTGATTCATAACCCAAAAAAGGCTAGCTGAACATTCTTAAGTGGTCGCTTGTAGCATCACACAGGGGTGCAGTGTAATATGGCTAATGGGGACATAATCTAATGGCAAAGAGGTTGAACTATGCAATACATATAAAACGTTAGCAAACACAAAAACGACAAAGACTAGGAAACGTATATTGCAAAACAAAAATCAAGAAAAGTAAATGATATATGTGTATTTTAGATAATTATAACAAAGGAATTCTATTGGTGGTCATTACATTTCTTTTTGTTATTAAAATTGGCACAGGTTTTAATGAGGTGAGGATTATGGTAAAAATTAAAGTTAGACTAAAGGTAATGGTTAGGGTGAGTGTAAAGGATAAAGATAGAGTTGCAGTTAAAAAGCCCTACTTTCTTGATCTTTGATCAAAGTCCCATCAACAAGAAGGTCAGAATCGGAATTGGGCAACATCAGAAATAAACTGTTTGTCACACCAAATAAAAGTGAGAAAACTTTCTTATTTTTTCTGTAATATACTGGCACCCCTGCTACTTATGCCGGTGCTTCTGTCCTGATCCATATATCGGTTTGGAATATCCCAATTTGCACTTATTTAGAATAGCGATTTGCTCGATGATTTCACCCAACAAATAAAAGTGAGACCTGCATAATGTATCTCTTGCATGTCATTGTGTGGTATTCTTAATGAATCAACACTCAACCTGCTCTTGATCAATTGATATGTGGCATCTCTCAACTACTAGATCAGTCTAGCTCATTTTTCAGACATAGGCGGATTTGAACCACATCAAACCCCTGTTGAAAATTACTTAGAGAGCTAATTAAACATCAACCGGTGTCCAGACAACTTACAACTTTGGATGACATAAAGCTTCCCTGTTTAAACACGGCAAAACTGAAACCCTTACCTTTAAAGGGTAGGAGGCTTTCTTTCTTTCATGGACCTGGCCTCCTAGTCTATGGTTTGCATTATCCACTGTCTAGAATTTTGAAACTATGTGAATACCCTTCAATTAAACCTCCAATTTGCCCTTCAAATTAATGGCATGGTAAAAGCTGTCAAGTTGTAACTCCCCAGACTTAAAAAGTACTCACTCTTCCCCCAAAACAAAGCAGCCTGATCCAACAAGAATTCTCATGGTGTGAGTAGGCTTCTGTTTTATTATTTAAATTTACATTTCTAAGAACTGTATTAACTTACTTCAAACTCCGAAATCAGACAACCAGAGTGTAACTGATGCTATAATGGCATGACCATGTCAGACCAGAATTGAATTCACTCCAATCAACTCCTAGCAGAGCTCCAATCGCTCCTAATGGAATCCAGGGTAACATTTACGATAGCTTGTTTTTAGGTTATAACCTATTGGAACAAATATCTGTATAGAAAACCTTATTGAGTCCAAAATTATATTCCTGCCAGAAACGTTTGTTTAGCATCCTTACGTGTGATCCCTCAAGTCCCCTTCAATTTACAGAACCATGGCGGCCCTTATTTTGGAGTGTGGGGCCCCTAAATTGAGAATGCTCCTGAACCACACCTCTAAAACCAGCCAAACTACTTATAGTTCAGGAAACGTCTTTCAAGCAAATTATTTAAGAAATCATTTTAAAGAAGACCTTTCTCCAGGTGCGTGTCACTGGAGTATGTCAGTCTGACCTCAGCCTGCTGGACACCAGACTAAAATGGTGCAATTTGTTTCCTCTTATTTGTGTGAAATACTATATCGGTTGGTAGACAAGTACACAGCTATAGGTCAACTGTTTGTAAGCGAAAGTCTAATCTATAGAATAGGTGCTCCCAGGTGTCGTCCTCTCCCCAGTGGACGAGTAGTAATTCAGAAAATAAAGAACTATCAATTAGAAACTGATTGCATCCCTTAGGGCACACTTGTGTTGGGGGGTCTCTGCCTCCAAATTTTTTTTAAAGAAACAGTCTTGACAAGTTTGTTTATATCTCAAAGAATAACGTTTTTAATCCAATGTGGTCATTGTAATATGTTTCTCCACATACTCCATTTGGAACATTATGGGCCCGATGTAGGTAGGCATTTACCGGTAGGTAACGGCCGAATTCGGCCGTTACCGACCGGTAAATGCCTTTTCCTATGTAGGGGGCATGCATTCACAGAATCGGTATTTTTACCGAATCTGTATTTACTGAATCCGTAAAATTACCGAATCGGTAAATACAGACTCAGTAAAAATACCGAATCTGTAAATGCAGATGTAGGTGGCACTTTTAAGTGTGCCACATGCCCTTTAGAATTCGGTATTTACCATGTAATACTATTGCATGGTAAATAACGAATTCAGGTGTACATGCACATCTGTGCATGTACACCTGTGCCATGTGACACACAGACATGCCCTTAGGGCATGTTTATGTGCCACATGACACACAAGCCTGGAATTCGGGTTCTACAAGGTGTCAAAGTGACACCCCGTTCCCCCTTGCAGGATTCGGTATTTACCGATTCGGTAAATACCGAATCGGTATTTCCCATTGATTCCTAAGGCTTCAAGGCCCATTGGAATCAATGGGAAATACCGATTCGGTATTTACCGAATCGGTAAATACCGAATCTTACAGATTCGGTAATTGTAAAATAATAATTACCTACATCTGCCTCCTTCCTATTTACCTACTCTTAAATAGTTAATCGTTAAAATTCGGTATTTAAGAGTAGGTAAATCGGAATTACCTACATCTAGCCCTATATCCTTAATTATTTCCTCCTGCTCCAATGCATTTCGGGCTACTGCCCTTCATCTGGGAGCATCTAAAAAAACGACAAATCAACAGACCTATGTATATTCCTTCAACAAAGCAAATCTACAAGCATACAATAAATATGCAAAAATAGTGCACTGAACATCAAAATCTACACAAGGTAAACATTAGTGAACAATCAACAAGGTTGTGCGCGTAAACGCTGGGGAACGTGCTGTTAGGTCTTAAACGTGCATGAAACGAAAACTGTTCTAGGGCGGGTGGTGATGTTACGCTGTGCCGAAAAGACCTGGTTAAAATGAAAGTGCTTAGGGAGCCAAAGGCGCTAAACGTGACTATTGTTGAAACATGGCTAGATGGATGCGAGCAAGTTAAAATGAAGTTCGTAATTTACCTAAGCGCTAGTAAAACAAGCTAACCTGTAGAGCCTCAGTCTAGCTGGATTTCAGGATATTTATATAATACAAATGTCCATACAGCTCATGTAAATAAAATGTGTCTACATAGTGAGTGGGAATACTAAACATCTGACATTGATCAGACCCTGCTGGGCCAAAGGTGGGCCTCGCTGATCTCATGTGTTTAATGATGATATAAGATTTTTTTCAGGTAGTAGTGTGTAAATAATCTTCATGATAAAGTTAGGTGGAAGAAGAGAAGGTAAAGGGCTATTCATTTCAATGTACAACTGTCATGCTTAGTGCGGTCTTCCAAAACCATAGAATGAATGCAAGAGGAGTCAGTCTTCTGTTTGAAAGAATCGCCCCATGCCAAGACTTCTGTCTCTATTGAATGTCTTGTTCAGTGATTCCATAGCGTCAGTTGACTTCATGTACACCGCAAACGCAATCTATTCCATGACAACTTAAAATTAGTTGAATTTACCTGGACAATGTGTCAGACAAATCAATGTCACATCCCATCAAATACTAGTTCTACAGTATATACCAGATACATTTATTTTGGGAGTTTCCGGCTGCAAAGGTCATCTTCAATTCGTGATGTCATTAAAGTAAAATGGAAAACACAAACTAAATAAACAACCTCTGTTCGGACCGTTTTGAAAGCACCAAAACATTACCTGTAATAACCAAGTTTTATTCACCTCTAGAGGTCACTTTGTAAGCTGCTTGTGCTTCTCAGTGAGTGCTCACTGTTTTGCTACAATGTGGGCCCACTGACAAAACAAAATATCATGACATACAGAGTCGTAAATCGTTTCTCAGCTTTCGTTTGATTTGTATAAATTGTAAGGCTAAGAACAAACTGAAGACACCATCAAACGACATTGTTTTGTCTACTTCTCAGTTCATCTGGCTCCAATGTGCTCTTTATTGGTCAAATTCAGCAGTTGTATGCCCCTGAAGTTTAAAACATTTAAATGGTTTCCACATTCAAAAACACTACTTTAATAAGCAAATGCACAGCTGGGTTGTTGTTGAAGTACATGCCATGCTCTAATTCATTTGAGACTAGAGACCCTAAAACCAGTGAATTATTCAGCATGAAGTGACATTTTGACACAAAACGTACATTCTGGTTTCCCTATACTTTGGAAAAAGAATACAATGCAAACCAACCTAACCTTGACATCTTTCAATTATGAATTCAGAAAATACATAAAAATAAAAAAACCCTCACCAAATTCTCACTACAGGACGACTCAGGGTCAGTAAATAAAACACCCTCCTTCCCACGCTTGGTTGACCGCTCCTAACTGTCCCCAACCAGTATGAGTCTCACTAATTTTTTCAAATCCGACATTGGTCTGCAAAACGTTATGTGAATCTCTTCCTCGTTCTGCAGAGTGTGCTACTACTCAAAGCTAGATCCAAAGGTTCTCATTACAGACTGGGAGGCATAGGGAGGTATTATCATTACCTAGGGAGAGGTATGTGCCTTGTGTGGTAAATGCCTCCCTTACTCCTTATTCAACTTCAAAATGAGGTATGCCATGCAGAAACGTTTATTACCACACAGAATTCTGCAAGATTTACCTTTTTTGTGGACCTTCCTCACCGATAAATGTAGACAGGCTTAACTTGCCAGAGGGTGTAATAATTATTTATCACACAGCTCAAATTGTGATCCCTACACAAACCATTGATTGCAGAGTGATCTGAATGTAGGCCTTAATTTGTAAAGAGGGCCACTGTCTATTTTCTATCCTATATAAAATCTATAATAAAATAAGATTTCTTAGTTATAAAATATTAAAATATTTTGAAACATGAACGGTTAAAACTGAGGTTTTTACCCATTCTTCCTTTCATAAGTAATACAATTGCTTCAGTAATTTCCTAAAATTATGTCACATTGTGCTAATTGATTTAGTGTATAAGAGAGAGCGACAAAAGAGCTGAAACAGCAGCTAGTGATAGTACTTTTGCACACAAGGTAAAGTGACAACAATCCACCTCCTCTAAAGGAAATCTTGCCACATCTGCTGCTTGTAGGAGCAATGACTGTTACACACCTTAGTAGATATCTGCTATTACTTTGTCATAAGAACCGCTCTAACGGAAACCGTTTGAGTGGACACATTTTGAAATACTTCTTTACCTGTTTTTGTCGTGGATTTTAAGGATTTCATGCGTTTGTTGAATCAACTGTTTTTCTAGCTTGTAGGTGGACAGCGAGTTCTCCAGCAACTGGATTTCAAGCCGTGATGTTTGATTAAGCACCTAAAATATAATCACAATTTTAACATTTTTGAAATAGGAAGCAAGAAGGCACTCATCAATTCTTCTTTATAATCCTAAACCATCCATACATTCTGCAAGAAAATTGCTACTGTAGCAGCACCAGTGGGTTCATATATACTTGTGAGTTAGTGCTAACATAGATTATCAATGTACTGATGCAAATTCCATTTAAACTCAGTTTAGCACTAACGCATATTTATGGGTTCATTTACACCCATAAGTTCGCTACTGAAAAAGCTTTTAATGATAGAGGAATACAAACTTGTAGATCTGCTATCATAAGAGGACTTGGCACAACAGATTCTCAGTTGACCTGCAAAATGATGACATTTCTATTATTTTATTTAAAAAAACACGTGACGCGGCCAATACAGTAATGTTTAGGATTTCTTATTGCAATTTCAAAAAATGCGCCTAAAAGGTTTTCAATGTTATTCTTTGTTAAAATCTAAATTTGACTACAATCTGATGTTACAGAATTATGAATATATTTTAATTGCTTTCATGATTCCCGGTTTCCATGTCTAAACAATTAACAAGTTTTTTGCCTTTTATACACTTTTAATCATTTTATATTGATACCTTATTTTTAGTAAGACATTGTTATGGTTTTAGTTAACTTAAAAAATAAAGAATTGAATTGAATTGAATTGAATTACTCCCATAAATTTGCATTTGTGCAGTTACCATCAAGTTTTACCTGGTTGTAATTTCCCCCTAAAAACTGTGGCTAATGGGTAATAGCAAATGGTAAACAGAAGGAAATGCAGTAGCACAGGTTCATAGGATGTTTATTTTTCATGTTTCAAGATATGCACATGAGTGGGTGTCATGTGGAGGCAGAGCCTGGGAGGGGTAAGTTATGGCGGAAGGAAGGCACACTCACTTTCCCTGGGGCTTTGGACTGGTCCTGGCAGTGGATTTCTGTAGAGACGATTCATCAGTACCTAAAGTTAAAAAACTATCTACACTAAGGTGGACCGGAAAACAAAAATTAATGAATGTTTGGGATTTAAGCCACCATGACTTACTCTGTCTAATGGTTGGTGGTACTGGTTCTACCAATTATGGAGAGAAAATCACATGATGCATACATTAATATGTGATTTTCTCTCCATAATAGGTATTGCCTCTAGACTTTTAGAATTGTGAAGAAACATGTTGCCCAACCACGCGGAAGAGCGCCACACCTAAGACATTAACTTAGCATTGCGCCTTTCCACTTATTTTAATCAGGGTAGGAAGCCCCACAATGAAAGTTTTTTTTGATGGTACTCCCAACCCTGTTTTAACTCACATAAACATCACACACAATTTATTCATCTACACTCACTAAATCTCTCACCCCCACGGCACCAAACGGCTATTTGGAAAAAGATCTCCGTACACCCTCATTGGGTGCCTGACAGGAATTGCAGCGTCGGCCAGACGAGGAGCAGCCCGATGATGAAGCATGACACCAAACTGGGTGTGCGAGGGCCTTACATTCCAAAGAAATGGATTCCCATCTCTTTGTGTAGCCTACTGTCCCTTGTATATTGCTAAATTCTAGATCATTTAGGAACAGCACGACTTTAATTTTTCATATTGCATTTTCGCAACTGTGCTGGACCTTATGTATAAAAAGCCCTTTGCCCCTCTATTTGTGAATACTTACATTATGAAACCTGTTTCTTTTACCCACATTAATGTTAGTTTATGTGTCACAAATGCAGGTGGCCTGACGTTTGAGATGGTGGCCTACACTCACATTTGGAGAAACTACTAGCCATTATAGAAGTAAACATTAACATCTACCAGTACTGTTTGAAGAACTATAAATATATCCCTTTCCAACTCAGCAGCAAATGTGTAGCACTATCCAAACAACTTCTGCAAATCAAGCTGCCCAGACTCAATTAAACAGACATTTACTTAGAGGCAAACAATGGCCAACATGCCATAAAAGAAACCCCACCCACCTCGGTGATTGAATTCCTTTCTGCCCCACGATAAGAGGGTTTATATGAAATACTATGGATAGTGAGGCAGGCCAGTTGGTATAAAATTCAGTGCAGTCAGTTTTTTCCTGCACTTTCTAGAGAACCATGCAGAAACGATACAAGGTAGTAGAGAGAGGCTATGTGCTATCACACTTACCCTTATTTGGAGATAACGCCCTAGCTCATTCCACAGAAGTAGATGAAGTTTCTTGCCCTTTTACCCCATACTCATAATTAAATCAGGACCAGGAAAATTCTGCATTCATTTTGGACAGTGACTGTGCTGTTTCAAATAAACCTCAATGTCAATAACTGGCACAAAACCAATTGGGACTGTCCAAATGGGAATGCCCCCCGTGTGGTAAGCAGGTGTGTACTGCTGCCCTAAGTGACCATTGTGTGTGATATCGACCTACAAAAAATTAGGAAAAGCCTGAAAACACTTCTCTTCCATTAAGAGTCAGATAGCAGCCTCCCCGACCTTACCGTCCCACAGCGCTATGAGGCCTCCGGGTAGCAATGTGCTTTACAAAACCTAATTTCATTTCATTTCATTTCATATCTGGCAATTTGGCTTTCCTGGCTAAGCTCCTGCACTAACTAGCATATGCACTGAGGAAGTGTGAGAGGATGGAGACAGGGCTGACCTTTTTCACAGGGGATTGCTAATTAGTCCTTCCTGGGTTCTGCATTTTTGGTTCATGGTGTGGGAATTGGGTTGAATCAGCAGATTTTGAAGTTTGAGGGGTGGAAGCCTGTAAGTAGGGGCTGCTCATTTTGTCTTTCGGAAGGCTGATGACAGTCCTGTACAGAGGTTTAAAACACCATTCTGCAATGTTTTAGATACTCATGCTTGAAGTGGCTACCTGCTGTGAGAAACATCAAGTTTAACAAAGACAGCGTATGTTCTATAGAAAGAACTATAAATATGGAAATAACCATCCAAACCGATTCCTGGGCATTGACAGTGGGATCAACATCCCATGTCTGGGAAGTGTGTATAAATGTGGGACCAAACTATTCCACTTGGTTCTAATTCCAGATTCTTCAAGAACAGTGCCCTTGATGAACTACTGCGATCCAGGGCTGGTGTTGGTCAGACAGCTAGTCTCCCAGTGATGGGAGGACATATCTCAATTCTGCACCTCCTGCTGAAATGATTTGTCTGTGACCTGGGAGCCTGCAGGGAAAACCATGCCTGGCCCCATAGGAGCTCACTTCAAGTGGAAAGTGGAAGAAAGAGCCCACAGGAAGAACCTGGAAGGAGGTAGCCCAAAAGAGAGGACTGTTTTTGTGAGAGTAGCTGGATTTTACCTGAGTGTGCCCAAAGGTCCCTTAGTCCAAGAGCGCCAAGTGCTTCTATGTTTAAGCAATGTGAGCCAGACCAGCTAACTGCCCCCCATTATATCTGCTCCACTACCCACCATCAAAAAAGGACAACAAACTTGTGCTGACTCTACCATCTGCGAACCGAGACTGGGACTAGCACCATGGATCAGAGGGTGGAAGCCAACCTCCAACATTGTCAGGATTGGCGTCAACTTTCCTAAAGCAACTGTTGTTGTACCTGAGTCTGTGTAAAGAAAAGGAGGTGCAACACCTTCACCTGCAAACACGTCTTCTTTTATTTGTGGCTGTGGCACACATACTCCCTGTTAAGCCTAACAAGCACCCAAGTTCCCAAGAAAACCGTCGCCTGAACTGAAATTTGACTGTAAACCTTACTACAGATTTTTATGGAATTCATGCTTTAACACCTTGGCTGCTGTGGTTATTTTTCCCCTGTGCTGAAAAATGGAAGCACCAATGTTACATGACGAGCTCAGCTTGTCATCAGCACACGACCACCGTAGCTGATGACGAGCTGAGCTCGTCATCAGCATCGAAGGGGTTAACAATACCCTTGTAAAAGAGAACTGTTTTGTAAAGGAAATACGGACTGACCTATAGGTCACAGAAACCATGGACACTGCTTAACTGCACCCATAGTGACTTCACACATCCCTTTTATCTATTTTACTGTTTCTGTGTAGATAAATCCTGTAGCACCCTAATTATGCAACCTTTTGATGATAAACATTTCCTGTGTGCGGTAAATTATTTTGTTGTGAATAAACTACTTCTCTTTTCAATAAAGGAAAAGTTATGGGCTGGACAATGGATTATTAGTATCTGTAGCTTGACTGTTTCATCTCTGAATCTTTACCTTTAAGTCTACCTCCTTCAGGAAACTTTTGCTGCTCGGACTCACTACCTTGAGTCAAGAGTGGTAAGGCTGCATTTGGCATAAGTGCTGAGCAATACTAGGATTCACCCTAGAGGCAAATTACCTTAATAGCTCTATTTGTGGCTCCACAAACAAGGGTCTGGCAGAGACTCTGGGTGGACCTCATTTGCATAGCCCAATACAAGTAATGACTTCTCTGGAGCAAAAAACAAGCAGTTATCGCCATTAAAATATTTTTTTTGTTGGCAGACTACATAGCTCAGTACTGCTGGCCACTGTCACTCATGTTTATCACATAGTGATCCCAAATTACTTAATGTTTAACATAGTTTCATATCCCAAAGAACATTAATTCATGAAGCCACTGTTAGGAATGGGGGTCTCTAATTAGCAGAGGTAGGTACCTTTGTCCAAATAGGGACTCCTGTTTCTAGTCAGTGTAAGGGGGATAGAAACTTTAGATAACCCCTGCTCAACCCCAGGGCAGCTTGGCACGAGCAGACAGACTTATTCTAAATGCAATGTGTAAAGTATTTGTACTCAAAACACATAGTAATACAGTGATAACACCACAAATTGACACCACAACAAGACCAAAATGACAAAATCCAACATACATGTAATAAGAATATGACTTTAAAAAGGTTTCAAACAACTTGGTCCATAGAAAGCTATGGATGTGTGATTTCTCACAAAGTACCAAGATTCACAAGGCCAAACAACAGCAGAGAAAGGAAGGGTTGGAGAACACAGTGGTGTGTCAGTTCCTGAGTCCTTGGGGAGGCAAGGTGAGGCGACAGTTCTGCTTCACATAGGAGAAGTGATGCGTCAAATCCAGACTGTAGGGGGAATTGAGGCGTTGAAATCCAAGACGATTCTGGTCTGTGGGTGATGCATGAAAAAACTTTGTGCACAGGTATGTGCTGGGGGCTAAGCAGCACAGCTTCATGTGCCCCAGCGGGACTCAGCGAGGCTTTGCGACATCCGGCATCAGTTTTGGAAGACTTTGCATGGCTCTGCAATGCTTTGCGCCAAATCTTGCAGAGATTAACTGCAAAACCCACCCCTGAGGCCCTGTAACTGGAAGGAGGCACCTCAGGCAAGTGTAAGACTCACAGATGGCAGAGTCCAGCAACACCAGCAGATTTGCAGGAAGTCTTTTGTGTTCCTGAGACTTCTTAACAGCAGGCAAGCTCTATTCAAGCCCTTGGAGATCTTCGTAAAGCAGGAGACACAGCACACAGAAAGTCTTTCTCTTTTCCTTGGCAGAAACAGCTACTGCAGGCCAACCCCAGAAACGCAACAAAGAGGCAGTAACTCTCCTCAGTAGCTCTTCTTCTTGGCAAAGGTTCCTCTTGATTCCAGAAGTAGTCTAAAGTTCAGGGGTTTTAGGTCTAATACTTATACCCCAAAATGTCTTTGCTGTCTTTTTGCAAGGGTCTCTGAGCCCAGTCCAAACCAGTTCTGTCCTCACTGGGGCAGAATAACATAACATAACACGTGCATTTGTAAAGCTCACTAATCACCCATGGGTCTCAAGGCGCTGAATAACAGATGTTTATTGTTACCCAACTCAATGGTACTCATTTTATTGACCTCAGATGGATGAAAAGCTGAGTTGACCTGCCAGGATTTGAACCTGTGACCATTAGGTCAATCCCAGGCCCCTGCAGGGTATGCATTAGTCCACTAAGCAACCTGATCCAGTTTAAGCTCTAAATGACGACAGGGGGTGGAGACAACATTGTGCAAGGTAGACAGACCCTATTCAGTTGCAAGGAAATATTCTCCCAAGAATTCAGCAAGGGTCCATTCAGCCCAGCTCTGAGTCATCTAGGAAGGGCCAGCGCACCTCAACTCCCCCAGTTGTTGTCTACAGTGAATGCACATCCCCAGCCCCTGTCACTCCCAAACCAGATGGTCAATATACAAACAGGCAGAGGCACACAGAATAGTTAAACAAGAAAATGTCTATTTTCTAAAAGTACAATCAATAATGAGTTCTGGCACTTTAATCCGTAAGGCTAGGCCAATATAATCTAATACTACGAGAATGCCAATGCTGATATCACTCAAAATATTAATTCAAGCAATCACCTGTGTCATTCATAGTTACTGGAAAGAGTTTTTTGATTTAACAATTTTTAATTTTATATTAAATTCAATTTTACATCTCAAATGTGTTCATTGATGAACATTACAAAATATTTACAGCAATAGACGGACCATGCAAAAACAAAACATTATTTACAATTTCAAAATAACACAAATATTTAAACTACATACACATTTAGACTACATACACCTAATTTGAGCTCGCTCAAATTCCCTCAAAACTGAAAAGAAGAAAAGAAAAGAGAAAGAACCCAAGGAAAGGTTTAAAGAAATCATTCAGTTGAAAGAAATATAATACTATCTCAGGGAATGTTGGCCACACAGTGTGGTGTTCAGGTTGTGTAATCTAAGATTCAATTAATAGTACATTGTTTCTCAACCAGACACCTCTCATTTATTATCAACACTTATTTGGTCACAACAAAAAGGTTTACGCATTTCAAACCCAGTCTTAATTTACGGGTTATCCTCAGGACCAGGAAAATGAGCTTGCCACGGCGGCCTTCCCTCGCTAAGGCCCCCTGCAGTAAAATTCCGCTCTGCTGTGCTCTAGTGGCAGACGGCTAGAGAAACAGAGCCGAAACGCAACGCAAAGGCGAGAACCACCAAGAGCGTTGTACCTGGCATGAGGCATCGCGGCCTGGTCCTGGAGCATTGCACCGGGACGGTCTGGTGATGGGGACGGAGGGGCCTTGTGTGAGCGGTGTCCCTTTCTGCGGACATTGACCCGACCCAAGCTCAGGGTTGTCGAGTGGGGACCCCAAGGCCGGAAATCAAGTGGAGGTGAGGAGCAGGAGGGTGGAGCATCACGCCGGCAGGACCCAGGGGTCAGGTCGGGCCTAGGCCGCCTGTGCTCGATTATCAGCATGAACACGCCCTATCCCCCTCCCTCTTTCACATTGTAATGGGTGACTGGTAGCTCCCGTACATTCGGGCCCCAATGAAAACTGCCCACATCACTGAGACAACGCATGCCCTGCTTTCGCGGGGAACCATGGAGCCGGGAGAGAGCTGTGACCCCCATGATGACGTCTGTAGCCATCTGTGCCTGACCAACGGGGCGCCCCTGTGGATCACGACAGGAAGTCTTCCAGGGTAGGTGCCCCCCTAACCCAGCTCATATGCGCTGACCCCTGCATCGCTGGACTCGAGGGGCTGGGCCTCTCATCAAAGTGGGGCCCCATGTGAACTTTTTATCTCCACCCTGTAACTGCAGCCACCGACACCACCAAGAAGTTTGGAGCAAGCAAGCGAAGGCCCAGGGACCAGAAACCCCGCTGAGGTGAGGACCAGGAGGGTGGTGCATCGGGGGCCATGTCGGGCCCAGACTCGACGGTGTTTTAGGGTCTGCAACCCCGCAGCAGCACCACCTATGTCCACCTGACTGAGGCACCCTAGGGGCCGCGCCTAAAGGCTACAATGTGCAGCCCACCCCGTCCCCCCTGCAACAGACCACGAAATTGTTACTGCGTAGGCATGAGGAACGTACATGTCCAGACCCAACGGTCATATCGGGCCCAGGCCTGGTGTGGTGCAGGAATTGGCCAGTGGCAGGCCCGTCACCTTCCCATGCCTGTGTAGCAGGGCTTAAGGGCTAGGCCCCTGCTCACTCATTCAGCCTGGACCTGAAGTGGTAGAGGCACGTACCAGAGGCCAGTGCAAATCATACTCCTGTGGCGCACCCCTCGATGATTTACACTTACTGTGTATATGCCGACAGCCCAGCAGCAGGTCTTTGGCCGACTGCGATCCACCTCTCTTCAGGCGTCCGAGCGCTCAGAAGGACCGCAACAGCCACAAGCAGGGCAGACTACCGTGACCCAACACCAATCACTATCCGAGAAGATGGACATGGTCCTGAGCGCTGTGGAGAAGTTGGGCACAACAATGGAAACAACGCGCTCTGGCCAGAGGCGAAAATTGATAAAGTGGCCATAGATTTGATGCTGCTGCACGCGGACCATAAGAAGCTGGCTGACAAAGTGCAGACTCAAGAGACAGCCATCATGGAGCTGCGTCCAAACATTAGCTCGAACACGTCTAAAGTGCTTGACCTCATTGCCAGGTTTTAGACACTCGAGGAGTGGCTGGGCAATGCGGAGGGCCGGTCATGGCGCAACAATGTGCGAGTAGTGGGGTTGAGACCCCGTGTCCTACTCAGAGCAATGGATAATGACTATTATGCCGGAAGGGGCACTGTCCCCCCCAGTACATTGTTGAGCGGGCACATCGAGTTCCAGCCCAGAGGTCCTCCCATGGAACACGGCCTAGGCCTTTCCTGATTCGACTCCTCAACTTCAGGGACCGGGACGCTATACTGCAGGAGACCCGGAAGACCTCAGATACAACAGTAGACAATGCCCATGTTATGTTTTCTTGGACTAAACAGCGCTGGTCCAATGACGCAGAAGCTCATTCCAATCGGTAAAGAAATGTCTTCTGTAACTAAATATGCGTTACTCCCTCCTGTTCCCTGCCCGCCTCTGTGTGGCGGCAGAAGGACCACGCATTTCTTCGAATCCCCTGGTCATGGTTGGAAGAACTAGGTCTATCCTCTGGCCATCCGGAGCCTGGAGCCATGGCGAAGGCACGACAAAATAGATGATGTCGGAAATGTAGCAAACACCAGACAGCAGCATCACCGGCCACACATATCAGACCTCTCAACTTGGAGAAAATTATCACGGAGCAACGGAGGGCCCTACAGGTCAAGGCGACACTGGGTGACCCATCCCACCGTTCGGACCCAGGCACTGAATCCAACCAATCCATGGCTGAGGATGAGCAGCTCCAGTCGTGGTCAGGAGGACCTGACTCTCCCTATCCTCTGGAGGGGATGCCACAAGCTGCTGGCGATATCATTTAACACCTGCTGCTTCAGCAGATACCATATCATCGCCCCAACTCCCCAGCCACTATGGAATAAACAGTAGTTGACCCTCAAAAACCCTTGTCCAGAAGGCTGAATGCAGACCAGGCGGAACTGTGCATCAGACAGTACCCCACCGAGCTACACAGCCATGCTGTACCATTCCGGCAAGTTGCAAACTTCCTCGACATATGCTGACCTTTGGCAGGGTTCACACCAGCGACAACTCACAAGGGCACAGTGATGAAGCCACCACCGCACTCCATAGCCCCATCTTGTACTGACACTGTTTGTCGCAGAATGTATTTGTAATATGGTTTGGGAGGGCTCCCTTTGGGGTGCCTGTCCTCTGAAGTTTTTCAAGTTTTACTTTTTCCCTCCCCACCACCTCTCTTGCACCATATACTACATTATATTCCACATGGGGTCGGAGTATTCAAACACTCTCCATGCCAATGGGTTGTCATGCTATTCGGACATCATACACCCAGGCATGGCACACATGTTATCACATGGAATGTAAGGGGCATATAGACTCCATCTAAGCACTATGCTGCATATTCGTATTTACAACGTAGAGCTTCTAACATAGCGCTCCTGCAAGAAACACATATAACACAGTTGGAGGCCACTAGACTTCGTAGGCGATGGCGCGGACAGGTGTTTAGCACAAATTTTCCCTCTGTCCAGAGTGCAGTCCAATAGACATGATCTGTAACTGTATACACTAAAAGAAGGGGGGACTAGGAGCTCAAATAGGAAACTAGTAAAGGAAATTGAGGTCCAGTGCCCTTGCTCCCAAGTCAGATATGTCAACACAATATTGGGCAAAGTTCCTCTAAGGGAGTCTTCCTAACTCGGGATACTCCACTAGGTAAGACAGAAAATAAAAAGTGAATTAGAGGAAGGGGTTTTTCACTAATGCCAAACTGGTGGGCGGAGTTATAAAGGATACGTGAAGTGAAAAAAATGCTTCTCCTTTGTGAGCTAGTGCCCTCAGATAGCCATGCGGTCGCCCTTGATCATCATTGGGCGTTGCTCCTCGTGTGGGTGGCGCTGCAGTCCCTCACGGGCCCCGCAAGGGGGCTCTTTAGCGGAGTTCTTTTATTGGAGATGCCGTAGTTGTGCATGGGAGTCTGGGGGCCTAGGTGAAGTGTATAGTGAAAGTGAAACAATTAAAAAAACCTAAACAGTGCCCTCAAACTAGTTTATTCAGGGGTCTGTGAGGTTTGGTTAAAAAGGGAATGTGGACCCTGGAGAACCCTATGGGATAAATAATAGAGGCGAATGTGTAACTAGACGCTACTCTCAGGGTAAGTGCTCAAGTGAAGAAACAAAAAAATATTAAATAGGTCAACATGTTTTGCGCATCTGGTGGTCCCTAATGGATCCAATGGTGCTTCTTCAGGACCGTACTATATACAAAAAAACACAATCTAAGTTTTTTGTTGCCCGTGTACCAGCAGTACCTTCGTCGTCAAGGTCAACAGCGTGTTGTTGCTGAATGGTACAATCCCTAGTAGTACCATAACCCAACCTGTGAAAAGAAAATGTTATGAGGCAAAGGAAGAGAAAAACCAACTCCAACACGTGCACAACTGTTATAAAGCACCAATGTCATGTTATGATACAGCAAGGTAGTGACTCAGCCCTGTATCCGAGTGGAGTGGAACACAGTATATACAACTTGCAACATGTGATCCATGCCTGGGTTTTCTAATCTGCAATACAATAAAATAAGATAAAGTAAAGTAAAATAAAAGGATCTACAGAGATGCCTTGGTAAAAGGGCATGTGTGAGTGAGGAATGCCAGGACGTACAGTTAGGGACTAAGTGCGCTGTCATAGTGGCAACATACTTGGTTAAAGTGGTATCATGCCCTGGTCCCACCTAGTAAACTATGTGTGGGGTTTTGGAGTCAAAGCTGTGAGCCCTGGTCGATTTGTGATTCTGTGTGCCAGACTATAAAAGTTACCGCCTGTGTCGCGAGGTCACTCGCTAAGCTTCTGTATACAAAAAGCGTGTACCTCTCCTTAGTAATGTGCCGCTCATACTGACCGCAGTCTCTCTAAATGATGTAAATAGCGATGCCTCGAAATGGTATGGGGCTAACGTTACCTCAAAGTGGTATGGAGCTAACAAAATTTAAAGGCATATTAAACTAGAGAGAACATACCCAATCAATCTCTGGTCTGGGCCCCATCGACGTCAGCTTGCTTACTTGGCGAGGGAGCACTGTGGATACAAGACAATAGTCACAGCCAGGTTCCCAGAGTCCGTATGATTATAGGGCCACTTTAAAACTAAACGGGCTGTGATGTTTAGAATCGAGACCAAAGCGGCACGTCGCAACTCTAGTAATGATTCGAGTTTAATTCTGGGCGGAATAAAACAACTCCGGTGATCTATGATAAACAACTGTAGTCGGTACTTACAATTGTCTCACTCAGCGGGTGTCTTTCGATCCTACCCCAGCAAGCACAGCGTTGGAAAGGAGCAGAACTCTTTCCTTCCCGTGTTTTTATTAATGTTGGTGCCATTCTCGCCCCCTGTCAGCTGGTCTAGGGGTTGGATTACAGCAGTACCCGGAAATTACTTGGGCGAAGTGTCGAACGTGGGAAAACGTGGCAGCCATCTTAAGAAGGGTCCTAGAGAGTGCTCACTTATATTATTTACATCTGGGAAGTCCTGTTACTTCTTATTATATGTTGCGGGCCCGTGAGGGACTGCAGCGCCACCCACACGAGGAGCAACGCCCAATGATGATCAAGGGCGACCGCATGGCTATCTGAGGGCACTAGGTCACAAAGGAGAAGCATTTTCTTCACTTCATGTATCCTTTATAACTCCGCCTACCAGTTTGGCATTAGAGAAAAACCCCTTCCTCTAATTCACTTTTTATTTTCTGTCTTACCTAGTGGAGTATCCCGAGTTAGGAAGACTCCCTTACAGGAACTTTGCCCAATATTGTGTTGACATGATCTGTAACTGGGGAGAATAATTGATCTCACATTAAATAGGATATTGTGGACTCCCCTAAACTTGCACACAGCTGACTGTCAATCTGTCTCACAAACGTCAACATATTTCCACTATCATGTTCCTCATTGAGATGTTCTTAAGTTAAAGTGTTCTTTCAAGATGTGATTGAAAGAAGTATGCAATATAATCTAGCACATTATTTCCATCCTATATACTATTCTGCATGTGATTGTAGTGAAAAGGTTCTGCTGCCATCACCACACACATTGCAAAGGAGTAACCATCAAAATCTGTGCCTTAAATACAAATGATATCGCCCTTTCCAACTATGAAAATGAATATGCCTATATAGAAGTTGCCTGCACCTCGCAAACAGTGCTTAAATCATCAAAGAGGCTGCTGCTTCTCTGCCATTTGTAGATATACCAATGGGTTTTTACATAATTGAACACTACAACAGGAATCTCACAGCAGTCAAACTTGGAAATGCATGAGTGGTCCATCTTTAATGAGCATTGTAATACTGGGAAACAATCAGGATATTTACAATTGTTTGCATAAACAGTTAAAATTGGGAATCAGTTTCTAGCATATAATGAAACAGCTCTAAGGAAAATCATCCAAACATTTGGATGCTTGTTACATACATCCAACTTCTTAGTGCAAATTACGAATGGGAGGTATTTATTTGACCTGGTAACTGCCTCATCCTCTGTGACAGTATTTGCTGGGTCTGCTAAGTTCTGAGGCAGATTTATCAAAATGTCATACAATGCAGCGTTAGCAAAACACCTTGCTGGGTTGCATGACAGGAAGAGGGAAGGAATGTTACACATTTAACATTATATTTTGTACATTTCTGTCCTCTCCTTGTGCTGGCACACATTATGTGCTGCCTAGTGATAACGCTGGTACCCTTGCGCCATGGTGCAAGGGTACCGTTTTGTAGGCAGTATTATTTTTGCGCAGGAAGGGACATCTTCCTGCACAAAAACAATCCTTTGAGGCTTTTTCCTTTTTTCTACATGTGCTGCAGAATGCAGCAAATATAGAAAGAGGCAAAAAACGAGGAGAACTAAAGACATTTCTCCTCGTTACCCCTCCCCTGGGAAGGCACAGCATTGTTATGCATTCCCAGGTCAACCACTCATGGTAAATCTGGGAATGTGTCAAAATCCATAGGTGGATGCGTGGAAGCACCTACACTCCCCCTATGTTCGGAGCGTCTTCCCTGGCGAGGCAGTCCCTTGCTGTGCCTTGCGCTACTCCAGATTTACCAAGTCACGCGGGGCCACACAAGGGGGCCTTGTGTGGCTTGGTATATCTAATCTAGATTTTGCATCATCCTGCGTCCCTTTGCGTGGGGGAAGGGTGACCAAAACCTTTGATAAATATAACTGTTCATCTCATGTGGGGCACTCGGAATCAGGACTGTAGTTATTCAAGGCCCCGTTTACAAAATGCTCGCGCAGGACAATGCCTCAAGGCTTCTTGCTGCACTTCCCTGCTTCAAAAGAAAAGGTCAGAAATGCACCATATCTATGAGATGCAGTGTGTTCCTGTCCTCCTTCACAGCGCTGGTCAGTGGGGGCCGCTCCCTTAGAGCAGAGGAGCGCCACCCCACTGCCACCGCCAGCAAATAAAACAATAATAAAATTAGCTTTAAACACATTTTATTGTGGTTTCCTTTTAATCCCCTGGACCCACCCCCAGGATTCTGATGAGTCTTGTGGGCGGGTCCAGAGGATGACACTGAGGGTGGGGGAGTGGTGGGCACTCCTTTCACTGAGCATGAGGTGTTTAGCCGGTCGTTACAGGCCGGCCAAACCCTCATGCACAGTGAAGCTCTCTCCAGCCCCAGCTGCGTTGCTGGGGCTGAAAAGAGCAGGTACAGGCTCCCAGTCTGCCTGGGAGCACACGTTGCCGGCGCTCAGGGTAATCCTGAAGCTGCTGAGAGCAGCTTTAGGATTGGCTGGTAGGCTGTGCCCAGGGCCAGAAGCAGGAAGCGCACAATGCAGCGGGAGACTGCAGCGTTAAGGTGCGTTTTTTTAACATTTATTCTTTGTGCCCCTGAACTCTCCTCCCTACCCACCTCCCTCCTCCGCCTGGTCTGCCCTACCACTTTGCCTGGGGACTGGCCACAACTGGAGCTGGCTCAGGAATGGCTGACATGTACCAACATAGGCACCTTGCACACTGATGCAAGGGCGCCTGCATTGAAACCGGGTTTGGTGTGTGCAGGAAGGGACACCTTCCTTCACAAAAAAGCATCCCCAGATCTACGCTATGTTGTAAATTTAGGAATGTGTCACAACCATGTGCGTTGAGTGGGAACACCCACCTCAGCACACATGGCACGCCTCCAATGCAGTGTGGGGCAACGCAGCGACTGAGCTGCGTTGCCTTACACCATATCTAGGAGGCCATGAAAAGCCAGGCAGGGTATCTTTCCATGGCCTCCTAGGTATGGGTTAGTCCAGTGCGCTGCTAGAATGTCAAGAAAAGTGATATTGCAGCAGCTCACAGGGCGTGTAAATCAGCCCCTTCATGATGATCATTTAGACGGATGCTTGCAGTCCAAGCAAGGAAAACACAGACTGACTGATAACCAGGGAAAGTGCTTAGAACAGAATACAGCATGAAAACCTACGTAGAATTCAGCTTTTCATGAATCGTTTCATGTGTAAGGGGTGCAGCAATGTTTATTTTGCCACAAAGGATTTCAGCACAGTGATGTGTGTTTTTTTTTAACTTTCCAGGCACACATTGCAGCTTCTGAGAAGTGCTTCATGCTAGTACTAATAAATGAATGCGCACTATATTTCTTCTTTCTGATAGGCATCCCTACAAATCTGAGGGTGACACCGTCTTGCATACTTGGAATTTCCTTGCGGAAACAGAGGCAAGCGGCGCAGTCGAGCAGCGGCTTTAATAAGGCAGACTAAGTTGTGGTTTTCACCTCGGACTATTTATTTGCCTTGACACGTCCATCACTCACAGCCAGTAACGGTGCTGTTTATTTGAAGTCACGAGCTGTGTCAGCCTCGTGCCACAAACACGCACAGAGTCCAGTTTCCCTCCTCATTAAGTCTGAGGGAACACGCAGGAAAAGAATCCGTCAACGTGGTTGTTGCTGCCAATAAACAGCCAGAAGATGTATATGTTTCTTGAAGCCCACTGTTGAAATGTGCAGTTTCTTGTCATAAAATAGATCGATGTAGTTAACAACTTGCTGAGCGGAGCCCCGGGGACATACCTGCGTTTCAACATCTGTGAGCTTTCTCGTCTGCTCGGCCGTCTGGCTCAGCAGACTCGTGCCGATCTCCAGCATGGTGGCCGTGTGGTTCTGAACGGCGTTTTGCTGCATCTGCGCCATCTCGGACTTCATGTTGTCGACGATGTAACTCTCAAGCTAGGAGGCAAACGAGAGAAGAGGACACTGTTAGAAGAAGGACTTAACAACGCGGAAGTATTCACAGTGCTGCAGATGTTCATTTCTGAAAACAGCTGCCTTTTTAAAAAACAATGCACAACACCACAGTTAGTGGTTGCTTTCATTGTGAAGGTTTCAATAAGAAAGACTCTCACAGGAAAAGTTAACACATATTCAACGCAGCCAAGATGCGCCATATTGTTCATTATAATGGTAGACATGCACTATCAATCAAGAAAGACCATATGAACATCATGATCTAGTGGCTTATGGCCATGACAATAAATTGGGATAGTTGGAAACCAATAGGCAAAGTCCTTCCTTCAAAAACATTGAATATTGAAGCATACACCTATGACTTTAAGACATAAGCCCCAAATTAGTGTTTGGCACAGAGGCGTGCACTACCACAAATTTGGTTGGAATACCCTGTCGGCCAAAGCAACGATCCACCCACTCAAATTAATTAGAGTCAGATGGACCCTCATCATTCCAAGGCTGGAGCTTCCACTGGCACCACCATCAGAAAGAGCATATGTTGGAGTAAGGACATTAGACCTTTCGCCCTATTTAAAGTAGAAGATCTGATGAGGTTGTTTTTTTCCGTCCATCACTGCCAGGAAAAACCTGGTGGGCTTCAACAATAAAATAGGAAAATTACCAACATACCATGGGAAAAAACTCCAAGGGTGTGGAGGTCATTTGTGATAACTTGCAGTGCCTTCAGAGGAACTGCCATGATGGTGGTTCCTTTGACGGCACAAGGATCATTGCTGGGCCAGCTGTAACTTCTGAATGTAGCAGCCGTATTCTATCAGGATGGCACAGGTGTTGTCCTTTGCCACCCTGAAAGACAGAGTAAAGACTACCAAGGCCATATCCACCTAATTGAGAATATATCCACAGCAACATAACTCATCATCCCCAGCTGAATGAGGCCACAGTCGCTACTGTAACCCTGAAATTATGTGGATGATTCTGGGACTGCTGAAAGCGCTGGAAAGCCATACTAACGATAACATGAGCACTGCAGAAGTTCAGGAAATGGCATTAACAACACATGCTAAACCACGCGGAAAAAAGTTTGCCTTAGCCACAAATATGCCTTAACCATGGATATGCATGCACGTGTGTGGGGTTAAGGCAGTCAGAGCGGATGCGTGGTCGCAGAGCGGATGGGTGGTGAGAGGAACAGGAAGGATCGGGACAGGAAGGACCGAGTGTGGCTTGGGAAGTAGGGTTAGGGGCTGGGTTTTAGGGCTCAGGGCTGGGAGATCAGGGTAGTTTTTTGGGCCGGAGACAGTTTTAGGGCTCATGGAGAGAGTGGGCTAGGGTTGGGATAGTTTTTTGGGTGGGGGGCCCAGTTGTTGGACTCAGGGTGAGGGGTCCGGATCCTTTTAGGGGTGGGGTGGATTGCAGGCCTGAAGGCTAGGTTTTAGGGCTAAGGGCGGGGAGGCTGGGATGTGATCTTTACCACGCAAAGGCCTTTACCAATCACGTCGTTACAATGAATTTTGTTGTAAAGGCATGCATGGTGAAAACGTGGTTGTGGTGGAGACCAAGTTGTTCAGGCATGCATTGTTAAGCCATGTGTTGTTCTGCTAAACCACCAACAAATTACACTAGCACAACAAAAACTTACAAGAGTAATTTACTACCAATCCTGAATCTCTGATTCAGGATAGTCCACTTCTGTGCAAAATTAGTTTGTTGATTGTCCGCAACATGTTTTGGTGTGTCAGTGTGCAAAATAGTTTGATTGCAAAGTAGCTCAAAACACCCTTTGTGTTGTTCTGTTACTTTCCTTTACCATCAAATGCTAAGATTATACTTTCAAACTGGATTGTGACGTGTGAAATTTGGCTAGATTAACAACATGCTAATTGTGTACGTCAATCTATATAATCACCAGAGACAGGAACACCGTTGTCTTTCTTCCATAGTACTACATTTATTTCCCCTTCTGGCATACTACTACAAACCTACAGCATTCTTTTTTTGTGAAAACCCAAAGCATATTCTCATCTTTTACTGTTATTTACTCATTTAGTTAATTTTTTTGAACTGTTCTTTTTCATTAATATAACCGAAACAGCACTTTACAGTAAAAAAATAAATCCATAATACAGCAAGCGCATAATTGCAGTTAAGTATTTACTATTAAGATGTTGGGATAAAGATAACCAATGTATTAAAACAGAAGAAATGTTATGGGAATTTTGACCAAACTCGAAACAAAGAAGATAAAAGGAAGATTATGGGGTTAAGGGACATGATAGAGGGAAGGGGAGGCTAAAGAGTAGTGGAGAGGACAGGACATTCTAGTCCAGAAAAAGAGGTCCTCGTGATAGAGGAGATGATGAAGATGGCAGTGACTGAAGGTCAGTGAGAATGATCCATTTAGAAAGGGCATTAATAAAAGAAGCTGCTTAGGATCCTTCAAGAAGTGGTGGTTTGAAGAACAGTGCCAAATTCCAGTAGCAAAGTCAGTATAATATTGAGCCAGAGTGCTCAGCGTTTTCAATGCTGAGGGTTTCAGGATTGAATTCTAAGCAGGGATTGTTGGCCTTTCTTGGTTTTGAACATTTGATGGGATAAGGAGTTGTGCCTGTGTGCAACCTTAAGAATAATACAAATTGTCTTATAGATGGGATAAGGCAAGCTATTGGAGAGCTTGTACAGCAGGGCTCATGTGATTACCACCACATTTAAAGCATTATCTTGCATGCAAACCTGCTTCTGGAGTTAAGGTGCACTTTTGATAACCTGTTATCTTTAAATTGACTTGCTGTATCTGTCAATTAAGAGTGCATCGATAGATGGAGGAATTTTCAAAATAGAAAAAGTAGCCGTGCACATCATAAACTCATTGCTACTGAAACAATCCCATAGAGCAGGTAAAACAGATTTTCAAATCCTATGTGGTACATTCACAATTGATGTCCTGGTGTAAAGTTTCATAGACCCTAGAGTGGCTGAGGCTAATCTTCCCTGGTATCTCCGGCACATAAACTCAAAAAAAGTGAAATAAGTCTGTCATACAAAATCCAAGACATTGTTTTCAGAATAGGCAAATCATTTGTACTAACTCATGAATAGGTAATTTCATGCTCACAGAATAACGGAGTTGTTCTTGAAGTCAGGAGCATGCTAAATTCTTCACACGATAGAACATATTTACCTGCCCAATGGTGACCTATGTTTATATTTAATTTATAAGTGCAAACATAAGATATAAAGGCAGGAGCCAATAGCTGCATTAATGGAGACAAAAACATAAAAACCATTCTAAAAACATGCTCATGAAATAAATTCATTTTCATACCACACTGAGAACCTGCAAGTCCGTGTTAATACTATATTCATACATTCAACTTTCATCTTGTACTTCTCATGTGTATAAACATGTTATCCCACTAATTATTAGAAGTTCTGCTAGACCCGCGATGCTTATACAAGCCATTCATATTTTCATATTTTATGTCAAGAAAAGCATTAGCAGTCAGCCATTTTACTCCTTTCAGATGATTCGTAATTGTAGTCTGTTTGTTGGAGCATTTTGAAAGTCAAATAATCACTCTTAAATAGCATTGAATCCTACAATGGAAAAGTGCAGAAAATATGTTTTCTTCTGAAAATAGAAAAGATCAAATATACTAATTACTTCCCACCATCTTTATGTTTCCTTATGAAACTCAAACTGAGTAACTGTAAAACATATCCTTAAATAACAGCAGAACATTTGGTTTCAAGGTCTAATTTTATTAAACAAATCCAAATAATCATGATGGTTGACAAAGACTAATACAGAACAATAGGGAAGCTCATATATTTACATAATTACAAGAGAAAATGTGTAACTTAAAAGAAATGTGATCCTCTATATGGGCATTTGCAATTATATTTATAAAAGCTGTGTCAATCAAGAAAATTCAACTCTTTAAAGGTTCCTGAGAAAATTCCAATAAGCAAATAAAATACCCAAAAGTGGAGTGCATCCTTATCAGCAATGTGTTTGCTCAGTGACTTTACAATGCAGGAACTAACATATTTAATTCTGCGTTGCCCACTGGATGGTGATGTGCCAACAATGCAACTCCCTTTACATTGCATGGAAGAAAGTTCTAACCATGGCAAACTCTACCAAGTGGTTTCACTTGTTTGACCTGTCTTCTTATATGTTAAGGTACATGATAAAATATCTTTAGGAGGGTCTTAATAAATGCACCGAATTCCTAAAGGTTACTCTGAAGGCACAATTGGTAACAGACTTGTTTTCCAGTTAACACATGTTGTATCAAATTAATGGGTGTTGGTGAATGTCCATCCTTGTACAAATAAATGCTTTTTTACAACTATTGTGTTAACCACTTTGAATATCTTAGTTTAAGATCCGGTCTGCATGGCATTTCGTATATTATCGTAACAAGAGAGCAATTCAAAAAGGGTATGCAAAAAACTTTTACAAGCTACGCCTAATAATGGGCCGTTGTCACACCTATTTCTCCATATTTTTCCATTTCTGCTGCCTAACAATCTCTGTTTGATCCTTTTGGTTTCATTGCATTTATTCTTTTGAAAATATTTTAATCTACATGATTTTTTTCCATTTCGTTATGTTTTAAAAAATGGATTATATTTGTTGGTCTTATACATTTGCATGCCAAATACACCAAGACTATGACCATAGAAAGTTATTTTAAGGGACCAAACTAAAATAAAAATTGAAATTCGATTCTGAACAGGAAGCTGCCTAGAGTTACAGCTTGAAAATTGCTGATGAAGAATAACGGCAGAGTTCATGCTCCTTGAGTTAGGGCAACCTATCACACTTGAACTCATTGTAGCTATGTAACATATATTGCAATGCTTCTGGAGCTATTAAATCAACCCTTCAGTGTTTACAGTCATGTTTTTAGACAGATCCCAGCAAAACGTCACCAAATTAATTATGACCACTTTTGGAAGTTCCACAGGTAGATGACCTTTTCTCTTCTCTTTGAAATCTACATGCTTCAATCATGTGGTGCCTCAAGGCCCAAGCGTTCTCCTTCTGGTCACATAAAGACCATGATGAATGTTTCAGGTCATCTCAGTGCATCTTCTACAGAAGCTAAGAAGCATACAAATCACTCAAGGGAAGTTAGAGTTAACTTCACTGAGCAATGCTGGGCCTTGTGTGATTATTTTTTAAAGTATATCCTTAGTCATTAGGTTCATCTAGCACACCATAATCTCCTCGAAGCCTCACCATGCTATTTATACACTGCTGGAGTAAGTGCTTAGCCGACTAGGCACTTGAGCTTTTGTACTTTCATCTCCATTCAAACCTTCAATTTAATCTATTTTTTAGTGAGAATGGTTTTTTTGTTCTGTCACAAATTGGTGAGTTTCTTGCTTCTCTGTTATGTGCATTGAATTTTAGAATACAGTCATGAATGATTGAATTGTTTGGCGATAAAAAAAGACACTTGTATTTTTCACTAATAGGGTCACATCCTTTAAATGGAAGGGAAAGGAGACGTCCATATGCAACTCATTCGCTCTGGGGCACATATTGAAGAGGGAACATTTTGGCAAGCTCCCAGATCACTGTCCCGTAAAGCCCTGGGGACCTCATAGAGCCCAGAATTAGCCTGCTCACACCTTCTTGCCTGGTAGAAAAGTCTCGATTGTGTAATAGCCCAAGCCACTTACTTAATATATGGCTACCTGTGACATAGTTAGGGGTCCACAAGGACAAAGTAAATCAGACACATTTTAAGTTTTGAATAATACACTTTATTGGCATTTTTTCTATTGTTTATACAATACATTGTGTCCAAGCACCATCAATGAGCATCTATTATAGACCCCGAACATGCAGAGCAGTTACATCCATTGGGGAACATATTGCCAAAATGCATGCAGCATACAGACCACAGTAATAAACATAGTCAGGGATCGGCTTAAAACGTACACTGAGGACAATCACCTCAGTGACCTCTATGACCATTCCAGTCTACTGTATGATGCCATGGTAAGCCCAGGATTATTACATTAGACAAAGCCTGTTATGTCCTAGAAGCTTCTGATCAGGAGGACAGCCAACTATCCCATGGAGTCACTCTAGGGTCATGGATTCGGAGATGCAGGTCCAGTCCTTCTCACCCAGGCAAGAGGGCAGTGTGCAGAAGATGAGCACGGTGGTGCAGATGTCCTTCAGAGCAGCAGTCCAGCAGAGTAGCAGTCCTATCATCAGCACAGCAGTTCCTTTTTCCAGCAGAATATCCACAGGTCCAGAAGTGTACTTAAGAGGTAGTGTCTGAGGTAAAATATTTCTACCTAGTGCCTTTCCTCTGGGAGGTGGGGAAAACTTCTAGAAATTCCCTTTGACGTCCCTAGAAGCTCTGCCTCTCCCTGTCGTGGCTCCAGACTAACTACAGAAGTTATGCAGCCCTTTGTGTAGAGGCAGGACAAAGCCTATTCAAGAGTAGGTGTGGCTGTGCACAGGCCCCCCTTCCCATCCTCCCAGTGGTGGTCCATCCAGGTACACCTTAGCACTCTGTTGTGTGTCACTGTCTAGTAGGAATACACAAAGCCTGACTGTCAACCACACTCAGTCATGTGACCCAGAGACAGGCTGCAGGCACAAAATGGCTGAGGTAGGAAAACTCAAACTGTCTGAAAGACCCATTTTCAAAATTGCAATTTAAAATGCAAATTCATCATAAGTTAGGATTTTTCATTACAACTCCAAAGACACCAAGCCTGAACTGACTACCTGTTCCCATTTGAAAATTACACCTTTTTAAATGTAATAAGGTAACTCCAAAACATGAATATAGGAGTTTTTTCACTACCAGGACGTGTAAAACATTAAGGTACATGTCCAACTTTTTGAATGCATTGTATCTTGCCCCCTGCGCTGTCCAGGGCCTACCCAGGAGGTGACTTATAGGTATGAAAAAAAGGATGGTTTGGGTGTGGTAAAAGGTATGTTTTGGCAGGTTGAAATGGCAGTTTAAAAGTGCACACACAGGCTACAATGGCTAGCCTGAAACATGTTTAAAATGCTACTTAAGTGGGTGGCACAATCAATGCTGCAGGTCCACTAGAAGCATTTAGTCTACAGCAGAGTTCTTCAATCTGTGGGGCGCACCCCCCTGGGGGGGGGGGCGTGACTCCATCTCAGGGGGGGGCGCAGACTCCACTGTAATCTGACCTTCCCCTGGGAGAACTCTGGTAAGGCTGGAGGGAGGAGGGAGGGGAAATCGACGGGGCACAAAGTGCCCATACTTTTGTTACGTTAACCCTCCCAGGAGGGGGCTAATGCTTCAGCTGCAGTGGGAGGAAGGATTACTCCTCTGCTAAAACCGAAAACAAGCCAACAGACACGCTTTCGGTTTTAGCAGAGGAGACCCCTTGCCTCCCACTGCAGCTGAAGCATTTCAGCTCTATGAGTTAACCCCCTCCTGGGAGAGTTAGCTGTTCCCAGAGAGGAGACAAACTTTCCAGGGATGTTTCAAGGCATGGGCGAGGTGGCCTCTAGGCAAGATGGGCTCTGGTCCAGGGCCCCAGCCTCTCAAAGGGGGAAGGGTGGGTTTGGGGGGGTGACTGAAAGTGCCAACTCTGTTCTACAGAGTCTTCCCCTCATGACCTTGACATTTTTTTAAACAGTGTTGTAAATAGCATTTTTCATTAATTAATGTTTTAATGTGTAAGAGTCTATCACAGACATGTTGCAGACAAAATGTGTTTGTGTCATGCAACATCCATAAAAAAAGTTTATTTTAGATCAATACATGACCTCACACATGAGAAATGGAGGGTGTGACAGATTATTTGCAGTAATATTAGTGAACTGCTCTTGTGTTACATACTGAAAACACGCATCACTATCCCTGAATATCAGATGTACACACATTTATTATTTGACCAAAGAAGGCATGAAAGAGCTGAGACTGGATCATAAAATCAAAGATGGTCCGAACTGGGGCCCCCAAAATACCTTTGGCCCAGGGCCCCCCAAAATCCTTAAAACGTCCCTGAAAGTTTTTTTTTAAATTACACAGGCAGGCACGCAAAATGCCAACCAGCCATGTTTTGTTTAAACAGCCTGCAAATTGCCTGCCTTGACACTAAAAAGTATATATTCATGCCTGGCTGAAGCGCTGGTGGCACCTGGTGCAAGAATCGTTTTTTGGTACCCCCACACCCCATGACTGCCTCCTCGGATCCTCTCACTACCACCAGACATATGTGCCATTCATAACTTACTGCTAAACACAGCGCCTCCCCATGTGGTCGGCGTACCCTCCAAAGGTCAGCGCCCAGTGCGACTGCACCTGTTGCACTGGCCTAAAGCCGGCCCTGTACGTATTCATTTGTAATGTGACTTTTCTGTCTTTGTTCCCTGTTATTATCAGTCATGGATCCTTCAGGCAGCTCCAGGAAACAATTAAAAGTTATTTCCAAATCCACCCAAAGATTGATCGTCTCTGAAAAAACAGGCACACCTGTCACATTTATGTTGGTGGTGTTATTATCAATCTATGTTCTGTGTAAAACAAAGCATTCTTGTAAGAACAATTTGTGCACATTTTATCTTGGAAAGTGCTGTTTAGAGCTGTGTAATAAGCCTCTGTCAGTCAGTCAGTCAGTCAAATTAACTTTATTCGATTTGTTAAAATCATACAAAGTACATAAAAACAGTATTATTTACAATTTAAAAAGAAATTAAACAATTTCATTTATGAGCAAGTTAATGAGACGAAAAATCAGTACGTTAAAATATTTTAAGAAACACATTATGTACATCCAATTTCCAAATTCATGCCCCTTCTGACTCTGATTGCTGCCACAAGGAAATTGGCCATGGCGAAAGTGATACAGATGTTACCCATTGATTTTAAATATAACATGGCTGGTCTCACCTGGGAGAAGCCCGCTTCTCTTAAGACTGGTAGCAGGTATTTTTTCCATTGGTCGGAGAAGAAGTCGCAAAACATAACAAAATGTAAACTGTCCTGAACAGAAAAATTGTCACAAGTGCATGGGGGAGCTAACTCAGGTTTCATCCAGGTATTAAAATGGCCCAAATAAAAATGAATAGTGTTAAATCTGAATTTTGTTAACAAAAATCTATGGAACGGATTAGTGACAAAACATAAATAGGGTTCAATTGCAGGTGACTGGAGTGACAAATAATGCATTCGAACAGATGGTTTTGATAATTCGACTTCTTCTCGCAACATGTATGCCCTAGACAAAAACTGTTTTTTTATAAGACTCACATCCTGCTTTGTGATACACGAGGGGGAGGTGAATAAATCTGGACGTCCTAATTCATTAAAAGATTTGTACAAATACGCCATCCATGGTATCTTGTGACTGTACTCTAAACTCATCACATCCCTCATGATCGTGTGATTTAACAGAAGTTCAGGGTTTAACCAAGTCTTAAGCCAGTATATTAATGGGGCCAATCTCAGTTTGTCCTGGATGTAATCCAAACCAAGTTCAGTGTGAATGGAGAAAACCGGGGAGGATTGGGGGAGGGACAGGACTGAACGTAAAAAACTATTTTCGGCTACCTGGATTTCTTCTAGTCGTGCATAACCCCATAGGGATGCACCATACAGAGCCACGGGAAGGGATTTACTGTTGTAAACCTGGATGATTGCCTTCATGGGTCTATGTCCCAGCCTTTTAGCAAAACTTAAGATGGCCCTAGATGTTCTTGTAACCGCTAGGCTTTTTGCACGTATCTGTGGGCCCCAGGTACCCCTACTATCGAAAAGCACTCCCAGATATGGAAACACGGGGACTCCTGACACAATCTCCCCTTTACAAAAGAAGGTTTTAGTTCCTCTCTTGCCACTTTTCCCTTGTTGCCCTACAACCATGGTGTGCGATTTGGATGCATTAACCTTCAGGTCCAATCGGTCCATAAAAGTCCCAAAAGCATCCAACAATTTTTGGAGACATACCCCTGTGCGTGCAATGAGTACAGCATCGTCCGCGTATAGGAGAGCAGGGATCTTAACTTCTCCTACACGCGGTACGTCACATGCTGCCTCAAGTAAATGCTTGCCTAGGTCATTTATATAGATGGTAAACAACAGGGGGGCCAATATGCATCCCTGCCTAACGCCCCGTAGAGATCTAAAACTCGACGTGCATCTTCCCTCTTTGGTTACTCTTACAGCAGCGAATAAATCCTGATGCAAAGAAGCTATAAAAGCCACCAAATCGGCGTCAATTCCCATATTTGTTAGGATTTCCCAAAGTTTCGATCTGTTGATCAAGTCGAAGGCCGAGGAGAGGTCCATAAATGCTAAATACAAGGTCCCCTCCTTGGCCACCGTGTACTTGGAAATCAGAAGGTGCAGGTTTGAGCACTGCTCTAGCGTGCCCATTTTTTCCCTAAAACCATACTGTATGTCAGCCAGGCCACCCCAATCCTCCAGGCTATCTCTTAATCTCACTAAAAGGACTCTGCCCAGGATCTTAATAGCAGAGTCCAGGAGAGAAATGGGCCTCTGTCATTTCACCACACCCACTCACAAACCTGCAGTTTAGTAAACACTGTATTGAACATTATTTGCTGGATATGCCCGGAATATGCGCGTGGGGGTCGATTCCAGACATTTCCGTGAGGTGGTGGGGGGGCCCAACATCTAAAAAAATTCAGCTGGGGGGGGCTCATCCTACAAACGTTTGAAGACCTCTGGTCTACAGGCTCTGGGCACAGGTAGTGCCACTTTACAAAGGGATTACAAGTAAATGAATTATGCCAATTGGGTATAAGCCACTGTTTTCATGCTTTAGGCAGTGGGCAGCAGCACTGGTTACCAGTGGTAAGTGTCCAGAGTATAAGGCCAGCAAAACAAGATCAGCAAAAATAAGGAAGGGGAGGCAAAGGTTTGGGGTAAGGCCCTCCTAAGGCTGAAAGGGCTAACAATGTGGCACTATTACTTGGTTTGAATATTTGTCCTCTTTAATTTCACTCTTAGGTGTCTTAATTTATTGCTTTAGATATTGTTTGGTCATAAGTGTTGCATTTGGTGAGTGAGTTATGGTTTGACCTCTCAACCGTAACTTGGAAATTTCAGTGTTTGTTGTTGTCCACAAGTGGGCAGCCTCAATGGCACACATACCCCCATCATGTGCACCAAAGCTTGCGGCAGGAGGCCAGCCCTCTACCCAAGGTCCACTGGGTGGCAAACACTCACAGTGCATGTCTTCTGCTGTATTCAGTCAAGGTTGGACACAGGGACAGCCTTGTGCCCCGCAATCTAAAGGTGATCAACCTCAGCTACACACTGCTTTTACCCTTCACAATTGGAGGGATGAAGGTCCTGGCCTTGCTCCCACCCTGCTCCATACAGCTAACCTTAAAGTGTTGGCATAAGCCAAGCGCAGCTGTAGTGCACTGGATACTTTTTTCATTTTCTTTTATGCTAGCGAATGTAGGCCATGGAATCCAGGTGATGGCCAGGAGGGTCGCTCTGTGGGAGCGACCCATGACCCTGTCACCAGGCAGGTCCCTCCCTTCACCGCCAGGCATCCCCCTGTGTGACTAAGTCCGCTGTTGCTGACACTCGTTTTCTTGGTTTGTGTCTACTGCCTGCAATCTTTGGACTGTAACTGCATACTGTGCTTACTCCGTGTCTCTTCCGGCATTTACCCTTGTGCCCCCTTTTCACTCGTGCCCCCATTCTCCCTGTGTCCCCTTGCCTTCCGTGACCCCCGCCCGCTCCCCCCTCCAGGACTCCTGCGGCTGCGTCCCCTGAGGCCTGCCCCGCCCCCGCAAGCCCATTCGCCACCCCGCTCCTGCCTCCCAGCTGCTCCTCCCTCCCACATCCCCTCATATGGAGGCCGTGCAGCGGTAGAGAGAGCGACCCATAACCCTGGCACCAGACAGGTCGCTCCCCTAATCACCACGTAGCCCCCTGTGTGACTAAGCCTGCTGCTGCTGTCACTCGTTTTCATGGTTTGTGCCACTGCCTGCAATCTCTGTACTGTAACTACATACTGTGCTTCCTCTGTGTCTCTTCCGGTTTTCACCCTTGTGCCCCCTTTTCACTTGTGCCCCCATTCTCCCTGTGTCCCCTTGACTTCGGTGACACCCGCCCTTTCCCCCCTCCAGGACTCCAGCTTCTGCGTCCCCTGCGGCCCTGCCCCCCTGAAGCCCATTCCCCACCACGCTCCAAGCCTCCCAACTGCTCCTCCCTCCCACAATTCCTCATATGAAGGCTGTGCAGCGGCCGCGCCACTGGAGCGTCGAAGTCGCACCTAAGGCAAGCCCGTCTGTGCCCCTGTGCACCTGGACCGTGCCCCCGCACACACCACAACGCCTGCTGCCGCTACGACTCCAGCACCCTCCACGCACTCAAAAACAGACAATCTCGCACCTGCTGCCAGGCCGCCCAGAAACGCAACCAAGGACCCTTCTCCTGCCGTAACTGCAGCTTCACCAGCTTCACCGGAACAGGAGGAGGAATTGCCATTGTCCACTGAAAGACTCTCAAAATCTCGACAGACGCCGAAGACACCCTCAGCACCGCCGAACACCTGCACTTCCAGATCCACACCAATCCCAACACCATCCTCAGAGGCACCCTCATCTACTGACCCCCCAGACACCGACCGCAAGTCGGCGACTCCATCGCCGACTTCATCAGCACACACGCCCTCGCTTCCACTGACTACATTCTCCTTGGGGGCCTGAACTTCCACCTCGAGAGCAACAACGAGGGCAACTCCTCCACCCTGATCGACATCCTCGGCAACCTCGGACTCAGACAACTCGTCACAACACCCACTCACTCCACCGGCCACATGCTTGACCCCATCTTCTCAGCAAGCACCCATGTCTTCTTCGACCGCACCACTGAACTCCACTGGACCGACCACCGCTGCATCCACTTCACCTTCTGGAAACCCACCACACACCACCGCACCCAGCAGATGCCTCACCGCAGCTGGGGCAACATCACCAAGGACCAGCTAACCGCCGCCCTCGCCCAGAGCCCACCCGCAGACCCAACGCAGACCCAACCGACCCCGACACCACAGCACACAGCCTCAGACAACAGATCAATGACTGTGCCAACACCCTCGCCCCGCTCAAGAAGCCCCCGATCACCCACACCAGCAAGAGAGCCGGCTGGTTCACTGAAGACCTCCAGGCCTCCAAGCAAACCTGCCCAAAACTAGAAAAAAACTGGACCCGCGAAAGAACACCAGAAAGCTACAAAGCCATCAGGAACGCCACCCGTGCCCGCTTGGAGTGGAGTTACTGTTTGCTGTTGCTTTGTGGGAGCTGTCAAAGCTCCCACCAAGTGAGAGCAAACAGCTACGTGGGCACCCCAGAATATAGAGAGCCGTCTCTGAGGGAGATGAGGTCCCCAGGGCAATTTGACGCTCTAGGAGGGGGCTCTGCGGCCCTCCTCCTTTCTGTTTGAAGGGCCTGCCTCTCGGTGGTTGTGGTCCCCGGGGCTGAGAATGGCCAGGGAGAGGGGCCTCCTCTTTTGTTTGCATTTTCCCCTGGGCCACCCCGCACCAAGTAGAGTGATTTTTGTCCCCCCTCTATTTTACTGCTCTCATAAGCCCAATGCGGGGAGGGCACACACCCCTACTCCTAATATTTATTGAAGCTCTGGGGAGGTGATGGTCCCCAGGACCTTTGAAGGCCACAGGAGGGGGCTGTGTTACCTTTATTTTTTACAATAAACCCCAGGAAGGTGGTTGTCATGAGGGCTTAAACTTCCCTGGTGCAGGGGGCCCTCATGCGCCCCTCTTCCCTTTTCTTTTATAAACGCTTGCACCTGGGACCTGGCCAACCCAGGGGCAAATATTTAAACAAGTGTGGAAACCACACTTGCCTTTTTTATATTTTTGTTGCAAATTCATAAATATGTCACAATTTGGGACAGAATATTTAGTTAAATGCTTTTTGGCCTTGGCGGGGTCACTGTGGAATCCCAGCACTAGGACTAGAGGGTCAGTGTATGGTTAACCTGCACCTTTCTCTTTCTTTTTACATTTCAAAATGGCTGCCAACACTTCCTGGTTGAAGTTGGTCAGTCTAGTTAGATCCCTGCACAAAATCGGCAAGATTCGGGGACTGTCTATGTCCCTAGATATACAAATTTGGTTTTCTTTAAATATCTCAAAAACTACAGAACGGATTAACACCAACTCAAAAAAATCATGCTTTCTGGAACTCAATCTAGCTTCCTGTCAAATATGGTGTACTTCTGTTCAGTGGTTCAGGCTGTAGGCATGCCTAAAATATCTATAGGAATTAACATGAGAAACACATTTACTTGACCCCCTTTTTCTCGGCCATTGCTTGAATGATCACCCCAAAAATTTCCAAGCACCACTAGAATCTGGAGCACACCTGATTCGAAAAAAGTTTGTGAAGATTCGTCAAACGGCAGAAAAGTTATGAGCAAATAATAAATGCTTTTCCTTTGAAACCTATATATATATATATATATATATATATATATATATATATATATATATATTCACTGAAAAAACCATAGGTTATAGTCGATATATAGTTAGGAATTTGCATTTACAAAACCTTGAAAATTCAATGAAAAAACCATTGGTTTTAGGCCATATATAGTTAGGGATTTGCATTTACAAAACCTTATTTTACTCGCATAAAACCATTGAAATTCCATATATAGTTAGATGCGCTAACTATATATCGCGCACCCGCAATCCACTGCTGATGATGTCACATATTACATCATTCATGACATGGTCAGTGACATCACTGATGACATCACTGATGACAACTCAAATGACATCACTGATGACATCACTGATGACAACATCCAGTGACTGTATGTTTCTGTAAAGTTAAAATATGTCTTACATATTGAAGAATGAGTGGATGTATAAATGTCTGGATGAAGGATTTAGTAGGTGCATGACTGATTGTATGAGGGAGTGATTAAATGTGTCTCACTGAGTGCATGGGTTAGTGATTAAACTGTATTAATTTGTGCATCATTATATCTGTTGTTCTGTAAACTGCTGCATGTGTTGATCAGTAGCTATATGAATAACTATATGGGTTATTGATTGGTTGCTCAAGTATTTGTATGGGAGACTGAGTATGTGTGTGGGTGGCTGGGAGGTGTGTGAATCTGTGCATAGATGTGTAAGCAGTTGATTCACTAGATGTATGGTTTCAAAAGTGCTACATGTCAAAGTAAGTACATATGTAAAACACAGTACATGTGAGAGTTAACATATATAAATAACTGTGCATAAGAGCCAGTGAATGTGTGAGTGGCTGTATGGATCATTGTGAACATGTATCAAGGATTGTATAAGAGAGTAAATATGTGTTAGAATATGTTTCAATAAGTAAGGTGTGTATAACTGTATAGTTGAGGAATTGGAGGTGTGTTTGATTCTTTGCATGACTGTCTAGGTGTATGAGTAACTCCATGGATGAGTGACAGTCTGTGAGTGTCTGTTTTCACTGAGTGTATCTAAGGATATATCAGAGTCTGTAGAGGTTCATCGTATTAACACATGAATGATGTCATCTGTGATGTTGTCAGTGATGTCATTTGAGTTGTCATCAGTGATGTCATCAGTGATGTCATTTGAGATGTCATCAGTGATGTCATTTGAGTTGTCATCAGTGATGTCATCAGTGATGTCACTGACCATGTCATGAATGATGTAATATGTGACATCATCAGCAGTGGATTGCGGGTGCGCGATATATAGTTAGCGCATCTAACTATATATGGAATTTCAATGGTTTTATGCGAGTAAAATAAGGTTTTGTAAATGCAAATCCCTAACTATATATGGCCTAAAACCAATGGTTTTTTCATTGAATTTTCAAGGTTTTGTAAATGCAAATTCCTAACTATATATCGACTATAACCTATGGTTTTTCAGTGAATTTCAATGGTTTTTTAATAGCAAATATGAAAAGCTTTAAAATGTCAAGTACGTGATAGATAAAAACAGTTTCGTATTTATGCACGCTGATGTGCTTTGAACGCTGCACCCCCCCCCTCCCCTCTTTTCTCTTAGTAGTACTCTCTCTTTGCAGATAGTGAACGGTAGTTAACGCAGACCTTTACCCCCGTTGTAATCCGTCGTACCTGCTTGTCTCTCCATTTGATTGATTGTTATCCAAGCATTTACTGTTTTACAATTGATTCTCTTTGGTTCATTCTCTATTTACAAACAAGCACAAAGTCGCAATACTCTGTTTAGTCTTTGCAGATAGTGAAAAATCGTGTAAAAAAATAAAAGTAATCGAGCAAAATCAGTAGGCCACTAATTGGATCTCTTTTTGACCTCGCTAAAATAGAAATATTAGGAACAACCCTTCATGAGAAATACGAAAATAGTGAGATGAACTGAGCTCCACACCATGAGGGCTGCAAGACAGCTCGACTCCGTCACCCACCCCGCCCAAAATAACGACAAACCCTATGCAAATATTAAAAATATAGACAACACACCAGCAAAGAAACAGGGTAAAACATTTTATTAAATAACTATTTACATAACTATTTTATACTTTTTATTGCCCGATCCGGCTAGCTCAATCGATCGAGCATGAAACTCATGCACTCTGATAGCAAGCGTTGCTACTGATGCTATGCAGACCAAAACTGGTTTTCAGTTTGTACATTTTTCTAGATTTTTCAATCCAAGGTTGGTTGACTTTGTAGAACGATGGCTTCAGATTTTCAACATACGGTGTGGTGGCGCGGACTGGGAGGGGGCGCTTCGCTCCTGCCCCCTCCCCAAGTAAGATTTTCATACGTGAAAGTACGTTAATGGTTTTGGTCCCTGAGTTGCTTCAATGTCACTGCCATTCTCAAATGGCATAAGTTCTGGATGTTGGGTGCCATAGTTCAGAGTTCTGAGCAGCGCTTGTAACACTGTCTGAAGCTTATTTCCACCTACTGCAGCTTCACTATTCTCAAAGTAAGTGAGTGTCGTTTGTGGACCTGACTGCATTTGAAAACAATGTGATATGAAACCTTCCTAAACAGCTTGACGGAGGCCCCCGAGGGGCGGTGTGATGGCCATGGACTCGAAGAAGACACTTGGCTCCGACCCCCTCCCCAAGTCTTATAGCACCGGTGTAGCCTGAGATCGCCCCCGACATAGGCGGCCGGCTCTCGGGGTCCGGCGGAACTTTTTGCCTTTTGATGACTCTTCTATTCTGGACCTTGTCCCACAATCCGTTTGACCTGAAGACACGCTGTAGTGGGGCGCCCCTTTACCGTTTCAGTTGCCATTCCGCCCGCTTTTGCTACACTGTGCCTCTTCCGCCATTCAGCTGTTTACCGCCTGCTCTTGCGACTACAGCGTCTCGCTCACCATGTAGTTGAGTTGCTCCCGCTCTTGCGGTGCAGCGATAGGCGGCTGCCACAGGACTCTCAAAATGGCGGCCGGCTCTTCGGTTTTGGGCCTGGTCCACTAAAATGGCCCTGGGACACCTTTGAACTCGGACGCTTCCCTGATAGGACTTGGGTCCCATCTCGAAAGCGTCCCCTCAGCCGTGAAGATTCTACAAAAGTCTTGGGGGCCCCCGACTCCCGCAAGCTTCTGGTGGGGAGCGGCTGCCATGTCTGCTCGTGGAATGGCCACGACGGAGCTACGAGATGGTAGTGCTCTCATGCTGACGCCAGCTTTAGTCTGAAACATCCAGAAACACTGTAGACTACCAATTCGATCAGTTCCGGTAGCGCCCCAACATGACCCGGAAGAGAAGAACTTGCCCTCCCCTCTTTGACTGATGGTTCTTGTTGCCTGTCCCCTCTGTTGTCATTTAACAGAACTTTTTGGACTGCTGAAAGGGGTTGTGTTCCGAACGCTGGTTGGTGGAGACATTTTGACTATATTCTTGACCTACGTTGTCGCGTAATGCGTTATATGACACGCCGCGTTAGCGCACCCGGAAGTGATCCGAGGCGCGGCGCGCAGCGCGTAACGTAAGCATAACAGGTCATGTGACTTGTTAATAAAACTTTTCATTGGTTCATTTTACTTTTGTTATTTTAATGATGAAAAGCTTGGTCATATGACCTAAAAATTACGCTTTTTATTGTTTTCGAACATTATTTTTTTTTAAACATATGTTATAATATTCCAGGCTAATGTACTTTCCCGGAAAATTTACAACTGTCCTGCAAGTAAAATATATTCCTTTTTCGAGAAAAAGGGCGTTTCTTCGTTCCATGACGGAGCCGTTGAGTAAAAGAGACTCGGCCTGCTGTTTTAGTCGCCGATACGCCTGATTATCAGATTCTTATCGATCACTTTATGTTGCAGAAATGAAAAACACAACTGCCCTTGACCATTTATCTTTACTGCGTTCCTACATATTATACCTTTTATCCGTCATGTAATTGGACTACTTTATTTCACTTGCCTTTTACTGATTCGAAAACAGTGACTAAAAGTAAAAACTTTACCAATGTAAATACTACTACCATGTTTTGTTTTAAAAACCTTTATTGTGAAAATGTCAGTATACAAATACGGGCCTATAACCACGTGGGCCGGCCACGGAGCAAACTGGAATCGTATATGATGAGGAGACATTTACATTATGGAGGAACGTAACGAACGAGCCATTAGGTTGCAAGAACTAATGTGTCTAACAGTTGCGGAATCGGTGGACGTACATTTTGTAATTAAAATACGACAGGGCCACTTATATACATTTGCGTGCAAGTACCATGGGTGACGTTAATTCGAACTTTCAATAGTACAGTAATCAATAACACATCAGAACTTAATATCAATAGGGATGTCGAAATATTCAATCAATTCTCGTCCCCGCCCGCCATGAGCATCAAAACTGCATTCATATCTCGTGATATCAAGGTTGTTCAACCAGTACACAACAAGGAGTTACGAGTCCCATTTATACCGGCGCCATTTTGGGCGAGGCCGGGCAGGTCCAAGATATAGTCAAAATGTCTCCACCAACCATCGGCCAGACCAGAACCCCTTTCGGCCCTTTATGCTACAAGATGGTGTCTTCCATTCAGAAAATATTATTGGCAGCATTTTGAAAGGAAACATAAACAGCCGTTCTCCTAGTGAGTTTCACATTGTTACATTTAGGAAGAATGTTGAAGAGTAGTATGTGGAAAATCTGAAGCCATTTTTCTACAAACTCTCAATCAGCCTTGGATGGAAAAAAAATCCTGAAGAATGTACAAACTGAAAACCAATTTTTGTCTGTATAGCATCAACAGCAACGCGTGAGTCAGCTTTGTGTCAAGCCGCCATTTTCATTCACTCAATAGCGTCCCCCTGCACACATTCAGGGAACTGGTCGTGTTTTCAGATGAAACGGATTGTAGGACAAGAAGCAGAAAAGAAAAGGAAAAAAGTTCCGCCGGACCTCGGGAGCCGGCCGCCTATGTCATGTGCGACCTTTGGCCACACCAGGGCAATAGTGAAGCTGCAGCAGGTGCAAATAAGCTTCAGACAGTCTTACAAGCACTGCTCAGAACTCTCAACTATGGCACTCAACATCCAGGACTTGCCATTCGGATCTTGGCGCCTTGTGCTGGTTCCGACCTATTCACACATCGGTCCACTACTGACATCACCTCATAAGCCAACGGGGCACCCCACGCCGACTTTCGGCGCAGCATTGTAGGATGGCCACACCAGTGCGGCAACTTGCTGGACACCACCTCGGTGCCATCCGGATCTCGGCGCGTTCGAGTCACTGTACCGCAAGAGTGACCGCAACTCAGCTGGACACGCCGTCTTTCGGCGCAGCATTGTAGGATGGCCACACCAGTGCGGCAATCTGCTGGACACCACCTCGGTGCCATCCGGATCTCGGTGCGTTGTGCTGCCTTCGGCCTACTGTAGCCGCAAGTGCGGACGCAACTCAGTTGGACGGCGAGTGAAACGCTAAGGGGCGCCGCACTGCAGCCGAGGAGCCTCCATCTTGGGGGAGACGCACAGCCCCCACTGACTGACGTGACCTCACAGGCCAACGGGGCGCCCCACGCCGACTTTCGGCGCAGCATTGTAGGATGGCCACACCAGTGCGGCAATTTGCTGGACACCACCTCGTTGCCATCCGGATCTCAGCGCGTTGTGCTGCCTTCGGCCTATTCGCACATCGGTCCGCTACTGACGCCGCCTCACGTGCCAACGGATTTTCTACGCTTTTTGTAGCCCTATGCCGCATAACAGGTCATGTGACTTGTTTATAAAACTTTTCATTGGTTCATTTTACTTTTGGTTTCCTAAAGATGGAAGGCTTGGTCATATGACCTAAAAATAACACTTTTCATTGGTTTAGAACATTTTTTTTTCCCAAACGATGAAAGCCCCACCTTGTTTCTGGATGTTTCAGACTGAAGCTGGCGTCAGCATGAGAGCACCACCATCTCGTGGCTCCGTCGTGGTCATTCCGCGAGCAATCATGGCAGCCGCTCCCCACCGGAAGCCTGCGGGAGTCGAGGACCCCCAAGACTTTTGTAGAATCTTCACGGCTGAGTGGACGCTTTTCGAGAATGGAGCCCAAGCCCTAGCAGGCAAGCGTCCGAGTTCCAAGGTGTCCCAGGGCCATTTTAGTGGACCAGGCCCAAAACCGAAGAGCCGTCCGCCATTTTAAGAGTCATGTGGCAGCCGCCTATCGCTGCACTACAACATGGTGAGCGAGACGCTGTCGCCGCAAGAGCGGGCGCAACTCAGCTGGATGGCCGCCACCTGGGGAGGCCCGTTCACGCCGCCTCCCCCACGCCCCCCCCCCGGGCCGCCCCACGCCAATTTTCGGAGCAGCATTGTAGGATACCAAAACCAGTGCAGCAGTTTACTGGACATCACCTGGGTGCCATCAACATCTCAGCGCGTTCTGCTGCCTTGGGACTATTTGCACAACAGACCGCTACTGACGAGGCCACCACCCGGGACGCCCCACGCCAATTTTTGGAGCAGCATTGTAGGATACCAAAACCAGTGCGGCACCCAGGCGACATCACCTGGGTGCCGTCCAGAACTCAGCACGTTGTGCTGCCTTGGGACTATTCGCACAAAAGACAGCTTCTGACAATTATTGCTTTTTTTGGTGAAAAATGTTTAAATGTTTTTACAGTTTTTGTTCCGTTCATTATATTTAAAAGTTAATAAAGTTTTATAATGTTACTTTGTTGGAGTGTTATAATTTTTTTAAAAACGGGTGAATGGGGCCTTGAATCGGGTTATTGTCATGTGTGGGCTTTGCAAGTGTACTGCTACAGGATCGGACATTTCAAACTCAAATGCACGTTCTTTTTCTTACCTTTCCGAAGCATGGAGCGCAATAGCAGGCATAGAAAGGGTGATGCAAGTGTTGAACACTGCCTAGCCTGGAAGTTGCTGGCAGTGCCCCCCCCCCCCCCGCCCGCTCCTGAAAGAGGACACACACACACCGCCGCCCCGAGTACTTCACAGATCTTTAAAAGACCATGCGCTTGTTCATGAGGCTTAAATGGTTTATCACCCCTTCTAGAGCCCCTGCATCGACCCTCTGACGTTTCCTGGAAGAATTACCACGTAACACAATACCAAGCCCTGTCAGCTGAAACCCTCGAGGAATCATGGGGCATATTATCAAGGGGGTTTATCTCCGCGTTTTTGGCTTTAAAAGCCAAGAAAGCGGAGATAAAATTATCTCCCTATTACCAAGCTGTCGCTAACACCAGTTAGTGACAGCTAAAAGGAGATAGCGACCATCGTGGGCCCCGCTTTGCATGTCAGTGATAGTGCCCTGAGCAGTTCTTAGCCATGTTATCCAATGGGAGGTGGATAACATGGCTAAGAGCATTTGCTCGATAATACATGAATATCGCTGACTTTTCAGCGATATTCATGCATTGCGGCCGTTTTTTATCGCATTTGCGATAAACCTTGCTAATAGCAAGGTTAATCTGCGATAAAAATCGCCGATGTGCGGCGATAATTTTTGTCTCTAAACAAGTTAGAGACAAAAATTATCGCTAGTTGTTGGTAATATGCCCCCGGGTTTTTGCTTGCAGAAATCGGGATGCGGGACACTAGCACTGAAATCAGTAGTCTCACGCCTGAATCGGGAGGGTTGGCATGTCTGGATTCTCTACAGCTGGGGCCATAAACTACATCCGCAGGGGTAGGTGATAGCCTGGGACCAGCCTGGCATCTAAAATGGCTGCCGTGCACGACCAAATTGTGGCATTGGAAAAAAGGCAAGATGGCGCAGACAATGTTTATCAATAAGGATTCATTTATAACAAAATATTTTATCGCAGTGACAAATTGGCGGTCAACACTTCCTGATTTCCATCGAATCGAACGTTAACAGACGTCACGCAGCAAAAAAAATAAAAAGCTCACGCACAGCCGCTGGAAGAGATGTATCAACATATATGAGCCTCCTCAGCCACCCTCATGAAACATAGGGGATTAGGATACGTCTCCCGCACCCCCTTATACCTAGTAATTTAATTAAAACGAAGCACAAAATGGCGAATTCCCGTTTCGCTACCAGTTTGCGGCCCAGTTCGCGGCCCGTGAAGCGCTTCTACCGTGAAAAATCATTTTTTTTTATTTTCCCCACGGGACCCTTTAATAACCTCAACAACATTCCTAGGGGGTCAAGAGGGGTATACCTTGCCCCCTTTCATTAAATTCCCCCTTCGTTTTTCACCTCTTCTTCTCTCTCGATCCTACCGAGAGATAAGATGGCGGCCGCTCCGGACTGTTTAGAATGTTGACAGACACCGGGGAGCCAATCAGCTTTCTGCGCTCAAAGTTCCGTTTCGCGAAAAGTAAGCGAACCGGAGCGCAGCCCGGAGCGCTGTTACAGATATATATCTTGTTTTGAACGTTAATTTCTCAAAAACTACTGGAGCACATATATTGAGACCTAGCAAAGGCACATCGGGCTAACAGTCCCTACAATTTTGCCAAGTTTCGTGCAAATCCATTCAGCCGTTTGAGCTAAAAGTGAGTCCAACCGCCCTATGGAAATTAACATGGGAAAAATGCGTTTTGGGACCCCCCTTTTTTCTCGGCCCCCCTTGACAAAACCCCCCCAAATTTTCAAGGGCTGCTCAGAAACAAAATGTGCCATTTTCCTGAAAATTTCAGCCGATTCCGTCCACAAACGCCAAAGTTATTAGACATAGAATTTTCAAAAATCCCATAGGGAAAAAATCCTAACTATATATACCTACTGGCTATCGCCAGTAGGTAATTTAGACATAGATATATATATATATATAGAAAATGAAAGCTTACAGGAACATTATAGTTTGGAAATGGAACAAAAAGAAACTGTGAAATTCATTGAAAAAAAAGAAAAGGTTACGGGGACAAAATAGTTAGGCTCAAGTTTCACTCATACAAAACCGGTGAAATTCAGCCGTTATAGTTAGCTTAGCCTACTATAACTTGCCTATTAAATTATCATAAGTGGGATAATCCACCGCCCCCACTGGGCTAGCCCATGAATACAGGAGGAGAGGGCTGTGTAGTCCCACTCCAGGAGGCATACATGGTCCTGGGGACCCCCACTCCCTAGGGCTGGCTCCTGCTATGTCCTAGGGTGACACAGCTGTTTTCCTTTGCTTGTTGGGAGCTTGACGGCTCCTGCCAAGCAAATGCAAATACTCTGGTTCCAATGAGTGGGAGCTATCAAAGTGCTCCCACCTGCTGGAAGCAGAGGTTTCATCTCTATCCCTGCCCTCAGATATGCAGGTAGGGAAGAAGATTAAACGATTCTACTGCACTGAGGGAGCTGCCTTTCCAGCAGCTCCCTTAGTGCAGCAGCAATGCTGGCTCCCAAAGAGATGGGGAGCTGGCTATAACCATGGGTGCCTTGAGGCTCCCCCTGGCCCCCGCAGCTAAAACCGGCTCAGGGAGGGGGGTCATGCAGCCTCCCTCCCCATTTGTTTATGACTGGGGCCCAGGTGATTGGGGTCCCAGCCAAAATAAGCCCATGAAGGTGAGCTGTATGGCCTCCTCCCTCATTACAAATACACATATGTGAAGGTCGGGCCCTGGGGTATTGGGTCCCCAGGGTTGAAATTGGCCCAGGGAGGAAGGCGTAAGGCCGCCTTGCCCGATTTTTTTATCACTGGGCTCTGGTGGTTAGGGTCCCTGAGGCCAAAATCTGCCCAGGAGCGGGGTCGCACGGCTCCCTCCCCTTTACATTATAAACATCATAAAACCTGGTCCCGTAAGATGGGGTCCTCGGGGCCAAAATTGTCCCACAGGAGGGCCCCCCTCCCCTATTTAATGAAGGCCAGGCCCCAGGGGATGGGTCCCTCACAGTGAATGAAGTGCATTAAAACAAAATAAAGGAAATGTGATGCTGTGTACAATCGGAGTGGAGTCAAAGGCATTGCAAAAATAAATCTGTAACTTCACCTGAAGTAAAATCAATTCAAGTTAGGTTAAACAGTGGGAAATGAACTATTGTACTTTATGATAACTCTATTAGTTAATGCACTGCAGAGGTCTGTAAACAAAGAGCCATGGATTTGAATCCTGTTTGGAGCAATGGAGAAGAATTAGGAGCATAACACCAGCCCCTGCAGCACCTTAGGCACAGGACCTGTGTTATACCCCTTTAAAAAGTGCACACTTCATAGCTCAGGTGGCAATCTATTTAGACACTCATGCAACCACTCACAGACCCACTCAGGAATGTATGTACCCACTCATAGACTCATACACCCACTCACAGAGCCATTCAGACACTCACACACCCAGTCACAGACCCATCAGATACTGACACAATGACTCACAGACCCACCGAGAGACTCATGCACCCACTCAGACACTCATGCATCCACTTACATACCCACTGCATAGAGTCACACACCCACTGACAGAGCCACTCAGACACTCATGCTCCACTCACAGACCCACCAAAGACTCATGCACCACTCACTGACCCACTCAGAGATTCATGCACCCACTCACACACCGACTGAGAGACTCATACACCCACTTAAAAACCCACTGAGACATTCATGGGCTCACTCACAAACACATGCACAAACTCACAGACCCACTCAGACACTCAAGCACATACTCACAGACTGTCTTAAACACTGACACACCCATTCACAGATCCACTCAGAGACTCAAGCACCCATTCACAGACCCAATCAGACTCATGCACACACTCACTCAGAGACTCATACACCCACTCACAGAGCCATTCAGACACTCACGTACCCGCAGATCAACTCAGTGACTCATTTACCCATTCACCGACCCACACAGAGACTCTTGCACCCACTCACAGACGCACTGAGACACTTATACTCCCAATCAGAAAACCACTCAGAAACTCAGACCCACATTGACACTCACACACCCACTCACAGACCTACTCAGAGTCTCATGCATACACTCAAAGTCCCACTCAGACTCACACACCCACTCAGAGACTCACACATCCACTCGTAGACCCACTCAGAAACTCATGCACCCAATTACAGACCCACTCAGACACTCATGCACACACTCAGACTCACTCAGAGACTCACACACTCACTTACAGACCCACTTAGACACTCACACGCCCACTCACAGACCAACACTGACTCACTTACCCACTCAGAGACTCACACACCCACTCACAGACCCACTCAGACAATCATGCACTCATTCACAGATTGACTCATGCACACATTCTCAGACCCACTAAGACTCATGCATCTGCTCAAAGACTTACGCAGCCACTCTGCGTCCCACTCAGAAACTCACACACCCACTGACAAACCCACTCAGACACTCTCACACCCACTCACAGACCTACTAAGAGACTTATGAACTCACTCACACACTCATTGTCAAAGGGTTACAGTTAGGCAATAAAATAAAAAAAAAACTTCACTTAAGAAACCAAAGGTTAAATTAATTAAAAAAACAGGAATGTTAAAGTGACGAAATAGAATTAAAAAACCTTACTAATGACATCATAAATGACATAACTGACAACATCATCCACAGAACCACTTGCAGACCCATTAACACTCCCATAAAACCACTCATAGACCCACTCACATACCCACAAACACTCACATGCCCATTCAACTACCCATTTAAAAACTAACAGACACACTCACTTATCCATAGAAACACTAACACAGCCACTCACTCACCCATACTTGAACTCACACAGCCACTCACTCACCCATAAAACTACTAACAGAGCTACTCACTCAACCATACAGCTACTGAGACACTCATTCACTCACACACACAACCATTCACACACCCACCCACTCACTCACCTACACAGCCACTCAAACAGACAAGTATTGTGCAATAAAGGCCCTAACACACACACTCACATACCCATGCACCCACTCAAACAGCCACTCTCTCACCCACTTACACACCCAGTCACTCACCTATAGAGCCTTTCACACAGCTACTCAGTCACCCATACAGGCACTCAAACACCCACTCACCCACCCATAGAACCACTCACACAGCCATTCACTCACCCACAGAGCCACTCATACAGCCATGCACCTGCCAATAAAGCCACCAAAACACCCACTCACACCCACCCACCACTGACACACTCATTCACCCATACATCCACTCACACCCCACTCGCTCACCAATACAGCCACTCACACAGCCACTCACTCACCCATACAGCTACTCACACACCCACTTATTCACCCATACAGGCACTCAGATGACCACTCACACACAGATTCAGACAGTCACTCACATGACATATGACAGAGATAGTATCACTCAGTAGCAAAGAAACAACATTGAACAAACACAATAGCCTATATATCTTTAAGTCTCAAAATGTTTTAGAAACACTTACACTTACTGGGTGATACCATCAGTGCTGTAATTTGGGATGTCACTGACCATGTCATGAGTAATGTATTATGTGAGGTCATGAGTAATGTATTATGTGAGGTCATAAGCAGTGCATTATATATATATATATATATATATATATATATATATATATATATATATATATATATATATATATATATATATATATTACCTACTAGCGGTCGCCAGTAGGTAGTTATAGTTAGGATTGTTTTCTATAGGAAATCCGCAACATTCTATTGGGAATAACTTTGGCGCCGGTTGAGGAATCTGCCTGTAATTTTCCTTAAATTTACCTCGCTGCGCTCCGCTCCTTCCCTGAAAGTTTGGGGGGGATTCGTCAAGTGGGGGGCCGAGATAAAAGGGGGGGTCCCAAAACGTGTTTTCCCCATGTTAATTTCCATAGGGCGGTTGGACTCACTTTTACCCCGAACGGCTGAATGGATTTCCACAAAACTTGGCAAAATTGTAGAGACTGGTAGCCCGATGTGCCTTTGCTTTGTCTCAAGATATGTGCTCCAGTGGATTTTGAGTAATTTAGGATCAAAGAAATATATATATCTGGGCGGAGCCTAAGCACACATCTCATCTGATTGGCTGTCAGCACTTCATCCAAGAAGTGTTGGCAGCCATCTTGGGACCAATATACATGATAGCATCTCATTAAAAAGCATTGTAGTTAATAGAGGGTTTTAAGACTTTAGTTACATTATAAATCATTTGTTGATGGTACCATACTCATTTTAGGAATTGTGATGTGTTCTAAGGTGATTTTACCATGTGAAAAAGCCTTCTGCTGTGATATCATGAATCATGTTTGAAAGAAAACTATTATCTCATGATTTTCCCTCAGTGGTTTGGAAGGGGATCTATAAGGTAAACTGAAAGCATATTTTCTGTAAATTCACATTATCTTTCTCAGTCATGTGAGAATGAAGTCTGACACTCTCAGTAAAACATGTACATCCAACAAGGACAGAGACTGTCAGTTGATTCCTTTGTGTTCTACTGCAGCCTCCTAGAGTGTTCTAAAGAACAACTAGAGCGCTAACAGTCCTACTTATTACAAAGGTATAGCACACCTGAAGCCATCGTGATGGGAATAAAGTGGTAACTCTTAAAACATTTAATTTAAAAAGGAACAACATGAGGGGGTATATTATGCCATAGAAAGAATTATTAGTGCTGCAGAAAGAAAAATTAGGGCACATTTTGAGTGACTTCTCAAATCCTCTTCTATTTCATTAAAAAATTCTGACATGCAGTCTCCCAAGATGGCCACCAGAGACAAAAGAGCCCAAATATAGCCCAAATATCACCCAGATGTAGCCCAAGTATAGCCCAATGACAGAATGTCCCAGAGTGTTCTAAAGAACAACTAGAGTGCTAACAGTCCTACTTATTACAAAGGTATGGCACACCTGAAGCCATCTTGATTGGAATAAAGTGGTAACTCTTAAAACATTTAATTTAAAAAGGAACAAAATGAGGGGGTATATTTTGCCATAGAAAGTATGATTAGTGCTGCAGAAAGAAAAATTAGGGCACATTTTGAGTGACTTCTCAAATCCTCTTCTATTTCATAAAAAAAATTCTGACATGCAGACTGAAACATGCACTTTGAACACCAGCAGCAGACTTCCCTGGTGAGCAGTAGCTTTACTACAGTGATCTAATGAGCAACTAGGGGGCTAACATTCAGAATTTATGGCAAATGTGTGACACATCTGAATGCCTTCTTGATGGAGCCAAAGTAAGCAAGCATTGAAAATGTAATAGATCGCGCCCTCGTTTAAGTTAAAGCCATTCTGTTTGTAATGAGGTGGTTTTTTAGATTAGCTTTTATTAGTGTTTTTTAAAACTTTCATGTACATAACATGCATCTGTATGCATATATGTATATGTATGCATGCATTTATATTTGTATTTATATAGATATACAGATTATATATGTTTATATATGTATGTATATACATATACATACATATATATATACATACACATACATATATATAAATGCATATGCATATATATGCATATATATGTGTGTATATGTGTGCGTGTAGAGAGAGGTAGAGAGGTAGAGGTGTAGAGGTAGAGAGGTAGAGGTAAAGAGGTAGCGGTAGAGAGGTAGAGACTAGTAGAGAGAGAAGTAGAGAGAGGTAGAGAGGTAGAGAGGTAGAGAGTAGAGAGTGAGTAATAGAGAGTAGAGAGTGAGTAGTAGAGAGCAGTAGAGAGTAGCAGAGAGTGAGTAGTAGAGAGTAGTAGAGTGAATAGCAGAGTGAGAAGTAGAGAGTAGTAGAGAGTGAGTAGTAGAGAGTGAGTGGTAGAGAATAGTAGAGAGTAAGTAGTAGAGTGAGTAGTAGAGAGCAGTAGAGAGTGAGTAGTAGAGAGTAGTAAAGAGTGAGTAGTAGAGAGTAGTAGAGAGTGAGTAGTAGAGAGTGAGTAGTAGAGAGTAGTAGAGAGTGAGTAGCAGAGAGAGAATAGTAGAGAGTGAGTAGTAGAGTGAGTAGTAGAGACTAGTAGAGAGAGTAGTAGAGCGTGAGTAGTAGAGAGTAGTAGAGAGTGAGTAGTAGAGTGAGTAGTAGAGAGTGAGTAGTAGAGAGAGAATAGTAGAGAGTGAGTAGTAGAGAGTAGTAGAGAGTGAGAAGTAGAGAGTGAGTAGTAGAGAGTAGTAGAGAGTGAGTAGTAAAGAGTGAGTAGTAGAGAGAGAGTAGTAGAGAGTGAGTAGTAGAGAGTAGTAGATAATGAGGAGTAGGGAGTGAGTAGTAGAGAGTGAGTATTTGAGAGTAGTGGAGAAGGAAAGAGTAAGTAGTAGAGAGTAGTGGAGAATATTCCAAAGTTTGGCACAGCACCACTTGCACAATAAGTCCAATCAAATCATATCACTTAGAGTCCTAATTGAAGCGCTGAATCTTGGTGTATATTCAAATGCTTTTATTTTCCTTAAGTTTATGTACCACAGCCAGCCGAAACGTTTCGTTCTGTACAACAGAACTTCTTCAGGGGTTCTTATTTCCTTCAAGTTATGTCGGTATCCTGTTGTCATATAACTAGATATTTCTTCCAAATGTTAAACGAGACGTAAGTACATTCTTATTCAAAGTGACTAGGTATCAATTTTACCCACACAATTCGGGCAGACTTGAGTAATTTATAGCATCCTCAAAGTCAGTCTTTCAAAAATTCCAAAGTATAGGACATGATACCCCGAATCCAAATGTTTCTCAAGAAAAGTCATTTTCAATCGTTTGGAATATCGGTGTTTGGGCAGATATGACCCAGGGACCCCCAGTATGCAAGGGGAATTAGTCCCCCCTCTGCAAACGCGCCAGTGGCCTGCGTTGCAGAGAGGTGTAAAAAGGGGCATAGCCTCATTACACCTCTGTGCAATGCAGCCCCCTGGCACATACTGGAGGTTCCAGGTGGGCTAGTTGGCCCCCAGGGACCTCTAGTGTGCAAGGGGAATTAGTTCTCCCTCTTCAAACATGCACGGGGACTGCGTTGCAGAGAGGTGTAAAAAAGGGTGTGGCCTCATTACACCTCTCTGCAATGCAGCCCCCTGGCGCATACTGGAGGCTCCTGGTGGGCTAGTTGGCTCCCTGGGACTCCCAGTATGCAAGGGGAATTAGTTCCATCTCTGCAAATGCGGCAGGGAGCTGCATTGCAGAGAGCTGTAACAAGGGGCATAGCCTCATTTCACCTCTGCAATACAGCCCCATGGCGCATACTGGAGGTTCCAGGTGGGCTAGTTGGCCCCCAGGGGCTCCCAGTATGCAAGGGGAATTAGTTCCCCCTCTTCAAATTTGCACGGGGGCTGCGTTGCAGAGAGGTGTAAAAAGGGGCGTGGATTCATTACACCTCTCTGCAATGCAGTCCCCTGGCGCATACTGGAGATTCCTGGTGGGCTTACAGGTCTTATATAGTTAGGAATTAGCATTAAAAAAAACTTTGAAATTCACTGAAAAAAACATAGGTTTCAGGCCTTATATAGTTAGGAATTAGCATTTAAAAAACCTATGAAATTCACTGAAAAAACCATAGGTTTCACACCAGTTATAGCTAGGAATTAGCATTTAAAAAACCTATGAAATTCACTGAAAAAACCATAGGTTTGACACCAGTTATAGTTAGCTGGAAATTTTACTGACATAAAACCATTGAAATTCCCACGTTATAGTTAGTTGGACTCACTATAACGTGCGCGCCTGCAATGCACTGCTGATGACGTCACATATTACATCACTCATGACATGGTCAGTGACATCACTCATGACATCACTGATGACACCATCCTTGTGATAGAGTGACAGACCTCCTTTCAGTGTAATGTAACCCTTGAGACACATATTCAAAAATAGAAACTAAAATTTTCAAAAAAATAGAGATACCCATACCAGTTACAACAACCAATCAGTAATACCACCATCTATATACACATCCACTCATTCACCAACAGTTCTATATAGTCACTCATACATATATTCACTCATCATATGTAGTGAAACACCTATACATCCTGTTACACACCGACAGTCATCCAAAAGTTACTCACACACATAATCACACATGCAAATAAACTATTAAACATCCATTTATTTGCATATACAGCTATACACACACTACCACCTTACTTCTAAGGAAACTTACACATACTTACTCTCTTAAACAATCACTTATAGAAACACATACTTATTTAAACAAGAACTCTTTCAATCTCTCACTCTCACATATACTCAGTTATATACATCAATACTCACATATACTAGATTAAAACATATGTAGTTACTGATAAAGACACTAGTGAGACAGTCATTCACTCACTAACACACACATATACACACTCATCCACCCATACAGTCTTGCACATATGCTGTCTTCAAAACACATACAAACAGTGAGTCAGTCATTGATGCATCTATGTGCTAAGTAACACCCCCACCAAACGATCCAGACACTCATACTGATACTAAAAAAAACATCTAATAACCCATATACACACACATGTTGCTACTCACCAACCCATGCAGCCACTTATACACAAAGTGAAACACTGATACAAACATTTAAATATTTAAACAATACTCGCTAATATATGTATTTACTAAGATACACTTAATAAGCCAGTTAACCAATCAATTTAAAAAAAAAAAAAACATCCATTAAGACACTTATTTAAACATTTCTTCTTCCATCGACCTTTACATATACATATATAAAACATATTTATTTTTCAGAAAGACACACATTCACTGGATGGTGTAATCAGTGATGTCATGAGTGATGTCACTGACCATGTCATGAGTGATGTAATATGTGACGTCATCAGCAGTGCATTGCAGGCACGCAAGTTATAGTGAGTCCAACTAACTATAACGTGGGAATTTCAATGGTTTTATGTCAGTACAATTTCCAGCTAACCATAACTGGTGTCAAACCTATGGTTTTTTCAGTGAATATATAATATATATATATATATATATATATATATATATATATATATATATATATATATATATATATATATATATATATATATATATATATATATATATATATATATATATATATCTTGCTACTCCGTTCGCCATGGGCGGAGCACTTCGCGGTCGGGTGCAGTAACGCGGTGGCGTGCCGCGATATAAATCCAAGCTCAGTAATTTCCCTTTTTCGTTCAGGAAAATAATAGCACTCACGAGGATTCTGTGGCTCAGCAGCAGTTTATTTAGGACAAACGCGTTTCGGATTTACATCCTTCGTCAGTGTCGTAATCTCTAAACAAAACACCGGCGGCCATTTTTTATTAAAGCATTACATGTCACGTGCAAGCAGTGGGTAAAAAACTGACTTAGCGTTCCAATGATTTACATGGGCGCCATCTTAGAACATTAAATACTGTATCACGTTTTCATGATTTTACAACAAAAGCTGGTTTAGATTACCACTTTAAAACAAGTATTTCGTTTTGTTTCAACATTAACGAGAACCAATCACATATGATATTATTCATACAATTGTAATCTCGCCGTGGATCGGCAATGCAGCCTTCTACTGCAAAAGGCTGCTTATCCTGATTACCCACAAACAATCACGCCGTGTATCGGCCCAAGCGACATGATGAAAAGATTAAAAAAGAGAGATTGCAGACATTGTTTCACAATTCAACAAATCATTTTCATGGATCACAGTTCGTCACTTATTCAAATGTACAGCCAATTCTTCCCCCCCGTTCAATCCTTTACGTATTTTGGTCCCTAAGTCAATAATATACCGGGACTCCAGCCTCCTCAGTTTGGGCAAACGGTCTCCACCTCTAATGTTTGGTGGTAGATAGTCCAAACAATAATATTGCAACAGATCCCTATTGCTATTATGCTTTACTGAGAAGTGTCGTGCTACTGGATAGCTAAAATCCTTGTTTTTGATAGCATGCATGTGCTCTAGTACCCTCATCTTAACCATGTTAATGGTGCTGCCCACGTATTTAAGTCTGCAGGGTTATACAAGACAATAAACAGCAAAGCTAGCTTGGCAGGTCATGAATTTGTTGATCTGTTTGTTTTGTTTCATGCCCTCTATTTTGTATGATCTAATTCTTTTGCTTGCTATGCATGCCTTGCATTTTCCACAAGGGAAAAAACCTTTCATTTCTTTGAGGGTGTTTTGAGTTTTAGGTGTAGGCTTATCTAGATGGCTAGAGACCAGATTATCTTTAAGGGAACGAGCTTTCCTAAAGGTTACCAGGGGATGGATGGGAATATCTGTAGCTATAACGGCATCCATTTTTAGTATGTGCCAGTTTCTTCTCAGAATATTCCTAATGGCATTAGACTCATTAGAGAAGGTAGTGATCATTCTAAACTTCCCTGTATCTGTATCGGTCTTTTCTTTTTTTCTTCAACAAATTTTTTCGATTGAGACTTTCAACTTTTCTGCGGGTGTTTTCTAGCAGTGTGGTCTGGTACCCCCTTGCCTGGAAACGTTCTATACTGCCCTTCATGGCCTCGTTGAAATCTTTCTCCTCCGAACAGTTTCTTTTTAACCTCAAAAACTCCCCATAGGGGATACTGTCTTTGAGTTTTTGAGGGTGTCCACTGTCCGCGTGCAGAATGCTGTTGCCAGCAGTGGGTTTCCTATACAAGGAAGTATTGATCTTCCCATCCTTAACCGTTAATCTCAGGTCTAGGTAGTTTACTGAGGTCATGCTGATTTCTCCTGAAAATTGGAGGTTAACGTCATTGTTATTCAAAGTTTTTATATATTCCTCAGCTTCAGCCATCGTACCGTCTCAGATTAAAAACAGATCATCAATGTATCTGTGCCATGCCACCGTTTTGTTGGTCCATTCTGAGTTCCCCCTGGACCAGGCCACCTGCTCCTCCCACCAGCCCACGAACAAGTTCGCGTAGCTGGGGGCGAAGCAGGTGCCCATCGCGGTCCCTGATGTTTGTCTAAATAGGTCCCCATTAAAGGTAAATATGTTGTTGTTCAAGCAAAATTCTATTAGTTCCAACAATATAGAGTTATGGGTGGCAAACCTCATGGATTTCTTGTCTAGGAAGTATTTTATGGCTGTCAAACCCATTGTGTGATTAATGCATGTATACAAACTCATAATGTCGAGTACCACCATACAGTAAGATGGTCGCCATTTAATTTGTTCAATGTGACAAATAAAATCCGTGGTGTCTCGTACATAAGATTTTAGTTTTACCACAGCATCAAACAAAAAGTGGTCGAGGAATTTGGAAAGATTTTCCGTAAGGCTACCCAGTGAGGACACTTTGGGCCTACCCGGTGGCTCCCTCTCATTTTTGTGAATCTTTGGTAGATGGTAAAAAGTGGGTAAGGTAGGCTCAGGGGTACTTAGAAACAAATATTCATCACCATCCAACATCTGTTTATCATGCCATTTTTTAATTAAGGCATGAAACTTTAGAATAATTTCCTGGTAAGTCGCTTGTGTACAAATCTCATAACAGTCTGAGTTTTTCAATTGTCTATACGCTTCTTCTTCGTAGTACTTTCGTGTCAACAGGACTATATTTCCTCCCTTATCTGAAGGTTTGTATATAATATCTTTATCTTCTTTCAAGGTTTTTAGTGCTTTTCTTTGATCCTTGTTGAGATTTTCGTTTTTATAGTTCTTTTTCGACTTCGATGTCATCCTTAGTTTAAGCAGGTCCTTTGTGACCGTTTCTGTAAAAGTATCAATGGCATCGTGCGGCATTATTGGAAAGAATTGGGAAGGAGATTTCAATCCGCTAGTGGGTGCATCTTGGTCTGTTCCCACCGCTCTTATCCTCTGACTCAAAGTTTCCTCAGTGTCTGTTTGGGTTGGATCCTCTTCTTTGCGCAAGTTCTCCAAAATTTCCAAAGTCGTTAAGTCATTTATTGATAACAGATCCATGTCTTGTTTTTGGGATTTTAGGAGTTTTACTTCCTTCGTCGTTGGTCTCAATTTGAAAAATTTGTGAAGTTTTAGTCCTCGGGTAAACTTGAACAAGTCTATTTTAGTCAGTGTGAACTCAAAGCTTGCTTGTGGGCAGAAGGTTAGCCCTAACCTCAGTACTGATTCTTCAGTTTTCGTCAGTACTCTCTTTGTTAAATTGATGATGGTTAAATTATCACTAGTTTCTACCAGCGATTGCCTCTCCGGCTTCTTGTAACTCTGGTTGTTGGCTGCGGCGCCTTTCCTCGACCTCTTCCTGCCCCCTCGCCTGGTTCTTCTTGTTTTTCTAGGGGTCTGGTCTTCCCCCCTCGGAGCCATGTTTGTTGCATTAACTGAAACTCCTGCTGAAAAGGAGTCTCCTGCGAATCAGTTGAGGGTCCGGGTATCTCATCTCCTGATTGATCTGCGTCTGTTATCTCCGATTCAGAGGTTTCCACTCTTGCTGTTCTTCCTTTCATGGCGTTTTTGTTTTTTGCCATATCTTTGCGGGGTTGATCATATTTTTTAGAAAATGTGAGAATACGACCCAGAGCGTAGTCTCTCTCGTCACGGTCAAATTTCTCTTCTTTGCGTTGGCGGATCTTCATTTCATATTTTGCCAGTCTGTTTTTCATCCCTTCTCTCAGTTTATCCATGGTTTCAATATCAGTGTTTTTCTTTAGTTCTTCCTCCAGAAGTTCAATCTCTTTTAGAGCTTTCTCACGATCACTCCAAGCCAACTGGACTAAAATTTCCAACATTCCTTTACAGGACGCCGCTGTATGAGCTGCCAATGCTTCTAAGAGTTTCGGGTCAGGGTTCTCGTATGCTGGGACCGTGTAGATTCTCAACCCCCTAGGGACTCTGGAAACCTCTATGTAGTTTTGTAGGGAGGTGGCCTCCCACCACTTTCGCACCTCACGTTCACATAGTTTCTCCAATTTGTTGAATTGTGTCGTTAAATCCTTAGAAACATTGTCTGCAACGTTTGTTTTTACATTCGTACGATCTGTTTTACTTTTTTTCTTGAACATATTGGCAGCTGCCTCATTTCTTTCATTCACACTGTACATGTTTCGTGCATTTAGTAGTCCGGCACGTTACCTCCGAGCCCGGAGGTCGTAACCAGGTAATTGTGGGTAATCAGGATAAGCAGCCTTTTGCAGTAGAAGGCTGCATTGCCGATCCACGGCGAGATTACAATTGTATGAATAATATCATATGTGATTGGTTCTCGTTAATGTTGAAACAAAACAAAATACTTGTTTTAAAGTGGTAATCTAAACCAGCTTTTGTTGTAAAATCATGAAAACGTGATACAGTATTTAATGTTCTAAGATGGCGCCCATGTAAATCATTGGAACGCTAAGTCCGTTTTTTACCCACTGCTTGCACGTGACATGTAATGCTTTAATAAAAAATGGCTGCCGGTGTTTTGTTTAGAGATTACGACACTGACGAAGGATGTAAATCCGAAACGCGTTTGTCCTAAATAAACTGCTGCTGAGCCACAGAATCCTCGTGAATGCTATTATTTTCCTGAACGAAAAAGGTAAATTACTGAGCTTGGATTTATATCGCGGCACGCCACCGCGTTAATGCACCCGACCGCGAAGTGCCCCGCCCATGGCGAACGGAGGAGCAAGATGTTAATAGCGGAGGCATCGCTCTAATCCGGATCCAGGGAAGAACCGAATCTTTTCAGCGGAAAAGAACACCGAAGCAAACAGGGCGAGCCGCGAGCAATACGATAAGCCTAATGGTGTACACTACCCCTGAGCGAATCTAAGAACAGAGTGGGTCGAGAGGTTCTAGTCTCACAGCAGTTGTTGAAAACCTGGTTACGACCTCCGGGCTCGGAGGTAACGTGCCGGACTACTAAACGCACGAAACATGTACAGTGTGAATGAAAGAAATGAGGCGGCTGCCAATATGTTCAAGTAAAAAAGTAAAACAGATCGTACGAATGTAAAAACAAACGTTGCAGACAATGTTTCTAAGGATTTAACGACACAATTCAACAAATTGGAAAAACTATGTGAATGTGAGGTGCGAAAGTGGTGGGAGGCCACCTCCCTGCAAAACTACATAGAGGTTTCTAGAGTCCCTAGGGGGTTGAGAATCTACACGGTCCCAGCATACGAGAACCCTGACCCGAAACTCTTAGAAGCATGGGCAGCTCATACAGCGGCGTCCTGTAAAGGAATGTTGGAAATTTTAGTCCAGTTTGCTTGGAGTGATCGTGAGAAAGCTCTAAAAGAGATTGAACTTCTGGAGGAAGAACTAAAGAAAAACACTGATATTGAAACCATGGATAAACTGAGAGAAGGGATGAAAAACAGACTGGCAAAATATGAAATGAAGATCCGCCAACGCAAAGAAGAGAAATTTGACCGTGACGAGAGAGACTACGCTCTGGGTCGTATTCTCACATTTTCTAAAAAATATGATCAACCCCGCAAAGATATGGCAAAAAAAAAAACGCCATGAAAGGAAGAACAGCAAGAGTGGAAACCTCTGAATCGGAGATAACAGACGCAGATCAATCAGGAGATGAGATGAGATACCCGGACCCTCAACTGATTCGCAGGAGACTCCTTTTCAGCAGGAGTTTCAGTTAATGCAACAAACATGGCTCAACCAACAACCAGAGTTACAAGAAGCCGGAGAGGCAATCGCTGGTAGAAACTAGTGATAATTTAACCATCATCAATTTAACAAAGAGAGTACTGACGAAAACTGAAGAATCAGTACTGAGGTTAGGGCTAACCTTCTGCCCACAAGCAAGCTTTGAGTTCACACAGACTAAAATAGACTTGTTCAAGTTTACCCGAGGACTAAAACTTCACAAATTTTTCAAATTGAGACCAACGACGAAGGAAGTAAAACTCCTAAAATCCCAGAAACAAGACATGGATCTGTTATCAATAAATGACTTAACGACTTTGGAAATTTTGGAGAACTTGCGCAAAGAAGAGGATCCAACCCAAACAGACACTGAGGAAACTTTGAGTCAGAGGATAAGAGCGGTGGGAACAGACCAAGATGCACCCACTAGCGGATTGAAATCTCCTTCCCAATTCTTTCCAATAATGCCGCACGATGCCATTGATACTTTTACAGAAACGGTCACAAAGGACCTGCTTAAACTAAGGATGACATCGAAGTCGAAAAAGAACTATAAAAACGAAAATCTCAACAAGGATCAAAGAAAAGCACTAAAAACCTTGAAAGAAGATAAAGATATTATATACAAACCTTCAGATAAGGGAGGAAATATAGTCCTGTTGACACGAAAGTACTACGAAGAAGAAGCGTATAGACAATTGAAAAACTCAGACTGTTATGAGATCTGTACACAAGCGACTTACCAGGAAAGTATTCTAAAGTTTCATGCCTTAATTAAAAAATGGCATGATAAACAGATGTTGGATGGTGATGAATATTTGTTTCTAAGTACCCCTGAGCCTACCTTACCCACTTTTTACCATCTACCAAAGATTCACAAAAATGAGAGGGAGCCACCGGGCAGGCCCATAGTGTCCTCACTGGGTAGCCTTACGGAAAATCTTTCCAAATTCCTCGACCACTTTTTGTTTGATGCTGTGGTAAAACTAAAATCTTATGTACGAGACACCACGGATTTTATTTGTCACATTGAACAAATTAAATGGCGACCATCTTACTGTATGGTGGTACTCGACATTACGAGTTTGTATACATGCATTAATCACACAATGGATTTGACAGCCATAAAATACTTCCTAGACAAGAAATCCATGAGGTTTGCCACCCATAACTCTATGTTGTTGGAACTAATAGAATTTTGCTTGAACAACAACATATTTACCTTTAATGGGGACCTGTTTAGACAAACATCAGGGACCGCGATGGGCACCTGCTTCGCCCCCAGCTACGCGAACTTCTTCGTGGGCTGGTGGGAGGAGCAGGTGGCCTGGTCCAGGGTGAACTCAGAATGGACCAACAAAACGGTGGCATGGCACAGATACATTGATGATCTGTTTTTAATCTGGGACGGTACGATGGCTGAAGCTGAGGAATATATAAAAACTTTGAATAACAATGACGTTAACCTCCAATTTTCAGGAGAAATCAGCATGACCTCAGTAAACTACCTAGACCTGAGATTAACAGTTAAGGATGGGAAGATCAATACTTCCTTGTATAGGAAACCCACTGCTGGCAACAGCATTCTGCACGCGGACAGTGAACACCCTCAAAAACTCAAAGACAGTATCCCCTATGGGGAGTTTTTGAGGTTAAAAAGAAACTGTTCGGAGGAGAAAGATTTCAATGAGGGCATGAAGGGCAGTATAGAACGTTTCCAGGCAAGGGGGTACCAGACCACACTGCTAGAAAACACCTGCAGAAAAGTTGAAAGTCTCAATCGAAAAGATTTGTTGAAGAAAAAAGAAAAGACCGATACAGATACAGGGAAGTTTAGAATGATCACTACCTTCTCTAATGAGTCTAATGCCATTAGGAATATTCTGAGAAGAAACTGGCACATACTAAAAACGGATGCCGTTATAGCTACAGATATTCCCATCCATCCCCTGGTAACCTTTAGGAAAGCTCGTTCCCTTAAAGATAATCTGGTCTCTAGCCATCTAGATAAGCCTACACCTAAAACTCAAAACACCCTCAAAGAAATGAAAGGTTTTTTCCCTTGTGGAAAATGCAAGGCATGCATAGCAAGCAAAAGAATTAGATCATACAAAATAGAGGGCATGAAACAAAACAAACAGATCAACAAATTCATGATCTGCCAAACTAGCTTTGCTGTTTATTGTCTTGTATAACCCTGCGGACTTAAATACGTGGGCAGCACCATTAACATGGTTAAGTTGAGGGTACTAGAGCACATGCGTGCTATCAAAAACAAGGATTTTAGCTATCCAGTAGCACGACACTTCTCAGTAAAGCATAATAGCAATAGGGATCTGTTGCAATATTATTGTTTGGACTATCTACCACCAAACATTAGAGGTGGAGACCATTTGCTCAAACTGAGGAGGCTGGAGTCCCGGTATATTATTGACTTAGGGACCAAAATACCTAAAGGATAGAACGGGGGGGAAGAATTGGCTGTACATTTGAATAAGTGACGAACTGTGATCCATGAAAATGATTTGTTGAATTGTGAAACAATGTCTGCAATCTCTCTTTTTTAATCTTTTCATCATGTCGCTTGGGCCGATACACGGCGTGATTGTTTGTGGGTAATCAGGATAAGCAGCCTTTTGCAGTAGAAGGCTGCATTGCCGATCCACGGCGAGATTACAATTGTATGAATAATATCATATGTGATTGGTTCTCGTTAATGTTGAAACAAAACAAAATACTTGTTTTAAAGTGGTAATCTAAACCAGCTTTTGTTGTAAAATCATGAAAACGTGATACAGTATTTAATGTTCTAAGATGGCGCCCATGTAAATCATTGGATCGCTAAGTCCGTTTTTTACCCACTGCTTGCACGTGACATGTACTGCTTTATTAAAAAATGGCCGCCGGTGTTTTGTTTAGAGATTACGGCACTGATGAAGGATGTAAATCCGAAACGCGTTTGTCCTAAATAAACTGCTGCTGAGCCACAGAATCCTCATGAGTGCTATTATTTTCCTGAACGAAAAAGGGAAATTACTGAGCTTGGATATATATATATATATATATATATATATATATATATATATATATATATATATATATATATATATATATAGAGAGAGAGAGAGAGAGAGAGAGAGAGAGACAGGAGAGAGAGAGACAGGAGGGAGAGCGAGACAGTGCAAGAGAGTTTTTAGGCTACCAATTATGCAATAATTACCTAATGAAATGCCATAAATTCTCTTTCTTTCTCTTTTTTTATGACATGAGCTTTCAGTGACAGCTAAAGATTACTCTACAAATACTTAAACGATAATATCTGTCAAGAATATACTTGAAACATGGGATCATCTTACCACTATTTATAGGTCATGGAGTTTTGTTTAAATATTTTTTGATGTGCATTATTTTTTGTGTGGTACCGAATATTTATAATCTTACATATTAAATGGGGTAAAACTTTTTCAGTTGTGCTTGTAAATATCTGCAGAAATGTAGGATCTAGGTTAGATGATGGACGATTTTGTTTTCAGGCACAGTAATTTGTCAGTCTGCTGAAGAACGTATGGCGAAGAAACTGAAATGGGTTTGTCCCTCGGAGCAAAACAGAACTTGAAGAAACAATATGTTGACATGTTATGGTCCTCTGTTGCTTAATTATAAAAGAGTCATTAACGAACGAGGTATTCAGTTGTTAAAATAACTTTGGGCTGGCATCTAAAACAGAAAAAAAGGTTTCACTGCAAAAAGGCGCCCTCCCTTCCCTGCCCAGCACAGGACCAGAAGTCGTTGATTTAGAGACAGAGGAGGAAGCAGAAGCCAAAATATACAGCAAGTGATTAATAAGGAGGGCTGCTTTCATCTAATCCATAAACATTCCTTTGCAGACCTATAACTGTGAAGAACATTCTGGTAGGGCACGTAAACGGGGTACAGGAAACAATTGCATCTCCTCCTTCCATGTTGCAGCGAAGAGTTTAATCCCCAGGGTAGGGTGTTTTATGAGACAATGTGATTAATACCAAGTTTTTTAAAGCAAAAACGCTCCAGAAAGTATGATGATTAATGCATTTTTTTATTAAACGACATTATTATTTACCACAAGGTGGTCCGATTTGAGATAACCAAATTGCTAACGCAGCAGCCTAACAAAACTTTAGGGCGTTCCCCCCTGAAAAGTATATGAAGGGGGCACATTCACCCCGCCCGGACCCAGCCAAGAGCTCTCCCAGGCCAGGGGCCGGTTGCCCGTGCACAGTTCTGGAGGTCGCCCCCTAGAATTCGAGAGGGCCCCCCATCACTGCGGGTTCTGCTAGGAAAAGAAGTCAGTCAACGCAGTGGAAAGTGTACATAAAGTTAAGCATCTTTACAAAAACTACCAAATTGGATGTGTCATCAAATTCGCTGTCTAAAATGATTGTATTCTCAAAAATGTACAACCTGATGTTTGAAACCATTTTGCTGGTGCAAACCCTTTTTTGATTCATTAAATCACAGGGGTTGCAACTGTGTAACAACATCTACCTTTCTGCCAAATTTAGTGTAATTCCATCCAGCAGTTCAGGCAGTAAGTTCGAGAATGTGTTCCTATAGGAATTAACATTACAAATGCACCCTTAATTCGAGCCCCTATCTCTCGGTCTCCACTGACGGATCACCCTCAAACTTTCCATGACACACAGAACTTACCTTGCTGCAATGCTGATCCAATAAATCACAGAGTAACAACTGCAAATTGTGTTTGGCTATATACTAAACTTCTTTTGTGAATGTAAATTAGGAAGAAGGGACACAGGCATTTAGGAATGTGGCTGCAAGGATGAAGAGCTGGTGTTTCCTGCAGGTCATCATCTCTGAATTTGTAGCCAATCACATGATGTTCCAAATAGTTACCCTGTTCAGCAGGTCACTGGGATGGCAGGGGCTACTTGGGCCCCTTTCCCCTGCTATCTGAGGGCCTGTCTTACTCCTGCTCTGCAAATTAGGCCAAGTACAAACTTTTCTGCACTTGACTCTCAGTGGTAGTGAGGTTAGCAGTCACAGGCTTTTCAAGTAGGCTAGCGTGGGTGTACTCATACTCAGAAATAAATATCAACTCTTAGCAGAGTAATAATATTAATATCAATCCCTGCGTTCCTCTTTGCAGAAATGCACCTTTTTTATTGCACATAAAAAATAGAATCCCCCCACACATTCAATAATTCACGAATTCCTGATTCACAGGCTTGAGTTTGTGTGCTTTCAGAGGTTTTTCCCACTAATCCAATTACTCCTCAGCTTGTCTATTTGGGGGTTCACACTTCTCTGGGTGCCTCCCCTCATGTTTCAGAGTCTAAGGTTAAGTCTATAGTGCAGTTCACTTCCCCCTTTTACCCAGTACCACGATTACTTCAGCAAGCTTGCTTAGAGACCCTCTGGCTATGCCAGGGTCAATTAAGGTTGCCACTTCCTCGAACAGCTGGTTCTGCAGGGTTGACAATTCCTTCCCTTGCTCACAAGCAGAATTTCTTGGCACACAGTAAACTCTATTAATTACTCCATCAGATTGGAGTCCAAGTGATGGTTCTTCATCACTGGGGACTTGGCTGTCAGTGCAACACCAAACCTTGGCTGCATAGTAGGCCCTGAGGAGATTGTGTCTCTGTAGAAGAGATGACAATAAGGATCAACTCTGGATCTTCGACTCCCATCTTTATACCCATTTTCCAGACAAAGGATGTGTATTTCAGGACTGCTTCCTTGGAACTGGTATAGGTCAGTTTCCATTTCATGTTTCCCGACCAGGCCATCTTCCAGCCCTGACCTTTTCCTATAATGCTTCTTTGCTCAGCATGATAGTTTTCAGATGAAGTACTGACCACAAAAGTACAAAGAGGTGTGAGCAGGCTGCAACCAGCTGTTTACAACCCTCCTCAGAGATATCAGAAAGAGAGACAAGAATCTGCACCCTCTCAAAGAACAATTTCCCCTAACAACAGAGACTGCAGGCCTCACTCTGCGCCCACTGCCATCTACATAATGGCAGCTGCAATCGGAATTATTACAGCCCAATAAATAAGCAAGGGCCCAGACATTTCTAAAGAAGCCCAGTCTCTTTATTCCCCACCATAGCGCCTGGTGAGCTCCCATTCACTACAGGCGATGCCAGCTATATACGTCTGTTGTCTGAGGAAAGCAGCTTCGCTTTCAGCTTGTACTCTGGTCTGGGCTGTGGCCTTCTAAAATGGAACTTACCGGCCTGTAGCCCTCATGCATGAAATATCATTCCTAGTGCACACACACATGTACAACACATGGGATGTTGGCATTCAGGTTCCCAGGTACATCATGAGCAGAATCACTTTTAGATGAATGGGCCAGTAGGCATGCATTCATGTTTCACTGGTGAAAAGGTCAAATACTATCATTGATTTAACATGATATACTGCCACCACGATGGCCCACACATGAAACCCACTACAGGCACAAGTCCTCTGCCACTACGAGGGTGCACAGGGTTCAGAAGTAGGTCCAGAACTGATCATTGTCCACGACCAGGGCTATGTCAACTATGCACATGTGATTAGTGTGTGGCATGATCAAAAACCAAGGATCACAGGGGTATACAGTAAAAGCTACCAAGTTAATATGTTCACACCTCTGTTATACGAATATCTGCCAAGTGATTTCATATCAGACACAAAAAAGCATCTATCCCTGAATTATTAGCCAACAGTCTTTGTTTATTAAGCTCTAAATTTTAGGCCTGAAAATTATGATGACCAAGAGAACCTTCATGTTCCAGGATGGAAAATTAAGTTATTTGAAAAGTCACTTTGCTTGAATGAAGCTGTCTCTTACATATAATACATTACACCATAGAAAGAGATTTTGAGAGACCCGGTGAGGATAGTGCAAGCAAGCTGACAATACTGGGAAGCAACTTGTACTGTTTTTCAGCTTTAAAAGCTGTGGAAGGTGCTATTTGCCTTTGTCTGGGGCAATGGTGCAAATGTCCCACCTTCCCTCACAACTATCTGATAGTGCTCCAATCATATTTCCTTGTTCTTCAGATGGCGGACTAACAGTAATTAAATCTGCAACAAACGATCCTTGAACTTCAGTCATAACCTACAGACAACTCTGAATCCTTGGATTTCTACCCAGACGAAAGCCTTGCTTCAAGATCAACATTACCAAAGAGACAAAGCTTGCTCGGCAGGTGCTGAAACTCCTCCAGAAAGTGCAGTTCTTTCAACCAGAAGCAGATTTCAGGATGTCAGCCCTATTTTATCTTGATGGAGATTCCTGAGACACATTCAAAACCTTAGAAGACTGTTTTTCATGTTGTTGCCCATGTAATCGAGGGTCTTCAAACATAAAAAAATTACAATGTGGCTCATATATAGTCACTGATTTCTGCTGACCACCACATACTAAGCTAGTAATGGCCATGTATAACCAATTTGAACTGTCAATAGACACTGAAATGCACACATTGTATTATTAGTTTTTTTCATTTCTAGTTCGATTATTATTTGGGGTGGGTGACTGCCACCTCAAAGAATAATATCACTCCATGCCAGGGTGAACCTTCAAAGTCACTAAATTAACCTGAGCTCAACCCCTTGGTAACTAAGCCACAGACCAGACAGGCTTAAGTGTCAAGTATTTATGCAATACAAACAATAGTACTAATAGAGTCAGAACATCAAGCAATAAAAAGCCCAAAATCCAAAAATGTATTAAAATTAAAAAGTAAATGTTTATACTTAAAAGAATTGCAACCAACAATAATCCAGTTAGGAGAGATTCGTTTTTGAAGTTTTAAGTAAAAATAGCAGCAATAAGGGCAAATGGGTGACTGTGAGACCTGGCATCCTTGGCGTGGGTTTCCCCTGTATTTTTGCCTTTGCCTCCTGTGTTTTTACTGTGTGGTGGACTTCTGGTATAGATGTTTTGGGCACTTTGCCACTGCTGTTCAGTGCCAACGTGCAAGTGATCACTACGTTATTTGTTGTCTTGTATTAGTGTTTCCAAAATTGCCTTATTTGGTTTACTCTTAGGTCCCTAGTACAGTGCACTGTACAGTGCACTGTGTGTGCCCAGGGCCTGTAAACCAAATGCTGCTAGTGGGCTTGCTATACTGATGTGCCACCCACACAAGAAGCCTTGCGAAAGGGGTTCAGGCCTGCCATTGCAGTGTCTGTGTGCAGTCTAGTGCAGCTAGGTCGACCTGCCAAGTGCACCCACTTGCGAGGCACTAACCTTCCCTTTTATTACATGTGAGTCACCCCTGATAGGGAAATACTGCCAATTTAATTTTTCACCATTGAAAGGCTATCAGTCCCATAGGATAGAAAGAGGAGTTTACTTATAACATCTTATAAGTATAACTGCCCATGGGAACAAGATCGGAAAATTGAGTTTAGGATGCCTGAACTCAGAATCTAAAGGTGCATTTTTTAGTATAGATGATTTTTACATTCTGGGTTTGAAAATACCACTTTTTAAAAGTAGGTATTTCTTTGCTTAGCCATTCAGAGTGCCTCTGCTATGTTTGTATATTGAGTGTCTAGCATGAAGTGACAGGGGCTCGGGATGTGCATTCTGTTCAGACAGCCACTTGGGATGCTGAGGTGTGATCTGCCAGTCAGGGCTGGGCTGAATAGACCTGGGCTGTATTCAGAGTAGGGGGAGTAGATTTCTTTCACACTTGAATAGGCCTGGTCTGCCTTGGACAATGCTGTCTCCACCAGGATTGTGTACTATAGAAAGTGGGGCCCAGAACCCTGAACATTAGATCACTTTTGGAATTCCAGAGGAACCTCTTCCAAGGAGAAGAGCTGGAAGAAGCTGGAGGAGGAGTACTGCCCCTTTGCTGTGTGCTGTCTGGTGTTGGCCTGCAGTAGCTGTTTCTGCCAAGGAGAGGAACTGTGTGTGTATCCTGCTTGACAAAGTATCTCGAAGGGCTTGAGGTAGAGCTTGCCCCTTGTTCAAGAAGTCCCAGGAACAGAAAAGATTTCCCCATCCTTCTGGACATCGTCTCTGGAACCGCTGGTTTTCGTCGCTGCAGAAGAAAAGAGCAGCCGACTCTGTCACTGAGTCCATCACTGGTTCTGTGTCCTGAAGGCAATGCAGAAGGCACTGCCACAGTTCACACCGCATCCTTGGTCTCACGACGATGCTGGGGGATGGTCACTGAGCCGCTGCTTGCACCTCGTGCTGTGGGCACTGCACTGCCTCACTTCACTCAGCCAGGGTGTCACTGATACTGTCGCTGCCCGCCCGGAACATCGACCAGCTCCGTCGCCTGCAGCATGACCTGCCAGCACCGCATCGAGTACTCTCTCACACCGCATCAAAAGCTTTGGCCTCACCGATGTCTTTGGAGACTGTCACTGAGCCACTTCATGCACTGCGCCTTGAGGGCACCACATTCTGCACCGCTGCCACTTTACATTGCAGATGCAATGGTTGCCCATGACCGGCCCACACCAACATGTGGGCCGCAACAAGAAATGTACGGTCTATGAGTCTGTCAATGCTATAGCGGAACCGTACTGCTGAGGTCGGCTAGAACTGTTAGACTGTTGTTTTCAGCATCGCGGTAGCCCCAGATGGAGCTACCGACGTGGTAGAACTGTGTTTTTCAGCTATTATTGCAAATGAAGGTTATTGGGCAAAGTAACTATTTTTATAGTATTATATGTTGGATTTTTGTTGTATTTGGTCTTGTTGGTTCAGATAAAGTGTTGCTTATTTTTCTAAACTGGTGTTGTGTCCATTTGTAGTGTTTTCACCGTGTTACTGTATGCATGCACAAATGCTTTAAACACTGCCTCTGAGATAAGCCTGTCTGCTCGCGCCAAGTTACCAAGGGGTTGAGCAGGGGTTATTATAGAAGTGTATCCCCCTTACCCTGATTAGGAAGAAGGGCCCCTACTTGGAAAAAGGTGCAAAGCATTGCAAACTAGAGACCCCCATTTCTAACACCGACCATGACCTAGACACTATCTGAGGCCAACTGCAATGGAGCCCTAGTTGGACACTGAGCAAATTGGTCCCAGTGAATTCGGATTGTAAACAAGTTCAAAAAAGATCCCCTTTCCCACTTCTTAAAGAGACTTTTTTTACTTTCTGAAAAGCAAAATCCTCCCATTGCCCTCTGCTGATAAAATTCTAGCCACCTTTGCGGCACTGAAGGCTGGATACTCAAAGCAGGTTGGTCCCTCTGGAGCTCTTGGGATTTCGTGCTGGAAATTTTCTAAGCCCCAACAAGGCACAGGACTTACTTTTGTTTACGTTACAGAGGGCATTGAGTTGGACAAAACTGAAATTCAATCCAGCGACATAGAATTGTTGGCCTGATACTTTTTCCTGTTGATCTCACAGGGGCTCTGGAGGAATAGTTTTTGAAAATGTACCAACTTTATTCTGGTGCCAAAACACCCACAAATTGTCTACATGTCTCACTTTTAAATACCATACACTGTCTCTTGTGGTCTACAAGACCTACATATGCATAATATTAGAAATTGGGTTACTGGTTGACCAAGTTCTCAGCTCAATCCACAATCCTAGTCAGGGTATGGAACATGTAAACCCCAAATTGCCCTGTGCGCACCCCCTGGTAGCTTAACACAGAGCAGTCAGGCCTCATTTAGAGGCAATATTTAAGGCATTTTTGCAACACTTCAATCAATAAAACAGTAAGAAAACCACCTAAAAAGATCCCACACCAGGTTAGAAAAATTGAGTTTAATTTAATAAATAAAACAAGACCAAAATGACAGACCTCCAATCAGTACAACCAGTAGAACCACAGTTATTAATTTTAAAAGAAAATAGTGTCTACAATCAGAAAGCGACTACCATAGCTATTTGGTTGTGCTGGACCGGGTCAAAGTCAAACGTTTATGCTGACCACCATGGAGTGAGGGTCGGCTATAGTCCAAGATCAGGGCTGGCTCTAGGGCGGTGAGACCGGTGCCACCGCACCGGGCGCTGACTTTGCATGGGGGTGCCTGTTTGCTACTTTACATTGTTTTTAAATGCACCAGCTGCAGCGTTCCTGACCTCCAGAAAGTTTTAGCCAACAATAAAAATGTCAAGCCTACTCCGGTCATTTATGCTGTTCCTAGAGAGAGAACAAAGTTTTGTCTAATGGAAGTTTTGACTGGGGGTTGTTTTGATTCCTCATAAGGTAGTGCAGAGGGTTAATATGCCTGCTGCAAAGAATGTTTACCAAGCAAATCACGTATTGAACATAACGTAAATAGGTCAGGAGGTTACTGCTTTCATCTGAGGCTTTGTTTTGTTACTTGTAGTTTATAAGTTAAAATACTAATAAAAAACAGTGAGCTATTAACTGTCAACAAAGAACGGAATTGCAGACTTCAAGTATAGATTAGAGCGTATTGATTTTTTTCTCAGACTTTCATTATCCTAATACTGTACAAAGTATTAATTTGGGTAGAATCAATTCCCATTATTAAAGATAATCCCCAACTATGATCTTACATTTTGGATTCTGAGTTTGTGCTTCTCCAGACCAAGCCCCACTAAACCTTATTGCCTACCAGTATGGATGACATATAAATCCTACCACTCTGTCTTATGCAACATTTCCTAAACATTAATTTACTCACATGATTGAGTAATGTGTGTGTAATGTAAAGTGCTCGAACACCGTCACTTTTCTGAGTGACACTATAAATCGAATTAAATGCATCTGAGTGAGAGTGATTATGAAAACTGTTAAGGGGTGGTGGTAGTGCAGGAATTTATTGCGCAGGTGGATTTTGGGGGGTGGCACCAAAAAACACTGTTGCACTGGGCGCAATCAGTGCCAAAGCCGGCCCTGTCCCTGATTGGTCCTGCTGTAGTTTTACCTTCTCCAGTTTTGTGTTCAAAGTCCCATTCAGATTGGAGGGGGTCACGAGGATCAAATAAACCATTGCAGGTGGCAGTTGGTGAGGGGCAAAGAGAAGGCCGAGCGTCTGGGATGGGTGGGCTTGAGTTTCAAGTGGGTCGGTCCCCGTGGGCTGTTGATACTGCCAACATGTGCAGAGATGAGCTAGCAGTGGCTCACACTGAATTTTGGAGTGAGCAGTGTGGTCTCTGTGTGAGTGGACCCATTTGTGGTCATGAAGAGCCCAAAAGTTTGATTAAAGAGTCCGCAGAGCCACACCAAGTGACCAAGACCTGAGAGGTACCACTTGGGGGTCAAGAACTCACTGAAGATTGGTTCAGGAGTTGTGGGGGAAACTTTAATGTCCCTGAGGCTCAGATCAGGAGGTCAGCATAGTAGCCCTTTGAGTCACTCAAGTGTCCTGGGTTCAAGATAGAGTTACTGGTCCAGTTCATCTTTCCCAGGCAAGAGGGCAGCATGCAGCAGTTCAGCAGGGCAGCAGTTCTTTTAGAGCCGCCATCCAGGAGAGTGTCAGTCATTGTAGCAGCACAGCAGTCCTTCTTCCTGGCAGAATATACACAGGTCCAGAAGTGTACTGAAGAGTTGGTGTCTGAAGTTCTTCGTTTATACACAGTTGTGCCTTTGAAGTTGGAGGAAGCTTCTAGAGGCATGCCTTTGAAGTGCACAGATACCTTGCTTTTCCTTTCCTGGCTCCAGGCTAATTACAGGGGGATTGCAGCTTTTTCTGTGGAGACATGATACAGCGTATTCAAGTGTAATTGGGGCTGTGCCCAGCTACATCCTTCCACCTGTTTAGGAGGAATACACAAATCGCAATTGCCAACTACATCCAGTCATGTGACTAGAGAGAGGCTGCAGGCACAAATTGGCTAAGGCAAGAAAATAACAACTTTCTAAAAGTGGTATTTTCAGAATTGTAAATTAAATCTGACTTCACCATAAATTGGTATTATAAATTAGGATTCCATATACACCAAACATGAGCCAGTTACCTTTTCCCATTTGGAAATTATACAATGTAATAAGGTCATTCCAATGTTATCCTACGGGAGAGGCAGGCCTTGCAATAGTTAAAAACACATTTAAGAATGTTTCACTACCAGAATATGTAAAACTTGAAAGTATAGTTCCAACTTTTTAAATGCACTGCACTCTGCAATTTGAGCTATCCAGGCCATACACAATGGTTAACTTATATGTATTTAAAAAGGAAGGTATAGACCTTGAAAAAGGTTTATTTTACATGGTTGAAATTGCAGTGTAAACTGCATATACAAATTCTGCAATGGTAGGCCTCGGACATGTTTAAAGGGCTACGTAAGTGGGCGGCACAATCAGTACTGCAAGCCCACTAGTAGCATTTAATATACAGGCCCTTGGCACTTGTAGTGCACTTTACTAGGGACCTATATGCAAATTAAATATGCCGATTGGGTATGAGACAGTTTTTCCATGTTTTAGTCAGAGGACACAAGCACTTACCACTGGTTAGCAGTGGTAAAATATGCAGGGTACTAGGGCCAGCCAAAATTAAGTTAGCAAAAACAGGTGGTCGGAAGGCAATGAAGTTAGAGGGAACCACACCAAGGATGCCAGGTCTAACAAGTAACCTATCAATATTTAAAAGAGAGGCTCTTAACAGTCAAAAATTGTTATTTTAACAGGTTGCACTGCAGATTTTACACTGGAGCAGCCAGGCTACAATGATAGGCCTGGCATCATGTTACACTGTGGCATTTAATTTCCAGGCCCTGTATGCACTTTCCACACCAGTGACTAGGGTCTTACAGTCAACTTAAAGGTTCCAGTCAGGAATTAGCCAATTTATCCATGTATTAGGGTCAGAGCACATACACTGGGTACTGGACAGCAACACACAGGGTGCAGAGTCTAAAAAATAGCAATAAAATAGGGTCCCAAAAAGGGAGAAAAAGCTGGGGTAACCATGTGGAAAAGGCGAATATGCTACAGTGCACATATATGCTCATGTGACTGCTTAGCAAAAATGTATTTGCACATGGTAATGTTTTCCACATATGGTAAACATCCAACACTGGGATGTTCCCTATGAATCCCCACCTAGGATGAGGGTTTACTGCTACCCATGACAGTGATACATCTCTGATCTAACAAGGACAAAAAGTGCCTTGGGACATTTTGTGACTACCCACAAATGTTCATGATTTTTCTAATCATTGACACAGCAAATAATATTTAACAGGGCACTTAAGCATGCAGTGAGCTTCATGCTGGTGATATGTACAGGGATCTTCAGTTTTTCGCAACATATTGTTTCCAAATTTACAATCTAACCTTTGAATTTTATCGTTGACATGATGTAGATAGTCTAATGTAAAGCCTAAGGGGCTCTTGGTACATAGAGGGTTAGAAAATTCCTCATGAAATGTTTCATGTGCCATAATTACTTGAGATGTGAATTATTCAATAAAGATATTATCCATGAACAGTCTGTGACCGGCAGTTCAGCTCCTGTCAGTGAAGTTTATGAGTTTATGTTTCTATGTACAAATATTACCAGCAATTAATAGATAATCTAATTGTGTCTGTAAAAGTCTCATCTATCAGTGTTATATTTACTTGATTAAGATGTACATTATTGTAATCAAGACGGGGTCCAGTTCCATGGTAAACTCAAGATGGTATTTATTAAGATAGTATGTTCAAGATAGCGATACAGTGAGCCCCACCAGGAGCGGCCTTCCTGCTGCTCAGCCCATTCTCCCAACTGACAAACTCCACTTATGCAACATTCCACCGCATCATCCACCACAACATTCCACACCATACTCACACTGGCTGAACAGCAGGTACAACATACATCGTCATGAAAAACGGGTGAACGTGGGTGTTGTAATTAATAACGTTTCCATATGGTCAAAGACATTTAGTGTAGATTAATTGCTTTCATATCGTTGTTTTTGCCATAGTTTACTTTTCAATGCTCTACATTTTTTACCCACCCTTGCCCAGGGAAAATGTTTTAACTCTAAGGGGCGCAGGTACATACGTAATCTGCTGCAGCATAATTACACAATTGATGGCAAAATTAGGAGATTAGGTGAAATTAACCGAGGAGCGTAACCCAGCATTTAACTCTATTTTCGTAGAGCAAAATGCACCCTCTAGTGCAAAATGGACTGGAGAATGCATTTTGCAATAAGAAAAAAATGCTAAATGCAAAAGATCAAGCCAGTAGCTAAATTCATTATTCTGTTGCTCCTTCGGTAGAATTTGTGTGCAAAATTACGAACGTAATCGCATAATTTATTTTCATTTTTATTTCCATAGAGTAACATGAAATTACAGAAATTACTCTAATTACTCCGGCATCAATTAAATTCCAACCAGGCCTAATGGAATCCAAGAAAATCAGGAAAAACGTAGGTTAATGAAAAGATTATGTTTCATAGGCCATTTTCCATATCGGCAATGTAGGGTGGTACTACACTAAAATTTAGGCTACTCGAGATAAGCAATAGTAGACCTGTTCAGGGAGATTGGGTTGGCACTCAGATCAGAGTTTTCACAGTTTGTGTCTGGCACCTCTCTCATATAGGCCAAGTAACATCTATATATGTGTTCAACGAGTTGTTCACACAAGAAAGTGTGTCGCTTGTAGTATGGTTTATGAACTTTTCATTAATAGTAAGTGTTCAAAGACGTTCTATTTTACCGAAACAGCTTTTATGCCATTAATAGGGAAAACCTACTTCCTTTAAAAACGTTATCTAAAAAAATATTTACAGCTACAAGGTCCCTTTAAATTAGCAGAAGCTCAATTTCTACCCTTTGACTTCACACCGAGTACCTTTCCTTCCTTACTGTATTCTCACATGCCAAAACAAAAGAAGCCCCCTCCATTCGCAAGGTGCAATGCCACTTTTGCAATTTTCTTGAATTGTAGTAGCTCAAATTCCAGAATTACTAACACCAACAATGCTTATGGCCTTCTCTGCTGTAAACCACCCGCTGTTTCTAGACTTCTTTTTGGCCTTCTCTGCTGTAAACCACCCGCTGTTTCTAGACTTCTTTTTGGCCTTCTCTGCTGTAAACCACCCATTGTCTCTAGACTTATGTTTCTGCACTTGATATAGGAGGCCTAAAAGGAAGATCAACATATGAAGAACATTTTACTGTACTGCTACCATTTGAGACAAGTTGGTGTTGTACATGGGGTTATCTGGTGAGCACAGTCAATTTGGGACAACATTACAGAAGCCAGGATGTATTAGAGGGACTAGGAGTAAAGAATTGAAGCTTACACGCATAGTACATGCCAAGGGTATATTTCACATATTTTTTAACACAACTCATAAACACATTATAGTGCCAGGAAGGTATTCAAGATGCAGCCTGCAGCAGAATTAGTGGTCAAAACAGTGATTTAAGTTTGACAGTGTCTTGTAGCTATACCATTGAAATAACCCAAGGAATCTTGAAAAAATATGTCTCTCTGAGCTGTTATATTGTAATAATAGTTTTTTTAGTAGTTTGGTGTAAAAGAGGGCACGATGTTTCCTTTAAAAGACAAAGAGCAATGTCAGCTATTATGTTGTAGGTTGTGCGGTCTACTGGTCTTTCTAAAAAGAGATCAGTTATGATCAGTGGACTACTGCCAGACCATACCAGGTAAGGCAGAAAGTCTTTTTTGTGAATGTTAAATATTTGTCATGCTTATTTTTCGAAGGTGTAACACTTCCCGTTTGAATTGAGGAGCAATATTTTCAGTTTTTCACAATTCTGCTTTACGATTCAGGCATTTTACGTCTTTTTGTTCCATTGGCATATCTGTTTCCCTTGGACCTTGACCAGGAGTGTGGGGTTGGAGAAAGAGCCTAACAATTGAGGGACTTCTCTCTCATAGAACATTTACCTACAGACACAATGAACCCCACCTCAGCAACTTGAGTGACCGATAGTTGATACTGGAAAGAATGCCTGCGAAATAAGAAGTTGAGAGTCACTTAAGGTTTGGGAGCCAGATGCCATCTCTGAACAGGAGATGCATATTCCCTGGGTAAAGAGGGATTTAATCCAGGTTAAGGGGTACACCTTGGTAGCATGTGCAACACAAAGTGTTTCTACTAGGCGGTGGCAATATTGGTTAAGAAGGGTCTTACTGTGTCCAAACAGAAGATTTTGGATAAACATGGTCGTTGGGTGATCTTAGAATGTAAGGGGGTAGGTATTGTGCTTACTGTATGCTCTATTTATGCTTCTAATTTGGATGAGACAGTGGTTTGGGAAGAGGTGATGGTAGAACTAGTCACATGGACGGTGTCTCTGATAGTCTGTGGGAACTTCAATATACATTGGGAAGTCGGCATGAGTGGGAGAAATGCAAATGCAACTTATTACTTGGAAAGAAAACCACTGATTTATAGAGAGATAACTTCATTCAAGAAAGGCCATGGGCTTGTAGATATCTGGGAAAGAAATTAGGCTCCGGACCCCAGCAGCATATATTTTTTCGTATGCCCATCAAAAGTATGCCCGGCTGCATTATTTTCTCCTCTGCACAACCCTAGTTGGGAAATCCGAGATAAAAAGTTTGCAGAGATTTTTTCAGATCTTAGGGCCCGATTACGATGCCGGCCAGAAAAGCCATCCTTCCGCCATGGTGTCAGAAAAAATACACCCACATGACCGGCAGCATGTCCGTCAGTCAAATTACGATGCAGTGTACGCCAAATCAGACCGCTACGGCCGGATGCCACAAAATACTGTCCTTCACGGACATATAAGCTGTAAATCCAACCGCGGTGGTCGGGGAAATCTGTTCAACAGACTTGAAAGGATGCTCCCACCGTGGTATGACCACACAGCCAATTGGGCATTGGGGTCCTATCACTACACCTAGGCCAAATGAATGACGGACGCAACCAACTCCACAACAATGCCAGAAGTGTTCCTGTACCCCCTGCTGCCCTCAATCACAACACACACATATTTGCAACTACTGTTTAAATTTTGACTTTGAGGGACAGTGTGTCACAAAAAGCTACTGCCTCAATCTCTTTGTGCGCTGACACTACAGCGAGTGTTTTGCAGCCCTACCTGACTCTGCACTTTGCTTTCCACGCTGCTTGCAGCGCGGCCGCCATCTTGGTTGGAACTAAGGTCAGCACGCTAGTCTTTACCGCTCTCTGACTAACCTCCTCTTCCCTATTTAATCAGAATGCCTCCGAGACGTGCAGCGGATGAGTGCAGCGGGCGCGCCTAATGCGTGCCGAAGGTGTGCCAAAGGTAAGCCCGTCTGCGCCCCTCCACGGCCCGGCCCTACAGATGGATCTCAAGTCCAAACGTCAGGTATCATGCATAGATATGATAACAGCTTTCTAAAAAGCTTGAGGGGAAATATGGGATGCGATTGTCTCGTGCTCCCTATTAACCCCAAGGACTTTTCACGCTGCGCGAGTTGCGGCTGGATACTTCAGAACATATCAGCTACTAAGGATATCGCGTGCTCCGCAAACCCCTCTGACTTGGTGACGAACATGGGAAACCATCAAAATAACTACTCCTGCATGCTACTCAATACACAGTCCCTGGGTAAACATGCCCTAGATCTTTTTAATCTACTAACCGAGTCTAAGCCTGCGTGCCTCTTTCTGACAGAGACCTGGCCCGGTGATTCTTCAAGGCCGGACATATCTAATGCTCTTCCTCTAAATTACTATATGGGGAGGAAAGACCGAGCTATGAGTAAGGGAGGGGGAGTCGCAATTGTGGTGGATAGGCGCTACTCTTGTTCAGTTGTCATGACGGAGGATATCTCAGGGGTGGAGTCACTTGGTTTTTGTCTGTCTTTTTCCCCTCATCACTCGTGTGCTGGTTTGATGCTGTACAGACCACCCGGCCATTCTGGCTCCTTCTATGATAAACTTCATACCGCCATTTCCCAATTAATCATGAAGTTTAAGCACTGTCTACTTTAAGGGAATTTTAACATCCATATGGATGATGCAGATGCAACTGATACCATGAAACTTCAGGACGTGGCTAGTCCATTCGGTTTGTCTCCTTATATTTTCTCAGCTACTCACAATAAAGGACATATCCTTGATCAAATTTTTTCTTCAATTCCCATTATCTCTTCCCTTCCCCTACCCCTGACTTGGACCGATCATTATTTATTGAATTTTGACATTTTACGTATTTCTAAAGCGGCCAGTGTCGGCGCAGGTTCGCAGTCTACGGCCTCTCGTCCCTAGCATCATGTCAGGGCTGACATGCTGGAGCAATATTTTGCTATGCACCCTTGCCAGCTCACTGGTGAGCTGGCTAGCGATTTAGTTCTTTTCCAGTCTTGGCTCACGCAGCGTTTAGATGAGATAACGCCCCTCTCTACCCAGTCTAAAAGAAACTCACGTGCTTCAGCATCTTGGTGCACCCCAGCGCTCATGAGAGCAGAAGGCTTTGTAAGGAAGCCAAAAGAACGTGGCGCAAAAGCTACGATGTCCCATCAAAAGAGATATATAAGGAACTTATCAAAGGATATCATAAGGCTATTGTCATAGAGAAAAAGTCTCACTTCTCTAAAAGAATTGAATCTGCAGCTAATATAAGCAAAGAATTGTTTACAATAGTCAAGGAATTCACCTCCCCTCCTTCTTTAATTTCTAAATTCTCAAATACAGAGCTATGGATCAAACAACTGGCTAGTTTTTTTGCTAATAAGATCATAAGTATTCAGGCTTCTTTCGCGCCAACTGATTCTATAAGAGATTCTCGCTCAAATCTCTCTGTGATTCATTCCCTTCCGGAGAGCCATACGCTCTCACTTTTTCCTCCTTTCTCCCCACAAATGTCACTGGATCTATTATCTAAATTAAAGTCTAGTTCTCCATCACATCCTTGGTCCGCAAAATTCTTGGCCAAGATGGCACATATTATCAATCCCATCATCAATCTGGTCCTCAATGTCTCTCTTGAAACCGGCATTGTCCCCAGTCCATGGAAAATGGCGCACATCCTTCCGTTATTGAAAAAACCTAATTTGGACCCCCTCGTACACTCTAATTACAGACCGATTTCGTTACTCCCTGCCTTTGCTAGAATTGTGGAAAAACATGTCCACTCCACTCTCTCGAACTTCCTTGAAACCCGAGATATTCTCCATCACACTCAATCCGGGTTTCGCTCGAACTTAAACACAGAGACTGGATTATTGGAAGTTACAGAGTCAATAAAAGAGGTTCTGGACAGTGGAGGGAAGGTGATGTTGGTTCTACTCGATCTCTCTGCGGCCTTTGATACTGTCCCTCACAGCCGTCTTCTTTCAAGACTCCAGGAGATTGGTCTGAGAGGGACGGTATTCAACTGGTTTGAGTCTTTCTTATCTGGTCGCCAACAATCGATTTGGGCCTCCCCTTTCTCTGCTCCAGTTCCTCCGCTGGATGTGGGAGTCCCACAGGGTTCGGTGTTGAGCCGCACTCTTTTTAATATTTATTTGTCTCCCTTGGCTGATCTGGTGGAATCTCATGGAACCCGGATTGTATCCTACGCCGACGATACGCAGCTTCTTTTTACCTACGATAAGAACACAGACTTCGCCGGTGACACCATCAGGAGCTGCCTCGAGGCTGTTTTTTCATGGTTCCAACTGAACCAGCTAAGATGCAACTCTGATAAGTCAGAGATTCTTTTCTTGGCTGTTCCCCTGATGCCCACTGGAAATCGTGGTGGCCTACCAATATGTACCCTCCATCATCTGCCACTTCTATGGCGAAAAAACAGGGTGTAAAAATTGATAATGGTCTAACCCTTACACCCCAGATTCTTAATGTAGTTGGCCAGTGTTTTGGCCTTCTACAACCTCTCAGGAAATTTCTTTCCTTTCTTTCTCATGCTCACAGGAGGATTACGGTACAGGCGCTGATCGGCTCTAGGCTGGACTACGCCAACATACTTTATTTAGGCCTCCCGGAAAATCTCCTTACACGCCTCCAATCTGTACAGAATTCGGCGGCAAGGGCCATTTTTGGCCTTAGCCGTAGGGCTCACATCTCGGCTCTTCTGAATTCGCTTCACTGGCTGCCAGTGAGTAAACACATTTATTTCAAGACTCTTATTACGGCCTTTAAATCTCTGCACGGCACCGGCGCTGTCCACTTAAGGAGAAGAGTGCGGTTCTATTTTCCTTCTAGATCTTTACGATCCACCTCTCAAGCTCTGGCCATTGTTCCTGCAACCAAACGAGCGCGCATCGGAGGACGCTCATACAGATTGCTGGCTCCACAACTTTGGAAAAAACTGCCCCTTTCCCTCAGGAAACTAGACAACCTGTTGTCCTTTAGGAAGGGGCCCAAGACTTGGCTGTTTGGACAGTAGTTCGCCTGTGTTTTTCTTGGCCATACCTCTACAGATCTGTATAGCGCCGGGACACTCTGCCCGAGTAGCCGAGCGCTCCATAAGACCCCCATTAACATAACATAACATAACACATCACAAGGATACACCCCAACTTGCTCCTGGTAAGGAAAGACACGTGCAGCATGGAAGTGACATCTGGAGGTCACCAAACATGTAGACACACCCACATACCACAGTACAAAACCAACCTGTCCCGAGACCAACATCCTTTGGACACCACAAGCCGAGACCTAGAGACAGGACACCATTGACTCACACAGCACAACATCACACCCACCTATCTCCACACAACAACACTCTCAAACACACCTCACACATCTCACATATCTCCAACACCTCTTTGCACCCTGCACCTCTCACCCATTTGCACCATGCCCCCCAAGAAAAGGCTCAAATCCACTGACTCAGATTGTAAAGTGATGGTAGGCGAGACGATAAGGGTGGACCCACATTTGTTTGCGAATCCGGTGCAACACACCCAACAATCAGAAGTGGGCAAAGATCCACAGCAAAATCAATACCGTAGGGACCACCCTACACACTGTGCATGAAATCAGGAGGCAGTTGCTCTACTTCAAGGGCCGGCCCAAGCTTCAGCCCCAGAGGAACCACGTGGCAGCTCAGAAAACTTGTGGCGGCCCTCCCATTCCATGACTAACCTTCACTGAATGGAAGGAGAAGGTGCCTGCCACAACGGATCCAGAGAGTTTCACAGGAATTGAGGGGGGATTGGAGGCTGGTAAGTACTAACAACATAAGCACATCACACTGCAATGTACTGTTGTGCAAAACAAGTGAGCTCCAATCGCCCGCCCACATCAAACTCATGTAGAATGCTTGCATGCAATATGAATGGATCACAAGTACAGCATTTCCTTACTCAATTTCACCCCACAGGTAGCTGGTCAGCTCATGCACCCTGACCTCCCTCCCAAACAGCATGGCTCACCCTCCCCACCCCAAAGCCATGTGGCAGCTAACAACATTGAGAGTGCCTCCTAACAGGTAGCAAGCCATCTTACAGGGGTGAGATTGTTGAGACCTGACAGCAAGACCACAACTCCCACAAGGCCCTCTGTCTCCCCTCACAAATAGCCTGGAGCCTAATTACCCCCACATCCTGCACTTAGCAGCCAACTCTGGAACCCACCATAAGTTTAGGAATTGAACATACAGCTAATACCATCAAGAGGCCACATGAGTCACAATGTCATTGATGAAGTCACATTTAACAGCAGAGCAGAACACAAGAACGCGACCACAAAAAGCAAATCTGCAAGTCACATTGCCTCAAAGCAGAAAGGTTCGAGTCAACAAAACACATGCATGGAAACTCTGTCAGCCCTCACAAACCACAGGAGGCAAGCACCAAAAGCACAACACAAACCATGATTGTGCGGCATAGTAGTCAGATACACATAGAATAAACCCAAATGTCCAAGAATAAACTGAATTGGAAGACCAACAAGCACCATAGGACACGTCCTCGGAGATACAATAGCTGTACATGCGAAATTGGCGCTTCAGCCACATCACATCGCTAACGGGCAATGTAGGTACCCAGGGCTATATGTGGGATGAAACAACTGTGGGGTCTCTCAAAGGGGCGTGGCCAATGCAATTAAAGGTGTGGCCCAAAAAACCTTAGCCATCAATCTGTGCCCAGCATATTGATCTACCCGACTAACATTTTTCTTGTCACTGCCATTGCACACAGATATATGATACAACAAGTCACATGATACCTACTACAATTCCAGACCACTGGCTTTGTCAATGTCTGTCAGTTGCATACGATAAAGAAGCAGCAACCATGGATTGCATCTAACATTGAAAAAAAACACATTCCCACAGCGAAAGCATACTTCAATAAGTGTGCAAAGGCAATAGGCCTCTGTTTAGAAAAGTAGTCGCCCCCACACCAGCCCGACAACCTTCGAATACCAGGTGTCTTGACATGATTCAGTGAGTGCTGAACACTGCTCTCCCACTAATCTCAAGGTGAACTGACACACAAACTATTGATAGCGCCTGATACTGAACACCGTTGTACACTTTTTATCAGGCTTTTGGGCTCTGGCCTTGATCCTTCCTACCATGCTTTTACGGGAGATCCACAGGGTGTCATTCCTCCAATTTGCACACTGCATGTAGTGGGTTCAGATCTTTACTTTAGCAGTACAACTGAGCGCTGGTTCTTAAAGTGCTCTCACGCCATGTCTGAGTTTCCTGTGGTCTAGGCTGAGCCTGGTCAGTTGCATCCGTATCATGACCGCATGCAGCTTCTCTTTGGATGTGTCCGATTGGCTGTGCTGGGCATCAGTTATGGGCTAACGTTCCGCTATGCACATTTCATCCTGTGTGCAACCAGTCTTTTCATGCAGAAGATGTCTGTTTGAGTGGGCCATGGGTGTCTGCCTTTCAAACACATACTTGCTGATCTGGATCATTAGCTGTGGATGACTCCTTTGTTGGTCCACGAGCAGGACTGCTTCGGTGAGACACGTTTATGGGATGCCTTACAATGTTACACACAAAAGAGGGGTAGAGAATAACAAAACATATACAATAAAGATTGTTACAAACAAAGATCACGAGTGTGCAAAGACTGGCACACTCATGAGTGATGAAAAACTGCACTCACTCACACACAATGTGTGTGACATGCTTCAGCATCGGGTCAGCTACAACGCCCGGGTGTAGCCACACTCCGGGCGGAGCATAGGGAGGGGTAACAAAAAAATGTTTTTGTATATACACAAGGACAACATGTAACACACAACTAGAAGTGACAACAGTGTTCACAAACAAAAAACAACAGGTCAAGACTGAGTACAGTGAAAAACAAGAAAATGCAGTAGAGAGTGATTAAAACTGGCTCCTGGATACCAGATATAAATGTTATTAGTAGGTTCCAGGGTCAGGATTAAAAAAGGACTGGATGGTGGTACTAGGGAAGGATATTAGGACCCCCTAGTGCCCCTCCTTTACTGCTGTAGTCAACATGTTTCGACCCCTTATCGCCCTTAATTACTGGGTCAGCTGGGTCTTCTTCAGGACGTCTTCCTGTCCCAGTCTAATATAGTGTTCCCATTACCTTAGTTAGGTTGTTAACAGGGGTGAAGGTCACTCTTGCCCATCAATAAGAGGCTATGTGGAGGGAGTTCCGACAACACGGTGACACAACTGTGAAGAACATGATTAACATTCACAATTATCCAATTTTTTTCATCGGGTTCGGGCACCGGCGAGGCGCATCATAGAGGGACACGACTGTCGCTGGAGGACAGCATCGGAACAGTAAGAGGCTCCCATGGGCCATTAGTATTGGAGTGATTTGTGTTCTAAGAGGGTGCACTTCCGGGACGTACACTCGTCATTTGAATAGGAGATCCTATTGCAGGTCCCTTGGGTGTGGGCATTACATAGAAAAGAGGGGTGTATGCTGAATGATACACCGAGGGATGATTCCATCATGGTATGAATTGTAATACCAAAATATTCTCTATACAACTTGTGGTGGAGAATTTTTGAGTGCGGTCACGTGGTCGTCAGAAGGAGCGCTCTTGCACTCGAGGGGTCTGTGCCCTCAGAGATAACAGTGAGTTGGGCGCCTCTATAGGCTGTTGATTTATCAATTTTAGAAGAGATGGGGAATAGTGGGTCATTTCCTGCACACTCTACCAGGTGTGGGATGATACACTTTTTAAGTCTCCAAGTGTACTGGGCATTGTTAGAGATATATTCTTTCCCTCAGACACTGGATCATAATGACAAATATATTCTTTCCTTTACTATTTTGGAAACATAGGTTGTGTTCTTTGGGACTCCGCCCCCCATGAGCCAGGTCAAGTGATCTGTCTCAATAAACTCGGTGAGTTGAACCTGGTATTTTACCACTGGCAATTAATGATATTCATGGAGATTAAAAATCATACTCCTGACGCCACCAGATAAAATGTTGCAGGAGGAAATGTGACGGGATACACCTTGGTGACATATATACTTTATTGATTATTTTGGAATGATGTCTGCACATGGAATGTTTTTTAATATATGGAATGATTGGTTCAATAATTATGGCTTAATTAATGGCCCAATGGGGCTCTGAGCAATGTATGGTTTGGAGGGAACTCTCTGCAGGGCATTGATTTTTGATTGTTCTTTCACCCAACCACAATTGGATAGTGGGTAAATTAAGTTTGTTGTCTATACTTGTGAATGTTAATCATGTTCTTCACAGTTGTGTCACCGTGTTGGAAGAACTCCCTCCACATAGCCTCTTATTGATGGGCAAGAGTGACCTTCACCCGTGTTAACAACCTAACTAAGGTAAGGGGAATACTATATTAGACTGGGACAGGAAGACGTCCTGAAGAAGACCCAGGTGGACCAGTAATTAAGGGTGATAAGGGGTCGAAACATGTTGACTACAGCAGTAAAGGAGGGGCACTAGGGGATCCTGATATCCTTCCCTCATACCACCATCCAGTCCTTTTTAATCCTGACCCTGGAACCTCCTAATAAAACTTATATCTGGTATCCAGGAGCCAGTTTTAATCACTGCATTTTCTTGTTTTTCACTGTACTCAGTCTTGACCTGTTGGTTTTTGTTTGTGAACACTGTTGTCACTTCTAGTTGTGTGTTACACGTTGTCCTTGTGTATATACCCCAAAACATTTTTGTTCCCCCTCCCTATGCTCCGCCCGGAGTGTGGCTACACCCGGGCGTTGTAGCAGACCCGATGATGAAGCATGTCACACACATTATGTGTGAGTGAGGGCAGTTTTTCATCACTCATGAGTGTGCCAGTCTTTGCACACTCGTGATCTTTGTTTGTAACAATCTTTATCGTATATGTTTTGTTATTCTCCACCCCTCTTTTGTGTGTACCATAGTTATTTAGGGGGTTCGGGGTGGTTGAATTAGATATAGACCCTCTCCCCTCTTGTGTGTGAGAAATTCCTTACAATGTGTCAGACAGGCTGACAGCTGCTCCTGTGCGTTTACGCAATGGCACCTGCGCAAATACCTACATCGAACCTCTCCCAGGTTGTGATGGGATGCTACTTGCTACCCCGTGGTACGAGGAGCACAACTGTTCATTCATACTGCTGGATTAGATGGCGGTCCTCTTCGCTGAAGATGAATTGGAACATCTTTTGGAACTGATTGCCTTCAAAGCTGCCTGTGCCTTTTTGGATTCGTAACCACTAAACAGCAACAGGAACTGTTGGTGACTATTTCAATTATCGTTTCGCTTTCTTCACGCCTACTGACACGAATTGTCATCCAGCTCTTTGACTTAGCTTGGACTATGCTGAGCTCTGCGGTCTGTTCTGCTTGGTACCACAGACCTGAGCAGGGGGAGGCTGTCATCTGACCGTTGTGGACATTGATGTCCGGCTTCCATTATGCAGCTGTAGCGCACAAATATTACATGGCGTTGTTGTTTTGCAAGTACCCAGGGCTCGAGTCGGGTGTAGACGCAGGTAAACAGCGTCCCACCCCTCTTTGCATGGGGTGGACACCGCCCCCCTGCCAGGAAGTTCAGCAGCACCTGCATGTTGACTGCTTTCCATTCCCAGCAGCAACGTGCAGGCAGTGAGTGAGACTTTTTTCACCTCCAGCCAGGCCAAATTCAAGGGGCCATGCGGTCTCCTTGTGTTTGGACATGCTGACTGGGGGGGGGGGGGGCGTCTTGAACTTTACATTTGAATGTAGATGCCAAAGAGGAAAACAAAGGCACACCGCTTGCCTTCTCTTCACAGGTACTTAGGGGAGGCATACTTTTGCCTTCATTCTGTCCCTGTATATCAATGCAGACACTGTAAGATTGTCAGATGGGTGAGTCTGTCCCAGTATTTTGCACAAATCGTTTTATTCGAACTATATTGCTTCTTTCATGCCGCTACGTCGTGAAGTTGTGGGGTCATTTGCATTTTGTCTTACTTTGTCAGCCCCCCCAATTTTTTGGAGGGACTTGTGCCCTGCTGGTACCTTAGTGTATGTCTGCCACATGAGAAGTGTCCGCAGAGCTTGTTCTCTGTGTGGACTTGGAGTAATGTCTGAACATTCTGTCTGTGGCCAGAGAACATTGTCCCTTGTCATTTTGTTCTGGCCCTAGCACCCCGACCCAACAATGTCTCAAAGCTGCAAGAGGACATGTATCCCCTTTGGAGGACATGGAAATGCGGGCTAGATGCCCCACACTTGGAGAGAGATCCATCCATTGACGGGAGTGACAGCAAATTTAATGTACAATTCACCATGTATAGGCTGAGGAATGGGGTCTGCTGACAAAGCCCTTAGACCAGGGACATCCCATACAACTGCTTCCTGTAAGGGGTGGGGGATATGCTTGTAGCTCTCCGTCCATAGGAATTATTGATGCGATATCTTGCTTCATGTTCAATGGATATATCACTGTGGTTTCTGGTTAGGTACTCATGCATTCTCATCCTGTTGTGTCACGTATGTTGCATGCTTTAACACTGTAGTAAATAGTTTACATTCAAAACCGTTTCTTGTCTTCAACTGATCTTCTTGTATACAAATGCCTCTGAGTGAGTAGGAGAGCTAGTGAGGCAGTATAGCAATTGTGTCCTGTGCTTAAGGGTGCTTCAGGGTGCTCACTCGCTGCATGCCCAAGTTCGCTAATCCTACGCATAGTCTGGTATGTGTCCAGATTCTCAGGCACAATTGCCAAAGTCCGTGACACGACACCAAGGCAGACAGACACAGGCATGGTCGCTCATTGAGAACTTACACTCAACGGTAGTAGTTGAAGATGAGCTTTTGACGCTGGTTAGGCCTTCTTCCTCACCACTGTAATCATCACTGGGCATGTGTGGGTTGGGAGCGGGGGGGATGGTTTTAATCCCGCAAGATGTAGCAGTCATGTGCTGAGCCCGGATACTTTGCACACACGTGAGTTGATCTGCTCCGCCTGTCATACCACTTACATGTTGAGGGAGTGGTAGTGTTTACGGTTCCTATAGATGGGTTCACTTGACTGTGGTGAAACGAGGTCAATGTGGGTACCATCAATCACTCCCATCAACATATTAGATGCCTCCCAGGCAGGCCCGGCTCCAGGAATTTTTATTTGGATGGGCCAACGATGCATTCAGGTGGGCCACTGCGGGCCAGAATTGTCACATGTGTCTCACCAGGCCTGCTGCAGGGCCCTCTTTTATCTCTCCTCAGCTTTCAGTGAAATGCATTCTATTCTTACTAAATCTCTTTCTATCACTGTCAGAAAGTGTTTTCCATATGCTGTCCGCCCGATGGGAGTGTGCGGTTTGCTGAGGTGGGAGTATCAGGCAAGTGAGACTTCTCAGACTGTCACTCTTGCCCTCCTCCTCGGATTCTCTCACTGCCACCCTCCTCCTCCAGCGCCCCTCATCTCTCCATAGCCACTCTCTCATGTGTATTTCAATTGTTGAGTTGCGCTAGTGATATCAGTGTTGGGTGTGACAATACTTTACATCACGCACGGAGTGTACAGATACAATCAATCTTGCAAGTATATAAGTAAATCAGTCTACAGGGAATGTCACAATAGCGAATGAGGATTACAAGGTGTGGGAATCACATGCCATCCATACTGGTGGGCAGGATTTTTTAGGGGTGTTTGGTCTGGAGAAGCACTAACTCAGGATTTAATGCACAGCCGAGGCGTTAGGGGTTGGCTTTGTTGATAAAGGTGTTAGCCCGGTCTGGTGGCTCAATGGACTAAAGCACCCACTGCAGGGGCCTGTGTTCAACCTCATGGTCACAGGTTCAAATCCTGGCGGGTCCACTCAGTCTTTCATCCATTTGAGGTCGATAAATTGAGTACCATTGAGTTGGGTAACAATAAACATCTGTTATTCAGCGCCAGGACACCTTCGGGTAATCGTGCGCTTTACAAATACACCTGTTATGTTATGTTATATCTGCACGAACAAGCTCTTTATGACAACATTTGAATGATGAATGACTGGGGAAGTCATGACTATGTCACAACCCAGAAATAAAGCTAAGTTCTGACTATTGATTCAGGTTATCTTGCAGCTCTTTGATGACAATTCCTAGGTCACTGTCCTATGATAGGTTTGTAACTTCTGTACTGCTACTTACACATGTATCTCTGTGACAAAGGCAGTAACCCACTGAGCTATCCACATCAAATGCAGTTTATCTGCATTTCAGAACTACCAACAGACAAAGGATTGGCAGGATCATTAATCACCAGTTATCTGGACATTTTGTTTGTTGGCTTACATCAGTGGCTGAGCCTTGATTAACCCCTTCCCTGCTCATGACGAGCTCAGCTCGTCATGCCGTACACTGGTGGTGTGCTTATGACGAGCTGAGCTCGTCATGAACAATGGAAATCTGAAGAGTTCAGCACCAAACGGGAATTGCTGTAGCATTCAAGGTGTTAAGATACAAATTGTTTAAATTAAGTATACAGGAAGTATGTGTCTTGCTGGGCCTTCCTTGATGATTTTTGGAAGATAAAATGACCAGACATTCGCTCACCAGCTCGGGTCCTACTCATTGCTTGATCTGAGAAGCAGCTGCAATGGCCAGGTAAGGTGTATCCGGAAGAATGAACTTTTCTTCTCCCTGTGGAATTGAAACGGAGACATCCACACGGCAGAACGGTTGCGGTTACCTGGTGCAGAAGAGAAGATTTGCCCCCTTCAACATGGCCATATTTTGGCTGCACAAGTAGGCGGGGACACAGCCCACCTTTCTGAAAAGAGATGTGTGGTTGGGAGTGCCTGTGGGAGAGGGCTGTGACCCATATCCGCAACTCCAACAACAGAAGGTAATCAACGTTCGGGGGAACGTTTCACATTAATGTGGCCATTTACTACTTGCCTTTGTCTGCCAGGGCCGCAGATCATGTTTGCGTGGGCCTGGCCCTCCAGGCCCACCCGCTAGAAGCGGGCATGCTCCTAGGTCATATACTCCACCTTCAAATCTGCCAATTCATCCCTCCTCTGGAAGTGGACATGTCTGTCCTTGTAAAGCATCAATGCTGATAGGCCGTCACTCACTACCAAAAATATTTACAACAAGGGGTGGTGAGGGACAGAGTCTCTGAATTAAGCAGAAAGCTCTCACCCAGTCAAGAGATCAGGGCTAGATCCAACACCGTTTTTTAGCTCACTGCACCATCCCAGTTTCAGAACCTGGCTGTATGCAAATTAGTCTGTTCCTGTCCCAGTGCATGATGGGAACAGGGCAAACCAAACTACAAAAGCCAATTCTTACACTGGGAAGGAAACAAGCTCCCGGGGACCGGTTTCTGGCATTACAGCCGTCTTCGGCCCGGTTTGCTTGAATCCTGATGGTGCAATGAGCAAGGGTCTCACATCTGAGAATACCCTTCCACGCTTAGGGTGGACAAAAATATTTACAACAAGGGGTGGTGAGGGACAGAGTCTCTGAATTAAGCAGAAAGCTCTCACCCAGTCAAGAGATCAGGGCTAGATACAACACCGTTTTTTAGCTCACTGCACCATCCCAGTTTCAGAACTTGGCTGTATGCAAATTAGTCTGTTCCTGTCCCAGTGCATGATGGGAACAGTGCAAACCAAACTACAAAAGCCAATTCTTACACTGGGAAGGAAACAAGCTCCCGGGGACCGGTTTCTGGCATTACAGCCGTCTTCGGCCCGGTTTGCTTGAATCCTGATGGTGCAATGAGCAAGGGTCTCACATCTGAGAATACCCTTCCACGCTTAGGGTGGACAAAAATATTTACAACAAGGGGTGGTGAGGGACAGAGTCTCTGAATTGAGCAGAAAGCTCTCACCCAGTCAAGAGATCAGGGCTAGATCCAACACCGTTTTTTAGCTCACTGCACCATCCCAGTTTCAGAACCTGGCTGTATGCAAATTAGTCTGTTCCTGTCCCAGTGCATGATGGGAACAGGGTAAACCAAACTACAAAAGCCAATTCTTACACTGGGAAGGAAACAAGCTCCCGGGGACCGGTTTCTGGCATTACAGCCGTCTTCGGCCCGGTTTGCTTGAATCCTGATGGTGCAATGAGCAAGGGTCTCACATCTGAGAATACCCTTCCACGCTTAGGGTGGACAAAAATATTTACAACAAGGGGTGGTGAGGGACAGAGTCTCTGAATTAAGCAGAAAGCTCTCACCCAGTCAAGAGATCAGGGCTAGATCCAACACCGTTTTTTAGCTCACTGCACCATCCCAGTTTCAGAACCTGGCTGTATGCAAATTAGTCTGTTCCTGTCCCAGTGCATGATGGGAACAGGGCAAACCAAACTACAAAAGCCAATTCTTACACTGGGAAGGAAACAAGCTCCCGGGGACCGGTTTCTGGCATTACAGCCGTCTTCGGCCCGGTTTGCTTGAATCCTGATGGTGCAATGAGCAAGGGTCTCACATCTGAGAATACCCTTCCACGCTTAGGGTGGACAAAAATATTTACAACAAGGGGTGGTGAGGGACAGAGTCTCTGAATTAAGCAGAAAACTCTCACCCAGTCAAGAGATCAGGGCTAGATCCAACACAGTTTTTTAGCTCACTGCACCATCCAGGTTTCAGAACCTGGCTGTATGCAAATTAGTCTGTTCCTGTCCCAGTGCATGATGGGAACAGGGCAAACCAAACTACAAAAGCCAATTCTTACACTGGGAAGGAAACAAGCTCCCGGGGACCGGTTTCTGGCATTACAGCCGTCTTCGGCCCGGTTTGCTTGAATCCTGATGGTGCAATGAGCAAGGGTCTCACATCTGAGAATACCCTTCCACGCTTAGGGTGGACAAAAATATTTACAACAAGGGGTGGTGAGAGACAGAGTCTCTGAATTAAGCAGAAAGCTCTCACCCAGTCAAGAGATCAGGGCTAGATCCAACACCGTTTTTTAGCTCACTGCACCATCCCAGTTTCAGAACCTGGCTGTATGCAAATTAGTCTGTTCCTGTCCCAGTGCATGATGGGAACAGGGCAAACCAAACTACAAAAGCCAATTCTTACACTGGGAAGGAAACAAGCTCCCGGGGACCGGTTTCTGGCATTACAGCCGTCTTCGGCCCGGTTTGCTTGAATCCTGATGGTGCAATGAGCAAGGGTCTCACATCTGAGAATACCCTTCCACGCTTAGGGTGGACAAAAATATTTACAACAAGGGGTGGTGAGGGACAGAGTCTCTGAATTAAGCTGGGATGGGGCAGTGAGATAAATAACGGTGATGGATCAAGCCCTGATCTTTGGACTGGGTAAGAGTGGTCTGTTTAACTCAGACACTCTGTTCATCACCACCCCCTTTTCTAAATCGTTTTTGGCCACTATAGGTGTGGCAGGGTATACTCAGACATGAGTCCCTTTCTCACTGCTCCATCAGGATTCAAGCAAGCCAGGCCGAAGAAGGCTGAAATGCCAGAAACCGGTCCCCGGTAGCTTGTCTCCTTTCTGGTGAAGAATTGGCTTGGTAGTTTAGTCTGCCCTGTTCCCATGATGCACTGGGCCAGGGACAGACTGATTTGCATATAGCCAGGTTCTGAGCTGGGATGGGGCAGTGAGATAAATAACGGTGATGGATCAAGCCCTGATCTTTGGACTGGGTAAGAGTGGTTTGTTTAACTCAGACACTCTGTTCATCACCACCCCCTTTTCTAAATCGTTTTTGGCCACTATAGGTGTGGCAGGGTATACTCAGACATGAGTCCCTTTCTCACTGCTCCATCAGGATTCAAGCAAGCCGGGCCGAAGAAGGCTGAAATGCCAGAAACCGGTCCCCGGTAGCTTGTCTCCTTTCTGGTGAAGAATTGGCTTGGTAGTTTAGTCTGCCCTGTTCCCATGATGCACTGGGCCAGGGACAGACTGATTTGCATATAGCCAGGTTCTGAGCTGGGATGGGGCAGTGAGATAAATAACGGTGATGGATCAAGCCCTGATCTTTGGACTGGGTAAGAGTGGTCTGTTTAACTCAGACACTCTGTTCATCACCACCCCCTTTTCTAAATCGTCACTCACTACCATGCTGAACATGAGCTGTGACATCCCACTGGCGCTGGCTACAGTGTACTGTAAAGACCCAGTAGGGGAGAAATGCAGTGCAGTCATGACTTTCACTGTTGCGGCATTGCAGCCGGATGTATTCTTTTGGGCTTCACATGGGACTCCAACTGGGCACATGGGTTCCATAGTGTGCAGGGATCCAAAAGGAATTTCTGTTTGATTTCAATGTCCTCCATCATCGCCAGGTCAATGACAGGTCAAAGAATGGGTGGTCTCCTCCTACGTATGTCAGGGTACATGTGCATGAGCTCAGTTATACATGAGATGTGGTGTACAGCTTACCTGGGGACTCACACAAACACAACACTGAGGGGACTCGTGGTCACGTGAAATGCACAGGCGACCTGCATTCAGACATTTGTCTTCGCTCACTCACCATACTGACACAGCGACATCCAAAGAAGTCGATGTGAATGGCATATAGTACACTACTACACCAGGGATGAGCTGCCATTTGGTTTAGGTGGCAGAGCACTTGTGTTTCCTACTTTCAGTGCTGAGTTGCATGTAGCTGCTGTCTGTGCACGAGCGCAAACTTTATTCCCCCTATTCACGACAACATTGCAGAATTAGGGCAGTGACTATCATCTGGACAACGCACCATGGATGTACAGCACGGGGAACAGGCACATGTAGACCACATGGGGTCAGTCCTGCGTGAGTGTATGAGAATTTAGCATCACAGACATTGCAATGTTCACTTGAATGACGCACAAATGCACATTGATTGTGTATACATGCTCACATGGCTGTGACTGTCCGATGATGTGGGTTAGAGCTATGTTTGTTTGTTCCACATGTGCACTCCTATGATGTGTATGAGGACATTTACAGGCAATGGCAGCTGGGAAGACTGCACGCCACACCAGTACGTGTGTTGGAAGTGCTGGGGATTACAAGTATGTCTGATTTGCAGACAATGGACATCTATTATTGTCTGCCTACATCACTGGCCCTTCACAAGATGACTCCTGGCCAAGAGATGTCAGTCAGATGTCAAGGGATGTACAAGCGATGTTCACAATTTGGATATTTCATTGTACAACATTGGTACAGTGTGAGGGACCTTTGTCCTTTTGGACTATTTCACCCATTTCAGTACATGCTGGCCACGAAGCATGACAATGTATGTAATTTCTCTCTACTTTCCTGGACATACCAAGTGTGTGATGACTTGACTTATAGGTCACACTGATGGAGAGCAGATTTCATCTGCAGTCAGGCATTGTCTTATTTGTTGTGCTTCAGACAGACTGCATTTAAATTGCCACACACCTTTTGGTGCAAGTTAAAAACATGGCACATGAAAAATATGAAAGTGAGGCCTATTCACTCTGAAATGCTTTTGCTGAATTAACATGTGTTTTTGCAATGTAGAGAAAAGTGGCCTTTTTAGCTTTGAAGATTAATAGAATATGTTTCTCTCTTCCCAGCTCATCCCTTGCAGTCTAAATTTACTATTTCTGTCTTAAAAGACTTTGACTTGTTGCATATTTTGATAAATATTTTCAGTTAATAACACCTCTTTTTATAATGTGTGTGAATTAATAATGCACCAAACACTACACAGGGGGCTAAATGCTTTTTGCATGAAAAGCTATCTAAAACACTAAAGCATGTTGCTGTGTGTGTTGTATTAACTGTGTGCGCTATATTAACTGTGTGCTCTATATTAACTGTGTGTGCTTTTAAAATTTACACTAATGCATGAAAATGCTATGTTGCACATTGCTAATTTTTACATGTTGTACATAAATAATAGAAAAGCTGCTTGAAACTAACAGCTTGGCTAGGTAAACATTTATAAGGGGTATTAGTATGGAGTTGGGAAACATAATGTGCTGATTTACATGAAATTAATGTTATCTTTGTGTTTGTTTTATTTGTGGGGCCTACACAAAACATGGCTGCCTGTGAATCCATCAAGGCTATGGCTTGCAATTTAATGAGAAGGGTCGCATGCGCAGACTGTGGCAGCTTTCCTCATGACAAGAAGTCAAGGACATCCTGAACTGTACATTCTTGTGACTGTGCCAATGTACCAGTTAGTTAAAAGTATCCATCTGACTGCACTGTGGAAGGAAGGAAGGATGAATTAGAATGAAACATTTGTTCTAGTAAATGTTGCAAACGTTTATAAATGTATTAAATAATTTGCGCTTCTTTTGTTAAAACTGGTAAAGTCAGGTTTTTAGAATGAGTCAAGGTAGTGAGAACTCATGCCATCATGACTGACCAATCACGTACAGGTTTTCTTAAAGATGTAACATTTTTGTGTGGACTGCCAAGATTTAGAGTATAAAAGCCTCTCTGGAGGGGCTCTGGCTTCTAGGCTCATTAGGGGTGTGTGTGAGCTATTGAGAGAAGGAACAGATTAGACCAGACATCTATGGGTTAGGTACGAGAAACATCCCGGGAGATTGCTGAAGGGAGGAGTGGCGTCCGAGGAGTGTCAGGGGGAGGTTTCTTGCTTCCATGTCATATTTTGGCACTACAGGCCACATTCCTTTGAGGTTCTGTGAAGGGCGGGCTGTCTCGCTCCTTTTTGCTCTTTAGACACAGAGATGCACAGAGCAGCAACAGATAGAAAGGCTTTTTAGATTTAGATGCTAAACTATAATTTTATGCTTTGACTAATTAATTAGGTCTGAAAAGATTTATTTGAGTTATGCATTTATTTCTCTTAATGGGAGATTTTTGCAAACTATTTGATTTTGATTAGCCTTGCAAGACTATTTTTCTTAGAAACTCTTTAAGAGTTTTGACTGAAATTTTGCTCAACATTTTCTTTCCTACATGTAATGCTTATATTCAGACTGTAATATGTTCTGTATTAATGCTATTTTTCCTGTTTTCCAAATTCTGTAACCTGATTGATATTTTACTAATGAATAAAGGGTCAGAGAAAAATTAACTTTTGACTAGAAAATAAAACCCTTTAAAATATTCAACAACTCTCTTTGTTGGATTACAATAATAATTGCATTTTTTGACTGTTCATCTTTATTTAAAGTCTTCTGAAGGTAATACATGGTGTGAAGGGCCCAACACCTTTTGAGCGATAAATTAGAGGTAGCAGGAAGGTTTTGCATTGAGAAATTACCAGAAGAAATTACTGCTCCATCAACACTCTCTCATATCTTCATTGTGTGGTGAGCACCTGGTCACTGTTCTAGTTGTCCTGATGTACCATCCCCTCCCAGAGGGCTGGCTTACCCCCCACCCCACAGCCACCCAGCACAAGTGTCACTGGACCTGTGGCCCGGCCAGCAAATAGGGCCGGACGCCCTGCCCTCGGCCACTTCTCCCATGCAAGTATAGAGTATGTGTGTGTGGTGACTTGAGATGTATGGGGGCATTGTGGCCCACAACATTACACATGGGGTGCACCACTCATTTTAGACGAATGAGTTGTGATGTGTGATGCAATTCGCATGCCGACAATGCAAATGCAGCATGTGTTTGCATGCGCGGTAGCTGGCATCCACAGCGATGGCACGCATTAGCCATAATTCAATGTTGCAGGATTGCGGTCACAGCTTCCTGACCACAGCGGTGTGGCACACACTATGCAAATGAGCCATGAGCCATGAGCCAATGTGAACCTTCGGCGGTGTACATTTTTTGATCTTGTCTGCCAGAGGTGCAGCATGTAGTGCAGCGGGAGGCCTGTCTCGCAGGAACCATGGCGGCTCTGGGGGTATAGATGGGTACTGTATCAGCTCATCCTCTCTGTTGTTGTTTTTCCGCCATCCGTAATGTGGTGGTTTTACACGGCGGTGGGAAGGGCTGTTTGCAGCATCATAATTTGTTTGGCGGACGGAACATGTTTCCACACGCCGGGCCTGATCTTTTGGGTCTGTCTGCCACCCTTGTGTACACAAAAAACATGCAGAGCCTGAAACACCGCGCTGGACGGTAAATGGCCTCTGTGAGACTATTGTAATTTGGTGGTTGCAATGACCACTCCTTGAGCGGGAAAATGAATGTTTTCCGCCACCAGCACGGATGGCCTTCCGTCCGGAATCGTAAATAGCCCCTAGGTCTTTTAGTCCTGGAACTCATGAAATTGGTTAAAGATAAATGTCCAGGAAAATGGAAGTTCAATTGAAAGTTGCTCTTAAACTCGAACTATGTTGATCACATGCAGAAATACATAGTAACATTTATGTAAATCAATAGGTACAGTGTATTGAGTGGGGCTGCACAGGACCCTTTAAAAGGCAGATGTGAGAGGTGAGACAATTAGCTTTGCAGCTTATACTTAGAGGCAGTTGGTCAGGGAGATCAGGGAACTAGACAAGAGGCTGGCAATGTCACGGTGATCGAGCTCCTCAGGGTCAGGATGATGCTCATGGGGTCCACCTCCTGATTTCCCCGTACTCTGGCTATAATATTATAAATGCAGAGTAAAGAAGTTATCAAGCGAGGGATAGGTTAAGGATAGGAGCAGCGGTGGAAAAGGGATACCTTAAACAAAAGAAACAATACGTTAACCTGATATAGATACCTAACTACTCTCAGATATTTCTCGCTATGTGTGTATCCATACTCTGTAGATATCAGGAGATGAACCCTTCCTCTCTCTTCACGACGACAAGATGCTTAGTTCATCAGGTTACAGAAAGAAGGAAAAATTATAATCCAGGAACATCTCAGCTGACCCAGCCTACAGTTTGAATACCCTGGACAAACGTAAGTAGTGAGTAAAAGTAAAACAAGTCTCGAATCAGCACTTCCACACCGGAATGAGGCTGATCTTACCAGGACTCCAGGAACTACTTTCCGTGCCTTAGAGAACACTCCTGTACAAGGTTCTTGTAATATTTCAACATGAGCCAAAGGTTAACAGAAACGGCTTCCAGATCCATCAGTCGTGAACAGGAAGGCTGCACAGAGAAGAGAGTACCTGCTCAGCGGAGCGGTATTCAACAATGACCCCTCGAATTCTCTCGACGGGCCAAGGGAGGGGGCAATTCAATGCATCTCCCAGCACCGCCGAGAGCCGAGAGAGAATCGAGGCAGCGAAGGCGTTCACTCTCAGCCGAGCGGAACATGCAAAGTAAATCCGGGAAAGTACAACAGTTGCCACATAAGGAGAACTCAGTCCCAAATTCGAATAGGTCCGCGGGAACAGGGTGTGCGCATCCACAGAAAAACCCAGCATGACAAGAATCAGGTACAATGCTTCCAGCGTGTCACGTGACTAAATACGATTTCAGTTCCTCCCAGAAGGATGGCCTTCTGGGAGACGTAGTCTGGCCTGTTTCTCATCCAGCTAGGCACGCTAGTCAAACCCTGACAGGCAAGCCTGGAGATACAAATCAAAGGGGAACCATCCCTGGTTCCACCAAGCTGCACAGCCAAATCGCATTATGAATCCAATGAATTAAATTCAACCATATTTTTAACTCACTTTTCTCCATATTTTTATCCAATTGTTTCTCATCCTTTTTTAACTATTCCTTCAATTAGTTTTATCCATACCATTGCTTCTACGAAGATATTAAACCAAACTCCAGGGCACAGGTTGGTTCCACATGTCATGATGTTTATTAAAAGAACCCAATGCGTTTCAGGAAACAAAATCCCTTTGTCAGGGGCATTTAAAACATAATATAAACAATATGATTTTTAACCCATCATCATTCACATTATCATTGTAATATATGTATTACCAATCACCATACGTTTTGTTATTACTCCAGAAATGCGTAGAACAATAAACATTGTAAACAACTATGCGTGTTCCCATATCTGGTTATCAGTGAATGCCCAATTAAGCACCCATCTCTGCTTCCGCATTTAAGCTGTTGTTCAGTGTACTCTATGGCCTGTTATCCTTTTATCTATCTCTCCCCTCTATTCTATTAGGCAATGTTACTTATTTCTTAGTTTAGCAGTGGCCCTCATTGCATTTGCGCTTACCGTGACATGTGCTTTTGCCTCAGTAAAACCATTTTGAAAATGCCGATTCCATTAAAAAGTAATCCTACAGTTGTAGCATGTTCCTGTTTTTCAAAGGAAGTGATGCTTTTGGCAATACGTGAGACTTTGCCTGAAAATAAGTAACATAAAGGAAGGACTATGGCAGGAACATTCAGTTTGCGTTTCACAAAAACATAGGTGATATTTATTTTTTCATTAGGCATTTAAATGTAAGCGTGGTTTTTTGTATACCGATGATAAATTATCCTTCTGAAGGGAAGATAAAGGATTTTTTTGAACATGTTAATAATGTTTTAGATTCAGGGGAAGCTGAGGCACTAGATCCTGCTATAACTATGGAAGACGTGGGTAACACCTTTGGTGCTTTAGCCCCAGGGAAGACAGCAGGCCCAGATCAGATTTCCTTAGAATTCATTAAAAAAAAATTCACAGCTGGCCAAGGATCTATGGGAACTGCTCTGTGGTGTCTAATCGGAAGGAGTTCCAATGGGTTCCTGGGAGGGAAACAATATTTTGGTTTTGGGAAAAAAGGGAAACCCCAAGGGCCGGACTTGTCATAGCGGACACCAGGCAATGCCCCAGTGCGCCGCACGGGTGGGGGGCCGGTTTGGGTAGCATAGCTGCAAAATCGGCCCTGTAACAAAATCGTCCGAAAACCTGCCCTGACAAAGACTCGGTGGCACCCACAACCCACCAGGCCGAGCACTTTGTCAGGGCCAGTTTTGGTTCCCAGTCCGGCCCTGGAAACCACAGATAAGTCCAGGGTCTTACAAACCCATATCCCTGATTGACTCGGATGCAAAGATTTACTCAAAGATATTAGCCACTCATATGGGGAGGATCATAGACTGGTTAGTGTCACTGTGGCAGCACAGGTTTATCCCAGGCTGGGGGATGGCAGCCCACGTCAGGCGAGTCATTACCTGGGTTTGATATTGCTTCTGTGATAGGAACCCCTTTGGCCATGATCCTTCTCGACGCTAAGAAAGCATTTGATCAGTGGTCAGAGGTTAACGCTGGAGGGTTCTTGAGTCTAAGGGGTTAGGACCAGGCATGATGAAGGCTGTAGAGGCATTGTATTACCAACCTTATGTTCAATTCGATTTATGGGCCATGGAATTAGAGAGGATCCAGATCTTGTGGGATACACAGCTGGGTTGGCTTTCTCTCCCATTTTGTTTGCATTATATTTTGATTCCTTAATAAGGCGGTTGGTAAATGATGATAAGATTCAGCCGGTAGTGGTGAATGGCTTTGAAACCAAAGTATTAGCATACATGGGTGGTATAGCGGTGCTAACGCTAGACTCTCAGACAGCCCTCCCAGCATTAGAAAGAGTGACAGAGGAATTTGGATTTCTCTCAGAATACCATCCTAATAAAGGGAAAACGCAGATGGTTTGCACCAGTAAAAAAGATCTGATAGACAACCGGAGGGTCGATCAAGCCTTATAATTGGGAATAAAGATCACGGCAAGAGTAGATGATATTTACAAAGTGAATCTTGAGCCATTAATGGGTAAGGTTAATCAAAATTGAAAATGATTGATAGTTTTCATGTTACCCTAGTTGGAATGTGTAAAGTTCTGAAGAGGATGATTTTACCAAACGTTTTGTATTTATTCAGAACTAAGGGCCAGATGTAGGTCGCCCAATACCGGTCGGTAACGGCCGAAATTACCGAATTTCGTCCGTTACCGACCGGTATTTGGCATTTGGAATGTAGGTGACATTTTTGTAGGATTCTGTATTTTACAGAATCGGTAACTTAAGGAATCGGTAAATTACCGATTTCTTAACATACCGATTCAGTAAATTACCGAATCTGTAATGTAGAGGGCACTCAAGTGAGTGAATTCCTCAGTTAAGGATTTTTTATTTACCACCAACTACAAGTTGGTGGTAAATAAAAAAGCTATTTTTTGCTTTTACAACACTGCGATGTGGCAGACATACATGCCCTTAGTGCATGTATGTGTGCCACATATGCACCCATGCACTATTCAGTCAAAAGCAATGTTTATTTAGACCGTAGTCTTTAAACTGCAATACCCAATAATATAAACATTAAAAAAGGGATAAATACGCATTCAGTAGCACACAATAAGAAACAACATATTCATCAATACATTCTTATTCCTGGATATGCTTTTTGATGACCAAATTCAATCTGGGGCTCACAAAGTAAATACAAAAGCGTACTTACTCATTAAAATTCTACCCTTATGGCACCGGGAAAGAAAAATGTAATTCATATTATATTAACATTTAAAAATACTCATCTTGAAATCACTAAAATCCAGTATAATTCTGAAACTATTACAATCTTTTGCTAAGAGCTTTTTACAAACTTCATATAATTTCTGATTGCGATAGCAATCTCGAGGTTAGGCATTACTGTGAGTAAGTCAACTGCCTGAGCACGAGACCTTATTTCGTATTTTACAAAAACAGGTCTCAAATGCAATTTACGCTGAGGTATAGGCGCCATACAATCTAACAAAATATGCAGCATGTCACCCTTTTTGCCTAACAAGCATTTACAATTCCCATCCGGGTAGAGCCTAATGACCTTCTCCCTCTGATTTGATAGCCAGGGGGTAATGCCTATCCTAACTCCTAAAATTTCACATCTGAGCCACTTATTGGGAAGGGTGTCCAAGTAAGGGTACCAAGACTCGTGTTGCCATGCTGCAATCATAAATTGAACTGATGATTTCTAGCTCAAATAGCCTTGATTAATTGTTCTAGACAACTCAAGGCCTTCTTGGAGAATTCAGCCTGGAGTGACTGTTGGCAGAAACTCACCTTTAAGTTCTCTGCAACCTTAATCAATTTCATTCTTATCTCCTTGGCCCGTTTTAAATCACTTGATTCGATCTCCTTCCTACACCAGAGGGAGACCTTCTGCACCATCCCGGGTCCTGTCGTCTCCACAGCCTTAATACATTTACTTGGGCCTGTACGCTCCATGAAGTTGTACCTAACTCTAATCTAATTGTCTGGACCATTGCTGAGCTGGGAAGCGAAAGTAGGGATTTCAGGCATTTACCCTCCTCAGCGTCCCAATTATCTTTGCCGCCAAGACAAAGTACTTCTGAACCGTACAGGACTTGAGGAGGGATCATTGCATTAAATGCCTGTAGAACTGGTCTATGTGACATGTCCCCATACTCACTATTAATTTTTTTCAGCCCACACACTGAAATGAAAGCCTGTGCTTTCTGGGCTGTCAAATGAGCTTGCCACTTTAAGGAATTTTCAAACCAGACCCCAAGATATCTATATTCTTTTACTACCTCCAATTCAAAGGGGCCTAGATACCAACTAAAACCTAAATCTCTTTTTCCAAAACACAAGATTTTAGTTTTATCCACATTTACAGTTAGGGACTTTAACACACAGTATTCTTGGAAGAAATTTAGGGCCAGATGTAGGTAGCCCAATACCGGTCGGTAACGGCAGAAACTCAGTAATTTCGGCCTTTACCGACCGGTATTGGGAAAATGAGATGTAGGAGTCAAAAATCTACCGAATCGGTAAATACGAGTCCGTATTCTACCGAAGCGGAATTTACCAAATCCTCATTTACCAAATTATTATTTACCGAATCGGTAAATAAGAAATGGTAAAAAATGACCTTTGAGATGTAGGAAAGCTCAAAAATACTGAATTTCTTGAAATTCGGTATTTAAGAGTCAGTATTTACCATGGATTGAAAGCAGGTGGTAAGCAGGTGCAGGTTATAAAATAAGGCCCCAAAATGCAACAGTGTTACCAGAATGGCAGCATTCTATGTCATAGCAGGGCGGCTATGGCTACAGGCAGCAGGTGAGAGGGTATGGAGAAGGGAGGAGCAAGTCTACAGGCAGAGGATAATGCTCTTCCAACTGACTGAGCCAGAGATACTGCAAAGGTACAGGCTACATCCCCACACCATTCAGGACTTGATCAGGGACCTGCACCCACTCCTGGATCACCCAACACCAAGGGCACACGCCATCCCACCCCATGTGCAGGTGCTGTGTAGCCTACACCTGCTTGCCTCTGGGAGTTACCAGAGTGTGATTTCTGCAGTAGGTGGGGTGTCCCAGAGCTACCTGTCTCGTTTCTTCAGGAAGTTCCTGGAGGCCATGATGCAGAGAATGCATTATTATATTAGGTTCCCTGACACACCTGTGGAGCTTGTGAAGACCAAAACAGATTTATATCAATTGGCACACTTCCCTCATTTCATAGGCTGTATAGATGGCACCCATATCCCAATAGGCCAACCTGCAGCTACAGAATACTTTTACAGGAACCGGAAGTCAACGCACTCAATCAATATGCAGGTAACATGCAACGATGGCAAACATCATAACAGACATTGTAGCCAAATTCCCTGGGAGTACCCACGACTCGTACATCTTCCAGAACAGTGGGATATACACATGCCTTGTTGCTGGAGATTTTGGGGACGGATACCTCCTAGGTAAATAACTGTGACACACCCTGATAGTTAATGCAGATGAATGTATCATGAGTAAGTAACTAATGGCACTCCCTTTTCCACCTAGGCGATAGCGCTTATGCCGTGTGATCCTTTGTGCTCACCCCCTACCTCAATCCATCTACCAGGAGTGAGAGGCACACAGAGCAACTCGCAGCGTTGTAGAACACACATTTGGGCTCCTAAAAAGCAGGTTCCGCTGCCTCCACAAGAGCGTAGGTGCACGGCAGTGCACTCCAATCATCTGCTGGAAAATCATTGCGACCTGTGCCATGCTGCACAACCTAGGAAGGAAGGCACAGAGGTGGAGATTACACACCATGAGGACTTTGATGATGGAAATGAACAGCCAGAGCCCTATGTAGCAGGAGCAGTGCAAGCTACGGATGGGAGACTGAGACGGGCAGAGATCCCACGCAGCTATTTCTAAGTAAGTAAGGAGACACAGCTAGGCTTTGTATTTGAATGACGTAGTTTAATGGGCACTACAGCAATTTTCTGTTAGCACACCATAGTATCTCAATGTCTGAACACCCCACTGGGTGCTCACAGGTTGACTCACTGTGACATGTCCTGTGGGTTTTGGGCATCCTCATTGTTTGAGATCAACGCACAACAGTGCGGGATCCACGAGGCTGGGTGGCAACACTGGCAGTGAAGCCTGGGTCAGCAGGTTGGCGCCTGCTGCTCCTTCGAATGTCAGGAACAGGAGTGCTACAGCTATTCCTACTGGTAGAGTCTTCCGTGTCCCCGACACCTGTGTCCCCGGCAGTGGCTGCCTGGTTGGTGAGTAGTAGCTCCATGGCCAAGGTAACTCTCCCCATCCCCCTCGTCAAATCCGTGCAGCAGTGCACAATGCCATCTTGCATGGCAACAGCGCACCGACATAGCAGGGACGTTGCTATGGCAAGCCGGTTCATAGCCTTTGTCTATTGGCGCATGCACAGTCTATCCCGGCGCCTCTCTGAGTGGTCAGAGTCTAGTCTCTCACAGAGATCCATCACGCACTCTGTCATGTCCCTCATTCCCTCTGCCATGGACTGCGTGCTCTGTGCCATGGAGCCAATTCCCCGGTCGATGTTGCCCATCCTCTGATTCAAGTTGCACACCTGTCTCTGTACAGCTAATATGCCCTTTGCTTGCAGGCGCTGGACTTTCACCATGGTGTTATGTTATGTTATGTTTGTTATGTTATGTTACCTAGCTTTTGTATAGCGCAAATCATCACTGGTCTCTAAGCGATTTAAAGAGGGAACAAAACACCCAGCCACTAAGAGCTCCTCACAGGCTGAACCATTATATTGAGGAGAACGTCTTTTTAAACAAATGGGTTTTCAAATGTTTTCTGAAAGACAGGAGCATTGGATCTCCTTGCAAAAATGCGGGAAGCTCATTCCAAAGCTGAGGGAGAAGGACCGACAGAGCTTTACTTCCTCTAGTCTTAAATTTGAATTTTGATGACGTCAAATTCACAGCTTTAGAGGAGCGTAGAGCTCTGCCTGGGACGTACCTCACCAGTCGATCCTTGATGTATTTAGGGGCCTCTCCATAGATGGCCTTATGAGCTACACAAAGACACTTGAACTGCACCCGATGTTCAATAGGCAGCCAGTGCAATTTGTGCAGCAAAGGAGTGGCACGAGTTCTTCTCGGAAGAGAGAAAATGAGCCTAGCCGTGTCGTTCTGGACCATCTGCAATCTCCTAATAAGCTTTCTTGAGAGGCCCAAGTAGAGAGAATTACCGTAGTCCAGCCGGGATATAACAGTAGCAGACACGATGGATTGAAGCGCCGGGCCTCAAGACCACAGAAAACCCCCTCGCCATCGCCTCTCTCCCGTACCCTCCGGCCTCTGGCAACGGTATGCACAGCTCCAGATGCACTCTGCTGTCCTGCGTTGTCTGCCTCAAGTGGAGTTGTGTGTGTTTGTGTGTCACCCTCCCCATCATCCTCATTGGACGTCTCCAGGATCCTGAGAGGGGGAACATCATGCCTCCTTGGTCTTACCACTACTGATGACTCTGAGGCTGGTGTGGGTGACAGTGATGGTAGTTCCAACTGTTGTGAGTCAACCAGCAGAGGTGACAGAGGGTGTGGTGTGGTGGGTCGCTCACGTGTTGTTGCTGCCTGAGCTGTGGGTGGCATTACAGTGCTTTGACCTGCACCTTTGGATGTGTCCTCACTCTGCTCTGTTGCTGGTGCCCTCTTCTCCCTTTCCAGCGCTGTACTGCGCGATGATTCTCCTGTGGACAGATATGAACATTGGCTCAGTGGTGATGTACACCTGTGTGTCATTATTAAATCACATTCATGTCACACAATTGCATAGTTCTCTCCTGCTTCTGGATGTAGTGTGTGGCATGCCTTGCTGTTTTCTGTGATGACTATATTGATGTATGTTTCTTTTACTACGTCTCCAATGATACATTGCCGGTAAATCCTAAAACCTGTACGGAGTGTGATGCACACTACCACATTGGGGAAGGGGGACAGGGAAATGGGTGGGGATTTATGTCCATGCAGCTTACCTTGTTTTGTAGCAGCGCTGACTGATTTGTCAGCATCCCCTATCCCATGGACACTTTCAAGCTCCAGGATGGACTCCACCATCAGTTCAAGGTCAGTAAGTGCAGGTGCATGGTTCCTTCCTCCACCTGTGGCACCAGCTTCTTTTCTCTGGGCTGCAAGCTTTTTTTTGTTATGACCCGAAGATCATACCATCTTTTTTTTTAGGTCATTAATGTCCCTGGTTGTGACCCCAATGGCATTAACCTTGGACTGGATCCCCAGCCAGGTGTTCTTTTTAACAGACTCTGCAACATGCAGAGACTGCTTGCCAAAGAGCTGTGTGTGGTGTCTCACCACCTCCTCCACCAGCACCTGCAGTTCAGCTGTGCTGAATTTGACTTTCCTCTTGCGCTCAGCTCCTTCCTTCTGGGCATCCTGTGACTCCATTTTGCAGCTCAGTTCAGCTCTGGGCAGCCTGTTCCTCAGTGTCTCAGTGCTCTCAATGCTGTTCAGTTGCTCTGCACCTGCATGGGTGTGGCCACTTCCTGGGAGTGGGGTGGGGTAGCTGCATTTGATTGGTTGGTTCCTCTTTTGCTTTGTTGTTGGGTGTGGTGGGTGTTCCTGATTGGTTGACAGGCTCAATTGGGTGTGTTTCGTATTTACCGATTCGGTAAATACTGATTCTGAATATCAGAATATTACCGAATCGGTATTTTTTACCGATTTTTTACCTACATCCCATTTTCCGATTTTAAAATACCGAATCGGTATGATTCGGTATTTTAGAGTTGGTAAAATGGAGTTAGCTACATCTGGCCCTTAATTTCCTTTGAAGGCCCATCGCTGTCTGGTCAAAAATCACCAAGCCATCTGCATATAGCAGACATGATAATTTCAATCCATTCATTTTAGGGCTGACACTTCTGTCAATCTCTAAGGCCTTTGGAAGATCAGCAATAAAAATGGCAAACAAGAGAGGGGCCAGCACAAGGCCTTGTCTAAGACTATTTCCAATTTGTATTTTTGGAGTTAAGGACCCTTCCTTATCCGTAATAATCTTTTCCCAGTTCTCAGTATTTAGCTCTTTTATTAAAGCAAAGAGCCCTTCTGGGATTTTATACTTTCTAAGGGTTTCCCACAGGCATTTCCGGTCCACTAGATCAAATGCCGCATGGAAGTCAAGAAAGCAGCAATACAGCTTCCCATTTTTCTCGATTGACTTCCGCGCGACGGCCCACAATATGAAACGATGATCACTTGTCGAATGGCCGTCTTTGAACTCACCTTGCTCTACAGGCACAATTTCACAGTCCTCGACCCACTCTTTTAATCTACCTAAAATTATCTTCGTAAACATCTTTTCCCCGATATCTAAAAGATTAATCAATCTGTAATGTATGTTTAGGGGCAGCCATGTCACCCTTCTTATGCACCGGTAGGATGACTGCCCCCCTCCAGTTTCTCTGTATTTTTCCCAGCTCTAAAATCCGTAAAAACATATGAGATAAAAGTTCACTTCTGGGACTGTATAATTCCCTTAATCAGCCCATACACCTCTCCCACTACACAGTTCATTGCCCCCATCGTATGTATGTGTCATCGTATGCCCAGCCGCTCCTTTTAATAATTGCCAAAACTGGTGGTTATTCTTTGACTCAATAGCATCCAGGAGATTTACCCAACATTTTTCTTTATATGCTCTTTTTGAATCAGTAATTAACCTTTTATATTCCCTTTTCAGTTTTATCAAGTTTAATGATCCGGGTAAATTATAGTTGACTTTAAGGTTACGTACTTCTCTCCTTGTTTCCCTCTTCTTTGCTAGACATACAACCGAAAACCATTTTGTTTGCCTAGCCAGCGGATTTTGTTGGTGTGTTACACCTACTTTGGCTTTTTTTAATTCGACTTGGAGACAATGCACCACCTGATCGATTTTTCTCTCAAACCAATCCAGTTTATGCCCTCGTGGGCTCTCCAAGACTAACCTCTGTTGAAGTTTTAGCACCTTTTCTATGAACTCATCCATTAATCAGTTGGTAGCCCGTCTCAGGTACTCTACATTTTGAGTAATTACAGTCTGTCGCTTAATCAACACCACATCCTGAATCTCAAACTGCAGTAAACTATGGTCACTATTGTCCATTTGAGAAACCATAAAACTCTTCATTAAGGCAAAGTTCCAGGCATGCGTAAAAACATAATCAATCCGGCAGTTTTGGGCACCTATCTTAAATGATTTCTTTGCAGGGCAGTCCATTTCTGACCTGCCATTTAAACAAAATAGTCCCTTTGTGGCTAGATAGTTTACTAGACTTAGATCTTGCTGTGAAGAAACACAATCTGGAAAGGTTGCCATGCTTATATCATAGGCTTCCACGATTTCTATATGCCTTGGATCAGACTTAGAGGGGTTCAATTTGTGGTTAAAATCACCCATCATAAGAATAATATCAGAGTCATACTTTTCAATCAGATGATCCAAATCTTCTTTGAAAAGCCTCAGCTCTACACCATATTCATCTGGAGGCCCCAGTTGCATATACACATTTATAAGCACAACATTTTCAAACTTTTTGTCTTTAACATTTAGGAGTACTCTACATGCCAAAAGACATTTACATTTGACGCTTAGATGTATTGCATATTTCACCTTACTAGAGGACAACAGTATCATCAACCCTCCAGCTGGGCGGCCAAAGCTTTTTTTCTGCGCCAGGCGATGGAGTTGGATATAGCCATCAAAAGTAGGGGTTTTGTCGCATAGCTATGTTTCTTGGAGACAAATAATAACATTCATCTGGATTAAAATACTTATACTCCCTTGTTTTATCACGCCTCCAAGACCATTTATATTCCAAGATACAATTCTAAGGCTATGCGACAACCCAACTTCCTTCTCCACGTGACACCCTGCCACCCTTGTATTTGTTCCCCATTTACCGAATCGGTATTCACCGATTCGGTATTTCACATTCATTCCTATGGGCCTCCAGGCCAATAGGAATGAATGGGAATTACCGATTCAGTAAATACCGAATCGGTAAATACCGAATTTTACCGATTCTGTCAAATTTACCGAAAACGTACCTTCATACTATTTACCTATTCTTAAATACTGAATCGGTAAAATTCGGTATTTAAGAATCGGTAAATAGTATTTACCTACATCTGGCCCTAAATCCTTAGACTTAGAAGCAGAGTAGTTTAAAAAGCTGGAAGCTTTATGTACAAATTTTATATGGGAATACTGTAGGGCTTGATAGGCATGGTAGTATATGGTCCTTCCAAGGGGCGACAGGGGTGGCCAGTGCCCAACTTCAGGCAATATTGGTGGGCTGCACTTCGTCAGCAAATGGGAGTTTTATTTACACCCAAAGGTCACAATCAGATGTCTGGATCACTAAAACAAGATCCCCCTAGTAACTACGAGCTCGTTTTAAGGGCTGACGCTGCACAGTGCTTTTTAAAACATATTGAGCCTGTTATTATAAAAAGGTTAATTTTAAGGTAGTTGGAGCTGGAATGAAGATCTGGATTGGTGTCTGAAGAATGATTACAGTTGTTAAAAACAATTTGTATATTCCATTTTGGCACTCCCCTCTATTTCCAGGAGTTTTTTCATGACGGGATATGTAGGAGGTGGGAAAAGGCAGAGATTATGTGGTTGCGTGATCTCTTTAATCAGAACAAGCTATGTTATTTTATGGTCCTGGTACAGGACTTTGGATTAGAAAGGGGCACTTTTTTAAAATGTCTACAGATTTCGGATTTTTCTGGAAAAATTTCCAATTGGTCAGCTCTCACTTAATAAAATTCCCCTCTTGGATATGAGGCACAATAAGGCTACAAAGTTTGGATAATTTTGCTTGCCACTAAACAGTTATGAGGTGGATGATTTGGATTATCAAGATTCTAAGTGGGATGACAAATTGGGGACTCCAGGTCTGGGGAAGCGCCCACTGATTAAGTCATATGATTTACGACTGTGAAAAGCTAGCCCCATTAATAGAGGATAATGAGAACTGTTGGTGTAAGATTTTTAGTTTAGGAGAGAAGTACACATAACCCACTAATTGATGCTTGGTATAGTTGATTCTTCTCTCAAGGGGGACAGGGGCAGCGTTGTTTTACGTGTATCTCTATTGCAGTGGTGCGTCTCCTGATAGCGACTGCTTGGAGAAGACTGTGAACCACCAATGGTACAACAATGGATTTTCAAAATGACAAACATGTATAACATGGAGAAAGCATTGTACAATTGTAAGGGGAGTAATGCTAGAAATGGGGGGCACGGATCTGGTCCCCCATGATAACTTGGATTAAAGAGCGATTTCGGTATAGCAGTTGGATGGCTCCAAGAATAGTGAATAAGGGCTAGGCAGGTACCTTCCCTGGTGAAGAGGGATAAGCTGTATTTTGATTGAATTGATTATGTTATTATTTTTAGTGGGCCATATATATGCATATCAATTTGCCAGCTTTAATTATATAGTTCTTAAGTATTTGTACTGATGGTAGATTCTGAATTAAACGTTAGGTATTGTATTATGTAAAGAGTAAATTAAGCTATGCTCAATAAAAATAAATAAATAAAAAAGGGAAAGTGTGCCTGACACAAAACCTTAAAATGTTGTTCTTCTTGAATTGGATTTAGATTAGAGACCTTTAAGCAAAAAGCAAGATGGAGCTGTGAGCTGGGGAAAAATGCAACAAGTCAGAACAAAAAGAAAGAACAAAGGGCGGAATGGATATAGAGGTGAATGAATGGAGACATAGATGGATGGGTGGGTGGATGAGAGATGGCTGCATGAATTTGTAGATAAAGTGGTCAATGGAGATATGAAGGAATTGAAGGGTGAGTGAGAGGAGGTTCGGTGGAATGATGCAGAGAAAGATGAAATGATGGAAAGAATGATGAAAGAAGGATAATGAGTGGATGAGAGAAGTGGGACTGGATGGATGGAGGAGTGGATGAAAAGCATATCATATATCAGACTCCAAAAGCCATATGCAATGTGACTCCCATAATTTACATGTTAGCCATATGCCACCCCTGATCAAGTTGTTTGATTCTGAATGAAGTCACGTATGACCATCTATTTCCTCATTTTCCTACTATCCATCTCCTACAAAACCAATATAACCCAAACGGTACAACATTTATATACTAGCTTTATCCTGAATTCTCCCCCAAGTTTCAAGTTGAATGGCATTAAATACATCACCAAAGCATTTAAGCTGGACTTGACACAACATGTAGAGTTCCCAATTCATGTTGCTAGCAAACACAAACTCAAGTTGAGCATATTTCAAGACACTATGAAACCCCTGTTCCTCCAGGTTCCAACCAGAATTGTGGGTTACCCTTCCAAAGTTTAAAATGTAGAACTTTGGATGAGCAGAGTTCTTTTCTGTGCATGACTCCAGTATCTTTGATATGTTTAGCAGTAAGCAATCTTGCCAAGAGCATGATAAAGACAGGGAGAGGATATTGCATAACAGCCAGAGCTGCCGACTTTGGAACTAGGGAGCCAGGTTTGAGTCTCTGCATTTCTGAACATCCTATGATTCTAGGCAAATCACTTAATCTCCCTATGTCTAACACAAAGAAACTAATGTATAGTGTAACTGGTGCTCAAGTAAAGGGGTCCGATACCTTTGGGTCAACTTTGTGCTAAATATGAAACTGAACAAAAGTATTAAAATGGCAGTCAGCTGAAACGAAAAAGCCTATAGTTCTGGCATTGATTGAGAATCTTTTGGCTTGTCTTGTTATGGGTTTTGTACATTTCTTTTGTTGGGAGTGCTGTCGGACCCTTGCCAATATATTAATAACCACAAATTACCATGTTAGTCTTAGCACCTAAGGGAATATTTGTATGCAGATCTACTTCTTACGAAAGAGAATAATGCTGTCACTCACTGTAAAGTTAGCCAATAGCTGACCCATTGGCCATGCTGTATGCTGTAGTTGATGGAAGCAAAATGTGAATGACACAACAAAAGACCAATACATGAAAAGATCTGATTGAAAGCGCTAGAAATATTCTACATGTATTATTTCAGTAAAATTACAAGACATTGGTTAATGCCAGACCTAAGAAAGGAACTACTGGCATAAAGGACAGAGCACGCCACCACATGGTAAGTCTAGCCATGGAACTGCAACAATAGTTAAGATAAAAGAAACACTTGGGGAAACAAAGTGTTAGAAGAAGAGGTTAGGAAACAGATTATTAACTGAAAATCTGTTCATATTAATTAGGGAAATTAAATAAAAATTCTGATCTTTTTTGCAGGCTGTTACATGATAACCAGTATAGAGATTACTGATTTTGAGGTGTAGGGTATGTTTAGTATGAATAAATGTTTAATAACTGCATGTTAAAATGTGACCAGTTTTAATAACTGTATACATTTTTGGTTTCTGTCTAAAAGCTACAAATGTTAAAATGCTCTTCTCTCAAGAAGGGGTGACTTAAATACCCGAGACAGAAGAGAAATAGTGACTCATCATTGAAATATTTGAACAGGAATTTACAAAAATCATTTCCTAAGACAGATTTAACAATATGCTGGGAAGGAAGCGCCCCGAAGCCCGAAAAATCATGATTAGCCACAGAAGTGATTAACATGTCATGACCTACAATTTAAGCTTTTGAAAGAACTGGTGAAGTCCAAATAAGTAGCAGGGTGGAGTAGTTAATAAAGTCTAAAAATCATTTTGACTAAAACTGTGGTGTGTGACAGGGTTCTTCTAAAGGTCACCAGGATGTCACCGAAGGCCAGAAATGAGACTAGACGGAAGAAGAAAAGCACAAACTATAGTAATGGATTCTTTAACACACTTTAGGTGCCACAGTCTCTTCTATTTGCTCCCCATGATGATACTTAAACCCAGACCGGTGGCTGACTATCTAGAGTGACAATAAGAGAGACACCGCACCCTGCTACATTTACCCTTAACCAGAGAGAGCAACATCTTAATACTGGGATAGTACCAAACATTTACAAATTATGGAATGCCAAGATATTTTGTAATGACGCAATTCTGTGATTAATGTCCTTTTCTTAGTACAATACTAATACTGCATGATGTTTGTAATCCAAGCCGTGTCCCTTTCAACATTTCAGGAACGGAATACTGGAGCATTTTGTGTAAATAAAATAGAATGTGAAATTAATTAGAAATATAAATATTTGTGGAGATGAAGAACACATAATTACTTGCAGCATAAAAATATTTCTGTGTGTAGGAACATTCTGTCCCATAAAATAATTTTACAGCCTTAAGTGTTTTCATTAAAGAAGAAATTATCACAGTACTTTGTAAACGACAAACACAATAAAATGCCTCTGATAATTGAAAAGATGTCTAAAGCACTTGGCATTACAGGCCATTGCTAACTAGGGCTATTAGTGAGAAAGGAACAAGTCGGATTCAGCCAGAAAGTCAGAAGAGCAGGAAATCGTTAACATCGCAGGCCTAGAGATGAGCTAGTGGCAGAATATTTGTAGACGAGTGGGACACAGCCCTCCCTTTTCCAGAGGATGCAAGTAATTATTAAGGTTTTGGAAGGCATACAATGACTTCCAATTAAAAAGCAATTTGCTCGCACAAATAAAGTTTTGCTAGTGGGAAATCAATATTACTTTAAATAAGTGTTAGCAAAGCCAATAAGTCTTGTATACTCGAGAGCTTTTGGTTTTGCCAATATGTTTTAGCAATGTTGCTCACCAGAGAGGCTGCTGTTGAGCATGGGTATAATTTATTAGGGTAAAGGAGATTGGTGTGGAGTGTCGTAAAGTGGTGACAGAGTGGTGTTCAGTGCAGTATAGTAGAGTAGAGTTGAGTGGCATGCAGAGGAGAGGAGTGAAATGGAGTGTCATGGAGTAGCACAGAGTGTTGTGGAGTGGCGTGGGGGGATTAGAGTGGAAGGGAATACAGTTGAGTGTTGTAGAGTGGAGTACTGTGTCAGAGTTGAGTGGAGTGTTGCAGAGTGTAGAGGTGTAGAGTGTTATGGAGTCATGCAGAGCAGAGTAAAGTGGCATAGAGGGTGTTGTGTAGAGTGGAGTACAGCGTTGTAGAGTAGACTGGCGCAAAGCAGAGTAGATTGTCATAGAGTGGAGAAAAGTGGATGTGTGTGTCAAGGAATAGATTGGAGTGACGTGACAGGGAGTGACATAGAGGGAGTTGCGTAAAGCATCGTAGAGTGGAATAGTGTCATAGAATGGCACAGAGTGGCGTAGATTGCTGTAGAGTGGAGTTGCATAGAGTATCAGTGAAGCAGAGTTTAATGGAGTTGAACATCATAGTGTGGATTATCATGGAGTGGGGTGTTGTAGAGTGGAGTACAGTGGAGTAGAGCGGCCTAGAGTGTAGTGGCATTAAGTATATTGTACCATAGAGTGCAGTGGCCTAGAGTACATTGGTTTTGAGTAAAATGTTGCACTGTCATAGAGTGCAATGACGTAGAATAGCATAGAGTGCAGTGGCATAGAGTAGAGCTGTGCAGAGTAGATTGTAGTGGCATAGAGTACAATGGCTTTGAGTGGAGTGGCACAGAGTGGAGTATAGAAGCGTAGAGTGAAGAGGTGCAGGGTAGAGTGGAGTGGTGCAGGTTAAAGGGCAGAGGTGTAGAGGTGTAGAGTAGAGTGGCTTAGAGTGCAGTGGTGTAGAGTGCAGTGGCAGAGAGTTCAGCAATGCAGAGTAGAGTGAAGGGTCGTAGAGTGGTGCAGAGAAGAGTGATGCAGAGTACAGTGGCACAGAGTAGAATAGAGTGGCATGGAGGGCAATGATATAGAGTACAATGGTGTAGAGTGGAATAGCGTGCAGTGGCGTAGATTGCAGTGGCACAAAGTGGAATATTGTAGAGCATAGTGGCATAAAGTGCAGTGGTGAGAAGTAGTTGGCATAAGTGCAATGGCGTAGGATGCATTGGTTTTAAGTAAAGAGGTGCAGAGTACACTGGCATAGAGTGCAGTGGTTTAGAGTACAGTGGCATAGCGTATACCACAGATGCATAGAGTGGTGCAGCATAGAGTGCATTGGAGTAGAGTGGAGTAGAGTGGTGTAGAGTGCAGTGGCAAAGAGTGGCTTGTTTCAGAGTAGAGCAGAGTGGTGCAGGGTCGAGTGCAGTTTCATCGAGAGAGTACTGTAGAGTAGAGTGGTGCAGCATTGATTGGAGTGGCATAGAGTGCAGCAGGATAGAGTAAATTGTTTCAGAGTAGGGTAAAGTGGACTGTTATAGAGTAGTGGCATAGGGTGCATTAGCATAGAGTGCAAAGCTGCAGAGTGGAATGGTGTAGAGTGGAGTGGTGCAGAGTGGAGGGACTTAGATTGAAGTGGTGTAGAGTGCAGTGGCGAAGAGTGCAGTGATACATAATAGAGTAGCGTAGAGTGCACTGGTATATAGTACAGTGGTGAAGAGTAGAGTAGAGAGGTGTAGAGTGCATTGGAGTATACTGCAGTAGCGTGGCATAGAGTGGTGCTAAATAGAGTGTCAGAATACAATGTAGAAGTTGTAGAGTGGCATCGAGTGCAGTGGTGAAGAGTGCAGTGATTTAGAGTGGAGTATAGTGGTGTACTGTGCAGTAGTGCAAAGTAGATTGGCATAGAGTGCAGTGGCATACAGTGTACTGGTATTGAGTAAAACAGTATAGAGAGAATTGGTGTAGAGTGCAGTGGTGTGAATAGTGTGCTGTAGGGTGCAGTGGCATAGAGTGGAGTAGAGCAGGGTGGAAAACAGTGGTGTAGACTGCAGTGGCATAGAGTAATTATTTCAGAGTCGAGTGAAGTGACATAGAGTGCAGTGGTGCAGAAGAGAGTTAAGTGGCTTAGAGTGGGTTGGCATAGAGTACAGTGGTGTTGAGTGGAGTGAGGCAGAGTAGAGTGGCCTAGAGTTCAGTGGCAGAGAGAGCAGTGTTGCAGAGTCGAATGATGTTGAGTGAAGTGGCATTGAGTGGAGTGATGCAGAGTAGAGTGGATTGGTGCACATTAGAGCGAAGTGATATAGAGTGGAGTGATGCAGAGTAGAGTAACATAGAGTGCATTGGCAAAGATTTGAGTGGTGTAGTGATGCAGAGTGCAGGAGTATAGAGTACAGTAAAGTGGTGTAAACTGCAGTGGCATAAAGTGCAGGCATGGAGATTAGAGTGTCAGAGAACAGTGTTATAGAGCGCCTTGTTGTAGAGTGCAGTTACGTTGAGCGCAATGGTTTAGAATGATGCATCATGCAGTGGCATAGAGTAGAATGTTAGTATAGTGACATAAAATGCAGTGGTGCAAAGTAGGTGTAATAGGTACAGGTACAGTGACGTAGGATGAACTGGTTTTGAGTAAAGTGGTGTAGAGTGAATTGGCGTAGAGTGCAGTGGTTTAGACTCAAGTGGTACAGCAAAGAGTGCAGTGGGGTAGAGGGGAGCAGTGTAGAGTGCAGTAGCAGAGAGTGGAGCAGAGTGTACTAGATTGGCATAGAATGCAGTGGCATAGAGTGCAGTGTCATAGAGTAGATTATTTCAGAGTAGAGTGGAGAGGAGTGGTGCAGGGTAGAGTATAGCGGTGCAGGGTAGAATGTAGTGGCATAGAGTAGTGGTGTAGAACGCATTGGCGTATAATAGAGTGGCATAGAGTAGAGTGGCACAGCTTTGACTCCAATGACACAGAGTGGTTTGGCACAGAGTGGAGTAGAGTGGTGACAAGTGCAGTGAAACAGAGTGCAGTGGCATAGAGTAGATTATTTCAGAGTAAAGTGAAGTTGCATAGAGTGGAGTGATGCAGAGTAGAGTAGTATAGCGTGCATTGGTAAAGAGTTGAATGGTGCAGTGGTGCAGAGTGCAGGAGCATAAAGTGAAGTAGAGTGGTGTCAACTGCAGTGGCATACAGTGCAGGCATGCAGAGTAGAGTGTCAGAGTACAGTGTTACAGAGTGCAGTGTTGTAGAGTACAGTTACGTAGAGCTCAAAGGTTTAGAGTGATGCAGAATGCAGTGGCATAGAGTAGAATGTTAGTATAGTGACATAAAGTGCAGTGATACAAAGTAGGTGGCATAGGTACAGTGATGTAGGATGCACTGGTTTTGAGTAAAGTTGTGTAGTGTGAATTAGTGTAGAGTGCAGTGGTTTAGACTAGAGTGGTGCAGCAATGAGTGTAGTGGGGTAGAGGGGAGCGGTGTAGAGTTATGTTATGTTATGTTATGTTAGCAGAAATATCTGTAGCACACAGTCACCGAGAGGTTTCATGACGCTTACTTTGAGAAGTTTAAAGACGTGACGGATTACGCATGGGCTTGCTCAAACAGCCAAGTCTTGAGCATTTTTCTGAACCCCAGCAGGTTGTCACAGGACGGGATCGCTAGTGGAAGGGAGTTCCAGAATGAGGGGCCACAGAATGGAGTAGAGTGGTACAAGTGCAGTGAAACAGAGTGCAGTGGCATAGAGTAGATTGTTTCAGAGTAGAGTGAAGTTGCATAGATTGGAGTGGTGCAGGGTAGAGTGGAGTGGTGTAGAGTATGGCATCATGTGCATTAGCTCTGAGTGAAATGGTTTACAGTGGAGTGATGCAGAATGGAGTGGCCTTGACTGGAGTGGTGTGGAGTGCAGTGATGTAGAGTGCAGTGTGCCTAGGAAAGTGGGGTAGAGTACACTGGCATAGAGTAGAGTGGTGCAGATTAGAGAAGGAAGGCATCCAGTGAAGTGACATAGAGTGCTGTGTAAGAGTGCAGTGGAGCATAGTAGATTAGAGTGGCATAGAGTGCATTGACGTAGAGTGCAGTATCGTGGCATGGAGTGGTGCAGAATAGAGTGCAGTGGCTCAGAGCAAAGTAGCTCAGAGTAAAGTGGTGCAGAGTAGGAGGGCACGGAGTAGAGTGGCATACACAGTAGAGTAACATTGAGTTCAGTGGCAGAGAGAGCAGTGCTGCAGAGTAGAGTGTCTTAAAGAGCAGTGGTGTAGAGTAGAGTGACATAGGGTGCCTTTGTTTAGAGTAGTTGCATACAGGGCAGTGGCACAGAGTAGATTGGCATACAGTGCAGTTGCGCATCGTACATTGGTTTTCAGTAAAGTGAAGCAGAGAACATTGGCACAGAGTGCATTGGACAGAGTGCAGTGGCATAGAGTGGAGTGGCATGGTGTGGAATGGCACAGAGTGGAGTGGTGCAGAGTGGGATAGTGTAGAATGGAAAAAAGTGGTGTAGGCTGCAAAGGTCTGTACCTTTGCAGTCTACACCAGTCCATTGCTTCAGAGTAGAGTGAAGTGGAGTAGAGTGCAGTGGTATGGAGTAAAGTGCCTTAGAGTGCTATGGTAAAGAGTAAATTAGAGTGGCTTAGAGTGGATTAGCATACAGTACAATGGCATAGAGAGGAGCGATGCAGAGTAGAGTGCCATAGAACTCAGTGGAGGAGAGTTCAGTGACCTAGAGTTCAGTGGCTTAGAGTTCAGTGGCTTAGAGTTCAGTGAAGTTGATCAAGGAGAGTGGTATAAAGTAGAGTGGCAGAGAGGGCAGTGCTGCAGAGTATACCCTCGTAGAGTGCAATGGTGTATAAAGAGTGACATTAAGTGCATTGACATAGAGTGCAATTGCACAAAGTAGAGTGGCGTAGAGTGCAGTGGCCCAGAGTAGAGTGGCGTAAGCTCTCATCTACAGGACTATGGGGCATATTATCAAGGGGTTTTATCTCTGCTTTTTTGGCTTTAATAACCAAGAAAGCAGAGATAAAATTATCTCCCTATTACCTAGCTGTCGCTAACATCAGTTAGCGACAGCTAGTAGGAGATAGCGCCCATCTTGGGCTCCACTTTGCATGTCGGAGAAATTTATCACTAATGACATGCAAAGTGGGCGTGCCAAGATGTTAGCGACTGGAAACAGTCGCTAACATCGCTATCTCCTATTACCAACTTTTGGAGATATTCGCGCTAAGCGTGAATATCTCCAAAAGCTAACACCTGCTCTGAGCATTTCTTAGCCATGTTATCCAATGGGAGGTGGATAACATGGCTAAGAGCATTAGCTCGGTAATGCCTGAATATCGCTGACTTTTCAGCGATATTCATGCATTGCAGCCGTTTTTTATCACATTTGCGATAAACCTTGGTAATACCAAGGTTTATCTGCGATAAAAATCGCTGCAGGTCGGCGATACATTTTTGTCTCTAACCAAGCAATAGCGATAATTATCGCTATTGCTTGGTAATATGCCCCTATGTGTCCTAAAGCCTCGTTAAAGGGGGGTGGAACTTTTGAGGGGTTGAAGGGTGGGTGGGAGGTGGGCACTAGGGTAGCAATGGGTAGGGGGGTTAAGGGGGTTGGGGGGATGGGTAGCACTCAGGGGGAGCAAAAAGGGAAAATATTTCACAGCGGCAAGAAAATGTTTAAAGTGTAGGCTACAAGGAAAAGACAATTTTTGGTATCAAAGGGTAGGGAGCTTAGCTCTTGGAAGGTTGCATTGGGTGTCTTTGTATATAAAAAACAGCAATGCCACGTGATGGAATAAAAATGTGTTCACTGAATGTGTCAGGTCCTAATAATGTTGTAAAGCAACAAAAAGTGGCTGCAGAATTACGACACATTCGGCCAGATTTACTATGCATACAGGAAACTCCTATACCTTGGGGCAAGGGAGGCATTTTGAATGAATTGGGATTTTCATTAATATCTGCTTCCGGTCAAACTGGCATGATTCGAGGTGTAGCTGTTTTAGCTAGACGTAATTTTGCTACTATTGGCCGAACATTGACGGATAAATATGGGCGATGGGCCATAGTGGAATGGGGGCTCAAGGGATACAAGATCACGCTCTGCACCATTTATGGTTCTAATGTTGACGATCCAGGGATTTTAGTTGAATTAAATACTGAATTAGCTACATGGCCGCATCGTCTGATCATCTGTGGTGATATAAATATAAATTTAGCTAATCAAGCTTTACAGGATGGCCCTCAGAAATATAGTGGACGGAAACCAAAAGTTTTTAAAGCACTTTACAATTTAATTTGCGATCTTGGGTTGGTGGATGTTTGGGGTAAAATAAGGGAACATGATAGTGGTTTTACTTTTTATTCTCACTCACGTAAAAAAATAGTAAGATTAGATTATTTTTTTGCACCTACTTCATTGCTGGCTGACGAGCTAATCCAAGTTCACCCAAGGATTTCTTCGGATCATGCTCCAATTGTTTTTTAACTAGCTTTAATTATGAGTAGGCCCATATACAATTTTTTTACATTTGATCGGAAATTGTGATTAAATGAAGAATTTAAGGAACATATGTGTAACTGGATTAAGGTTTTTTTTTGTAAATAATAATGGTACAGCATCCGTTATTACTGTCTGGGATACTTTACGGCTTGTTTTCGGGGGGGAAGTTCTCAATTTTAGTTTATTTCAACAGAGGAAACATAAACTGGAGCTAGCTCGACATTATGAGGCTTTGAGAGAGGCGGAAGGTGCTTTAACTATAGGGATTGCTTCAGGTCAGAATGATGTCTCAGGGTTATTGAATAGTGTTGCCAAACATCGTGCTAATCTTTTGGGGTTTTGCAGTACTGAGAATGCTAGAAAACATCTGATATTTAAGCGGCAAAGACATGAATTCGGGAAAACTATCGGGAAACGGTTGGCTGTGCGATTCCGAATGAAGGAATCTGCTCGAAATATTCAGGCATTGACGGATCCGAATGGGTTGCTGCAGTCTGATCCTCAACAGATACTCTCGATTTTTCAGCAGTTTTATTGTATTCTTTATACTCAGCAGAGGGGATCTGTTGGGGATCAGAGTGTATTCTTTGAGGAGGGATTAAAACAACTAGATCCTTCTCTCGAGGAGCAACTTGATTGTCCGATCTCTATGACGGAAATAGAAACTGCAGTTAAAAGTTTGGCTTTAGGGAAAGCGGCAGGGCCCGACAGGATCCCAATGGAGTTTATAGGTTGTTTTTCAATTTAATTAAAGATGAGATGTTAAAGGTTCTACAATTGGCACAGTTCAAATATCCACCTAAATCGTGGTCAGACGCCACGATTGCGGTGTTTTGTAAAAAGGGCAAATCCCCGGAGCTAATGGGATCATACCGTCCAATTTCTTTATTAAATTGTGACAATAAAATCTATGCTAAAATTTTGGCCAATTGATTATCCAAAGTTATCACACCTCTGGTCTCACTAAACCAACACAGCTTTATTCCCCAACGGGGTACGGTTGCACATGTGAATAAAGTTTTAACATTATTTGATATTGCGGGGATAGAAAAGAGGGATTTAGCATTGATCTTATTGAAAGCAGAGAAAGCGTTTGATCGAGTGCAATGGGACAATATGTGGCAACTGTTAGCTAAAATTGGCTTTGGTACAAAATTTATTGTAGCTCTGCAGTCGTTATATAGTGCCCCCACTGCCAAAATATCTGTAATGGGTTTGCTATCGGATGCTGTGACTATAACTAGGGGCACTCGTCAGGGCTGCCCTTGTTCTCCTCTTTTATTTGCCCTTTATATTAATCCTTTTATAGAACAATTATCTCATAATATTTGCTTTCCTCCGTTTAGGGTTTTCGATTATCAATTTTCTGTTTTTGCCTACGTGGACGACATAGCCGTGACCACGGTGAATCCTTCTCATGCAATCAAGGAGATTGAGTGGTTAGCCAAAAATTTTTACTTGATCTCTGGGTATAACCTTAATGAGTTAAAAACACAAATTTTATGCTCTGATGGCATATTATGGATGGATGAGCGGATAGTTAAAGAGGTGACCTATCTGGGTATACAAATTTGAGCCTCTATGTCTAAATTGATGGATGCGAATTGGAATTTGCTTATCCATAAAGTGAAAGCTTCTTTGGATAGGTGGGGTCTGTTGTACTTTACAATAATAGGGTGCTGTAATATTATTGAAATGAATGTCCTGCCCAAGGTCCAGTATCTATTCCGTTCAATACCTCTGGAAGTGTCAAAGGCTAGAGTACAACATGCAATCAATTTGCGGGAAATTTATATGGAGCACGGGTAGGCCCAGGCGTGCGATGAGATTTATGACCTTACCTCTTGAGAGAGGGAGCCTCGCTGTACCTGATTTTGCATTATATTTTGTTACATGTTTTTTGTTGAAAATGCAGGTGCTAATCATTGGGGAAGGAGCTGTTGATAGCGCCACATCACCTACAATTTTTTAAATCCTTATGGGTCCAATTGCCAGACAGTGTTTATTTACAGAAGTGGATGGCAGCGACTTCAAACGAACGCGATTTAAAGTTTTGAACAGTGCTTTTAAAGTCTGGAAACATATCTGTAAGTTGAATTCATTGTGGAAAATATCATACTATACGCCTTTGAATGCATTTAAGCTTTTGCCAGGAATATTTGGGGATAATATTTCTCAAGGTTGGAGAAGGAAAGGCATTAGGTATTTAGGGGACTTGTATTCTGCTAACGGGGTGTGTAAATCATTTGACGAATTAGCTTTACACTATTGTCTGCCCAAAGCACAGTTTTTTAAATTCCTGCAAATTAGGGATTTTTTATTTCGGATTAATGTTAATATGTGACCCGACTCCTTTGTAGAGATGGTCAGGCGACGGCCTAAAATTGGAGTTTTATATCAGCTATTGCTTTCTGATAGACCAGATGATCTCGATAAATATAAGAGTAAATGGTCTAGAGAGATGGGAGATCCAGATATTGTGATTAAGGAACTTATTGCAATGTCTAGAGAGTCACTAATGTCAGCAAATTTGAAAATTAAATTTTTTACGACTTTATTTGATTTATATTATACCCCCGCACGGATGGCTAAATGGGGGGATGGGTATGACGGGAAATGTTTTCGTTGTGGGGATGATAATGCGGATAGTATTCATATCTTTTTTAGATGTCACAAACTGCATAGATTTATTACAGATATAGAAAAGTTTTTGTCTCTGTTTATAAATTTTCCTTTGACCATTACTCCCGCCATGATGCTATTAGGGAAGCCACCTACAAGTAGACCTTTGAATGTCTTATATCACCATCGATATTTGGTTTTCTTTTCAATGACTGTTGCTCGTCTTTGTATCGGAGCTGAATGGGTGCAGAAAGATCCGCCATTATTTGAACTCTGGCCAGCAAAAACGTATAATTTATAAAAACTGGAATGGGGTTTATTTTCTGTTAAAGGTCTCAGGAAGCGCCAGATTGGTATAAATATTTGGGGTGTTTTTCGTGACTTTTATGAGGGCTGAATTGAATTGAATTATTCATCATTTATTATCTATCTATTTGACCATTGGTTTAAGCTGCCTCCCTTTGTATGTATGTATTTGTATGGATTGTATACTATATAAGGATTTATGTAATCTTGCTGCTTTGAAACCATAAATAAAAAATAAAAAGAAATTAAAAACAACTTAGAAATTCATTGAAAAAACCATAGGTTTTAGGGGTGTTATAGTTAGCTGGACATTTCACTCGTACAAAACCATTGAAATTCCTCCGTTATAGTTAGTTCTGCTAACTATAACTCGTGCGCCCGCAATCCACTGCTGATGATGTCACATATTACATCCTTCATGACATGGTCAGTGACATCACTAATGACATCACAGACGACATCTCAAATGACATCACTGATTACATCATCCACGTGACAATCAGATACACCTCATCATACACTAGTATAATCTTTCATCACTCACTGTGAAATACAGAGCACCATATTTGAATTTAATGACACACCAATAAAAGTTTCTAAAAACCCACTCAGTGATGCCTAGATCTACATACACATCTAATCACTTATCTATAGATTCTCTCATACATCCTGTCAATGATCAATAGAACACTATTAATAATATGTATACACCTATATCGACATTACACAACAGCACACATCCTATTCACTTATGCAGACATCCTACTCACTTATGCAAACAATGGATCATACTTACATTTACTCATCTACACACTTATACAAACACCACTTCCTTTATTCATATAGATAGTAACTCATACTTAGTGTGTTATAAAATCACTATTACAAGTATACAGTTATCCATACAGTCACTCATACAATTCCTGAGTCTTATGTATACTTATTTAAATACAACTGTCACATAAACTGCTTTTTATTTTTCTAGTTTGTTGGACATGGACCATTGAGAGATATATGTGCTTATCACCACACCCATAAAGATATTCACTCACCCAAACAACTGTTATAACATGTAGTCTTAACCTCATATACCTACTGAATCCACTATTCACACATCTTTGGGCACTCACACCCCCCCCCCACCGAACCACACACACATTCACTCTCCCATACAAATACTCAGTTAACTAATCAATAACTAATATAGACTTTCACATAGCTAGTAACCATCTGGTGCAGCAGTTTACACAACAACTGAAGAAGTGATACAGATATTCACACAGTTTAGTCACTATCCAATATATTTAGTGAGACACTATAAATTTGTCAAGTAAACAGTCAATCACACTGCTACTAAATCCTCCATCCAGATATTTATTTATCCACTCATTCTTGAATTCAGGTTGCTATATTTATATAATACATATTTAAATAACAAACCAAACCACATTCACTGGATGATGTCATCACTGATGTCATTTGAGATGTCATCAGTGATGTCATCAGTGATGTCACTGACCATGTCATGAATGATGTAATATGTGACATCATCAGCAGTGGATTGCGGGCGCGTGAGTTATAGTTAGCAGAACTAATTATAACGGAGGAATTTCAATGGTTTTGTACGAGCAAAATGTCCAGCTAACTATAACACCCCTAAAACCTATGGTTTTTTCAGTGAATATATATATGTATATGTATGTCTTATAAGAACTTAATTTTTCTAAGTTCTTGTGTGTACATATCAGGTCAGCAGAACTTTAGGGATTTTCAGATGCACGTAGTCCAAAATGTGTATAGCATTGTGGTCTTTGATATGATGCTTGGCACCACTATTTGGCAAGAGTGGATCTGGGGTTGATCGGCTTAGCACAGCTCCTCCTGAGAGGCAGTAGCAGACATGTTTCATTATACTTTACGCTCTAAAGCTGTTACCTTCAGAGCACAATGATATTGCATTCTGTTGTCAGCCCTGCCAACAAACTGTAACTCAGCAACATAGGGCTTTAGCAACTGAATACTAGAGTGGCGGTGCCACACAATAGCAAGCTACATATCATGCTAGTTGCCTATTCACAAATATGAGAAAAATTCTCAAATGATGGCTATTAACTAAATCGCCTATTCAAATACTTCACCACCCTTCGCTGCAGCAGCCTTTGTTAGGACTTAGGAGCAGAATGAAGATTCAGTTCTTGCTGTAAATAGGACTCTTATGTGCCTGGCACAGATCTCAACAATCAAAAGGATGAAAAATTAGAAACTAAACCACATGGGCTAAAATATACTCAAGAGCATAAAAGCAGCACATAAGAGTTGGAGGGGCGGGTAGAATAGCTTTACTAATGAATTTGAAATAAAATAGAAGTTGATGAAGAATATGCCTTCAGTTTATGAACGATATGCTTACTACAAAGATAATATATGCCACAGAGGACTAACTAATTTAATCACAAGACTGCCCAATTTGCTGTGGAATTGTACATAGACCCTTCACTGTATGCCTTGGTGTACTTCATTCATCCGTATTGCTGTCTCTTTTGATAGTGCTTCGTCCATAACAAAATATCCAATCAGGCTAGTCGCTCAGTTAAACGGTGGAGCAAAAGTGAGGCATTAATTCTTCCTCCAAGTATACTTTAACAGCTATATTTATTATAGAGCAGCCCATATCACATACCTGGTTTGTTCTCTGTCTATAATTGTATATGTTTTCATGCCTCCTTTAGACCCTTTAGTAGAGTAAACTTTGGAAACCGTTTATCAGCCTCAGTCACTTTCCAAAATGTTTTATTAATTTGTTTTATTTGAGACTCCTAGGGACTAGTGGGGAACCTTTGCCGCACAGAAACCTGCTTGGCCGCCACATCTACCGACCTGGGCATTGACTTTGGGAGCCACCTTTTGGGTGCTGACCAGCCACCGGAGAACCCTGCCTGCCTCCCGCCGCCCACTCGCTGAGTGTTGCCGCCGAGCGGAGAGCGGGACAGGGAACCACAATTCCCATCAGCCCATGCGGGCTGCAACATCGGAAACCGCGCCAGGAGGAGCTTAAAAACAGCGTCAGCCCCTGCTGAAGGGGGAACCTTTGCCGCACAGAAACCTGCTTGGCCGCCACATCTACCGACCTGGGCATTGACTTTGGGAGCCACCTTTTGGGCGCTGACCAGCCACCAGAGAACCCTACCTGCCTCCCGCCGCCCACTCGCTGAGTGTTGCCGCCGAGCGGAGAGCGGGACAGTTAACCACAATTCCCATCAGCCCATGCAGGCTGCAACATCGGAAACCGCGCCAGGAGGCGCTTAAAAACAGCATCAGCACCTGCTGAGGGGGGAACCTTTGCCGCACAGAAACCTGCTTGGCCGCCACATCTACCGACCTGGGCATTGACTTTGGGAGCCACCTTTTGGGCGCTGACCAGCCATCGGAGAACCCTGCCTGCCTCCCGCCGCCCACTCGCTGAGTGTTGCCGCCGAGTGGAGAGTGGGACAGGGAACCACAATTCCTATAAGTCCATGCGGGCTGCAACATCGGAAACCGCGCCAGGAGGCGCTTAAAAACAGCGCCAGCCCCGCCTCGCGGGACGCCGGGCGAAGCCCGGGCAAAGGATGGGCCGTCGGTGGCCGTCCGGGGACGACCAGGGACGGGACGGGCCACCTCCCTTGACTCTGACTATTGTGACAGGCACTGTTAAATTTGGACTGGCCGTCTGTGCTTGACGGGGCAATTGAACTTACTGATATTTAGTTGCTCAAGTCGGAGAAGGGGGTGAGGGGCAAATACAGAGCATTATAGGTCCGCTTAGTCATCCATAAGAAGGAAGCTAGGATTGCTCTTAGGGGGGGAAAGAGCTAGTCCAGAATATTTTTACTATGTCCAATCCCCCAAAAACACGCTCGGCTACGAGCAGAGCACACCTAGCTGAAACCCCTAAACAACTATGGGCGAAACAAACATTGCACCTCCCAACAAAGTAAAAAAAAACACCGCAATTGATCTGATGCTGAGGAAGGTATCTGGGGAGATAGAACGTATGGAAAGGAGTTTATCCGCCTTACCCATTCCTATAGTAGCTACCCCAATGCAATCTAGGGATCAAACATTAGCTGACAGCCCCAACATGATTGAAAACATAGTGTCAGCAAGTAACCCATTAGAGGGCGTTCCCTGTGCCCAACACATACTTCTTTCCGGGGCAGAAACTACAGGGCACAGTGACCCTACTGCCCATAGTAAACCCAAACAACGGGGGAGGAGCAAGGGACAACAGAGAAAAAACAAATCACTTATAGGAGCTGGTCGACCCAAAAATAGACAAGAGGTTACCCTGATAGACAATAGAGTGCATACAAACATAAATATACCAGGATGGATTGAGGAGGTTATAGGAGAACTTAAGAAACACATGGAAACTTTTATTATCGCCCAGTTGAAACCAATTGTCTGTAGGGTGGATAAAATAGCGAACGAATTAACCAAACAAGGCAAGACAATGGACCTGACAAGTAAGAAACCCTGTTCAGGTCCTAATCAACCCATAAGTGTGGCCACTGATAATATAGTGACTAACAACAATTGTGTTAGTAACATCCAACACACGATTGCCCAGGTACATGACGCCCCAAAACCTACCCAAAATAATGAAGGGGGATCAAATCAAAAGACGAGCACCAAAAATATCGATAAAGGCCCCCAGCAACCGTTCATACAAAGGGGCCAGGTAGACCACCATTCAAGAAATGGCCCGTTATAGCTCAACCTATACGGACTTCGACCCTTTCTATAGCCCAGAAAGCCCACCCCCACATATAAATCTACCACCAGAAGCCAGCCCCTATGTAATAGTATTCGCAGGGGTAGCGGAACTTAGGGCTTCGGATAAAGAATCGCATTCTCAACTGCATTCAAAAATCTCAAAGTGGTTGGACATCCATAGACCATTGAATAACGGGGAAAGGGGGGAGATATTGCATGTAAGAAGAGCTAACTGTCTAGGAGGCAGGAAAAAAGATATAAGAGGGGATTGTATTGTGGCAAATTTCAGAGATGTCAGACTGGTGGAATACATATTGAGAAATCCTAATAGAAATCACATCAGTACAATCTGCGCGCTCCCCCTGGGGTACTTTTACCCGAGGAGACGGAGCAGTTACAATTTTGATCATTCAATGTGGAATCCTGGAAGGCTACAACATACCCAAAGGGACAGAGCCATGAACCACCCCGACCAGTTCTTACCTCCCCGTGACTATCCCCAGTGGAGTAACAGATTTGCCCCCCTGCAGTCGCTCGACGAAAATGATTGACTACCCCCTATAGATAATGAGCAAGTAAGCACTGCAATAGGGGAGCAAGTAAGTCCTGTAATAGAGGATGGAATTGTTCATAGTATGAATGGGTTAGCAATGAGGACAGAGGACCCCCCAAAGCAGAGGGAGGAGAATGACAATGCCTTAGAGACCTATAGAAAAGGAGAATGTAGACTAAACGTCCACAGCACAGAGGGAAGGAAAGCAAATACGGTAGGGTTAGCCTTTTTGTCTTGGAATATAGCAGGCCTGGGGGGTAAATTCGACAACAAGGAGTGGAGGGAGTATATAAGGGGCTTCCACATTATAGCCTTATAAGAAACATGGGCACGAGGCCCCGACTCCTGCCAACTGGAGGGCTGCAAATGTTTCTTTCGGCCAGCTCAGGAAGCAAGATCTGGGAGGGCTAGTGATATATGTGGACTTAGATTTAAAAGGCACTTGGTCACCACCCACATGGGTATCAGATACCATACAAGCAGTGGCATTCCAGGGACAAGGACAGAGATTTCTAATTCTAAATTTTTATAACTCGGGTTCAACTGAGGGAAACTTCCCTATATTACAAGAGTTAGAGAGTAGATTAAATGATGGAACAGACCTAAGGCAGGGGGGGGCCGAACCAATTGTCTTGCTGATGGGTGAGTTCAATTGTCACTTGTGCCCAAAACTACTCCCCATGTCCCCTGATTGGTCATCCTGCCCTGTAGAAAGTGGACCACACTTTGAACATAACAGAGAAGTTACACTGCTTATGAAGTTACTGGATAGCTTTGCTCTTACCCACACAATGGACCAGTTGCCACTGAAAACAGGGGACACCCTCACACCCACATTTAAAGGAAGAGGCTGTTCTTCTATAATACACTTTATAGTAATATCTGCTTTTGCAAAAGAGCAGATTAAAAAGGTAAGAACGGAGTGGAGCCCCTTTAGCAACCACAACCCCCTAACCCTTGAAATAGCATATAACGATCTACCTGTAGAACATCCCAGGGAAGACATTGTAATTCGCCCAACTGATATGGGGAGGCGCATAAGACAGGCAAAGATTAATCCACAAGAATTCTATAGCACCCTAGTGGATAGAGGGAAAGAACACATAGAGATTTGCCTCGATCTTGCAACAGAGGGTAGAGAAGTGGTCCTGGCATTTGAGTCCTTAACAAGGGTAGTTGAGGGATTATTAAAAACTAAGCGGCCCATAAAGGATCTGACAACCCTAAGATGGTTTGACTCTAACTGCTCACGGGCACTGAGAGAACTAAAACAGAGCCTTAAGAAGTCCCCGAGAGAAAAGAATGAAATCGCCCTCTGCAGACGTAATTACAAAATGCAGGTTAAGCAAAGAAAGAGCACACTTCAAAAGGAAGTTTGGGCAGACCTAAGAGAAGCAGGAGAAAACAGGGACTATACCCAATTCTGGAGAATTATAAATAGACCCTGTTATCAAGACTCTAGCTCCCCTGTAATTAGTACCAACATACTTCCCGAACAATGGATTAACCACTTCAAAAGTCTTTACAATCAACAGGAGGAAGAAGTCAGGGATGGAGTGTGGGAGGGCCCCAGAGCAACTGAATTAGAATTCTCCTTACTGGAAGTCTTAAGGGCAATGCAAGGACTGACGCGTAATAAGGCGCCAGGCCCGGATGGCACCCCCCTCAGACCTCTTCTTAAGCAATACTGACTTATGGGCACCGATTATGACCAGAGTACTTAACGCTGCAATTAAATCTGGACTCCCGTGATCTTGGTCAACTGCATTGATTGTTCCTATATATAAGAAAGGATGTAGGGATAACCCACAATGCTACAGACCAATCTCGCTGATTGATGTCTCAGCTAAACTACTAGGCAGGGCAATTTTAAACCGCCTTGCAGAGTGGACTGAAGTACACAACACCCTAGCAGACACCCAGTATGGGTTTAGAGCAGGCAAGTCAACTAGTGACCAATGTCTCAATTATACCTATTAGTTGTCAAATACACTAAATCAGATAAAGGAACAATATATATGGGGTTTATGGACCTGGCAGCTGCATTCGATAATGTAAATAGAACTAAACTCTGGGCACTTATGTTTAAATTGGGAATTGATCCAGATCTCATAAATATCCTAAAGGAACTTCATTGGAACACCACTGCCAAAGTCCGCTATAGCGCGGGAAGGGTGAGTACTGATCCCTTCCCGTGCACTGGCGGGGTGAGGCAGGGGTGTATCCTGGCCCCCTTCCTATTCTCCCTTTACATAAACGACTTGGAGAGCTCTCTGACGACAATGGGGCCTGATTTCCCAAGAGTAGGATCGCGTCACATACCGGTACCTTTGTACGCGGATGACGCGGTCCTGCTCGCACGAACAGCAGTGAGCCTGCATCAGCTAATTAGTGGCTTTGTTAGGTTCATGGAGAATCTAGACCTCTCGGTAAACCTGACCAAGTCATTTGTCATGGTGGCAGGGAAAAAAGTGTCCAAGAGATTTGTGTTCAAAATAGAAACACATGCCTTGGACACTGTAAAACGTTCTCATATCTGGGTCTCCTGTTTGACGAAAACATCAGGTTTGCCCCATTGAAGGAGGAAAGGTGCAGGAAACTTGTTTCAGCAAATGGTGCCATTTTAAACTTTGCGCGTAGGTTGGGTCGTTGGTCTCCTGAACAAGTAATGACGCTGTACAGAGCGGTCAGTATTACCAAAGCCATGTACGGGGCAGAGGTGTGGGGATTTAGGGATGTACATCAGATACAAGCAGAGGAAGACAAATTCCTAAAGAAATTGCTGAAGTTACCACAGAGCATCCCGGCAGCAATCACACATAAGGAGCTTGGTACCCCGTATATTTCTGACCTGATTAAAGTGAGACCAATTCTGACCTGGCTTCGAATCTGGTTAAATCCAAATGCCGAACTCACTAGACAAATAATTAAAGATTGCCTCCTGAGAGATAGGTGCTTACAAATCCCATGGCTTAAATACATTAAAGAAACCCTAGAGTGTATAGACCATCAAATATTATTTACTGACCCGTCAATGATTGACACCTCTTGTAAACATCGCATCCATAAGCAGCTACTTGACAAATATGATAGCAGTAGGAAACAACTTGACTCTATTAAAACATCTGTAGTAGCGCACTCTCTTGTGAGTAACGAAATGGGTATGGAACCATATCTTTTTTTAATGCATATCCAACAAGAGAGGTTTTTAATGTGTCGTTTTAGGCTCAATTTGTTACCTAACATTTTAGCTTATCAGTCTGGTTTTACCTTAACAATTGAGCAGAAGGGTGCCTGCGGCTGCGACAATAGGTATCCGCAGGACACCCTTCATTTTGTAATACTATGTTCCTTTCATAGAATCCCGCGCCGAAGATTTCTTGTGGACATTTTAAAGGAGTCAAAAATCTACCATGCTAAATCTGCTTTATCATTTTTGCAAAGAGCAACTGACATGCGTACTCGGTGTTCTATCATGAGTTTTTTAAAAATTGTTGTCAAATTACGAAATACTAGGGGTTGATGTAGGATGAAATGAATTAAATGCTCTTTCCTTTTTCATTAATATCAATAATATTTTCAAATTTTAAATTTTAATATTGTAAAGTTCAGAAATACAATGTAATTTGCTGAATGTGGATTTGTATTATGTATTTTTATGATGGTTTTTAATCATCGAAATAAAGATTAACTGAACTGAACTGAACTAGTGGGGTCACTGATTCCCATCACTTAGTGTGCATTCAGAGGAGTAACAACATGTTGTTGGGTGAGATAGGGACAATTATCAACAGGGCTACAAGTAATTACATTAGGATTCAGTAAGTCCACAGTAAAGTTCGCACTTTATGATTTTGAGGCTGGCATGATGTGTGTAGTGAGGTAAGCGTGTATACGTTTGTAAATATGTATGTGTTGGGTGCTTTTCCTGTAGTGGTGAAATCTTCAGGTTCATCTCCGGTAAGCAGAGTCCTTTCCTGCTGGTTCTCTTTCTCCTCCACATTTGATCTCCTCCCTTTCCTAATGAAATGAGACCATGTTGGTAGGGAGACCAGCTACCTTCAGGTCATTATGCACACTAATTCCAGTCCTGGACTTCTATGTAATAACATTCTGGGTGTGTAGCCTGGTTACCCGCTTCACACAGAAAAAATGCATTTGATGAATGAGTGAGCTTCTTTTAGAATTGACTGTTGAACCTGGGGCTTTTTAGCTCATGCTGGAAAATCTAGCCTATTTCCTCATATGAAAACATAAACACCCAACAGAGAACCACCACCAAAACTCAGGATCACTACACTCCCTTGATCGGTGCTATATGATCCTCTTTAACGCCCGGCCTTGCCCTGATTGGAGGAATGAGGAGTGGAGTCTGCTTTGGGAGTGTGCTCTGTGCATCAGTCATTGGAGATGTACTAAAAAGGTTTGCCAATGAGGTTTCCAATATGAAGTTCTGCTGTTCCTTCCTAGCTAGTGCTTGACTTTGGGAGTTCTGCTTACTGCTGGAGATGGACAGGTGGTCTGCTGTATACATTGTCGATCTTGTAATTTCCAATAATACGTTGCATTGTTTAGAGTGAGGTGTACTCATTCTATAAGAACCAATTAATTTGCATTGGTACTTAATGAAACACAGTTGAAAGTTGCCTGAAAGTTGAATCAATTGAAGTCAGGAATAATCACGTGAAGAAGTAGGAGGTGCTGCCAGTTTCTCTGATTTGTCTTTGTGGCTTGTTTTTAGAAGCTGAGGTGGTTGTGATTGTAATAGTCAAGAGACCTTACACATGAGATCAGTTTAGGGGAGAAGTGAGTCTCAAGACCATTAGGCATGTGTGAAAATGAGGGCAAAATAATCTCTTCATGAAAGGGATATTGTTTCCGTTGCGAGGGTTTGAGTGTCAAGTACTGACTAGACACCCAAGAACTCAAGAGACATTTATCGCAGGGGTGAAGTCACTGGTTCAATAAACCCTATGGCTGACAAAAATATGTTCAGCGCACTGGTGAGTTTACTGGTTTGTGGTCAGTGATGGTGATTTGTGTAGATTTTAAAGATCAATAGAAGAGGCAGAATGAAACCACAAGAGACTCCAAAGGTGACTGGTAGGTCTAAAGATCTATTTAGGTCAACTACTTTTGTCTGCTCAGGCAGGAGTAAAAGGGGAGACAATGAGATATAGAAGGAAAGAGAGCAAATAAATGAGAGAGTCCAAAGTGAGAGAAGAAATTGCAAGAAAGTGAATGAAGAGACGGAGAAGCCGGGTCCAGTTCACGAATGGCCTTCGCACTCGAAATGGAGGCCCTGCAGTCATGAAAGAGGACCCTCGCTCGTGGCAGGACCCCCATAATAAGAAACTGCAGTTCGGAGCTACTGCCACGATTGCAGGTCCCCTGCCACAACTGCGAGCCTCCGACACGAGTGTGTGTCACATTTGTGAGTAGGACCCGCAGAGTTTTCTTGGACTAGAGACCACAAGATTCTTTTAGTTCTTAATTTTGGAATATAGAAATCAGCCTAATATTGTGGGTGTGGTATGTGCCTTATTCCTGTAACAGACAGTTAAGATTACACAATATGTTGGCACACGCTGCAGGGGATTCCTTCAATGTGCTAGGGGCTTTGGCGAGTTACTAGCTACAGAATACTTAAAAGTATTTTGTGTAAAAGCATTATCAGCAGTTTTATTGTGCATGTGACCCATGGTGTGCCATCAATGCCATTACAGCTTGCATTTGCAGTTAACCAGAGTGAGGTATTGGCTTCCCGTCAGCAATAGGATGTCATTTAGATAGATTCAGATTGCTCACAGTGTCCTACGTGTGGCAGCGACCCCACTGCCACTCACCCACGGTAGACCTGCTGCCATCTCGAAGGTAAACTGCTCCTGTGATGGTTTATTTCTCACAAAAGTGATTCCTCTGATACAGTATCAGACTTCATCAGAAATCAGTGCAAGATGAGCAAGCATGCAATGACATTTCACAGCATCCTATTTAGTTTTCAGAAACAATCCACTAAAATGGGGATTCTTTCTGAAGAAAAAAAAACAAGACCCTGTATGTGCAGGACGTTTTTGTCTGCCCTTGAGGTGCATTGTTGCCACTTCCAATGGCTGACTCGTGCCCAAGAAACTTCAGTAGGACCGATGCAGTGGAGGCAATAGCCCTACAGTGGAGGTCTACCCCCAATACGTGCCCACCTGCAGATACAGGGGAGGTACTACTGACACAAAATCAGTAGCACCTTCTCATCCAAACTGTTTATTTGTCTCTCCAACAAACCCTAAATAAGCGCCCTTAGTATTTTGGGTCAGAAGTACAAGTTGAAATTGACTGTGTTCACCTTCAGCTTTGATAATTTTTTAATAGTTTCACCGATGGAGCCAGCTATGTTGCTATTGAGGAACATGTACAGTGGGAAGGAGAATAGTAAAAAATGTGTATTATGGCCAACTGTTTGCATCAACTACCGACACCAAGACAGAGCAGAATATGGAATAGACCCAGGTGAGATGTGCCCTCCCGCCTTGAGGAGTTATGTATGTTTATGGCTGGGCCACAGGACATGTCATGTTTAACTATAGGTGGACAGACAGATTTGTTGTTACCTTGACCTGTTTCAGTTGCGATTGACTAGTCCATGACATGATCAAACACCTGCTTTTGTTTCTTTAGCGGGTGCAAAAGCACCCCCTTATGTGTGGTTTTATTAACAAAGGTATCGTACTTGCAAATGGAACCCACATACCTATAAAACGACAAAAACATCCAATTTATTTTAATTGAGCAATCTGTCTGGATGGCATTTGCCATAAACCAACTGCTTTTCAATACAAAGCACACAGAAGTGTGAATAGTCGCCAAACGCTACTATCCCATTCTTGAAACCTCAATAAGATTTTGAATTTTTCGGCCTGCTGTGGGGTGAGGCCTCATTTTTGGTGATCAGGGAAAAGAGTGTTTTCAGCAGTACTTAAAAAAAAAATTGGAAGTGTGCATAACGCTTCTGGGGCAGATTTATGAGGCTGTTGCGCCTCTTTGCGCCACAATTGCGTCACTTTATTTGACGCAACTGCTGCGCAAACAATGCGCCCTATTTACAACGTGACGCATCTAGGAGATGCGTCACGTTGTAAAGCACTGTGCCATAAGGAGGCGTTCCTGCGCAGGGGGGGGCGTTCCTGCGTAGGAACGCCTCCTGAAAGTGGCTGAGTGAAATCTATGAGATTTTACTTAGTCACTTTCAGGGCAATGCTGCGTCAAAACCCTGCGCCTGCTTGAAGCAGGCGTAGGTCTTGACGCAGCATTGTGCAGATGGTGTACCCCCGAGCCTTGCTGGAGCTGCGTCGCGCTTGCGACGCAACTCCAGCAATGCGCCACATTTCCGGCACAGATGCGTCACGCATCTTTGCCGTTTTTGCACCATGGTGCGCCGCATTATAAATGCGGCGCACCATGGGTGGCGGAGCTGTGGCGCACTGTGGCGCACGGTAACTGGTGCATCCCTGGGGATGCGCCAGTTAACATAAATCTGCCCCAGTGTTTTGCGATGTTGCTCTTTTTTTTTAAATGTGTGAGTCCAAATTATTTTTTGATCGAGTCTTCTGGTGTTTATCGTCGATAAATGTACTTAATATACAGATATTTATACTGTTTTATATGATTTATTTTGTCTAGGCCAAAAAATAGATGCCTTGCTTGTACTGGGAATTGTAACACGTAACACAGTTAATTGTTTCTAGTGCGGTTAGGCACAGGGGCCACCATGTTGTATTCAGTTTCGCGTGTGTGTGTGTGCTGGTGTGTGTTTCGTCAGTATAAGTGGGCACGGTGAGAAACTGTAATCGCATTAATAACTCTAAGGCAATGTTTGAAGGAACTGTACCTGAAGACGGCTCAACTGAGAAAATACAGATTCTGAGGATTACATGAAAATCTCGGTGTAATGCGGAGGCTAAACAGATTATGTTTCTCCTCTGGTATGCATGAATCATATTCGTGTGAAGAAGACAGCCTCATAAAAATAAAAGCAGCACCTGGACCAGGAGCTGAGATATGGAACTAAGATCATGGCCATGAGATCATGAACATCAAAAGGATGGATATTTCTGAAAATAAACATATCCGAACGAAATATGCAGATAAGAGCAAGTTGTCAGAACATTCCCGGTAGCTATTTTAAAGCTCTGCATGGGGGAGAATATAGCATTACAGAAATGAAGGCTAAAAGCAAGGATTTTTACTGCCACCGTTTAAGCAGTAGTTTGCCACCAATTGTAATTTTAGAGACCGTTGCTGCTTTCAGGGGCGCTGTAATTGGGACAACTAGGGTCACCATAGGCAAAAGCCTACTCTCGCCTTCCCTGTATCTGTCACCAGAGATGCCGTCTAACCTTTTCCCTGTGCCCCAAAAAAGTGAATTTGTCATTTGGTGCTCCTGTAAAGGGCTCTAATGCCTTTCGGCCAAGTTTATGCCATATTGGACTGCAGAAAAATGGCAAAACAAGAGCATACAATTTAACCGCAAATGCTCTTTGTGATGTGGTACACATTTCAGATAAAATAATGACACAGATAATATTCTCTCTTCATAGTCTAAGAACATTTCTTTGGAAAGCACAGCCTGTTCAGCCATTAGTCTTCGTGAGGGTCATTTTGACCTGGAGGTAGCATATTTTATTTTCATCCACTAAATAAAGTTTTCTTTATCTTACACTTAATTTCATTAAATGTGGTATTACTCAAACATGTGGTCGCAATCAAAAATCAGGTCAACCAAATTGATGCAATTTGTGTATCAGTACCATGTGTTGCCAAACAAGCTACTGCATGAAATGGGTTTAATTTACAAAACGCTCATTGCTTACAACTAGAAATCATATGAAAATCATCAAAGTAAATAGATCACAGTACGATACATTCATATAAGCACAATTCTAAGCAATGTATTGTAATGGATTAACAACTGACAAAGTTTATAGTGTATTGTTGAAGCCATGCTTTTGGGGAGCTGCTATCCTTCTGAACCAACATAACTGACTAACCTCAAATTACTTTCATATTTCACTATACTAATTCAATACTAATCCTTCATGGGTTCTGGAGTAGCGTGCTACTCGCCAAAAAAGCGTGTTGACGCCTCGTCAGGGGTAATAAGCGCTATCATTACCACCTCTTCCGCTGCTTGAAGAATTGGAGTCGCACTTCACTAGGCTCACGCACACTTGTTTATTTAAATACAGATTTGGCAGTCCTGACGCGTTTCGTTGATTACTCAACTTTTTCAAAGGTGTGCCGCACGCTGTTTCCCAGTTACGGTCCTACTTCAATTGCCGTTTTAATTTCAAAACCTTCGGTGGGTTGTCCCTCTGGTGGGTGGGTTCCATTCCCGGCATGCTGGAACCTGTAGTCCTCGTAAGTATGGCGTAATAAGCGCTATATAAATCCAATTACAATACAATACATGTGGGTCATGGCTCAAGGATGTTCTAATAACTTGTTTATGATGTTTTAAAAATGTGTAAGTCCACAGTCACCTATGATAGCAAATTTTAGAAGAGAGATAATGGGATGTTGTCTAATGTCCAATTTTGAGATCATAGAACTGAGAGATATATCTTCCCATCCAGGACTCTACATCTAATGAACAAAATATGTTTTTCTGTCCACTTCAGTGATCTTACTGTGCTTCAGATTGTAAATCTATATAATTTAAAAAACAACAACTGCACAGTAAGTGTCTGAAATTGTTTCTAATGAATGAATACCCAGATCTTACCTGCTTTACAAACGTGTCACGTTTTGGTGTAGTGGTGTGCAGTGCAACAAAGCCATCATATTGATTCAAGCTGGAAATGACACCTTCGCAGGACACAGCTCAAAGCATTACACCACTGCTTCCACCAAGACTTACACCTCTTTACCCACTGAAGTAAGTACAATAAATTCATAAAAAAAGATGTGCAACTATGGGTCTCACCAAATGAGAGAAAATAAATCAATAGTGTTACACACCAACAAAGTTTACTGACTGCTTGCAGGTGTTAACTGCCTATCCTTTATCTTTATTGTTAATGGTCAGCTAGCTTTGGGCTTATTTTAGTGTACAGTGGGCCTTGTTTTTGTTAGTGTAGGGGGGAAGTATGGAAGTGGCTATTAGGAGAAGAATGGACCAGCTATGGCCTCTCCCATTATCAATGTTTATCTTTGAAGGAGAGACAAACGATCATACTAATTGAGGGTCTGTCCAGGGCTTGGTAGAGTGCCTGGGGTTTGTCAGCTGAGCCTGTCAACTATAGCATACAATACTAATCAAGGGGTTCATTCACCTGTCATTGAAGCTGCTGAAAAAAAAGATGATAGTATGTTAGATCTAGCATTGCAAGTGCCACCACCAGAATTGTGGAATGGAGGCAGCATGAATGGAGTAACAGGGTAAGGGACAGAGGTAATGCAGCTGAGCAAAAGGGCGGATGTTGGTGCAGGGAATCCTGGGCAGATGTTCCCAGGATCTGGTCATCTTCTGGAAGACCAGAGACTGTGTGCAGAGGCTGCATGTATCTATGTAGTTAATGGATGAGTGCAGGCCGATTTTAGCTGCATTGCGTTAAGTGTTTCGCAGGAGCACAGTGGGCATGGAGTGATTATTGCACAGAATGCAGAGGCAGATATGCAGTGTGCAAACACCTTTCACTATTATGTTTTGAAAGTAGTATTTTGGGGATGGTAAAGTGTGACAACAACAACTAACCCTTGTTGCATCTCCCCAGAGTAAAACCAACATTTTCCAATGTATTACTAACCATTGTGACCAGAACCATTCAATTTCCAATATGCTGCTTCGAAGATGTCTTTGGCCAAACATGGCAAGACTTTTGCATAAATAAAGTGGCCTCCATCACTCCTCATCAGAAACCAAAAGTGCAAAAGATATTTTGCAATAGGTGGTGCCATCTATTGTCTCTGCAAAGCTTACCTTTTCTACCATAAAAAATGGCTATGTGCTGTGCATTGTAAACCAGGAGTCCACAGGGCTGATTTGGCGAACATCTAAGAAAGGGGTAGCAGAAACCAAAGCTTGCCTCACAGCTGAATGGCTTTCAGTGACCATGCTTTCATCTACTGACACTTCTGTTTGGTGCAGGTTTGTGTAGATTTATAATGTCATGCGAATAGCCCAATATCATCAAAGATTATAACTACAGACATACTGAGACACACTTATCATTTCCTGCTCTGGGTACAATAGTGTGTCCCTGTGCTAGGGGTGGGGATTGACATTTTACTTTCTACATGGATGCCTTCTTAAAGCTGCCAGTGAAGCACTGTAAATGGATGTCTCCACAGCACCACTGATGAAACACTGCAGGGCAATGCTGAGTTCACATCACATACCAGACACGATTCTTACTACAGAAGCTCCATGATAACGTCCCAAAGCAGTAGTGGTGTCTGGGGTCAGGGGTGTGGCCACAGAGTGAGGCGTCTGGGCTCCTTCTTCATCACTTCCTAGATCCAGTGATGTGAGTACAGGAATGATGCACTAGACCTGGACGAAATTTGCATAACACTGGTGTAATTAGCCTATTGTTGCATTACTCTTAATACATGAAATTACTAAAATTACGCTATTATGCATCATTGCATAATTATGCACCATTCAGAATGATAATATTAGCCTTGGTCTTAAAAATTTACCAAAAACACATGGGCACACAAATTACAGAGCATTAGTTGCTGTTGTTCACAGTGCGTTTGTTTTTTGTTTTTCGCACTATTATTGATTGTGAAATTTATCGTGTCTGAAATCGATTCAAGGGAACATTTTGTACTCAAATTCAGCACAAAATGCCAGTTTTGCATTTTGCGTAATTACATATGATTTTGCCGAACTTTTGTGTCGCTTTGCAAAAGCAAATTACACAAAGTTCACACACCCTTAGCAAGCACATGAAAGTGCCTCAGAATCTGCTCTGGTGTTAAGAGCCATTCCTAGAGCTACAAACACCTTCCCAGTGGCAGCTTCTCCGCTAAGGAGGAAGAGCGTCACCTCACTGATTTCAAGGAATGCAAGAAAAGGAAACATAACATGATAATGACTTTCCGTTATTGTCATGTTATGTTTCATTTGCGGGCAGGAGGGGGGGCGGGGCTGCTCTGCTCATGCAGCTGGCCAGGGGCTGAGTGGTTTGCCCACTCAAGTGTGCAATGACTGTTTGGTCGGCCCTCTCAGGCTGCCCAAAGAGGTCTTGCTCACTTCCCTATTCTCCATGCAGGCTGCATTACAGCCTGCATGGGGAACATGCCCACCCCTAAAGCCCCTGGCTGAGCATCGTATCACAATGTTCAGACCAATCACAACCTGCACTGCAGCATTGTGATTGGCTATGGGGAGGGAGCCTGGCTGCCTGCTTCCTGTTCCTGGAAGCAGACTCAGGAGAGCAGGAGCACAGAAGACGCGGGACCCGGCCTCAAAGTAAGTTGTTTTTCTTAAATTTCTAAACTCTGCTCCCCCCTGCATGGCACCCCTCCCGACACCCTTGCAACAACCCCGGCACCCCCTTGACCCCCGTGGCCCCGCACCAGCCCTCCCACCCGCGAGCCATGCCGACCTCCCCTGCACCGTCCCTATGAGACACCTACTAAGTGGCCTGCAGCCTCAGTTGCTTGTGATACCTTAGAGGGTAAGTGTGTGATATGCTGTGGTGGGACTTGGAGAAAATCCTCTTACTTCTAGCGCTGTCTCTTTCTGATGCAGACATCTATATTAAAGCACGGAAATGCCATCACTCTCAGTTCATAATACCCTTAACACAAAATGGCTGTCTTGTCTGTCACGCCAAAATGTGAATTACTCTTCGTAATGATAAACAAGGAAGGGTGCTGCTCCAAAACTCATCTCTATATATCTATTCAATTGTTATGCATCATTGTTTTCAGTGATTACAAGAGGCTAGCAGACAGCTAAAGCCTGTAGGCCAGACATAAAAGAGCGAGGCCTATTCGGATATTTAGCTGTCTCGCATTGTTTTCCATTGTATTTATTTATCATAGAAATACTAAAAAGCACTGCTGAATGTAGGTTTTTTCTACATTTATCAGCGGGAATTTGGATAAGCCCCTATATAACGTCATAATATGCTTATGACATTTAACATGTTCTAGAACTGCAACGTCATGTGTGTCGGTTCAACATTTTTTTCTCACAAAGAAGATTCAGTGCCAACGTTTTGACAATCACTGCTGTGCGTTCTCCTTCATGCATGTCTAACAAAGATGGAGGCGTTTCTATCATTACCAGGGCAGTCATATGTTGGTTAGCTTGCCGCAACCAATAAAGAATCCAGCTTTTACATTTCACTTCACTCTGTGGAGTTCTCTAGATAAGTTGTGAAAATGGCAAGAACCATCAAAAAGTTCATAGAGAAGCAAGACCTGAGAGACCAATATACCATGCAGTTCAATACAGACTGGTCTTGTTTCTTCTTTTCTGGCAGTTAAGAAAGACCTTATGGCGCTATCTAACCCTGATACTCCTGTCCGCCTTTTCCGTTATGACAGTGATTGCCTCCTGCTATTGATTGCTGAGAACTATACTAGTAATGCATGCTTTCCATGTAAGGATGGCTACAGGACCAGAATATTGAGTTTTAAACATTGTGCTACCAAAATATGATACCCAGAGTATCAATTTTCAAAATATTGTGTGCTTTCATAGGGCAGTACACATTTGCTATAGATCATTTCACTTACATGTCTCTTGACTGAAACAAATGTCAAATGTCAAATGTTCTGGTTGTCATCAAACAGAGCTTGAATTTGTAAGGAAACTTAGTTTCAAAGGCCACTATGCATCTGTGTCTTACTGTAACAACCATGCATGGTTTACTCAGTAGATTATTCTAGATACACACCATAACCATGATGTATGATTTTTCACTGTATATATTATTTCTAATGGCTATTTTTGAAAAAGAAATGTGAAATCACATAGTGTGTTGCACTTTATTTTGCATTCTGTCATCATGCTTTTATTTGCATAACGAGAGCCAGACGGGTTATTATTCTAAAGCTGTACACTTTTCTGAGTGTGAACTTTATTAACATGACGCCCAGTACTTGGGACTGGCTTCCAATTTAATATGCATGAAAAACTATATTGTCTGGGACATTTGGTACTTTTGCCCATCTCTAGCCTTGTTATTGGTGTATGATTTCACATTTACTCGTATAAGATATAAATCGCTACTAAATAATGTTAAAGAGTTGTAATACTAATTGTTGGACTTAGCCCTTTTTGTAGGATCATCCCTTAACCTTTTGCCTTCCTCCTAATCTTTCTTCTGACCTGGTGTTGGTGGTTCTAGGTAAGCATGGGCGGAAAATCCGTTACGCTCGCGGATTTTGCGGATTTTCAATAAATTCGCAATCCGCGAACGCTCGCGAATTTACCGAAAATCCGCAAATTCGCACGCAGCGGATTTTTTTTTCTTGGTGATACAATTTTGCGGCGTGCGGTGTAAGTTCGCAATTGCGAACATGTAGGTGCGGCGGGCAGCAACAATCTCGCACTCGCGAAATTACAAAAATTGCAATTCTGCACAAGAAATCCACTAGCAAGTAGCATAGACCTTCTGAAAATGATGATTTTTATCAGAATAACTCCTCAGGTTGACATTTGCCTGCACTTTTTTGGATTTGAGGCCTTTTGACTTTCTTTGGATCACTTTTGGATTAGAAATCAAAAGTTCAAACTCATCATTAGTAACCATTCCCTGTAGTGCTTCCTGACTGGGGCCCCTCCAGAGTTCAGTTGCTAGTTGCAACAATTGTATGACCCTGCTCTGACCCTCACAGTAGGCTCATAGAATAGCTACAAGTAGGCCACAAAGGTCCTGGAAAAAAAAATTGCACTGCAACAGAAAGCAAATTACAGATAAGGAAGCAGGTGCCAGACTGGAATTTTAAAACAGTGACACATTAATAAACCAACCCCAAATTAATTCATGTCAGTTGAAGCAGGGCAGGTGTGCTTGCTTTTTCCCCCATAATCTACAGTGATGATGAACCAGAGGGTGGCATTGATGTACCAGAGGGTGGCATGGGTGAAACAGAGGGTGGCAGGGGTGAAACAGAGGGTGCTGGGAACCTGTGATGATGAACCAGACGTAGAAACAACATAATCGCGACCGTTGCGAGCCGACATGTAAGTTCGCAATTGCGATCTGGTACAAAACCCTCGCGAACTGGCAAAAATCCTTGCAAACACAAAAAAAAATCCCAAATTCGCGAGAATTCACGGATTTTGCGGATTGCGAGTTCGCAAATTTGCAAAATTCGCGAACGCCAGATTCGCAAAATTCGCCCATGCTTAGTTTTAGGCCTCTGGGCACTTTAGCACTGTCCAGTGTAAAATGTGTGTGCTCTCTGTGGTAAACATGGTGAGATTGGTCTACTCCTGTTTGGCATATTTAATGTACCTGTCAGTCCCTTGTAAAGTTGTATCTCAGATACCCAGGGCCAGTAAATTAAATGCTACTGGTGGGCTTGCAGCACTGATTGCGCCACACACCAAAGTAGTCTTTCAAACCTGTCTCAGGCCTCTGCTATTGCAGGGCCTGCACGCTCAGTTTACTGCTGCTGTGACGTGGCACATAAAATGGGTGCCATGTCTGTGACTCCCCTTTTCCTACATATTAGTCACCCGAAGGAAAGCCCTAGCTAGCCCTATGGGCAGGGTGCATTGTAGGTAAAAGGTATGACATGTACCTTAATTGTGTGACATGTCCTGGTAGTGACAAACAGTCATTTAGGTTTGTCACTGATATGAGGCTGCCCTCTCATTGGAATGCATTGGGAATTCCCTGATACGTGTTTCAGTGGTAATTTCTAATATGAGAGGTGCAGCGTGGTCAAGTTTGGTGTGTTTGGAATAGTAATAATAAATGCTGCGTAATGGTGTGCACAGATTCATTATCACTATTTTAGAAATACCACTTTCAGAAGTTGGCATTTCTGTGTGTTATGTGTCTCTGTGCTTGCCTGATGTGTATTGCATGTCTGGCGTGACAGGGACCGGGGAGGTGCTGTGGATCTAGAGGGGCTGGGTGAGTCAGCACTAGACTGAATAGGCAGATCTGCATTTGGAGTAGGGGGAGGAGAAGCCCCTGACCCTAAATAGGTCTATGGCTACCTTGTACAATGCTGGCTCCGCCCCCCTGTGGTGTGTCTGGGGCCAGAGCCTAATCTAAAAATGAAGGTGTGGTAGCACCATATAGAAATGTTGGAGTGCCCCCCAGAACTGGTTTGGACCGGGCACAGAGCTGTAACAAAAAAGACACATCTGGTATAAATATTGGGGCTGTGACCTCATGAAAAGGTACCTGTTGGGAGCTGTGAAGCTGAAGGACTGCTGGGTAAGGAGGAACAGCCGTGGAACCCAGCTTTTGTCTCCTGGGGGTCCCTACATGCTGCCCTTTCTGTGCCCAGCTCTGCCCCTCTAACCCTGGGACCAAGCGCCTGGTGAGCGCTTACTTCTCCATTGTCCCCTGGAGCTCGAGGGGGGGCTCTGACTTAGTAGCTGGCGGGCGCCGTTGTGCCGTGGCAGGAGAGCCACAGTCCAGGTAGCCAGGTGGCTGCTGTCTAGTTGGGGGCAGGGCTCCAAGGGGTGATGGTGAGAGCCCCATGGATTTTCCAGAGCCCCAGACAGAGGACTCTAACTTTGGCAAGGAGTCCAGGGTCACATCCTAGTGTGACTATAAAGAGTAGGGGGGCCCCCGCTTCACTGGAGCACGGGGAGAGCCCCAGATTACCTTTTTCTTTCTTACCCAAGAAATTTGCGCCATCTCCGAAAGGCGAAGACATGCAAAGACTGCCTGACTGCGGGTGCGGCTCCCCGTAAGGAGGAGGAGAGCCCTGCGGGTCAGCTGAAATTGTTGGATATATGCCCGAGGTGGGCATGATGGAAATATGTGTGAGGTGGACCCAACAAGTGTGCACAGTATTACTGTGCCCGGCTGGCAAGGTATAGACCTATGGTGGGCCTTACAGGATTATTAGGTTCTGCATGATATGCTTTCCTAGGTAATGTTGCGATATATGCCTAAAATATTCATGCTAAGATTACCTCTACCAGTAGTTGTTAGTTGTTCTTACAAAGCCCCGGTGGGGTGATGATATGTTTTATCCCTGGGGGGACATGATAGGCTTATGAAATATGCAGTGATATTACTGTGGTGCACTGCTGGTCTAGGCAGTGTGCCTAATGTGGTTCATGCCTAATGTGGTATATACCTAATGTGATTGATGCATAATGTGTTTATGCTTGGTGCCTCTACCAGTAGTTACTGGTTGTTTCATTACGTACTGGTTCTAATGATTCTGACAGCTGCCCAATTGGCCCTGTCCTGTACATAGTTCCCTGTGAAGTATAACCTGCTGCCAGATGGCACAATGTATATTTATGAGTATGATCTTATGTGTTTTATGAGTAATACAAAGGCTATTTTTACATAACCTTGTGTAGGCTTTCTTTTGAGGTGTGCCTAGTGTGTCGCTGCTGTGTTTGTGTGTTGCGCATACGCTTTAACACATTGCCTCCGGGATAAGCATGACTGCTCGTCCCAAGCTACCAAGGGGGTGAGCAGGGGTTATCGTCAGTGTGTAACTCCCTTGCCCTGACTAGAGTGGTGGTTTCTGCTTAGCCTAGGCGCAAGCCCTAGCCCACCAGAAATCCCATGTCTAACACTAATAATCTCCCGTTCCCTAAATTCTTACTGAGATTCATATTTTGTGTGTGTACTTGATTGACTTTTGCGGAAATGCTATATATTCATACCCAAGAACGTCTGCCAAAGTAGAAGGCATATTGTATTTGATATAAAAAGAAATAAGTAACTTAAAGATTGATTGGATGGCATTGGTATCAGTTATGGAAAATTAAGATTGTCATCCCAAACTACGTTAAGCAGAGCACAATACTGTTCAGGTTTTGTTTCCTGCTATTGAATCAAGCCCCCTTGCCCATTAAGTTAAAGGTTCATTATTGTCCTAGTGGAGCAAGCCGTACACTTACGATCATGACACTGATGTGTATATAATTAATATTCAACAAAGAGAATCCCAATCTGGTGAGGTGGCAGCCACAAAACCTAGCCTCAAAATGAAAATGCATTATTTGTGTGGCCCTGCAGATGGGGTGCTACTACACCTACTTCAAGGTGATCTTACCTCCTACTCCAGCTGGAATAAACAGGCCATCGGCATGACAATAACTGTGCAGGAAGTATTATATTGCAATCTAAGATTAGAGAGAAGCAGAGAGCCACCTCAACAAGCGAACCTGAGCACCTTTGCCAATACTCAGGGCATCGAGCTGCACAGGAGCAGCAGGACGACTGGCGTGCGGTGTCACTAGCCAAGCACGCGCATCTAGCACCAGCATTCATTCTCCACCAAATGTGCTGCTAGGCCTCATGCTCCGTCTTTCAGAATTTCCAGTTTAACTGGCCTGAGAGTTAATTGCCAAATCCGCATTGGGTCATGTGTGCTCTTCTGCATGTAGCTGATATGACACCCTGGTTTTACGTTATTCTGGAGATACCTTTTCCAAGTGAAACCTTGCTGAATATGGCCTGGGAAAATCTAAGAATTACATAAGGAAATCGGTTCGTAAATACTGATGCCGCTGCAATTCCACCGGGAATGCCTCCTAATCGCATGGCATTACCACACCCGAAGATGACCGCAGCCTGCGGTGTATGGAGGCCAGGGACCACCATCACTAGAGCGGCAGCCCAACATCAGAGGAAACGAGGGCCACTGCGGGTGTCTGATGAATGGAAACCAAAGAGATATGAAGTAGCCAAATTAAGATCAACTTCACTGACAATATATTTTACTGGCAATGCTGGGGGAGTCCACAGGCATGAAAAGGAAACTTATATATGGCGAGTTGGCAACATAGGGCGCTGCTTTGGGATGGGTAAGAGGGAAGCCTGTCCCACAAAAACCAGGCCCCAAAAGCGGAATGTTGTCAAGACTCTAAAAAAATCACACACACATTTAAAAGGAGTGAATCTAAGAACGAACTGAAAACAGAAGATTTGATATGGCGCCAAAGAAAGGACACCTGTAGAAACAAGGACAGAGCTAGAGTTGTTTTATAATGCAAGGTTCAGTGGATCAGATTCTAAAGAAACAAAACTACCCTGGAAGAGAAACCAGGATGCGCAATGCTTATTCCCTTGTCAAATGCCTTTATTCTGTTCTTGGCTGACAAAAATAAGAAGCTAAATCCTCGGGAGCACTATAAGGGACCCTCAATATATCTGCTGCTTGACATGTTTTGTAAACTCAGGTATTAATTGTAAATGTGCGCTCATGTCGGGATTACTGTCCGCGGGTGAGCCTGAGTGAAGACGCTGTCTGCTCAGCAGCACACATTCCAACACTACTCACCGGGTCAGAGACTTGGGTGACAGTATCTTCTAAAAAGTTATTATTTTCCTATAGGTTAATAGGCCCACTGGTATCCTATGCATAGGCACATGTTAGAAACGGAAGACAAGTGTCCCTGTATCTTTGCAACTTGACTAAAATCTGCACCAGTTAACGAGAAAATTGTATTTTTTTCTGCCTTCCCAAAAAATTTCTGCTACACGTAAAAAAACTGTAAACACGTAAATAAACTGTATTCAAGAATGAGGACTTTCTGCATATATCTCTCGTTGCATATTTATTTTAAAACAGGAAATACAACTGCGTGTTCAGATAGCAAAACCGTTCAATGAGGTCCATACTTACTCCTGACATTTGATGTGATCTGCAAGTCACATGTTCCAATCTTGGCAAGGCCAGCTCTGTCTGACATGATTCCCAAGTTGGTAGATTGAATTCCATTTAACCGGCTAACAGTAACATCAGGGCCGGCTCTAGGCTCATGGTGGCCCTGGGCAAGGAGCGTAGGTAGGTCCGGGCGGGGCGGAGCGCGCAGGCCAGTAAAGAGGGGAGGGGGTCAGGGTGTTTAGTAGTGGAACAGAGCCGGAGGCCGCCAAATCCCTGCCAGGGGCCACCACGCAAATATGTATCCATCCTCAGAGGATTCATATATTAAGGAAATATATTGGTGTGGTGGCCCCTGGGGTTTGGTGGCCCTGTGCAGGTGCACAGCTTGCACATGCCTACAGCCGGCCCTGGTAACATCTATTTTTACAACTCTTAGATGCAGCCCAGAATTGATACAAACTGTGTTTGCCACTGACCAACCCTACCTTCACACAAGAAATGTATGGTGCCAAGTGAGACCAACAGTGAAGTTGTGTCTGAATAGGGTTCCATTAGACCAGGTGTGTTTTGTGAGGATCTACAGACAGGCACAATCATCCATGCAAAAAGATTTAATGTAAGCTTCTGTAGATAAAAGAGAAGCTTCAATTGCTACTGCCACCTTCCCCAGAAGACACGCAGAAGTCAATGACCCACTAAAGAAACGACCGGCAGAGCCCAGCAAGCTCAACTACTGACTCATCTCCATGTTCCCATACCCGGACAAAGTATTAGAAAAGGTCATCAACCAACAACTTTTCTTACATCTGAAAAGGAACCCCCTACTCAAATCCTCCTAATCCAGATTCTGAAGGAACCAAAAACAGAGACAGCCCGAAATGCGACGACATTCTATCCCTACTCGACTGTGGAGAGACTGCAGCTCTGATCCTTCTAGACCTCTCGGCGTCCTTTGTTGCAGTCTCCCACCACACACTCATCACATAGCTGTACTGCATAGGCAACCAAGGAGCTGCTCTTAGATGGATCTCCTCACAGGAAGTACGCACAAAGTCTGCCTCCCCTCCTTCACCTCTCTGAACCCAAGGAAATAATCTGTGGATTACCCCAAGGATCCTTGATCAGCCCCACCCTCTTCAACACTTATTTGACACCATAGGCCAGCATCACCAAAACCCATGGAATCAACATCATATCCTAAACCAATGACACACAACTTATCCTCTCCCTTTCTGAAGAAACCACCAACACCAGGACTAACTTCCACAACTGCATGACAGATGTCGCCAACTGGATGAAGTACAACTTACTGAAGCTCATAATGGACATAACAGAGGTACTGATTTTTGGAAACAAAAGCTCCCAATATGACGCATTCTGGTGGCCCTCAGAACTTGGTCCTACTCCTCCCCCCCACCGACCATGCTAGGAACGTAGGCATCATTCTGGACATCAAGCTGACCATGATGACTTAATTCAATTCAGTCTCCTTCTCTTGCTTCTTCATCCTCTGCATGTCTTGTAAGATATTCAAATGGCTACCCCAAAGCTCAAGATGCACCATCACCCAGGCCCTCATCTTCAGCCGACTGGACTATGGCAACGATCTCTATGCAGGGATCGCAGCTCACCTCCTTCAACGACTACAGACCATACAGAACGCCGCAGCCTGGATCTCCCTAAATGAACCCACATCACCCCCTACCTCAGGAAACTCCGCTGGCTCACTGTACAGAAAAGATGCCAGCTAAAGCTCCTGACGCATGCATACAAGGCCCTACACATCTGCGGACCCACCTACTTAAAACACTGCCTGAACTTTCATCAGCCCACCAGACACGTTCGCTCTGCGTTCCTTTCTATAACGTCTTGCTCCTGCATCCGACATAGCAGAAGCGGAGGTCGCTCCTTATCCTACCTAACTGCAAAGACATGGAGTGAGCTCCCCTTTCATCTATGGATCACCCCATTTCTTGCAGAGTTCTGAAAGTCCCTGATTAACCTTGCTATTCGGCTAAACAACTAAACCCTGCCAGCACCTGGATCCCCTCACGGATGATGAGTAGAGCTCGACAGATCTATTGATTGATTGACTGATTGTACAATATGGCAACAGGGTTGCAAAAACTGTCATCTGAGTAAGACACTGTGACAAATGACACTGTGACAAATGAAGGCCAACTCATAAGTGATTGTGGTCACCCTAAAGCTAGCAGTTTGTCCTTGTCGGAAATCCTACATTAGTGTTTAGACACAATTTTGGTTATTGAAAATTTTCAGTGGGAAGGGTCTGAAAGCTGTATTTAACCAGGCTCCAAGGAGGTTGAATGCATGTTTTGGGAGCCTTTGTTTAAACAAGGATATCTGTTCTCAAATTCTGTGGGGCGGGGGACACACAAGGCAGACCCATGAGTCAATAGGGCCCTAGCAGGTTGGCACTCTAATTTTCAAATGCCAAATACCCTCCTGGGTAATAGCAGTGCCATAAAAATAGACATACCATGACAGAACCTGAGTGTATTGGCCAACCTAAAAATATTGGTTCAGCTCCATATACTGCAACTGAACAAAGTAAAGTGCGGTATTCAAATATGGCGTAATAGGCTTTGCAGGTGTGCTCTGTAAAGATTTTCTCTGGGCTTCTGTAAACTCTAGTTGACAAGCTCAGCAGCTATCTGACAGCTCAGGCATTTGAGGAATTATTTCTCTTCACCTACCCAGCTCCTTGAGATCCTTGGTCCCCAAAAACAGAAGAATAGAAAATAAATGTATCCAACGGAAAACAAATATTCCATACTGCAGTTTCATAAGAATCCCAGGAGCCAGGATGCAAAGTCCTCAGTCCTCCATAAAAAAGTTGCTTGATTGTTCCAACAATGGAACAAAATCCGAAATTGCTTCTTGAGTCCTGAGAAAATGTTTCTCCCATTAGGACCTGGTAGTCCACAGCCTACCGACCCTTGCCCCACACAGCTGGTCCCAGGCCATAGCATTCTCCCAGCATTTACACTTATAGGGGACTGCTTTGTAGGTTCGCTTGAACTGATGTCTAAGTGAATGTCCGGCCTCTTCTACCAATCTTCAACTATGCTTTGCTTTATTTGCTCCTCAGATTGAGTTTTCTACAGCTTTTAGCTTAGGTCTGATTTGCAGTGGTGGTCAGTAACTTGTGCCTGGGCAGTATTTTCTTTGCTAACCTCGTCCCTGCTTAAGCAGTTTTCGGTTTATTAAAGCAATTTATTTCTTTCATTCACAATACGTCCTCGTGGTATCCTTCATGCTTGTTCTTTAAATCTCTTACTCTCAGTTCTTACTTTATCAAAGTATGTTTGAAATGTATCTTATAACAACCATGGGTTTGAATGAATAATTGTGTTAGATGCTGTCTATTTTAGTAGTCTTCTGCAAAATATGAGAGATTAAATACTAATGTTCCCAAATAAATGTTCCTACAATACGATTTTCAAAAGCACATACTTTTATAAACACGCCTTTCCCCTGATAAGGGCCGCACAGTCCAGGGGAGGACGATAGCATAGAATGCTTTATGTGGTAAACTGTTTTCAATCCCGTTATAAATAAATGGAACTTTGGCTCTTTTCATTGTTAAACAACCCGGGAAATAATTTATTACTTTTGGCGAAATTGTTGTAAATATCTTGTACCAAAGTCCGTGGAAAAGCATAATCTTAAAAACACACTCAATACATCTGCTATTTGGCATGTTTTGTAAACACAGGTACCTCTTGTAAACGTGCGATCATGCCGGGATTACTGTCGGTTGCTTGACTCCAGAGAAGACCCTGACCAGACCCCCCAGGATATAGCGGCATGGATTAGCAAATTTATCGGCACAAATATGGAAATTTAGCGGCACAAATATGAAAATTTAGCTGCATTTTTGCGGCCCTTTATTTTACTCATAATCATTAATTTTCAGCCTTACATCAATGGAAACTGTTTAAGCAGAGTATTCCACTTTGAATAGCCAACCTGGGATATGGAACAGAGGAAGCAGTCCACAGGTAAAAGCTCCTTAACCTCATGCGCGCTGGCGGAATTCCGCTCGTACGCTGAGATTTTTTAAAACGCATGTTACGTGACGAGCTGGGCTCGTCATCAGCGAGCGAGGAGGCTACGCCATGACGAGCCCAGCTCGTCATCAGCGTGGAAGGGGTTAACCACCGCCTCCCCTTCCACACACCCACCAGGCATTTCAGCTCTGCCCAACTTTGCCCTCCATTGATGGAGCGGCACATAACTTGACACAGCAAAACAAAAAGTATACTAAGGCTTTGCCAAATGTAATGCAGGTTAATCAATATATGTAATATTGATTTCTAAATCAACACCGTACCCCCTTCTCCTCTTTAACTGCGTTTAACAGGTAGTGGAACTGCAGGAATAAGAAAATGTCAAGCATTAACAAAAGACATCAAGTGGCTGCCAAATGGTGTGTAAATTTGTCATAGTGCAATTAAGTCCAACACCATGCCAACTGTAAAGATATAAAAAGAAATTACCATTTCGAAGCTGCCCAACACTGTTTTGCAATGCTAATTTCTCAAAAACGACTAAACGGATTTATACCAAATCAATCAGAAGGATATCTTCATTCATGCTATATTTGTGGTAATGCCATTCACTAGATTTTAATCTAGTAGAGAGCAAAAGTTACTTTGGGAATTTATATTGGGAGCACTCATTATGTAAGCCACCGTCCAAACAGATCTTTGTGAAACTTGACATCCCAAAACTTGGATAGTTTCGTTATTCGAATGGATAGTTTACTGCAGACGTTTCAAATAATGGCAATGTTATAAGTTAAGCAAAATTAAAGGAAACTCTGACCGAACCATAGGTAGGCAGTCAATATGGCTGACTTTGTGTTATAGAAATAGTTCATATATATTGTTCAAGAAGATGAAGTATAACAAGAAAACAAAATTCAGCCAAGTGAACAATCTGTATAAAAACGTACAATCATTTACAATCCACCCGGCCCCCAGAATTACTGGTTTGTGATTAATTAAGCCTACACAGGTGCCATCTAGATATTCATTGATCCAGGTATTTCTGATATTTATTGTTGGCTTGAGTCTGTGTCCTGAATTTCTGCCCACCTGTCAGGATGCTGCCTAGCACATCGGAAGATGTTTTGAAAGCTTTTTCGGGCCCCAAATGGTGAGATATTTAATGTTACTGTGTTGAACTGTAACTTAAAGACACACGTTTTCTGTGCATGGTTTCCATCGGAAGCTATCATCAAAAACACCAAAAACGACTCGGATGCCAGAACAGTGAAACAATATTGACCTTCCTTTATTGACTGCTCTGACAGATCAGCACTTAACTGGGTTCTAAAGCTGTCACACCGTAAACCAGGAGGGGCTTCCACTATAAGATCCCATCGTTGGAACGTGCGCCCCCTCCATGACTGGTAAATTCCGGCGTGCGCCTCCAACGTGAGCTCAGTTCGCTTCTGAGAACCTAGGGTGATTCACACCAGAACAAACTGCCGATTTCGCGGGCACTTTTATAAAATTCGCTGCATTTTTACAAAAGTGCTGATTTAGCGGCAAACGGCGAAATCGCAAAATCCTGGAGGGTCTGCCTGACTGCTTAAATGAAGGTGCCGGACAGAAGGTCACGTGACTGGAACAGATTCCAACGGTAATAACAAGTCTCACGAGAATTGCACTACAAAGGTTTTGGGTGATTTTTCTGTTGATTATCATCCTCATTAAGCTCCTACACATTGGCACATTGTGGAAAAGGGCTACAAAACCTGGCTTTTCAAGAATTTGTGATCGGCCACTTGTCTATCCTCTGTGCCAGGACACTCTAGTTCGAGTAGCTGTGCACCATATTAAATGCTCTCATTCATTCATTCATTCAAATGTCCATGCACCTTTCCCGGTTTGCACAGGGTTAGCAGTCATTAAACACTATGGGTATTTTATCTGCTCCCTTGAAAAATAACTTGTTTTACTTCTTCCTGCAGACAAATGTCTTCCAAGCATAACTAAATATGTACAGAATGGATAATTTTTAAATATGTTCCTCACTGAATATTTCTGAAAGAGGAAATATAGCTGATTATTCTGCCAAGATTGCTCAGTAAGCTAAACACTCGTTGCTGGTCTGTAGCCATGTTCATATGTTACCAAGGTCAATTTAGCCACACATCATTCTCACGTTGTAAATTCAGTAACATCCAATTGGGTTATCTGTTACTTACAACACATAGAAAGAGCAGGACTTCAGTATTAAAGACTTTATCAAATCAAACCGTCTTTCTAAAACAGCATCCATGCAAAAATAGTTGGTTTTGAAATGGCAAAGTCCGTGAGTTAGCACTGTATGGGTTCGTTCATTTTCTGCTCCGTTAATAGTGACTGTCTTCTGATAGTCTATGTAGTCATTATTATCCAAAGGCCTCATTATAAGGTCATTGTTAACTCAATACGGATATACCTGGTCCTTTGACACAGACTTTCTACAATTCCAGGGGTTTACTACTATCATTTAACATCTGGTCTGAGAAGGTGGTAATCGGCAGCAAGGGCTGGTGTGGGTCTGTGGTTGGAGAGGAGAGACTTTCTCTGGTTAAACCTGCTGAGGACTAGCTGGTAGGATCATTGTATGCTCGGCAGTGGTGCTGGCGTAAAAAGGCAGTACATAGACTTTGAATCTGCTTAAAACCCCTACCATTCTCCAGCCAGATGTTAATCTAGATGTGCCCCTGGAAAAACAGGTAAGATGTTTCAAGACCTGGTTGAATTGTGCCTATTCCTATTTACATGAAGTTGGTGAAGCCAAATATTGCCAATGTTGCACACCCCTTACTAACACGGGTTTACTAAAACTAATGTCTGACTTGACCATACATGCTTGTTAAACCTGATACCCTTGGCTGGTAGTCCCCAAATGTTTTGCCTTCCGACCTCCTATTTTGCTAAATTTGTTTTTATTGGCTTTAGGACTCTGCACTTTACAACTGCTAACAAGTGCTAAAATTCATGTGCACTCTCCCTAAACCAGGGTACAATTATCCTACATTTAATTGGCAGATTTAATTTACATGTCAGACCCTAGCAAATGGTACTACATGTACCCAGGACCAGTAAGTTGAATGGTACTATTAGGGCTGCATCACTCATTGTACCACCCACTTTTTACAACATATAAGTCAACCCATAGGGTAGGCCTTAATGGCTCACATGACAGGATGCATTGTAACTAAAAAGCAGGGCACGTGGATTTAGGTTTTACATGTCCTCGTAGTGAAAAACGTCTAAACTCCTAAACCTAAGTTTGAGAACAGTTAGGAAAATTCTGTTTACACTTGAATTGTAATTTAAAATCCTCTTTAAAGGCGAGGTTGAAATTTAAATCGCAAATTAAAAAATTAAGCTTTTAGAAGTTGGCATTTTCTTATCTCAATCATTTGTGCCTTCTGTCAGTCACATGTCTGCGACTATCTTAACCGCTGGCCTATGTGTATTCCTCCCAAACAGTGAGACAAAGGGGAAGTGGGTGGTGGCAGTAGGGCCATCCTGCCACGATAGTCGGACGGAGAGGTTCCCTGCCCCACTTACATTTCAAAGAGGTGTCTCTAGCACACACAAAAGAACCTGACAATAGTCTTTGTCACCCCAGACAATGGGGAGACTTTACCAGGCAAAGAAAAAACTTTCCAAACCCAGATGTTTGGGTAGTGTAGGGAATCCCTCCACTACTAAAGTTAGTACCAGGAATAAATATTAAACCTCATGAGTAACTCATTAGATCATGTCTGGACCTATGGAAGACTCAGAAGAAGGACTACTCTGCTGCATTGCTGCTGGAAGGACTGCCCTGCTGCCCCGCTGCCCTGCTGCCCTGCTGCTTGAAGCACTGCCCAGGTTCTTAAGGAAGGAAGCCTGGACCTGTGCCTTGTACCCAGGACCACCAGAGAGACTCCAAAGCCTAGCTGGCTGGCCTTTTGTGTGAGCTAAAGGGACATTACAAACTCCAGAGCCCTGTCCTGTATCTGCACCACTGACCAGACCCAACTGGACCTGCCTGAACCCTGCTGCTAGAGTGAGCCTGATCCCCAAGGGGTGCCACCTCCAGGTCCTGGACCCTTGTCTGGCATCAGGTTGTACTTCTCCTGGCCCATCTGAAGGTTTCCTCAAAATCGACACAGTGCAACTTTACACAGAATCTCACATTACAGCACCTCGCAGCTCCTGATCGGCGGCCTCATTGGAACCGATGCAACATGACGCAACTCAACGCAGGACCTTGCATTGCAGCACCTCGCAGCTCTTGATCTGCAATAAAACCCACACAACCCACACCAACACAGCACAATAATACTTTATGCAGGACCTCGCATCACTGTACCTCACAGCTTCTGATCAGCAGCCTTATGGGAACCAACATAACTCAAAGGAGAGTGACGCAGGACCTCACATCTGTGCATGAGTACAACCAGGGACACAGTCCAGCATGCCAAACTCAGCCCTGTACCCAGCTCATGCTCCATCTTGAACGGCTGGCAGTTGTGACTTTGTTGTGCTCCAGCACGACCAGAGAACCACAGGTGACACTTTGTGCTTTTGGTGCTACGTTTACTAAAGACTTTGGAATTGCATTTCACCAGTTCCACTGATTGAATTTTTGTTGTTCTGATATTATTTTATTTGTTACAACTTAAGCATTTTTCTAGATTTTTTGTGGGATTTTTCTTTATGTTGTATTTTCACTTCAATACTGTTTGAGTGCTGCATAAATACTTTAAACACACACAAGTGATGGGAAGAATGCTTGTAATTTGTCTAACCCCAGTCACTCGTTCCGGGTAGCATTCCAAACCATTGTTCTTGTGCTCACCATGCCACCTCAGTTTGGACCCAGCCACATGCAAATCAGTCTTGACCTTGTTCCTCATTGGAACAGTTCAGCCCGAACTGCCAAGCCAGGTCCTCCCTGAACCAGAAAACAAGCAACCCAGGACCGGTTTTGTCCTAGAAACGATGGGGTGGTATGCTAACCCGAGTGATTACCAGTGGTTGGACACATGGTAAGCATTCTTCCCATCACCTTTTGTGTGTTTAATGTACCGCCCTAAGTAGCATAGGTGTGCCCAGACGTGAGTCCCATGCTCACTGTGTCACTGGAACTAAACTCTGCCCAGATACTGAACCCATAACTAGTGCGAAACTGGTCCTTGGTTGCTTGTGTTCACAGTGCATATGCTAGAGTTGCGAGGGGGCGTATGAGCTTGTAAAAGGGTGAACTCCATGTGCAAGAAATTGACATTTGCATGGATCCACATTTCAGTGAAACTGAGGAATAAACAGCAAATCATTGACCTGCCTATTGACGTAGATCAAAGGTCGAGCAAAAAAGCCATCATGTTACAAATTGGATCATTACAATAGATGTTAAAGAGGACCTAACCTTCAGGAAATGAGTTGTTCGCTGTACAGTGGAATTAACCACGGCAGGGTGGAGAGAAATGAGCACAGAATGCAATCTCTTTGTGGGCTCAGTGCCAAAAGAAAACGTTTTTCAAAGTGATAGCTGTTAAGAGAACCTTCTGAATTGGATTAGCCACCCTGGCTCCTTTGATTGAACCTCTAGTCCGTTTGAGAGTGAAAGAACAGACTTGCTCTCTAGCTTGAAGCAGAGGCATTCTGCAGGTGGAGGGCTACCTTACTGCTTATACATTTTAGGAAACCACCTGCTTTATTTTTAGTTCAGTTTGTTTAAATAAAAGTAGAGCACATTCTAATACAATACGCGATCTAAAAGTTTGAGACCCGTTTGTGCTTTGGGCACAGGTTTGTTTGAGATGAACTTATCAGTTTCAGAGAAAATTGATTTCATTTTCAAGATCTGCAGACTCCCTACAAATAGCATGGACTCCCTATGTCACAAGTACTTTGAGAAAAAGAATAAGTGTTGCTTATTTTTCGAGAAATGTTGATACCATACCAGTTGCTGGGGAGTCTTACGTGTCAGAGTTAATTTTGAAAATCTGAATTTGTACCTGGGAGAACTTCTTGCCAAATTATGTCAGAACGTGGTTCTGAATAGTAAATTGCATCGCCGCTCCAATTTAGCACCAGAAGCAGAATCTCTCTTGATACCGTTGAGAATTAGCAAATCATCCCTGCTCAAAATGATGGGAATGTCTGATGTAAAGAAATCCTTCACTATTGTTATTGTGATGATTTGATTATGTTGACTATGTTTTATTGTGTACTTCCTTCACGGCAGCAGACAATGGGTTGACCTCTACCTCGTGGTGCATACAGTGAAATATTGCATTGCTATATAGTCAAGATGATATTGCACTTAATTCAGAATATGTGATGTTTTGCTTAGCACTAGGGTGGAGCTGATCAAGTTAGAAAGCTTTAGCATCTAAAACTGTACCATGAAGGTGCATATTCTGTATGTGATCAGCCCATGGCTAAACGCGATATGGCCATTGATGCTGTGTTCAGCGCTGTGTAGAGGTGCTGTTGATGCCTTTTCCTTGAGCCTTCCATACAGACGTGGAGACGTCTCCTAGGCGTCCCAGGATGCAAGGCCCTGGTCTGCCATGACAGACAGCAGTGCAGGGCTCAACCAGAGACTAACTGTTCGTTGCTTTTCTGCAAAATACTAATGAGAGGTGAAGTAGAAGTGGGCAGCTGTCCTCACAGTCTCCTAGAAAAAGCAGCTGAAAAGTGCGGTCTGAATTAAAGAGAGGGCCCCAGTAAAGTAGCAGGAGCATCGTGCGGTATTTGAACGGCAACAATTTGGGCCTCTGTTTCATACTAGGAGTAACATTACCCTACTAGAAGGACGGGTGACATAACACAAACCTCCCTTGTGGTTTGAACCTTCAATGCGTGTTCTCCTTTCAGCTTGTCCAATATGTATTGTGACCAATAACTCTTTAGCCAAACATCTAAAATTGTGAATTACGTTTCTGGATAATTCAGAGGTTTGAGTTACCTTGTAATACCCACGTTTGCCTTCTGACATCGCCCCCTGTAACGCTGAGGTCTGTCTCGTGTCTTGGAGAGAAGCTCACTAAATCTTTATTTTGAACATGTTTTGTAGAAAACGCTAAGCACATGCAGCTTTTGTGGGGTTCTCCGGGCACACTTTTGTTGCTATGCACTGCTCACCGGTCCAAGGCTGCACATTGTGCCGCTCTCACGAGCTGCTCTAGTGAACTGAAAGATTCCATTTCGTGTGTTTGTAAAGCGCACGTCCAGGCTGAAGCTTATTTTAGTGCTGAAATAGCAGGGTAATTGTGGTATTACAGTAATGGCAATCATTAAATTGGGTAACAATCTTTTGCGGGCATCCGCGTCTAACCTGTCACCTGACAACTTCAAGCAACATCGAGATATCTAAAAAGTAAACCTCGCACACGCGTAAAACTTCTTGCTTAAATCCTGCATGGGGGGGGGGTTTCAATGTCAAAGCCTCATTCCTCAGTCATAACGCGGCTCGTACTTTGACCCGGCCCAGTGAATGTGATACAGCCCTGGAAGCGCGGAAATCCGCAGCCATCACATGCAATCCATGTTCCGATGGCTAGAGCAGCCCTGACAACCATTAGCGAGGGCGAGGGGTTGCGTTCTGGGCCGTGTCTTTCCCAAGCCGCACACAGACACATCTTTGCGGTTCACCGGCTCGACTCAGACTGAAACCGGAGAGTCTCAAAGAGCAGCGGGAGCTCTGCAAACACCAAATACCCGCGCGAGCGGACGTGCTCTTTCACGGGCAGGAGGGAATACAAAGACAGGCGGAAGTGACCTCTCAGATGCAACATTTCCCATCGCTTTCCCAAAAGTTCACACATGATAGATGATGCCTAGCCCCGGACATCTCATGGACTGTTCCAATGCAGCGCCTACAATGGGGCTCATGGGGACCGCCGCTTTCGGTAACAATAGGTGATTGCGTTTTGTTTTTTCTTTTATAATCTTATCCAGACACCCATTCTCGAGCTGTGAGTCTGGTCATGACCAATGGGTATTGGTTTTTTTCTTTCTCCACTCTGAGTTGTCTCTCTGGGAGGCCGGGAAGCAAAGGTCCTGTCTTCAGGATTGATTTTTCACAAGGCTTAATTTTCCCTGTAGACATGACAGTAAGCATCGTGGCTGGGAGGTAAACTACAGGCCACCAGATTAATACTAGAAGGCCCAGGCGAATTTCTCTTGAATTGCTGCAGACAATTTGTTCATCTCCCTAGCGCCAAAATCATCATTGTGCCTGGCTAGAGACTTTATTCGCTAGTCAAAGTCGTAAATCGCTGGTCTACTTCCTAGCATTGGTGTAGAAGTACTGCATTTCGTACGTTTAAACATTTTTTGAGGTTTTACTAGAATATGTTACTAGTCACAGCTTTCTAGGCACGCTTCAGCTAACGTTTTTGAATTTCTGACAATGTTACTGTGTGGCATTTCCGCCTGCATACTTGTGGATGGTGTACAATTACTCCTGTGCAATTGCATAATAGCCCTCACTTGAGGGTGGCTGGTCAGTGGAAGCTATGGCCGCTCAGGGCCAACTTAACAGCAGTATAGGTCCCCGGGCAGAACAGTGCACTGGGCCCTGCCTACACAACCACTCAGAGGAATATAAATGTTTAATGGAAAATGAGTGTGAAATTCTGGTTTGAATTGGGCCCCTATGCTCGTGGGCTCCCCGGGCTACTGCCCAGCGTGCCCATGTGTTAAGATGACACTGTGGCCGCTGCTCCCCTGGCAGAGAGCTGCCTGCTTGATTTGGTGATGCCGGCCTACCTGGTAGGGATGGCCAAGATTTCAGAACAACCACCCGTACAACAGCTGCTCTGGCTGCTGAAGAGTGTGCCAAGAGGTTTCAAGTTTGCTTTGCCCTCTCGGCAATCTTTTTTGTTTTTTAAGAATAAGCTTGTCAAATGGGAACTTGTTTTTGAAAACAAAACAGAAGTCAAGGACTTCAATATGCAGGGAAATGTCTCTCTGTATTTTGGGGTCATTTATCAATTTTGCTGCCAGGGACCTAGGCAGGTACCAGGCAGGGAAATCTAGTAACTCATTTCACCCTAAAAAGGGTGACTCAGCCGGCATTATAGCCTGCCAACCCTGAAGCGGACAGGCCTTAAGCTCAAAGGTTTCTAAGGGGAGAGCCAGACAGGCTCCACCGTCTGACTCCTCGGGGTTCCACTGTCTCTAACTGGGGCTAAGGATTCATTAGTATGGTGGCAGAAACACCAGCTTATGGGGGTGCATCAGTTTCTAAATGAGAGTCCAGGTGTTTTCTTTCTCCATGGAGAAACCTCTTTTCCATTGTCCCTATAAATTTTAAAGCTAATGGACTACCTTTCTCACCCAGGTGATGGATTTACTCATTACCCTAATTAGGAAGAAAATCTGCATCCATGCCCAAGATGGGAAGGGGATTTGTGAATACTCACAAAATCATGTTTGTGGGGGTTCACACTTAGAAGGTGAGGAAAGTGTTAAAAGAGCCACTCCCTACTTCTTCCTTTGTGGTACTCCCACATAACATAAAACTCTATTGTTAGAAATGGGAGTCTCTAGTTGGCAGAGGTAGGTACCTTTGTCCAAATAGGGACCCTTGCTTCTAGTTAGGGTAAGGGGGATTAGATAACCCCTGCTCACCCCCTTGGTAGCTTGGCACGAGCAGACAGGCTTATCCTAAAGGCAATGTGTAAAATATTTGTACCAACAGTCACAGTAACACAGTGAAAACACCACAAATGGACACCATACCAGTTTTGAAAAATAAAATATCTTTACCTAAACTAAACAAGCCCAAAATGACAAAAATCCAACATACACAGTTAAAAATATGACTTTCAAAAGGTTTCAAGAACTTGTACCATAGAAAACTTTGGATGTGTGACTTTTACACAGAGTGCCTGCAGTTGCATCAAAATTCACAAGGCCAAACTGCTGCTGAGTTGAAAACAAAGTGATGCGTCAACTCCTGAGACCTTGGGGTGATGATGCGACAGTCTCGTTGCCCACAGAGGAAGGTTTGCATCGAATCTAGTCTGTATGGGGACTCATGCATTGATTCTTCTTGACGGTTTCAATCCACAGATGCTGCGTCGGAATACTTGCTGCACAGGTGCGATGCGTGGAAATCCGGGATGCATTGGTAATCGATGTGGCGGGGTTGAGCGGCGCAGCATTGGTTTTCTTCAGCCGCGATCCCTCGATGCATCGATTCTTGCAGCGGAAACAGGTGCTGCGTCGGTTTTTGCAGCGGCACAGCAATGCATGGAAATTCTTCTTGCACAGTGGAGATGCGTCGGAAAAACAGCCACAAGGAGAGCGATGTGTTGATTTTTGCAGGTCTTCAAGTATCTTCTTTCTTCAAGCTCCTAACAGCAGCAACAACCTCCAGAGGTCCACAACTGGCACAGGCACCTCTTGGCAGGTCAGAACTCACAGCAGCTGAGTTAAGGAGAGCTGGGGGTGAAGTCTTTGTGTCCCTGAGACTTCAGAACAGGAGGCCAGCACACACAGGCCCTTGGAGATCTCCTTCAAGCAGGGGACACAGCACACAGCAAAGCCCTTCTCCTTTCCTTGGCAGAAACAGCAACTGCAGGCCAACCCCACTCAGAACACAGCATAGGGGCAGTACTTCTCCCCAGTCTCTCCAATTCTTCCAGGGCCGTACTAGCCGTAGCGGACACCGGGCATTTCCCAGGTGGGCCGCCAGGGTTGGGGCTGGTTTTGGGCCCCTAGGGGCCAATTTTGTTGCAGGGCCATTTTTGCAGCATGGCTGCAATATCGGCCTCTGTAATGAAATCGGGCAAAACTGGTTGTGGCAAACTGCTTGGCCACACCTTCAAAGCTCCCACCCCGGGGGGATGAGCACTTTGCCAGGGCAGATTTTGGTTACCAGTCCGGCCCTGAGCTCTTCTCCTTGGATAAGGGTCCTCTTGAATTCAAGGGAGGATCTAAATTTCTGGGGTCTGGGCCCCAATACATGTACAGAAAAATCCTTTGTTCTATGGTGGCAAAGAAGCCCTGTGCCCAGTCAAAACCAGTTCTGTCCTTTTTGGTGCAGCTTCTTGGTAGGAGGTGGAGACAGCATTGTGGAAGGCAGAACAGGCAAAAATAGAAGATGAGACTTGCACCGCTAGGTAATTTTCTGGTTATCCTAAAAGGGTTTATATTGATATTCAAAGTTAACAAGTTGTAGATATAAGATGATCAAAATACACCCAATGCATGGACGGTCCCCAGCAGGTACGCAGCATCGGCGGAAGTCTAAAGGTGTGCAATTGATTGTGAAGCGATAGAATAGCTGTGAGCTCGGTTTGTATCCTCAAGTCCGCATGATAACGTGACATAAGCTTATACCGATGAATATTCATGTTGGAACTGTCCCTCTGCATGAAAAACATAGCTTCTACTTCTTAATTCTCACATTGAAGATTATCGCACAGTATCCATCACCTATATGATATAGGCCAAGACCATACCTTTTATACTTATATCAAAGAGCGAGGCCACGATTCACCACGCTCTTATCGTTTCATTCAGCCTTGAAAAAGTCATGGTACGGATTGGATGTACCAACGAAACACGTGTTGGCTGCTCTTGTTGATTCTTTTTATGAAGCCTTGTGAATAAATGGAAAAATGAACATGCATGGACTATAATTGATTTGGTACCTTATCAGGAAAAGAAGTCTCACTGATTTTTTCAAATGGATCCTATTTAATTGTCTTGTCTCAACTTTTTGTGATCACATATTGCTTGTTTTACATCTGTTTAGGATTGTGCTCCCTTTGACCCTATTGTGCACACCCATAAAACATCACTGCATGAACAACATTAAAAAATGAACCTGTCTACTACTGGATAATTCTAGTCCTGGTAAGGAACATTTTCAATGATATGGATATCTTTAATTGATATTCATGTTTTTTTTAGGGTCATATGCTTTTTTCCCACTTTCTTGTAGCAAAATATTGGATAAGCAGATTACAGCTGGAGTAAATGTTAAAACAAATGTAGTTTCCTACTATCATAGGTTTAGTAAATGCAGCAGGGCAAATGACAATAGCACAAAATGGATGCCCAGAGAAGCATTTGTTTTCTGTCCACCACACTGTCACAATCAGCCATCTCCAAATCTACAAAAATAAGAACTGGATGAACTACCACAGTCCTGGAATAAACTGTCAATCAAGTGTCCCATAAATTGAGCGATGGGTACACTAACTTAAGACACAGCCTGACAAACGTTTGGACTGACTGTTGTCTTAAATGGATTGGTGACGGTACAACGCGTACCGTCACAACGCGTGCTGTTACAACGCGTCCCTTACAACGCAAGTCGTTACCACGACTTGCATTGGGGGCGCGAATATCGAATAGTATAATTTACTATTCTAACACCAGTCCCCGTGGACACTAGAGAAGGTGTTGGAATAGTAAATTTACTATTTTTAATCTTCTAGCGCCCTCCAGCGCAAGTCGTGGTAACGACTTGCGTTGTTACGGACGCATCGTAACAGCACCGCGTTGAAACATCCGTGTTGTAACGGACGTTCCCGTCTTAAATATTTGAGGAGCTGGAGCAGCACAATTTTACCACCTTAAAACCACCTTCTAGAGTGGTAAATGGTGGCTGTCATGGGACCCTTACAGGCGTGTGTTTCTTCTATCTGGAAATGTTACAGCGTTTGTTGACATGTCCAAGTATGTACCACAAAATAACAAAATAGCATACACACGCAGTGTTCAACAACACAACTAATACATAACATGGTACATTAAAGCAAAATAGTCAATACAGAATGCAACAACCACAATACAACACATCAACACCATATTGCAGTAATGCAGCACACAAACACTGCAGCACAAAAAACAACAGAACACATTATAACCACAACAAAATACTACAAAACAACCTGCTTTAATAATACAGTTTTAAAAGGGGTTTGCAAAAACCACTACCTTAACTTACTACCAGTGACCGGGACAAATGCCAGTCAAAATGTCTTTGATCAGGCCCAAGGTCTTAGCCCTCGTGGTCATTATTTGCACATGGAATTGGTAACGGAAGATCTTCTTTGTTTCGCAAATAAATTTGGGCTGCTCGTAATGTACCCCTCTGGAATAGAAATGGATGCTCATAATGAAGGGCTCATTAGTGGGGATCATACATTCATTATGCATTGGGCTGTCAATAATGTCACGAGCAAGATAAAAGAAATCAGCAAGATTGCAAAGTAGGAGCTTCTCCCACAGAGCGTGAGATTGATTCTACAATAGAAAAGTAGTTTTGGGGAAACCGGAAATCAGTATATGTGCCACATGGGTGAAATATCCTGCAGTAGGAGATCCTGGCTGGAACCCTTCCAGCTCCCACCAGGTAAAAGGTGCGAGGAGAGGAGCTATCCATGCATTTTGAGCCCTTCTTGCTCTTTTCGGCTACAATGGAAAGATATCTTTCTGTGAAGGCCAGGAGTGGCACTGAATATCAACGAGTTGCGAGTATGGACTTAATTTGGGAGTAGTCAAGGGCTGCAGCTGTGACCTCTAGCTTTCTCCCTGCTTCTCCAGGCACGTCCTTTCAACCCCCGGCCTCAAAGGGGGAAAAACCAGGAGCAGCCTGTGCAGCTAAGAGAGGTGTTGTTGGTTTGGTGTGGGATTCGACAGACAACCACGAGCGAAAATGAAATAAATAAATACATTTCTCCTCATCATCGTCTGTCGAAATCCCCCCACCACCCAGCCCCACCTCATCCCTGTTCTTACCTGCATTGGCCACTCCTGGGCATTACATGTCCTCCTCTGAGGCCAGGGGTCAAAAAGGAAGTGCCAGGAGTAGCAGGGAGCAAGCCAGAGGTCACAGCTGCGACCCCTGACTACGCCCAAATAAAGTCTATGGCTGCGACAGTATGTATGGGTATATGCTAACAAGTGGACTGCTCTAAGGAAATCTGTTGCATCACTGGGGTGCATTAAACACGGTATTTTGTGTATCTTTATTTCATAAGCAAATTAATTGTTGCCCGAGAACCCCATGTTTACTCTAGTTCAAAAGATGCCTATATTGGGCAGGTATGCGCGGATTGAAATGTGCAAGATATCGTCTAAGCTTTCAATGCAAATGGCAATAGCCCTGTAGGGATTTGAACACCAACTGCACTCTCTTTTTTCAATCTCGCACCGACAAATGTGGAATAACTGAATGCAGCTAAATCAATGTTATTACACTAGAAGAAGTTCAGTAAAAATGTCGTTATGCTTCATGTCTGAGAGCGGTTTCTAATTCAATTTCTTAGCAATCAGATAAGGTAAATTCAAAACCACACTATGCACTGTGCCGTTTACTCTATTATTAGGCTCGTGGTCAGTTAAATGAAAGCAATTTCCATCCCCTGACTCACTTAGCTTGCACTTCCTACTTCTGCATACTTCCATGTGTCTGAGTCAATGAATTGAAACACTTAATGTCAAGTTTGCATTGTGAGACCAACCACTAGATGAGACTGCAGCAGGTTTCTGTTGCCAAGGCTGGAATAAGAAATCACTAACATCACTACTCCTAGGGTGTGTGTTTACGTGCGTGGTGAGACCTGTAGTTTGTATTCATGTATATACTCACAGAAAAAAAGTGAAAGGGGCATTATACTTAGGTGAAAATGTCAGTTAAAACATAGCGCTTTAAACAAAGAAAACCACTAAAATTCACCAGTTATGGTTACCTCAAGTAACTATACCTCGTGCCTTAAAGTAACTATTACTCGAGCCCCAGCCACACACAGTCTTGTCCTCAAATCTGTTATTTCACATGTTGAAGTCATGTTAGAATTGTTAATCTAAAACGGCATGTTTTAACTAACATTTTCACCTAAGTATAGCTTCCCTTTAACCTTTGTTTTTTTCAGCACCTAGGCATTTCTTTACTGCTCTCACCGGCAGGAGCAAGGTTCTGTTCCCTGCCCGGGAGAGTGTGGGCAGGGAATGTCTACATCTTATCAATAAACCCTCTACTTGGAATATACCTCCTGGCTACCTCTGGTCATCTGTACAAGTCTACTTACAACAGTAATGTTCCCCCTCCCCTTTGCAAAACTTTGCCGGCACCAGGATGTGGGGTCCCCATGGTCCAAATTGGCTGTGGGAGATCGACCCCACACATGTCCCCTACCCACTCCTCGGGTCACTTTAATTAAACTAAACAACACTTACTAAGAACAAAATGAAAGCTGTCACCAGTGTAGCAATCACAATGTACTACACATTTTATGTAGGGTATGCGAAGCTGTCGACAGAGAGCTCTCTGCTGCTTGTGTGAGGAAAAAGAGTCAAATGAGACCTCGCTGGATATAGGAAGGACTATATTGGCACTTCTTAGCGACATAACACAATTACACACATGAAAAGACAGGGGTTTTATGAAACACCATACATGGAATGGAGATGTATGGATATGCAGGGAAACATGTTTCCTCAGTAGACTTGTTTATTGAGATTATGCATGAAACTGTAATTAATTCCAAATGAGTCTTTTTATAACATAAATATATTTTCCTAACATTCAACAATGATAACTGCATAATTAAATACTTTTCTATTTTTTTAACGTCAGAAAATCAAACACTGCAGTTTGATTTTCTGCAAACATTTATATTTTATTATCTATATCATAATAAAAAATATTAATAATAAATAATTTAAATTGATTTACATTTAAATTAGGCATTAAAATATTTGCATTGTTGCTATAACATTTTAAATTGTATATTTTAAACTATTCTTTGAAAAGGATCAAATAATTTAGAGCAAAAAAGAAAACCCAACTGCTTGCTCTGAAGTGCACTGGGTCCTGCTGACCAGGCCCTGTTCAAATGCTCTGACCCTTTAAATAAATGTGTGATTGTCATATTTAAGTTATCTATACATCCTTGATATATCTTACATGGTGTACCCAAGTTCTGTTAGTTAAATGCCACTAGTAGACTGCAAGCACTTATTATGCCACCACTAGAGTGATAAAGAGAAAACATGACTCTAGGGCCTGCCCTTGCAGCTCAATCGGGCAGCTTTTAAACTGACAGCCAACTCGACAAAATATTCCTTTTTGCCAAGCTCAACCCTTCCTTTTTAATGTTTATAGGTCATCCCTATGCTAGGTCTTAAAATTACATGGGGCAGGGTGCAGGGTATTAAAAAGAGGGACATGTTTATTTTCTGTTTGACATGTCCCAACAGTGAAATCTCACCATTGTCGTTTTCGCTGTAGTAAAGATGGTATTCCCACTGACTAACATGGGGTTACAATGCATGACTGCAAAGTGCTAACTTCCATTTGGGAACACAAAAATAGTACTTCAAGGTTTCAAATCAATAGTTACATTAAATCTAAAATGTTGCCAAAGTAAGATTCAAAATAGCTATTAACATAAGGGCGACTTTAGAAAGTCCCCAATTTCTTGCTCAAAGTTTCTAGTAGCCGTTTCTGATTAACTCCCACACCTGTTGCCTACGATAGAATACGGTCTTCCTGTCAGGAGGTGTGAATTCTTCCAGGAGAGGAGAACAAATGGCCTTTTGGTGGAAGAAGGTGTGACCTACTTGTGAAAAATGATGAGAAGGGGTTGTGCCCGCAGATGTCGAGGTTCAAAGGGGCACCCGCATGTCACAGGCTAATGCAAGTCAAACTTTAGCCTACTCTTGCCTTTGTCTAGATAAACAGGCTGGCTTCTCTTCCAGAGGGGAAGAACCTGTTGCAGAACAGTTTTCCAGTAGGAGTTGCTCATTAAACTGGACATAACTCTGAACTAGGGATTAAAGGTTCTGGCATCTTGGATTTGGGCAGAGAGATTCACTTTGAGATAGTTTAGTGCCAAATCCCCAGAAAGTGGTGCAAAAATGGGCAGGGTTGCCCTTGGGAATTGAATCCTCATTGGTTAGGGAGTCCTCCCCACAGATAAATTTGAGACTGGTATAAAGGTGGCACCCATGGATACCAGCCTCAGAACCGGGACGTACCTCTAATGCGCAACGCCGTCACACAAAATAATTGTGATGGTGGGAACCCAGTAATTGAATTACTCACACCGAGAATATTATCAATCACCACAAAGCTCTGCGCCCTCACAAAGGAGCTGTGATTTTTGGAATACAGTAATTAAATTACTCACCAAGGAGACTAAATCAGATTCTTGAAGAGACTATTGAATTTATTAACTCAGACCGGTACATCTTTTGCTATTGAAGCGCTTACATTACATCCTTGACCCTCCCTTCTGGACCACCTGAAATTACTAGATTTCACCCCAGAAGATATCTATGTTCAGCATAACCGCTGTGCTACTTCTTTTCCCCAGAATTCCTGTCCTGAAGAGACCTCATATACCTCTGAAACACAACACCTTCACACAAAATATTTGTGAAGGTGAGAACCCAGTTATTGAATTACTCACACCAAGAATATTATTGGATCACCACAAAGCGCTGCACCATCACAAAGGATCTGTGACGTTTGGAACACAGTAATTAAATTACTCACCACCAAGATTAGATCGGATACTTGAAGAGACGATTGAATTTACTAACTCGGACTGCCACATCTTTTGCTATTGAACAGCTTACAGTACATTCTGGACCACCTGAAATTACTAGATTTCACCCCAGAAGACATCCACATTAGGCACAACCCCTGTACTACTTCTTGTCCCCAGAATTCCTGTCCTGAAGGGACCCCATATCGTGAGAGGGTCAAAATGTTATTGACTAGTTAAAAAGGTAGAGCCAAAGAAAAAATATGTATACAATTACTATGCCATAATTGTGAACAGCTTCCCTTCGTCTACTACCAATAACCATTTCCCCTTCTTTCATGTATTTTGTACAGCACTGTTAGGTTATGGTCACTTCACTAGGGTTCACCAAGTCACGTATAAACTGCTTACTAGTGTAAATATTGAATTTATATTTTTGGAAAGTTGTATGAAATGAAATGATTACGCACTTGTATAGCGCACGACTACCCGTAGGCATCTCGGCGCTTGTACGAATACCGCCGAGGAACCCTTCATGGCCTTTCCCTGCGAGGAGCCCACTCCTGGGCACCCCCATGGTGAAGTCAGGCATCCTCAGCATTGTTGGGGCCGTTGTAGAGATTAAGCAAGCTATTGCCCAGAGGTGCAGAGTGGGACTCATGATTAGAATAGGCACCGAGGTGAGAATTATCAGGTCCGAGGAAATTGAGCCCGAGACCCTCCGAGGTGGGAATTGAACCCTGGTCCCAGCCAGACTACTGCATCAGGGTCTCCCGCTCAAACCATTGAGCCACACTTCTCTACAGTGCTTATTATAACTGTAAAATAAACTATACTCACTTCGGCTGAAGTAAGTACGGCTTTGAGACATTGTCGTGTGGGCTCCCTGAAATCGATTCTACAACAATTTGGTTGATTGAATTCAATTAAGGTCTTAACATATAATTGTCTTTGTTTTTCTGATTTATTCAAGCAGGCTTCACTTTCTTGCAGAGATTGTATCATCTTTATCAATGAGTTCCTTGAGAACACTGTTTTTTTGCTAATGGAGTTCTGGACTTTTTGGTTCCGTCCAGAGGTGTCAGGGATAACACCCGAAGACCCCGGAGTTCTACCTGTCTCGGTGCACAAATAAACAGAAACACGGGCTTCTCGATGGTGGCGTCAAAGACCAAAGGTTTATTACTGCAGGGACACAGAAGTCACAGAAACTACACACGGGCAGTAACTAGGAGCCTGTTCAATTTGTACAAGAAGGGTTGCTCCTTATATACTAAATATTGGCCTTCAGGCAAATCCTTTACATGTTGGTACATTCCCAAACCTTTGTGTCCTAAACAATAAATATTTGGCGTTGCACAGGAATCATCGATAATATCTGATGTCAAACATTACGAAGAGGGGTTCCCACTATTCCATCACAATCCCATGTCAACATTTCATTCAAGAGCCGGACCGCCTCATCGTAAATTTCGTTACCTCCCCCTAATAAAGGTCCAGAAAGAAAAAAACAGGGCCAGGTGTAGGAGATAGAAAAGCAGAATAAGAGATGTTTGTGGGTTGTAAATGGGCAAGGCTACCAGCTTCGGCCGCCTAATCATGATCAGGCCAACGAACACGAGAACCAGTATAGCAGGACTGGCCTCAGGCAGAGGAGGCAGCCTTTGTCGAGTCATGCAGCCACAGCGTGTTCTGTTCTAAGGTGCACGTGTCACTAGAGAGGTGAATCTCCGGCTAAGCCTACGTGTCCTTAATCGAAATGAAGAAATCAGAGGTCATTGCGTGTCCATTGTCTATGTGAGGGCAAGAAACACAAAATGGCTGCCATGATCTAAGATGGATGCCATGGGTAGATTAGAAATGTGTTTGTAACAGGAGTGCTCTTGCTCGTAGCACAGCGAAAACACCAGGATATGCTAAATGGACCATTTGCGGTTCACTGATACCAAAATTATGTATTTACGACAATGTTGAAAACACGGGTTCAAATCGTCACGGAACCTCAGACCCTCCTTTTGCCCTTACATAGGCAATTACTCAGTCTATGTCAGAATCTAGTTCTATGCTCATCAGGTCAGTGACATGCTGTTGTATCATCATCCTTTCTCGCGCCTTTTCTCCAAACGCAGGTGGTTTTCTAAAACAGGTTGCAGCACAGAGACTACACAGAGCGGTACCACACTGGATAATCAGGCAACGCGAGAACAGGAATACTAGGATGACACCAATAACCATTAGAATCTTCCATCCCCACGCTGATATCAGAGTCCAAAACCACTCCATGAAGGACCAGTTTCCCTTGTCTACATGAATAGAGTCGGAAATCTTGTGTAGCTTAGAGATCGCCTCATAAACAGTTGGAGCATTATTGGGAATAAAGACACAGCAACTCGATTGGATCATTCTGCATACCCCACCTCGATCTGCAAGTATTACGTCTAGAACCATACGGTTCTGCAACGTCATGAGTCGATCCGCCTGAAGCTCAGCTGTCAAGTTGCTAAGGGCACCAGCAGTTTCAGTAATAGTAGATTCAACTACCCGTGTTAGTTGACGTATGTTTCTACTATTGGCCATAGGCCCCCAGAACGGAAGGAAACCTTTGAAGAAGTCTCCAGCTTCCTGACCAGCGGTATCTTCCTTGCTGAAAACACCTCTTGCTACTCTGGTCTTGTGATAATCAGACGAAGCAGTGTATGTTGGAGGCAACAATCGAGCAATATAACATGAACCTGAAAAGTCAGCAGGCAACCACGTATACGCTCTGTTTTGACAGATGAAATAGGTACCCCTAGCAGTAAGGAAGGCAGGGGAAGAGTTAGACGGGAACACATAGGTCTCGATGCATTCACTCCTCCCTAGCTGAGCTCTCGGATTTCTCCCATTTCCTTGCAAACAGACCTGACCTCGGTGAGGCACGACCCAGATTGGAGTTGAGCTTTTACGTTTGCTTTCTCCCAAACTAAGGCGATACTCTGAAGAGTTCCAACTCAAATATACCCGTAATTCATCTCTAGGGTAAGATGGAGTATTATTGACGTCTCTAATCATGTCAATAATTCCCTGAACTAAAGCTTTGTTGACAGAGTTGTATTTAGTGGAATGTGGTGGACGCGGAGGATAGGTTTCAAGGGCATAAGCAAAAATGGTCTGAAGGGCCTGGAATGATCCATTATAGCTAAAAGGCAAAACCAGGTAGGGAATGCCTTTATCCATAGTGTGGGGTATCAAGCCACACACCCAGCCGTCTGTAGTGTTAACTACCAGTTGGTGTTGGTGCAAGAGCTGTACAAATGTGTTATTGATGAATTCTGAGCGTCGAGCTTGCTCGTGTTCAGGAAACAGTGAAAAGAGTGCACAGAAGAAACAGTAGAAGTAGCAGGATCAAGGGGAGGTACTGTAGTTACTGGCATAAAAATCAAATTCACACCAAAGGCGATTCCACCCACCAATGTTATCAAAACAATTAAAAATGTAATAGCACATTGCATCAAAAAGCATTTGCTGTGGAGAATTCTGTACAGTCTATTTCTGCGAACATAAATCACATTTTCTCGTTGCAGCTCAGGAAGCTCCATCTTCTACAATCCGCTCGCGACCACTGATGATGTGTACGTAGATGAAAATGCCTCTATCAGCCCTGGGAGTTCCCAGAACTAACAGAAAGATCGACCTTGTGTCTGACCCCCGCAGATTCAACTAGGCACACAGCCACGACCCTACGGCTGCCCAGACGGCAAGGCAATTTTAAAACAATAGAAACAATAGCAAACTTCCTGGCTGAGAGCAAAAAGTGTCAAAATTCAAATATTACAATAGGCAGTTTCCTGCTTTATTTGTCCATATTGCGAGACCGTAAATTGTATCTCAGTTTTGCAGGAGCTGTTTGATCTGGAAACAGTGTCTCATTAGCAGAGGTTACAATGTTCAAATTCGCAGAAGGCAAAGTTTCTTCTGATGTAGAGGGCAGGTGTTCAGAAGTCAAAGAAGTAGTTTCAGGAGGAGAGCTAGAGTTTGATGTGTCAGTTATCAATTCGGCATCGCTGAAAGGGATAAACTTGGGCGTTCGTTCAAACTCAGAGGCACCAATTCCCTTCTTCACCCAGTTATCATAAGGAAGCGGCAGGGGCACACGTTTGACGTGCGTCGTATGGATCCAGTTATTGCGTCCAGCCACTCGGATAGCAGTTCTCGTTGCTAGTAATACTTGATAGGGGCCGACAAATCTAGGTTGAAGGTTCTTCGTCCTCGCAAAGTTCCGCACCACAACGTGGTCGCCAGGTTTCAGCTGATGGCCTGGACTCTCCGGTGGCTTTGGCAATGCGTCGAAAACCTGTTGGTGAATAAGACTCAATTTAGCAGTCAAGTGGTAAAGGTAATCAATCAACATTGGATATTCCAGAGAACAGAATTCTTTCGGCCTTGGCACTCCCCAAATATTTGCGGGACGACCAAAGACTATTTCATAAGGACTAAGCCCTACTCTAGAATGTACAGTCGCTCTTGTCGATAACAAAGCCAAGGGTAGTGCGTCTGGCCAGGACAAACCCGTGGATGTCTGTATTTTAGCAAGTTTCAGCTTGAGGGTGCCATTGTAACCCTCAACTAAACCAGCAGACTGGGGATGGTTTGCACTGTGGAATTTTTGCTTGATCCCTAAACCGGCACACACACTCTGCATAACTTTCCCTACAAACTCACTTCCGTTATCTGACCATACAATCCGTGGCATTCCATACCTAGGGAAGTATTCTTTAAGAAGGATTTTGGCAGTTGATAGGGCAGTGTTGTCCTTTAGTGGATATGCTTCGATCCATCTGGAGAAAGCACAAACTACCACCAAGACGTATTTTAGGTTGTTGCAACGATCCATGTGAATGAAATCTAACTGAATCACTTCAAAGGGACAAGAGGGAGGAGCGAAGTGACCAGCAGGTGTTGGGACTCCCTTGCCAGGATTATGCATCAGGCATACCATACAATTTTTCACCACTCTCTCTGCGCACTTACTAATCCCATCATTCTTCCAAACTGGAGCCAACATCTTACAAATTCCTTTAGAACTAATGTGTGCTACTCCATGTGCCATCGTTACCACTGCAAGCACGTACGCATCAGGCAACATCCAACGCTGTTGTTCCGACAAATCAATCCAACATCCACTCGAGTCCAATTTACCCGTACTTTCTTTCCATGCATGCTTTTCCTCCTCAGTTGCCTCTTTTTGAATCTCTTTCACACTTTCCACTGTATCCTCACACATTCCAGACTCGGAAATCCATCTCGCAGACGTTGCAACATACATCCTACTCATCATATTTCTAGCTGTCTGTTTAGCGGTTTCATCAGCAAAAGCATTCCCATGACCAACATAATCCGTGATTGCTTTATGAGCACTGCATTTCACAATCGCAACTTCAGTCGGCAAGGTTAGAGATTCCAACAAGTCGTTAACTAGCTGACCATGTTGAATCTTAGTCCCATGGGACGTAATGAAACCTCTCTCTTTCCACAAACGGCCAAAACTATGGGCCACGCCAAATGCGTACTGACTATCTGTGAACACATTTACTCTTTTTCCCTTTGCTAAAACACATGCTCTCGTCAAAGCAATTAATTCTGCAGCTTGGGCAGAATTCTGACTCACTCTTGCAGTCTCCACAATCGTACTCAAAGTCGTTACTGCATAGGCAGCAGTCACATCACCATTCTCCAATTTAAAGCACGATCCATCAACATACAACGTGCCATCTGGATCTGACAATGGAGTGTCTTTCAAATCAATTCGTCCTTTAGTCTCTTCCTCGGTTCTGAAACAACAATCATGGGGTTCAGAATCACTCGACTCCTGACTAGTCAGCAACAATGTTGCTGGATTCAATACATTGCATCTTTTGATTTGAATATGGCTCGCTAATAATGTCAGCTCATAACCTGATAATCTAGCACTAGTAAGGTGTTGCGTTTTGGTTTGGTTCATGAGTGTGTCCACAGCATGAGGAACCATGACCACTAGCATGTTGTTCATCACCAAACCAGCAGATTGTCGAATGGAAGCTGCAGCTGCCGCTGTAGCTCTCAAACAACTAGGCAATGCTCTAGCTACCGGATCTAATGTTGATGAAAAATACGCACAAGGGCGTTGTTTATCACCAAATCTCTGTGTCAGAACACTCAACGCGCAACCTTCTCTTTCATGAACATAGAGCGTGAATGGTTTACTGTAATCTGGTGTACCCAACACAGGAGCTGAACATAGTGCATTACGTAACTCAGAAAAACTCTCCTGACATTCAGCAGACCATGGCACCGGACTCGGAACATCTTTCCCACTCAAAGCTACCAATGGTTTTGCTAAAAGAGAAAAATTTGGGATCCACTGCCTACAGTATGAGGTAATACCTAAAAAGGCACGTACTTCTCTCTGTGTGCGAGGAACACTCATCTGCGTAATTGCTTTTATTCTCTCTGGGGTCAACTTCCTTCCCTCCTTTGACAAGAGATGACCTAGGTAGGTCACTTCTTGGCAGCAGTATTGCATTTTCGAAGGTGACACCTTATGATTCAAATTAGACAAATGATGCAATAACGAAATTGTAGCTGCTTTGCAAGTTTCCTTGTCATCGGCAGCCACCAGAAGATCGTCGACATACTGTACTAGAGCAGAACCAGGTGGAAGTACAAAAGAATCTAACTGACTTTTTAATGCCTGACTGTAAATGGATGGACTCTCACAATAGCCTTGTGGAGCACGTTTAAACCTGAAGCTTCGACCTCCTAGAGAGAAGCCGAAAATATCCCTGCTTTCCTCGGCTATTGGAATGCTGAAAAAGGCATTCTTCAAGTCGATAACTGAAAACCATGTAGCTGTAGCAGGAATCAACGTTAACAATGCAGTGATGTCTGGAACCACAGGAAACTGCGGAACCACAATCTTATTAACCTCTCTTAGATCGATAACAAACCTATACACTGGAGGCTTCGAAGGATCAGTACGTTTCAAAATCGGTAATACAGGACTGTTACAGACATTACCTCTAGTTTCTTCAACTACACCTTTCTTAATCAAGTCTTGCACAATCAATAAAAGCGCACGTTCACCTTCACTAGAGATCTTGTATTGTGGAATTCGTGGAAATTTAACATTTGCTTTCAAAGTGACTACATATGGTGGTATTTCCAAAAGGCCTACATCGTTAGGACCAGTCGCCCAAAGAGTATCAGGGAGTGAACGCAGCTCTGGCGGGAGTGCATCCATTGACAAGTACATCGGAGAGGTGATTCTTTTACCCAATGTAAGCTGTACTCCTGACGGAGAACAGTACAATGTCGCATATAGGCGTTTTAACAAGTCTAAACCAAGCAGATTTTCATTACAACCTGTCGTCAAAATCAGGGGTGCTTTCAATTGACATGGTCCAACAGAAATAGACAAAGGACCAGATACTGGATTATAAACAGGGGCGCCTGAAAAACCTATGGAAATATTTGTTAAGCCGGACAAAGGTGCGCCAGGGAGTTTCGCATGAATGATAGAACTTTTTGAGGCACCAGTATCCAACAGAAACGGTTCTACTACACCTGATGTTGCTACTGCGACATAAGGCCCACTCTGATCCACTGGAACTGATACTACTCCCTCTCTCTGTCCACGGCTGTCCTAGTATTCAGTTTGTTGAAATCCCTCATCTACTTCACAATAGTCCTCAACATGATACTGTTGGGATCTATTTTGCTGGGCAGACTGTCCATTTCGTTGATCAAAGTGATTAGAAGGGCGATCATTCGTTTGTGGAGGCATAGCACCTCGTCCTCGACCTCTAGAATTTTGCATAGAACCACCACGACCTCTCTGAGCTGCTGCAGCATTATTTTGCGCTAAGATCGGACACTCATTTTTATAATGACTCTCTTTCTTACAGTAGGCACACTGGTTCCACTGATATTGCGGCCTCGGTGAACTATAATCTGTCCTTTGATATGACCCTTGCTGTGTATTGGTTTGATTCATGCAAGGCGGATATGCCTGTTGCAAAAGAACTTTAGTTTTTAAATCTTTCGTTTTCTTATCTGATTTCTCTTTCTCCTCTTTATCCCTATTTTCATAATACTGTGCAGTTGCAAGTATTTGCGCAGTTGTGGAGACAGCCCACGCACTCTCCGAATCTTTCAATTTATTGCAAAGCTCTGGTAGCAGATTGTGTACAAATTTATCGACAAACAATCTCTGTCCTCCTTCCGTGCTCATATCCTGACCACTGTGATCCACAAAAGTCTCTTCGAACCTCGTAAAAAAGTCGGAGACACTTTCGTCTTTCTTCTGCCTGCATGCGGACAACTTGTCCCAGTTAACGCGCAATGCTGGCATCAGAGTCTTCATTAAATCAATTATCCTACCTGGAAGATTAGCAATTAGAGGTTCGGGTTTGGAACCACCTATTTGCTGACCATCCGCTGCTATGATAGCTGCCCAATCACCACCTAGGGCAACTGGATGATTCTCTTTACGAATTTTGGCCCAAATTGGTTGCGGAACTACATTCCCAAATAACATGTCAATGTCCGCTAAATTCATCACACAAGCCTCAACTGTCTGTGCTAATTCTTTATAGTATCCAGCAGGATTCTTACGCGGATCTGGCAAGGCCTGTTTCACCGCTAACACTTCAGCTCGCTTCCATAGAATGTGTATCCACACTCTTTGGAATTGCGCCGGAGCGGCAGCAATACCATTCACTGCATCAGCTTGCACAGCTTCACGCCAAATTGGTGGAACCTCCCTCATTGGATATTGGCGATTCTGCTTCGTACTATGTTTCTCTAAATCTCTCGGTGACCGAAGAGACGGATCATTCCTATAGCTTAAAATTAGTTCCATCGCTTCCTTTATATTTTGACCAATTATCGTACCTGCAGCAAACTCTTTCTGAACATTAATTAATTCTTCTAAGTTCGATTCAGAATCATCTTCTTCTAGTTCATCACGCAGAAGGGAGCACATCTCGTCGAACACATATCATTGCGTTGGTTCATTCCACTGCATAAAAGTATCTAATACATCTCTCGTACTATATCTCCTACTCTTCGAAATCCATCTGAGAGCCGTGGAATCGAAGATTCCTCGTTCCTCAGTGCTTGGAAGTTGACTACGTCTCTGTACAGACTCAGAGGCAGGAGTCTTAATTAAAGTTTTATAGAAAGGAGACAGAATATTTGAGACAGAATCAGTGATTCTCCGACGAACAGAAAGCGGAGTCATAATACTAGCAGATGTAGAAAACATAGTCGCAGTTGGAACAGATAGAATAGGAACAGTAGGAGTATCAGGTAAGGTAGCTTGTGAAACAGTAGGTATAAGCGATACAGATATAGGCAAAGAAGCCGGCATCCCAGGAAGAGGGGGTGCCGAAGGAACATTCACATTGACCACAGGTGGTACAGGAGCTTGATTCAGGGGAGCAGGAGCAGGAATACCAGGTTGTCCAGCAACCGGCAGTTGAACATTCGGTAAAGGAGGAACTATAGCACCCTGTGCATACGGTGGGGGTGACTGTAACAAATAAGACAGCAAAGGATCATTCTCGGAATCCTCTACCGCCTTAGTTGTACTCGATGGCAAGGCAGGGTAGCATTTGTCGATCGCTAAATTACGCTCTCTAGTAGCTACCTCCATTGCCTTCTCAGACTCGTTGATTTGCAGCTGTTTAGCAGCCTGTTCTAAAGTCAACTCCTGCCCTTTCTGTTCTTTCTTCAATCTTTTAATTTCTCTCTGTTTAGATTCCTTTCGCCAGTAACGAAAAGAATCAAACATTGCCGGCCGGGCTTTCTTCTTAAACAATTTCACTTCCAAATTGTCAAGGACTTCAGGTTCAAAACTACCATGCAGTGGCCAACTAAGGACACCGTCTTTGTCTGTATAACGGACCCACACCTCATTATAAGATATCGGACCCACACCATGTTTACAATAAAGATCATATAAAGGAGTTCCGATCGGAGGAACCAGACATGAGTCCTCCAACCGGGAATCACTGTTGCAACCAAAACACGACAACATACAATTTTTCCGACTTACCATTTTGTAATCCGGAACACAGAACGAACAAAAACACAAACAGAAATGTGCACTCGAACCAAGAACTTAGGCCTACCAAAAACGAACTGATGTATCGATACCCAAACTAAACCAATAGATTACCTTAACCAGAACAACCAGTGATAATCTTACGAAACCAAACCAAACCAAGAACTAAAAGGATTTTAACAACCCTCACGAAGCAACCAACTAGCAACCACTAAATACTTAACTGAGGTACTGAAGACGTCACCAAGGAGAAACCCGTCTTGTCTCGCCGTACTAAGGACTGCACCTCGGGTCCAAGACAGGGCGACGGTCAAGGCAACGGACCACTGCAGCCGTCCTGAACGGGAACCCTCGTGGAAGAGAACGTCGGGCCACTTTTGCGATATGCCGGGATCGATGAAGTGGGGCGCCTCCCTCAGGAATCTTCACACGAAGCTTCTCGAACTCTTCAGGCTTTTGGACCGGTACCGAATGACGTCGCCCCATGTTGGGCGCCAATTGGAGTTCTGGACTTTTTGGTTCCGTCCAGAGGTGTCAGGGATAACACCCGAAGACCCCGGAGTTCTACCTGTCTCGGTGCACAAATAAACAGAAACACGGGCTTCTCGATGGTGGCGTCAAAGACCAAAGGTTTATTACTGCAGGGACACAGAAGTCACAGAAACTACACACGGGCAGTAACTAGGAGCCTGTTCAATTTGTACAAGAAGGTTTGCTCCTTATATACTAAATATTGGCCTTCAGGCAAATCCTTTACATGTTGGTACATTCCCAAACCTTTGTGTCCTAAACAATAAATATTTGGCGTTGCACAGGAATCGTCGATAATATCTGATGTCAAACATTACGAAGAGGGGTTCCCACTATTCCATCACAATCCCATGTCAACATTTCATTCAAGAGCCGGACCGCCTCATCGTAAATTTCGTTACCTCCCCCTAATAAAGGTCCAGAAAGAAAAAAACAGGGCCAGGTGTAGGAGATAGAAAAGCAGGATAAGAGATGTTTGTGGGTTGTAAATGGGCAAGGCTACCAGCTTCGGCCGCCTAATCATGATCAGGCCAACGAACACGAGAACCAGTATAGCAGGACTGGCCTCAGGCAGAGGAGGCAGCCTTTGTCGAGTCATGCAGCCACAGCGTGTTCTGTTCTAAGGTGCACGTGTCACTAGAGAGGTGAATCTCCGGCTAAGCCTACGTGTCCTTAATCAAAATGAAGAAATCAGAGTTCATTGCGTGTCCATTGTCTATGTGAGGGCAAGAAACACAAAATGGCTGCCATGATCTAAGATGGATGCCATGGGTAGATTAGAAATGTGTTTGTAACAGGAGTGCTCTTGCTCGTAGCACAGCGAAAACACCAGGATATGCTAAATGGACCATTTGCGGTTCACTGATACCAAAATTATGTATTTACGACAATGTTGAAAACACGGGTTCAAATCGTCACGGAACCTCACTAATTAGCAACACCCAGTTCGCAAGGACATAAGGGTTACTCTTGTCTTTTGTAAATATTGATACAGAACAGCGACATTAATACTTGGTAAGGTCTCCCAACTACCCAATGACCCAATTTCTCACTTGGGGGTTCTCTGCCAAGTGTCCTAATGAGGCTGTTTCCCAGACACCGCTTTTGTGTAATGTGACGGTTCTCACAGAAGGTGGAACTAGGGCAGTCTCCAAGCTGAATCACCCACAACGAAGAACATCAGTCGTCCTGGAACAGTATTCAGGGACAGAGAAATGGGCAGGCCTGACCTAGGAACTTCCTCACCTTACAGAACAGAAACTGCAGTCCCTAACTGGACCCCAATCATTTACCAAATGACAGTGCTAAGAAAGGACTGAATAGCATCTCTTGGCTATCAACGTCTTTATGGAAATTCTAAAGTTAATATTTTCTCCATCCTCTTCATTTCATCATCTGGATATTCACCATACCACCACAGTCATGCACAGAGTATACTTCTACTGTCTGAGGAAGCTGTCCTTTTCCTCCATATTGTACCTTACGAAGCCAAGGGCATTCAGATCTATCCAAATGGCTTTTGTACTCAGACTCAAACATGCACACAGAGTCTGACTCCAAAACATTCTATGTATGCACACTCACTTGACATAAACAAAGGGATCAGAGCCTTTACATCCACATCATAATGGGCCATTCGGTTTCCTTTTCGACTGCTTCATTACGATGGAGGTAGTCAGAAAGGAAAACGGACGGTCAATATGATTGGTTACTGACAGGCTTTCCAAGCCCATCTGCCAGTTGGAATCCGGCCTGTAATCTCAAGGGCGTGCCTGTCCGCCCTTAAGATTGTGATGACGGTTTCCAATATGGTTTCCATGCCGGCATGTCCAACATTAACACCATTTCGGGAAGCGTCTTGGGAGGCCCCCAGCAGGGCTCCCTTAGGTGCACGGCCTCTGATTGGAGGCCGAGGGGGCACTTGTGGTGCCCTCCCTGTTGATCCCTGCACCTTGTGTCAGGCACCCAGAGGGGCCTGCCACGGGTGCAGGGATGAACCGCACCTCCCATTTCACTATGGGAGCATGCATGACAGCCAGTTTACTGCCAAAATGCATGCTGCCAATGTAGGAATGCGACTTAACAGGGTTCGTCTCATCCTAATGAGGTGGTCAGGACCGCCGACTGGCTGTCAGTCAGCCCCATGACTAATGCGGTGCCGGGAGGAAGTGACATCATAATGACCTCCAGGATGTCAACACAATGTCCAATGCTTACTGACACAGACAAAAACGCCTGGTCACAGTAAGGATTCACAAAACGTGATACACTGCTACCAGTACTTTATATGCTAAATCCATGGGGGGACAATAGTCCTCTGTCTACTATGAGGGCATACTTGGTGCTCCCTTCATGTCACAGGTTAGGTGCTGGACCTTGCAGTGTCAGGAGAGGCCTCTGCACATCTGCTGAGATTATCATGCTGCCAGGACCAAAATCAAAGTTAGGAGACCGGATATAACAGCAGTTGTGCACTCGGCAGGGGCACATGATAGGATCACCATGCAGGGGACATTATTATCCCAACATATGGTTGCAGGAAGGATGCCCCTCTGCCACTCCTGGGTGCATATGCTAGCTCATGTACAATATCCTGAATATATAAGGCCTCCTTCTAGGAGTTGATCCTCTGCCACTTCTGATTGGACCAATCAGAGCATAGATCTAGGTGGGTTGTATAAACGTCATTACTATGTACTGGTCCTCTGCGTGCTCCTAGGTGGATTTTTCTAGCATACATTATAGCTGGTTTTATCACTCTGTTGACATATCTGGGTGCACATCTAAGACCACATGCTATGGTTGCTTATACAATTGCCTTTCCTTTGGGTTGGTGTAAAATTCCCATTCCTGTAGGTTACACCTATGCCACTTATCAGTGGAACCCTCAGAATATACAGTATGTCTAGTAGTATCCTGCTCATTATTATGAGCCAAGCACATATTGCTTGCTGCTCTGAGCAGTCCATCTCTAACACTCCTGATGGACTTGTCAGTGCATATACCATTCAGAGATGTTTTAAGATGTGGGCAAAGTGGGCTGTTGCCCAGAGCCCCTACCTTCCAAGGGGCCCCCTGGTAGGTGACATTTCTCATTTTCACTCACTCTGTCTTACGTGTATTGATTTCTCTACCAGAACCCCTCCACGATCTCACTTCCTGTCTCTACCTCTGCCTCTCTCGTCGCAGTGTCATTTTAAGAATTTTTGAGGTCCTAGACAGGACATAACTCATTTGTTTTTGAGTGAACGTTTAAGTATAATATTGTTGAGCATCATGCAGGCTTTGTAGGATAGGTAATAAAAGTCAATGTTGCTATGAACAGGGGCTTCAAAATATGTCTTGTCCGGCCCCTAGAAGTCCTGAAGATAACACTATCATGGTTGTGTAGCTCTTTATCATTCTTGTGAAGAAGTCTCGGAGCATACACCATGGCAGGTTGTACGATTACTGAAGTCTATGGTTGTGCACAGCCTCTGTGTTAATCCGAATGTTAATGTCTTTACCGTGCTTCCAAGGTATCGCTCCCCGCCTGGAGCGTAATCAATGATTGGTTGGTTGCAGTTACATACACAAGTATAACTGTCCCCCTGGGCACTAGGGGGACAGTTATACTTGTGTATGTAACTGCAACCAACCAGGTTGTACGATTATGTCATTCTGATGGGTTGCTTCTTATCACTTACCATGCCAGGGGTGGTTGCATTATGCACTTTCCTATGAGTTGTTCATCTGACCTCCAGAGCATATTATATTTGATGAAATATCTCACCCCCCAGAGAATAGCATCCTTCCTCGCTGGGCAATATCTGATGCCCCACATTCAGTGTGGTTTAAAGTAAATGATACAGACCACTTAAAAAACGTTAGGTACACAAATGCAAAACTGTGTGTAATCTCACACATTGTTTACTATACTCTGGTCCCGCTAGAAGCTTATTGCAACATGGGTTGAGCAGGCTCTTCCATACAAGCACAGTACCAAGGCTTTTCCGATGTAGGCCAGACTGCACTAACACACTTTGTTAAAACACGAACTCCAGCCCGATTCTTTATCATTTCTTTTTACTTAGGGTGCATGGAAAAACTAGTGCTTTAAATGGGCCAGTACTCACAGGTGCTGAGTACCAGCATTTCTTTGTTTTATCACTCTGAGTACTGCCACTTCTCTACTGCTGAGTAGAAAACAGGTACTGATGAAAGGTAGTCTTGTTGGTTTTTAATGCTGGTGAGCATGAGTCTGTCTGAGTGGAACCTATCTCTGACAGTTAAGGTGCTTCTGTTGCCCTGAACTACAGTGAGAGCTCATTTGCATAATGTTCGGGTGTTCACCATCATGCTGTGCTTACAGAGTAGAGTCCATTCAGGCTTTGCTTTCAATCAAATTCACACTGTTGTGTGCATTTGTGCAGACAGAGTAATCGAGACAGCCTGCATATAGCGGCAATTAAGAAAGCCATGGAAGGTAAGGAGTTTAAAAAGGGTTTATTCACACCTGAGTCTTGTGTGAGTGCCTGTTTCTGTTTGGGTGTCTACCTGCCTGTGTGAGCATGTTTTTGTGGAAGAGAAAAGCGAAAGAAAGAGGAGGAGAATCAGGACACTCTCAGGAGGCATTTTAAGGGAAATGTGTGGAATGCTTTGTGTGTGCATGTCTGCTTGTTTCTTTCTGTGTGTGTGCATGCTTGAAAATATACCTTTTTGTGCACACAACAGGACATAGCAGTACGGCATTAAGAAACTGCACATATTACAAAACAAGGAAATGTTAACATAATGTTGTGTTTGGCTTTCGTTTTGTGTAACGAGTTAATCTGCTTTATATATATAAGCACATTTCTCATGTGTTTTGGTATGTGCTGCAACTGGTATAGAATCCATTAAGTATCTTTATGTCTTGCCCTTAGCCCAGCCCATAGTCCCGCCCACTCGCCACACCTCTCTCTCATATTAATGAGTACCTTCACATATATTTTCCCTTTTAAAGCATCGGGGCAAACACAATAAAAGCACTACTCCGTTCCCTAATCATGATACTGAAATTGTATTCATATAGGCCACATGGCACACACACTGTTACAATTAAAGCACCTCTACAGTGTAGAGTATTACTTGTCTTTAAACTTTCTTTGGCACCACAGCCTTGGTAGAAAGTGCTACATTAACGAAATCACAATAAAATACAATACACATTGTTCATGACCTTCAACTTTATGAACTTCAAATAATACAGTGAACTTAATATTGCCATTGTGTAGTGACTTGTGTCAATGGGAACTCATTGCTCAGCCATTCAAGTTATGTTATGTGTATTTGTGTATTGCACAACTCATCCAGAGGCGGGGGGGGAGCCGTTTGTCCTGGTGCTTTATGGGAATTATATATTTTAAAGGAAATCTGCTTAATAAATAGTCTCATGATTTTCAGTCCATCTATGGTGCTAGAAATGTCCTGCGAACTGGTCATTTGTGACTAAGAGTGTCAATTGGTATTTTAATTTAACTTAACCAATGGAATTCCCATTGGTTTGCACCAAACGATCAAAATGTACCCCTGACCATAAACCCCTCCTTTAAAGATGCATTCAGTTTTGACCAAATTCTGTGGTATTAGGTGCCTGTGTCCCTTTAATTTGCCTTCTTACTTCCACTTCTACTACTTCTACTACTACCACTACCAATAACAACAACAACAATAATAATAATAATAATAATAATAAGAATATATTATGCAGTCAATCAACTGCTAACCTTCATAACCTGCAAATCATACTATTATTAGTAAGGCAATTGGACTCACCTACCTCTGCTTAACTCCTATGGAGATGTTAGTGTGCTTTTCTCACACACAGTGAAACCTGTGAAACTACAGTATTCTTACCATTTGATAGTCCTCAATTAGGTGCCTATGCCCATTTAATTTGCCTTCTTACTTCCACTTCTACTACTACTGCTACTACTACTTCTACTACTACCACTACTAATAACAACAACAACAATAATAATAATAATAAGAAGAAGAAGAATCTATTATGCAGTCAATCAACTGCTTACCTTCATAACCTGCAAATCATACTATTATTAGTAAGGCAATTGGACTCACCTACCTCTGCTTAACTACTATGGAGATGTTAGTGTGCTTTTCTCACACACAGTGAAACCTGTGAAACTGCAGTATTCTTACCATTTGATAGTCCTCAGTATTTACTTCCACTGGCCATACCATGAACAATGCGCTCTAGTGCATAATGGAGATGTGAAATATTTTTTTTAAGAAATCACAGAGTATTTATTTATTTATTTATTTATAAAGCTTTATATAGCGCAAACTTGATCCCGAAGGATATCAGAGCACTTTACAATTTGAGGCAAAGGTAACAAATCAGAACATTAGTCTAACATGGGGAATCTAACATTCACCTTGGTGAACGAAGTATGTGCTAGACGATGGAGCACAATGACTCAAGGGGAGCAAAACTCAACAATCATGTACAGGAAAAACAACCAAAACTAAAAACAATGATCATATACAAGAACACCAATTGACACCATAGTATGCCCGATGTGCCCAGAACTAAATTCTGACACTAAATGTATGCAAGAAAAAATATGAGCTGGTGAGTCAATTTGGACAGAATAGATTGGAAGCAGAGATAGGCGACTATCACTACCTGTGTCATTTTGTAAAAACATTAAAAAAAATAGGCCAAAACGTTTTAAACTAGTTCGCTTTTGGTGTAACAGGGAATGGATCTAAGAGGATATGCTCTAAAATAAAGGTAAATCATGGCATACAACATAAACTGTGTTACTTTATTATATAGTATGCTGATTTCACACTGTTGTTCAATGTTAAGAAAATAAAAAAACTTGAGCAACACAATTTCCCTTCACTTCCCAAATGTAAAATATGGTCTAGGCAAAATCAATGTGTCCCACTTGAATTATATTGGTATCAAAAATGTATTTGGTTCATATTGTTAAAAAAGGTTATTCATGGACCAAATGTTTTGATACAAACTGTAATGCACATGTAAAACAAATTTATAAGCAATTGAAGACTAATATTTTTTTGTGGTTTGGCAATCCGTTTCCTAGGTTTATGTTTTCATTTAAATTCTTTATGTAATAAAGGCTAGTGCACGTTCTGTTTGCTTCCTTCCATATAAAACCAGCAGCAAAAACAGGACATTTGATCTTATGTTCTCTTTGCAGTAGTACATAGTATTCATTATGTGCCAGCTGTAGCCTTTCTTTAGAGAACTTGGGAATTGAGCAAAAAATATGTCAGAAATGCGATACGAAGATTACCTAACATCAAACATGTTTAGATGATGCATAGTGATGTGCTATTATTATGTTAGAAAAGTTTTGTAATTCCACAATGCAGTATGGGAAATCTTATCCCTTCAAGAAATATATGCTGAAAATCCTGCAGAATTGCTGTAAATTATTCCCCACTAAAAGGTACATTTGCAGGAGGACAATGCTATATTACCTTATTACTTACTATTAATCTTCATTACTCCTGGTCCCGTTGTTCTCGTCCCATTCCTTACAAAGTGGAGATAACCATCTCCATGACAGAAGAAAAAAAATGGGAGAATGCTGGGACACATAACTTCACCCCCTCCCACTGGGAGTACATAAGCTGTACCAACCCAGCATTCCGCCTGAAATACCAAGCCACCAACCGAAAAGCCGGCCATCCGGGAGGGGAATAAGGTGTGGGACGAGGACAACAGATCCAGGAGTAATGAAGATTACCGGTAAGCAATAGGGCATTACCTCCCGGTCACTCCAGGCCTTGTCCCAGTCCTTAAAAAGTGGAGAATACCAAAGCAGAAAAACTCGGCCTTCCAAACTCCTATGAACACCAGGGACACCACACCGAAAGCAGCACTCCAAAAGAAGCAAACAGGAGAACCACAAGAAAAAAAAATAGGCAGGAGCACACAACCTGCAAAGCCCTCAACCAAACAACAGGGCCGAAACCCCCAAAACAAGCAGGGATTGATCAAGAAGAGCAAAACATGGAGCCAAACCAAGGAGCCGCCACCCAAAAGGCAGACAGCCCACACCAGGAACATCTGAACCAACCACAGAGGAGGAGAGCCCAACAATAAAGGACCAGAGACAGACCCCACCAGAAGGACAGCAACAAGGCCACCCACAGAAGAAGACCCAGGGCAACCAGACACCGCAAGAAGCCAGGGCCACACCAAGAGGGACACAAGACCCCAAGGCAAGGCCAAGAAGGAGGCCAAGCACCGAGAGGCAAGCCCCAAGGAAACACCCAGAGGGGCCGAAGCAGCCAGTTCCTCCCCTCAGAAAAACCAGCAGAAGGACACTTGAACAGCGAGAAGGCAGCCAAGGACAGGAACACCACCCAGTGGCCAGAACCTTGCAGCAAAAACAACATAGCGCGACTACCCTTAGACAAGGGAAAAACAACACACACCGCCAAAAGAACCCACAATGACCCCACCTGAAAGCAGAGGGGAAGCAAGGAGAGACCCAACAGGCACCACCCAAAGCAATAGACAACGGAATGACATGACCAACCAGAGGACCAACCCCAACACACCAGGGGAGGGCCCCAACAGATCAGCACAAAAAAAGGATGGGGCCTTGTGAAAGAGCCATGGCACCAACCCAGAGGAACAACGAAGGGCAGGCCCAAACAGAGCAAAGCAGAAAGAGAAGGAGCATCGACCAAGAACAAGCCCCCCCAACTCGACAGCACCACCAACAGAGAGCCCAGAGAATCCTGACACAGAATCTCCGAACTCAGAGAAGGACCCGGGGCACAGGGTCAGGTCGACAGGCCAGGACAGTGGCAACCACCCCGAAAACAGGGGACACCGGGACACAAACCCAGCACCCCGCCTAATGAAGGCAAGGGAGAGGCCAGAAGCTCACCCCCACCAAAATGAGGCCAACAACAGAACACTGTCCAAGTAAAAGCGAGGGACACACTCCAGCAGTCTCTGAGCCAGGCAAGGTTACAATACCAATAGCAGGGAGAGGCAAAACCTTCAAGGCCACCGAGACCCGGGGAACCCAAGTACCAAACAGGGCCAACCGGGAAGAAGCAGCCACAAGCAACTGCTACCAAGGGCGACCCCCCCAACCAAATCCCACCAAGGGCGACACCCCCAGCCAGAAACCCGGGAGTCAACCACAGGGGAGAAACATGGGACCGGGGAAGACCAAGTTACCTGACACCAAACAAAATCCCGGAACAGGGAAGGGGGAAAACTCCAACCAAACCAACAACAAGCCCACCAGCTAGGATGACAAAGGAGGTCAGTAAGTAACCACCCCAGGCGAGACACAAGAGCAGCCACCGAAGTGCAAAAATAGGAGCAAAAATCAGGGGGCCTAAAGCCCAACCCTGCAAACGCCCCCACAAACACCCAAGAAGCCAGCTGACCGAACAACAGACACGCCAGCAAGACACAAGTCTACCAACATGGGGCCCCAATGGGCCCAGAAGGAGTGGCACAGGGCCAACTGCCCCAGCCCCGAAATTGGCAAACCAACAAGGGCACAGGGAAAGGCACATGAGCAAGCCACAGCCAGGCCACACAGGGAACACAAAGCGGCTAGAAGACAGGGAGGGAGCCATGCAGCCTAAACCAGCATGCCAGCGCTAAGGCCCAGCCCGCACCAAGCAGGTGCAGAGGAGAGGCCAGAGGAAATGGAAAGCAGGCCAGCGCGACACCCAGCAATACCAGGCACAGGACCGCCGACCATTAAGGCACAAAAAAAACCACACTCAGGCCAGGAGCAGAGCGACCCCACACAAGGACACCAATAGACACCCAAAGGTGACCCCCAAGGGATCAAGGCACCCAACCAGGCAGAAAGGCATCTCTGACCCCCCTGAAGAGGCAAACGAGGGGCCTAACACAGCGAAGCCAAGACAGACAGAGGCAAAGTCAAGGCCCCACCACCAGACCAGAAGACCTGAGACCATACCAGTACCCAAGGTGGGACGAGCCCAGAGAAACCAAAGGCACACAAACCACCGATGGGAAAGGAACCGGAAGAGGGCAGAAACAGTACCCCAGCAGACCTCTCTACCACAGAGCCCCCAGAGGAACAGGGACCAGAGCCACAACAGGCCCAAAACCAGCCCTCAGACCAGAGCACACGGCCAGAAATACAGTCTGAAACCGCATAGGAAATCCAAAGGCCCAAGCCCCAGACTACAAGCCCCAAGGGAAAGCAGACAGGAACAGGCCAACACCTCCGGCAATCCCCAAGCTCAGTGGTCAGCAACTAGGCACACCAGGAAGCCGACAGCACCAGGCTGACCCAGATGAACTCCCATCCAGCAGCAACCAGGTCCAACACAGCAGGACACCCGAAAGTAGTCTAGAACAGGAGCAGCCAGGGGGGTATGGTTGAAGACCGAAAATGGAAAACCGCAACGCGACTCACACCCCAGGCAGGCAGACACCAGATAACACAGGCTGTCCCACCAACACCCCTACCAATAGGCAGAAGCAACAGGGTAGAAGTCGAGGAGCCACAGAGGCAGAGGCCAAGCACGACCCACAACACCCAGCCACCACCAGCGGTAAATGAACCAGTAGCAGAGAGGCAGAGGACCCTCAAAAGAGGCCAAATCACACTAAAGGAACCAAAGAGGGAAGAAGCAAACTGCACATGGCACCCAAACCCCACCAATCAACCCAAGCGCCACCGACAACCCAGCGCCGGGCAACAGGCAAACACCAACTCCAGCAAGGGCACCACCAGCGTAGCCCCTGAGCTGAAAGCCAACCCAGATAGCCACAGGGGACAAGTGAGAGGCAGTTGAGGCACAGTTCGCCAGCACCAAGGGCCACTTCAGATGAATGAAAACCACCCGGGAAGGCAGACGCCACACAACACCGGCAACCCCCACCAGCCAGCCTAAGACCTGAACATAAACACAGTGCTGGAAAACAGGCTGCACGCAACAGGGAGGCCGAGGACCCCAAAGGCCCAAGCTAGAGAGCCAGAGCAAGAGACAAACCGCCAAGCGGAACTTACCTCTGGGGGAGGCAGACACCATAACACACCATGTCAGCCCAGAAACCGACAGACAGTGCAGCACTGAGCTGAAGGCCATCCAGAAACACACCCTGAAAGTGAGAGAAATAACTGTGACCCAAATATCAGACCAAGCCACAGGGATGCCGGGGCCTCAAGGTAGCCATCCTGGGTAGGCACCCAAATCAGAGGCAAGAAGGGCAAAACGGCCACAGGAGGAATTAGGACTGGTAAAGAAAACCGATATGTAGTACTCACCCATGGGGAAGGCAGACACCAACACACATGGCGTGCCCCCACCAGCTAGCCCCAGCACCTTCCAACAGACCACCACTGGGCAAACAGGAAAAGCCTGCAGCATCTGGTCGGAAATCCCAGGCACTTTCCCAGTCAGGAACCAACCAGGCATGATGACTCCCAACAGCATCAGAAATGACACATGCCAACACAGGATGGAACCATGCAGCTGAGTGCAGTTAAGACAGTCCCGTTACTCCAGCTGAGCCTCAATGCAGAAGAACAGGGATTGTTGTGGTAATGGCATCAAATGGTTGGTCGGAAGGCCAAAGGCCTCAAGAGTAGAGACAGCTATGTCCCCCTCGCCTTCCGGCATGGCACGAGAACTGGAGCAGCCAGGGAAGAACTCAGCAGGAGGAAAAGGCCAGAATGCAGCCAAAAGCATACCAACCAGCCAGGAACTCCAGGGGCATCAACCAGACCCGCCCGAGTCACCCCCACAGTAGCAACTGCAGCGAGTCTTCCATACCGGCCCAGCCAACCAACACGGCTCCCGGCAAGCTCGGCAGGCCAGGGGACCGCGCAGCAGGATGTCGAGGATAGCCCACCAGCCCGAAGAAGACGTCCAAAGTGCAACAGGTAAGTGCAACCAGCAAAATCCACATCCCATTCTGTCGGAAAACAGAAAGAAAGATCAAACAGACTGCTGGGTTGGCACAGCTTATGTACTCCCAGTGGGGGGGGGGGAGGTGTTAGGTTCCCCAGCATTCTCCTGTTCTTTTATTCTGTCATGCAGATGGTCATCTCCACTTTGTAAGGAATTGGACGAGGACGGGAGGGAATGCGAGGTAATGGGGTATTCCTGTTGTGTAATGAGAATCTCTCGAGGAGGACCTTGGCTTTCTGCTGTCTCCAGTGTCCCTGTCTGAAGGGAGTTCCAATGCTCTCCGTTTCTACAGTCACCACACGAAAGCCAGGCATGATTTTCCCTCCATCCTCATTAAAACTATCCTTCTGCTCATTGGACACGAAGATGCACACCCATGCTCTTCCCACCTCCCTCCGATGATGTGACCTCCAGTGATAGGTTCTGCTATAGCCTTACTAATTACAGACATAGACAGATCCCCACTGCATGTGTCATGGGGAACTAGAGTGGCTGCCCCAACTCACCAAGTTACCATGGTGACATGGCTCTATACTATTCACCCCTGAACTGATAGAGAAGGGGTGAATGTAATCTTGACAACCTGTGTTATGTGGCCGTCTCACCGTCATGGTAATCAGGCCATTAATGCCTGGGGGAGAGCTTTTATGCAGAATATGAGAATATGCAGATAATGTTCACAATTTGTCTACAGAAACTGTATAAAAAATACTTAGTGCAGCTAGCTCTCTCTTAAAACGTTTGTACCAGAAGGAATATTTTATATCATATGTTCATGTAGATGACTACCCACTCATATTTCACTAAACGTGTGTTATTTTCTAAAAAAATAACATGGACTGTATTTGGAAAAAATTACTACTGTACCTCCTCTACTATAATCTGGGCTGCAGCTCTTAAATTGTGGGTTGAATTGAAAAATGATTCTATATGTGCTGCCCTATACCTCGCTTATACCCAGTGGCCGCTGCCATCTATGGGGACTGGGGGGGGGGAGTCAAAGCGCCAAGTTGAGAGGGGGAGGGATAGAAGAAGAGAGGGTGGGAGGAAACGAAAAAAGGAAAAAAATGACTTACCTGACTTGCTCATACTCGCTCTTCCCTATCTTCTCCACTCTGCCTTCTCCACTCCAGCATGGGCCCAGTCAACTTCCTTAACAAGTCCTGGTGCTGCTCTCATGCTTTGAGAGCAGCACCAGGATTGGATGAGTGGGCTGGCAGGATGATCCTTCAGGCCCTGTATGCCTTTGCTTGGTCTCCACCCAGCTATCTAAGACGGCTAGGTGGAGAGGCTCAAGGTGTGCATTTCACTTTGGCTAGCCCGCAAGAAATCCAGCTAACCTGAAATTTGTAATTTAGAGTATCCAGCCAGCCACTGCTCCTATTCTCTGCTGCCAGAGAACACACCCCCATGTCTCTGGCCTCAGGCTGCTGCAGTGCTGCGAGTGCGCACATCGGAAAAACAAAATGGCAGTGCAATCTTTTCATTGCTATTTTATTGTAGGGCGACACACACCCGCCCAAGTGAAGAAACCGCGCTGCCTATACTACTTGTAGAATCCTAGAAATCTGATGCGAATCGGCACATCTGAGTTTTACAGATGGCATATTTCTGCAATAATGTCAAATTTAAGGCCAGTGGAGTATATCTTCAGCGTCAGATTTGCTGGTGTGTCTATCCTCTCCCACCCCTCTAATGAAATAGGCCACAGTTTAGGCATAGATTGCGGATGCTGCAAAAAAGTGGCTTCATTGTGTCACTTGCATACATCAGTCCAGCCGCTTTTGGAGTGATGGAGAGAAATTATGAAACCAGCCCCATGCCTGCATTGGCTGCCTCCATGTCCATGTACGTCCTTGATTAGGGGGCTACAAACTAGGACCCAAATGCCTCAACACACGACTGTCCTTCTATACACCCACCCGCCAACTAAGATCCTCCAATCAAGCCCTCGCCGCAGTTCCGCGCATCCACAGATCCACCATGGGAGGAAGATCCTTCTCCTACTTGGTGGCCAAGACCTGGAATTCTCTACCAGCTCACCTACGCCTCACACAGAACCACATTTCCTTCAGAAAGGAACTTAAAACCTAGCTATTCGATAAATAATGCACCCCCTCCCCAAGCGCCTTGAGATCCTCTGGGTGAGTAGTGCGCTATACAAATTCCTGAACTTGAACTTGTACTAGTTGTGGGCTGCTTTGTTGCTTTTTAGTGTATTGTGCAGTCTGGTTGTCATGGTACAGTGAGTCTTGTACTGATAAAAACAGCTGTCGTTATTGCATACCGTGGTACAAAACACTGCCTGGGATCATTGGATACAAAGCGGGGAGATGCACAGATTCTGGCGTTGCTAATCCGCGCGGTGAGGCTCCTCGCGGTGTCTGGCAGCTGTTTGTAGGAGTGCATGACGAGCCAGGGAGTGGAGTGGTTGAAATTAGATCAAAAATGACTGTTGCTTACTTAAATTCTCTGCTCAGCAGGGAGTGTGAAAAAAGCGTACATTAAGCAGAGCCATTGCTATCTTCGACTGGGCTTGGTCGAAGAATCTAAAAAGTAATGCCTCATGCCAGAGAGCTTTTTCTACGTTTACTCCCAGGGTCCAGTTACCTCTCCACGGGCACTAGTTATGATTGTTGTGAGTAGGTCAAAGTACTTAAGCAATAAAGCCCGACTCTGTCAAAGTGGATTAGTTTCAAATAAGAATGGGTCTTCTAAGTAAAATGTTTCACTCGAAAGCTTGTGCAGCACCAATGCAAAATAATAATGGAGTGGCAAATCTTTTTTGATTTTTTTTCCTCCACCTGGAAACTCATTTTACTATTAGAGAAAACACTTCTACTATACCCATGCCAATTTGCAGGGTATACTCTCTTTCCCTTCCTTACATGCAAAGGGCTTCACTCTTGCCTTTGACTGAAAGAAACATTTTCTACAATGCACATGGTGTGGAGATGGTTGGAAATGGTTTCTGACTGACTGGAAATGCATATGTTTTTGGCTGTGAAGAAACCTACAGGAGTAGATTTACTCACAAATTGATGGCAGTTTGAGTAATTTATTTTATGAGTGAAAAGCAATTAAAAAAATTGGCTTCTCATCCCTGCTTGGCTATTTGAATTCCCACTGTCCTGATTGTGTCTCACTGAGCTGCTGTTCCCGAGCAGTCTCGTGTGGAACAATAACCGGGTCAATGAAATGCGAGCTTGATTGCATGAAAGTATCTGTGGCTCTAGAGTTCACAACCTGTGACTAGGCTTTTTTTCCAAAGGGTTGTGTGATATGTGAAACGTTGTCTGAGTGAAGCCTTTTCATTTGTAGTCTTGCATCCTGGTGCAAGCTTGGGCTGCTGCTCGCCAAGGCAGATTCCCTTTCAGCCAAGCATGTTTAGGGCTTCTATGTTTTGATAAGAAAATTGGGTAGTTCTCCAAAAACCTTGAATTGCTGTCATTTCCTTTCTGTACCTCATTCACTGGGGTGTTTGGTGCTGGCGATGGCACTGATGTATTTATTTGCACAGCGTGAAAGGGCTTGCTTTTCCTGTTGCAGTTTTTTAGTGATTTATGTAGTTTTTTCTATGGTACTCAGTGCACAAAACTTCAAAGCACCTTACTCTAACCACGTCCTTTTAGGCAGTTTACTCCACTCCATGACCTTTACATTGGCCAGTGTCCTTGTCCCTATAATGAAGCAAGGCTCTTTCCCATCAATTGCTTGCACCGCCAAATATTGCGTGGGCCTCTTTGACTGTAAATTAAAAGTAAATACATTCTTACAAAACGTCAAACATCACACCCATGAAAAAGTAAGATCCAGACACGCCTAGATGCCACAGCTTTGCCTTAAAGCTCCTTCCCTGCAGATTACTAATCTCCTCTTCAAGGAGGTGGGCACAATTCTAGAAGCTCGAGGTGCTGTTGGACCTGCGAGACAAAACAAGCCAAGCGTTGTTGTGACATGTCTGCCACCCAGGCTCTAACCTCAATACGGAACAATGACCTTTGATGTAAAACAGGTGAAAGAGAAAGATATATCCCTCTAGCGCCTGAATTGCTCAATCTGAAAACAGAAAACCTGGCATCAATCCTGGCTTCCCCATGTAACCCAATTGAGTGACCCTCGGCACATATTTGATCTCACTGAGCCTCCTTTTCATCACTATCATATATGGGAAAATTCAAATACGCAAATTGAGGATGTGTAATGTACAAACACCTTGTTTTTGATGTAATAGACTGTGACGTTGCTTTAATAATGAAAAGGCAGATCACTGACACAATATTAAAACCAAAATGATCATGATACAGAAATATTGTGTCAAAAATATTGATCACAAAAATATAATTTTTCTATAAATATAATGGTAAGTACAAAAATATTGATATAAATATCGTTTTATAATAATATCGAAAAAATACATACAATATTAGAATTTTTTTAATATACATACATAGTTAAAAACAGTTAATATTTTAACATATAACATTAATATAATATAAATTGAATATGTTTAAGTAACATTTAAACATATGTATGTATATATAACTACAAACTTATTTTTAAATAAACACGCATTCATATATATGAATGTGTGTATAATTATATACACATATATAAGATAAAACTATTTAAAAAACATTAATTATAATATATATTTTAATGTTCTAATATTTTTTAAATATATCAATATAACAACTATCAATATGTATATTTATATATTTATAGATATATATATTTTTTACATACTTACATAAAATAATTAATACAGTTAACAAATAAACTACAATAAGATGTAAAATATTTGTAATTTAATTATCCTTAAAACAGTAAGCAATATATAAAAACATGTTTTACTAAAAATATGTTACAAATTACATAAATGGATATAAATATAAAATGAAATACATAAACACATAATAACAAGCATTTGCAATGCAATAGGTCTCGCATTTGCGAGAGTTTAATCTATTGGCATTGTAAATGGCAATACCTTTTATTTATCTGTTTTGCTAATTAACACATAAATAAAAGGGTAATTAACCTTTATCCCGCATTTGTTTTCCCGCGGACTTTCAGGCCGCATACCATTTATCCGCAAGGTCATTGACCTCGCATACCATCATCCCGCATTTTTTCAAAACGCATATGCATTTATCACACATGCCTTTCCAACGAATTACATTGTAAAGGCATGTATGGTAAATGCATTTGCGTTGTGAAAACCATGATGACGAGAGAGGTAAGGGGGTTTGGGTTAAGTTTTTTCGTCGTGCTCGGTTAGTGATTGCGTAGTGTAGTGTTGTGTTAGTGTAGTGTAGAGTTGTGGTGGTTGTTTAGTGTAGGGTCGTCCTGGGGGACGTGTTATAGGGGTTAGGGTAGTGTTGTAGTGTTTGTGTAGGGTAGGGTCATGCTGGGGGTAGTGTTTTAGGGTTTAGGGTAGTGTTGTAGTGTTTGTGTAGTGTAGGGTCATGCTGGGGTAGTGTTTTAGGGTTTAGGGTATTGTTGTAGTGTTTGTGTAGTGTAGGGCCATGCTGGGGGTAGTGTTTTAGGGTTTAGGGTAGTGTTGTAGTGTTTGTGTAGTGTAGGGTCATACTGGGGGTAGTGTTTTAGGGTTTAGGGTTGTGTTGTAGTGTTTGTGTAGTGTAGGGTCATGTTGGGGGTAGTGTTTTAGGGTTTAGGGTAGTGTTGTAGTGTTTGTGTTGTGTAGTGTAGTGTCATGCAGGGGTAGTGTTTTAGGGTTTAGGGTAGTGTCGTAGTGTTTGTGTAGTGTAGGGTCATGCTGGGGTGTAGTGTTTTAGGGTTTAGGGTAGTGTTGTAGTGTGTGCATAGTGTAGGGTCATGCTGGGGGTATTGTTTTAGGGTTTAGGGTATTGTTGTAGTGTTTGTGTAGTGTAGGGTCATGCTGGGGGTAGTGTTTTAGGGTTTTGGGTAGTGTTGTAGTGTAAGGTCATGCTGGGGAAAGTGTTATAGGTTTAGGGTAGTGTTGTACTATAGGTCATGCAGGGGTAGTGTTTTAGGGTTTAGGGTTGTTTTGTAGTGTTTGTGTAGTGTAGGATCATGCTGGGGGTGGTGTTTTAGGGTAGTGTTGTAGTGTTTGTGTAGTGTAGGGTCATGTTGGGGGTAGTGTTTTAAGGTTTAGGGTAGAGTTGTAGTGTTTGTGTAGTGTAGGTTATGCTGGGGGTAGTGTTTTAGGGTTTAGGGTAGTGTTGTAGTGTTTGTGTAGTGTAGGGTCATGCTGGGGGTAGTGTTTTAGGGTGTTGTGCAGTGTTGTAGTGTAGGGTCATGCTGGGGGAAGTGTTATTGGGTTTAGGGTAGTGTTGTAGTGTAGGGTCATGCAGGGGTAGTGTTTTAGGGTTTAGGTTAGTGTTGTAGTGTTTGTGTAGTGTAGGGTCATGCTGGGGTGTAGTGTTTTAGGCTTTAGGGTAGTGTTGTAGTGTTTGCGTAGTGTAGGGCCATGCTGGGGGTAGTATTTTAGGATTTAGGGTAGTGTTGTAGTTTTTGTGTAGTGTAGGGTCATGTAGGGGTAGTGTTTTAGAGTTTAGGGTAGTGTTGTAGTGTTTGTGTAGTGTAGGGTCATGCTGGGGTGTAGTGTTTTAGGGTTTAGGGATGTGTTGTAGTGTTTGTGTAGTGTAGGGCCATGCTGGGGGTAGTGTTTTAGGGTTTAGGGTAGTGTTGTAGTGTTTGTGTAGTGTAGGGTCATACTGGGGGTAGTGTTTTAGGGTTTAGGGTTGTGTTGTAGTGTTTGTGTAGTGTAGGGTCATGTTGGGGGTAGTGTTTTAGGGTTTAGGGTAGTGTTGTAGTGTTTGTGTTGTGTAGTGTAGTGTCATGCAGGGGTAGTGTTTTAGGGTTTAGGGTAGTGTCGTAGTGTTTGTGTAGTGTAGGGTCATGCTGGGGTGTAGTGTTTTAGGGTTTAGGGTAGTGTTGTAGTGTGTGCATAGTGTAGGGTCATGCTGGGGGTATTGTTTTAGGGTTTAGGGTATTGTTGTAGTGTTTGTGTAGTGTAGGGTCATGCTGGGGGTAGTGTTTTAGGGTTTTGGGTAGTGTTGTAGTGTAAGGTCATGCTGGGGAAAGTGTTATAGGTTTAGGGTAGTGTTGTACTATAGGTCATGCAGGGGTAGTGTTTTAGGGTTTAGGGTTGTTTTGTAGTGTTTGTGTAGTGTAGGATCATGCTGGGGGTGGTGTTTTAGGGTAGTGTTGTAGTGTTTGTGTAGTGTAGGGTCATGTTGGGGGTAGTGTTTTAAGGTTTAGGGTAGAGTTGTAGTGTTTGTGTAGTGTAGGTTATGCTGGGGGTAGTGTTTTAGGGTTTAGGGTAGTGTTGTAGTGTTTGTGTAGTGTAGGGTCATGCTGGGGGTAGTGTTTTAGGGTGTTGTGCAGTGTTGTAGTGTAGGGTCATGCTGGGGGAAGTGTTATTGGGTTTAGGGTAGTGTTGTAGTGTAGGGTCATGCAGGGGTAGTGTTTTAGGGTTTAGGTTAGTGTTGTAGTGTTTGTGTAGTGTAGGGTCATGCTGGGGTGTAGTGTTTTAGGCTTTAGGGTAGTGTTGTAGTGTTTGCGTGGTGTAGGGCCATGCTGGGGGTAGTATTTTAGGATTTAGGGTAGTGTTGTAGTTTTTGTGTAGTGTAGGGTCATGTAGGGGTAGTGTTTTAGAGTTTAGGGTAGTGTTGTAGTGTTTGTGTAGTGTAGGGTCATGCTGGGGTGTCGTGGTTTAGGGTAGTATTGTAGTGTTTGTGTAGGTTCAAGCTGGGGGTAGTGTATTAAGGTAGTGTTGTAGTGTTTGTGTAGGGAAGTAAAGTGCTTTATGGTAGTGTTGGGGGGTCGTGCTGGGTAGTGTAAATGTTGGAAAAGGACTGTGTGTCAAGGGTGGGTGGTGCAGGGGTACTACATTAGAGTGTAGTGTAGGGTAGGGTAGGGTACTGTAACTTACCTTTAGAACTTTTACAACGAGTATACCTCTAACATGCATGCCTTTTCGTTGTAATGGCATGCGTGCTAAAGGCATATTCATTTTAAAAGTTTTCGTTCTCTTAATTTGTGGCCTAATAGAACTTGCGATATTATATTTGCAGTATGATGGTATGCGGGATTTTTGTCTGCGGTCTAACGTCATATATTCAAATAAAAGGCATTGTCATTTACAATGCCTATAGCTCAAACTCTTGTAAATGCGAGACCTCAGCCGCTATTTTTCGGGGCTGCTTGGAAAGTGAAAGCGCATATGGCACACTGAATGTTGCAGGAAACCATGTCATGCCTGCAGTAGGAGAAACTCATTAAAGAAAATAGAGCTTACAGACTAAAAAAGATGTACCATGTACAAGTAAAAGGGCTATTCCTCATGGGAGGTTACAAATGAAGGCAAGGTGGCTCTAAGGAAGGAGTAACATGCCTATTAATGATTCAGAAGCCAGTGTTTACAAAGGACAAATGACACAAGCCAATGACAAATATGGGTGGAGATCTTCTATTCCATACTCCAATGCCGCAGAGTACTGAATGCGCTACCTAGGCTCAACCTAACAACTGGAGACTGACTACTCAGTCTACGTAGACTGTACAACCCCACTTTATCTTGAAAGTAAGAAGTTCTTATGCTCCCTTGTGGCCAATACTAGTGCCAACAATAATTTTAATTAATTATTCATTATTTATAATAAATGTATTTCCCATGCTGCACCCCTATAAACCCCACAATCTGCACCTAAAATATAACTTAAAAATTACATCAATAACATAATATGCCTAAATATTATCAACGAAATAATTAATAATTAAAAAATATTTGGTAATTAAAAAGAATTTAATTCCCGCCCTGTACCTCTAGAAACCCTAAAACTTGCACCGAAAACATAACATAAAAAATAAATCAATTACACAATTTACATAATTTATTATCAATTAAAAAATAATAATAGTTAAAAACGTAATTATTATTAATTCATCAAAACTAATTTACTTTCTATCCTTACCTCACATACCTTACAACCATCACCTAAAACGTAACAAAACAATTAATTAAACAATTTACTTAATTCATTATCAATTAAATAATTGATAATTGTTAAAAATGTATTATTAATTAATTATAATTTAAATACTTCCCACCCAATACCTCTACAAAACCCGCAAGCTGCTACGACACAAAAAATTACAATAAAGAATTAAATGCAATTTAAAAACAGCAAAAAATGTACAACCTATATTAAAACAATAACAAGAATTATACAAACAATTTATAACATATGCAATTAAAGCATATACTAAAATACAAAAAATCCTTTTTGTACACAATATTAGCAAAATTGATATTGTTAACATCAATTTTAACAACATAGATATTTTTGTAAATTATATTAAGAGCATAGGTATTTTTGACATCGATATTACCTTCGGAAATTGATATTCTTGTCAAAGATTTACCTGCATTACGATATTTGTGGAGCACAATATTAAAAATAGGGGAGAGAATGTGGCCTTATGGCTCGGACGGTCGACCTCAGAGCTGGGGCACCAGATTAGAGTCTCTGTAGCAACGATCAACATTCTGTGATTCTGGGCAAGTCATTTAATCCCCCCCCCCGTGCCTGACAACAAAAATTATTTGTCCGTCTGTAACGTAACTGGTGCTCATGTAAAGCATTATGATACCTTCCGGTCTTGGTTGCGCTATATAAAACTCCACAAAAAAACAACCCTCAATATTTCTGCATTTCAAATTTTTTTATATGATATTTTGTCTGAATACTGAAAAGGCAGTAGACCATACATACGGTACACATGAAAACGGACTTGCCTCTTAGCTCACTGTTGGGAGCGTAAATGTTTCTAACTTCATGTTTAAAAGCTATCACTATCATTTCCTTGTCAATGCAGTGTTATAATCTGATGTACCGAGGTGAAACACGTCCACATGTTAAAGAATACACTTTTTTCAATTTTGAATGAACTTTATCATATTTTACATGATCTTTGTTACTTGAATTATGTGTTTATTGTTTTCCAGGCTCTGCTTGTTCATGGGCTCTTAACCCCTTCCTTGCTTCCGTCGTTCATTGGCCGACGGCAGCACTACCTCCCCAGTGCTGCCGTCGGCCAATGGCCGACGCGGCCCTGCCCATTTTACGGAATTGCCGCACTGCGGGAAAATCGGGGCCGCAGTAAACGGGTTAAAATCAAGTCACATCCTTGACTCAGCTCTGCCTAGGCTTTACCTGTAAATTTGTTGTCTCGCCCACTTGTATCTCTGCCAGGGAACCCCAATAACCCAAGATAGAATGAACTCTTCAAAACAGAACACAGTCATGTTGAGATAGTGTGAAAAAAGCCAAAGGGGGAGATTGATTGGCCTATCAGTCGCTACAAGTGAAGCTTGTATGTACGCTACATAGACTTGGCCAAGTAAGGTAATGCAGGGCTTGTCAGACTGGCAACTATTTCTTAGCCATGGTAGACACCGAACACAACACTCACACATGCAAGCACACACACACTGACATACAAGCACTCATCCACACACTCACCGTACTCAATACATTTATAAATGCTTATATTTGCTGATATCAGCTCTGCTGCACCTCGATTTCTACCCGATGTGCCTTTATTGTCACTGTCACCGTCTTCTACCTGAACGTCACTACAAGTAAGAGGCAGCATTCTCTGCTATACTGGTACATAGTCCTCACTTGGAGTTCCTGCATATCCAGAGATGTGGGAGTCAGCAGCCCTAAGTCACTCAACAACAGTGTAATTGAATCCATAGGGTTTGATTGGATCTTGTGCCATTAATCATAGTGCAACACTGGTGCCTTTCAAACTTTAGGCTGCTCCGAGGTAATGCAAACGTGACGCTTATGAATTATGCCGCAACAGCGCAGTACGAGGGTAGGTTTGCCATCGATTGACATGGAGCTGACTCATTGAATGCAGGTGAGTAGCACCTACACTACAGCATATACTCATTCCACTGAGTTTGCCTTGCTGCTTCAGGAATACCTGCACTATCTTTGGACAAGGAGAAGCTCCGGTACTCAGGCACAGAAAATTAAGAAGCGTCTGTACTCAGTACTGGTGACTACTGGACCATTTACAGGACTGGCCAGGACTCGAACCTGGCTTCTCATATCCAAAGTCGGCAGATCTGCCCGTTTGGCTAATCCATATTTCTCAATATATGTATGAAAGTCATACACAAAAATGATGACTGTATGTGATCACATGTAGTGAGCACATTCTCTCTTGATGTTTCTTTGTGAAGTGTAAAAACAGCAGCAAAAAATACCAGAAAGTTCCTACTGGGTCTTTCTTGGGAATAATTACAATGGTTTGCTTTAAAACCGGACTAAGGTACATTGTTCCGCATTTTTGCCTGGGTGCACTGTAAAGAGGTGAAGGAGTAGGTAATTTTGAAAAGTAAAAGGTTTAATTAATAAACCAACAAACGACCGACTGGTGCATCAGAAATAAGCGTCCAGCTACCTCCAACTCCAACCGCTTCTCCCCTCCCATTCCAACCCATGACATAACAACTTTCTCAATGACATGAAACATTCCTTGGAACGAGAGGGAACCATGGTAACATGTGAAATACAAAAGAAAGGAATACACTTTATTGAGATCTATTGATGATAACATGAGATCTATTGATGAGAACACACCACACGCACAAACTGGGTTCATTATTTTAAATTATACTTGCACACAGACCAGGAATTTTGCGACCCACCAAAAATCAGCTTGTGAGCCACGATTAGCTCACAACCCACAGTTGGTGAAATGCTGCTTTAGCCTGTAGATAGTCCTTTTGAGAAATACCTTCATGACATTTGGGTAGTGCCCAGGGGTGCATTATTCCACTGCTGTGGTCAGAAGTCTATTAGAGTCGAAACAGTCTGGGCAGTTACGCATTCAAATGTCATACGAAATATATTAGGTATGCTGGAGCAGTGTATTCTATTGAAACATTACCCTTACCCTCTCTCTTGTTCATTCTATTCTTCAGGATGATTTTAATGTTAATGAGTAGAAGTTTCTCAAGTGTGCATATAGAATTGTGTGCAAACCAAGTTTCGGGCTCACTGAAATTTGGTTTGCACACCCAACTATGTGACACTGAGTCTCTCTCTCTCTCTCTCTCTCACACACACACACACACAGCACATGCACACACACATACACAGTCACCCCAACCTGTGGCAGATGTAGTAATCCTCATTCCATTGTTAAAATGATGTCACAATAGCTCTTAGGGAGCATAAGATTTCCAAACAAAGAAGGATATTCACTCTGGTATGAGTCACTCCTGACTCCTTGGAGAGGATTACTAGGGTTAGCATTAGAGGTGGGTGAGCCGGATTATTCATGGGAAGAGTTGAGCCAGATCCGATCACAGGGTTTGGCACTAATAGCCCAAGTCAGAGCCAAACCAGCAAAAAAACTGCAGTAGAAGCCACAGTATTTTCTTTATTTATACCATCTTACCAATGTCAACAACATCATAAAGTGACACAACTTGACAACAACATTACAGTTACCTATACTCATCACAGAATCAAAGTGTATTTTAAATGTACCATGTCATACAAAACAAGTTACTGGTTCGTACATAAAGCACGACCCCAGTTTGGCCCAAAGCACGGTGGATACGAAGAGGAAAGTAAATAGATGGTTAAAGGACTCTTTAGGGTGTGAAGGTTTCGGTAGCTCCTCCGCGTACAGCTCCATTGTGTCTTCCAATACGTCTTATCTTGTATGCAGTTGTTCTTGGTGGGTGCAGCACGATTCTCCCAGGGTAGTACTACTCTCCATCTCAGGCTTGTAATGTACTCATTTGAGTATCATATGTGTTAATGCCTCCGTATCCTGAATCCAATATTTGTGCACAATGTCACAGTGCCAAGCCAAGTGCCTAAAGTCCGCCGTCTGTCCACCACATTGTACACACTGATCATCCACCTGCAGCCTAAATTTAAGCAGTTTAGCAGCCGTATAGTATAGTTGATGCAGCAACTTCAAATGTAAGATACGCAAGTTACAATTAGATTTAAGAGTATGAAGCTGCGTGCAGCAAAATTGCCAGCCTGACAGTTCCATTGGCATTTCTAGCACCACGTTCCAAGGGCTTCACTTTTCAATATGCCCTCCTTGCGTCATGCTGGATGCTTCATATTTACAGCATGACTCATCATGTCGCAAGGAGTTACAGATACGTCAGTATTTCTGACGTATCTGTAGGCGCAAAAATGACGCATTGCTCCAGCAATGGGTCATTTCATATGGGCAAGTCCCATTTCAAATGTGCCTGCGTCAGTCTTATGCCTGCTGTGAGGAAGGCATAAGATATTGACGCATTTGCATCCTTTTCACTGCGTCACTTCTACGAGGCTTACTTGCATCGGAATGCCCACCCTGCATACATTATACCTGGTGCAGGTATAATGTGGTGCAGAGGTTTACAAAGTGACGCATCTACCTAAATGCGTCATTTGTAAATATGACACAACAGTGCACATTTTTCATGCTGCTGGTGCATCACAAAAAGTGACGCTCCGGCAGCACAAAAGTGACGCAAGGGCTCATAAATTAGCCCCCAGGATTCTAGTGCGTTAGGGTGTGCCTATGAGTAATCAGATTGTGCCGCATTATACAATCTGATGATCAAATGTCTACGTGTATCACTGGTAAGCAGGACCTGAAGTTCAGTCAAAACCAGGGGCTCCTCAGGGAACTGTGGGCTGTGCTCACGGAGGGCCATGCACAGCCTAGTATATATGAATGTTAAAAGCGGGGTGAGTCATTGTGCATGTGAAATGTCTTCCACACTAACGTATATAGCATGAATGAAGGCGTCACCTATAGTGCTAAGCCCCACATTCCCAAGCAGCTGCAGTGAGATGCCTTCTCTAGATATGGAAATTGCAGGGCTTTGCCATATCGGTAGTGCTTGTGCACATAGGGAAAGTTTCCCAGTCCTAAAGCACGCCACACCGTATTTCGATTTCTGTGCTTGCTATACTCTCCCACCAATGGGGGAAACAGCACCCAGAGTGGAGAAGGGTAAGCATCATCATGTTCTAATGTGGCATGTGATGTATAGTCGTGTGGCACATTCCAATGATGAGCAAAGTGGGCCTGTGCACACAGCCTCCTCTATCTCTATTGTACTGGTGTGTGAGTATGTCCCAGCCTATCCTTGCTTTTTTTCGTGCCCACACAAATGCTAACAAGTGCTTCTTGAATTTCTGGAAAAAATACAACAGCAGCACTAGTGGTATATTTATGAATAGATATAGAAGTCTAGGCAAGAATACTATCTTTAAAATTGCATGTCTGTCTGCCATCGACAATGGCAGTTTCATTCACCAGCAGATTTGATCCTCCAGGAAGTCAAGTGCCCTGCCATCGTTGAACCTCATAACCAGATCAGGGTAGCTGTGTTCAAAATCCCCAAGTATTTAACCGGTTCCGTGCACCAGACTAAGGGGAACTCTGGGGGAATTCAACAGTTCTCAGTGTCAGGGGAAATATGACTGATTTCGTCCAGTTGATACTCAGACCTGACAAGCCTTCAATTCTGATATATTCCCTAATTGCAGCCAATAGGTGGATAGAAGGGTCTCTTATGTATAGCACTGTGTCATCCGCGTATAATGATATGCTAAGGGGAGTGCAGTCTGAAATTCAATGCTGATGCAGAATGTTTTTGTCATATGACACATGCTCAATTGCTTAAGCAAATAAAGGAGGATATAGGGCCACCCCAGTCACGTCCGCCTACCAAGATTCATCTGATGTGTGTCCGTTAACTCTTATGCAAGCAACTGGGTCAGTATGCAATAATCTAATCCAGCGCAAAAACGCCCCAGACATGCCCATCCTTTCCAAAACCAGAAACAGGTATCCCTGTTTAATACAATCAAATGCCTTAACAGAGTCAAGTCAGACCCCTACCCTTTCCATTAGTGCTGTAAGGCAAATAGGGTATGACAATTCTGGGACAAACCCAATAGGTCCAGTAAAACCAAATTAGGAAGGACTGGCTGTAATCTAGTGGCTATTATCTTAGGAAGGATTTTATGTCAATATTAATAAGGGACAGCGGCCTGTACGATTCAAAATATTCAGGTTTTTGCATGGCTTCAGAAGTGTCACTATTAGCGCCTCTCGAATCGACTGGGGCAGTCTCTGCTGAGTGTAAGCCTCCACTTACGTAGCTTGAAGGTGTGGAACCAGCAAGTCTGCAAATTCTTCATAGAATTCACCACCAAGGCCATCCAGACCCGGTGTCTTGCAATTAGCAATTGACATATTGTGTCCCTAACCTCCTCTTTCACTATGGGCTGCAGCAAAAACTCCCGGTGTCCCTTAGATAGCGATGCTAGTGCCACATTGTCAGGTTACACCCTATTATCCTCTTCAGTTGTGGACCCCCGGGCACCATACAACCCTGTTTGAAAGCTTTGGAAAGCTGTTAGTAGAGAGTCTGTGTCGCATTTATCATCGGCCCCTGAGGTACGGATCTTAATGATATGATTGTGTTCCTTTTGCAAACAAAAGTTCCTGGCTAAGCTACCCCCAGGGCAGGTGCCTTCTCCATATGCTCTGGCTACATGGAATTTAGATTGGAACTGTAGTTGCGACACCACCATCTCATTATAAGTGGTCAGGTGGTCTCAAAACTGAGCCAAGGTAGCCTGTTTAGGATCACTCTCATAGTCCCTCTCAAGCGTGCTCAGCATGTCCTCTGTTTTTATACTGTGCACAGATGGTCTTCTGCACCCTTGCTTGCGTGTGGATGCAAATTCCACTAATAGTTACCTTGAACACTTCCCAGAAAGTGCCTTTGCTTCCTACCTAGCCTATGTTGGTTTCACAGTACCCGACTATGGCAGATCTCTGCACTCCTTTAAAGACGAAATCTAGCAGGGCTGACAGTTTGAACCGCCATGTGTAAAGTGCATGTGACATGGTGGGTAGTGTTAAATTTAAAAGTACTGGTGCATGGTCTGAAAGTATCCAGGGCGTATTTATGACCCCCTCCATGCATGTGCACAAGTCCAGGGATATTAACCAGTAGCCTAGCCTGGACTGAGTATGTGATAAGTAGGTTGTGCAAGCACCAGACACCAATCCATATATCTCCAGGCCCTCCTTTTTAATTCTGGTAGGCTGTTCTACCGGCCAGTCCATCACTGCAGAATGATCTGCCACAGGGGTAAGTGTTAAGGTCCCCCAGATAATGTGTGTGGCTGCTAGAGGGTGGACGGGCCATGTATTTTAACTGGGGAAACTATTGAGGAACACTGACATCTCTGCACACGCTGATATTCTCTTTCCCTGCCTCGCCCAGCCGTCTTGTGGGATTCGGCGCTGGCGGTGGTGGGCGCCATTTTAGGTGTGGCTGGGGGTGCGCTCTAGTCGCGCCGGCCCCCCGCCCTCCTCACACTCCATATAATGTGCCTCCCGGCCAGACGGCGCAGCGGGCTGGTGCAGGGGGCGCGCCGGATGCGCGCCGAAGCCGCGCCTAAGCCAAGCCCGTCTGCGCCCGTCCGCGACCGGACACGGCCCAGGGCCCTAACCCCTGGCACTAATGGCAGAATCACCTGGAGTAGGAGTGATTTAGTAAGTTTCTCCCCTCATACATGTACTCCCTGCCACCATAGCATAAGGGTCGGGAGAATGAAGGGTGTAAACACTGCCAATTCCACTTCCGTACAGTGTTGGCAGATTCCAGGGCTAGTTGCCCTTCGATGTCTTGTGGCCTGATTAACGCAAGGTCGCTTAGCTGCCACAAGCACGATGTATACGACCTCCTCACTGATAAACATCCCGATTTGCTGTTTATCACTGAAACATGGTTGGAGGCAAACTCCGATCCCGATATTGTTCCAGCCTTACCAGACGACTACCAGATGGTGCGCCTGGACAGACCTGTAGGCAGAGGAGGAGGTATTGCGATTGCCTTTAAACAGCAATGGGCCTGTAAACTTGAACCAATCAATCTGGCAGGATGTGAGGCGGGTGTTTTTACCATAAAGATTGATGGGAGCATGACTATAAAGGGACTACTAGTCTATCGCCCACCAGGACCTATGTCCAGATTTAAAGGTAGTCTTTTAGAGTGTGTCACAGAAACTGCGATCAGGAGGGACAAGTTCCTGCTGCTAGGTGACTTAAATACACTCCTGGAAGACCTATCAGATAAAGGAGCGGTGGAGTTCCGTGATGAACTTCACACCCTACAGCTAGAGCTGAAGGGGCAGCTTCCTACACACAATCATGGACACCTGCTAGACCCAATATTTTCTAACTGGGAGGATGTCTTAGTTGCTCCCCCAGTGCCCCTGCCCTGGACAGATCACTTTTATGTTCCATTTATTATCTATTTGCCCAAATATAAAGCTATCGTCCCTACCCCACTCAACTACTTTCGACGCAGGTGGGCAAAATTCTCCCTGCAAAAGTTTAACAAGGCTCTTACTGTGGAAGGACCCCCTGGAGGCAATGACGTGGCGACGGCAAATAAATTGCTTAATGACCGCATCACGGCTGCCCTCGATTGCACAGCCCCATTGGGTCGGCCAACAAAAGGTGTCCACAGACAAAGAACAGCTCCCTGGTTTAGTGAGGCGCTGCGTTGCGCCAAAAGAGACTGCAAACGTGCAGAAAGACAGTGGAGAGTGACGTATGATGTCCGGATGAAAGAGGCCTATCTCGCAAAGAGACGTACTTACCACAATAAGATCCGGACAGAGAAGGCCACATACTATGCCGACAGAATCCAAGAGGCAGAGAACTCCGCCAGGGAACTGTTTAGCATATACAAATCCCTGGCCACCCCAAAAACCTCCACTCAAGGCGAAGATCACTCAGTAGCAGCATGCAATCGAATTGCCAACTACTTTGGGGACAAAGTGTCGAAGATTTACTCTGCTTTTCCCAATATACCACCTGCAGCAGTAGTGCCAGCAGAGTTTTCAGGAGATGAAGCCGATCAAAATCTGTTACTCAATTTCACCACCCCCTCATCGGTGGACTTAGGTAAAATATGCAAATCTGTTAAATCTGGATCGAGATCCCGCCTCACCAAAAAGGTTGGAAGACAGTCTGGAAACACTCGAACCCTACATCAGACACCCGATGGATATCTCCTTCTGCTCCAGCTCCATACCTGAGGACTGGAAACAGGCTGTGGTGCTTCCCCTCCGTAAGAAGCCCAACATTAGTTGTGAGAAGCTAGACAACCTTCGCCCCATCTCCTTGCTGCCTTATTTTTCTAAGGTAGCAGAGAAGGTGGTAAATAAACAACTAATGAAATTTGTGGAAGAAAGCAACCTTCTTCACCCTACCCAATTCGGGTTCCGGCCCCGCCACTCCACGGAGTCTGCCCTTCTTAGGGCTACCAAAACCCTTAGGCAAGGGGCTGATGAGGGACAAACAATGGCCTTAATCCTCTTAGACCTCAGCGCGGCGTTCGACACTGTAGCACACTCCATCTTGCTACAGTGTCTGAACAAAGGCGGGGTGAGAGGGGCAGCGCTGAAATGGATCTACTCATTTCTCACAGGCCGAAGTTTCCAAGTGAGGCAAGGTGATCATTATTCGGAGCGAATCTCTCTGGATCAGGGGGTGCCGCAGGGCTCGTCCCTGAGTCTGACACTTTTTAATCTTTATGTTGCCCCGATTGCCACCTTAGTAGAGAGTTACGGCCTCCGAATGGTGTCTTACGCCGACGACACGCAGTTGGTCATCTCCCTGTCGCGTGCGCCCGGTCCTTCGGCGGACATCTTTAGAGCTTGCATGCAAGATCTTGCTGCCTGGATGTCCGCCAATTGCCTCAAGCTCAACGGAGGCAAGACCGAGGTGCTGGTAGTGGGGGGAGACCAATCGGCGTGGACGTCGGCATGGTGGCCGCCTTGCTTAGGCCCTACACCCATCCCTTGCCAGAAAGCAAAGAACTTGGGCATTTGGTTTGATTCCGACCTTACCTTTGGCCCCCAGATTAATCAGGTGGTTGGATCATGCTTCGGGACTCTCAAAAGTCTTAGGAAGGTATTGAAGTTCTTACCTATCAGAGCCCGTCAAACCCTGGTACATGCACTAGTCACGTCAAAAATGGACTACGGCAATCTTCTCTACTTAGGGACCCTGGAGAAGAACCTGAGTTGTCTACAGGTCCTACAGAATGCCGCGGCCCGCCTAGTGCTCAGACTACCCAGAAGAGCTGCGTCCATAGCGGCCCTCCGGTCTTTGCACTGGCTCCCGATTAGAAACAGGGTAGAATTCAAGGCACTATGTACGTGTCACCGGATTATCCATGGGAGGTCTCCTCTCCCGCTAAAAGGGCTGCTGACATCCTATGAGCCGTCCCGCTCCCTGAGATCTTCCGGCTCAGGACTCCTAGTCGTTCCTAAGGTGTCCAGAGCTCGGATGGGCGGACGATCCTTTAGGCACCTTGCAGCTGTTAGATGGAATAAGTTACCCACGGCGTTGCGATTGGAATCATCTGAACCACTCTTCAGAGCTAAGCTCAAAACGACACTATTCGCACAGTAAGGTGTTCCGCTTGTGTAAGTTCCAGTAAATTCTGCTCCTCAGCGCGGGGACACGCCGTTGTGCGTCACCAAGCGCTTTATAAAACCCCCTAAATAGAAATAGAAATAGAAATATGTTAAGCAGTACCCCAGAGATTGCCTTGAACAATCGCTAGGCATCCTTGGTGATCCATTATTGTATGTGATTCAGTAAATGGTACTCCCCTCTTCACCAGAATCAAGACCACTCTGGAATGTGCTGAGTAGTAGGATGCTAGCCTGCACACCGACATCTAGTACCTATTGCTTGTTCTGTACCGCACGTCAAGTGATTTTCCTGAAGAAACCCTATCTGAATATGGTGCCTATCTAAGTAGAATGAACCAGCCTTGTCTTACGCGGATTATTGAATCCTTTAACATTCCAAATCAATAGCGCTATTTGACCACCTTGCCGCTCTACAGGTTTTGCATTATATTAAAGAGATTGTCACGCAGCCCAACGTTTCGCACCAATGACATGATAGTACTTATTTGAGAGACTGTGCATTGGCAATCAAATACATGAAAAGAAAATACCCCTCCCCCACCCACTTAAGCATCCCAACTCTGCTAAAGATGCAGCCCGCTATAACATAAGACAAAAGTCCCCACCGAACATACCAAAACAGAACCCAAAAATATGGTCACCAAAGTCATAAGGGGTGATCCCTTTTTGGGTCCGCAAGGTTCCCAGAACCCCTCCAACAGAGCAGAGGTTGTGAGGCAGGTAATATGATACAGTCAAGTAGTGAGGATAGAGAAACTAACCTCTGGACTGAGCACCAAATTTACAATGAAAACAACGTTTTCTATTTGAAGTTCATAATTGTTTATTCAGTTCCTCTGAATTATAAATCATAAGACTACTCCAATGTTATGTAGAATGCAGGTAATATGATGCCATCTAAGTAGATTTGTCTGGGTTAGCTTGCCTGTTGTCCCCAACAGAGCCAGGAGCTTTGCCTGGTGCCAGAAAAAGGTTTCTTCCATCACATTCTCAATAGGAGATGAGATCAGCACCAGTGCCGCAGTCAGTTTTGTGTTCTCAGCAAAAATTTCTCCTGCGGGAGATGACCGATTCAGGGTGGTGAGAGTCTTTAGTTAGTCTTTTGCTGCCTTGGCAGTTCTGAAAATCTTCTACTTTCTTCCATGGTTAATGCGGAGGCTCACTGTATATAACATTGTGTACAGTATGATGTTTAATGGGCAAATCGGTGGTGCCTGGACCACCGATGTGAAATCTGAATAAAATGAGAACATATTACCTTGGTAATTAAGTTGCCTCTGTTCATGTGCCAAATTGAGAACCCTGTCACTACCTTGGTAGTTGAGGAATTTGGCAATAATAGGACGCAGAGAGGTTCCTGGTGGCAGTCGTGTCACTAGTGATCTATGCGCCCTTTCCACCACAAAGATGTGCAACATATTATCTTTGCCGAAGAAGTCTGTGATCATCTGTTCAACGAATTTCTCCACATGATACCTGTATTGGTGGAATCCGGTACCTCTGTAATACGGAGGTTATTGTGGCGGGATAGAGCTTCTGAATCTTCATTTTTCACTTGGATCACCACAAGGACTTTGTACATTCATGGCATTTCGAGCTCATGGACTGAAGCCCCTCTTCTATGATGGATATCAGTTGCTCTACCTCACTGAGGCATGCTGACTGTTTATCTAGTTTGTTTTCAATCCACAGATTATGCGAGTCAATTTTTCCGTCAATGGATTGGAGGCTTTGTTGCATAGTCAAGAGGGTACTTTCCAGGGCAGTTGCGCCTTGGCATGTCCACATCCGGTTCTTGGTCTAGCAGCAGATCTTGGGAAGTTTTGTTGATTGTTTGGACTCAAATGTGAGTCTCATTTGTGTTCTGTCCGATTTCCCCAAATTTGTAGCCATTGTGGCGCACAGCAGCCCACTGCAGCACCCAGCCTCCACCTGCTCAGGGTAGAGTCTGCCGAATTGGGCTTAAGATTAGCTGCAACCAGAAGGTGTGTGTGGCACAATCCTTTTCTAGCCGACTGTCAACAGTGTACAGTCAGATCCCTCTTCCCGCAACACTGGACTTGCCATTTAGGAGTTCACCTCCGAGTTTCTCCGGCAAATACATGCCCAGCACAATGCCCACAACAATGAGGACTTCTTTCTCTAACAGGAGGGCAGTCTGGCAGTCTACAAATGCACTGTCTTTAATGCCAGCGTAAAGCAATCTGTTTAGGCCACTGTAGACAGTGCACACCACACCCAACCATTGGGGTGTATGGGAGTCACCCATATCTGCAATCCAGGATCCTAAGCAGTCTGCACCAGTTCATGTCTGTCCTCAGCATGCCGGACTACCAGGGATATCTGTTGGGGCTTCAGGGCCTACCTAGCAGGAGGGGTGCTCTTGTGCTGCAACATGTCCATCCCTCTATTGCTTTGGCCCTCAGAATTGTGGTTGCAGACGTAGTCTTTTTTCCCAGGGTTTGCGCCCATTCACAGAAAAAAAGCAGAGCACCCTTATCCAGCGCAGATAGCAGTCAACCCGTTGCGGCTTCCCGCAAGCAGCGTACAATATTTTGGTGGGTCTCCCCACAGTCTCAGCAGAGTGCATCCCTCCAGATTACAGGTCTCTCACTGCATCGGCTACGGTGGAGGTTGCCACAGCACTCCTTCATCGCATTTGTCCTGGGTGGTAGCATTTCATCTCGAGCGGCATAGCTCACCACTGGTTCACCATATATCCAGGCCCGAGGTAGCCAGCTCGCCTCCACCTCTAACCACATGACCTGAGTGTGAGCAACTTGCGCAGCCTACGTCACAACCCTCACCGGTGATTATTATTATTGTCCAAAGTCTCGGTCAAATGCTGAAATTACCAGGCGGTATAGCTGCAGTTTTAAATATTGATGTCGGTTAGATGGCAGAATAATTAGTGGATATGTGAGCTGGGCCAGCAGAGCTGCACTACTGTGCTGCTATTTTACCGGGGGCTGTCTAGCCCTGCAGCAGCCACAGTATTGCATACAAAGGAGAGGAAATAGGAGAAAGATGGAGGAGGCATGATTCACTTACTGTGCTGGTGTGTGATGCTGCAGTGCTCTCCTCTGTCTGGATGATGGTGAATGGACAGTGCTACAGAGTTCAGTACACCTCTCCCTGTCCTTGTCACCTCGCCCCCAGCATCCATTGCCTCCCTTCGGGGATATTCCAGCAGCGGTGAGTGTGCTGGTGATAGGTGGGGAACCAAGGGAGGAGCTGGCATTTTTTTTAGTTGGAGAGATCTTTTAAGGAACATCTAATTACTCTATTGAGGCTCATCACTAACAATGTCCACCCTTTCCAGAGCTGAGAGGGTGGGAATAGAGGAAATAATTGAAATTTCAGAATGCACCGGTATTGACACTGGCTTTCAAAGGTTGCCACCTTTCCAAAAGAGAAATAAAGACCATTTGTCCATGTTTTAAGAGTCTACAAAGCCTGAGTAGTATGCTTAAAGGCAGGGAAAATTCTGGCACCACCTTCTCTTCCCCGAAGGTCACATTCATTTGTTTGTGTATGGGATTTGCCCAGAATCACAGGGTGTTGAACCAACGCTGAGTTAGAACCTGAATCCTCAGTTCCAAAGTCAGCAGCTCAGGCCATAATGCCACATTCCCTCCCCCACCGTGTTGGTGATTTTGGAGTTTTAGCTCAATGATGGTTTTCACAGCCTGAAAAAATCAACATTGTGTTAAAACTTTAAGAAATACCAGCATGGGTGCTGGCCAGAGATGCCAACAGACCAGGGTCTAGGGCTCTAGGGCGGTGCGATCGGTGCGACCACACCGGGCTTTGACTTGGGGTGGGGGCATCATTTAACAAAATGTATATTATCATTTTAAAAGCACCTGCTGCAGCATTCCTGGCCTCCAGCAATTGCCAGTGTTTAATTAAAATGTAAAGATAACTCCGGTGATTAATTGTCTTCCTGGAAAGTGACCGGAGGTTTCTCTAGTGGAAGTTTTAACTCATCCTAAGGTAGCGCAGAGGGTTAAAAATACCTGCTGCTAAGAACGTTTACCATGCGGATAATGAAATGCATATAATGTAAATAGGTCAGTGGGTTACTGTTTCTGTAAGAGACCTACTTTTGTTACTTGTCATTTATAAGTCAAAATCCTAATATAGAACATTGAGCTATTAACTGTCATCCTAGAGCTGCATTCAAATTGCAAGGTATATAGTTAGAGCTATATGTTTTTTTGCCCAGTTTTTCACCATCCTAATCTTGTGAAAATTGTTCATATAGGTAGAAAACAATTCTTATTATGAAAGACAACCCTCAACAATGATGTTACATTTTAAATTCTGGATTTGTGATTTTCCAGTATAAGGACTCAAACTATATTGCCTACCAGTATTGTTGAAATGTCACTCCTACACTAGGTAGGTCGATGAGCGCCAGACTACGCTTCAAAATCCCAAGATACATGGGAACGAAAGCCTAATTTGATGACCGCCGGGTACTGTTGATGCCTGGAATCTTTACACTTTTAGGTAGTTCCAGCCCATCGCAGGTAGATTGACACATTTAACCTTATTGTGTTACTTTTGAACCATTGACATATAAACAAACCGTTTAGTGTAGATAGTTCCTTTACGTATGGTCCTGAAGAATCGCGAGTCCACTGACTTAAATGCGAGAAACATGTTGACCGTCATCACTATTTTTCAATAACTGACACATAAATAGGAGACATCACACACCAATAAGTGTCGATTTCACTGCTTTTAATTGAGGCATGAGGCCCCCAGAATAAAGATAATTTCAGGTACCCCCAGCCCCATTTTACAATCACAACCACATCTACACTATCTTGGCCGGTATACACCTGTTACAACGCAACTTTTACAACTACCTACTATTACAACGCAACTTTTACAACGCATACCATTACAACGCATTGCGCTGGGGGGCGCTCTAGGATAGGGAATAAGTTTAATTTACTATCCAACACCTTCCCTAGTGTCCACGGGGACTGGAGTTGGAATAGTAAATTATACTTACCACTATCCAGCACCTCTAAGCGCTATGTGTTGTAATGGTATGCGTTGTAATGGTAGCGTTGTAATGGTAGGTAGTTGTAATGGTATGCGTTGTAACATGGTACATCCTCTTGGCCCCACACCCGCACTTCCACTTATTGGCTGTTGGATAAAAGATATCCGATAAAGTGCCCCTCTTTGAGGTGAACCTGTTGGGTATTGTACCGCTGACCCAACGAGGAGCAGCCCAGATGATGAAGCATGACACCTGAAAGATGTTGACCGTCATCACTATTTTTCAATAACTGACACATAAATAGGAGACATCACACACCAATAAGTGTCGATTTCACTGCTTTTAATTGAGGCAGGAGGCCCCCAGAATAAAGATAATTTCAGGTACCCCCAGCCCCATTTTACAATCACAACCACATCTACACTATCTTGGCCGGTATACACCTGTTACAACGCAACTTTTACAACTACCTACTATTACAACGCAACTTTTACAACGCATACCATTACAACGCATTGCGCTGGGGGGCGCTCTAGGATAGGGAATAAGTTTAATTTACTATCCAACACCTTCCCTAGTGTCCACGGGGACTGGAGTTGGAATAGTAAATTATACTTACCACTATCCAGCACCTCTAAGCGCTATGCGTTGTAATGGTATGCGTTGTAATGGTAGCGTTGTAATGGTAGGTAGTTGTAATGGTATGCGTTGTAACATGGTACATCCTCTTGGCCCCACACCCGCACTTCCACTTAATGGCTGTTGGATAAAAGATATCCGATAAAGTGCCCCTCTTTGAGGTGAACCTGTTGGGTATTGTACCGCTGACCCAACGAGGAGCAGCCCAGATGATGAAGCATGACACCTGAAAGATGTTGACCGTCATCACTATTTTTCAATAACTGACACATAAATAGGAGACATCACACACCAATAAGTGTCGATTTCACTGCTTTTAATTGAGGCAGGAGGCCCCCAGAATAAAGATAATTTCAGGTACCCCCAGCCCCATTTTACAATCACAACCACATCTACACTATCTTGGCCCCACACCCTCATTTCACTTAACGGCTGTTGGATAAAAGATCTACGATAAAGTGCCCCTCTTTGAGGTGAACCTGTTGGGTATTGCACCACTGACCCAACGAGGAGCAGCCCAGATGATGAAGCATGACACCTGAAAGGGTGTGTGAGGGCATTAAAATCCAACAAATGGATTTCCCCCTGTAGATCCTTGTGTGACACAGTGGGCGCCAGCTCTCGTGTGATTTTCTATTAATCCCCCGCGAGGAACAGCACAACTCTCCTTATTTTACTACTTGACTGGGGCACAATCTGTGCTGGACCTCCCGCTCCTGGTGAGTGGAAATAGCCCCCCATTTCCCATCCCCCCTTTTTGATTACACTCCTACACTACACCTTGTAGTCCTGTCTGATGTAGCATTTCCTATACCCTGACTTACACACCTATGATTGTCTCTGTGCAATGTGTGAGTGTGGTGTAAAGTGCTCTGACACCTTACACTGGTATGAGTGGTGCTATAAAACTAAATGAGTCTGAGAGACGGTGGTTCTGGAGACTTGAGAGGCACTTTTGTGAGGGAATCCGTGGCAGAGGTGGTCATTGGGGGTGCGCTAACAGACATTGTCGCACAGGGCGCCACCAGCGCTAAAGCCGGCCTACAATAGACAATGCGTCTGTGATTCTCTTTCAGATATTAATTTTCACAGGCTTAGTTCCTTAATAAAAGGGAGGGTCAGGCTCCGATCATGTTGGGCTCAATGGTCCCTGAAGACCCCGAGCTGAGCCAGAGCTGGGCATCTGGTTTGAGCCAGGCTTGAGCTTTAAAGGGCTCGCCCACTGCAAGTTAGCATATTGCTACGCCTTTCAGGTTTTATTTATATCTATTAATACACAAATGAAACTATCTCGTTTGAAGGTTTATTTCATAAAAGCTATATACATGCTTTGTGTGAAAATCATAGAAATATGTAATGCAATGCAAATACTTCCTGTAAAAGACAGAAATGGCATGGGTGCATTACATCATTCAGTCAGAAATACTAACAAGCAAGTTCAAACCTTAAGTCAATTCCTCTCTTAAAATAGAGAATGTCCTAATTGATATTTTCTGGGGTCTTATAGTGTAGATCACATTCTTATAAATCTGTATACAGGTTAATGTTTTAAAACACCAAATGTTCTTGCAAAACCTAATGGCATTATAGGCTAAGCCGTGGCTGTAAAAAAAATTATGTTCTGGAAAAAGTGGGAATTATATAGTCTAAGGACTTAGAACCTAAACATACCAATATAGCTATTTTATTTTTTTAACTTGTTAAATTTAATATGGACTAAAATGACCATATGTTACCCACTCTCTGGAGATAAAGCAAAAAAACACATTTGTTGCTTCCATTCCTCTAAACGTAAAGATGTATAGTTATATTTAGATTGTCATACAGGGGAGGTAGGAAATAAAACGCGTTTAGACTGCAGAGTGCCATTTTCTGGCTTGAAGCTTATTTTTTCACAGCAGGGATAAATATTCCCACTTCAAAATCCCTTGTTCACAAAATATATGAAAATAGACTGATTGCAGTGTACGTGCTCAGTTATCCTAAAAAATGTTTGTACGTTCAATGTTACTGACGCTTTTGGAACTGACTTTTAACCCCTCCCCTGTATATGACGGAACCGCTCCATCATCAGCCGCGGTCGCGCTGTGCTGATGACGGAGCGGTTCCGTCATGGCCCAGCTGCCGCGCCTGCGCGGTGCTGATTTTGCACCTGCGCAGCGCGTTCTATTGAGCAGGCAGGGCCGTGACGGAACCGCTCCGCCATGAGCACAGCGCAACCGACGCTGGTGACGGAGCTGTTCCGTCACCAGCATGCGCCCGCCGCTCGGTCACCCTCCCCCCTTAGCACTGCGGCGGAATAGCCGCAGCAGTGAAGGGGTTAAAAAAGCGTTCTGAATTTGAGTGTACAAAATATTACTGTCCAGTACTATCTTGCTGCAAAATTATACAACCACAAGGACATTGACGGGGCTTTATGAAATCAGTTTATTAAAATGTCGGATTCATTTCTTGAGACCTGTGCCAATCAGTGGACGCATTAAGGGTAGACCCTGGGTTTATAACTCTGAAAGCTTCAAAACCTGCCTCATTTTACACAGATGTAAACTGTAACCATACGCCGAATGACCACATTTTATAGGCATGAAAACTTTCATTAATTTGTTGTTTATTTTGTATTTATCTGCCTTAAAAATCTTTGGAGAATGGGAACGGATTGTTGCGAAAATCAATATTATTACATTTACTCGTCATACTTGTGCCTGTGGTGGAAAATTCTTATGCCGAGACCACCTAAGGCCAACCATTGGTCACAATGTAAAAGGGTTACATTTAAAACCATCTTTCCCCAGGCAGGACGCCATCCAGATTGAAATGCTATTAATTAAAGGAGCGCCCCCTAATTACACTGGGTTCTAAGTCATCAGAAATAAAAAGGGTGTTACCCGGTCCCTAAAGACAAGAACAGTCGATCAGCATTGCAGACCCTTTGAAATGACTCCGAGATTGTATTGTAAAATCAATGGGAGAAAATGTGCTGATTTCCACAAAGAAGTATATTTAAAATGCTTTTGAGACCTCGACGTTTACAATCTTTCTGAATGCTTTACACCCTCCGACCTCGGCTCCACATCCAAATTTGCGGCGAAATTAATGGCTAACGTTTTTGTCTGAACAGTTATTTTTCAATTTGTGAATATTATAGATGTTGAGTAAATATCTGCCTCAAAGTAGCAACATGCATATTCATCCATCAGAGGTCTAGTGCTCAAATTCATATTCCTTACACTTTCAGCAGGAACCATGACCACGGTTATTCTTTTGTAGCTACATCCACTTCTGTTATGATTCTATCAAACAACATAACCTTCCTCAACTGAGTCAACTATCGTCTATCTTTGGGGAAGAACAAACTTGGGTCCAGATTTAGAAAAAAGTCATGTCATTCAATGCAGCAAGTCAACATGCTGTGCTGTGTTGCATGACAGGGAAAGAGCAGAATTGCACCATATCTATAAAAAGATGGCGTTTTCCTGGCCCCTTCCTGCACTGGTACACTTAGTGCTGCCTGGTTCCAATGCAGGCACCCTTAAGCCAAGGTAACTGGACTATGTGGAAGTAGCATAATTTAACTAATGAAGTTGTACCACCTAAATAGACTTTAACCCTTAGTTACTCAACTGGAATCATTGACTTTGCGAACTTGTCACCATAAAATCACCTGGCCATCTGAAGTAATATAATTAAATATTCATGAGACTACCGTTTGGCACTCATGTTGCTTTCCTTCACAAAATGTTTGGTGTGCCAAAATATATGTGCACACCCATACAACAACGGGGATCAAGATAATCAATAAAAAATATTCAATCTCATTATTTTATGTCAAAATTGCCCTCATTTTCTCCACTTGAATAATCCTTTGATACAGCTCTAGGTTTTCTGCAACCCATCAGACATTCTCAAACATTACTTAATTTCTTTCAAGAAAGCACATGAAATATATTGTTTCTGTCAAAGCAATGTATGGGAATCTTACTCCTGATGTAGGAAGGCTGGAGTTGCAGGAAAATAGTCACTTCAGCTCAATTTATTTGACTGATAAATGTAACATGTGGCCTCAACACTCTGTAACACTTGATTCACCAGCTATCCCATAATTTGGTACTTACTCCAGTCCAATAATATTTCAGGAGGTTATTCAAGTCTTATTTTTGTTTATGTCATACATCCATTAATTAATTTTTCCAATGGCAGAGCTTTAACAGGTTTGAGCGCAGGATTACAATAGCATCTGCATATACATTAATCATTTTTGAATAGGATTAACAGCTGGCGGGAATACAATTCTTTAGGGGTAAGTTAGAGTATGGCATGCTGCCCATCAACCCACTGCGTCAGCAGAAGCAATCGCCTCCATCCTGCTTGTTGAAAACTGCCCACCATACTTACAGATCCGTGCAGTGTCAGCAGGGACCATTTTGAGAAGCGAGCTCCCTCTGGTGTGGTGGAAGCACCTTCAGTAAAACTGAAATGACAGCCAGCAGTCATGTCATAGCAGCTGATCAACATTATTTTTTGCTTTGCAGAAAGAAACCTCCCACTGTGCGAGTTTCTTTCTGCACACAATTAGTGACCAAGATACGGTGGCGTTTTCTCACTGAGAATGAGGGAAGCTGTTTTGCTTTCCTGTGCTTGATCACTTGCCTATCGCTGCAGTCACAGGCAAGAAAAAAGAGTTTTGGCAAGGTCTGCTCTACGTAGAGAAGGCCTTATGACACTCTGAAGTTGGCAGCCTTGCAGCGACGGCTCGTGGAGGGAGTTACGGTGGGGCAGGAGGGCGGGTAGGGGGAGGGGCAGGGCGGAGGTTGCTAAAAACCAGCATATGGATAATTGCATGTAAGTAAACAATTTAATTAATAAAACGAATTTCGTAGCTCGCACTGCATTGCATTTTGCGATGCAAGGCGCACTACGAAATTCGTTTTATTAATTAAATTGTTTACTTACATGCAATTATCCATATGCTGGTTTTTAGCAACCTCCGCCCTGCCCCTCCCCCTCCCCGCCCTCCTGCCCCACCGTAACTCCCTCCACGAGCCGTCGCTGCAGCCTTGTAACAAATAAACTCCAGACAGAGGTGCTGCCATAGCAAGTCTAGCAATGCTCCACCTCAAAATAAAATATGAAACTACAAGTATGGTGGGGTAAAAGAACTGCCAATTGTAGGCAGTTGTCTTTTCCTGTTTAACTCTAAATGACCACCTTAACTATGTCGGGGGTGATTTTGATGTCAGGCGGAATTGCTTCTGCATGAAACCAACTCGGTCCTGGGACCCACCGACCTCTGGTCGGCGGGCCCGACCACCTTATTAGGATGCTACCAAACACTGTTCGATTACATTCCTGCATTTCACTATGGGAGCATGCATTACAGCCGTAAACCGGCCATAATACATGGTCCTATAGGGAAATGGGAGGTGCAGGTGCCTGCCACAGGGTGCGGGGATCAACATCACCCTTGGCACCCAACCAGAGGCCACGCACCCAAGGAGGCCCTGCTGTGGGCCGCCAAAGATGCTTTCTGACATGGTTTTGGGAGGGCGAGATTTTTGATCTCTATCTTATCACTCTAGATCTAAACCCCGTTCTGGTCGATCGAATCTTTATTGCCTGTCATTGAGGAAAGAAAGTGCATCCAATACCAGGTTAACTTGACTACTAATGGGCTCGACTCTGAAAAACCACCGACTACTTCTAAGTTTTAAAGGTTTATTACAGAGTCATTGATAACTGCAAGTACAGGCATCTCAAAATGAGATTCAAAAGATACAGAGGCACTATTACAAACATGTGTTCCCTGAAAGCTCTTAGGCGAGCAAAGAACACTACTAGAACCAGCTCCAGAATCAGCAGGGCTGCAAGCATAGACACGAATTGTGATCTTTCCGTCATCAAGAGGGAAGGAAGGAACCAGGTTAGGCTGTCCCTACTCTGTACTAGATGGTATCCCTACTTAACAAAGTCCCAACCTATCAAAGGTGTCAGCTGTGAATGTCTTCCTAAGAAGATCACCCACTCTTAGTCTTTAGGTGAAAACCTACGATCTCCAGTCATGACCCCTCTCTGCCTACCAATCCGCTCTCTGAAGGGTCCTCAGGCGTCTGCCCTAACTCCACCCAGGGGTGCTGTCCCTAATACGAAAACACAATAACATTTGAGACGCCCCTCGAGAGACGCCTCTCACGTGGTGTTGATTCTGGCTTTTTCCATGATGATCTTCCTCTGGGCCTCGGGTTTAGTGTTGACCTTGCTTCTCAGGCTCTTCTCCGGCCCGCTGATACCCCCTAAACATTCCTGAATCCTCCTCCATGTCTGTACCAGTCTTCTCGAACAGAGCTCTATTCATTAAACTTTTAATCGAAACCCCCTCGCACCTGCAGACAGACATCCGCAGCTAGGATCCCAATTCTCATAGACTTTAAACAGAAGGTTGCAACATTCTTTTCAATACAACTCGACATGTATCAGCACGTGCAAATTAGAAAACCCTTTTTCTCTCCTTTAGGCCTACAACCCTTCTCGCAGAGGTTAACTAAAATAACATGTTAGCATCTTATTCTTGGATAATGAGAAAACACATCGTTGGGATATAAATCTAACGAATAAACAAATCATTATAAAATTAGTGCAATCCATGTTTATGCATAAGTGTACATTTCTAAACCCTTCTGGCCTGGCCATGAGGCCTGTTCCCTTCTATGCTTTGCAGCATGACATTCCCCCATTAGCAGCTACATAACATGGATCATGATTATCACGTCTAATAAGAGTACATTTTCCACACAGTTCTGCGTCAGTCCCACTTCTATATGAATTTTCTATGTTAACTACACATCTCTAAGTATAGGTGAATATATCTTCAACACTTACAGGCACTTCTAATTATAATTGTGCGACTAACGTGTACTTATGGTGCACTCATGCATTTTGTTCAGTTTGCGCTCTCTCAGTTCCCCCCTTTGATGACCTCTCGTGGTCATCACCAAAATTCAAACTGAACTAGTTGCCATCTTCCCTCGTTTCAGCATTTCGATAGTCCTCAGACTCTTGTACTGATTGTCCTGCATGGCAGCTAGTCTTCGTTCCTGCTCTCTCCTGGATCTCTCCAACCTATTTGATCGGTACCATTGATACGACCTCACCAATCCCCACAACATGATCACACAGATCACTATTATGATGATAGGTTTCAGTACGTTCCATACAAAGCTCTTCCCTATGTTGGCGAACCAACCTCCAACTTCACCCATTCCATGACCCACTTTTTCCCAAACATTTACTTTAGTCAGGTCTTCGATCTCTTTGTGAATGTTAGTTATGTTCATAATGACTTTCTCAAGAGGCTTTGAATTGTCTGGAATGTAAGTGCAGCATTCCTGGACCTTCAAAGCCTTACAGACTCCTCCCTCTTTTGCTAGTAGAACATCTAACGCAAGACGGTTCTGAAGCACCATGGCCCTTATCGATTGCATCTCTCCTTCCACCAGCATTAAGGATCTAGCAGTACTGGCAGACAATCTGTCTACGACTGTGGCCAGTCTCCTAATAATTTGGCATAAGCATTTGACCTATAGTCACCCTGGGACTCATCCATGTGCAACCTACGGACTTCAGCTGCTAATAATGCCTTCTCCTGTTCGGTTTCACCTTTCTTACCAGCAGCAGTGGGTTTTGGTGTCATTACAGATTTTGTGTCTGGTACCCCTGCCTCACTCTCGTGTCCCATCACATATGATACAGTAACTACTAAAGCTATAAGAAGTATCACTCCCACTATAAGTGTGCCTATTATACATTTCGCTCTGCGGTTTTGACTACCGGCCTCCATGTTCTTCAGACAGTATGGTTCCTTTCTCTTTTTCAACCCAAAGTTCTTTCTCTTGAGTTCCTTTACAGTCTCTCTTGTCTCGACTTCAGTCTTTAGAACCACACAATCGGAAGCTGGCAATTTCTTTTTGCAAAGTCTTTTTGAACCCTAACACAGACAACCCTAGCCCTTCTCCGTCCACTTAAAGGAAACCCCTAATTTTTCTCTGCATTCCTAGGCGCTAGGTTATCTTCTTACTCTTGCTTATTTACAAAGTCTTTAAGCATCTACAATGAGGCTTGGGCCCGCGGCTTGGATAGCATAGTTCAATAGCTCCAAACGAAGAATGTGTTCTTCATGACTTGTTATCATTGTGCCAAAGTCGGGAAATTGCAATTCGGTGAAGAACATGTGCTTTAGCTTGCTCAGGTAGGGAGGGTTGGGGACTTTGAACGTTAGTGACCCTTCTGTTTCGACTCCAGGCACCAACAGCTGTACTTCTACTGTGATGATGGGTTCAACATTGGCCACTAGCACCGCCCTTATTCTCCCTGTCGTTTGGTCCCAAGACATCTGTCGCCAGATATGTCCACTCAGGAGTGGCATATCTTCTGCTAGGCACACGTACTCGCCTCGACCTTCTAGGACCTGCTGCTTCAGCGCCCAGAGCACCTTCGTCCGGATCCGAGTCTTCGGATATGGGAGCAAGAGTCCTCTCTGGAGTTGACCTCAGGCTTGACCTTCTCCTCTGCGGCCAGCTAGCCTCTCTACGCCTTGCCCCTCCGCTCCTGGTCCTTCTGCTTCGCTCGGGCTCACTTTCAGCTTGTTCAGCGTCCGATTCGTACTCCCAGCTACTTCCTCCTTCAGTAGCGTCGTCGGTTTCACTGGTGTACTGACCGTCCTCAGCTTGGTCAGACACGCTCCTAGCTTATTCTGGCACCTCTACGGCTTGGCTGGCCCCCTCTATGGCTTCTCGGTCCGCTGCTGGACGTACATCCGAGAGAGGAGCTGTTTCTTCCAGAGGTGCTGGAACTCTCCGCGTGTGAGACGCGTGGATCCAATTGGGCAGCCCTCCCACCTTTACAGCAGTGTTCGTTATTAGGATGATCTGGTAGGGCCCCCTCCACCGGGCATCTAGGCAGCTTCTTCTGACGTGCTTTTTTATCAGCACCCAATCTCCAGGGCACAGGTCATGACACAAGTCCTGGCTCGGCGGGACCTCAGCAGCCTGCACCTGAAGGGACACAGAATGAATGGTGTCAGACAGACCCTTGCAATAGTCCAGGATCATATCATCTGTGATATTCAACAACGCTGCAGTCGGTACAGATGGCAACCTCATTGCCCTCCCCATCAACACCTCATGCGGTGATAGTCCCGTTCTTCTGTCTGGGGTACTACGGATGCTCATAAGAACTAGTGGCAAGGCGTCTGGCCAACTCAGAGACGTTGATGAACACATTTTTGCAATTCGGGATTTTATGGTGCCGTTTATCTGCTCCACAATTCCCGAAGCTTCTGGTCGATAGCTACAATGCAATTTCTGGTCTATGTTCAGGGCTGCACAAATCATCTTCACAAGCTCGCTGTTGAAATGGGTTCCCCTATCTGATTCCAAAGAGGCCGGTACCCCGAAGCGCGGAATGAGCTCCCTAAGCAATAACTTGGCTACTGTGAGGATGTCACACCTGCGTGTAGGGTATGCCTCGACCCATCTGGAAAATATGCAAACAACCACCAGCACGTATCGAAGGCGGTTGCACCTTGGCATTTCAATGAAATCAATTTGCATTCTATTGAATGGACCTCCAGACCTCCCTATGTGACTCAATGCAACTGGTGTTCTTTTCCCTATGTTTAGCTGCTGGCAGGTCACACAACGCTGGCACACTGTTTCTGCTGCTACTCTGAACTTGGGGTTGTACCAGGTTTGTCTGAATACTCTCAGCATAGCGTCCCTCCCTAGGTGTACTGGGCCATGTATTTGTCTAGCCATTGGGCTCACTAATTGGTTTGGCAACACTGCCCTTCCATCTGCCGAAACCCAAAAGTCGGTTTCACCTATCACACATCCTGCAGTTTCCCATGTTCTTTTCTCAAAATCTGGTGCATTTTCTTGTACACATTTCAACTCGTCCCAAGTATCTACTGTTTCCAGTATCATAGCTAATTCAGTCCTGACATTTATTCCACCCACTTCCACCTCCGTGAAAGAGTATCCCTGCTCGGCACAATATCGTGCCACCTCGTCCGCGTACCTATTGCCCTGTGACACCAAGTCTTGGTTTCGTGTGTGTGCGGTACATTTCACAACGGCAATAGCTGCCGGACATTGTAAGGCTTCCAATAATAGTCGTATAAACTCTCCATTGCGAATGGGTGAACCTGAAGAGGTCATGTAACCTCTTTGAGACCACAATTGCCCGTAATCATGAACTACCCCATAACCATATTGGCTGTCGGTGTATATGGTGACTCGAATTTGGTTGCTTGCCAGGCAGGCACGCGTCAATGCAATAATTTCAGCTACCTGAGCGGAGTGTACTCCTTCCAGGCATGCGGCTTCCACAACTCCAGTAATTGTACAAACAGCATAAGCTGCTCTCAACTGCCCTACATCGTCTCTTACGCATGAGCCATCGACAAAGAAAACTTCATCAGGGTCAGTCAGGGGCTCATCCACGATGTCGGGTCTCGGTTTGGTGCATAGTTCAGTCACATCAAGGCAATCGTGGTCTGTACATACATCATCATCTATGTTACTTGGGAGTGGCATCAATGTAGCAGGGTTCAAAACAGAGCATCTCTTGAGGGTCACGTTCTCTGCAGCAAGAATGACTTGCTCATAGCGCGTAAGCCTGCTATTGGTCAGATGCTGGGTTTTGGTCCTGGTCATCAACAGTTCAACAGAATGTGGCACATACACCTCTAACTGATGTCCCATTACGATGGTTTCACACCTCTCAATGCTGACACCCGTTGCAGCAACGGATTTGAGACATCCGGGCAACGCTGCGGCTACTGGGTCTAAGGTAGCCGAAAAATAGGCGACTGGTCTACGGGCGTTCCCATGGATTTGGACCAGGACTGACAAAGCACAACCCTCTCTTTCACAACAGTAAAGCAAGAATGTCTTGTCGTAATCTGGCATTCCCAGAGCAGGAGCACGACACAGGTCCTCTCTCAGCTGCAGGAACGCCATAAAACAATCCTTGTCCCATGGTACCGGATCACTCACCTCCTTGTGCGTCAGTTTTTGCAAGGGTTTTGCTTTCAGTGAAAAGTTCGCTATCCACTGTCAGCAATAACCCACCATCCCTAGGAACATCCTGACTTCTCTCTGTGTTTTGGGCGCGTTCATTTTCATGATCGCCTCTATTCTGTCTGGTGACACCTTTCGTTTTCCTTTTTCAATTCTGTGCCCCAAGTACTGCACTTCTGTCAGGCAGTACTGCAATTTGCTCGGGGACACTTTGTGCCCATTAGCAGCTAGGTGATTTAGCAATGCAATGGAGTCTTCCTTGCAAGCTTCTTCAGTTTCTGACGTGACAAGGAGGTCGTCTATGTACTGGACCAGAACCGAATTCTGGGGCAGTACTAGACTTTCAAGATTTTTCTTCAAAAGCTGGTTAAAAATCGATGGGCTCTCTGTATACCCGTGGGATACGACACCATGTTAATACGCGACCTTCCAGCTTAAAAGCGAATAGGAAATGGCTATCCTCGTCCAATGGGATCGAAAAGAAAGCCTGACAAAGATCTATCACTGTGAACCATTCTGCTTGGAACGGTATCTGAAACAATATCACTGATGGATTCGGTACCACTGGACAACATGAGACAACTATGTTATTAATTTTTCGAAGGTCCTGCACTATTCTGAATTTCCCATTTGGTTTCTGCAAACCCATAATCGGGGAGTTACATGGACTACCCACGATTTCCTTCAGTATTCCCTGCTTAATCATGGACTCGATCACGGGTTTTATACCTGCAATCGTTTCTGGGGTCAATTTATATTGGGGTGTTCTCGGGAACTCAGCATGCGGTTTTACTATGATTTTCACTGGGTCCACTCCCTTGACTAGTCCAATCTCTTCCCCAGTGAAATCCCACACTTCTGGTGACACGGTCTCCCTCAGGTCCCACGGAAGCTCATCCACTGTCAAAGTGGGATACAGCTCCACACACGTTCTTGAGTTTGCGACCTTAAAGTCAGCATCATCATCATTCGTCAGTACCTCCACTCCCTGCGGTGTGCAGTATGTTGTACAATTTAACTTGCACAATAGATCCCTTCCTAATAGACATACAGGACTAGAATCACAAACCACAAACTGATGCTCGTCGCTGTATTTTCCTATTTTCACTAGCACTGGTTCCGTCAATGGGCTTGTCATTCTCCTGTTTGTGACCCCCACCACTTGAATCGTCTCCCCGGACATGGGCAGACCTGGAACTACGGCTGATCTTATTGTGGATCGAGTAGCCCCTGTGTCTACTAAGAAAGTCCCGGGACACCCTGCCACTTCGGCCTCAACGTACGGTCCTCTCTGGTCCACCTCTAAGACTGCCCCGAGGGTACAGTCTTCTCTCTCCACTCTCTGTCCCGTTAGGGGATCAACGTAGTAACACTCTTCTCCTCCTACGAAAAGAGGCATCTGTCTATAGGTCTTTCCCCCTGTCGCTATTCTGGGTGGTTGTGGGAACTGGGCTCGTGGAGCTGGGGTCCCCCCTTTGACCACCCTTCCTTGGTATGCTGTTGCCCCTTTTCCTGGAGTGTCTTGAACCTCTTCCTCCTCTATTCCTTGCACTCCAATTTCAACGTTGTAGGGACACTCGCGTTTCCAATGTCCCATCTCGTTACATTGATGGCACCGGGTCGTCTTTTTCAATGCCGCTATGTCTACTCTAGGTCTAAAGTTGGAGTTCTCCTCATTGCCCTTGTTCTGGTTATTCTGTCTCCTGCCCACGGTCCCTGTTCCCTGTTGCTGTTGTCCACCTTTGCCAGCTGACTGTATCTGGACCACCATCAGTTTTTCTTTTAGCTTTTTAGCTTTTGAATCTATCTCATCACTGCAGTACCTGGCATATCTCAGTATTTCGTCTAAAGGTTTATTTTGCCAACAAATCAAGTGTTGCTGAATCATTAAACAAATATCCGGTCTTAAGCCCAAAACGAATTTAGACACAAACTGCCCTATATCTTTAGGATCCATTACATCTAACCCGCTATATTGTTTAAACGCCTTCAGTAACCTCTCATAATATTCATTAACTGTCTCCTTGGGTTCCTGCCTAGTTCGATCTATTTTGACCCAATCTATGTCCTGCATTGGCACCTTATCCTTCAGCCAGGTCATCACTCTCTCATATTTTGCCATTACTGTCTCGGACGGTCCATTAGTCCGTGCATCTCTCTCTGGTTCTGATGTGGGCCATTCAGCACTGACCTTACATGCTGACCACAAGTCTCCTGGCACCACAATGTCAAACAGGGTGTTCAGGTCAATCCATAGTACTTTGGAGATTTTTACGAACCTCTCTACCTGCTTGTACCACTCCACTGGATTCTCCCTCAATTTAGGGAAGGAGTTGGTAAAGGCAGCTAAGTCTCCCCTACTCCAGGGCACGTGCACATAGCTCCCGTTTGCAACCTCACGCAAAGGGTATGCCTCTATCTTCTGCAACCCCCCCCCTGGGGCCGTCCCAAGCATACTCCTCCTGACGGTCCCTTTCTTGGACCATCTTTCTTCCCATTTATCCAGCGCTCTCCATGTCCTTATTCCAGTGATCAATTCCCTTATGTGTGTTTTTAATCCTATTGTCCTTCTCTCATCTAGGTCCTGATCTGAATAATGTAGCCTGTGGTTACCCTGTAATGCTTTGGTCCTTGACAAGTCTACCATGTATTTTCCTGCCAGTTCAACTAGTTTCTCATGTGCTGCTCTTGCTTTCCGAGTAATGTCCTTTGCTATGAACAGTATTTCATCCTGCTCGTACATGTCCATTCTCTCCAAAGGCAGGGTACCATCTACCATGTCATCCAGATCTGATCTTAGACTGGCGACATCGAGTCTCTTGGCTTTTATCTCGGCTTGCAGTACGTCTTTCTTAGGGTGTTCATTGGTATCTCTCCCATCCCAGCTCCGAGTCCTACGCCTAGGCTCAGGGGCGTCAAGGAGAGTCCTCCCTTGTTCCCATCTTTCTAAGTCCCATGCTCGGCCGTCTTCCCTTGGAGGGTGGTGAAACACTGCCCTGTTTCCCCCAATCTCATTTTGTCCATTCTGCCTGTTATCCTTGGCCCCATGATAGGACTCTCTGCTGTTCTCCACCCTGTCGCTATTCCCTCGTTGCTTAGTGTCACTCAGTATCTGGTAAGTTCCCTCTCGGCTCCCCATGTCCCCAGGATTCCGTTCATGTCCGTGGTCACAGGGGTCATGGCGAGACCTCTCGCAACTCTCGTTTTGTCCATTATTGTCAGACACATAGTGGGTGCACTTAAAGCTGTTCCTATACTCCTGCGTTCTTCTGTCCCCTTCGCTGTGAACGGGGCGGGACACCCCCCCACACTCCGGGCTTCTGGTTTCTAGTACTGGTCTACCTCCACTCCTGGTACGACAAGTATCTTCCCTATTTTCCTGACTCTTCCCGTCCCACTCTGGACTGCTTTCGCCAGCCCCGCAGTGAGTCCGGATCCTGCTATCTTGGCTTTCCCTTTCTGCTTCCGCTGCTATCAGGCTCTTGTGAGCTTCTACTGCCGCATCCCATTCCTTCATGTACTCTCTCAACTCCTGGAAGGATTTCGGTCCTGATCCCCTCAGATCCATCGGCCACCTCGGGCCCCCCGGATCTCCTGTGGGATCTACTGCTGTATGCACTGGGGTACTCCAGTCTCTGGGTCCTGGCAGCTGTCTCGGGGAATTGATTGTCTCATTCCTCCTCGCCATTTCTGCTCTCTCCCTGTCCACCCGTACCTGTTCCTCCCCTCTGGCTCTCTCTGGGTCATAAATCGACACTATAGGACCTATAGTAACAGGTACTTGCAGGGCGTCGGGTAGTGCATAGGATGTGGCACGCTCCGTTTCTGGCGCCTTCTGTACCACAAACCTTCCGACTACCCTCTGCACCGGACTAGGTTGAGGCAATTCTTTACTTGCAGTGGGATCCCAATCAGTGATAGGAAGCGGTCTATACTCCCCTATGCCAACCCCCTCTTCTCTGCTGAGCTCTGCATTTTCTGTCTCTTTATTGTACGGGGGTGGCCTATCTGTTAGTAGCCTATTTATCAGGCTGTCCTCTGTCTCGCTCTCATCATCTTCTTCTAATGGGCTCTTGTTTCCTGCCACCTCTATCACTGGGTACAGTTTGTTTACTTCCAGGTTATGCACTCTCCATCTTTTAGCATCCGCATCCCATTTGGCACCCTGTACTGCTCTCACCGATCGCTTCACCCTTTCTTGACGCCTGTTCTGGTTTTTCTCGTGCGCCGCCCTAATCCATGCATTGAGGGCTTCAAACTGGGTCGGTCTAGGCAGAGGTTTCATTGAGGTCATAACTGCTTTTAATCGATGTAATACCTCTAGTCTGAACGTCCCATACTTTGGAAACGTCAGTTCCTCATTTCCTTCCGTAATCTTACTCCAATTTGAAATCCACAATATAGTATGCAACCCAACATTGGTTGCCATATACTCAGCCGGGGTACCCTCCGGCGGGGCCTCTTCCCCATCATAGGATCTCCGCCTCTCTTTCTTAAACGCCGCTCTTAACCATTTAAAACATTTCATGATTAAACGCACAATTTCCTGCTTCGCTATTCTGTTTATTTCCTGGTAACAATCCGCCAATCCTAGCGCGGCTTTGCTCGCTGGCCTATCACAGCGCGGTCTCACCCGTACCGGCCAATCCCAGCGCGGCACTTTCCTGACGTCACTCGTATCACGGCGCGGTCTCACCCGTACCGGCCAATCCCAGCGCGGCACTTTCTGACGTCACTCGTCTCCCCTTCGCAGCAGTTCCCCTCCTTTCTCAGTTCGTCTCTCGGTCACGAATGCGTCCCATTCATACACCGAAAAATGACTACTTCCGACCAAGCGATCACTTTTCTTGACTGTACGTCTACAGTCTATCTGTAATTGTCAGCCCAACTGATGAAATGCCTTTCCCGGCAATCGCCTCTCTGATAGGTTGCTTACACACAGTAACTTCCGACCAGCGTCCGTTACTCACACACTCACTCTTACGTTCCCCCTATCGCGGTTCTGCGGGCGATCAATGGTACCTCATGACCCCCTTCACACTGGTTGACAATTACTCTGGATGTCCGATACACCCGAACCACTTAAACTCTCTCCTGAACTTAAGATTTGCACCGGTTGCGCGCGCTCACAACCTGTTCCACAGTCACTCTACAGGCATTCAACTCCGCCAGACATTACAACATAGATGCAACACAAAAACACCGCAATCTAACACGCATGACCCTTTATACTCACTCTCGACCATTACTGCTGCTTTTCTTTCTCGCGCCGTCAGCACCCTCTTCGTCGGGCGGTTCTTCCGATCATCGATCTCTAGGGGCCTTGGGGTAATCTAACCTGGCCTAGATCACCTTCCTCAAGAAGGCAACCATCCTCTATAGCTACCAACTGGGAGGGCGGGATTTTTGATCTCTATCTTATCACTCTAGATCTAAACCCCGTTCTGGTCGATCGAATCTTTATTGCCTGTCATTGAGGAAAGAAAGTGCATCCAATACCAGGTTAACTTGACTACTAATGGGCTCGACTCTGAAAAACCACCGACTACTTCTAAGTTTTAAAGGTTTATTACAGAGTCATTGATAACTGCAAGTACAGGCATCTCAAAATGAGATTCAAAAGATACAGAGGCACTATTACAAACATGTGTTCCCTGAAAGCTCTTAGGCGAGCAAAGAACACTACTAGAACCAGCTCCAGAATCAGCAGGGCTGCAAGCATAGACACGAATTGTGATCTTTCCGTCATCAAGAGGGAAGGAAGGAACCAGGTTAGGCTGTCCCTACTCTGTACTAGATGGTATCCCTACTTAACAAAGTCCCAACCTATCAAAGGTGTCAGCTGTGAATGTCTTCCTAAGAAGATCACCCACTCTTAGTCTTTAGGTGAAAACCTACGATCTCCAGTCATGACCCCTCTCTGCCTACCCATCCGCTCTCTGAACGGTCCTCAGGCGTCTGCCCTAACTCCACCCAGGGGTGCTGTCCCTAATACGAAAACACAATAACATTTGAGACACCCCTCGAGAGACGCCTCTCACGTGGTGTTGATTCTGGCTTTTTCCATGATGATCTTCCTCTGGGCCTCGGGTTTAGCGTTGACCTTGCTTCTCAGGCTCTTCTCCGGCCCGCTGATACCCCCTAAACATTCCTGAATCCTCCTCCATGTCTGTACCAGTCTACTCGAACAGAGCTCTATTCATTAAACTTTTAATCGAAACCCCCTCGCACCTGCAGACAGACATCCGCAGCTAGGATCCCAATTCTCATAGACTTTAAACAGAAGGTTGCAACATTCTTTTCAATACAACTCGACATGTATCAGCACGTGCAAATTAGAAAACCCTTTTTCTCTCCTTTAGGCCTACAACCCTTCTCGCAGAGGTTAACTAAAATAACATGTTAGCATCTTATTCTTGGATAATGAGAAAACACATCGTTGGGATATAAATCTAACGAATAAACAAAATCATTATAACATTAGTGCAATCCATGTTTATGCATAAGTGTACATTTCTAAACCCTTCTGGCCTGGCCATGAGGCCTGTTCCCTTCTATGCTTTGCAGCATGACATTCCCCCATTAGCAGCTACATAACATGGATCATGATTATCACGTCTAATAAGAGTACATTTTCCACACATTTCTGCGTCAGTCCCACTTCTATATGAATTTTCTATGTTAACTACACATCTCTAAGTATAGGTGAATATATCTTCAACACTTACAGGCACTTCTTATTATAATTGTGCGACTAACGTGTACTTATGGTGCACTCATGCATTTTGTTCAGTTTGCGCTCTCTCAGTTTCCATGTCTGACAGGCCGGCATGGAAACCATGTTAGAAAGCATGCATCATAATTCTAAGGGCGGAAAGGCCGGCCCTTTGGGTTTACAGGCCGGTTCGGCCTGGCGACAAGCTGCATGGACCTGTCGTAAGCCAGCCAGAATGACCGGCTGGTCTATTTTCCGAGCCCGAGCATTATAATGTGGTGATCAGAAAGTAAAGCGTGCGGCCCATTACAATGTGGCCAGGAAAACTCCAAGCGTCGGTCGGAGCCTTTATGGGCTGCATTGTAATTGGCCCCTTGGGGTAGAAGTCAAATAAAATGGGTGCGATTGGTGTGTTCTGCTGTGTACCCATCTGCAGTTTGCATCCTTCTGTGGTCATGTTGCTTAATGTGAATGCTTTACTTGTTTGTTCATTGCTGGAGTGGTTGTCCTAGAAAAATGTTCCTCAATTCCAAATCGGATTATTTGTAGGCACCCCCTCTTTACTGTGGTAATGATTTTTCACATCACTGGGAATCAATGGACAGAGGTGGAGCTGAAGGTTTTCTACGATAGCTGTCACAATTGAATGTTTTAGTCCTGTAAAGTTGTGCTCAGTGATAAACCCATTCTAGTCTAATATAATTGTAAAAATATCTTGTTAAGCAAATATACTTGACATGTAGGTCATAATATTGCGTCACAGTAGTACAGTCTCTGCCATTTCTCCTTTTGTAGTTGTACTATGTAATAACGTTGTCAGCTATTTACAGTACAATGTTGTTCAGGGAGTACCATTACATTAATTATTATAATCCTGATCAATTTTCTTTTTACATTTTGTCACCTTTAGTCTCCAATTATATTGGTTTCAGTAAAACTCTAAGAAACGTATTACAAAACACAAATTTGGACTGAAAAAGCCACACACGGACCAAATTGAAAAATGTGGATCAATGAACAACATAGGACAAAAGTCAAAGATGTCTGTTTTTCTTAACTTCTTGGTGATGTTTTCTTTTGGTTTAAGTCAAATAAAGGTTGGGATTATGAATCTTTATTTTTAGGAATTGTTGATCTACGTTTAAATTAGTTGCGCACACTGTTGCAAACGTTTACATCCAGACAGTTTTTTAAGTTACCTAAAATTCACAACGTTAGTTAAGATTGGAAACTGTTTTAAAAGATGGGGAACGCATTCCTGCAAAAGTAGGTTTTTCAGGGAATCATATCCACAATACCTAACTTTTAGTTGGAAAACTTTCTTGTAAAAATGTTTTTGCAAGATATATTCTGGCATAAAAAATGCTTTACCAGGAAACCAAATGCAGGTGAGATGTTCAATAGCAACAAACTTTTCACCTATGTCACAACATAAAACTGCCAGCAACACTGATTTCAAAGAAGGGTGAGCTGTGTATGATAAATGATGATGCCACATGAAAAATTCAAAGGTCATCTTCTTTGAGATGGATGGCTTCCGGTTTAACACTACAACTTGCATCCTTTGTGTTTTGCGGTTTTAGAATGCGAAGTGCCATGTTTTTACTTTAAACAAGTTAAATATTTTATGCATTTCTTCGATTTTTAAAATATGGCACCACAGATCCAGCAAGTAGCATAATTTATTACAAGAAGAAATGTTGAGCAATTCTCAGCATGAACAGCATCTTCTTCAAGAATGCATTGGGAATGTGTGTTCTGTTGTGTGAAGTTCAGCTCTTTCTAAGCCAGAAACCAGCTGGTCAATATTATTGTTCTTTCACTTTGCTTAAGTGCGAAATGCAGCATGAAGATAAGCAAAGAAAACAGCAGAAAGGCAGATAGTCAATCCAAGGAGTCCCATTACAAGCCCTTGTGCGAGGCGTTATGCATGTAAGTACAAATTGTAATTTTCAGCCAAGCACAAACACAAATAATTAAGGGCAAGCCAATGTCTTCTCAAAATAATTTGGCCAAGGTGCTGAAAAACATACCAAATCATTAGGCACTAACTGTATTTGTGTAGTTGGGGTTATTTAAATGCTGAGCATGAGGTTTATTTTCTTTAGGTTGGTCACCCGTATCCGTGAGAGGCGAAGCATGGCCATGAGCATGAAACACATTTGGCTCTTTTAGTACAAATAAATATCTTGTGCATGATGAAGAGCTTCACTGTGGTGTTTATTCAACTCTTTATGGTCTAAAGTAAAGGAGCAGTGATATTGGTGCAGAGGAATCCTTGAATGTACATAAGGGACCAACAAAACACTGGGGTGGCGGTGCATGACCAGAAGCACATAACAATACCTTTGTAAAACCCAAACGGCTTTCTTAATGGGTTCTAGATAAACCAAAAATGGAGCATCTCATAGCAAAAGGAGAAGGAATGCCTCACTGTTGAATCCAACACGACCTAAAACTTGGGTTTATAGCCCAGAGACAGCTCCTCCGCGAAGGTGGAAGAGCATAACCACACAGAAACAATAAAATGATAATAACATCATGTTATTATCAATGTATTTTTCACTACTGGCTCTGTAGGTGTGGGACAGGGCAGGGCATGTCTGGGCTGCCCACAGAGCTGGGTGAGGAGTGATGGGCACTTTCTAAGTGCGCATGACGGTATGGCCGACCGTCTTAGGCCGGCCAGTCATGCACACTTAGCATGTTTCATCCCCTCGGCTGTATTGCACAACCTGGGTGGAGAACATTCACAGCCTTCTTCAGACCAATCACGACACTGCTGGCATGCTAGTGACAGCAGCATTGCGATTAGCGAAGGGAAGTCTGGGAGCCTGTCTGCTTCCTTTTGCTGCGTCGACCAAAGAGGCCTGAGGCGTGCAGGTAAGTGAATATTTATTTTTTTCATTCTTGAAACCACCACCCTCCCCACCCAACCCCACCCCTACTGCCCAGTAGCAGCCACTACTGCTATAGCCATAGCATGGCGAAACAAAACTGAGTTTTAGGTTGTGCTGTATCGCCAGACCTAAATGTGTGTCCAAATTATTGTTTACAAAATACCATTTCATTGTGTGTAGTTTTTCTATGCACAATAAAATAGATTATTACTTCAATATTTTTGTAAAGGATATTTAGAAAATCGTATTTATGTCTAATAACATGGTGACTATGATTTTTCAGTACCCACTGGATTTTGAGAGTGGGTGCTGCAGATGTGTAGAATTGAGCTCCTTCGAGGAACATTAGGCGAATCAAAAAGTGGCAATAAGTCTTCAACCGAGTTATCCAATACGGAATCTGTGTTAAACATGCACTAATTATTACCCTATAAAGGGCTAGATTTTTAGTGTGATAGGAATTCAAATAGAAGCTTGCATTCAGAAGGGGGAACTACTCTTGTACTAGTAGCAATCACTAACCAAGAGTGAAGAACAGCGCATTCCGAATACAGAATTGACACCCAACTTTCTAATTGGTTGGTGATATGTAGCTGCTTGTTTTCGTCATTCAGTAAACTCAAGATTGGTTGCTAACTCAGTCGATTGAGTTAAGAACATTTTGTATAGTGCGGTACTCAACATGTAAGAAACCAAGATTTTGATTTTTTTTAATATTCATGTGAAGCTGAGGAACCTCTTATGGCTCTCAGCTGAATAGATGATGTGCAGATGCTCAAGTTGAATGGATTCATATAAGAATTGCTATTTTATTTTGGTCAAATGTCACCCAGGTGCACAAACATTTATCCAACTATCACAGCATAGATGCAGTGTCTGTTCATGACGAAGGCACACAAAATGCCCATGAAATGTTAAGTAATCTGGTTGATGGATGATGGGGATGGATCAGCCAATCAGATTGCCGAAATGCAATTCTTCACTTCGAGCACAGATGATTTTAAAGCTTTTATCAAGGCAGGCTAGGCAGTTGTGGTAACAGCACATTGTAGTCCATCTACCCCATACAAAATAAATATCACACGCCACACGTATTATTTAATTAATTACCATATTAGTATATGAATTCCATGTTCTCCGAAGTTTACCGAATGCGCGAAAAAGCCTGAAAATAAGCACGAGAATATCCATATAAGAGCATACTTTCAAAAGGTAGCTGTAAAATAATCAAACATTATTCACGCCTCAGAATATTTTAAAGGTTTTCCATGGTCCATTTACAAATATTGTAATCTTTTTCTATTCCTTCGGGAAAAGGCAAAATTGCCCGTGGGACCAATGAAAACCAAAGTTAATACTCAAAATTGGTAGTATTCATGCTCAAACGGAGCAGCTTTAAAATAGGTTTAAAGCAAATGAGCAAATTAAAAGCAACAAATAATCTATTACTGCGGGGGACATTAAAACAACATTAGAGAAGCCAGCGCAAATGGAAAGCGCAGAGGATTTTTTGATAAGATAAGGCAGACTTTCAAAGAATATCAACACAGGCGACGCATAATCATCAACAAATGTAAGATTTTGGCAGAATAAACTGTGCCCTTAAATAAAGAAGGGGTTCCTGTGGGAGAAGGGGGAGTTTCGTTTTCATAAGTCTCAAGCATACAGTAGCTCGCTATTTATTAATTAAAGGCACGTGGAAAAGAGGCTTCGGAACAGGAAACATTTGTTTTCCTTCTGTCAATGTATAATGATTTGATGACTAGCTGTTACCAGTAATTTTAAGTTTGCCCAGTGAGTCCTGCACGCTCTGGAAAGGTTTTCATATCTTATCCAGCAGGGAGTGTAGTTTCTAAACCATCACAGTTTCAGAATACAAAGACTTGCTTTATGATCCATTAGAATGCGTTGGCCCATTTAAAATGTTCAGAAATGAATATATTTGGTAATCTGGACTTTGAAATTCATAGCCCACTTTACTCTCTTATTCCATTATGTACATACATTATTAGAATTTTAGCAGAGTGATCTTTGATCTTAGGCAATGTGCACTAACTTGGTTATTTTAAAAATATTTTTACATTTAAAGCATTTAATAAATTGTGAAAGGTTACTTAGTAAATTAAATATGTTAATAATAAAGACAAAATATAATGGGGAAATTCTACTGGAATGTAAATTTATATCCCTAACAAATCAATCTCGGCTGCTTAGGATATATCATAAGCGACTACTACTCATTTGCACAATAAAGCAACACCCTCATCCTCAGCCTTTTATCGCTCTCACAGCCTCTACCTCACCTTGTCAATCCTACAGGACAGTTCAAAGGAAGTACAAACTTTTCTTCTCTCACAAACAACCCTCCACATAAACACATCAACCTTACATGACCTAAATTGCTGCACTTTCACACCCTCATTTCCTCACTCTAACTCACCCACGACAACCTGTGTGACAAATACAATACTCACCACTTCATCAGGTAACCATTATTGACCCATGCTTATAGGTGTCAAATTTAGCTTAATTTTCAGATCCTTGACTCTGAACACCCCATCAAGCTTCTCAACTCTGCTCAATTATTCCCACTCTGTTCTCACCACAGTCCGATTCCTCGCTATTCACTAATGATTAATCATTGCCCCAGAGGAAGGTGGTTTAGTATTATTGCATGTTGCAAAAACCATACTGTGCTCCTTTCATGCCTTTTGCCTCCCAAGATCATATAATCATAGAGCTCTGGTTCTTTTCTTGGTCTGCTTCAACAAAGCATGGGGGATACAAACCTTCAAAAACCTTCTAAAAAGCTCAAAAGCCATCCTCAATTTTCACCACTTTGTTCGTTACCTGATGAAGATACTCTTCTGACCTTTATCAACAAAATGACACACAATATTCTCATAGCTTCTGTGATGCTCTACCAACAGGCATTCATAACCAGCATTGCAGTCAAAGAGCCCTTAATCATAACTCGTAGATTTCACTGAGATTATAGATTGCAAAAGCTATTACCTACAATGCACGTCCTGGAAATTACAAGCACAGGGCTCAAACACTTCACCTTCTACCCTTCATTCTACCCTGTGTAACAAATACAATACTCACCTGTCTGTCTCAAGATGCTCAACTACCTACTTATTTGTTATTTTCCCAAGCAGCGTGCCACATGTCTGTGTCCTTCATCCCACGTTCTTTCACTTCACACAATATACATCAGCACAATCACATCCACCTTTGATTGCTTTTATTCTCTTACTGCCAGTTTGCAGATCACATACAAATGGTCATATTGTGACACTACCCCCTGCTTCAATAACAAATCAGCAGCTACCTCCTATTCATCTATTACTAGGTGGACCAGCATGCACTCATTACAACACCTGCAGTAAAGCTAATGTCATCAACATTCTTTCCTCTAGCATATAAATTACCAGGTTACTTTTACTATCATGTAGTGAATATACACGTGTCAATGATTTGCCTTCTTCATCACCTTGATTACCTTTTTAAGACCCTCTGCACATCTTAGTCTACTATAAAGAGGCTCTTATCAATGTCTTGTACCTGGCCTAACAGAAAATACTTGATGAAATAGTCAGTTTTACCACCAGGGTTCTGTACAGACTGCCACCTATGAACGCACCTCCAAATATAGGCAGCAAGCTGACTGGTAGTCAGTATTCATTGGTGTCCTCTGAATAATTTAGTGACATACACAAGCTATGCCTCAGTATTGATCATCCTAGTCATTTTATGACTTAAGCTCTTCATAACCCCCCAAACTCTCTCAGGCCATCTAGGTTTGGATCTTTCACCCTTCTCATGCTTCTGCACTTTCACCACTGGACCAATTAGGTTTCTTCTAAATTTCCTAATTAAAAGTCACTATCTAGATGTAATTGCTTAAAGGTGAATCATTAACTCACTGAACAGTAAGCCAGAGCACCACAGACTAGCCTTCCCCATAGGCCTTATGCTTAATTTCTTTATCGTTCCATAAATGATTAGGCATCATCAATATATCCTTCTACTACAGTGTTTGCCCTCCCCAATCAGTCTTCAGTTATGTACCTCTTAATATAAATTATGCACAGCAGTTCTGCATGTTAGCAAGCTGGATAGCTCAATGAGGTAAATGCTAACTTTGAGCATCTGCTGTTCTATGGAAGTCACAAGTTCAGATCATTTCAAACCAATTCAGCCTTTCATCTACCAGATTACCCAGCTTCTTCAGTATCCTCACTCTCTACCATATATAGGGCCACATTTATGAAAAGTGTTGCATCGAAGGGGAAAAACAGTGATGCAACACTTTTCAATGCGCCATCCTTGCAACACCATGGAGGCGCAGTATTTATAATATGGTGCTCCAATGGTTTAAGGGTTGCACAGATACATCAGGAATCCTGATGTATCTGGTAGCGCAGTAATGACGCATTGCTGGAGTGTGTCAGTAAACTGACGTAACTCCAGCAATGTGCAATTACACATCGGTGTGAGTCCCATGTAAAAAGCTCTGTGTCACTGCTTACACCCACCACCTCTGATTCATCTATTAGTAGGTGTAAGGATTGATACAGAGTCAAGTGGTAGAAGTGGCGCTGTGAAATCTCATCGATTTCACTGCACCTCTTCTATGAGGCTTTTTAAAGTGGGAACGCCCATCCTTAACACATTATACCTGATGCAGTTATAATGTAGAGTTGGGCTTTACAAAGTGACAGATCTGCCTAGATGCGTCACTTTGCAAACAGGGCGCAGGGTGAGGTATTTATGCCGCCGCAGCATCACATCACAAAAAAGTGATGCAGCGCAAGCCATTATAAATAAGGCCCATAGAATTTAATTAGTTACAATGACTGCCACTTTACAGAATAATCAAAACTGCATGTCACTTCTAGATACATCTTATTCTACATTCAGACTTCATCTTAGAATAATAAAAAGGAACAGCACGTTGAGACCCATAATTGCAACTAAGGCTAGCGACAAAAATATGATTTTTTTAAAAAGAGAAAAAGGCATCGATGATTAATTCAACAAACCCATTTTCTTAAAAAAAATATTCTAAAAGCTTGAAATTAAACAATGATGCAAAGGCCAAAAAGTAGAACGCAATTAGATTGCACCTTCATGGAACTGTGCCACCAACACAGGAATCGTTGTTTATCTATTACCATATATGATAAAATGGTTGTATCCTACCAACATCCTGGAAGGAAAAGGCACAAAACAACTTTACTACTAGATATAGCCGAAAAACCCCAAAAATGATCACCAGTCAGTCATGAAGCCTGTGAAAAAAGGAACTGAAACAACAATCAGGCATACAAGAGGACATTCTCTTCCCAATAATATGCCACCCAACTAAGTAAAGGGATCCACTAGATCAAAATATTATGGACAATAATAACCATAGTGTGGGCAGATTATTCCTTGTCTTTTATTGTTCCAAATATTGAAGACTAAAAAAGACAAAACAATTACTAAACATTAATATTTGTGTTAAATAGTTAACGACACATGAATCAAATAATATGACAGTACATGCTAAGTTAAACAAAAATGAGGAAAGAATTAAAGGAACATTTTTTTTTTTAAATGATCTAAAAAAATTTAGCTAGTCTTCCAAAGATAGGCTAACAGTATGTACATTTAGGAGGTTGCAGAACCATTAATCAGCTAACAGTTGTTTGAAAAGTTTAGACACAGACGGATTAGCACCTTTTCTAGTGAAAGCAATCCAGGCCCATCAATTAACATGGCACAATTAATGTCATAATGCCTAATAGGCAGAGATCACAAATGTGTGTTTTACAAATAACCATATTGTATGAGATTTCATCATGTCTTAAGAATGTAAATAAACAAATCCCATACTTTAACCTAAATATCATAAGTGACTGGACGTTCATTTAATAAATGTTTCAATGTGACAGTTTCACTTTTAAAATGCCAGCATATTTAGTTATTTAATAAAAACAGATTAGTCTGTTAAAGTAACAATAGTTACCAACCTTATATTTTCATGAGCATATTTTCATCCATGTTTCTAGTTATCACAGTGAATAAAGTTCAGTGTTCCAAAAATCACTACTAATAATTAGATTATTGGCATCAGAAAATTGCATTTTATAGACTTGGGCACATTTCTAGATCAAAAATAATTTCATTTGTAAGAGTGTTAGTAAATGTAATAAGAATAGAATTGTATTAAATGTCATATTTATGCTATTTCAAACTATGTTGATTAAGTTTATACTGTAATTCTAAGAAAGATAACAACATGTCTTGTAAATAAACATTGATAGCAAATATATCGAGAATTTCCAAAATGTGATATTACTTTCCAACTTCAGAAAGGGATTATGCCAAACATACCTTATTTTTCTTTTATCATCTGATACCAAGATTAACTACTAAATCAAATTCCAGAAGTGCAAATTTCTTCACTTTATTTTCAATGGGAAAATAGCCAGTAAAGGAAAAGGAATGACCAAGTTACATTCAACTATGACCCACTAAGGGGAAGTCTACAAAGTTATATTTTTAAACTATAACGAGCCATGTATAATTACAAACATGGCACATATCTATGGAAATCAGGTAATCCCATACTGCCACTGGTTTTGTTAGGTTTAGGTTTGATATAGGTTATAATTTGAAGTTATTTTTCCAGATAAATGTGATAAATATTTATTATTATTGTATAATTTAATGTTAATTTAAGTTAATAATTTTACAATTATAAGAATAAATAATTTATAATAACAATATTTGAATATGTTCATTGTATACTTTAATAAGCATCTACACATACACACATTTTCTTTCAGAATCATTATATTGGCCTAATGTTTGCAGTTGAAGTTTCTTACTGAAGAGAATGGTGACACTCGTGTTCTTCTCTTAGTTGGTAAGGAGACAATGCTTTCAGCCAACCATAAACAGTAATGATAACAATTTTATAATTAATATGGGCTTCTTAGAGAAGACATACATTTTCTGTGCTTACATTTTTGGTAGATTTATATAGTATGGCTTATCACCCATGAGGGTATCCAGGCACTGTCCATGGGCACATGATGTTTAAGTTATTAGCCCAGAATCACAGGATGTTGAGCTGACACCAAGACTCGAACCCGTATCCCCATCTCCGAAGTATGCAGCTCTGGACACTGCACCTAACCCTCTCAGTTTCATGTTCAGCTAGAAATTCAGTAGTTTTCCTCCTCTTAAAAGCCTTTAATGAGGTGACATTGACACTAAGGGCCTAATTACGAGTCTGGCAGTCTGAGGACTGCCAGATTGGAGGGGAGCGGCGGTGGCTGTCCAGGCACCGATCCATCAGCGGTCCGACCGCCCACTTACAACTTTAGTGGTCGGACCACCTTTGCACTGCTGCAACTGCCAGGGAACCGTCATTCCCTGGCAGTGGTATGGCGGTCAGGGGCTCAGCAATATGCTGGTGGTGCTCCTGTAGCATCGCCATGTAAACTATAAGTTTCAGGACCACCAGCGGCGTCATGGAGATTTTTACTCCATGAAAAGGCTGGCGGTCCTGTTACCCATGTGCATGGGGATGCATGTAGGGGGGCATAACATGTGCCCCTCTGTGTCCATGCACACCAGTTTAGGAACTATGTTTGGCATTCTCATTTTAGATGAGGAGATTGCGACCGCGCAGCAGACACTGGTGAGGCTGCGCGTCTCTCCTTCTCGTACTTTGCACTTTAGATGCGCGTCTGTTTTTACTGTGTGATTATTGTGTGACTTCATTTAATCTTTTAATTGCACTTTTCACTGACTCCCAATGTCAGTCTGAACTTCTCCCTTACTGTTTGAGCTTTGCTCCGGTTCAACGCGGCTTCGCCGTTTGTGTGGAGGACGGGCTCCTTCGATTCTGCAGTATAATTCCTGAAACAGGGAACGCACTTCTGGCTGGGCTCCGGAGGGCGGGACTAGCCTTGCGATTTCCCCTAATTTAGATGAGGATATCACGGCTGCGCAGAGTAATCGTGCAGCAGGCGCACTGCTAGCACGCCGAAGACGCACCTAAGGCAAGCCCGCCTGCGCCCGTCTGCACCCCTCCGCGCCTGGACGATACCAGACGCCAGGCATGCTGCCAGGTTTGCTACAGACATGCTTACCTATGCCCTGGCTAATCTCCTGGATATTAGGAAAGCTTTGCGCCCCTGCAATCACCCTTTAGATTTCTTTTCAGAGGGCCCATTCTGTTGCTCGAATCCAAGTCCTGGCTATCCGCCGATTCGGAGTCAGTGCTAGGTTTGGCCTTACCATAGGGCTTCAACATTGTGACCCTTAATAGAGAGTCTAGAGTTGGTGGCATTGCTCTGATTTTTAAATCTTGTTACACCTGCTCTTTTGTTACAGAGACTCTAGTAGGCTGGTAGCGTGCACACTTCGGGATTTCTATGAACGCCTGCTATACCATGTCAGGGCTACTAATATATCGTCCGCCTGGACCCTCTAACGTGTTTTGGACAGCTCTCTTGGAAACTGTTAATATTCTGGCTTCGAGGATGGACAATTTTAGTGTCATTGGGGTTTTGAACCTGCACTTAGACAATCCCCAGGAAACAGAGTTGTACAATTTCTTAGCTGATCTCGGTGCTTGTCAGCTGCTGCAATTGGTCCAGAGTCCCACACACTCTGCAGGCCATCTGCTGGACCCAGTGTTTTCAAATCTTCCTCTTCTATCAGTACACCCTCCCATTCCGGTCTGTAGGTCAGATCACTATTTGGTACCCATGTCTCTCTTAGGGGTTATCCCTTTGTGGAAGCATCATCAGAAGGTTGTTTGTAAACGTCCCAGGCATAAATTAGACCTTGACCAATTTCATGACCTTCTCTCTATAAATGCCTTCAGTATGCCAGATGATCCTGAAGTTGCTGATAACTCTCAGATTGGGTTTGCAGTCCTCTTGATGCACTTATTACGGCGAATGCATTCAGTTGTAACTCTAAATCCAAACCATGGTATAATGATAATCTCGCAATTTTGCGCAAAATCTGCAAAAGGCTGGAACGGGAATGGAGATGGGAGTATGACCTAATGCAGAAGCAGTGTTATCAAGCGGCAATCAAAAACTATCATAGGGCCATTCATACAGCGTGGGCATTATTTTTCCGGCGAAATTAGGAGCAGTGGTAATCCCTCCAAAACCATCTTTTCCATAGTGAAAGGTTTGAAATAGCAGGGGTCCCTGCAGTGCCTTATATATAATCTGATGAGCAGTGTGAGGCTGTTGCCACCTTTTTTGTCGAAAAGGTGGAGAACATATATAATACCTTCACCCACACCCCTATGAGTCCTGACCATGTGCTGGGACCACTCCCTACTCATTCACTGGCTGCATTCCCACTGGTCTCCCTGGAGGAGCTACGGTCTCTATGCAACAAGATTAAATCTGGCTTCCCCTCTGACCCCCTTAAACATGACCAGTTCATGAAATCGCTACATGTGCTCTTGTCATCTTTGAGCCAGGTGATCAACAAATCCTTGTCTAGTGGGGCCGCTCCCACCACTTGGAAGCAAGTCAGGGTGGTTCCTCTGCTCAAGAAACCTTCCCTGGACACAACCACACTGGAAAACTATCACCCGATCTCTCTCCTCCCGTGGATCGCCAAGATCACTGAGACCCATATTAACTCTATCCTTACTAGAATTTTGGAAGTGAACAACTGCCTGGACATTTCTCAAAATGGTTTACGCTCAGGCTACAGCACGGGCTCTGCTCTCCTGGCTGTCATTGAGCATCTTAGGCTTGCTCTAGATGAGGGACGTACGTCAGCTCTGATTCTCTTAGACCTCAGTGCCGCATTTGATACGGTCTCTCATCAGATCGAGTTACGCAGGCTTGAGGAGGCAGGTGTTGTGGGCTCGGCCTTGGATTGGTTTGCTTTCATTCTCTCCAACAGGACCTTCCAGGTTGTGGCCCCTCCGTTCGCCTCCACTCTCCATGCCAACCAACAAGGGGTTCTTCAGGGCTCCGCGCTGCGCCCCAGGCTTTTTAACCTTTATGTTCAACCTCTGGCGGTCCTGGTGAGGATAAGAGGGTTTACTATTTATCATATGCTGAAGATACACAGCTGGTTGTCGCTCTCTCGGATGACACTGTGGGGGCAGCATCCAAGTTTCAGGATGATCTTACAGTTGTCGCCGAGTGGATGACTGCCAACTGTCTCCAACTGAACTCCAGCAAGTCAGAGGTTCTGCTGCTAGGAAAAGATCAAGAGCTGTGGGGGGAACGGTGGTGGTCAGCCATACTGGGCTGTGCACCTACCGCAAAGCAGGTAGTGAAATATCTAGGTGCCTGGATCGATTCGGCTCTCAGCTTTCAGTTTCAAACCAAGAAAGTTGCTGGGACTGTCTTTGGCATACTTTGGGGGCTCAAACCAATTGGGTTTTTCAACCAGTCCATCAGGCAAATGATTATTCAGGCCTCCATTTTATCGAGACTGGACTATGCCAATGCACTGTATTTAGGCTAAACAAAACCAAAATCCTGAGAATACAGCGAATTCAAAACACTGCAGGTAGAACCCTTCTGCGTCTCCTTAGAACCTGCCCCACCCCTAGAGCAATTTTTCAGCTACATTGTCTGCCTGTTGCCAGCTGAGTGGAATTTAGGGTCATTTGCACTGCGTTCAAAATTCTTAACTCCTCCTCTCCTAGCATCCTGTCAAACTTGCTTTCACTTTATTCTCCTACGCACCAACTTCGCTCGGACAGCATCTATGAGTGAGGAGGGCGCGATCAGGCGGGTACTCTTTCCATTTACTGGCTGCCAAGCTTTGGAACGCTTTGCCACTTTTCATTTGTGCCATGAACAACTACATGGCCTTTCGTAGGGCCATCAAAACTCATCTTTTCCTCTCACTGTAGTGCCTCCTTATGATTTCCAGCCTCCATGTGTCTGCTTCAGCGTTGGGACACCTCTTTGCTTAGGCACCTGTGCGCTATACAAAACATGCCAGCTAACATAACATAACATTGCAGTGCTCATTTTTAGAGGCAACACTGCGGTACTGCCAAAAAAAGCCTTCTAGGCACAAGGAAACTCGTAATCTGTCAGGCGGTGCGCACGCGGGTTTGGAGCTGTGGGAGTAGGGCCACCGGCATATCGGTCCACTCCTGCACTGCCAAACTCATTATCAGTCCCTTTGTGTGCCAGCCAAAGAAGCAGGAACAAGAGTAAACCTAAATAGCATAGGAGCTAAACAATGACCAATCAAGCTAAAAGGTTCCCATTTGAAAGAGGAAAATAAGATGAACAACATAAAATAAACCTACATTGGGAACCACTTAAAGACAAAGGTGTTAATTATGGAAGAGCATACAAAACCTACAGCTCCCTGTTGACTGAATGGCATAAATATTATATAGGTATGCTATTTATTCATCAATAAGTTGGAAGAAAAGCTGTTAATGGAGCAAATACAAATCATCAATATTTTGAGACTTAAATGACAGAGCATCATACTGGTCTAGATATGCATATAAGTCCGCTTGGCGAACAGAACAATATTTAATAAGCTGTTCTTGCTTGATAAACAATTGAAGTAATTAGCTCACCTTTGTTTTTATCGCTAATTCTTATTTCATTGCCAGACACAATCACAGACAAGCGAGTCACGCTTTGTAAATCTTTTTAATTCAAGTGCAATTGCTATCATTAATCATGTGAATGACATGTATATCTAAGTGTACATGTATATGGTAGGTGTATAGTCATATCTAGTCAAAGTTCAGCAGAGCGCTGTGCAGAGTAATAAAGAGAGATAAAATCATCAGGTGATAGGGGAAGTTGCTGGGTTTGAAGAGCAGAAGTGGACTGCCGATGCATTGTGATGCACAGTTATTTAAAGAGGTGTGTCTTCTGTTCTTTCCTAAATTAAAGCAGAGTTGGAGCATCTCTGATGGATAAGAATATCATACCATAAGTGGAGAAGACCTGCTGCATTGTTTTTTTTCCCTTTTCCACACACCTTCCCCTGCAGCCTGATGGTGTCCCAGTTCTGAGTGTACCAACAGCCACCAGAGATGGTGACTTCATCAGCTAAAGAGGTGGGGCTGCTGATCTACATATTTTTTCTTTAATTTTCCTAAGTGAGGACTCCTATGCCTCCACAATTCTCAGTTTAATAGAAGGAAAAGAACTCAGTTCTGGTTCGGTTTTGATGAGGTTTCAATCAGCAGATGAAATGGTCATGCCGTTTATGAAGGAAGACAAACAAGCAAAGTGTTCAAACTACTCTAGAATATTAGGGTTAGTAAGTCAATTCCCAGCCCTGTATACTCCAGAGAAACAAAGATGTGGTAGAAATCAGCAGGAGCTCATTTTACAAAATGTGATTTAAAAAGATCTTTAGATTAGATTTAATAAAGGGACAGAAGCCAGAACACAACATGAAACCAATGCGTAAATAGACTTGTTCATCAGAGTCTTTATGAGAATGATACTGAAATAGAGAATAGCCTCACATACTGAATGTATTTGAAATAAAAATTGTATTTCTTTCAGATGGAAGGTCCCTTGGAGTACTTCCATATTTCTTTCTCCATAGTTTGAAATAATGTATGAGGCATAACAAGTTGAGGCCTAGCCTTGATTGACCTTGTGCTTCGTAAAGCTTTCGGAGTAGATTTTCTGGTATGACTTGCGGTGAAGTGAGTATGCTTAGACCACATTCGCCCCTTAGTGCAATGTTCCCGAGCCTCAAACTATTCCTCAAGAATATTCGAATTCGTCCAGTGCATATGAAACTAAAGCTAATAATACTCTCCTGAGCAAAATAAATCTAGTTGACTGATGGAGGAGGGTGAGCAAAGATGGTGAAACTCACATTAAAATCTCACTTTTTAGGCCTACCTGAGGTTAATCAAAGCACCCTTACAGGTAGCATTGACTCATCCCTTGGTTGAGCAAACTTTATTAAGACATTTACTCTGGAAGTTTTGCAGAAGGGCAATAATACAGCACAGAGCAATGCATTTGCAAAAATTGAAAGAAAAACAATGAAGAAGGCTGAAGAGTAATACCCATTGTAAGTATAACTATCCAGGAAACCTATTTGGTGTAAGATGAGTCACAAATGTATGTATGTATGTAGTTGTACATGTAAAGCGCACGGCTGCCTCAGCAACGGGGCGTCCCAGCGCTGCACTCATACCCCTGTGGAACCCTTCCTAGCTTTCCTGTGAGATGTCCACTCATGGGCACCCCAAGGTGAAGCCAGGCATCCAAGCGCTGCTGGGGCCATTGTGGAGATTAAGCAAGCTATTGCCCAGAGTCACAGAGTGGGACCCATGATTAGACAAGGCACCAAGGCAAGAATTATCAGGTCCCTGGAAATTGAGTCCCAGAGCAGCTGAGGTGGGAATTGAACCCTCGTCCAGGGCTAGACCTCGGCATCAGGGTCTGCCGCTCTGACCATTGAGCAATATGGAACTCACATGAACCACAAATGTTAATTTCAGAAATGACTTACTGCTCTGTAGGTTTCAGGAGGGTCCTTCCACCTGTTCTGTCTGTAGATAATATTTGCACAATGAATGAAGATTGAATAGCCTCTAGAATTCAGGCTTACCTAGGTGGACTGAAAACTGATAATGCTGATGGTACACCACATTTTGGTTGACGCTGCACACATTTCATTCATTCTTGTTGTGCCCTACTATGCAAACGGCAAGTCAAATTCAACTCTCAAACTAACCAAAATGTTCAGACACAGGCTCTTGAAACATCACAGAAACTCAACCACTCAAGGATTCCAAGTACCTGGGTCTCCTGCAGCAGGCAAGCCGGGCAAAGAGTGCTCAGCCGGTCTCACAGCAAAGTGAGGTAAATTGTATATTGCATAGCTCAATGGTTTAATCATACTGTTAGGTTTAGTTCAATAATTGATCTTGCATGAATAAGAAAATGAATCTCTCTGTTGTCTTCGAGAATCAGGATTGTTCTTTAACCCGTTCGGAGCTTATGACGGAACCGTTCCGTCATGCGTCTCGGGTGAGCTGTGCTAGTGACGGGACAGTTCCGTCACGGCCCGCTCGACGCGCCTGCGTGGCGCGTTCGCTTCAGCAATACTCGATATAAGAGAAAAGCTTGGATTCTGTTGCTTCATTTATACAGAAAACAATGCAGTCCTGCTAAGTATTTCCTAATTTACTCTACATTTACTTTAAAAAAAAAGAAATTGCCCCCAGATTTATTTATATTGACTTTCAGGCCACTAAAGTCACATGCAAGTTTGTCTTTTATTCTCAGATAAAGTTCCCATCTTTTCAGTTAGAGCTTGTTTTTAGGTCGAGCCTGGGCAGCGCATGCAGTGCCCTGCGAGGCATGATGTTGGGAGAGTATGCACTTGAAGCTCTGCCCACTCTCCGCCCTTATTTATCATTGGCTTGTGTTGTGTCATTGTCCTTTGTAAATGCTGGCTTCTGATTCGGTAATCGGATTGTTAGTCCTTCTTAGTGCTGCGTTTTCTTCATTTGCAACCTCCCATGAGGACTGGTGCTTTTGCTCTTGTTGTTACACCATCTTTGTTATTTAGTCTGTAAGCACTATTTTCTTTTGTCAGTGTTGTCTTTCTTCCAGAACGATGTGCTTCCCTTACATTAAGCATGCCATATGTGCTTTTACTTTCCAAGCAGCCGGGACAATGGCAGCTGCTTCTTTGCAATGCAATAGGCCTCACATTTAGGAGAATATGACCTATTGGCATTGTAAATGACAATAACTAAAACTCTCGCAAATGTGAGACCTATTGCTTTACAAGTATTTTTTCTTGGGTTGTTTCCAAGCACCCCTTGCCAGGCTTGTACTTATTGAAGGCCACGTCCCTTGCTTTAGATGCAGCTCCTCTACAGAAAGGGGCGTGGCCTCAATTAAGTGCAAGAGCGGCATGGGGCACTTGGAAACAAACAATATTTGCAATTCAATAGGTATTGCATTTGTGAGAATTTAAGCTTTTGACATTTACAGTTCCAATAGCTCAAAGTCTCGTAAATGCGAGACTTATTGCATTACAAATGCTTGTTTCTTTTATTCTCAGTTTCCTGTACACCAAGCAGGTCAAATGTATGAAGCACCATAGATGGTAGCCAGGTCATCTGAGGCATGGTTACAAGGCTAGATCCCAGCCATGACAAATGATTCCTTCTATTTGGATAACATAGTTTAACAATGAGAGGCACTTTAAATGAAGTACACTGGGGTTTCTCAGGTAGGTATATCAGCATTGAATTACTTGCAGACATTCTATACAGACAATGCCAAAGCAGCCTCAGATAAACATTCTATATTGGCTTAGGGTTGGCCGAACCACTAAGTATTTTATAACGTCTTATAGATTAAAGTATTGAAAACCCATGTTGTTTCAAATAAATATCCTATTTGTTACTTGCATCAAATACACAAATACCTTTCAAATTTAATCAAGTTTGGTACCATCAGAAATCAGTGGGCTCATGATTTAACTCATAAAAGCCTGTAAAGAGGTACACTGGTCTGTGGCACACATCAAAGTCCCAGATTAAAATACAAGGACAGAAAGAGTAAACTTTGTTTGCATGAGTAAAGTAAATAGGGGTCAGATAGCACATCCACACGGTATTACAAGTGCTGTAGGCCATAATGCGCTTGTAGTATGGTTGACAGAACATCCCCCATGTTTGTGATGGAGTATCCCATCCACCACTTTATAAATGAGGCCCAAAGTCATATTCATGCATAAGTATACCTAAACTAGGTAATGCTCATGATATTTCAAGAATATCATGCACATGTGAAGAATTTGTTAGCTATTTAAAGAGCTGCATGGCAGCACTGAAGTAGGTGTATAGGTTTCAGACCTCAATGGAAATTGAAACAAGCATTTGCAATGCAATAGGTCTTGCATTTACAAAAATTTGAGCTCTTGACAATGCAATAGCTTATACTCTCGCAAATGCGAGACCTATTGCATTGCAAATTACTAGAGCCTATGAGGCACTTTCACATTCATAGAGGCTGTGCCCCTTTCTTTAGACAAGCTGCGTCCAAAGAAAGGGGCGTAGATGACATTAAAGTGAATCCGCAGCATGGGGCGCTTTGACCAAAAAAAACCATCTGTTTGTCAAGTTGAAAAACAGATGTTTTTTTTTTAAAGCGCCTTGCTGCACTTTCACTTTATTAGTGGTGCACACCTTTCCTTAGACATGGGTTGTTTAAAGAAAGGGGCGCGGAGTCCATGAATTTGAAAGCACTGCATGGGCGCTAGTTAACAAAAAAATTAAATAAGTAAGCGTGGCCGCTATACTTAAAGCGGACCGCGCTGCTAAAATATAGAACAAAAGAAATGTGGCCGCTATAGTTAAAGTGGACAGCCATTAGTAATTATAATTAAAATAAAAGTGGGCTGCGTGTTGTGACGTAGTGTGTTGTATAGGGGCAAATCATTAAATAAAAGAGTGCTCATCGCCAAGATAAAGCAGACAGTGTAACAAGACAAGTGAAAGGTCTAGTCTTTATCAGAGGTAACAAATACAAACCAGGCGGTACCAAGGAGGGACTAACAAGCCTAAGAACGACTCGGAAGCCAGAGATTACGAAGGACAATGACACAAGCCAATTAAAAATATGAGCAGAGAGTGGGCGGGGCTTGAAAGTCATACTCCAATACTGCATGCCTCGCAGCAGCGTATGCACTGCCCAGGCTCCATCTAAAAAGTAATGAAGAAGCTGAAGAGGAAAATGTTTACGGACATTGCAAAAGATGTGTGGCATTCTGTACACCCATGTTATATCTTATAGTAACAGATTATTCAATTATTAGAGTGTGCTTAAAATACACATGTCAACCGATGCAGAATCATGAAACCAACTACAGAAATAAAAATATATGAAACTCACATTAAGAACTATACTGTGGCTATCAGTGGAATCTAGTTGAACATTCTCTGCACCATGCATGATAAATAAAAATGTAAACAACATGGTGATGAAAGGATGCTTGAATGAATCTTAGCAATGGCAATTACTGGGGTCTATGCCACTTCTGCCAGAGACGTGCCATGTGCAATTCAGTCATGGTACTGCTCGACTCAGAGTAGTCCAGCCTGAAAGGTTAGGACAGTTTCCGTCTTGGCTGGAACACAAGCACCCACAGATCAGTTTTGCCCAACTTAGGTCTCGTCAGTCAGGTATAGCTTGAGGCCTCTGGTTCAGCACTGGAACCACATGTGGTCATTTCTGTTAAAAATATGGCATCTGCTGCAAAAACAACATGGTGGTGGAAACAATGTGTGAATTAATTTCAGCCACTGGCAGTCACTTGGGACAGCATTCCAGGCCATTTGTTTTGCTCACTATGCTACTCCAGACAAAGACGTGCCATATGCACAGTGAGCACAGGACCCACAGCTGGGCATGTCCATCACACATAGGGTGCCTACTGCAAATAAAAGTTGATGAAAGAAGGAATGCTTGAATTCATCTCAGCCGCTTGCAATAATTCGGTTTGTATTTTAGAACATCATTTTTCACCAACTATGCCAAAAATCAATCATTGTCCTGATCGTTTCCCTGATTTAATCCAGCCCAAATTGCAAGGCCAAATCCCCACTAGATTGGAACACAAGCATCCCCAGACAGGTTTTGACCAAGTCCAGCTCAGTTTTAACCTACTTTGGTGTTTTCAGGGTGGCATACCTTGAGTCCCGTTGGCACAGTGAGCACGGTACCCATGTCTGGGCTTACCTCTCATGCAGTGCTTAATTTGTAAAAGAATGGTTGCCGATGCTGATGCTGAAAGCTCTGATCAGAAGCCTGAGTCCAGTGATAATATTACCAAGATTACCAAGGCTGAGAAGTCTTCAAACCACCTCATGCCTTTTTAATTCACTACCAGACACCTCCCTTCCTCTTTATCTCACTCATTTCCTGCTTTCTTACTTTGTGACAGTTTTTCCGTCTTTCTCGTCCTCCTTCTTTACCTCTGTGTGTTTTCCCTCTGTAAATGTCTGATGAAGAAAACTAAGTGCCAGTCCACAAAAATGAGTGCCAGTTAACCATATCGGAAACCATAGGCTCAAATTAAGCACTGCCATCACACCTAGGGCATCTACTATAAAACAATCATGGTGCAAGAAGGAATACTTGCATTTATCTTAGCCACTGGCAATCCCTCTGGCTGCATTTCCGACCATCATTTTTCACCCAGTGTGCCACCTCAGACAGAGACCTGCCATATGCAAATCATTCAAGCTAAACCCTACTAACGAGGCTAAATACGCTGAAACCAGTCTGTGGTTGCTTGTGTTCTCTTCCGAAGGAGGCCTCTTCTGGCAGTTCAGCCAGGACTCTTCCCATGAGGAGAAGGGTCAGCACTGATTTGCATCAGGTGTGCCTCTTTCTAGAATGACATGGTGGCCAAAAACAATTGACTAGAATGAGGCCCAACTGATCATCTGTGGCTGAGTTTAACTCAAGCATTTCATCTATCACCTTGTTATATATTGTGATACATTTTTGGAGCAATGTATTGATGATCATGGAACAGCTAAATCTCTCTAGCGAATCAAGTAAATTACAATATGGCAAAAGGAATGAAAACAGTCAGTTCTCTGCGAATGATGGGCCTTTGTCTCTAGTATGTCTGTAGTATTTCACTCAGTCTGCATGAGCACAGTTATGATAGCTTCTTTTGTAAAAACATCCCAAAAGTATACGTCCACTAAAATGGCTGCAGAAAATGTACTGCACAACTTCTAATTTAGCTGAACCTTTACTCACCTCACTACCACCACCACTTGATACATTTTAATACCATCCTAACAGAAATAAACCTTCTACATGCTGTATTGGAAATATCACTCTAACTCTATGTAAATAAGACTTGTATTTCCTATTCTACATTGGACATTACCAAAAAATCGTTATTACTAACATTATTCATTGGTCTGTGTAAAATTGCTTGAATATAACTCTAAAGTGTCAATTACACACTCTAAACATAGCCACTGTAGAAACTTGATTGTGCGGCAGCAACATTTTCCACATTAATATTAATTATCAGCACTTGCCATGAAATCCAACTTCTAAGCCAAACTTCAAATGGATAAAATATATTACAAATGCTAGGTACTTTTTTATTATAGTGCCAGACATGTTTCAAAAGTCTCCTTCTGCAATTCTTTCCTAAAGTCAGGCATTTAAATAGTTGTCCATGTTGCCATATTGTAACATCTCCATTTGACAGGCTAAGGAAGGGGCTTATGTATGCAGCAGGAAACAAAAACCTTAAATACTAAAATGCAATTCAAGCAGGGGGGGGCAGTTTGATTCCTTTTTCAGGTCACCCCTACGCAATGCATGCACTGTGCTGCGAGAAAAATTGTTTACAATTCAGTGGGCTTACAACCCACCCACAGCATACCATCAGTTGTTTTCATTGTCACTCTCATTTGAAGTCTTTTGATTTCTTAGCTCCCATTGGCTTCCCATCTTCCTTGTGTTAGCTCCTCTCTGAAGCATACACCAAGTGCATGAGTTTTGCGGCATTTTTGTTCTTCCTCATCTCTTTGCAATGCTCTATTATTTTACATTTTATAAGTGTTTCGGTATTATTCCTGGTTTCCTACTTTTAACACAGGCATATAGCTTCTTCTATTTATTGCTTTCACCTTATCTATCATCTTTATTAATGCTTTAGTTACGTTTAACCACAACTGTAGTACTCTACTCTACTCTACTCTACTCTATGCTACGCCAATCTCCGCCATTCCACACCTCGCTACTCTACGCCACTCTATGCCACTCTACTCTATTCTTCTCTAAGCCAGTCCGCTCCACTCTATGCCACCCCCTTCTGTCCCACTCCACTCTAAACCACTCTACTGTACTCCACTCTATGCCACGCAACTCTACTTTGCTTCACTCCAAGCCACTCCACTGTTTGTCATTGTACTGTATGCCACTCTATTCTATGGTACTTCCCTCTAGCCCACTCTATGTTACTCTGCTCCACTCTGCGCTACTCTACGCCACTTAATTCCAACCTCTTCTACGGCACTCACATCTGTGCCACTCTACAAAACACCACTAACTTTTAGTCATGTTCACAACTATTATGTTTTGTAATGTACCCTCAATATAGGCCTGGGGAGTCAGCCAACCTTTCACCTACATTTTCCGTGCCATTGTACTACATAGCGGTTTTCGGTATTGACCGATTACCTGGTTAAGGTGCTGCATAAATGTTGTGTGGTTTTCCCAGAAAATTAGCCTCTTTTATTATGCATGTGGATTCTCAGAATCACAGCAGGATTACTGTCCTCTGCATAATAACTATATATATGGGTCATCCCTTCCATCAATCTCGGCCAACATGACACAGCAAGGTAGAAACCCTGAGGGTACCTTTTGGGTATATATACACCATATCTTTGCTGGGGCAGGCAGAGGAGAAAGACTTCTATGCTGACTCACTGATGTGAGACATTGAGGTTCCTGCACGCAGACACTCCAGCTCGCAGTGGTCTGACATTCCTTGCGGGATGTCCATCTCCAGACCCAGACAGGGGCACTTCAGGTAATGGGGTTGGCTTCAACCTGGCAGAATCTCGGCTCTACACTTAAATACATGCTAGGTACACGTAGGTACAGCTAGTTAGGGTTGCATCGTAGGAGTATGCATATTTATATACCTGCCTGTATTCATTGTTTTAGCACTATGGTAGGAATCTACCATCCATTTACTCTATTGGTGCTTATAATCATTTATATCTGTATCTGTCTTATGGTTGTTTCAGCACACCTATTTTACACTAGAATGACGCTGGTTCAATAAATGCTTATTGAAAACGTCCCCACCGTTTATTCTGTGTTTCTCTCGGAGACAAAGTGAGAACAAGTGACTAAGCGAAAGTACTCTACTGTTCCCACGATCCCTGATGGGACAGAGTTGTCATGTTCAATAGTTACCAAGAACTATTCTCTCCTTGGTAAGAGAAGTCTATAGTGGCACTGTGAGCTAGCTGGTATACAGGTGAACATACCCGGTGGGGGGGTCTGGTATCAATCTGTACACCAATCCCACAGTCTATGTTGTCTAAACACGCAGATTCTGTATAGATTAATAGGAACTTGTCAACACAACATGGCCAAACAACATTAGCAAAACCAGCACCTCTCACATAGGCAAGACCTATTGGATTTGCCTATGCTTGTTTTTTCATGATTTGGCTTCACTATTAACACAAACTCCTGCTCAAATTCACACTCATTGTTTTCAAAGCTGCATGTATTTTAAAAGGACACTCAGACTTTAGAAAAATCGCAAACATACTGTATCTCATATTAATGACTCCTGCCTTGAAGCATACAATACCTCCCAGTAAACCATATGTATATAATAAACATGAAATGTGTTATATTGTAGTAAATGGCTGTTTTTTTAACTAAGGGGATGCAATGTTGTTGTACAATTTGCCTTGCAATGCCACACAACTTAGTAAAGTCTGTCACAAGAGTTGTTCCTCCACTTCTACATAATTCCAGTGACCCACTATAATTACTTATTTAAGGAGGACTGGTAGACTTCTGGTTAACAGAGGCATGCCATTGTTTTGAGGTCAGCAATGACTGTTTGGAGTACCAGAATTAGTTGAGTTTTCACATACATTCTGAAGGACGTTCTAATACTGATGTAATGAGCAACATATGCCAGAAGTGACAAGATAGGAAGAGCCAAGGATTGAATATAATATACAAAGATGAGCAGCTGCAATTTGGACAAACTACAAAAAATGTATAAATTCTTTTGGTAATCCAGCACACAGCCAGAGTGATTCCAGAAGCCTGTTCCTGAATAGATAAACGCAGGCTTAATGGAGGTGGAATCCCCTGCAGGCAGAAACACAATGCCTATTTGCAACTTCCTGAGATGAAATAAAACACATTTCTTCACTGCATTGTTTTCATCTGAAATTGTTATTTTAGAATCTTCCCATTGGCTACTTACAGTTAAATGTTCTATGCCCTATTTATATTTTATATTTTGAAGAAAACACATTAAATACTACACCGATTCAATTGACATTTTATTTATTGTTTAATAACAACAAATAGCAAACCTTCCATTGCAATTAAGTTACAATACACTTGCTATTATAAACGTGCTTAAGAGCATGAGCAGAACAGTCAGGATTCGAACCTTGAACCACATTGATCAAAACCGGGCTAATTTAGGGGATATCTTAGTCCTCTTCCAAGATGAGTGGCTCATAACCATATGGGTCAAACATGGCAAGGCCCAGAGAGACAGATTAAAAGACTGATCCCCATCTGAAAGAGGACTTTCTTAGTACCTGTTGCTCCTGGCATAATCTTTTGACTGTGAGACCCTCCAATTGAACCATAGTATCTAGATTTGCATCCGTATTGCAAATTACATACCTTCCTGTATTCATTTACCGAAGAAGACAAATCTTTGTTTTAGTGAAATGTGTCCATTCCCTATTATATACTAGGACAAATTTTGTCTGATGGTGGAACTAAACATAATTGAAATCTGCAGATAAGTTCTCATAACGATAGGGGTTCAGCATGTACAGGTCTTAGGGCTTACGCAGGCCACAATAGTGGCCGCTAGTAATGTGAAGTGGTAGGGAAGGGAGAGGGGAATACAAAAGTACAAAAAAAAAACAATAAAACACTTACCTGCTCCAACGGCCACCGCCTTACTCCCGATCCTTGCCATTACCTGCTGCACACACACTCCGCAGGCTCCCGCTCCACTTATCCCAGCATGTGAGCAGTTCTGGGATTGGTCTGAGGGCCTCAGTGTGACACTCAGGCATTGACTGGGAGCCTGTGTTGGTTTCTCCACCCAGTTGTACAACACAGCCAGGTGGAGAAAGAGTAAGTGCGCATGAGGGTTTGGCCAGCCCCCTGGACCCGTCCAAACCATCATGCAAACTTAGCAGTGCCCACCACTCTCCCCCCCTCCCTGGTACTTGCTGCAGCATCACTGTGGCTGTCCCCGCCCCACCCTCGGCTCGGCTGGCAGGCAGGCTCAAATGAAAATGATGATAAAAATGTTTTATTATCATTTTATTTGTGTCTTTGCCTCTCCTGGTTTTCAGCAGGGAGGACAACGCTCTTCCGCCATAACGGAGGAGCAGTACTGGCAGGCCTTACGGGGTTTCCAACTAATTTCTTCCCTGTATTAGTCTGCTTAGTGCTTTCAAAATGGCTGAATAGATTTCAATTTACATTGAGAGAATATTTATGCCATGGTGAATATTCACACAAGAAAATCTGTCCCTTTCCCATCCAGGTTTTACTGATTTACCTACCCGCTTGTCTATGCCTCAAATAATTTTCTTATGAATGGTAGATAATAAAATATTCTTCACGTATGGTTACAAGACAGACGCAGCGTTTCTAGAGATGACCATTGCCAGTTTTTGCTTTGAAATTCCTATTTGCCAAGTAATTAATTTTCTTAACTCTTGGGAACAAGCAGAACGGTCTTCGCATGAATGGTCACTGTGCTGATACATCTGCCTCATGTACATGTAAGAAAAGACATATATGACAATTTCTTTCCATTTGTTGCTGTCATTTTCAGTTTCCTCTCTGTAGTAGTTAAAATCCAGAGCTAACAGGACTCTTGCTTAAAGACCAATGGAGGTATAGGGACCCTACACGATTTTCTGTACTGATTACATATAGGTTCTTACAATTCTTTTGTGCAGCACAGGGATGACAGAATGTTCATTTATTTTAAAAAAACATTTTCAACTAGCTTTTTGTAAATCCGTTTCAACGTATGTCTCAAATTGTATGTTATGCCCAATAGTAGTGCCCAATTCAAGCACTTCCCTTTGTCGCATAATGCTGCTGATTCTCAGGACAATTAGGACAGCAGTTTTACAAAGCATAATGCAACATCAAAACACAATCTCTGAAAATCCTAAAGCTATATAAAAGTTTATAAAATTACAATAACTCTCCTAGCTGCTTATTTGTGATTTGGCAACAAAGTTGATTTGGAAGAAATACATTGAGCAGGAAAGTCAGTTCATATGAAGTGCAGCAGAAAATGTTTTTGCAAAAGTAAACACACTCCAGTGATATCTTTTTTTCAGCTATGAAATTCTGAACTTCTAAAGGAACTTATCCCCACAGGCATCATTGTTTCATTTTGCACTTCCTAATTTGCGATTTTTAGGGAATCGCAAATTAGGAAATGCAAAATGGGATGCATGTACATTTTTGCAAAATATTTGAGAATCGGTATAAATCGCAATTTTTACCGATTCTCAAATATGATGCGAATTCCAAAGTGCGAATTCGCAATTCCCATTGTTTCCTATGGGCCAAAAGGCCCATAGGGATCAATGGGAAGGCTTTAACAAATTGCGATTTTCATTTTGAAAATCGCAATTTGTTAATGCATTTCATGGGTGCAGGGGGGGGGTCCAAAGGACCCCCCTGCACCCCTGAAATTTATTTTTCGCATCATGTTACACACACACATGTCCTAAGGACATGTGTGTCCGTAACATGACTGCTTAAAAAAAGCATTTTTAAGCATTTTTACACCTTTTTCCAAATTTACTGAGTGGTTCAACCACTCGGTAAATTGAAACCCCTAATTGCGAATTCGCAATTTGAAAAATATTCATGCATTGCTTTTAAGAAATCGCATATTTGCGATTTCTTAAAAGCAAATGCAATTTTAGAAATCGCAAAAATGATGCAAATTCTAAAATTGAATGATGCATTCCAAAAAGCTATTTTGGAATCGCAAACGGCCGATTTTAAGGAATCGCACCGTTTGCGATTCCAAAATACTTTGATGCATGTGGGGGAATGATCTATGGGGCTAATATACAAAGCCCTTTAACTGCTGCAAACCTGCGATTGGCAAAATCAGAGTTTGCAACAGCAAAACAGTTGTTTAAATGTACAAAAAACATTTTAAAGAAGTTGGGGGAAAGATTTGACTCATTAAAAGGCTTTGTGATCCTATCTGAATCACATGTTGGAGTGGTCGTGAAAGGAGCGTCCCCCTTCTATTTGCAATTTGGAACGGAATGTATCAATGATTAGTGACTGCAATTGTGATTGCAAACCAATGACATGTTTGTTACTCCAACAAGATGGGGTGGCATCTGATTCACTTCCTCTTGTGCCATCTTCCCCTTTGTGAATCATGTCAGCAGCCTTGAGTGGAACAGGCAGTGGTGCAAAGGACCTAAGAAAAAGCAGTGCCTGTGAATTGAATACACACAAACTGCTTTAAAAAAAGGTTTTTTCTGTTTCAGAAATCAAATTCTGGGACATAGGTGTGCTGTCCTGCGTAGGCCACCACCCATACCATACATTGCTAGACATTATTGGCTGTGCATGTTAGGGCTCTGCAAATTGAAATCCGTCTAATTATTATTTATTAGGCTGGCCACTTTCCACCCTCTGTCAATAGACAATTTGTTGCGTAACATTAGAACAGAGGTCACATTGCAAATTGCATTCCAATTCACAAACCAGTCACTTCAGATTGCACATCCCTTGTTTGCTAATGCTAATAATACACCGGAACCTAAGCAACTAGGTTTATGTGTGTCTAGCTGATTGTTGGCCTGTCTTTTCCCTTTATTGTTCTTTATTTAGTGTGCAGTTTTCACGTTGCAAACTACTTTCGTTTTCGCAAATATAAAGTAATAAGATAAAAGTCAGTTATTAATTTTGCAACAACGTCCGGTTTCCTTCATACAAAGGAGTTCTTAAGGCTTTGAGTGGTTAGGAGATATTGATTCATTTCTACAAATGTAGTACAGTTGCATATTATATCCTCTTAGTGGAACATTAACCATAAATATGTGAACGTTTGGTGTATACCTCAGAAGAAAGACTGAAATCGTCTAAATGAAGATCTATTTGAACAGTTTCATGCACCCAGAAAAATGTACCTGTCATGTGATATATTATTTTAAGTTAGGTATGCATTTGTCAGGTGTATCTACATAAAATACCAATTCGGTGAGCATATATATTTAAACAACAGCGATGTGTATAATTTTGGACTTACAGGGAGCAACAATAACACTTGTTATGTTTGCAATATGTTGGTGAATTACATTAATTTAGGCAATTTGATCTATTCAAGTGTACCAGTCGATTCGTCAGAAAATTCTATTGAATATCTTGCTTTTTCTTTTGAACATAGTGCAATTTATTGAAAAATCCAACGAATCATGTTAATGGTTTGCTTGTGCATCATATAGTTACTTTCGTAATATGTGTTGTCATAACCGTAGAGTACCATAGTTATACATATTTCATTATCCAAGCAAAATGCTGTTTTATACACTTTCCTTAAAGGGCGAACATTTTTGAAAGTCTTCTGCATCCAATTGCGCTTTTGGGGGACTACACTTGCTTATATTACCAACAATTGTGCAAATAGAAGGGGGGCCATTGCTCTAATGCATGCACACCCTTGATTCTACATTGTTAGTAGCATTATACACTTTTCATAACTTTCCAAATACATGTGCAATATATCGCACAAACCATGTTGGTTTTTTTCCCACAACCTCTTATGCCTTGTTCAACGGATATGCAATATAATACACAGACCACATCGGCAACGCCCATGCTAATCGTGCAGTTCAGCTTTGTTTGTTGGTCTTTTTCATGCAGGATAGTAGCACACAGGAGGACATTTTAGAAACTTAGGGGCCTACTTACAGAGGTAAATTTACAAGCGAGTAAATCTACAAGTGTACATTTAATCATATGCTTTAAGTAACTTTACTAATTTTAGCTATAATTAAAAATGTAGCTTTATATGCCTCCACCCTTCAAACCAGGGGGTGGGTCCTAATTTACAAGTTCAAAATAACTACTTGTAATTTCTCACACATAGGCAGAGAATTTCACCGCCACATTGGATATCTCTGCCACTGTGTTGGAAAGCTGACCTTAGGAAAAGAAAAGGATTTTTTTTAAATATATTTTATTTATTTTATTATACAGATAAAGGTAAAATTAAATTAAATAATTATTTTTACCATAGAACTTATAAAATAATATATTAGAGCATGCTACCTCTTCAAAATAAATGTTTACTAATAAAAAGTATTAGACATATTAATTTATTTTATGAATACTAATTTTTCAACAAAATGAAAACACCCTACCAAGATGTTTTCTTTGTAATTAGTGTTTAGTAAATTTAATTAGGAAGTTGTGTAAATTACAATGTAATCATTTATAGAAATTTAAAAAGGTAATTTACACATAGTTTATTTTTAATAACTTAACTGTTGTTTTTTAAACTGATATAACTATTACTTTTGCATACTTTTTAAGAAATATATATATATATATATATATATATATATATATATATATATATATATATATATATATATATATATATATGTATATATGTATATATATATATATATATATATATATATATATATATATATATATATATATATATATATATATATATATATATATATATATATATATATTTATATATTCACAATGAGGCAAGGACACAGCAGCACAGCCAGGTATCACCTAATCCCTATTTGTATTGAATTTGCATCAGCATTGGGTGCGGACACATCACCAACTCTTTTCAGCCATAGCCTTCAACAGGGTCGTAGAGTTTTTCACATGCTGAGGATATTTTTAAAGGGACAATCCTCTTAACTGCATCACCATTAAAAATAATGACTAAACTGCTGCATATTTACCATTGTGGCACAATCTCTCTACCATGTTGCTTGTAATCCATTTCTGCACTATTTCCCAAATCCTGATTTACAATCATATGAGTATACAGTTGTTTAAGTGTTTATTTTGCGTTTTTCATTTTTCTCTTTCTTTTTATGCTATTCATGAAAATTCTGAAATTATGAAATTTCAGTAAAGTACCCATTTCAAACTAAAGGAGACAGATATGTATAGATAAAGGGGAGAAAGGATTAACGAAAGGAATAATGATAAGATTAAGATTGTGAGCAGGGAATGATTACAGAGACGAAAATCATAATAAATTAGAGACACTATTGCCAAAGCAAAATCACTATATGTTTTTACTCTATAAGGTGCCAGACCAGTATACATTCATCAGGACTCTACTATGACTATACTTTGAGAATGGCTTTCTCAGAGCAAAAGTTTGTCTCTATTCGCATGTCATCAACCATTGTATCACCATAAACTATTCTCAAATTCTCAACAAATTTGCTCATATGTGCAACAGTTAACATACATTACTGTAGCTAACCAATTTCTATTAGTAAAGTGCAACTTGATTGTAAACAATGTCACTCTTCTGTGCAAAGTTGCATATAATCCTCACTCTCTCAGAAATAGTTCTTAGTGCAAATTTGCATGAAGTGCTAATCCTTCTCATCACTCTTCTGTGTATAAACGCATTTTATTCAGTGAAACAAAATCGCAAATAGTATCTTATCTAGAAAATTCCTAAAGCCAAATATTATTACATATTCAACATTCAAATTGTTCTTCTTAGTAGAATCACAACCCTCTGTATACAGTACTTGACTATTAGTCATTGCCCCATAAATACAATATTTAACCTCAAGATTCTTCATTGAAGGAATATTGCTACAATATTGTTTCGCGAGGTTGTCCCAAACCTCGCCGCCAGCACCAGCTAATCAGCTGCTCCACCCGCCTGCGACATTTGCTCATGAATATATATTTATATATATATATATATATATATATATATATATATATATATATATATATGATAATTATTCTTTTCATTTGAAATTGGAAACAACTGTGTTCAGATGTGCAAGAGGTAACATACAGTACTGTACCTACCAAAGTTCTATTAATAAAGTGCACTTAATCTGTAAACAATGTTACTCTTCTGTGCAAAATTTCATATAATACAGTCGTTTGCGCAAATGTTCCTAAAGGGCTAATCCTTATCAGCACTTTTCTGTGCAAAAGTGTGCATTTGATCCTGTGCAAAAATTCGCAAATATTATCTAATCTAGAAATTCCTACAGCCACATATTATTCCATTATAAACAGATTATTCTTCTAAGTAGATTCACAATCCTCGGTGCAAATTCACTTATAATACCTAACTATTAGTCATTTCTCCAATAAGCACTATATTTTACCTCTAGATACAAAAGACCATAAAAAGGAGGGAGAAGAAGAAGAGAGATATATATGGGATAATTCATATTTCAAATTTCCACCTTCCGTTGTCAAACTCTTTATGAGGAAAAACAATACAATATATTTCCTCATATTATATGCCTTCCTCAATTTTAAAGTGCAAATACTTTCAAACAATTTTTTGTTCTAAAATTCCTGTGTTAAGCCAGATAATTGACACATTTAACCAATGTCTTCAAATCTACTTTTCTCTTCTGTAAGCAATTACTCTAAATCACAACTGTGTTTTCCTTTTTTTAATACCAGTAATTAGTCTTAATACATTTAAAAATTCCAGTGAATTTCTTCATGCACACACATTTCTGTATTGCACTGTCCAAGAAATAAAACAGAAAAAACCCTTCCATTGGTCATAAGATTATTATAAATGAATGTGCAATTTTATATCAGCCCTTAGTCCATGGTGGTTTCTGTGCCCATAAATATTATCATTTTAGATTCTTTACTGCAGAGTTTTAGCTCTCGTTTCCTCCTCAAGGTTTTTTCTTAATATTCTGTACTCCAGAGTTTGTCATATTTTCAACTTTATATACGTGAATCTCCCAAATGTGCTTAACCATAGTACCGATTCTTGCTTGCAAATGTTAAAGGATACAGAGTTTTAATTTATTGATGTTATCTAAATCAGGGAATCTGTTTCACATGTGATCCAATGTTCTATTCCCTTCATTTATCCATGTATTGTTTTGTATTCTCTGGTATTACAACCATGAGCAAAAGATATACATTTGGGACATTTCCAAAAATCTTTCTTTTTATTTGTAAGCCAATTTGCAGAGTTCTTCTTCAACATGTTATCTGGTGTTAAATAACTTGTGAGGAGGTCACCTAGAAAGCTGATTTTCTGTATGTGATGTTTGGAGATTCTGAGAGTACGGCTTTTGGATCATCATCCATTTTTAGAAGTTTCCAGTTGTGTAATAATTCTCTTACTTTCTGCTGGATATGTCAAAATGTGTAATGTTCCTGATAATTTGTATTTCATTGTCAGACATAGCTTTCTTGTTCTTTGCCACCAACAGTGTTTCTCATTTCTTCATCCCAGCTCTCCTTAAGGCATCTTTCAAAATCATATTTGGATACCCTCTGATTTGGAATCTCTTTAGTCTGTTGCTTAAAATCTGATTCTTCTAATCTGATTCTTCTGAGCAACTTCGTCTGGCTCTCAAGAACTCTCCATAAGGAACACACCATTTTAAACATTGGGGATGCCCACTATTTTCATGTAATATGTGGGTTTTCTCTATAGCTTTTCTCCCACCCAAATTAAGAACAAATTGTCTATAAAACGGACCCACAAAACTACTTGCTCCATTTTTGTTTTGGTTTGTTCAGTCCATGCTATCTCTGTTTCCCACAAACCCATTAGGAGGTTGGCATATGTGGGCACAAATGATGTACCCATTGCAGTTCTTTGCACCTGAAAACATATTTGTTGAATAAAAAAACATTATGATCGAGGCAGAATTAGATCATTTCTATAAGCATGTTTGAGTGTTCTAGCAGAGAAACGGCGCTAGTCCGTAGAAAATATTTGCTTGCCTCTATTCCATCTGTATGTTGAATGGAAGTATTTAGGAACACTATGTCTACTGTTGCCCTATAGCAATATATGTATATCAAGCTCCAAAAAGTGGAGGACACTCACTGGATTAGAATAAGCATATATTTAAGGACTTCAACAATATTATCAGGCTCCTGCCTCCATGTCAGTATGGCAAAATGTCAGTACTTGATACTTATTTATCAGGTGCGTCAGTGCCTTTATCAGTTTACATACCTTAATGAATAAGCACTGTCCATTCTCCTTACTTGCATAGCTTACCATCTTATCACCCATGTTTTGTTATTATCACCAGCCACACAGGGGCTAATACTGGTCACTGTGTGTGTACACACCCCTCACAAGCCGCTGGATTTCATCTTCAGGAACAACCTCAGGCATCTGTCCACACTGCCTCTTCAACCTCAAGAACAAAGAAACTAGCATGGCACTCACGTCCATCCTAAATGCATCCATCACCGTGGCCACCTTCCTGATGAATGGAATCACTCAGAGGTCAGGCCCCTCCTCAAGAAACTCGCTGTAGACCCCAGTGAACTCAAGAACTACTGCCCCATCTCACTCCTCCCTTCCCCCACAAGGTCATAGAGAAGGGCATCAACCATCAGCTCACTGAACACCTGGAGAGAAAAAGCATGCTAGATTCCTCCCAGTCAGGCTTCTGCGCCAACCACTGCCCCAAGATGGCCGTAATCGCTGCCACTGATGACATCAGAACCCTCCTCTACTGAGGGGAAGGAGAGGCCCTGATCCTCCTTGACCTCTCTGTGGTGTTCGATACGTATTAATCCACACCATCATCAACAGGCTCCATCACATAGGGATCCGGAGAGATGCCCTCAAATGGATAGCCTCCATCCTCACAGGTCACACCCAGTGAATCCGGCTGTCACCCTTCACTTCAGAATCCAAAATCATCATCTGCGGCAATCCTCAAGGTCTATCCATCAGCCCGATCCTGTTCAACACCTACATGACACCCCTGGCCAACATCTTTAGAACCCATGGCCTCAACATCATTACATATGCAGTCGACTTGCAGCTCATCCTCTCACTCCTGAAATTCACCTCCACCGCTAGAACCAAGTTCCACAATGCCATGAAGAATGTCGATAACTGGATGAAGACCAACTGCCTGAAGTTCAAAACAGACAAGTCGGAACTGCAGATTTTTGGGAACAACATCTCCCCATGGGTCGACACCTGGTGGCCTGCCAAACTCAGACCCACACCCTCACCAACAGACAAGGCTAGCAATTTCAGCATCATCCTGGACATCAAACTCACTATGAAATGCCAGATCAAAGCTGTCTCATCTGCCTGCTTCCACATCCTTTGCATGCTCCGAAAGATCTTCAGATTGATTCCCGTGAGCACCAGGAAAACTGTCACGCAAGCCTTTGTCACCAGCCGTCTGGACTACAGAAACGCACTCTACGCTAGAATCCCCACTCAACTCCTGAAGAGACTTTAGCCGGGAGAGAGTTCAGCAACCAGACTCTTTTTAAGCCTCCCATCTCAGAACCACCATTGGCTCCCAGTCAGAAAAGATGCCAATTTAAGATACTGACACATGCCAACAAAGCCCTCCATGGCCAAAGACGCGCATACATCAACCACCACCTGAACTTCCACCAAACCTCAAGACACCTGCACCTCCACCTTCCTCGCCCTCACACACACCCCTCTGCATCTTCTGATGCCACAGTGTAGGCTGTTTCTTCTCCTACCCAGCTGCCAAAGCCTGGAATGACCTTGCCCATCACCATCGAACATCACTAATCCTCACAGAAATCAGAAAGGGACTCAAGATTTTCTACTGAGCCCAGAGGGACCTCAACGCCTGGATACCCTCACAGGTGAAAAGACATGCTCTACAAATACAGATTGATTGAAGGAGCATCACAATAGGCTGTATAAAGTTATGAGGCAGTGCAGATCTTCTCTGAACTTGAGTGAAGCTTTTTCTTATCTTACTGCCAGTTGGGCAGCAGCTCAAAGTTAATGGGTGCTACTGCATCTTAGGAGTTTTAAACACCTCCCAACCAGGATGGGGTCTAGTTCCCCTAAGCACAGAGCCTTGGGAAGAGAAGGTCATTCTCTGCAAAAAGAATTTACTGTGAGAACGGTTGCTTATTAGATACCAGACAACTGAAATCCCCGGGGGCCTTCTCTAGCGGGATGTCTTGTGTATTCGATTTAAATACACTCTGGAGACAATGGTGCTGGGAGAATTAGAAATAAATCAGGGATGGGGTTCTCTTTATGATTTCTCTGTGAGCAGAAGATAGTCTATAGCTTCCAGTATCCATGCATACAAAAAATATATTTATAATTATCCAAGCATAACCATAATCATAAGTGCTCCAAAGGTAATTACGATCAACCTTTCTTTCCCACTTGTTCTGATGTTTGCCATCATTATTATAAAATCAATTAACATAATGTTTAAAATCAAATCAAACATTGGCAAAGCCAACAGCTCTGGGCTTAATGTGCCAATGCATGCAAACCAACGCCACATCATCACCAATAAACACCAGCCCAGTACCATGTCACAAACAATGCCGCCAATAAACATTACAGCCAATACCATATTATTATCAGTAGCACATACAACAACCACAAACAATGCCACACTAGTATTGCCTACACGTATTCTGACCAGGTATGCAAAAAGTTGGTTTTCATGAAATGAAACAATAAAGCCTGGCTAATTGGATTTGTCAATGCTTGGTTGAGGTAGTTGTCGTGTTATATTGACATTGATGTAGTATTGGTGGTGGTGAAGAATGTGAGGACTGTATTGGTTGTGGTGTAATATTAGGATGGTGCAGTGGTATTTGTAGTAGTGGTGATATTGATGCTGTCTGATGATTGTGATATTGGTAGGGGTAGTATTGGTCATAGTGGTGATATTGGTGGTGTTTCGTGGTTGTGGAATTGGCAGTGGTGGTAATGGGTATAGTGAGCTTTGCAGTATGCAGTGATATTGTTAGTAATTTCTGGTGGTGGTGTACTGGCACTGGTATCTGTGTTATTGAATGTGGTATTGATTGATGGAGATATTTCTGGTGAGAATAGGGGTGGGATTAGTAGGGTCAGAATGTGTGTAGGCAATACTGGTGTGGCATTGTTTGTGGTTGTTGTATGTGGTACTGATAGTAATATGGGATTGGCGGTAATGTTTATTGGCGGCATTGTTGGTGACATGGTACTGGGGTGGTGTTTATTGGTGATGATGTGGCGTTGGTACTTTGTTACATGAAAAAACAATTTGGAGCCCCTCCTTAGTGAGGTGAAAAGAATTGCTTTCTGTACACAATATGTATTTGAGGTATGGACATCAATGTGACAAAAAAGTATGAGGATGTATGGGAACTTTTTAGATGTAAAATAGTCCCTCAGCTATTTTATTGAAAGCACTCCATTGGAGGGCAGAGCAGACCAGACAACTTGTGAAACTTTATCCCCCTGTCAGGAGGAGGTGGGGGACTTGAAGAGGACAGAACGTAGTGCCGAGCACAGTCCAAGGCACTTTAGATGCATCTCCAACAATGGCAATCGCTCCCTCTCCCTCCCCTACTATAGCCAACACTGAAAGCAAAGCATTTGAGGCTGCACCCGATGTCATGGGGAGGTTTTACATTTTGTACAGGGCACTTGCTGACAAGAACCTCGAATTAGCTGGAAACCTTTCATCCCTGCAGGGGTTTCCAACTTATTGTGTAATGACTGTGTGATAGTGGATCCTCACTTGATGATTGTCTGAAGTGAAGAGAGTCGATATCGTGTGACACACAGTGGAACCCTGTGCGTTGGAAGGTCTGACAGAGCATGCACCCAACCAGCCTATAGCTTTACGGTGAGTGAAGAATACTCAAGTGGACTGATCTAAAATGCCATTGACATTGTCTCAAGCTACTCACTGAAAGAAACTGATGAAAATATGCAATGGATTGAAGGGAGCCGACACAAAAGCCATCCTATATATTTTGCAAGCAACAGGTCATGCAGAGAGTGGCACTATCAATCCAGAGACTTGCAAAAATACACATGAATACCACAAAGGTGTGTTGTCCACTATATATGGGAGGCTAATACACATCTATCAGTGGGTGCATATAGTGCACCCAAATCCATGCCCTGCTGTCACCAAAAATGGCCTAGGTAAAGGGGTCAAGTGGAACTACTCCTTGGAGATTAAAGGATATGAAGGTCAATTTAGGGTCTTCCAATCTAAAAGCACACTAAGCGTGTCTCAACTGGGCAACAGATCAGCAAGTAGGGGGATTATCAGGCATATGGGAACTTGTTAATGGTGCCATGGGAAAAAGCATGTTAGTTGCCAAACTGTTTTGGTGTTTAAAGAGTTAGTTTAAGAAATAAAACGAAATTAAAACCAGTTTGGCATTTTCTTCAATGAGTAAAATACAGTTACCTGAATAGCAGAAATTGTGAAAGCTTGAGGGAAGGTATAGCAAAAAAGATAGATGGGAAGAAGGAAATAAAGAACCGACATAGAGAAAAAAAAGGATAAAGGGAGGAAAAGTCAATCAGTATAATTAGGTATCCGCTTCGGATTCTAGGGGCAGCGATAAGTAGAGATTAATTTGGCTTCCAAAGATAATAATCTGACAGTCAGTAAGGGTAGAGTGAATCACATATGTCAAGGTGCCAGAGTCTCGAAGAGAATGTTTTGGAGACCCTCAACTACATTTTTACAACTTGCGATATATAGTATCTTCGATTGTGTGGTTTGGTGGATAGTGTCATCACGAGATGTTGTTGATCAATAACTCATTCACTTTAACACTGCTTTTTCTTTTATCCTTATCCCTTTCTTGTCCAAATAAACATTTCGACCAAGAAAGGTGATATTTTTAACTTCCTACTACTGTCATCATTCAGACAGTTTCCCTTCTGGTGGAGGACAGTAAGTCACTTAAAGAACAGACCACTCAAGGGTCAGACCCACTGATGCCCCCTTGACATATATGAGTAATTGTTCCTCTTCTGATTATCACGCTGGTAAGGCTAACTAATGATTTTATGTTATATAATTGATCCGTATTTTTAACATAATTGTTTTCCTTGTAACCGTTAAAGTAAAATATTTGTTTCATACAATGTTATATCATGTTTTAAGTAGTATTTTCAAGTGGTGTTCTAATTGCTGCATCTGCTATCATGTGTATGAATATTTCAATTCGTGCACATCTGCAGCGTCATTACTTCAGAAGCAACAAGATGGATTCCAAAGCCTGGTTTCATGTGATCAGAAAGGCAACGTCCCACTGGAAGGAAAACAGGACAGCAAGTGCTTAGTTACAGTTGAAATACATTTTCATTCTACCGTAAAGTCCCAGCTGAAAAGGGGGGAAATACTTATTTCTGCCTGCCGTGCAAAATGTTTTAAGGATTTCCACTTCTCAAACTACGAGATGGGGAACAATATTGACTTTGTCGGTCTGGTAGCGGGATTGAAGTCTGTCCATACCATGAGAGACGCGCAGAGCTTGAAACCAGATGGGGGTCTCGATGAGAAGCCTTTTGACAGAACCTGAAAGCTGCCGGGTGGATGGGTTAGCATGGAATTGTAAAGGAGTAACATCTCTCCGTGCCAGGCATTTCACATCATTACCAGCAGGGATTAGCTTGCTTTACATCGCACTCACAGCGGGGTTCCCACCGGTGTGGCCTATGCTGAGAAAGGCGAGGGAAGTCCCTTTTCTCTTTCCTTTCACTGCGGGACAATTGCACAATTAGCAGGTAGCAGTCGCCATGTTGCAATAGCGCTCTGATTATTTCCCATGTCAAGCTCCTTTCAAGAGTAGATAAACACGCGGCATGCACTCACGGGGTGAGTGGAACACGTTCACAATGCACGAGGGGTGATGGGAAACTCCGTTTTAGTTTCGGGACTTTGTGGGAAACTCTCAGACTCTGATAAGTAAAGTCCTCCTGCTCTGAAAATGGACGCCCGTGGTACTGATAACACAAGAAGACACTTTGCCTTATCCCTCGCTCACTCCGTGTTATTGAGACTCAGGATTAGCGCTGCGATAAAATGTCGCATATTTACTTGTTTTTCCTTGAATCTGAGTTTCTACTGAGGCATTTCTCACCAGAGGGCCCCGCAGGGCTGTTTCAATCAAAGTGTATTATTGTTCAAAAGCTGCCCCCCTTGCGCATTTTCCCTTTTTGGTGGTTAATGCACAGATGAGGCAGCCTATGTTCATTTCCCGTAATAAACTGTACAGCAGGAAACTAGCTTTTAAGACAGAATTCCCATTTAAGCCTGTAAACGTCTTATCATTTCACTGACACATATCTGAATATCACTGCTAAGAGGTTTTTAACTACAAAAATGCAATATACCAACTCAGCATGGGCAATGTTTGAAAGGCTCGTACCCTGGGGATTCATAACACACCTAATCGCGCGTAAACACGAAACGACAAAACATGATCACACTTGCGTTATTGTATTGACATAAACCAAATATTTTTCTCCCTCACATGCTTTGCTTTCCAAATTTGTCTTATAATTTTCAAACTCGATCTACTTCACCAATTCCCACTTACACCTACCTCTCAGTACCTAAAATGTCTCGGCATTACACCCCCAACTCTTCCTCGTCCCAGTCCTTCATGAATGAGGTGTAATCTGAGAGCTTGTGATTACTTTTTAGGTAATCACTGTATTATGCCCTTCACCATGCAATAGAATAAACATCTGTCCACAAAATGGTACAAACCAAATATTTCACTGCAGGCTCTCAAGGTCTCCTTCTTTAAAGATCACAAGCCCAGCAGTGTGCATATTTAGTAGGTCCGGCTAGTGAAACCGTTGACATGCTGCCGGTAGTGTATTGGCGAAGGGATAGCAGGATAACCAATGGTGTAGTGGGTGTGCATGTTACACAATACACGCAAGGAAAAGGCCCCTTGTAGTACCGTTTTGGTAGGAGGATGCAAATATATTTGGGATGCTATAGTCCCTTCATACCCCTGGGCCTCATTCCACATCAGCAACTGAACTGAAGAAAACTATACCACTGCTCATCATGAGGATGAGAGGCTGAAACTTTTTAGACACTCTGTGACTTGGGGTCAGTGTTTGAAAAGTTTCAGTGCTCTGTCCATCATCATAATTTGGCAGGGTATGCCCAGACGTGGGTCCCTTGCTCACTTTGCCACTGGATTCAAGCTAGCCTGGCCGATGAGGGGTGTTACCCCGAAACTGGTCTCAGGATGCTTGTTCCGGTTCAGGGAAGACCTGGCATGGCAGTTCGGGCTGGACTGTTCCCATGAGGCACAGGGTCATGACTGAATTTGCATATAGCTGGGTTTGAACTGAGGTAGCGAAGTGAGCTAAAGAACGATGATGGATTCAACCCAGATCTGTGACTTGGGGTGAGTGTCTGAAAAGTTTCAGCGCTCAGTCCATCATCTCCTTGTGTTTGCTTTGTTCGCCCTAAGTTGGCAGGGTATGCTCAGATGTGTGTCCCTTGCTCACTTTCAGGTAGCCAGGCAAATGAGGGGTGTTACCCCAAAACCAGTCCCAGGATGCTTGTTCCGGTTCAGGGAAGACCTGGCATGGCAGTTCGGGCTGGACTGTTCCCACGAGGCACAGGGTCATGACTGAATTTGCATATAGCTGGGTTTGAACTGAGGTAGCGCAGTGAGCTAAAGAACGATGATGGATTCAACCCAGATCTGTTACTGGGGGTGAGTGTCTGAAAAGATTCAGTGCTCCGTCCACAATCACCTTGTGTTTGCACTGTCAGACTGTAGGCATGCAGTGCAGTCCATTGGAAAGCGCTTTAGAAGCGGTTAGTGTTTCTTTTAAAGATTACAAAACTGTCCAGTGTATTACATTTATATTAATCAGCATGGAAATGTGACATTTTCCTCTCCGATATGTTAATCAAACAGGAGCTAGTTCGAAAGACCCCCGGGATTGGTATGGATGTGAATACTTTGCCACTGAAATAGTACTTTTGTTCCATAAGTCGTATCTTGTTATTTTTGAACGATAATTGTCAATGGTTTACTTTCACAAACAGAGCAAATCTCTAGTTCGAAAACGCATTTAGTAGGTATTACAGAAAAGCCGTACACATTTATTCAACAACATGTACCAACAACACATATAACAGCGTTCTATTACTATGTTGCCTCTCTTTTAGAAAAATTTGTTCTATTTATCACAGGTGACTTTCTTTATTAAACAATCTGAGGATAACTTTGTACTTTTTTATCCAAATGTAATATTATGCTTAGACTGCTATCTTGTTTAGAGACCAGCAGCCCTCACACATTTGAAATCGGAGGGCTGGGAAATAGATGCCACCTGTTGGATTCTTACATAGACAGCAGTCATAATATTGCACTCCTGATTGGTGACCCAAGTGGCAGAGGTAATGCAGATTCTGAGAAATACTTTTTTGGGGGTGTGAGAACAAGAACAGCTGCGGCTGTTGGAGTTAAGTAAAAGAGGCAGGTTTTGGGACTCGTAAAGCACTAAATGCCTGCTTTACAGACAATGTTCTATTAGACCTCAATTACAAGTGCATAGTGAATGTGCTACTCCTGTTTAAATGCTAGGGGCCAGCTTAAAAAAACACGCCCAAGTACCACCCATGTGTCGCCTCCTTGTTGCTAAGTAATGCAAAGCAATGTTTCACACTGCTTTGGATTACTTGTAGGGTACTTTCCAATGCAAAACAAGTTTTGTGCTGGAAAGTAAATTGGTATAAATAAAAAAGTGCGGGTTAGTGTAACTTTTGTGATGCTAACCCTGTGCAAAATCTACCCCTATTTGTGCAGGGATCGCAATTACAAGATAGTCTTAGTACACCATTTATTACGCCCACTTTCCTCAACCTTGTCATAGTCATTACTTTAAAGGGGACTCTCATTTCAATGAAGCAGGAAAAAGCAAGAAGTCTGAGACAGTTGCCACAAAACAAGAAGAGTTGATGTTCTAACACAGATTTTCTTCTTGAAATTATTCTGCCTACCGCACAAGTAAGTGCTCATCTCTTCATTTATCCCTGTGCCCAATGGTGCCCTCTTCCTTCTGATGATGCCCTTTAGTGCCTGTAGTGTTCAGCTTCAGCTGTAGGAAGCATGAAGTGTTGTACCTAGAAGTTGAGAAACCAATGAGTGCACTCACAAGGGTAATAGACATAGCACCTTGGAGCCATGAGCTTTGGACTCATGGTCCGATTTACAAAGGGCCTCTGCACTCGTGCGAATGTCCTGCACTCGTGGTAGGACATCCAAAATGAGTAACTGCAGTTGAAGGCCTCCTCCACGAGTGAGGAGGCCCTTTGTAGATCAGACCCTCAATATCTTTCTTCTAGCTGGTACAGCAGGAGTGATGTATAGCCACAGAATGATCAGCTGGCCATCCCTCAAGGTGCATGTTTGTCTCCCAGAAATCCTTTTAAGATGATAAAAATCTCTAAAATTCAAGTACTGAGTCACAGATTGGCAGAACCTGACTGAGACAAAGGGGTCTATTAGAATGTTGGGCGGATCGCCACCGCCACCGTGGTGGTGGCATCCTAATTGCCGTTGCGGGACCGCCACACCACTGGCGGCCGGTCCCAGAACCGCAAGGGTGGCGGGCAGACGTGAGTCCACCCGCCCTCCTAATAGGCCCCAAAGATCGGGATACTTGATATGAAGGAGTACAGGTAGTAGGAGTGATTGCCATAGAAGTTATAATATGATCTCTACCATTAGGATATTCCCAGCGTTGGTTCTACCCAAACAGCCCATCGTCATTAGGAAAAAATAAAGCCTCCTGGTGTGGACTAATATGATTTGCACGTAAGCCATGTTTTTTTCTATTGCTTTCCTACAGTGAACTAAGCAACTACCTAATGATTATGATGGATGTTTAGCATCAATATGGTTGATCTATTGTTCTCTTTCCTTTTTGTATTTGAAATATTAACAGCAGTTTTGATGATAAAGTTTTGGAGAGGTGAAGAGGCAAAGTTTTTTAACTTCACCATGTTTTCAATGTAACAAAACTGTTGATAAAGGTTATACCAGACGTATTTCTTCCAAAAATGTTAACATTTGCCAGAAAAAGGTCTCATGGAAGTGACTTTGGATAAAGTTTGCTAACAAGAAACTTTGTAAACTGGGCACAACACAAAGTTTGCAAACTTCGTCCACTATTGTGTGAGAAGTTTAAAACTTGAACTCTTTTTAATGGGTTACTGGATGAATGAAGAAAATGTGATAAAAACTTTATGCTTTGTACTTCATATCTGAAGATTCGGAGATGCCTGTGGGTAAATCTAGGAAATAGATAAATAACTTGTTAGTTCACCTGTTTAAGGATGGTCCCAAAAATCAACAGAAATATCTCTCTATGTGATATCACGACCTAGTAGTTTTATTTTTTCTCATTTAATTGTGTACTGCTCTCAGTGTTAAAATCCAATAAAAAGAATGTTCTATATAGTATATTGTATTTTATTTTATAGATTAAAAGACAAATACATGAATGCAAAGAATTCTTGAATCTAAAACATTCAGGGGCTGCCTGAATGACAATTATTTTGACAGCAGTGCAGATCCATGTCTGTGAAACCATGAAAAGCCACCCTCTGTGGATTTCCATGGCCACGTAGATATGGTGTAGAGCAATGCAGTGCAAGTCTCTGCGTTGCCTCACACTACGTCAGGGAGGCATGCCATGGGTATTGCAGAGGGTAATCCCACTTCAACCCCTGGATTTTGACACATTCCTAGATCTACAACATTTAGTAAATGTGGGAAAACCGTGCACCTCCCAAGGGGTGGCATAACGAGCAGAAATAACTTTCATTCTCGTAGTTGTGTCCTCTTTCTATGTGTGCTGCGTTCTGCAGCACACATAGAAAGAGCGAAAACACCCCCATTGTTGTTTTTGTGCAGGAAGGTGTCCTTTCCTGCACAAAAGCAATCATTCCCACAACGTGGACACAAGTTGTGCGCAAGTGTAGTGAAAGAGGATAGGAATGCACCATATCGCCTAAATATAATAATACCTGCCCTCTTCTTTTGGCGCAGGACAGCGCAGCAAGAAGCCCTATGGCACTGCCCTGCACCAAAATGTTGAACATGAGGGGCCTCATTTATGAGAAATGACGCATCGCTGCGTGAAAGCAGGGATGCGTCACTTCTCAGTGCGCACTCTTTGCAACATACGTGATGCGTCATATTTAATGTATGATGCATCATGTTGCACGGAGTTACAGATACGTCAGTATGTCTGACGTATCTGTAAGAGCAAAAGTGACGCATTGCTGGAGTGTGTCACAAAAGTGACGCAACTCCAGCAAAGCGTCATTTGCCCCATGTGAAAGGGCTTGCGCCAGTCCTACGCCTGCTGTGAGGCAGGTACAAGATTTTGACGTAACAACGTCCTAGAAGTGACGCAGTGAAATCTAATAGATTTCACTGCGTCACTTCTACGAAGCTTTTTGCGGGGGAACGCCCCCCTGCATCCATTATACCTGATGCAGGTATAATGTAGTGCAGGGGTTTACAAAGTGACGCACCTGCTTAGATGCATTACTTTGTAAATAGTGCGCAACAGGAGGCATGTTTTATGCCACCGGTGCGTCACAAAAAGTGATGCATCGGAAGCGCAAAACTGACGCAAGGCTTCATAAATGAGGCCCGAGGGATCTGTGAGTATACAACTCACTTAGCACAATGCTAACCCAACTAATGCTACACAGCGCCACGGAAGGTGACATAATACAACATTACAGCCTGACAGTGCTTAGAACAGTTCGAAATAACATCCAGTTTTCAGGGGCCTTCGCCTGCTGCGCGACTAAACACAGCCTTATATATTCCATGCGGTTCTTTGGTGCTATATAATCCCAGCTCCTCGCTCGCCTCCTAGACACGGAGACAGATTATAGACTGATGCAAATTATTGAGGATGTTGTCACACTTTTTTAATTAGTTGCAGTGTAAGACCAGCAAAATGCCACCTTTCATTTATACTCATGCGGGGACTCTTTGAACTTCACAAAAGTAAATGCAATTAATGAACTCCAGAACTGGGCACCCTTGGTTGGCATCATTTCAATAAGGAAGCCCTTCAGAGCATTCACTGCTCGGATGTGGTTATAAATCTGGCTTAATCTTCTAGTAAAACTGAAGTTGGCACAGACCCTGTTGTAAATCACCCGAGTCTGCTCAAAGAAGAATAGGAAATCCTTTCCTGCAGGGACTTCCATAATCTCCCGTTTTTACGCCACAAAGTAAATGGCCTAAGAAGTTGTTTTAATATAAAAAGGCTTTCCGAAGCTTTTAGTCTTTATGTATTTCCTGAGAAAAAACAACATTTTATTGTGATCATTAGGTAATAATGAAATTGGCTTCCGTGAGAGTTGGGGTCAGGATTGCAAGGAATGCCTTTTTACAGATAGATGGATACATGCATTTACAACCTTTTGAGATGTTTTATTTGTGCTTATACACAGTGATTGAAATGGAAAAATAGAAGTTTAGGTACTCTGACGGAGTACCTGCTTGTTTCTGAGAAGTGCCGGTACTCTCCAATTAAAAGTATTACTTTGTCTTGAGAAGTCCCTCTCAAAATGAAAAAGTGCCGGTACTCAGTACCATTTAAAGCATTGCTTATACAAAAATGATAGATAGCACAGAGGTGCGAGCTCTGAAAATGCCACTTTTATGAAGTTGGTGGTTCCTTGTCCTAACCATTTTGTGCCTGTAGTCTTTATCCTGGGTCATATGAATAGGTGTAGTTGGCAGCTGGCCTTTATGTATTCCACTGAGACAGTGACAAAGGTGGACTGGATGGTGGCAGGATTGGAGCACAGCCCCACTTACATTTCAGAGTAGCGGCCCCAGCACACACACACAAAGAACATCACACTAGCCTTTTGTGAATCCAGACCGTGTTCTGTGTGTATCTTCCATCCCCAAACCCTCTGTGTTGACCCATACTTCTGCTATCCGCACTTCTTATCCCTGGTTTTGAGGTTTTTGAAGGCAGCACCATGAAGAGAAGGTAAGGGGGGCTCTGAAAACCATGTTTTTTTCTGTGGTTTCCACTTCTTGACTGTACCCTACAACTCAGCAGCAAATAGGTGGTTCGGTAAAGTTGCAAGCCAAGAGGTAACCCGCTAATTTCATCATGTTTCAAGGGCACGTGATGTCACTTCCGCTATCACTGGTGTTTCAGTGACTGACATCCATGCCTACACCTTTATGCTTACCAAAGGTTCTTCATCAATTTACGGTATCTCATAAATGAATATTTAATACCAACATAGGCATCCAAGGGCCTGAGACGATAAAGGACTAAGGGGCGGATGTATCAACGGGATTTTTAGTCGCAAACGCTGCGATTCTCAAAAAAGCAGCGGTTGCGACTAAAAATCATGAAAACGGGATGTATGACGGAAATGGATTCCCAAAATTAAGGAATCGCAGAATTTGCGATTCCTTAACTATTCGCAAAGCATTTAAGGAATCGCAAAAAGTGATTTCTTAAATGCTATGTAAGAAACACTTAAGTTTAGCGAATTCACTTTAAGAAATCGCAAATTACCATCAAGTTGGTGTTAATTTGCGATTTCTTTCACAAATGCACTTTTTTGCATTTGTAAAGGTGCCATGTGGCGCTCATACATGCCCTTAGGGCATATATCTTGCGCCATATGCGCACACATGTAAATTTCAGGGGTGCAGCAGGGTGTCCTTAAGACACCCTTGCACCCTTGAAATTATTCTCAATTTGCGATTAGCAAATTGCGAATCGCAAATTGAGAATAACTTCCCATTCCTTCCTATGGGCCTCCTGGCCCATAGAAATGAATGGGAAAGTATTCCTTACTTGCTAATTCTCAATTTGCGAATTCGCAATTAAAAGGAATATTAAGTAATCTCTAAAAAAATGCGATTTTTTTGATACATACCATTTGCAATTCTCAAATAGCGATTCTCAAAAAATCGATATTTGAGAATCACAAATAGGCATTTTGATACATCTGCCCCCAAAACAAAAAGGTTGCTTTATACTTCCAGAACTGTCCAGATTTCACAGAGGTTCCTGTTTCCATAGGGCACACACATGCATCACAAAACAAAAACTCTCAAATGAAATTGTTTTACGCACTGGTAAGAGTGTCTTCCACAGAGTAGAAAATGTGAGTATTTTTAAACGTATTAGGGAATATTTATATACACAGTCTTGTAAATAAAAGTCAATGCCTTAAATTTAAAAATGCAGTCCTCTCAATATAGGTGATATATGTCCATGTGAATTGTATCAGTTCTGCTAAATATCAATTGAGGATTGAAGTAATATTTGAAACATCCATTTAGAAATCTACCCACTTCATGACAAATTACACCTGACTTACAGCACAAGATAGGTTTATAAGAAATGTACACTGCACATTCTACTCTAAATGTGTGTACTAGTTTGGTACAGCAAAATCATCAACTGATCTGAAAACAAGCATATTATGTATTGGCTGTGTTGGACTTGGCCCTCTCTGCTGGGTCACCCCCAAACTCTTAGTATTCACCCCTCCGGCTTTCTGAATTTCGTTATTGTTGTCACTAGGACTCTGTGTACTTGCTTGTACTCTGTCTTTTAAACAACTGTCTTATGCCAAATTGGCACGTTTAGTTTACTTATAAGTCCCTAGTAAAGTGGTACAATATATACCCAGGGCCTGTAAATTAAATGCTACTAGTAGGCCTCCAGCGCTAATAGTGCCACTCACTTAAATAGCCTTTTGAAACATGTCCCCGGGTTGCCATTGCAGCCTATGTGCAGTTTTAAATTGCCAATTCGACTTGGCAAAATAAACCTTTTGCCAAGCCTAAAACTCCATTTCACCCCTAGGTTAGGCCCTAAACAGCTAATAGGGCAGGGTGCATTGTATTTAAAAAGTTGGACATGTACTTTCAGGTTTTACATGTCCTTGTAGTGAAAAACTCACCCATTTGTTTTTCACTACTGTGAGGCCTACCTCTCATATAGGATAACATTCTGTTAACTTATTACATTTAACCCCTTCGGTGCTGATGACGGCTCCCAGCCGTCATGAGTCACGGTGGGCGTGTGCTGATGACAGATGGGAGCCATCATGACCACGCCCGCGATCGGATTTTCCAGCACCGGCGCGGAATTCCAGCCGCAGCCAAGGTGTTAATAAGCGATAACATATTTTTTTGAACAGCACAAATGTAAAGTTTGGTGTCTAAGAATTGCAATTTAAAATCCCTTTTACTGGTAAAGGCAGATTATAAATCACAATTCCGAAATTATGAAGTTGGCGGTTCCTTGTCCTAACCATTTTGTGCCTGTAGTCTTTAACCTGGGTCATATGAATAGGTGTAGTTGGCAGCTGGCCTTTGTGTATTCCACTCAGACAGTGACAAAGGTGGACTGGATGGTGGCAGGATTGGAGCACAGCCCCACTCACATTTCAGAGTAGCGGACCCAGCACACACACACAAAGAACGTCACACTAGCCTTTTGTGAACCCAGACCGTTTGAAGGCTGGGCAGGAAGGTAGGAAATTACACACTGTCTGTGGGGGTGTAAGGACTCCAGAAATTTCTTCCACTTCAAAGCTGGGACGAGGTATAAAAATAGACCCAGACCCTTTCTTCACTATACTCCTGGATATGGGGATACTACAGAGAAGGACTGCCCTTTAACTCACTTATATAGGAAGATTTATTCAATTTGAATTTCATGTGGGCTATCCTGTGCTATTTTAGGTAATGTCTAATTCTAATTGATATTGAATCCAAAAAGGTATACGCAGTGAATTCCAGCCAGATAAAAAAAAAAAGCTCCAGCATCACCCCATGGATATGCGCTGGCTAATCAATTTTTCAATGCACACTGTGTCCACTAGCAAACATGATCAATCGACACGTTAAATTTTCACACCATGTAAAGGTCCATGTTACTCAGATCCATTGCACCTTTGAAAATGTTCCTGTGCAACATTTGTATAATCGACTTCAATGCCGAGGATTTTTTTCTTATGTGACTTTCCATGGCTAGAGATATTTTTCTCCTGGCCAACCACCAGTCCAGTATTCAAAGAACACATCTTTGCCCTTTGACTTATTGCTATTAATTCAAATATATAGAAGTCATAGATACTTCTTAACTACAGCTCCTACACCTCAGAAACAAAACTGTGCTCTACACAGCTGATTACAAAACATACATCGTAAGGGCTCCATTGCTAAATATCGTGGGTCATTTCATTACAGAAACAACGTCCTTGAGATCCAAGACAAATAGCCTATAAGCCAAAGCAGGAAGGTCTAATCAAACGCACTTCTTATTAGATTAGGCAACCAAAATCATACCGAGAGCTGCAAGAACCCCACTGGCGCACACAATAAAAAAGTTCATTTCAGTCTTTTAGGTCTCAGGGAGTACATATTATATATATGCAGAAAAAAGCACTGGCAAAGTCAATAGGTCTGGCCTTGACAAGTTGGTGTGATGATTGTTTGTATTTATTTTGCAAGCATATGCCATACAAATAACAACGAAGAAAACCTGAGGGCCACATGCTGGCAACAAAAATGTACATTTTAACCAATAGATGGCTGTTGCATATCACTTTATTAGAACAGTACTTGTGCTCTCTAGCCATTATGTGTACTTAGAACCATTATAGTCCTTTTTAGTTTTAATCAGTATATTAAAAAAGTATTCTTATTTGTGCAAAGAAATTACAATTTTAGCTTTGAATTACTGCAACCGGAAAATATATTTTAAACATGCAAGGTTGACTAAACATGTTATAATGGTAGAGTGCTAATTAGGTCACCAGAACTAGCATTGAAATACACTTCCTTTATTGCTGATGGGGCTTCACACTTTGGTGAGTGGATACAAGTTGTGAATGACAGTAGAACAGACCAATGGATGATGAAGGCTTACCAAATGCCCCGTTGTTAGAAACAGGGATTCCCGGTTGGCTAGGGCATGCACCAAAGTCAGATCACAAACCCCCGTTCTAGTCAGGGCGAGGGAGTTACACCCTGAGGATAACCCCTGCTCACCCCCTTGGTAGCTTGGCATGAGCAGTCAGGCTAATCCCAGAGCCAATGTGTAATGCGTTTGCGCAACACACACACACACAGCGGCAACACACGAGGCACACTACAAAGGAGACTCCACACAAGGTTATATAAAAATAGCATTTGTATTATAAAAACACATTAGAATGCAATCACATACATATATACACTGTGCCAACTGGAACCAGGTAGCAATTTACAGGGGATTATGTACAAGACAGCGCCAATCGGGTCGCTGCCAGAACCATCACAAGCGCAAAGAATATATGTAAAACAATCAGTAATAACAGCCAGTAGCTACTGGTGAAATAGCGACCCACATTAGGCGTAGATCACATTATGCATGACATAAATCATAATCCCATGCATTAGGCATCATCTTTAGCATAAAAGCATTAAGCATAAACCTTAGGCATAGAAACACATTAGGTATCGTATCAGCATACGTCACATTGAATATAAACACATGAATATGAATACATTATGCAATAGGCCTTACTAGCATAGACACATTATGCATAAATCATGGTGCATGATACTAGACCTCAACACATGGTGCATAAATCATCAGCATAAAGCATGTCATGCCCCTCGTTGCATCTGTCCACCTGTGCAGCGCACCTGGTATGAATGTGAGCCCCTACTCTGGGACTCAAAAAGAAACTAATGGCACCCACATTGCAGCTGCCCGTAACGGCGGAACAGCTGAGGGAGAATAAAGCCCACAAAAGCAAAATAATCACTGGCACCACTGTGCACATTGGGAATCTGAAGTTAAAAATGATGTTGCCCACAAAACAAAACAGCAAAGAAACGTTGCAGCGGGGCTCTCTAAATGAAATTACCCACCACGTTGCAGCTGCCCGCAACTGCGGGTCCGCTGGGTACCAAAAGGGATACTGAGTGACGGTCCATGCTGGAACCCCACTTTGGGACTCTAAAAAAATAGACTTTGCCCCTCGTTGGAGCAGCCCCCTGTTCCTGTGGGGCCGCTCGGGTATACAGGCACCGGTCCTGTGCCTGGGTCTCCTCCGGTCATCAGTTTCCTGCTCCTTGGGTAGCAGTCAGGTTCTGCTGGTGAGAACGCTTTGCTTCTCCTGGTCTCCGTCTGCAAGACTCCGCTCTTCTTCCTGGCAACATGTGGGGGACTGCGCTCCAGCTCCGATCAGGTAGCCATCGCCAGACTTCCTCGAGGATCCTCTTCTGTTGCCGGGAAACTCCCGGCACCAGCACCAATCTAAGTGCGTCTCCCCTCTGACATCAGCAGGGGTGCCCGCGCGGTGCTCCGGGGACTCACTGCCCGGCGGCGGTGATTTCCTAGGAGTGAGGTGTGGGGTGGGCACCCGCTTACACATAAAAGCAGTTGCAGGGTGGGCACCCGCCATTAAAAGCAAATAACAGCAGGGTGGACTCCCGCTAGACTGGCAATCATGCGGGGTGGCTACCCGCTAGCAAAGATTTAGAAACGCGGGGTGGGCACTCGCTCACAGCAGCATAAGTGCGGCGTGGGAACCCAACGAACCTCTTGGCAAAAGGCAGCCTAAATGCGGAGTAGACATCCGCTAGAGTGCGCAAACACGTGGGGTGGGCACCCGCGGTTGGAGGGAACTCGCGGGACCAGCAATCTCAGCAGCAGAATGCTGCAGCCACCAGCCTCTCTCTCTTCTGGCAAGCAGAAATCAGAGCGCTCACGAGGGGCTTGGGAAGCATGCAGGGTTGGGCAAAGGTCAGCAGACAACAGGGAAGCTCTTCCCCAGCAGAGTAGCAATCTCTTGGGACAGTCAAATGTGGTGAGGATGGCAATCCTGAAGTGCAGCAGCCCTGGCTCCAGCGCAGCTCCTTCCCAGTCCAGTAGAAGGTAGAGGGGCAAAGTTGGGCACAGGGGCCAGCACACAAGGTCCCGCGGTGGTTCCTCCTGGCAGGGTGTTCCCTCCAAGTCAGCACAAGCACGACACTTTCATGGGGTCACAGTCCCTGTATTTTTACACCTTTCTGCCCTGCGTCTAGAAGGGGGCAGAAGCTTCTAGAAGGGTCATGGAAGTTCCAGTATGGCCCTGGGAGGGGGTGTTAGTAGGGGTCAGAGCCAGCATTTTACAGGGCAGGCACATACCTATTCAGGGACAGGGGATTTCTCCTCCCACTACTCCTATTACAGATCTCCGATTCAGCCTGACGCTTACTCACCCTGCCGTCCCTGGAGCCACCCACACCTCACCAGCTCCGGTCACTTCCAGAACCAGACATGCAGGCAGGCACACAGCACACAGAGATACCAACTTCTAAAAGTGGCATTCCTAAAATAATGAAAATAAATCTTCGCACACCATTGAGCAGCATTTATTATTTCCATTCCTCTTATACCAAACATGACATACATATTTTGTTCCATTTAGGAATCATCCCATAAGGGGGAGGGTTCTCAATGTTAGCCTATGGAGGGCACAGAGCACATGCACTTTGCACTGCCAAACAGTGCTGGGGTGCCCAGAGTCCTAAAACCACCAACACCATGCTAGAAAAAAGGCTAGGAGGAAGGCAAAATGTTCAGGGATGTCCCTACCAAAAAGGGCCAAGTACAACACCCTCTATCTTTAAACGAATGCTATTTTCATTTATATATTTATTTTATTACCTAAGACTGATGAGACAGCTAATGCTGCCTCTGGGCCAGACCTAAAAATAGTCACAGGGTTTAAAGAAGGTATCGATAGAGAGACAGAAAGGAAGGAATTAGAGTATTCAGTTGGGGATAGTTCAGTCGATAGGGTTTGCTCTCTTAAAAAGAAGTAAAAAGTTGTATAAATGATAATCTGTGCTTTTTAGCATTATACAGCATTTGGGTGGCCTGTTCTGTGGCTTTGGTTGAATCTAGAGGCTTTCCCGAAAAATACTTGCAAAAAGGCCTCTAGTAATTCAGCGGAACTGCATGAAGAGTATTCTATGTTAAGTACCCTCATCAGGGTTGGCATACAAGTGGCAGGTGGTTCATTGCCCCATTTTCATGTTGCTGTGTTTTCCTAATGATATTTTGTTATGTTATCCACCATAGCAGTAAGGGAGGATTATCATCATGATAGCTGTGTGACACTAGATACCTCAGCCTTTTAGTTTGGATGACCCACGCTTCATACATGAATTGAGCTGCCCATTCCACTATCTCAAATTGCCAAGATTTATCCCTGGCCAATTGATGCTAAATTTACAGAATGTGGTCTAGTTTGCTCTTTATTGCTTTGGTGTGTATATGTTGCAGAGATGTAGGAAGTTTGTCAGTTATTCACTGTTACAAATGGGGTTTCTGGTTGGCTAGGGTATGCACCTAAGCCAGGCAGAGCCGAACACTCTAGTCAGGGCAAGGGAGTTACACACTGAAGATAACCCCTGCTCACCCCCTTGGTAGCTTGACAAAGCAATCAGGTTTATCCCAGAGGCAATATGTAAAGCATTTGCGCAACACACGCACACAACAGTGACACACTAGGCACACCACAAAAGAAACTCCACATAAGGTTATATAAAAACATCCTTTGAATAATTCATAAAAAACACGTAAGATCACAATCACATATATTACTGTGCCACTAGGCACTTGTCATGACTTCACAGGGATCACATAAATCACTTTGGCTAATCGGGCCATTGTTATACCATCCCAGGGATTACATAAACCACTTGGCCACTCGTGCCATTGTTACAACCCTCACATTTAGGGTGACCAGTATCTACTAGCAGGATTAAACTGAGCATAACACTTATGCATAACTTCATCAGCAGTGCCCTACAGCAAAGACCTGCAGAGTTCGCACATTAGTAATCCTTACTGGCAATGTGATATCCAAAAAAACTACATACGCCATATCTGGGCCTAATACATCTACATTGCCCATTATGCAGTGTTCCCCACCCAGATGGAAGCCCAGAAGTCACCAGGCCTCTCCTATGGCCAAAGTGGCAATGTCATAGAGGATCCATCCTCCTGCAGGACTCGGGGACCTCAGTCAAGGTTTCACCCTGTTCTTGCCTAAACACAATGGCCCCAGTGCCCAGTATACTGAATCCGTGGCGGGTATGCAACACACACCCAGTCTTTGCTAAAGAAGAGTGCCCCCTGGTGCCCAGCACACCAAGTTAGGGAGTGGGGCGCTACTCACTTGTTGTTCATGGCCCCCCACGCTGCTCGGTCGACAGGATGTGCCGGAATGTAGCAGGGGGCCTCACCGAGGTCTCACCTCATTGGCGGAGCCAAAATAATGCCCCCAAATATCTGTCAAGCTGGCAGGGAGGTCTCACTCAGTCCTCCCGTGTGCCGGACTGGGTCTCTGACACACAGCTTGCTCTGGTGGTTCAGCGGAGAGTGGGTGTGGGTGTACTTCTGGTCAGCCCTTGCCAGTCACACACTGAGTTCTCTGTTCCACTCTGAAAAAAAGGGTTGCGTCACTCTCAGGAGGATCCTTGGCAGCCGACGTATTTGCTCCCAGCAGCCGGGCGATATGGTGGGACGCCACCCGTTCCTCTGTAGATGCAGGCTGTGGCCCCCTTTACCACAGGGGTGCCACATGCGAGAATCAAGCCACTGCGTCCCCAGAGCAATCACTGAGCTCCAGCGGTGCAATCTCCTCTGCCAAGTAAGACGCCTTCCCAGAGATCACCCACGGTCCGTCACCTGCCATAGCTGGGGTTTCTTCAGCCGACGCATGCATTGCCCATTCCAACACTGGAGGCCACAACCATCTCAGCTGCATACTGCTCAACACCCACTTAGTCCATAAACACGCCTTCGAACTCTACGACCTGCTCGACTCCTCAGCCCCGTACGTTGCCTTCCTGACAGAAACCTGGATGAACACTTCCTCAGTACCAGACATAGCCATAGCCATCCCCGATAGCTACAAGATCACACGCAGAGACTGGAACAACAATAAACCAGGAGGAGGAGTCGCCACCATCCACAGGGACACCATCAGAGTATCAACCAGCACCGAAGATGGCCTCAACATGGCCGAACACCTACACTTCCAGATCCACATCAACAACAAAACCACCCTCAGAGGAACCCTCATCTACAGACCTCCGGGCCCGACCACAGTTCAGCGAATCCATCGCCGACCTCATCAGCACGCACGCCATCGCCGCCACATACTACATCCTCCTCAGAGACCTGAACTTCCACCTAGGGAACAACAATGACAACAACTCCACAACACTGATGGACAACCTCGCCAACCTCGGACTCAAACTACTCATCACAACACCCACCCACTCCGCTGGACACACACTCGACCCCATCTTCTCCGCCAGCGACCACGTCACCTTCAGCTGCACCACCGAACTCCAATGGACCCACCACCATTGCATCCACTACTCCTTCTAGAAACACACTACACACAACCAACCACAAAGTATCCCACACGGCAAAGTGGAAAAAAGTCACCGAACACCAGCTCATCACCTCACTCGCCCAAGACCCTCCTCCTGAGCTCTCCAGGACCAACGCAGCAGCCCTCAACTTCAGACTATGGATCAACGACTGCGCTAACACCCTCGCCCCAATCAGGAAACCCTCCAACAGACACATCGACTCAAGAGCCATCTAGTTCAATGACGACCTCCAAAACTCCAAGCATACCTGCAGAAAACTCGAGAAGCAATGGCACAAGGACCAGAAACCAGACAACCACGCAGCTCTCATTAACACCAGATGCAGACACCACCAGCTCATCAGTTCTACCAAAAAAACCTCCTTTAAGGAACGCATAGACAACAAAGCACACAACAGCAAAGAGCTCTTCAACATCGTGAAAGAACTCGCCATCCCCAGTTCCAATGACATACCACAGTCACAAGAACTCTTCCACCGCAAGATCACAGACATCTACAACAGCTTTGATACCCAGATGCAAACGTCAAACACCGACACCCCAGAATCAACACCCACCAAACGCACTGACCTTCTGCTGTCCTGGAACAATATCAACGATGAAGAGACCGCCAAAATCATGAACACCATCCACTCCGGCTCATCTTCCGACCCCTGACCCCACCACATCTTCAACAAGGCAAGCCCCATCATTGCACTCCAACTTCGAAAGATCATCAGAAACTGCTTCAAGACCTCCACCTTCCCAGAGAGCTGAAAACACGCTGAAATCAAAGCCCACCTCAAGAAACCCAAAGAGGACCTAAAGGACCTCAAGAACTTCTGACCCATCTCCCTGCTCCCGTTCCCTGCTACAGTCATTGAGAAGATCGGCAACAGACAACTGACCCTCTTCCTGGAGGAGAGACCGCCCTCATCGCCACCACTGATGATATCAGGGCCATACTGGACAAGGGCGATACCACGGCCCTCATCCTCCTGGACCTCTCGGCCGCCTTATATTATTATTATATGAAATTTGTAATGCGCTCAGCTTACCAGGGGGCATCCCGGCGCAACAGACCAGAAGGAGAGACTCAACTAATCACTACTGTGGAAACGGGTAGGTCTTGAGAAGTTTCCTAAATGGTAGGATCTTGGGCTCTGAGCGAATCTTGAGGGGCAAAGAGTTCCAAAGGGTCGCCACCTGCACAGAGAAACGCCTGCCCCCAGAACGAGCTCTCCTTACTCTCACTGACTGCAGAAGATGTTTTTGGTCCGAGCGCAACAGGTGTGGGGGCTTATAAGGACGGGCCATGTTAGCAAGGATGGGGGGACCTTTGCCATGCAGAATTTTGTGGGCCGTACATAGCGCTTTAAATTTCACCCGCTCCTTCACGGGGAGCCAGTGAAGCGCTTTGAGGGCCGGGGCGGCAGACTGCCTTCTGGGAACATCCATAAGGACTCTCGCAGCTGCGTTTTGCACCTGTCGGAGGGTTTTAAAGGTCGCTTCGCGAGCACCGAGAAACAGCCATTCCCATAGTCGAGCCTCGATAGGATTAGGCCACGTATCAACAGCTTCTTTGCTGGATCAGGAAGCAGTGGTAACACCTTTCGGGCTGACCTCAGCAGACCAAAGCAAACCACTGCGGTTTTCCTGGCGTGGGTCCTGAAGGACAGATCTTCCTCCAACCATACTCCCAAGGACTTGATCTTCAACACAGTCTCCCACCACACCCATCGCACACGCCTCCATGACGCAGGGGTCCGAGGCAAAGCTCTGGACTGGATCACCTCCTTCCTCACCGGCAGAACCCAGAGAGTCCGCCTCCACCATACCGATCCAAAGCCATCACGATCACCTTCGGCGTACCCCAAGGATCATCCCTCAGACCAACACTTTTTAACATCTACATGGCACCACTCACCAACATTGTCTGAGCACACCACCTCAACATCATCTCGTACGCCGACAACACGCAGCTGATCTTCTCCCTCACCAAAGACCCGGCCATCGCCAAATACAACCTCTACGTGGGAATGAAGGCCGTCGCAGAATGGATGAAGACCAGCCGCCTGAAACTGAACTTGGACAAGACAGAGGTCCTCATTCTCGGCTCCACCCCCTCCGCATGGGACGACTTCTGGTGGCCGACCGTGCTGGGAGCTGCCCCGACACCCACAAACCATGCACGCAATCTGGGGTTCATTCTGGACTCAACGCTCGCCATGACCCAGCAAGTCAATGCCGTCTCCTCCTCCTGCTTCAACACCCTCCGAATGCTCCGCAAGATCTACAGATGGATTCTCACCGAAACCAGGAGAACAGTCACCCAGGCACCCGTCAGCAGCAGGCTGGACTACGGCAACGCCCTATACGCAGGAACCATGGCTACACTCCAGAAGAGGCTCCAGCGCATATAGAATGCCTCCGTACACCTCATACACAGACTCCCCCACCACAGCCACATTACCACCCATCTACGAGACCTGCATTGGCTCCCGGTCAACAGAAGGATCACATTCAAACTCCTACTCTACGCACACAAAGCACTCCACTAAACAAGAGGAGGGTGTTGTTGGTGGATGATTTAAGAAAGGGTTGTTTACATGTTTGGCAGTGATGCAGTGGGGTCTGTTGGGTGTAAGTAGAGGGTAGAGCTGATGTTTTGTATGAACAGGAAGTGTTTGGTGGGATTAAGGCTATGTAGAATGTGGTTTGTGTTGTGTTGGTGATGTGTGGACTTGATAGTGGTAAAGGGCTGAGTGGTGTTTTGTGTGAGAGTGAAGGTGCCATTGTGTGGCAATTGGGGAAGAAGTGTAGATAGATGTGCTTTGAGGGCTTTCTAGTGGTTATTGATACATTGAAGTGTGGATAGGGAGTGTTTGCTCTAAATGAGTAGAATGCAATTGCTGAGAGTGTGTTATTATCTTTGTGGATATAGTTGGATTAACGTGGTGGCAAGTAAATGGAAGAAAGGGCAGCCTGACCCGGCCCAAACAGGCAACTGCCCATTTACTCTCTGCCCTTAGCCTTAATGCCCTGAGCACAAGAGTTAAATAGCCTTAGGTCAGGTGACCTTTGGCAAATGGAAACCCTAGTCATAACCCTGTACTATCGGATCCCTAAGCCCTAGTAACCAATCTAAAGCCAAACCCTAAGCCCTAGGTCCAATAAAAAGCCTTAGCACTAGGAACCAGTCAGAACCCTAGACCTATCAGCCAATCAGATCTCAGACTCTAAGCCCTAGGTCCAATAGAAACCCTAGCCATAGGAACCAATCAGAATCCTAGCCATATAAGCCAATTAGAACTCTAACCCTGAGCCCTATGTACAATGAAAGCCTTAGCACTAGGAACCAGTCAGAACCCTAGACCTATCAGCCAATCAGATCTCAAACCCTAAGCCCAAGGTCAAAAAGAAACCCTGGGGCATATTATCAAGGGGGTTTATTTCTGTTTTTTTGGCTTTAAAAGCCAAGAAAGCGGAGATAAAATTATCTCCCTATTACCTAGCTGTCGCTAACACCAGTTAGCGACAGCTAGTAGGAGATAGCGACGATCTTGGGCCCCACTAATCACTAATGACATGCAAAGTGGGCGTGCCAAGATGTTAGCGACTGGAAACAGTCGTTAACATCGCTATCTCCTATTACCAACTTTTGGAGATTTTCGCGCTAAGCTAACTAATAAGAACTTATTTAAGGGGCATATGACCTTATACATAAGCTGGTGTGGGGGAGGGCAGGAAGCTGTTCCTGAAATCAGAATCTCCTTGAATCGATCCACACTGTGTAGTTCCTATTTAACCCGGCAGGTAAGGTCCAAATCTAAAGCCTCAAAATACTGCTTTTCGCTCAATTAAACAAATCACTTTTCCTAGCCAAAAACGCCTGCTAAATACCCTTTCAAAACACACTTTAAACCACAAAACATATTAAGCTAGGCTTAGGGGTGTATTTTCCCTTTCTATCTTGTGAAACAAAGGGGAGGGATTACCTTATAGAGGTCCTAGCACAGTATAGGGGGAAGCCAGGTGAGAAATTCCATCAGTTATGGGTAGAAGAAAGCAGCAGTTGTAAAGGTACAAACTGCACAGAAACTAAGAGATACATTTAAACAGTCACGGGTAGAGGAAAAGAGCAGTTTTAAAGTTTCAAACTACACAGCACACAGTAAGTGTTGTTACCACCTTCTTTGTCCTGGTTCACTGGGCTTTTTAGGGCCTAGAGAAGCTGGGGCTACAAAATGGAGGTGTCTGTCTTGGGGTTCCCGCCACAAGCTTCAGGGCCTGTCCAGATGTGAGTGGTGGGCTCAGGTAGCTTAGAAGCTTAAGGGTCAACCAGTAAGGCACAAACTGGTGTGCAGGGGGGCAACGGGTTACTGTAGAAGTATAGTATATTTTTAAGAGTATTTCAAAGCAACCATATGTTATTTCATCAATACTATACAGTTTGAATTTACAATTTGCTCACTAGCAATGCCTTTGTAGTATTACAGTTGAAATGTCGAAATGTGTGTCTTTCCTTTGACTTCCTTGATACAAATCAAAATCAAGATATTAGGACAAATCTCTCTGAAAGAAGGAAGGAACTGTTATCAAACTGATCTTAGCAGTGGCCAGGCCAGGTGAAGTATGTCCAAATCAGTAACAAAGCCTAAAGATTTTTGACGAATACTGTTTAAGGTCTGATAAATATAAAAATGTCTTTCTGTTTCATTAGATTCAGGAGTCTAAGCTAAAAGCAAAACATCTGAGCTCCAACGATGTGTTGCCAAATTTCTGTTTTGCATTTGGACGTTAGCTAAAAATCAGGAAGTGTCCCATTTTGTAACATGAGCAATCAAATCAATCTTTGAAACACACTTTTGAGGAAAAACAATATACTTGAATTGGCAGGCATAGTTATACAATTGCAGTCGTTGCACATCTAAATTAAATGAGAAGTCTTTCTAAGATATAGGGAACTTAATTAAATTATCATTATTTGTCTTATATGTGTCAAAAAACAACAGTAGAGGAAAAATACATTTGAAGATTTCTGAAGTGGAAAGTGCTCTTCCACATATTGACAGTCCATATATTTATTGGGCTGTTACAGAAAGAATGAGTGACACTAAAGACTTCAAGAAATCCTGCCAGTTATAAAATAGGTGATTTATAAAAGTCATAGGGCCACATGTAGCAACCAATTTTGTGTTCTCAGAATCAGCCAGTTGGGGAACGCAAAAAAGGCTATTTACATGTATCAAACCCCATTTTGCATTTAGGTAACCTGTTACGGTATTTGGAAAGGGCGTGTTTAGGGCGTCCCTTCAAAATAGCGAATCCTAATGGTATGAAATGAATGAATGTTTTTTGACCGTGAATGCGATTGCAAAATATTAGCATTTTACCATCTACTCGCAAATTGGAAGGGGTTCCCAGGGGACCTCTTTCCCTTTGGGAATGGTTGTAAAAAGATTTTTAGGAGCAGACAGTGGTCCCATGGACTACTTACTGCCTGCTCTTACAAAATGAAAAGAAAACTCTTATTTTTTTCAACGCAACCCAATTTCCTTTAAGAAAAACGATCTGCATTTAAAAAAAATGCTTTATTTAACAGCAATCATGGACACTACCACCATCCCCTGAATTTAGCAATTCCTAGGGTTTCGTAAATTGCGATCTACCTTTTTAATATTAATGAGGTAGGTCGATATGCGACCTACTAGGAATCGGTATATGGAACTCTTGTAATTTCATACATTGGAAATAGCAATGACCTAATTGCAATTCTCAGACAATCACAATTAGGTAATCACAATTTCCAAATTTGATACATGTGGCCCATAATAGCCAGTACATCATCATCATCACTGATGTATTAGATTTGAGTACATAAAAAGACCTAGAGAACAAGGAACAACAGGATTTCAACTAAAAAGAATTAAAAAAAGAATATATTACAAATAGCATGTGTGACCACCAGCCAAGATGGCAGAATAAGCCTTTCACTTCTGTCCACACCATGATTACCAAACTGAAAATCTGCACAATGAGGAGGCATCCAGTACTGAAATAATCTGCCTTGCAGCAGAATCTACTTTTGCAACAGCACTGGAGCAAAGCCTTTTATCTTGAGGGTCAGGGAATGGAGGACTTGGTGTGTGGAACTCTGGTGTCCAGGGCCCTGTCTGGCGTCTAATCCTGGAGAAGCATGATGACTACATTGAAGGGCCAAGTGAGTGCTGGTGCTACAGCCATGTGACTCTTGTTCTTTTGTTGCTGCTTGACTCTCTAGGTTTGAGTCAAGGGATGTGGGATGCTCTCTTGGCCCTAGTGTCATGTGCAGCCAGTACAACTGCTGCCGTTTCCCTGGACCATGGCCTGGCCTAGGCTCAGCATTGGCTTTGTGGGGCCACCAGTTGAATACTTGCCCATAGCTGCAGGTGAAGCTAATAAATGCGATGCAGTGTCTGCAACGAAATTCATTTTATTTATTTTTATGTTTACTTACCTGTAAAAGTTCGTAATCCATACATTACTACCCCCCACCCTGCCCCTCCCCCTCCCCACGTCACCGCCCGGCCGGTACTCCCACTACCGGCCGCGGCTGAATGACGGTTTCCCCCAAATCTCTCATTGAGTATCCAGAGCTGTTGTACATCTGCGTGGGTGTATGCTGCACTCAAAGCTCTAGTTTGTCTCTTTTTTATAATATCAACCTGTCTGTGCTCCCAGTATCGGTTTGGTTGATGTGACCCTCCATGCTTGCCTGGCATTTGATCTAATTAATGCTGCTGTCTCAATTTCTCGGCACATATGCCTGTGACCCATTGTGTATATTTGTGTGTATGTGTGCTGTATGCATATTAGTCGCCACTTGTATGTGTATTGGTGCTGTGTCCATTTTAGTAGCTGACAATATTTGTGCTTCTTGCTATTTCTGTGCCACACTGTGTTGCTGCTCGAAGTACTCTGTGTTTCTTTCACAGTGATCCTAATATTGGCTCTCTCTCTGTGGGCATTCTTATGTTTGCATCTACCAGTAGTTGTTTTCTCGTTGCTTCATGTGTAGATTTCTTGGGCTGTTAAGAGTGGTATGTGGCTCTTATAGCAGCGTTTGTCTTGCTGTCACTTTTGGTATGTTTTTCTCATATGTTTCTCTCAGTTTTTTCTTCCCCTGAGTAGTTGTTGGTATGTTATGTTAAGTCTTCTTCTATACAAAAATGTTCCATACAGAAGAGTAGTGGTGTTACCAGAAATGTTTTTCAAATACATGTTTGCCAGTAAAAACCTTTGGAAATTATTTATTGGCCAGGATGTAACAGTCAGGTTTTCAATAATGTGTGAAATTTGAAACAGTGCCGGCATGTTTAGACGGTCTCTGGGACAGAGCTCCATAGACAGGTGTACCGGATTCTAAAAAAAAATTCTTTGCCCTTGCATTTTAAAAGCTGATAAAATGGGTCTGAAATACTATGTAAATTCCTATTATTGGATTTTACTTATTCGCATCATTTTAGTTTTTCTTCTATGGATGCTTTTTTACATAATTTTTACCCAGTGTCTTGTAGTAACAGTGAAAAATGATGTGCGCTGCTACTGCATGCGCTGTGGTAGAAAACTTCACCACATGACTTTAGTGGGCAAGGGTATACCTCTTGTACAGTTTTCACATAGAAATCCATCACTTTTTATGCATATTAAGTCTAATTTTCACAAAAACTTTACTTGAAAAAAAAAATCACCTGCACCTAAATTCAACCTGGCTCATACGTCCTAAATTTGGCACCAATTTCAAGAGGTACCAGAGCGGACAACACAAATCCCCTGCAATTTCATCTGGAAAATACTAATGAACTATGCAGTTCTTTGAGTAGGAGTCATGTTATTAATAGTGTTGACTCTCCATGTTTCTTGTCAAAGCCAACTCTGTATCTTGCAAAAGGCTGCGTTTAATTTATCTGCATTCTACTGTTGTGTTCTGTGTGATGTCCTGTGTGTTACTGTTGTAGTCTGTGTGTTGTGGCACGTATTCTCCCAACAACTCACCGGGCGAATGATGCTTGTGTAATGTAACTAGTGCTTATGTAAAGTGTTCCATGAACTTTTACTTCTCACCACTTTCAAATCTCACCAACCGCCACTGGCACTGGTTCCTTTGTTGAATATGTGTGATTGAATGTGAACAGGTTTATAGTAGGACTTCACAAACTATCCTGGGAGTTAGACAGCCTATGCTGTCCTCCACGATACATACTACATAATATACACAATGGGCATGGTGGACGCTATCTAACAAAGCAGGTGTGTGTGCACTATAAACTCCATCAACGTCAATAGCATGCAATCCCTTGCTGCCACCCACATTCAAATACTGGGTGGTTTCCTCATACATAGAAGAGAGCTCACATAATGGGGACATCCATTTCCAGCTAGCCAATTTTTGACATTAGATAACTACAAGGCTATAGTGAGCACTATTCTACTTGTGAGGTGACAAGTGTGTTGTTTCTTACTTTCCGTCTCGCTCCTCACAAATATACCCCACTGACGCACATCATTAGCTCAGATTCTTTAGCTGGATGTGTGTCCAAGCAACTTATGCACCTACCAGCCAAGCAGTTGTGGGAAAAAGACTGTGGGCAAGGAATACCAACAAAAGCTTGGTTGTTCCGTTGTTTGCAAGTGAAGCTGGATTTACTGGATTACAGGCAAACGTTTCTGCATTTCTAATTCCTTAATCATTAGGATTACACTCCAAAGTTAATGTATACATTTGATACATCCATATGTGCGGAGTGTCGGCAATGCTCTGGTGACCCTGCAGTGTTTCTTCATCTGGGTTGTCAATGCCCGGGTTTGTTTGCATTCTGGCAGGAGGTAGGTAGCTTAGTGGAGAGCATTCTTGGATATTGTCTGCACCTGTCCCTTGTAGAGGCTTAGCTGAGTTGTGCAATTAATGTCCCAAAGTCTGAGCAGGGACTAGTTACACAACTGGTGTTACTGGTTAAGCACAGAGTGACTATGGCCTGGATGAATGTATCTCCCCTTCCATCAAACACTGGATACAAGATGCTGCCTTCAGTAATGACTCTGCGGACTGCTATGCACTGATGCAACCTATACAAAGAAAGCCCAAGAATATTTTGGGTCCCAGAATAAGCAATACAAAGAGTAAAAAAAAAGAATATTGGGGAGCCCTCTCCATGCTTACCTCAGGACAGGCAAATGGTTGAGCCAGAGACAGTTATGAGTTGCCCTCAATGGGAAATGTTGCTACCTAAATTTGATCCAAGATACCTAATGTTTTTAAGCTGAAAATGATTGCTTGACTGCTGTTGTGGAGCTGTTGTACCATCTGCAATGAATGATCTATGACATGACTTGCCATTGCCAATGTTGTCAGTGTTGTTTTGCATAAAAATGTTAAATAAAACAAAACAAGATATACTGCATCATAGTTAGCAAATTCTACATAAAAAATACATTACAGATCTCATGCACTGGCCAAATACATGGAATTTGCTAGATGTTTGATAGGTAATGAGTGAAGAGCTACACCTCCCAGTCTACCCTGCTGCGTTGGACCCTGAAGGTGGGATGGAGGAGGAACATCTAACCACTACATAGTGTGCTCTTCTCTCCTGAAGAGAGAGACATTTTTTTGTTTTCTGCTGAAAATCTGTCTGAGAAGGATCTAAGAAGCCTCCTAGGCTACACTGCTGCTGTGAACACTAAAGGTGCAGAAAAGGTGAGGAGGGCGTGGCGCTGCATAGGATAGTCTGCTCTCCTGGGGTACAGGACTCTTGACCTGTGCCCGGACAAAGATCTGTCCAAGAGCAGGTACATCTGCACTGGTAGTGGCTGGGCTTGGCCACCCCCATTTTGTCTTATGTTTCTCACTCAACACTCTTTTGTTCAATGGGGAGGTGACCACCTTCAGGAAACTCTAGGTCTCTTAATTATGCCCCCTCTCATTCTACAGTTTTCTAGAGAGTGTGGCTAGTGTAGTCACCAAAGAAATTATATTGAAATTGGTGGAGGTTTTTTTTTAAAATATTTCCCTTTCTCACTCTCCATCCTTAATTACAATACTTACATCTACAGGGCCTTTTACTTCTTCAAACATGTTATTTTATGGCAAGGTCCCTGATTCAGTGTCACTCCCGAATGTGATGAGTTTAATCCTTTCCAACTTGCCAGCCCTGCTACCAAACACAAGAGAACATTGTATAACTCATACTCCAAAGCAGCAATTGTGTGGGTTAGATGAGTCAGTGTCAGTTCCTATAGGTAAAGATCTCTTAGACAGCATGTTGAGGCAAATTACTTCTTTGGTTGATTCACATTTAAGATGGTTGAAGACATGCTTGTGAGTTTTAAATGTGCCTTAGACAGACTGGTTAGATGTATCACCCGTACTTTAGCTTCTCAGTCTAATCTTATTTTTGTTGTAGCACCTAATTCCTCCCAGGATGCTGTACTAGGCTCTCAAGAGCCTAACACTGGTGCTTCTTTTGCCTATGCTTCTGGCCCTGTTATTGGCAATTCTTCCACCTCCCTTCATATCTTGACCATTGAATCTACTAGGCATGGAAGCCAACATACTTCTCAATTCAATACTTTTAGCAGTCACATCACAGATCCCTGCAACTTATTTATTTCTCTACCTTAACCTTCATCTCCCTCTGGAATGTGTCCTTATGCCATAATTCTGACCAATGTTACTCTTTTGCCCCCTATTACTACTGAGACCCCTCTCAATTTAAGAATAAGGTGATGCACTAGTTGCCCACTAAGGCCAATATAAACTTTGCTGTCTCTGATAGGGGTTTGCTTTCGAGGAGAAGTCCCTGTGTCAGCTCATTACCTAAAAGCTATTAAGGGATATTCCCCTTCAATATATCTTTCATGCCACTCTTAATGATTCAGTTAACGTTTTTCCACTGTGCTTTTTTCTCCTGCACCTAATGTGCATGATACTCGAACTACATGTACAAATGTTTCTCAGCCTATCACCTCCTCATTATCTTCTATTGTTCCTACTCACAATCGTTTTGTGGCTCTTGATTGTTTAGATCACAATGACTTACTAGCATATCAAATACCATGTTTTCTGCTTTCAGTATGGATTCCTGCATCCTTACCATCACAGATATTGACCTCCTATATGATATTCTTTCTTGTTCTGATTTTTCTATCAGATCAGCTGGCCTGGCGTATCTTGTTAGTTGGAACATTGCTGGATTAGCCTCTAAACTGAGTCAAATCAGTTGGTCATCCCGAGGGACTCTGATATTTGAAATATGGGCCGTATCAGATGTTGTTTGTGAGGGGTTTGCGTGTTATTCTTTGCCCACTTGTCTATCAATGTCTTGGTGTGCTAAAGGGAGACTTTAAACCTGGTTCGGAGCGTTCATAGCACCTGTCACTAAGGTAGTTATTAATTCTTGTTTCTAGGGGAACTGATTTTCAGGTCTATTTGTTTAATGTTTACAATTGTTATTTTTCTCTGTGCAACTTTAATACATTTTATACACTTTTTAGGTCTCGTCTAAGATGGTGCACCAGCTGTTGCTTGTAAGATGTTGTTTACTACAGGGGGCTAGAGCTCACCCATTGCTTACTACTGGTTGCCTCATCATCACTTTCATTTCCTTGCTTCTCTTTGGTCAAAGAGTGGTGGTCTCATTTCCTCTTCATGTGTTTGTCCCTCCCCTGGAGCAGGGCCCAAGTAATGATTCTTCTCCTCACAGCATTTCAAGCTCTTGGCCAGCCAATTCTGGGAATTCCGTGACTGAGGAATATATATTTTTTTCTTTTGTACAATAAATTTAGCAAGTCACTCTAAAGGATATTCCCGGCATGCCGCACATTGGGTCTACTCAATCAGACATCTGAGCTGTTTGCTGTAGTGAAGTACTTGCAGGGTGCATAGTGCCAGCAAACATGTCTTTTCATGTAACTTTTAAATTAATTACGGTTGCCCCTTTCTTGCTCATTTGCACTTTAGCTCCCATGTATTGATGTACAACTGTCAGTCTAATGTGGTACCTAAATATTATGAACTTTCCTTATTTCTGGTTTTATAATGCTTTAGTTTCATACTGTATCTTTAGCATGCTATAAAACTGGATTTTTAAGTGAAGACCTCTGCGTGTGATTGGACTATAGCTTGCCCTTTTCCCTTTTTTGAATGGTCCATGTAAGACTTGTCAAACACTTTCTATATCTGTTTTTGATTAATTGTATTTGTCTTACTATACTGTCTTATCATGTTTGGTGTACTTTGATAGTTTATAATAACCAAATAAAGTTATGATGATAATGATTCTATGTCTAGTGCAGTGTCCTTCAACTGATACTTTTTATCTTTTTTACTTAAAGCTCTCCATAAGAGGGTATGTGTTTGCAGTTTGTCTCCTACCCACTACACCCTGCTCTACTTTGTTATTTGTCCCACCCACTTCTGTCATTGTTGTTTAACCTGTCCCCACTTCCTGAATTGTTGAGCGCAGTCTTCAATCCACTGTAGGAGGTTGAGGGCAGCAGTGTCGGGTTCGGTGGGGTCGGCTGGTGGGCTCTGGACGAGGGTGGTAGCTAGCTGTTCTTCGGTGATTTTGCCCCAGCAGAGACGAGGCATCTGTTGGGTGCGGTGGTGTGTGGTGGGCTTCCTGAAAGTGAAATGGACACAACGGTGGTCGATCCAGTGGGGTTCGGTGGTGTGGTTGAAGAAGACGTGGGGGCTTGCAGAGAAGATGGGGTGTAGCGTGTGACCGGCGGCATGAGTGGGTGTTGTCACGAGCTGTCTGAGCCCAAGGTTGGTGAGGTTTTTGATCAGGGTGGTGGAGTTGACGTTGTTCTGGAGGTGGAAGTTCAGGTCCCCGGGGAGAATGTAGTCTGTGGGGGCGAGGGCGTGGATGCTGATGATGTCGGCGATGGATTCGCTGAACTGTGGTCTGGGTCCAGGGGGTCTGTAGATCAGGGTTCCTCTGAGGGTGCTGTTCGGGTTGGTGTGAATCTGGAGGTGCAGGTGTTCGGTGGTGCTGAGGGTGTCGTCAGTGCTGGTCGAGACGCTGAGGGTGTTCTTGTGGATGATGGCAATTTCACCTCCTGTTCTGTTGGTACGGTCTCTGTGGGCGATCTTGTAGCTTCCGGGATGGCTATGGCGATGACGGGTGCTGAGGTGGGGTTCAGCCAGGATTCTGTCAGGAAGGCGACGTGTAGGGCTGTTGAGTCGAGGAGGTCCCAGATTTCGATGACGTGTTTGCGGGCAGATTAAGTGTTGAGGAGGATGCACCTCAGGTGGTTGGGTTTGTTGGTTGGTGGTTTTGCGGGTCGGATGCTGCAGAAGCTGCAGTTCCGGCAGGTGAAAGGCCCTTGGGTGCGCTTCGGGGTGGCCCGGTAGCAGATGTATTCTCGTCCGGGGTTGAGGGCGTGGAGGGTGCTGGCATCGTAGTGCAGTTGGGCATCGCGGTGTGCATGGTACAGGCACAGACGGGCTTGCCATTAGGCATGCCTTCGGCGCGCCCATTGCACGCGTCCGCTGCGCGTAGCGGCCATCATAAGAGGGGGAGGTGGGAGCAGCTGGGTGGGGGGCGACAGACGAATGGGAGCGGGGCCCCAGGGGATGCAGTGGCGGGAAGCGGGACCGGTGAGGGGGTTCGGGGAGGGAGAAAGGCACAGCAGGGAGAACATGAATGACAAAAGTGACAAAAAACAGGGCAGAAGCACAAATTAAGCTGAAAACAGAGCACTTGCATAATTTTAAAAAGCACAGTTACAGGCGAAAATACAGGTGGACCAAGGCCTACCAGGCGAGCCTCGAACTTGGCAGGAGCAGGGGGGTTACACGGGCGCAGTCAGGTGGCGCTACGCGGCATGAGGAGCGACCTGCCAGGAACAGGGTCATGGGTACATGACTAAAATCCATTAACAAAGCTGACAAGACTCAAAGGTGAGATCTATTGGCTTTGCCAATGCTTGTTAATATGTTGGACAACTTGCCTAGGTCTCTTGTTGACTGCCTCACACTCATTACGCAAGTGATCTTGGGGAGGATTGGAATGGTCTCTGCATGTCAAAAAGGGTTCTTTTTTCTTGCTTGCTGACTTACGCGGAACATTACCCTACTGCGTTATAATTAAACGTGACCATATTAATGTGATGTTATCGATGTACATATGTTGCTTAATTCTGATCTTATGAGCATTCCATCTTTGACAGGTAGATGCCTGTTCTTCTTCTGAAATTACATTTTTGTGTCTAGTGGTTTGACTAACTTTGTTACTGACTATTCTGTACAGGTGAGCGTCCATAATCCCCTTCATGATTCCATTAGTGTGCCTGGCCACACGTCTAGTTATCCCTCATTTGCGCACCATCATGAAACCGTTAATGATGATGGGTTGAGAATCAACTGGTGTTTTGTTGATCGTACTAGCTTTTTAACAATTTTGTTGAGTTCTACTTTTAATCTTTTTTATCTTTGTATTTCGTCTTGTTTACGCCACAGTTCTGTTTTAAGTTCTTTTAAGCCCATTTGGTCTGTTATTTCAAAGTCGCTAACTAGCTCAGTCAGTATTACTCAGTAGATCACCCATAAATGGATTGACTGCAATAGAAGGTTCTGGTAATTTCTTAGCTTCCCACATCTCAGCTAGACAGTGGGTTACTCACTTACGCCTATGTATGATAAAGGCAGTTCTATTTGCTTTAGTTTTGATTATGAGCATGTAGCAGCTGCTATTTCAGAAAGTCTGTTTTGTAAAGCCCCTAAACCAGATGGCATTCCTGTGGACCTGTTTAAAACTGACAGAGCCTTGAGCACTCCTTGTGACCAACATTTGCACTCTGCTACTCATTTGAAATGACATGCTCCAGGAGCAATTCAGGAAGGGCCTGGGGCCACGAAGCACAGCCACTATCTGCATTTATTCATAAGCAAGCACACTTAACTAAAATGAGCTTCTATCCATTCAGCTTTTATGGATTTGAGCAGTGCTTTCGATCGTGTTACCAGATCAAAATTACAGCAGATTTCTTTCTCTGTAGGTCTCAATGTATCACTTATTAACATGTTCCACTGCTTACATACTGTATTACCTACTACTGATAGATTTGGAGATTTTCGCGCATGTTCCGAATCTTTTAGATTAAACATGGAGGTTCAAGAGTGTTGTTTTTTTGGGACCAATCTTGTTCATATATCTTGATCCCTATTTAATCTTCAAGGGACAACATATGCTTAGCAGTGGTGAGAATGCAGTCCTGGAGCTTCTATATGCAGATGACACCATTTTACTTTTGCGTACTGTTAACAGCCTGAAAAAACTTGTAGACACTTTTGTCGCCTTCATGGGTAGCATAGATGTGGTTAGTAATCTTTCTCAAAAATTGATGATGGTGATGACTTGTGGGCCAAAAACAACTAAGACCAGGGCACTATGGGCCAGATGTAGGTCGGTCGGTAACGGCCAAAAATCGGTATTTTCGGCCGTTACCGACTGGTATTCCAGAAATGGTAGGTAGAGGCATTATTTTACAGAATCGGTATTTTTACCGATTCGGTAAATCTCAGATGTAGGTGGGACTCTTCTGAGTCCCAAAGGCCCTACAAATTCGGTATTTTAACACCCAATCCAATTGGGTGTTAAAATACCGAATTCAGGTGTGCATGCACTTGTGTGCATGCACACCTAGCCATGTGACAGACAGACATGCCCTTAGGGCATGTCTGTGTGCCACATGGCGCACATGTCTATTTTTGGGGTGCCAGAGGGTGTCAAAGTGACACCCCCTGCACCCTTGCAAAAGTCGGTATTTACCGATTCGGTAATTACCGAATCGGTATTTCCCATTCATTCCTATGGGCTTCACAGCCCATAGGAATCAATAGGGAATACCGATTCGGTAATTACCGATTCGGTAAATACCAAATTCCAACGATTCGGTATTTCCACATCTGGAAATACCTACATCTCCCCCCTTCATATTTACCTACTATGAAATACCGAATCGGTAAAATTCGGTATTTCAGAGTTGGTAAATATGATTCACCTACATCTGGCCCTATGTGTTAAAAACTAAATCAATGAGAGTGTTTATCACTTCTCTTATCTTGTGGTTAAGTTTCATTCCGCTAGTAGCTTGTCTTCTTGCCGTAAACTCAGATGCATGAAATTTACCCCATTTGAAGGGCTGTTTTAAGTTGTTTTTTTCTACACTGATTAGAAACTAGTAAGATGTTAGGGATTAACAAATGGCAACAGGAAGAAAATCACTTATGCCACAGGTCATTGGGTTTGTCTCCTAACACTTCTCACTTTTTTTGCCATGACAAGCTTGGTCTGCCATATTTTAAGGATCTTATTTGACTAGCCCTTTAATCATTATTATGGCAGTCAATGTGGTCAAACCCTAAAGCCTCTATCAGTAGGGCTATTTTTTATTGATTGTCATAGCTCCCATGATGCACTTAATTTTCCTTGGCTGAACTTTATTGAATCTTCTTCGACCAACCTCGGCTGGTTGGCTGTTTTCTAACCGTGAGAACATTACTAAGTTAGTTAAAAACAAGGGGCCATATGTATCAAGCCTTTTTTGATTCGCAAAGGCCGAAATTCGCAGAATTTCGGCCTTTGCGAATCGCAAAAGGCCGTTTTGCATGTTTGGTATGTAAGAAATATTCACAAAATAAGGAATAGCAAAGATTTGTGATTCCTTATTTTGCCATAGCATTTAAGGAATCGCAATTTTGCGATTCCTTAAATGCTATGTATGTAGCATTTTTGGGCTGCGAATTATGGTTAAGAATTCGCAAATTACCGCCAACTTGTAGTTGATGGTAACTTGCGAACTCTTCAAAAAATGCACAATTTGGCATTTTTGAAGGTGGGATGTGATGCACACACATGCCCATAGGGCATGTATGTGCGCCATATGCACACACATGTACATTTCAGGGGTGCAGCAGGGTGTCTTTGAGACACCCCTGAAATGATTCTCAAATTGTGATTAGCAAATTGAGAATTAGCAATTTGAGAATTATTTTGCAATCATTCCTTTGGGCCTCCTGGCCCATAGGAATGCATTGGAAATTATTCCTTAATTGCGAATTCGCAAAATGCGAATTCGCAAATAAGGAAGATTAAGGAATCGCTAAAAAAAAACGATTTTGTTCATACTTACCATTTTGCGATTCCTAAATAGCGATTCCTTAAAAATCACTATTTAGGAATCGCATAAGGGTTTGTTGATACATATGGCCGGTTAGGCAGCACTTTCTTTAAAATTGCATCAACTGACACAAGTCTTTTAAGCTTCTTAAACCTTCAGTCTGTGCTTACCACTTGTTACAGAACTCATTTGGTCTGGAATTATATTGCTATGGCTGTTATTCACCCCTGGGAAAGAATTCTCTCTTCTTGCTTTAAGTTGGGCTCAATTTGCTGCATCCTTTTTGTTGTTGTCTACGTAACGAGGATCCACCGTAATCACTTTTGCACTTTATCTTTTTTTTCCTGAAGTTTTTAATCTTCATGATTAAAATATGTGGTTTTTCAAAGCATAGGACAGCCTTAATTAATTTTTCAGATGCTGTCTTATTTGGAAAACAGTCTTTACAATGAGGTTTTTACCTCGTTAAGCCTTTACAATGCAATTTTAGCGAAGATAGTTTTACCGCAAATATGCATTTATAACGCATGCCCATACAACACATTTAAGGTAAGTTGGGGGAGTGGGGGTCTGCCCCAACAAATACATTGTTTATAAATATAAAAACAATGCATAGTATCGGCATGCATTCTAAGTGCATTTTCACTGTGAAAACATGCGCGTTAAAAAGTAATTGCATGCGATTTACCGTCGTACAACCATCTTATTTAAATGTTTGTTATGCGGCAGGATCTATTTTGAAATGTGCATTTAGGTACTGGAACTCTTTGATGTTTTACCATATGTTATTTGATGCATTTGATCTCAATTTTATTAAATGTGTTTGTTTTATTGTAATACTAGCAGCCCGTCCCGACCTTATCCGGGAGCAACAGGCTTCCCCGACCCCCGCCCGCCCCGACATTGTCCAGCAGCCCGGGCCCCCGCCCAGCCCGTCCCGTGCCTGCCCCGACCCCCGCCTGCCCCGACCCCCGCCTGCCCCGACATGGGTCCCCTTACCTCAGCCGCCGCTACTCCCGCCTGTCCGCTACTCGCACTGCCGCTGGCCTGTCCGCTGCTCCTCACGTCACCGCTCCTCCCCCGTGCAATGTCCGCCACTCCTCGTCACGCTCCTGGACGCCGCTCCTCCCCGCGCTCCTGACGTGAGTACGCACGTCGCGGCCGGCGCTACTTCGGAGGGACTACTTTTTTTTTACTGTAAATTTTTTAAATAACGTTTTTTTTTTACATTTATATAGCCTATAACCATCTACACACCCTGACGATTCCAACGGCGTATCGGGTGCGTGGATTGGCACTGTAATTCCCGAGTTTACCCGCCTCAAAGGCTGAAAGTTCTTCCTTTATTATAGTAGTATAGATTTATTGATGTGACTGTTATTTCCACTTTATTGCATTTTTCGCAAAGCCGAATGATTCTTTCTTTGGTGGTTTGATCGATTTATGTATCACAAGAATGAATTACAACAAAGATTAGACCAGTTTCATTATTGTAGTTGTTTTCCACCTCCTGAAGGAAAGTACTCGAGATACTAGCTTCAAACTATAACATCTGCGCTAAGCACTGGAGTAGTGCAGCACAGCAAACACCAAGTACTCCATCAGAGAGAGCTCACTGATCTCTCTCAGGACCTGCTGAAGGCCCTCCTCTGCATTGAATAGGAAGCCCCATGCCACTTCTGAAATGCTGGGTACAGGTCCTTACTGGTACAAAGTCATCCAGCATGTCCCATGCCACATGACATGGCACATTCCAGGAAACCCAAGTGTAATGATACAATTACAGACGCTTTGGTAGTAAACCATGAAAGATTTATTGAAGCTGTACATTCAAGAGCCCAGGAGACACTGTCAGATGCCAACTGCTTCACCAGCTGTCAGTGCGTTCTGTGCATTCTTAGAACCCTAGAACATTACTGTGTTGCAATAGAACCTAAGTCATAACATCATTTACATAGATAAAGGCATACACCCCATAATAAACTATAGCACATATCTACCATCTTAATATTTTCACTATATCAAATGTACAATTTGACCACAACAATTATCAATAAGTAATCTCGACAAACAATCAGCTGTATAATTCTTTTCCCCGGTATATACATTTCTTCGAAATTATAATATACATGTTTTACAGCAAGATACTCCAACCTAGCTGTCGACTACTTGATTTTGATTCAGTGAAAAATGTCCACTAATGGCTTGTGATCAGTTTGCAAGTAAAAGTGCCTTCCCAACACATACAGCCTGAATTTTTCCACACCCAATGTACACACTAACATTTCTTCCTCAGTAACCTAATATCTGGATTCCATTTCTGATAATGTCCTAGGTGCAAATGCTATTGTTGTTTCTCTCTCACCATCTCATTGCTCCTAGGTGCTGGCATCCACAGTAATCACTGTCTTTTGACCTTTCAGATACAGTTGAAGAGCTGAGGCCGAAACTATTTTCTGCTTAACGAGATAAACCATTTCCTGGAATTCTTTACACCAAACAAATTCTGAGTTTTTATTCTGCAACATTTGAAAATACTCTGTCAAGTCTTAAAAAGTGCACATGAACCTAAAATAAAACTCACACATTCCCAAGAATGATCTGAGTTGATCTTTGTCCGCAGGATAAGGAGCTTTCACAATGCAATCAATCAAACCGGGTTTAGGTTTGACCTCCTTTGAAGACAAAACATGACCCGAATACTCAATTTGATTCACCGCAAATACACACTTGTCTCTTCTCAAAGTAACACCTGATGTAAAGTTTGATCTCGTTCATCTAACAAATGAGCTATCACTAGAATGTCATTCTGAAAAACAGCCAATTTCTTTATGCCCTGCAGAATTTTTGACATAACCTTTAGAAACACAGATGCAGAGGAAGTCAAGCCAAATGTCATTCTGCAAAATTGGATTGTGCCATCAGGAGTGACAAACGCAGTCAAGTGACGCGACTCCTTGGCCAATACTATCCGATGGTATGCCTCCTTCAATTCAATTTTGTAAACCATTTGGCCTGTCCCACCATTGTAATAACATCTTTAATCCATGCAATGGGAAAACTCTCAACCCATATGGCATCATTTACAGTTCTCAAGTCAATACCAAAGCAGAGTTCACCAGAACTCTTTTTGGCCAAAACAACTGGTGATAACCACAGAGTAGCATCATCAGGTTCAATTATACACAATCAGGTTGCATTTGAAAAAGGATATTAGACACACCACTTCTAACACTGAAAGGGACATTGCATAATGTGTGCTTGACAAGGAAAGAACCATCTTTCACTTTGATAACATCATCTTGATGCCACCATACTAGCACATTGATACCTTTCTTAGCCATGTAAACTTTGCCTTTGATGACCTTGGAGTAAAATCCAATATCTGCCCAAAAGTACCTCACCTAATATATTCTACTCCCTTCAAATGCTGTAGTAATTACATTAAGGGGGAAAACACACTTGATCTCTTCATATTTAATTAAACATGGTGATGTCGAAAATTGTGATCCTTGCTCCTGAGCCTACTAACAATGAAATAGTGTGATTATTATTGGTACATCCAACCAATAGGTCAATGTAGCATTTGAGATCCCCCTTTGTTTCAACAACATCCACAGCAAGCACTAATTCACCAACCTTGTTTTCTAGGCATTGAAAATCTTCCATTGGGTCATAACTCCGCACAGTGTGACCAGTTATCCCTTTTGAAAATTGTGGATTTGATCACTTCCTAGACATTTACCTCCTTGTTAGACCTGACATCATTGGCTTGAGTCTCTCCTCCATTTTTTTCTGTTTGCCTCCACTGTTTACGATGTTTTTGCTGGTATATGCTTTGGGCACTGTGCCACTGCTGATCAGTGCCACAGTGCAAGTGCTCCCTATGTTAAATTGCTGTATTAATTGAATTCCATGTTTGGCTTATTTGGTTTACTATCAGTCCCTAGTCTAGTGCACCAGGAGTGCCAGGGCTTGTAAATACAAATGCTGCTCGTGGGCTTGCAGCACATGTTGTGCCACCCACAAGAGCGGCCTAGTAAAAGTATGTCTGCTATTGCTAGACCTACGTGCAGTCTGGTACTGTCACGCTGACTGCGCAAGTACACCTACTTGCCAGTCCCCAAACCTTCCCTTGACTTCATGTTAGTCACCCCTATGGTAGGCCTGAGGGCAGGGTGCATTGTAAGCATAAGGTAGGACAAGCCTGACAAGGTTGGCATGTCCTAATAGTGAATTACAGCCATATTCGTTTTTCACTATTGTAAGGTAACCTGCTCTCCATTAGTTAGAATGGGCTGCCAGGGTTATTAATGCTATAATCCTAGCTGGCTCGGGGAGCATGGTGCAATGTCGAGTTTGGTATCCCTGAACTCGGGGTTTAATCACGCATCCATTTGTGTGGATGGTTTTTGGACTCTGGGTTTGAAAATAGCACTTTTAGAAAGTGGCTATTTTCTTGTCTTACTATTTCTGGTTTCTGCTGGTTTGGTGTGTGTGTGACAGGAGCTGGGTGGCTCCAGAGATCTGCTGAGTCAGTGTGGGATGAGTGGGACATTTGCATTGAGAGTAGGGGGAGAGTAGCTTCTGATAGCCTGCCCTGCCTGATACAATGCTGGCTCCACCTCCTGCCAGGCGACTGATGGCTCTGTGCCTGCCAGGGACGATCCTAGCCCCACCTCCTGCCGGCAGGCTGATAGCTCTGCTCCTGCCAGTGACAATACTGGCTCCACCTCCTACTGGGCGGCTGAGGACTCTGCCCTGCACAGTGAATAGGCCGGGTGCCTCTGCCTGGCTACACCCACAACAAACTCAGGATGTTGGGAAATTCCCCTGCATGGACAAAGGGATCAAATCCAAAAGGGGTATAAGAGAAGGACCCCTGAACCAAGACTTTAGATCACTTCTGACAAGGAACCCTGAAACCAAGGACAAGAAGCCTGCTGATCCAAGGACTTGCCTACCCCTTCTGCCAGTGTGCTGTTTGCTGGGGGGAATCCTGCATTGCTTCTTTATTTTTGCCAAGGAACCAGGAGAGAGGAACTGTGTGTGTACTCTCAGACTTTGCTAAGAAAATCTCCAAGGACTGGAAGAGTGCCAGTCTCCTGCTGAAGTCACAGGGCTAAAGGACTATATCATTTGCTAAAAAGTGCTTGTTGCTGGAACTTGTGAATCCAGCACCTCTGAAAGAATCCAGCAATCTCGACGCCGACGGACGTCGCCGAATCCAGCTCGACATCGTGAGTAACGGCTCCAGTGTCCCGCTTCCTCGCCGCCGGCCGCCGGGCCCGACCGACGCCAGGGTTATTAATGCTATAATCCTAGCTGGCTCGGGGAGCATGGTACAATGTCGAGTTTGGTATCCCTGAACTCGGGGTTTAATCACGCATCCATTTGTGTGGATGGTTTTTGGACTCTGGGTTTGAAAATAGCACTTTTAGAAAGTGGCTATTTTCTTGTCTAACTATTTCTGGTTTCTGCTGGTTTGGTGTGTGTGTGACAGGAGCTGGGTGGCTCCAGAGATCTGCTGAGTCAGTGTGGGATGAGTGGGACATTTGCATTGAGAGTAGGGGGAGAGTAGCTTCTGATAGCCTGCCCTGCCTGATACAATGCTGGCTCCACCTCCTGCCAGGCGACTGATGGCTCTGTGCCTGCCAGGGACGATCCTAGCCCCACCTCCTGCCGGGAGGCTGATAGCTCTGCTCCTGCCAGTGACAATACTGGCTCCACCTCCTACTGGGCGGCTGAGGACTCTGCCCTGCACAGTGAATAGGCCAGGTGCCTCTGCCTGGCTACACCCACAACAAACCCAGGATGTTGGGAAATTCCCCTGCATGGACAAAGGGATCAAATCCAAAAAGGGGTATAAGAGAAGGACCCCTGAACCAAGACTTTAGATCACTTCTGACAAGGAACCCTGAAACCAAGGACAAGAAGCCTGCTGATCCAAGGACTTGCCTACCCCTTCTGCCAGTGTGCTGTTTGCTGGGGGGAATCCTGCATTGCTTCTTTATTTTTGCCAAGGAACCAGGAGAGAGGAACTGTGTGTGTACTCTCAGACTTTGCTAAGAAAATCTCCAAGGACTGGAAGAGTGCCAGTCTCCTGCTGAAATCACAGGGCTAAAGGACTATATCATTTGCTAAAAAGTGCTTGTTGCTGGAACTTGTGAGTCCAGCACCTCTGAAAGAATCCAGCAATCTCGACGCCGACGGACGTCTCCGAATCCAGCTCGACATCGTGAGTAACGGCTCCAGTGTCCCGCTTCCTCGCCACCGGCCGCCGGGCCCGACCGACGCCAGCAGCAACGCCAGTGAGTAGCGAGTTCGGCTCCAGCTCCAAGTGACCTCGTGTCTGCACCGCTGCTGATCGCATCGACTTCGAGCCCTCTCGACGCCGTGAGCGCTGCTCACCTTTGCAACACCATCGACATCGACGACGACGCCGTATCCTGCTTCGTCTCGTGAGCGCTGCTCCTGCCCGACATCGATCGACGCCGCTGCAGGTCACCCAGACTCCAAAGCCGGATCGACGCCGGAGACGCGACGCCGGACATCTCGACGCCGCTGATCATCGTGTGCTTCGCTTTTCCAAGGTACTGTATTGTGGGGGTCCGTGTGACTCCGAGCTCGACGTAGCGCTCCTCGCGGTCGACGCCGAACCCTTTGGATTAACTTTGCCTCGACGTCGTGTGACTCCCGTGTGGGTTACATTGTTGCCAAGAACTGTGTTTTAACTAAGAAGAGTTGCTTTTGATACTAAAGACTTTGTGCTAAGAAGAAGTTACACTTGAACTATTATTTTTCCTTCCAAGAGTATTTATTAAGATTGTGGTATATTTTTGTCGTTATTTGGTCTTGTGCTAAGCCTTATATAAAAATCCTTATTTTTATAATACTACTGTGTCGTGTCCATTTGTAGTGTATTCACTTTATTACTGTATGTGGTCATAAATGCTTAACGCACTGTCTCTGAGATAAGCCTGTCTGCTTTGCCAAGCTACCAAGGGGGTGAGCAGGGGTTATCTAAGTGTGTGATCCCCTTGCCCTGACTAGAGGAGGTCAGTCCCTATTTGTCAGAAGTATATACCTCTGCCAACTAGAGACTGCCAAGTCTAACACTCCTCTACACACTGCCCCCCTGTGTTACACTCCCAACATTCTTGTGACACAGCAGGATGATTATTAAAAATAGACACATAGAACGCTGAGCCACATCTAAAACACACTTTTGGAATAAACCCCACATCTGGGTGCCTGTGTAGCCCTTGACTGCTGCTAAAATTGATGATTGAATAGTTGAACTCTACTCAAAACTTGATGAGCTGCTCTAATTGCTGTTTTCCCACATCAAACTATTTGCAATCCTAGTTAGAAGATTTTTTGCTCTCTGCAATATCAACAACCTCGTCTAAAGTGGGGTTTTTACACTACAAAGATGCTGTTGAATTGTTTTGGAGTTACACCTCGCTAGTAATTGATCCCTGATCAGCTTTGATGTGATATTCTCAACATCCCAATAAGAAGCCAGAACATTTAATGCTTTAATGAATGAATCAACAAATTCAGACAAAGCCTGCACTCATGTAAGTAACTTATGCCAACACACAAAATTAACTTTTCCTTTAAAATGAGTCTCTAACTGTTTAACTGCACTCTTGTACTCATCCAATTATTCTTCCTCACTGGAGTTAAAATCTGGTAACAGGTCAAAAATATTCTGAACTAAATAATAGTATAAGAGATTCTTTTTTCTGTCTGTTTTAAATTTCCGACCATTGACTGCTCCTAAATAAGCATTACATGATTTTGTCTAAGTATGCCATTTCAATGGAGGTTCACCAGGCTCTTGCAAGAGGGTAGTTGGTGGTGTAAATGTTTGCATCATAATGCACTGTTGCTCTTCCGACAACATGTACTCAAGAAAACAAGAAGTACACAGTACATGAAGAAAAACACCATGCTATTACAGCACTCCTTGTAGTACTCATACAAAGGAAACATAGTATTCAGTATGGCCATTTAGTATCAACACAAATACCCAGAAAAAGAAATTGTCCAGAAACATGCCAATCGCTGTAGTTAGACTGTCACTCTTTCAAAAACATGCAATTGCTGTTTAACAAAGTACAGGCTGAGCTTTTGCCCAATTAGAACAGGAGATACAGAATAATTAAATATGTCAATTGTTATTGCACTGAAAAAGACAGGATTGACACTTTTAGCTCAAAAGTGTGCCAGTTGCTATTATGACTTTCCAGACCTACAATAGAAAGCGTGCCGATCACTGAATACACCCAGAAAACGCATTGTTATACACTGTGCTCGAGAGGACTAAAAACGCTCACAGAAGAAATATGCTCTATACGCTGCCACCAGAATGGAAGCTGCTCGCTCTGAATGAGGTAGGACTCGCATGTCAGGCTCACACGCTTCCCAACTCATTACAATTTAAAGATGCATGCTCTACCCAAAGTGAATTTCAAAGTCGCCGTCTCAAGCTCTTACACACTCTGCCTCCCGCAGCTTCCCATGCCGCTGCCTCAAGCAATAGCGCACTCTACCTGATGGAGTTTTTAAAGTTACAATATTTTGACAAAAAACGCTGAGCATAAAACACAGAGCGGCACACTGCGCTCTGCCTACAGTGGGCAACAATTCCACAGCTTCTCTGAAGCAAGGTGTGCCTTTCACATCAAATACCAAATGAGAGGGTGCACTCCAGTGGGTAAGGATCTCCTGGACTCACACAAATCTAGAGGAAGCCCATCCAGTCACTTTCTACTAGCCTCCACATGGGAGTTCGTCACAGATGATCGTTGCCAATATTATAGTGATACAATTATAAACGCGTTGCTAGTAAACCATAGAAGGTGTAATGAAGTACAAGCTATACATGCATGAGACACCCTCAGCTGCAAACCGCTTCACCAGCTGTCAGGGCACATTCTTGGAAACCTCGAACATTACTATGTTACAACAGAACCTAAGTCATAACATCATTTACATAGATAAAGACATACATCCCATAATTCCACATTTGGTGCAGGACAGTCCCATCTACCTCCAACAAAATAAAAACACATTTACCATTAAAATGCACAACTGCCACTCCATTATCAATTCTGGTGCTTGAAGACGAAGTTACTGCTGTGATGGTTTCAGGTAACAACACAACACAACTAAACAACTGCCAGTACTGCTAGTTTACTTCTACCTTCAATCTAGAGAAACACATTGAAAATCCAACAACATATATTTTAGACTTCTCTTTCTGTCAGGAATAAATCTTTTTCTTTTTCTTGGTTTTTATGCATATCAAAAACTTAACATTTTATACAATTTTAACACATAATTTATATTTGCACCTCATAACAAAGTCATATTTTATAAAGCATTATCTTCTTTATCATTCTCTCACTCTCTCATAATCTCTTCTCACTCTCCTTTCTTACATTCAACATCCAACCCGCCCACACACTCCGAATCTTCATTTTAGAAAACTTTACATTTGTTATTTACAATAACAGCCATGGGAAATGATATAACAATACATCAGACAATGTTTTTAAAGTTAAACTTCATTTTAAATTCCTACAGCTGTAAGAAGAACTGGTCTACGCGTTTCGAACTCTCAAGAAATTGTGGAGTTCTCATCAGGACCACATAGCTTGAAGCAGCTCTAATCACCAGACTCTCAGAATCGGTGTAGTCACGAGGTGCCCTTCATAGACAAGATCTATTGATGGACCGAGACGGGCTTGGCGCCAAGGGCCTTCTTTGTATTATTTATTCTGTTGTACTGCAAAGCATGTACCAATTTTCTTGCTCTCAAATTTAGCCAACAGTGCCTTTGTTCACTATCAGAGCTTGCCTGTAACGCCGGCCTTCTTCCAAATTTCCGCGTTCTCACGACCAGAGCATCAACCTAGATTGAAGGTAGTAGTAAACTAGCAGTACTGGCAGTTGTTTATTTGTGTTGTTAATTGAGGCTTGGCCTTCCTGCTGAGAGCCCCACCCAGTTGTGGAATTAGGTTTCAGGTAACAGCATATCACATGAGCTCTGTTGTTCCCTGTCCCTGGATTATTATCTCAACAGTTGGTCAGTTGCTCCCTGACATTATCCCAGAGTTCACGTTGAAGGTTATTATTTGTATTGCCTAAATTCAGGCATCCAAATTCAGAGGGTGCCTTCCCCATTTCATGGTATATATTGAAGAATATCCTTGTGGCTTAATACAATGTTGCTAAAAATATTTTCAAAGAAGGGCCAACAAAATCAGGAAACAGAGTTGTCCTATGACATTGCGCCCACAATATAAGATATCTAACAAATGAAGTGCTGCACTGGGTGCTCTCTCACTTTGCAAGACAGTCTTGCCGTGCCTACCTTTCTTCGTATTCTGCTAAGAAGAACACATGCTACATGTTATAGGTGTGCTATTTCTTAGCATGGTTGGTTAATATATTCTATCTGCTCAATCTTTTTTTTCACCCCAAATGAAACCATCTACCATTATCACATTTAGACATATAGACTTGCTGTTGCCCCAAGATGTTCATGGTCCGTTCATTCATTTGGATGTTAATTTCTGTCACATGTTTTTATCACAAAAGTGTAATGCTTTAAGCTTGCTTTTGGGACATTTTTCTTTTTATGTACTTGTAGCTCCTTCAATATCTTCCTGTTCTATCAGTGTATGACTTCCTATGATCCACAGCCAACTAGCATTCATTTGCCTTATGTCTGTGGTAGCTGTGGATATTCTTAATTAATCACTTTTCACCACTAAAACATCTACTTTAAAAGTGATATTAGAGAGAGTAGGCTCATATTAGCTAGTGGTGGTGGTGTAAGAGTACAGAGCAGGAATGGCAGCCAACATGCAACCTGTCATGGCATAACCAAACCACAGAAAAAACGTTAGCCATCTACAAAGTAAAGGTCCTGCCACAGAGCTCACACACATGAATTTCGCTAATATTTATACTTTGAAATATTGCCAATATGAATTAAAGTCACAGTGAATCCTACTGGGTGGAAATGGAAACAATTGGAGGGCAATATCAAAATGTTTCCTTCTGGGAAGGAAAATGTGGCCTCCCAGACGCTTTGAGTATAGCTTTTTCATTTCGGACAGTTGATTATGAACCCAATTTGAAGAGATAAAGATACGTGCTTCGGTGACTCGATCCAAAAATAGTGCATAAGGTTGAAGAATACGGGGAAAAGTAGATGAATAAATAGTTTACATGGTTTATTAGTTTGATTTCAGATTTTGTCCATATTGAATTAAAATGGATGTGTGCATTTTCAAATTTTTCTTGTAATGTAATGGGTATACTGTAACATAGGAACGTTTTAGTAAAGTTGTTTCATCCAGTGGACTTCAGCCTAACAAACTGGTCATAGACTCAGCACAGGCTGGGTATGCACTGCAGCTGGTTACATGCAGCTCCCATTAGAACACTTCTCTAAAATATGCCACACAGACAACATCTAATAGGGGATGTTAGACACAACATTCCACACACATCCAAAAAAGGCTAAGGATGCTACATTGTTGGATTGTGCTATTTAAACAACATAACTATTTACCAGAGCAGCTGCACTCTAAACCTACAACAGAACACTTGAGAAAGGTCTCTGAGCATACCTTCAACCTAACCCAAAAGTGTTACCATGTGTCTGTGTATTAGGGGTATGTTAGCAATTGGGTCTCTAGTTGGCAGAGATATGCACCCTATCCAGGTAAGGACCACAAGCCTATTCCGGGTAAGTCAGTTACACACCTTAAATGTACCTGTGCTCACTCTCTGGTAGCTTGGCACCGAGCAGGCAGGCTTAACTCAGGAGACAATGTGTAAAGTATTTGTGAAACACTTAATACAGTAGAACAGTGAAGATGCCACACAAAAATAAGTCACACCTGGTTAGAACCATAGAGCTTAATTTTCTACAACCAAGCCTGGGATGGGAAGGACAATTCAGCCGCATGTCGACTTAGTAGTTACCATTGTGTATCCTGGCTCCATCTGCTGTGCTGCTGCCCACAGGTAGCTAGTGAGCGGCACAGACTGGGACTTCCCAGCTGCAGGTCTCACGGCCTTGTACAATGCAGAGAAGCCTCAGACATGTGTTTCTCTGCTAAAACAGCTCAAACAGTTGCGCGGCTGGGGAAATTTACAGATTCAATCCGGGCCGCACTGTCACAGAAAATTGAGTTACAAAACGAAACCAGCCGGCTAGCAAACAAGAGAGACCTTGACAATACTCCCCACTAAGCCTTATGCACTTTACTGCCAGTTTTGATAAATGTTTTTAATGTTTTAACTCCCTTATAATTTAAAGCAGTTTTTGTGTTTTTAAAAAAAAAAAATTCCTTTAATAGATTATTCTAATTATAGTATATTGTAACGATTTTAAGTAATTAAATAATAAATCTTAATACAATAGAGCTTAATTTAATAAACAAAACAATACCAAAATGACAAAAAGTCCAATAAGTAGAACCAGTTATCAATTTTTTAAGAGTAAATTGAAATATAGCACTTAAAAGCATGAAGCATCAACCAGGGACAACTGGTTGTGCTTAACTGGGGTGAATACAAAACTTCAGGCCAACCGTGATGGAGCACGGGTCAGATACACGGACCAACCTTGTCCTGCTGAAAAAATACCTTTGGATGGAGAATGCATCGTCATCGAAGACCCGATGAGAGGAGCAGAGGAGTTGATGTGTTGTCAGTGATCCGGCTGGATGTTGGTGATGCATCGGTACTGATCTGTGTAGTTGGAAATGCATTGTCTGCAAACAACTGCATATTATAAAAGTGATGTGTCATCATTGAGCTGCGCAGCCGGCAATGTGATGTCGTTGTCCTCAGCGATGATGTGATAGCGACGAGGTTACGACTGGCGCAACAACGGTGATTTGTGGATTTTATAGGTAAACAGCCAGAAAATCCACATCCAAGGGTCCAGGACAGAATTGGCACCACGTGGCACACCGGTGGCAGAGCTAAGAGGTTGCAGAAAAGTTGTTAGAATTCTTTGATGTCCCTGAGACTTCAGAACAGGAAGCAAGCCAGCAAGCCCTTGGAGTCACTTTGGTTCTGGGGATGTAGAGATGTAGGTCCAGTCCTTCTCACTCCCAAGCAGGGAGGGCAGCATGGAGGGCACAGCAAAGCAAGAATCCTACAAAGATCAGCACAGTCCAGCAGAGCACAGCAGCACAGCAGTCCTTCTTCCTAGCAGAATATCCTCAGGTCCAGACGTGTACTGAGTTGGTGGTGTACAGGGACCAGTACTTATACCCAGTTATGCCTTTGAAGTGGGGGAAGAATTCAAAGAGAGGCCTTCAAAGTGCATAAGGTCCCTGCCCTTCCAGCCCTGGCTCCAGACTTACCATAGGGGGGTATGCAGCTCTTTGTGTGGGGACAGGCATAGCCCTATTAAGGTGCAAGTGTCAGCTCCTCCCTCCCATCCTGCCCAGGATGCCCCATCAGGATGTGAATGGCCCATCAGACACACCTAAGCTCTCTTCGTGTGTGACTGTCTAGAGGGAATGCACAAAGCCCAACTGTTGCCCACTCCATGGATGTATTCAGAGACAGGCAAAGGCATGGAATGATTAAAGTAAGAAAATCCCCACTTTGAAAAAGTGGAATTTTCAGACTTGGAACTTAAAATCCAACTTTACAATAAGTTGTGATTTAAAATTTTGAGTCCAGAGACACCAAACTCAAAATATTCATCTTTTTCCAATTGGAAATCACACTTAGAAAATGTAAGAAGGTAATCCCAATGTTAACATATGGGAGAGATAGGCCTTGTGGTAGTGAAAAACAAATTTAAGAGTTTTCACTATCTAGGCATGTAATACTTAAGAGTACATGTCCTAGTTTTTAAATGTACTGCACTCCAGAGCCTTTTTAGGGGTTGACATAGTGTTAACTTGCCCGGTCAAAATTGTTGTTTAAAACTGCACACACAGGCTCTGCAATGGCAGGCCTTGATGCATGTTTAAAGGGCTACCTGAGAGGGTGGCGGAATTAGTGCTGAAAGTCCACTAGTACCATTTAATTTACAGGCACTTTACTAGGAACGTATAAGTAAATTAAATATGCCAATTGCAGATATGCTAATGTAACCATTTTAGGGAAAGAGCACCTGCACTTTAGCACTGGTTAGCAGTGGTAAAGGGCCCAGAATACTAAAGCCAGAAAAAATGAAGTCATCAAAACTGGAGTCTGGAAGACAAAAATGTCGGGGTAAACAACGCCATAGATGCTAGGTCCAACAGCGTATGACAGCCCTCTCTAACACAATATCTGTACACACATGTCCACCTGCAGGTTAAGGTTCATGTCTCTCAGTCAAGGAGAAGTGTCTGTAGTTTGTTAAAATCGTCTCGCATAAACCATCAAAACCCAATAACATTTACTCACAACTCAATGAATATTATATATTAAGCTAACAGAAAACAGACACAAAACACCGTACTGAAGGCGCATCAAGGCTGGAAACAGACTCCTGCCTGCGATGGAATACATGAAAAAAGTTTGAAGGTACCTGGAAGTCTATTAATGCTCGAAGGCATACCAAGAGCAGCGTGTAGGTCATACAAATGCCTCTAGTACAATTTAATATAACACTTACATCTTAACTTCAACAAAAAACAGCCAGGCATATGCTTCTATGCATCAAAATACTATTTTTTGCATCTGCATCAAAATAATAATTCATTTGCTTGGGCAAGGAAAAGGGCTACTCTTTCTTAATTTACTGTTTTTGTGAAACATTCATGAGAATTGTTTCTAACCAATATGACTTATAATTTTGTCCCAGCAGACGTTTGTATTTTTATATAAAAGGTTGCACTCTGGGTCACTTCTCATAGTCAAATACAGCTCAATACTCCTGCTACAAAAAAGAGCAAATATTTTTACCAAGTCCTTCAATGCTCAATACCAGAAAGTCAATTGAGAAATCAACATTGTTCTCAAATATCCTTAACGGGCGTTGATACATAGCAGGAGCCCCGCGGTACAGGGTTACTGGAGAAAACAATTCACAAATTTATTGGGTAGCACAGAAGCAAAGCTCTCTCCTCCTGGTACAATAATGCGGCGGTGTTTGACACTTTAATATAAATACAGATTTACAGTAATTGGAGTTCTGCTCCTGTGTCCTCACTCTTGTCCAGACATATGTACTGTTTAGCTGAGCAGTGTAATACACGCCTGTAGCACCCCTGACCCCTATGAATCTGGACCAGACAACTTCCTAAGGCTCTGGTGTATGTAAAAAGCCCACACGATAATCCACTTTTAATTTAAAATGGAGGCGACGTTTTTGTTTGAAAAAGAACGAGGGGGCCCTGAGACACATCGAAACATTTGTCTGGCAAAGGTGCAGTTATTTTCTTCTCATTAACAAGACCTTTAAAACTACGCAGGAGCATTAAAGTACACGTCTGCACTGTCCGGTCTTACATTCGTAATTTAGAAAGTGTAACAGGACCACAGCGACAATTTGCCCCACCAAAACTCATAATTAACTGCAAGCAGACTTACCTGCATTAACAGGACTCCACGGCCCTGACGCAGGTATGAGTTGTAATCCTGTTTTAATTTAGGATAGAATCGAAGGAGCAATAATATTGCATTAAATTCACCTTTCATGGCCCAGCGTGCTCCCAAACGTGTAGAATAGTTTTTTTCCTTGGAGTTCGCCAAGACGGTAAAGCCAAACAAATACAAACCACATACCTGTATTTAAAGCGGACCAGTTTTTTAGTTTCTTTTTCATTTTCGCATTTTCCTTTAAATGAGTTAATGATGTTTTTGGCTTTCTTTTGAGATTTTATAGTTTACTGGTGGTGAGGAGCAGAAGGAGGCTTTGCATTGCTGACCAACTATCGCTAGGTAGGTGGGTTATGCTCACTACTAAGTTCTATGGCCCTAGGGTGGGGATCAGGGGCGTAGCTTCATGTGGGTGTTTGGGGTGAGACTCCACCAAATAAATGCATTCTTGCATTGGTAGTTGAGTCTAGTTGCCCTGACGTGTTCTGCTATCTATGTGTATGGTATTTCCCTGTGTGAGCCAAGAGTGAAAGACAATGCAGTGACCTTTGATGTCAAATGGGAAAGAGAGAGCGAAAGACAGAGTGGTGAATTTTCAAAATACGAAACGACATCATACTGGCCTTCCTGCTTGTCCAAATTGTGTGATCCTAGGCAAGTATTTTCCTTTTCATAGCCTCCGTTTTTAGGTCGAGCATCAGCGCACATGCTGTAATAACTCTATGGAGTGTAATTACACCTGGTGGTTCCCATTGGTGTACAGTCCCATCCCTCTTATTTCCCACGCCCCTTAATGGCCGGTGCTCCTGATGCATCACTTCCGTTTTAAGTCAGGACCCCCGGCCAACTACAGTTCCTCACACTGTAGTCCTTTATCATTTTCTTTGGGGACTCATTATTATTATTTTTTTTACAAGCGCCACGTTTCGCGCTTTCACATAATGGCGGCAGCGCCACTTTCGTTAACGTGGGTTGACGCCAGAAAGATGCGTGGCTGCTATTAAAATGACAGCACGGAATGAGGCACATATATTAAAAAAATTAATGGTGCACCATCTATAATAAGAATCTAGGTCATATTTAGGGTTTATTACTACTGATTTGCCTCTTGGTTCACTGATATCACTGTCGTTGGGAAGCAAGCCATGAAGGTTTCTAATAACAATCACTTTTAATGAATATCTGTCTATGCAATGAGAATGAGATAATCTGATGTACTAAGGTGAAAAAACTTGGAGTAGAACATAAGTTACAGACAGGACTTGTCGGAAACATGAGGCAACCATTGTTAATCCGTGTTGCAGCTGTGGTGTTACACATACAGCTTGGAAGCCTAAAACCCATTCATCAGTGGAGCTTGGGGGTTCTTAAATACCATCAGTTATGTATTTTTAATTATGTTTACCAAGAACTAGATTTGTTACTGCACATGCACATATTCAACTGAAAGACATTGCTCCTTGTGGTTGTCGGCACAAAGACACTGCTCAGCATGGGTGCATAGAGGGGTTTCTCCACTTGACGTCAGATATTCTGCTCAGTACAGGTTTCTAGAGGGTCTGCTACACAAAATGGAAGTTCGGCTTCACTCCACTTTGCTTTATTGGTGAAAGACCAGACCTCCTTTTTCCTTCTTTTTATTAGTAAGGTGGGTCTTATTGTTGAGTCTGCCACATACTCCCACTCCAGCACAGGGTATTTACAGGATTCTCAAGGTTATACCTAGACAATACCCTACTACAGTAAAGGTTTTCAAAGATACAATGCTAACTCGACTAACTCTAACACAAACACCTATATGTCACCAATGGCATGAAATATGCCTTTGGTCAGTAAATTAATGTATTACTTAACCCTTAACCAGTATGCACATACACATATTTGTGCATGCATGTTTACGTGTGTTAGGAAATTAAATTCAGAGCTATTGATTTGTCAATGCTTGTTGTTGGACCTGGCCCTCCCTGCAGGGTCACCTCCAAACCTTTTGCCTTTACCCTCCACTTTTTTGATGAATTCGCTTTTGCTGGCCCTTAAGACTCTGTGCACTTTACCACTGCTAACTATTGCTAAAGTGCATGTGATCACTGCACTAAACATAGTAGAATAGCCTTATCCCCAATTGGCATATTTAATTTATTTATAAGTCCCTAGCAAAATGGTACTACATGTAGCATTGATTTTCCCACCCACTTAAGTAGCCCTTTAGACGTGTCTCTGGCCTAACATTGCAGCATGTGTGGGCAGTTTTAAACTGCCATTTCAACCTGGCACAATACACCTCTTGTAGTTCTAGTGTAGGCCCTGGACAGTTCAGAGGGCAGGGTGTACTATTTTTTTAAAAGTTTGACCTGTACTTTTAAGTTTCACATGTCCTAATAGTGAACAACTCTTAAATTAATTTTACACTTTTGCAAGACCTACTGCTCCTATAGGATAACACTGGAGTTACCTTATTACATTTGCTATGCTGTAATTTCTAAATGTGAACAGGTAAACAATTCATGTTTGGTGCCTTTGGAATTGTAATGAAAAATCCTCTCTCATGGTAAAGTCAGGTTTTAAATTACAATTTTAGAAATGCCACTTTTAGAACATCGGTATTTTCCTGCCTAATGCCAAATTTTGCCTGTAGCCTGTCTCTGGGCCGCATGACTAGGTGCAGCTGACAGTGTATTCCTATACACATAAAAGTGTAGGTGTGCTTGGATGGGCCATTACTGGTAGGGTAAGAGGGTGGAGCTGAGCACAGTTGTCATTAAACTTGAATAGGCTGTGTACTGCCTCAACACAAACAGCTGTATACCTCTAGTAGTTAGTCTGGAGCCAGGACAGGGACGCCAATTCAAGTGCAAGTGGGACTGGGCCAAACTCCTCCCTATCATTCTTCATGTGATGGCCCATCCAAGCACACCTAAGCCCCTCATTGTGTGTGGCTCTCTAAAGGAATACAAAAACCCAACTGTCACCTATACCCAGTCATGTGACCCAGAGATAGGCTGGAGGCACTAAATATCTAAAATCAGAAAATGCCAATCTTCTAAAAGCGGCAATATCTAAATTGCAATTTAACATCCAACTTTACCATAAGTTAGGATTTATCATTACAATTCCACAGACATCAAACATGAACCGGGGTCTTGTTACCATTTGGAAATGACACTAATAAAATGTAATAAGGTAACTCTAATGTTATCTTATGTGAAAGGTAGGCTTTGTAGAAGTGAAAAGCTAATCTAAGAGTTGTTCACAACCAGGACATGTAAATTTTAAAATCAGACGTCCTATTTTTGAAATACATTTCACTCTGCTCCCTGGACTGTCCAGGGCCTACCATATGAGTTTCTTTTATGTATTTAAATGTGAGGTTTGGCCCTGGCAAAAGGTTTAATTTGCCAGGTTAAAATGGCATTTTACACTGCACACATACAGTAAATTAAATATGCCAATTGAGTATAAGCACATCTAACAATGTTTTTAAGGATAGAGCACAGGCACTTTAACACTAATGAGTAGTGGTAAAGTGCGCAGAAACCTAATGCCAGCAAAAATGAAGTGAGCAAAACAGGATGTCTGAAGGCAAAAAGTTAGGAGGGAAACCAAGCCAAGGATGCCCGGTCTAACATCCTTCCAACCAAAAACATTTAAAAATAGTTTTAAGGAGGCATTGTTCAGCTAAGGAATAAAAGAATGATACAGTGCATAAAACTAGCCAGAACAATATCAGATTAATTTAAAAGTGAATGCAAACCCAATATTAAGTAAACATTGATGGCATCCGTTGGATGCTTGAATCAAGAAGATGACTTGCCTAAGAAATATCACCAAATACAGGCTCTAAATGGGTTTATTAGGGCTGTATCTTAGCAGGTTTCCATTGAGTCTTCATTTTATCTTGGTTTTACAAGAAAAACTCCATTTACATGCTAGCAGAAATGGGATGTCCACTATAAACCAGGCAATGTATCATGTGGTTCCCATCATTTAGGGTTGGGGGGAACAGCATTTGCTGGTTCTTCTGTCAGATACAGCCATTTATGAGATAGAGACGCTTATCCCTACAGATCCTCCAAGTGTTGCAGCATGCTGATGACTAGTGAACAGCTATCTTTGGTTAGATGAATCTCATGACAATTAGAGACTAGTGCCATTCTGCTCAGCATGGCGAGTGCTTTATTACATTTGCTAAGCACCATGTCCCTCTTGGTTCTTACTATGGATAAATTGTTCATTCCTAACCCCGGCTTCTGCATTTTTACATGATATTGCATTAGTTTAAGACATTTTTAAAGTGAATATCAGAGCAATCTCCATTTCATTTAATTTGGAATTGTTTTGATTAGTTAGTTCTACTACCCGATCGGTTACCTACAGTGGTGGCTCCTCCGATAAGGCGGAGAAGCATTGTCACACTGCTTTTCAGCAGCGTAAATGAAGGAAAATAAAATAATATTAACTCAGTGTTATTATCATTTTATTTTTTCTTGCTGTGGCAGCTATGCGTTGTGGGGCTGCTCTGCTCACACAGCAGGAGGAGGAGTGGTGGGCACTATATAAGTGCGCATGAATGTTTGGCTGGCCGTCTCAGGCCAGCCAATCAGTAATGCACACTTTACATGTTCTCCACCCAGGCTTCATTACAGCCTGAGTGGAGAACATGCCCAGGCTTCCAGCCCCTGTCTGAGCGCCGAACCACAGTGCTCAGACCTATCACAATGCTGCATTGCAGCATTATGACTGGGTTAGGGGAGGCTGGGTGCTACCTATTCTGGTCCGACGCAGAGGAGAGAAAGAGGAGGGATGCAGCGATAAGGTATGATTTTTTTTCTTTTTTTACACCTTAATGACCCCGCCTTACCACTCTTGGTCCTTGCCGGTCACCACTGGTTACCTAGGAAGGATTTTGAGACTTTAAAAAGTAATTTGTCACTAAACTTGTGTTAATATGGATCTGTGAAAATCTTTGGTTAAGGCGCTTTCGACTGAAGGTTAAGATAATTAATTTTAGCGGGAATGAGAAATTCGTGCACAGGGACTGATCTGTTTTAAAAGAGACTGCTTGTGGTGGTATGTTGGAAATCTCATTGGGTTTTTTTAGGAAAAAGGTTAACATGTTTTCATTCGTTTGCTGCTGATTATAGTCAATGAGGGTTTAAACAGCTTATGAATTGTTAAATCTCCAAGGCATTCTTATTTTATTTCAAAAGTTATCAGGGAAGGTGGTCGTTTTGCGTAGATAATTATATAGTATTCTCAATAGAGGATTTTACATTATTTCACTTTTGCCACTGTACACGATCTTCTCCGGGGACATTCAGTTATTTGGCAATTGTTTGGTTTCCATATAAGGGGCATTGTGCAGGGGAAGGGGACCTGTCTGAAGTTCTTAGAAAGGTGATGTTGACAGAGGGGACCACCTAATTATAACAAATGCTGTCTCCGGAGAAGTGACATTTTGAGAGAATGCATTTGTGAAAAAAATGTAAAACTGAGTTCTTAGAAATGGGGTTTCTGGTTGGCTAGGGTAGGAACCTAAACCAGAAAGAAGCCACCACTTTAGTCAAGATAAGAGAGTTCTACACTCAAGATAACCCCTGTTCACCCCCTTGGTAGCTTGCCAGAGTAGTCAGGCTTATACCAGCCGCAATGTAAAAAGCGTTTGCACAACACATGCACACACCAGTGACACACTAGGCACACCACAAAAGAGACTCCACACAAGGTTATATAAACATATCCTTTGTATTATATATTTAACAGTTTAGACCACATTCACATAAATCAATATTCACTTTGCCATCTAGGCAATAGACACAATAATGCGTAGATCATAAATCACTTTACCAAGGCAATTGTCATAAACACAACAACCAGAATGTCTGGCATAAGTCTAATCATTCTATAGCATAAAATGAAAGAAAAGTTTTAAGGAAAGATATGATTCCCCTTCTATTCTTTTCTCTTGTATCTTTAGCAATGTTTCAAAACATATAGGAGCATCATAAATATACTATACCTGAGAGAGGAGAACAATAGGTCTCTCACGCCTGTTCTAGAACTGGGTATATATATCGCCCTGAACAGGAAAAGGTAACAACGAAATCAAGCATTTATAAAAGTAAGCTTAGGGATCCTGAAATTCACTCATCTAAGAAAGTGTAATTTGACCCTGCAGGAAGATCTACCTGTATCATCATCATGGGATAGACTGACCAAGAAAAGGAACTAGGAAGAAAGCTAACATTCTTACCCTTCCCTCCAATGTGAGTAAAGCGTGCAAATGAATGTGAATGAATGGGTGAAATGGATGTGTGGAATGACATGAGTCCAACACTGAAATATAACGGAGGGATCCCCTATTTCCTTTTCTCAAATGTTACTGCCTCATGCTAGAAAAATGTTTTCCTGAAATAAATAGGTTGTGGCTAAACAGGAAATACAAATGTCTTTTGAAAATAAGATCGGTTTAGTAAAGGGCACTAGAGTCAGAATGATAGGGTAAAGCAAAGAATAGAAAGCCCCCTTCTAATTGTATCTTATTGTTTTACATATACAGAAAAGAATATGTTCTATTGACGAACCCCATGAATATTGCGGTCCTGAAGAAGGTGTTTACATATCAGTGAGACAACACCGAAACGCGTCGACGCACAGAATAATAGAACCCAGCCAGATCCCAATTAGATAACAGATATACCTGGATTTTGGATACTGTGATCTTGATTATCTTTATTATCTTTTTTATTTTGTGTCTCATATTTACATGAGGATACTGGGTCATGACAAAACAATAGTAGGGAATACTTCTCACCTACAGTTTATAGGGGTTGTTTTTGAGAGTTATTATGTTTTTTGAAACTGTGGAACTTAATTGACTGTAATTTGTGTATCCTGTGTGACCCTTCTCTCCCTTTTTTTATTATTGTATTTTTACTTGTACTACTGTATATTCATATGTATTATTGTATTAGATTTGATAAAAGTGTATAAAACCTTTTTATTGATGTATTGCAGATAGTGATCTGATTTTTAACCTTAGATACAAGATTTTAATAAAATACAAAGACTGTAGACGTCATATTTTTGTGTTGGCCTGACATATAATAACAACTGTGCCATTTGAATGATTGATGTGTATGAGATAGTGTTTGTGGAGAAAAACGCACATAGTCCATGGATTTTCCTTTGACTCAAATAAGTCTAATTATAAACTCCAGTAATCGTGCCTGCGCCCCTGCGCTCTTCTTTAAAATTACATGTAGTGGCATAGCTAGACGTACTGCCACCTGGGGCGTCCCCTAAGTTTGATGCCCGGGTGCAGATGAGAGCGGGGGTGATGGCAGATGGAAGACTTGTTCTGGGGGAGGGGTGGCGGCCGAGGGACGACTTGTTCTCGGGCTGGGGGGTTGGTGGTAGTTGACAGACATGACTCCCGCGGCCTCCAAAAACAGTGCCAACCCCCTAGCTACGCCACTGGTTTAACGGTACGTAGGCACCAGATGCAGGGCCTAGAAGCCCGTGTGTGTAAAATGTCTTTTTTTAAGTTGATGGTAGCATTGTTTATGGAAATGTAAGTTTATGATGAGTAAATTTCGTTTTTCTAGCTCAAGCAGTGCTGCAACCAAAGTTCTGCACTGTTGCGCTAGAGGAATAGATCATTGCAGAGTCATATTTACTAAGATATGGTACAGCTGCTCTCTTCCCCAGTGCCAAGGCACAATTGGGCTGCCGTGCACCAGCTATGATTACTAGCTTAGGTTCTGAGCTGGAAGAACCGTAGACAAAGTTTAAAACTTTCAAACCACTACGTGTGTGCTGTACAGTGTAGCACACATGCAATGTGAGAAGAGTAAGGACAAATTAAAAGATTTCTTTAACCTAATGCATACTTAAAGTAGATGTTATTTTTGGCTAGAAAACAATGACTACCATTCTTAGTAGGTAGAAGTTTGTGTAAAAAAACCATGGGTGGTGTTACTCAACAAGCTACTTTCAATCACAAATAAAGCACAGGAAAGTAAATAACAGTTGGCAGTTTTACATCACTTTCTGCAACTTTGCAGGGGCAGAAAGTGTTGATAAGTCTGGCTCTTTGTTTGGGTGAGTTTGGTTTATGTGACATTTATTCGATTTTGTAAAGACTGTGCTTTTAAAAAATATTCTAGAGATGGTAAGTCTACTGTGAGCGTGAAGGTTATCTTAATGATTTCGCAGGTCATAAAAAAGGATCAATTTAGTTGATAGATGTGTGATAACTATAGAGAATTAGACATCTCCCTTCCCTTATGTAGCTGTGAGGGTGCCACAGAGTAATCTTATGAAAGAGGAACATTTATAGAAATTCTATAGTGTGGGTGCAATATTCAGTCAGTAGGTAAAAGTCTTTAAGTGATATAATTTGATCTCAGTAGATGGTCAACTTTATGAGGAAGATAAATACCATTTTCCAGATAATCAGCAAATTAGCACGGTTATGACACACAAAGGGAACAGGTAGTGGTGGTAGATTTGGGCAGCCACAGGGATGGAGGCAACGTAGGTGATACATATATCTTGGCATTTACCATTAGCTTCATCTTCAGACTTCGCAAAGGGACCTTTAGTGACCAAGTCACATCCAAAAACTAGATTGTTATCATTATGATTTATTGGATATTTAACCCTCAATCCCAGCCTTGTTTTTTTCCAGCTAAAATATGTCTTCTCCCAGTTTTTTTGGTGCATCGTTTATTCTGCTTCTTCGTTTGCGGCCATGCAAATTGTGCAACTAAAATGGTTACTTCATCTGCTCAACTGCTCTTTAAGAGAACAGGGATTTAGTTTATAAACAGCTTTCCAGCGTTACCACAACTTTCTCAAAGTTTCAAGCCAGGGTGTAAAATATATTTCATTTTCATATGTCAGAACAAAAACAACAGATGCAAATATTTTTTTTATGTGACCACAAATCAGTCTGCAACATTTCAGTTCAGTCTGTGCTAAAAATAATTGCATTTTGTGTTATTTGGCATGTCAGATCTTGACTGGAACCATGGGAACGTATTTAAAAATATTGATAACTTTATGAAGTGTTCATTCCGCTCTTCTTTAGCTGTACTTGCTTCACCAGCTAACTTAAAAATGAATATTCAAATATTGTTTATTCTATTCAAACAAGAGAATATTAGTACGTATAAAGCATGGTGCCCAAAACTTGGCAGAGTAGTCAGTCTTAACTCTTTTATTTGGAACTCACCCAGCCCTGCTTAGAGTAACTGTTTGCTTTCCAAAGTATTCATCTCTATTTAAGTCTGAAGCACACATTGTTTTTGGCATTCAGTTATGATTCTATGGAGGATATGTTTTAAATTTTGTAAGTTATTTGTAATGTTGTAAAGTGCACACAAAAAGCTTTGTATGACACAGCACATGCATGTTGTGACCATGACAATCTTTGCATTAAATAACTTGTTGGGGACAGAATCAAGTAGACAGATATTGCCTGTTTGTCAGCTTGCAGGCACCTGCTCCCTCCCACACACTTCGACTGAGATTTTCTGAGATTTTGTGCTCTCCACACAATAGGTGTTTGTGGTGGAAAGGCGTTTTTTGCAGTGTAAAACATGTTCTGTGCGGCTTTGTATCAAGGGTACATTACTGGGGAAGATCAGCACAGTCACCCCTAGGTTTTTGGCTCAAACAACAATCTACTCAGATAGCAAGAGTTGCTTTTGCTTCATAAACAAATGGTGACTTGAAGCAGTTACAAACAAGAGCAATTGTGATCACTTATCAAAAGAAAAAATTATACATTGCATGTGTGCTGCAGGGCACAGCACACATCCAATGAGTGGGGACCTTCCGAGTTTGTCTATGCATAGCAAACATACCTTCGATGACATTAGAAAACAGCTCAGGGTGTTCCTAGAATATTGCCTCTCCCTGAGCTCCCACTGAAGTCATTCAGTCAACAACCCAGAAGGCACACTAAACAAGACTGCATGCTTAGGGAATAACCCAATGCCCTTTATTTCCTAATTTATTTGTGTTAGAACTGGAGCATCTTGCATTGTGATCAATACGGCGCACAATATAGGAGTAGGCCTATACTTATTTGCTTCCGCGCGGATGACACCACATTGTATATTGGACAACATCAAGAAAGCTTCAATGCAATAATAAGGGGATTCATTATATTCAAAGAACTATCTGGTTAACTATAAACTGGGGAAAATCAGTGATATTTCCAATAAAATATCTGGGTGTTTGGGTCAGCACTAATGTAGATGAAATTATCTCATTTAATTATGGCAGTGCTGTCAGCTCTCTTGAAGATAAAATAGTCAGATGGCTGAAACTACCTCTCTCATTGCTGGATGTTGGCTTATCAAGATGGTTATTATGCCTATATAATTTCTGTATTATTTTATTAGAATCCCTATCCTGCTAAATAAAATCTTCTTCAAAACACTAAACTTCCTACTCATCAAATTGACCTGGGCAGGTAGGACACCCAGAATTGCTCAGGTATGATGATCCTGCCATATTATAGGGGAGGGCTCACTATCCCTGATATGAAAATTTGATGCATTAGTGGTTTCGTACCCCAAAAATATATAGTGCATCCAGTGCATTTGAAGGTGGTTAGATGGCAGCCGCGGCTCATGCAGGTAAGAGCGGTGAGGCTGGATGGTGGGGGATTTCGAGAGACGGCGATGAAGGAACATTACATCCAAAATCAATACTGTCTAATGCACGGTGCAGGCTTAGGAAAAGCTCAAACAAAAAGCTAGTTACTCTTCATATAAGCAAGTTTATATAAAGCGCAGCTACCCACTGGGGTTTCCTGGTGCTTCGGCGGAGGTAGGATGCATGCAGGCCCCACCAGCTCAGAACAGCCAGGTCTTCAGCTGTCTGTGACAGGAAGACAGTGAGGTACACATTCTTGAATGTTTGGGTAAGGCATGCCACAGCCTGGGGCCCTGATATGCAAAGGAGCGACCTCCTATGTGCTTGATTCTGGGAATGGAGCACAGGAACAGTTTGCTAGAGCGCAGGGGGTGGGCCGGTTGAAGGTAGCCTGGGCATGTCCCGGATCTAGCTCTGTACACATACCACAAGGCTTTAACCTGTATTTACTTAACTACCGGAGCCAATGAAGTACTCGGAGAAGGGGTAAAGCCGGTGTGTCTCCAAGGAGTCAATATAACATCCTAGCAGCCGAGTTCTGAACAACTTGCAACTGTCTGATGGATGCCTTATCTGCCCCTATATAACGCACACTGTCGTAGTCCAGTCTTGACATTATGAGTGTCTGAATAAATGTCTTTTGAACTAGAAGTGGGTGTGACCAATGATTTTCTGCAAGCATTTAAATATGCCAAAGCAGATGGCTTGACACCCTTGACTGACTATTTTTAGCTTAAAGGTTTGCACCAAACAATACTGCTGATGTCACAAGAAGTTCGTCAGAAGGGTGTGTACACAAACATGAAGTAGAGCAAAATAAAATGCAACGGACAACCCTGTAAGGACCAATGTGGAATGTATCATGGTTGGATAGGGCGTGTTTGTGTATAGGTGAGATTAGTAGCTTCCACGATGCAACTAATAGGTATGGTTTAGTAGAATGTATTCAATGACCTTTTTTTTACTGCCTCTTCTCATATGTCACCATTTGTGGTTCATGACATGATGTAATATGGAACCATGGAACATTTTAATCTAGATATGACCAATCTGCACAGAATGTTCTATGTTGCCAGTCCTTCTTCAAGATCCACAGCCAACTTGTTACTAAGACGTTAGTAAAATCATCTTGTGTGCTTGCGTTAAGGGTTAGCTTATGTTATTTCATGGCTCCTTTTTGTAGAAAATGCATTCAAATGGATTTGTGAAAATAACGAAGAGATCATTTCTAAGCCACTGATTTGTTCCAGCAACTCCACTTGATGATGGATTTAACAAATGAAAATAAATGCCCAATTTACCGTGCAGCACCACGTCATTCATGCAACCTTAGCCCTACTATCTCAATTCATTTTTTCTCTTTTTAAACTATTGTGTAAGAATTTATTATCATTAATGCTATTTTTTGTTATTGATTCATGTACTAACTTTGAATAGAACTATCCTCTCTCAACTAGACCGCTTGTGAATATTACCCGTAAAAACCTTACTTATTTTTCTCCTTATATTTAACCCCACAGTCCCTCTAAAGAGTTACGCCAGTTATCTGTTGCTAATCTCCATGACTCATTTGGACCCAGAGGTAATATTGTTTGTTTTGGATCATCCAGCTTGGACGGGGACTCTGATGAGGCCTGGCCAATTTAGTCTGCTGAGGTCGCTACATCCATCCAGAACAATGCACAGCAGCTATTCACATGGATTCATAGAAACTCTGCCTCAATTTTCACAAAGCAAGATGCATATTTCCTCAGGAATGCTGGGATGGACACCCGTGGGCAGTAGACCGACACCGCTGCATTCGCAATGCAACATACTAGCTTTACATTGATGTGTTTAATTTAGAACTTCAGATTCTGTGATTTTTTTTTGCTTAGCTTCAACATTTTTATTCATTTATAATGCTCGGAGTGTTTTTAACTAGCGGACATTAGATTCCCCATGTTAGACTAATTTCTGATGTGTTACCTTTGCCTCAAATTGTAAAGCGCTCTGATATCCTTCAGGATCAAGTTCGCGCTATATAAAACTTTATAAATAAATAAATAAATAAATAAACATTACAGTATTGCAACCCCTGCACTTGTAAAGGAAGTAGGAATTTCAATGCTATCAATGTCGTACTCGAGGAAACGGACTTTAAGGTGAAGCATGCAGCAGTTCACTAAACTACTGTGTGCCCCCTCATTGCCAATAGTTCCTATCCGTACAGCGAAGCCGATGAATGTCAACTCAGGGGTAGTGGAAGTGACATCACATGCCATTTGACCTTTACTTTAAATCAAGCACACATTTACATATACACACACATACACACACTCTGCCTAACAGAAAACAAACAAGCACGCTAACAACATAATTTTTTTTTTACTTATCTCTGCTGCCAGCGAGGGTCATATTCCATCTAATTTATTCTTTATTCTTCATTACACTAATGATGAATAAAGTAGCATTATTCACTATTAGAGTAATAAAAAATTGACAGAAAACAAGGAAAGTGGAGCGCCAGTCGACGATCATAAGGACAAGCTGGCTATGTCTTCCTGACACTGATTTTGCCGCCTCTGAGGCCAGGGGTTGCAAAGGCCATGTCAAGGGGCAAGCCAGGAGTTGCAGCTGAGACCCCAGATAACACCAACATAACATCAATGCAGAAGCTGACACTTATGAACTGCTTCCATTTTATGAAAAACTAACAAGTGACAAGGAGAGTCAGTAACTGTAAGGAATGACAACATTTTTGATGTGTTACCCTCATTTTCAGGTCTCACCTACGCAGCGCGAATGCGTTGCATAGGAGACCTTTAGCCGTCGTTTTGCTCTTTTTCGAAGCACATACTCGTGCTTGTGGCGGCATCTACCTTGCGGGAGTGCGCCACAAGAATGAATATGTGCTTCGAAAAAGAGCAGTTTGCGCGCACGGCCAATGCTTTTTTTTTACAAAGTTCACCTTTTGGCGAATGTTTTGTGCCTTGCTTACAGATTCTTTTTTCTGTTTTTACAAAGATCCCCTTGTGGCGGCAGAGCTGTGCTCGTCGTTTAATTTTTTGTTATTTTTTTTTTGTTTTGAGCCATGGTGGTGACTGATCACTCCCCGGTGGACCCACCCAATCTTGGCCCGGGTTGAAGGACAGCTCAGCTCATTGGCACACATCGATGCCGAGATCGGTAGGCACCAGGCCACGGTCGGTTCACATTAGCATATCCCTGGGCTCTGCACCTGCGCCTCCCTGCAGCCCTCTCCCATCTCCGAAGCACCTTTCCCAGCACGGACATAAAACAGCTCGCTCCAGAGAGCCGGGCCTTTAAGGGCACAGCGAGTTAAATGTAGTTTAAATTGCACAGCACCCCACCGCAGATATCCATCCCGGGCCGCGGGGTGGCCGGATGCCCCACCCGGCTGCATTTAAACACAGGCCACGGCTGCTGATGTCATTCATTCTGGAGCAGGACTCGCCTTGGAGAGCGCCTGCTGTACAGGCTCTGCGGAGGCGGCTGTCGCTGAAGGAGGCAAGCGGGGGCTTCCGTCCCTCAGACATTACATGCTACAGATCCACTACCTACACGCCCTCCAATATTACATGTTATCTAAACTCCCTCATATTACATGCTCACTATGCACTACCTCCACACCCTCCAGTATTACATGCTGCCTAAACTCCCTCAAATAATACATGTTACCTGTGCACTACCTACATGCCCTCAAATATTACATGCTTTCTAAACTCCCTCAAATATTACATGCTCCCAATGCACCACCTAAACTACCTCAGATATTAAATGCTACAGATCCACTACCTACACGCCCTCCAATATTACATGCTATCTAAACTCCCTCATATTACATGCTCACTATGCACTACCTACACACCCTCCAGTATTACATGCTGCCTAAACTCCCTCAAATAATACATGTTACCTGTGCACTACCTACATGCCCTCAAATATTACATGCTTTCTAAACTCCCTCAAATATTACATGCTCCCAATGCACCACCTAAACTACCTCAAATATTACATGCTTCCTATGCACTAACTACACACCCTCCAGTATTACATGCTGCCTAAACTCTCTCAATTTTGACATTTTACCTGTGCACTACCTGCACACCCTCAAATATTACATGCTATCTAAATCTCAAATATTACATGTTACCTATGTACTACCGACACGCCCTCCAATATCACGTCCTGTTTAAACTCCTTCAAATATTACATGCTACCTGTGCACTACCTAATCTTCCTCAAATACTACATGCTCCCTGTGCACTACCTAAACTCCCTCAAATATTACATGCTTCCTATTCACTACCTAAACTCCCTCAAATACTACATGCTGCCTATGCACTACCGAAACTTGCTCAAATACTGCATGCTTCCTAAGCACTACCTAAACTCCCTCCAATATTACATGATACCTGTGCACTACCTAAACTCACTCAAATACTACATGCTACCTATGCACTACCTAGACTTCCTCAAATACTACATGCTACTTATGCACTAGCTAAACTCCCTCAAATATTACATGCTTCTTGTGCACCACCGAAAATCCCCAATATTACATGCTACTATGTACTACCTAAACTTTCTCAAATATTACATGCTACCTATGTACTACCACCACGTCCTCCAATATTACATGCTACCTAAACTCCCTCAAATATGACATGCTAACTTTGTACTACCAAAACACTCTTAAATATTACATGCTACCTGTGCACTACCTAAACACCCTCAAATATTACATGCTACCAATGCACAACATACCCCCCCTCAAATATTACATGCTACATAAACTTCCTCAAATATTAAATGTTACCTATGTACTACCTAAACTCTCTCAAATATTACATGCTACCTGTGCACTACCTACACGCCCTCAAATATTACATGCTACCTAAATTCCCTCAAATATTACCTGCTCCCTAAGATGGTGCTGGATGAATCTCTAATAAACTTTTTATCTTCATTTCACTCTAACCTGTCAGCCGTGGTTAGATTTGGTGACAGTGGTGAACGATCAGAACCTCTTAAACTAAAATGAGGAGTTATTAGGCAGGTGTTTGTTTTGGCACCTAACATATATTATTGATTTCAGCATTTGTTTGAATAAACTTGGGCGGAATGTGCAAGTAGTGGGCCCAAAGTAAATCCCTGATCTCTTTTACGTGCATGACACGGTTTTGCTGACCCAAACTCCCAATGGATTAAAGGCATTGGTTGATGTATTTGTGAGTTTTATGGGTGACCTTACTCTAATAACAAATTTCTCCAAATCGCGTGTGATGTTCTATGGACTCAGTAAAATGAGATGATGCACAATATTGTTAAGGAAAGGTACTAGAAAACGTTCATCATTATCCCTATGTAAGGGGTCACATTCGAGTGCAAATATTCATGGTCTCAGTGTTTTTGCAGCAAGTCGTTCTAAATTAATAAAGTTAATAAATGCTCTGTTTAATTGGTCAAGTGTGGCTGTCAGTCATCACATAGGCCTATATTATATATTTACAAAATGCAGTGCATTCAACCACTTTCTCATGGTGCAGTAATCTAAAGGTATACAAATATAAAGAGCATGCAAATTAAAACAAATTGATTTTATTGGGGGTCTCTTTTCTTCCCAGTGCCCCATTCTGCCATGAGCAGTTAGGGCTTACTTATGCCGAGGTTTCCATTAAACATGCAACCCTACTATTATGGTTAATCCTTTGGAACAACCCTTTGACCTCATTAAACAAAAATGTTTTCACTCATTGTTTGATCCGTGATAACGTCTATAACATATCCATGTTCATAAACACAAAAACTGTATTGTGTGGATTGAAGAATCTGTCCGTGTTCCTAAACCCCTGTTCCAATAGCAAGGCTGATGAATCTTGGTTTACAAATTCTTTATGGCTAGAAGATTAGTTACGCTTGAAGAGACATGATTTAAGAATACCTCCATAAGACTTTTACCCATTTCAGAGAATTATGTTTGTTGAGCATCATCTCGTCATGTATTTAAAAGTTTGGAAAAGAGCTCTTTTGTTGGGATATAGACTTGTGACCACACGACAGCTGCTATCTGACTCACTGTGACAATTCAATACCGACAAGGTTTATTTTTGCTCTTGCCCATGTGATAAGTTTTCTATCCAAACTGGTTGACATTTCATGTTCTTTTGTAAATTGAATGTCTTTTTTACTAAAAGAGTTTTAATTCCAGTGCTAATAAAACATAGTTTTTTAATATCTGCTGTGCGACAGCATAGTAGACTATGTGTTGTATTATTATGCACACATTTGATGGTTTGCTGCTTTTATGATTCAATCCCACATATCATGTTCGTTTGCCCAGCTTACAGATCACCTAGAGAACGCTGGCTAAAACCAATTTGTAACCAACTGGGCACCCGTTTCTACCATGCTGCTTTGCGTATTTTGAGAGCTGATGCACGGGAACTCTATGCTTGCGGTCTGGCCAAATTTTTTAGATGGGCGGGGAGCATTAGACTGAGAAACTTGAATTTCAATTCTTAATCTGCACTGTGGTCATGTGTCTGCTGCTTTTACATTTTGTATGGTTTTTATACTGAAATATCTATTTTTATCTATTCATTCTTCTCTTTTGAATGAATCTTTGCGATTAATGATTATGGTCTTTTTTTCTAATGTGAAAATGCATTTTATCTTATTTGTATAATTTTTTTACTCTGGAATTTGTAGCTTTTAAGATATGTATTATCGAAATAAAGCTATCTTGACTGACTGACTGATTATATACTTATAATCAAATAAAATGTTTGATTGATTGATTGAATAAATGAAATAAAATATGACAGACCACCATATTCACTTTTCAGTATTAGATTTTTTTTCCATTTTATATAGCATTGAACTTAACCCATTAAGCACTTTACATGAGCACCAGATTACATTACATGATTTCTTCAGACACAAGAAGGTTAAGTGATTTGGCCAGAATCACCGGATGTTGAGTCAAGGCCAGGACTAGAATCTAGTTTCCCAGTCAAAAAGTAGGCAACTCTGTTGTTTTGGACACATCTGTCTATAAAAACACCTAAAAGACTTAAAGACACCAACTGTGTTTACACGTTTGCCAGGATCAGGTATCTATGCCATATATTGTGGTAATTTTCTAATGATGTAGCATGGGCATCTTTATAGATTTGAGATGGCCTGGAAGGAAACGCTCATGGCAGAGGTCTAACAGCTCAGTTTCATAATCCTTGCTTAGCTTTTAGCTGCAGATAAATGCCAGTCATTAACAGTGAATATCTACTGGACCTCCTACTTCCTGATGCATGTCACAACGAAGGCAGTCTTGACACAGTCCTGCACATTCCGCCTTCCATCTTTACAAGGTCTTTGCAGAAGCAGACAAAAATTAATAATCAAAAATTCGGTAACAGTTCCTCTTAGACATTGGACTTTGGTGCCTCTTTATGCTTTTGCCATAAAATGACATTTGTTACGGGCAAAGCAAGTGCAGCTATTGACTTTGTGAAAATTCCCTTTTCAAACTATCATATCTGTAAAAACGTAGAATTTTTCACAAGAGAAAAGAAGTGAACACAACCCTCAGCAAAGCAAACTTAATCTTCAGCATTCCTCCTTTAAGTCTCCCTTAAGTCCGACTAACAAAGGATTATATTTGAACAGCACCAAAGACACCTTGAGGAGCATAAATCATAAGGATACTTCAACTGAGACATATTACAACTGACTGCAGAGTTCTTTCTCATTTTCCTATTCAAGCTTATGTGCAATCCAGGAACATGACGCACTGACTCTAGAAGACCTGCTGGGCCTATCAAGAATTAATTGGAAAAGGATCATGAGAAAGTCAAACGGCCAGAATAGGGTCCTAGTCAATATATCAATTGCTATTTCCAAAATAGCAATACTACATTTACACCAATCTTGAAGCCAGTGCCAAGATAAAAATAAAGTTTCCACTTCTTATATATTAAACTCAACCAAATTGAGAGGTCTTGGATCAATCCTAAACTGGCTCAAAAATCCTGCAGACTCTGTAACTATAGTCAGGAGTCCTTAAATCACATTTTATGTATTTGCTCAAGCTTAAGAGACATGTGCAGCAAATATCTTCTGACATTTTTTAGGAAAATAACTTTTCTTACAGTAACAGAAGCAACCGAGACCTGCTTTAATTTATAAAAAGTTGCATTTGAAAAATGACAAAGTTCCTGGCCCTTGTATGACAGACTAAACAGTGTTGTTTATACTTTTTGGATTTAGCTGGTTGATTTATATTTCTAATATACTTGTATGACAGATGGGAATGTGACAACTAAACGCGTGCAGCATTTTTATTAAAAAGCCTTAAATGTATCCACCTGGTATTTCCACCTCGTATGTCTATGGAGCACATACAACCTGATTGGCAAGGTGTGTATTGTGTATCACTAGGCACATATTACTTCAACCCATCAAGCACTGAGTGTACTTTACTATAAACCTTTTAAAAATATTTTGTAATGATTAATGAACACGTTGTCTTACACTCTGTCACTTTTTTATTGTAAGGAACAACTTGCTATTTGTTTCAGGTAACAGTGTGTTACTGACGTTTTATTTGTAATGAATTGCAAAAAATAACACAATAAAATAACATGACTGTACTCCTAATCATGAGCAGTGGAAAGAGCACACAGGCCTCTAATTGAAGGTTGCTATGGTTAGATTCCTAGTTAAGGTCTGTTATACCAGGCATCCTTGCCATCGGTTTCCCCTAACTATTTTCCTTTAGACCTCCTGTTTTTGCTGACTTCGTTTTTGCTGGCCTTAGGACTCTGCACACTTTACCACTAATAACAGTGCTAAAGTGCTTGTGCTCACTTCTTAAAACATATCAGAGTGGCTTATATCCAAATGGCATATTTAATTTACTTGTAAGTCCCTAGTAAAGTGGCACCACCTGTGCCCAGGTCCTGTAAATTAAATGTGACTAGTGGGCCTGCACTTAAGTAGCACTTTAAACCAGTCTCAGACCTGCCATTGCAGCCTTTGCGTATGTGTGCAGTTTTAAATGACCATTTCGACCTGGCAAATGATTTGTTTTGTGTAATAATGATCAAGCGAGATAGCCTGAAGAATTGGTGTGCACAACAACTGAACATTATTCTATCTTTACATATTTTCAAAAAACACTTCTGACAGTTTTATGAATGAATAGGAACAGTCTTCAAATGAAGTATCTCAAACAATTTTCATTTAGATATTCAAACATTCAAATTTGTCAACCAATCAATAGAACGGTGCAAATGTTATAGTATCATAATTTCTGATACACAGGTCACAATTTGCAGAAAAGAACAATCAATGCAATTATCTTGATTAACGTTGTGCTTGATATCCCCATGCTCAATGCATTTCGGGACCTTAAGTCCCTTCTTCAGGGGACACTGTAATGTAAATAAAAACAGTTTTTTGTGGTTGATATGGTTATTGAAACATTTAACTGAGAACCAGATAAAGCCATCTTATCAAGCGACACCCACACGAGTGGCAAGGATGAACCTAGAGAACCCAAAGTGGTAGCCAGCTGAAAGGAGTACTGATCTAATGCAAGCATTACCATCAAAAACGATCATGTCGGGCCAAAAATGAAATAGATGTTGACGAACTGTGGAACCTGCATACGTGTCGGGGAAACTGAAATGTCTGCTGCCATTGCGTGATACGAACAGCGCACCTGAAGTCAGTGGATCTCCACGTGCCAATAGGTAAAAAGTGGAAAAGTGCATGAAAACACCATCCCCCAGTGAACAAACGTGAATATAGCTGATCGAATCATACCTATTTACAGCCTACATCCATGCAATTTACAATAAAGTACACAGACTGCTGCGTTATCCTGAAACCACAATATGTGAATAAGTCAAAACATGAAGCTAACAATAAAAGCCTGAGTGCGTAGCTCCAGTGAAAACGCTATGTTACCTGTATTACAATCCCACGAAATGAGGGCAAACAACCTGCTGATACAAGAAAGATGCCTGGGTCATTGCATAACACGAGAGGTCCACCGAAATAGGTGTCCGATGCTTAAAAAGTCACATACCAGCATGCGTGCAAAAACCTTTTGCCAGGCCCGCACCTTCTTTTGAATAAATATGTCACCCATTGAGTAGGCCCTGGACAGCCGATAGGGCAGGGAGCAACAAATTTAAAAAGTGGCAGTGGCGGCCCGTGGTGGGAGTGCTACTGGGCGCTGATGTGGGGCGGGTGGTTGTAAACTACGGATTACGGCTGATTAGAGTTAAGTAAACATTTAAATAAATTAAATTAATTTCTTTGTGCGTGCTGCATCGCCAAATGTGATGCAGCGTGTGCAACGAAATTTGTTTCATTTACTAAAATGTTTACTTACCTCTAATCAGCCGTGATCCGTAGTTTACTACCTTCCCCACCCTGCCCCTCCCCCACCTCACATCAGCATCCAGCAGCACTCCCACCATGGGCCGCTACTGAAAAGTGGAAGAAGTACTTTAGTGTGGTATGTCCTGGTTTGGAAAAACTCTTCAATTTGTTTTTTACTACTGCAAGGCCTACCTCTCCCATAGTATAACATTGGAGTTTGCCTTATTACATTTTATACGTGTAATTTCCAAATGGGAGCCAGTGACCAGTTCCTGTTTGGTGTCTCTGGGATTGTACTGAAAAATCCTACCTTATGGTGAAGTCAGATTTTTAAATTACAATTTTGAAAATGCACTTTTAGAAAGTTGGCATTTTCTTGCCTTAGTCATTTGGTGCCCGCAACCTGTCTCTGGGTCATATGACTGGGTGTAGTTGACAGTCAGGCTTTGTGTATTCCGCCTAGACAGCCACACAGTGGCGGTGCATCCATTGGGGCGTTAGGGCATTGCCACACTAATGCTAAGGCCCATCCATCGATCGTTTTAATAAACTACGAATAACAAACACAAATTCTTCTTTCTACTTCTGACACTAATTCCAATCAGGACTCCTGATTGGAATTAGCGTCGGAAGTAGAATGAGGGATGCGGAAGAGGATGGCTGCAGCAGCACTCAGGGTTTAAGTTACAGCGCACTGGACAGCAATAGTGCGCATGTTCGGTTTTTGGCTGGTCATTTTTACGACCAGCCCAAACATGCGCACTAGCCTTCCCCTTAGGAGAGCGAGGGTTGCGTCATGCCACAGTCCCCGGTCTCCTAATGGGCAGGGAGTATCAATGCTCAAGCCAATCCTGGTACTGCTGGAGCGGCGTCTGGATTGGCTGAGAGGGGTTGCCAGCCACTCCAGTGACACAGAAGAGGTTGAAGGCGCCAAAGCGGTACCCAGCAGCAGAGGCAGGTCAGGTAAGTTTTCTTACTTTATTTGAACCCCCCAGTATTGTGGGCCGCGACTGTATGGACCCCACTCCACAATGTTTTCATTTTCAGCAAGACGTGTGTTCGCATCTTGAATCTAAGGGTTCCAGTAGATCAACTGTTAGTTGATTGCATGCTATCTGCAAATAAAGTCTGAATCCCAAAATATTGATTCGCTAGAGGCAGCGGCTAATTGAGGCAACACTGACATCATGTTGTTCAAATTGGCGAACCTTACTGCTTTAATATGCCTGTCTATTAGAGAGACCCTGGGATACTCAAATAGGCCACTGCTGTGCATTGTGCCTGGGACTCCTGCCCGGTTCGAGGAGTGGGCTCAGGTTACGTGTGTTACCTCCATGGCACTGATTCTAAAAAGACACAGTAAAAAGCTGTCGGTAGCGAGACAGCGGGACCTAAACAGGGTTCAGCCACTTTAATCAAGTGGCAGTAACAGCGTTGGTTACTCATTTGCACACACCTGCACAGTGATGCTCATAGAAACATATTTACGTTCCATCATATAGTCTGCAGCATTCAACTTACGTCTATGAGCTGCTGCGAAAGTCTAATGCTTCCATGCGTGAACTTTGCGAAAGAACGATGTGGGCACGCACGCAATGTACTCCCATCACCTCAATGGCTGTATGTGACTCAGTAAAGGCTGAAGCCTGTCCTGTGAAGCAAACATTAAGAGACAGTCGTGGCTGAGAGCGAAACATCAGGGGCTTTACTCCTCACTTGGACCTGATGCAAATCGCCTAACAGGGTCGGAGTGCGAGTCAGCTCTGATCAGTCACTAAAGGCATGCTCATGCTCACACTCATTAACTCCCATGACACAAATCCATTGGATGACAGACAGGGGCTCCCATTACCTACACACAACCAAACTACAGATTACATACTACGGCTCTGATTACATACACAAGGTCCAATCATGCGCACACCCCATCGGCTGTAACCACACACAAAACATCACCAATCTCTCTCTCTCTCTCTCTCTCTCTCTCTTTCTCTCTCTCTCACACACACACACACACACACACACATGCACACACACACACACACACACACTTGATTATAAGCACAAAGATAAGGCTTGCAGACAAGGCAAGATGCACTTTAGAACAAGTTAATTAAGCGCAATAGAAGTGCCCCTCCATCGTGCATGGTTCTGGATGTCTGTTATGAAGGGCTAGGAGCAAGAGGAAACCAGCAGGCAGTACAGGCAGCTTGTGGGTGTATTTTCTACTTGCAGAGAGGGAGGAGACCAAGCAGTCCTAAAGGAACAGAAGGGAATTTGTTTGTGTGTGTGTACAGGGCATGTGTACACTACAGTATACATTTTATTGCCTGGTATATTGGACAGCAGGGTCCTGGGAACGAGAGACTGAAGGAGAGTGGGGGCTTGGAGTTGGAGAAAAGAAAGCCAAGACTTTAAGGTGGAGGAGAGAAACACTGAGGTGCTTTCTTAACTTTCTTGCTTTCTCAGATTTGCTTAAAAAATGCACCATTTCCCAACTGTTTTTTCAAAATTTTCATAAGGTGAAATCCCCTTATACCAGTAGGGCTCGCTTGCTACACTCGCTCTCCACAGTCAACGCATCCCCAACATTTACGGCTCACCACTTTCAAATGTCACCAGTCGCCACTGCAGCCACACACAATGGGTAGGTTAGGTGTGACTGGATGGGTTATCACAGGCAGGATGGAGGGAGGAGCTAGGCCCAGCCCCACTTACACACGAATAGGCTGTGTCCTTCCTCCACACAAAGGACTGCATACCCCCTGTGGATAGTCTGAATCCAGGGCCCGTAAGGCAGATAATCGGTTAACTTTAAAGGCATGCCTCTAAAAGCCTCTCTCTACTTAAAGGCACAACTGGGTATACATATTGAACCTCAGCAACCAACACTTCAGTGCATTCCTGGACATGGGGAAACTCTGCCAGGAAGAAGGACTTCTTTGCCGCTGGAAGGACTGCCACTCTTCTGGACTGCTGCTCTGAAGGACTGAGGTCCTGCTGTGCTGCCCTCTTGCCTGGGTAAAAAGGACTGGACCCACAACTCTGTTGTGGGTCCAGTCCTAAAACCTGCCTAAAACACAGTCTTCATTGGTTTCCAGTGAGGAAAATAATTGAATTCAAAGCCCTGTGCATAGAACGCAAGGTAAAATTCACTCGTGGACCACATATTCTTGGTTACCTTAAGAGGTCAAATCCAACAATTGCTCCCCTGTGGAAAATGAGCCCATAATTCTATCGATGCCCAGGCTGCTGGCGCAAACCGCCTCTTAGTTCCCATGTTGAATAATTTACCAAATAAAGAGACGGGCGCTGGGAGCAGGAATCAAGAACAGAGTTTAATTCTCATGAGGAGAGCCAGTCATTTCGGACACGAAACACAGTGTCTTTCGGGAGGTGCTCTAACAAGTGAGCTGAGACTCTTGCTTTTATACCTTACAAAACATTTGATGGTACAATCAGGACAGTATGACGCAAAAGAAAGACATCCCTATAATCCTCGTGGTGATCCTACTCCACATACGTTCACAATGGGGACCCTTGACCTGCTGATAAGAGGGGAGGGCAATCACGCAGCTGAGTGTTTCATAGGATGTGTACGCCTGATCATGGCCCAGGGGGTGGGGTGGCTAGGCATACAATAAGGGCAGTAAATGGTATCTCCTGGCTTAGGCGATGGCCTCGGACATGTGTGGTCAGCCGGACTCGGGGGAAGGGGTCATCAAAGGAGTGGTATTCATGCCTGCGTGGACAATCGAGCGCTGCAGGAAGGCTTGTCAACAGAGGGGCATTCATGGAAGGGAAGGAGGTGTTGGTCAGGCGCGGCCGTGACTCTCAAGGACAGGGCCTTGCGGAAGAAGAGGGTTTATGACTTGCTCATGTGAGGAGAAGGAGGGGGTCAGGGTGCGCACAGGGCCAGGGTCGCACAGAGAGAGAGGGAGAGAGAGAGAGAGATCCTATGACCTGTACATGAGAGAACAGGGGCAGTCAGGTACAGCTGGGGGGGCTATGTCAGCTGAGGCGAAGGATGCTTCTTCGAGAGGGAAATGGGGAATGCCTGAATCAAGCAGGAGGGTTGCCTTTCACATCAGGATCGCGCAAAGAGAAAGGGTTTCATGGTCTATACATGAGAGAGGGGGTGCAAGATACGCGCAGGAGGGAAGCCGGGGATTCCAATGGGTAAAAAGGCCATGGTGCCTAGAATGGCTGTACATATGCATAGGGGTACGGGCTCTTACTGGCAGGGTGATGCGGTCAATAATTTACAGTATCCATGGTGCCCACAGGGAGAGGAGTGGGAGAAGAAGGGGAATGAATGCTGTCTTTGTACATCAATTTCGTCAGCTTTTACAGTCGCCCCTTTTTACATAACAGCAGTCATTTTTGCAACTGATGTGATTACAGGTAGACAAGCATCGTTGATGAATTAGCACTTTGTCGATACTAACATGTGGCGTACAATCATAGACAGTTTAAGGTGATGGGAAGAATGCAGTACATAGGAAATTACATTTTCGTTGTGTTCCTGACAATTAAACGCACTACATAGCATAAATCTTTCTGACTTAAAAATTTGACCAATGAACAGTTTTGAGTTGAGAGCGGAATTCAGTTCAATACACAAGATCTCTTCGTCACAGTGTCTTTTTATCAGCGAGCCATCACTGGTAGGCTCTAATCCGGGTACTTTCGTTGGCGCTGTTGAGCACCGGCGGTGGAGCTATAGGTCCAGCTCGGTTCTATCCTTACGCGTTGCAGGGTGCGGTCAGTCCTCTGCTGTTAGACCACAGTCCTGTTCCCTAAACAATCCGTCTGGCGGCGCCTTATGCTCGGCACTTATAGTTCTGTGGCAACACCCTATTCCCATATGAATGCAGTTCTTTCCTTTGGCAAAAAGTCACGTGGGAAAGAGGGTGAATGTTGTTCAAATAGTCGATAGGAGAGAGTGAGAGAGCGGAGTTGGGTCAGAGTTCCTGGGACACACAAAAGGGACCAAGGGAGCAAAGGATAACAAGCAGGCAGGCCCATCAATCGGGCCCAAAGAAGGCGGACGGAGACTCCAGGCACACGTGGGTTAGCAGTCGGAGGGCTTCAAGGCGGCCCGTCATTTTTCATTTTCCACGTTGAAATTGCGGTCTCGTCCCGTGTCTTGTTGCTCTGCAGCTCCACCTCTGGTCGATGTCATACGTGTCCCAAGATCTGCAGTCAGGCTGTACGTCACATCTGACCCATCTCCTTCGGTGATCGTGAATCTTTGAATAGGTACAAGACAACGTTTTAGAGAAATGGCAGAAGAAGACATCTACGCATATGAATTCCTCCCTCAATTCTACGCATTTGAGAGTTTATGCTCATCGGTCACAGTCAGAGGTCTATTACCAAGCAGTGCATGTGTCAGTATTCCTACTGAGTTTATGGCAGGTTTATTCATCGTCCCATTTAGAATTCAAGTGAGGACAAAATAATATTTCCATCAACTGTGCATTACATCATATTCAACATTTGTGGAGCATTTCCCTTCAGGACTGGCTTACCTTTTCACACAGGGCGGGGGGCGCTATCGTCGAGAGTCGGGCAAAACAAGGTTTTCTCGAGGGTCAACAGCTACTCATGGTCATCATGTTTATATCCGGGACAGCAGCTGGGGTCTATCAAAAATGGGGCGGGGATGCTTCGGGCGCTTGCGCTTGGGTGCGAAGGGGTGGGGCAATCTGGGCATTAGGTGTCAATCTAGACGTTGGCGTTCGTCTCTGAAGAACAGACATAAGGTGCCATTGACATACAGTTCCCCTATGAATAGCCAGATTTGGGGGACCTTAGCCGTCTTACCTGTCCTTTCCTTTTCAGCCAATTCAAGTTCATCTATTTTTTGTAGAAAGGAGAGGTAGTAATATGGCAAGTTACAATCATTTTTATTTCGGTCAATTTCGCTGAACACCTCCGCGTTCAATAAGTATCAAATCAGACTGGTGCCGGTGGGGCACAATTTTACCAAAAAGAGGGAGAGAAAATAGGGAGACTCTCATAGAGAGTGAGAGTCGTCCGCGATCTAAACGAGCCATTCGGTACACGTATGACATGTAAAAAGAGAGAGAGAGAGAAAAAGAGGGAGAGAGAGAGATAAGGGGGTGGTGAGAGAGAGAGAGAGAGAGAGAGAGAGAAACGTGTACGAAAATAGGTCATTTAGTTCGCTCACAACACAGAACAGCAAAGGTCAGGTAACATGCAGATACAGACAGAGGGGAGACATAAATTCGTACGTTACACACACACAAACTCAGACAGGGAAGATGGCACATGTATTACACATATACAAGACATTCACGACAAGACAGGAAACAACAGGTGGCCAACAAAATTCATATTATATCCTACGTATCTTTACTATCTTATTTATCTATGTGCTTAGCTCTTTCTACCCTTCCCTCCTTTTCCTTCTCGCCAGTTATGTCGGCCAGCGTTCCCAATTGCCAATACTTACACCTCAGTCGTTGGTCGGCCAGAAATTAGCCTGGTCGTGCTATTTACCCATGGTTGGATTTTAAACCATTTTTCAGTTCCTTCCTTTGGTGGGAAGTTCTCCGGGCTGAGGCAACGGCAAGTATTGATCGGGAGAACAGTCGGACAGCTTGGCTACATCTATAAGAGTGCGAAAAAGGGGGCAGTGCATTTTGAACACCAGCAACATTTCTAACTTCCCAGACGGGTGGTGCCGTGATAACCCTTACCCGTATATTTTTCTTTGTCCTTTCCCTACCTAGTCAAAACGTCCAGTTACATTATTTAACGCGTCGTTTCTAGTCAATTTTTTTTTTTTTCGTCATTCAGTACCTGTCCAGTTCCTATGTCAGTCCATCCTCCCAGTTGCCATGTTCTAAGGAGGAACAGTCATGTTTAAGTCTACGTCTTTTTTAAAAAAACTTTTATTTGTCATAAGGACCATGTTCATATTCCCTTCTTCCCCTTCTCATTGGCGGTTCGGTCATCGTCCTTCCATACATCAGCCAAGGTTCCGACGTGACCTGCAGAAGGGAGGAAAAAGAAGGGGTGGGGGGGCAATATTCAAACCTCATCAGCATGCAGTAATCCGGAAATGTTTTTACCTACCACATACTCGACCTATCTCCACGTAGTGCATTTCTCTACCATCACGGCGTTTAAGCCCAGAGGGACCAGAAATGTCAGACAGATAATCATTGACGATCTGCGTATCTACATGAGTTACTTGGTCGCAACCCCTTTTGATCGGGTACAAGGGTGGCGATCAGGTGGCATTTCCGTGGTGTCGTTTTTAGGGCTTCTAAAGCACTTTTCCGGCTGCCTGTGACACATAGTGTGGCTGCTAAATATCGGGTCCTTTTTAACCTTTAACCTTCATCATACTTTCTCGTTGCTCACAGTAGTAATACATTCAAAACTCATTAATGCAACCGCTACAACTATGCTTTCGTTTTCAAAATACTTTTAATAAAAAGTGTTGACGTATAAATACAGGCCTACAACCCAGTGGACTAGCCACAGAGCAGATTGGAACTGTACATAGGAAGAACAAAGCTGGTGGCAGTTCGTTGCATAAAGTGCGGTAGTGCAATAAAATCGTATTAAACTCCCCTACAGAGCAAACATGATGCATGTCAGTAATTCATCTTTAATAAATTCATAAATTCATTATCCAATGTTCATTCATTACCTAAATTACACCAATTCATTTTCCAATTCATAATCAGTACCCACCCTAAGTCAATTCATTGTCCAAGCACATACTCAATATCCTTCATATCTACTTTCATTATCCAAAACGTAATATATATATCTCGGGGCAAAAAGCTTGCGCAATCAGGGTGCAACAAAGTTCATTAAAAACGTCTCATTTTGTGTCGGCGCCATTTTGGGTGGGGTCAGGCCAGTTCCAGCATAGTCAGAGTGTCTCTAGTCTCGCATGGTTGGCCCAGAACTTTCCGTTGGTAGTTCAAAAAGTCTTGTGCTATGTGGTTAACAGTCTAACAAATGGACCATGAGTCAAAAGAGTGGGAAGGGCGGCAACAATTTTCCTACCGGGTCATCCTGGTGTTCCTCCGGAACTGAACAAGCCTGTGCCGTGGCGGCATTTTAGCCATTTCCAATCCGAGGCTGGTGCCGGCAGGAGTTGTTCCGATGTCGTGGTTCCCAGCGAAGGGGGCGGGGGCACCCATGCAGGGGGGTCGGGGGCCCCCCGGCTCTTATAGAATCTTCAAGGTCGAGGAGAGACGATATGGAGCGTGTGCCCGTCCTGGGCAGAAGACCGCTTTTTGATGTTGACCCTCTTTAAGCAAAGAGTGTTGGGGTGTCGCTGGAAGCCTCCACCTGGAGGGAGGTGGGGGAGGGTCGTTCGCGCTGCCTCCCCCTTCCAGCGACCCCGCGCCGTTCCTCGGCTCCGTCGCTTCGATATTGGCCGTGCCAGCCATTGAAGATGGGGGGGGGTGGTCGGCGGCTGAGGCAAGACAGCCCCCCCCCTCCCTTTTTGACATGTGGCGGGACTACCTCCAACTCTCCAGGAGCTTGAAATGTGGCGGGACTACCTGTAACTATGCAGGCGATGGCATGTGGCGAATTTGGCATGTGGCGGGACTACTTGATTTGCCGCCGTTCTCGCCTTGGCTTCGACCTTCGACGAAAGCCGGATCGGGTGAGAGAGAGGGGTGGTCGGTGGCCGAGGCAAGACAGCCCCCTCTCTCCCCGCGGCCTGCAGGGCGGCAGAAGAGAAAAAGATGGAGAGGTCCTTGTCATTCTTTGGACCGCCTGCCCAACATCACCTCCTACCGACCGTGGCCAGGCGAGCCCCTCGTGCCTCGAGGCCTCGCCTTCCGGATGGGCGTAACCGCGGACCTGTTGCACTTCGGGAGCTTCCGGAATGGGGGTAGGTACCTATTGAATTGTTTCTATTTCATGTGACCGTTATTTGGGCGTGGCGGGCAATGAGGCAGGCATGTTGGGAGCAGGAACAGGCAGTGAAGCCTAGCTACCTCGTGGCTATTTTTTGCTGTCAAACCTTTTCGCCATTTTACATTTCTTATTACGAACTATTTCTAATGTTTCTTATTTTTGGTGAAGTCAAAAGCTCATCAGGGGGTTACTGACTTAGCCTGATTTCTTTTTATTTTTCTTTCTCTTCCTTAGCGTGTTTCGAGCTAAAGCTTTCTGTTAGTAGGGAACGGTGATCACTTCATATTTTTATGTGTCCTTTTCACTAGGGGGTACTTCTGGACGGACCAGGCGAGTTCCCTCCAATAAATGGTCCGGGGTGGAACGAGATTATCGATCAAAAGGGGAACATATATTCCTTCATTAGGGTATCATCCTGGACGGACCGAGCGATGTACTTCCATTTACTAGGGTAGCCTCCTGGACGGACCAGTCGGTCTATTTCTACTAAATGGCCCATGAGTAGAGAGCATATGTCCTCCATAAGGGTAGTCTCCTGGGCGGACCATGCGAGCTACCCCCCAATAACCAACCAGTGGGGAGTGGGTAGGACTGACAAATTCACAAAGGGGCATAACCTACCCTTTTCTACTTGCAAAGACTAGACAGAATATTTCTATTTCACGTTGTTTGCAAATAGAAAATACCTCAAACGAAACAATTCCTGGGACAACAATGTCCAGGCAACCAACCAATCAATGGGGAGAAAAACAGGCATGACGGATTACAACGGGGACAAATGTCTGCATTACCTGCCCTTCGCTATCCATAAAGGGAACAGAATATTCCTATTCGTCTCTGTTTGTGGACAGGGAAGATCTCAAAGAGCAACAATCGATTATTAATCGACTTCAAAACAATCAGTGGGGAGAAAAGTAGGCATGACGGATTACAACGGGGACAAAAGTCTGCATTACCTACCCTTCTCTATCTGCAAAGAGGGACGACGTTCCTATTCGTCGCTGTTTGCAAACAGAGAATGTCTCGTTCTCCAGAAGAGAACCAATATGTCAAGTAGCCTTCAAAGCTAGATGAACCAATACCAACCAATACAATATCAGTATACAAATACCGATTTCAATACAATCAATCAATCAATCAGGTGGATAGAACCACCCTACCAATCAGGCGTAAAAACACCCTACTTAATCTTACCCGGACCGGACCATACGGACAGTTCTTCGTCTTCCTCCTCCAGCGCCTGATTGTTCTCTTACTCCATGTAGCATTCCTGTGGGATTCCAGTCAGGACAATAGGTCACTCAAGAGAGGTCCTTTCAGAATTGGTGAAGTTCTGTCGATCGGCAGCCGGGCGAGGGCCCTCTCAAGGCAGGCATACCCCGATCATTTAGATGTTCACTTCTTCGTCTGGATCTCTCTTACCGAACCTTATGTCACTGATGGACCCCGCGTTGGGACGCCAATTGTGGAAAATGAGCCCATAATTCTATCGATGCCCAGGCTGCTGGCGCAAACCGCCTCTTAGTTCCCATGTTGAATAATTTACCAAATAAAGAGACGGGCGCTGGGAGCAGGAATCAAGAACAGAGTTTAATTCTCATGAGGAGAGCCAGTCATTTCGGACACGAAACACAGTGTCTTTCGGGAGGTGCTCTAACAAGTGAGCTGAGACTCTTGCTTTTATACCTTACAAAACATTTGATGGTACAATCAGGACAGTATGACGCAAAAGAAAGACATCCCTATAATCCTCGTGGTGATCCTACTCCACATACGTTCACAATGGGGACCCTTGACCTGCTGATAAGAGGGGAGGGCAATCACGCAGCTGAGTGTTTCGTAGGATGTGTACGCCTGATCATGGCCCAGGGGGTGGGGTGGCTAGGCATACAATAAGGGCAGTAAATGGTATCTCCTGGCTTAGGCGATGGCCTCGGACATGTGTGGTCAGCCGGACTCGGGGGAAGGGGTCATCAAAGGAGTGGTATTCATGCCTGCGTGGACAATCGAGCGCTGCAGGAAGGCTTGTCAACAGAGGGGCATTCATGGAAGGGAAGGAGGTGTTGGTCAGGCGCGGCCGTGACTCTCAAGGACAGGGCCTTGCGGAAGAAGAGGGTTTATGACTTGCTCATGTGAGGAGAAGGAGGGGGTCAGGGTGCGCACAGGGCCAGGGTCGCACAGAGAGAGAGGGAGAGAGAGAGAGAGATCCTATGACCTGTACATGAGAGAACAGGGGCAGTCAGGTACAGCTGGGGGGGCTATGTCAGCTGAGGCGAAGGATGCTTCTTCGAGAGGGAAATGGGGAATGCCTGAATCAAGCAGGAGGGTTGCCTTTCACATCAGGATCGCGCAAAGAGAAAGGGTTTCATGGTCTATACATGAGAGAGGGGGTGCAAGATACGCGCAGGAGGGAAGCCGGGGATTCCAATGGGTAAAAAGGCCATGGTGCCTAGAATGGCTGTACATATGCATAGGGGTACGGGCTCTTACTGGCAGGGTGATACGGTCAATAATTTACAGTATCCATGGTGCCCACAGGGAGAGGAGTGGGAGAAGAAGGGGAATGAATGCTGTCTATGTACATCAATTTCGTCAGCTTTCACACCCCCCTGGTTACCCTCAGAATTAAAAGAGCCAAGGGTGGAGGGGGATCATTTGGATATCGGGCTTCTAAACTCTGGAACTCCCTGCCCAGCTACCTCAGAGCCAACAGCAACTTGTTAAATTTCCAGAATCAATTGAAGACCCACATCTTCATCTAATCAACAAATTTCATCCTCACGATTCCTGTCAGCGCTGGGAAGCCCGGTCATGGGTAGCTACGCGCTTTATAAAACTAGGTAACATAACATAACATAACCTCCTTTTATCCTCCTCTTAATGTTGAATATTTGTTTGGTCGTTTCTAAAGCACTCTTACGCCATTTCAATGCAGTAGTGGTGAATACAACCTTTGAACAATACTAAATAATATGTTCTTTTAAATATAATGTGTAGCTTTTTTAGCCTGTACTACGCCTACTAAAGCAATCTTGGGCCAGATGTAGGTTTAGATTAGTGATTTCCATCGAGCAAACGTATAAGATTCGCAATCTGAAAATCGCTAATGTTGATGCACAAAAGGCATCTTTCATCAATGTGTGAATCGGTATGATTCGCAATTACTATTGGTGATAGGGAATCCCACATATGCGTATCTGGAACTGGAAATCGCAAATTTTTAAAGTCACGTTTGGGCCCAGCTTGATAATCTCACAGTGAGGAAGTTTTTAAATCCATGCACCTCTCGGTGTTCTGTAACACAGAGAAAGAGAGTGTTTGTTCGGAGAGGACAATCGGAGACTGTTTCTTTGGAAAAGAGGAAGATGTCCAGAGAAGAAACAGATAAGGATGTGGGTGCTGCAAAGTGCAAAATGAAATTATTTGAAAATGCATTGAAGATTTTAACTGAGGAGTGTGTGGCTCCTAATGAAGAGCTTTTTAGGAAGGGCTCTTTCATTGTTACCTAATCCCAGAAAACCAGAATCTGGACTGATATCTTGGATAAAATAAATTTCCTAAGAGTAAATCAGTGTAGCAACCCTGAAATAAGGAAAAGGTTGTATGATATGCACATCAGAACAAAGGTGAAGGTCACTAATTGACTGGCAGAGGCATGTGGTACAGGCAGGGGACCCTCTCAACAGGCCCCACCAACTCTTGTGGAAACATAATAAAGTCTGCTATATAGCCGATATTTGGATTGGTTTATCCCGCATCGATGTGTCAAACCCACCATCAACGTTCCAAGGTACGATTTACTACAAATGTTCTAATAAATATTAGTTTAGTTACCTTTGTTTAATTTAGTAAACTAGATAAATGAAACTACATTTTAATGCTTGTTTTACATTTCCAATGCATTATTGGAGTTGTAGTACATGCATTGAAAAATTGTTTTTTGCAACCCCCAGGTTAACTTTAACTTTTAAAATGTTATCCTAAAAAATAGTGTGTAATGTCAAGAATATACATTTTAAAAAAACTCCTGTGATACATATATTTTATTTGAGTTGCACAAAGATCTAATTTAAATCTTCCAGCATCAGCCAAGGGACATAAAATATTTCAGCTGACCCTCCTCCAACCTTCATGCCTTTGTGTGAGGTAGAGTATTCAGATTTAAGTTGATTTGATCATCTTTGTAACATTTATCTTAAAGTGTTTGTGGAGAGTTGAGGGCTGGCATCTGAAATCTGTTCATTTGGAGTTTAGCCACATATGTTCCAGTTGGAACCTTATATAGTCAGATGAGTAATTTTATATATCAAGGCAGACTGCCAACCGTGGATGTACACAGATATTACGTTTAAGACAAGTAACAACAAGAAGATGTCCTTAAAAATAAGGTTTAATTTCTTGAAAATAAAGAGAGCAGAAACAGCTGGTAAACACACCCAGTAGTTATAAGAAAGAAGTGCACCGTTTACAAAAAGCTATTTAGTATCAAATTCAAAATGAATCACCGGTATAGATTGTAGTTCATTTTCATTTGACTCAATTTCTTAAAGCCAATTTACATTACATGTAGTTAATAACTTTTCAGAAAATGTACCAGATAATACCCAGAAAATTGCCTTTAAGCATTCTCCCTGATGCTGAGGAGTCAAAGTAATAGAACATTGAGGCAACATTCTAACAGGTAGCACAGCAAAGGAGCAGGTATGCCGAAAATGAAACCTGAAGAAAGGAAGTAGAAAGGGACCAAGGAAGGAAGGGGGAGGATGAGGTGGAATGAAGTAAAGGAGGGAGTAAGTAAGGAGTAGGAGAAAAGGAGAGAAACACGAATGAAGGAAGGAACAGAGGAAGAAGTAAAAGGAAGAGAAGAAAGAACAAATGAAAACTAATGGCAAAAGGAAAGCATGATAAACAGGTTAGTCAATTATGGGCAAACCATTATCATCTCTGGTAGCAAGCTGTGTAAAGAAATTGTTGATCTAAGAGGAGGGTTCAACCCGAGGAATCCACATGGGACCTGGGTACTATATGGTGTAGGAAAGAAGGGTCCCAGTAGAGGTGTTAAACATTTGCTTGCATTTATTATAGAAAATTCTAATATAATGACATACAATGTCAGTTAATCACAATGCATGATCCATATCATTTGGTCAAATAAAAGTGCCCCAAGAAAGGAAAGGGGAGTGGGATAGCGTGATGCTGTGCAGGAAATAGGACAGTGAGGGAATAAAGTTTGTGACAACTTATATATTGCAATATTACTTTTGAATGCAATACAGTTTAAAGGCTTCAGATCCCTGAGCCAAAGAAGTTGGGGGATTATAACTTATCCCAAAGGTTTAGACTACTTCTGTTGACACCGAAAAGTTCAGAATTATAGGGGAGTGTCAACCGAACAGAACATAAAAGTAGCCGTCGACGTTTCGACCCCACGCTACACCTGTAGGCGTATGTCTAGCCTTACATCTGGGTCTTCATCAGGACAGGGTAGTCAACAAAGGAGCACTACAGTATCTGCTCAGTCCGAGCAAGTGGCAAGATTATATTCTCATTTGTCATCGGGTGATTAAGCTGAATCTCTATTATCACCCAAGGTTAGAAATGACGACGGTGCGTCACTGAGGGTCGCCTTAGATGTGCCGCGTCTCTTTGTATCTCAATACACGGAGTTACAGAAGGCGACCTCTGGCAGTTTTTTATGAATGGACGTGGCTCGCTGGAGAGATACGGACCCGCGTTAATCTAGATGGTCCACAAGGGTTAAAGTGTCCTATTCCTATTCCTGCACAGCATCACGCTATCCCACTCCCCTTTCTTTTCTTGGGGCACTTTTATTTGACCAAATGATATGGATCATGCATTGTGATTAACTGACATTGTATTTCATTATATTTGAATTTTCTATAATAAATGCAAGCAAATGTTTAACACCTCTACTGGGACCCTTCTTTCCTACACCGTGTAAAGAAATTGTAGCAACTATTAGACAGCTGGCCTAACAAAACAATCTAAGTGGAATTTCAACCATCAGATGTAGTACAGTTTTTGAATAATTAACTTTTTCAGAAAATAATCAGTTGTATCTCGTGGTAGTATAGGAATGCATCCATTCTAGAATAGACTTGGGGATCATCCACCCTTTCTGAAATAAGATCTACTTATGTTCAATGAAAATCATCCAGAGCAACTAGTTATATTAGTATTTTAATAGTGACCACATTAGACAAGGTTACATTTGAGGCCACCCCATGTAAGATTATCAGCAGTGGTCACCTCACTGCATCAGGCACAGTTATTAGCAGTAGTGTTCAATGGATCTCTGGACCCCTGGTAAAGATTTTTTTATTATGAGCTAACACTGATCATGAGTGTCTCATGGTAATGCGGTTTTGTTGGAATGGGAGTGGTGCATCAAAGGAGTCAAGACCCACAACACAAATTTCAAAGGAGAAGACACTAAATCATATCTGTATCTGCATATGGACTATAACAGCCGCGGCCCATGGAGGGAGTTCGGTGGGGCAGGGAGGCGGTGCGGGGGAGGGGCAAGGTGAGGGTGGTAAACAATGGAATATGGATAATTGGAGGTAAGTAAACAATTTAATAAATAAAACGAATATCGTAGCGCACCCTGCATCGCAAAATGCGATGCAGCGCGTGCTACGAAATTCATTTTACTTATTAAATTGTTTACTTACCTCCAATTATCCATATTCGTTGTTTACCACCCCCCCACCCTGCCCCTCCCCCGCACCGTCTCCCTGCCCCACTGAACTCCCTCCATGGGCCGCGGCTGGACTATAAAGGTGAGAGCTTGAGTCCAACGAGTAGTTCAACGGCACTATGCACCAGCATGGAAAGACGATCACTAAGTCTTCTAGCTGCTATAACCAGGATAAGGGTTCAGGGTCTACTGGAATCTCTCCTGGACGAATTGCTATCACCCAGGAAGTCCAGAACATTTGCCCTGAGCTGGGAGCTTCTTCTGCCTGTCTGCTAAAACCAGCGGGCCCTGTGAGGAGGAAGAGAGGGCCTGGGGGAGCAAGGCCCAGCAGGGACCCTATGGACTGGATCCCAGTGAGCAAAGTGTGAGATATCTGATCCAGTCTTTATTCAGTCAGGACCGTTGTGAGAGTGCAGACTGTCTGCCCTATCTCATTAAAGTCATCAACCCTCATATGGTAAGTGGGTTCCACCCTTTGAGTTAGGGACATCGCCCTTGCTCTGTAAAGTTGGTGGTCCCCTGTATGCTAAGTGGGGGACACCATGAAGTTAAGGCTGTGGCCCCTGCTGTGTAAAGTTGGCAATGCTAGCACACCAGGTGGGGGCCACTGTGAAGTCAGGACAATCACCATGGAATGTTATTTCAAGAGGATCCCAGTCAGGAGATCACTCCTGAGGTATCGGCCCTAGAAGACCACTGCTGTGGTAACACATTTAGACAGCAGAGGGAGCTGTCAATAGGCGTACAACACCAATGTGTGCTGGCTGGAGACTGTGGTGGCCCTGATGCATCATTGGAAAAGACTGTGAGGGTGGCGGTCTGCCAGCATTGAGGGCCCAAAACCTGCAAAGATGCACCCTGGCCTCCCTGAACTTACTGGCTGCCATTCGGGAAGGAAAAGTCTGTTCTCTGCTACCAGGCCTCCTGGGCACTTACACAGAGTAAACATGTACTACTGCTGAAGTTGATTCTTAAGGTCAAATTCCGGCTTAGTCACGTGGTGTGCTAGCATGGGCCTCATCTTAAAATTGCAGCTGTTATCAAATTGGGTATCAAAAGCCCCATTAGGATGGAAGAGGAAATTAAGGATACTGCCCGGGATGATGCAAGTGCACTGAACTCGTTATTATTTAGTGTGTGTTTATCACAATAGTCAGTATTTGACTAGACAATCAGTTATTGAGGTAACTGCGTATTTTGAAACTTGTGCTTGTGTATGCTTTACACCTCCATCCCTGAAGAACCGTGGGCTGCCACACCCATGCTACCACTAAGATTCAAATGCTGAAGGGGCCCAATTGGTCAGGCCCCTTAGTAGGTAGGTCTGCTCGACATCAGGAATAAAAGGCCACAACTCCCATAGTTGGACCCAGTTAGCCCTGCTTGACCGGTGGTCCTCTGAAAGAGAGTCTGACAGAGCCAAACTTGAAATTCACCTGCTGCATGGCAAACATATTTACAACAAAAGGCAAGCACAAAGGTGTTCAATCATGTTTTCCATGACCCTCCATATACACCTCGCAAGAAATTGGGTTACTGATTGACTGGGGTGTGAGCCCTGGTCAAGCAGCAACCACAATCTCTATCAGGGTGAGGCACAAGCCAAGCTTAAATTAATCTGTGCTAAACCCTCTGGTAGCTCAGCACATAGCAGTCAGGCTTAACAAAGAGGGAAGGTAGAAAGTATTTGTGCAATGCTTCAAACACTAATAAAGTGAAAACACCACACACAAAGGATCTCACATCAAGTTAGAAGAACAAAACAATTTTTAATAAATAAAATAAGACCAAAGAGACAAAAATCCAATCAATATAATCAGAGATATGCAGTTCTGAAGGTTTTAGTAAAAGGAGTGCATAAAAGAACAAAACCCCAACTGTGGTTATCTGGTCAGACTGGGACAAAGTCACAAGCTCAGGCCGACCACAATGGAGCGCAGTCCAGCTACAGGAACCCATCTAGGGTCCGTGAATGCAGTACTTTAAGTCCTGGTGCATGGTGTTGCTGTGCAAGACCTTGCATCGTCCGGAGTCAGTTTTGAGGATGCAAGGCTTTGCTTTGCTTTTGTGCCAGTTCCGGGGAGCTGTGTGGGGAATCTTGGTGGATTCCTGTGTTACTTTGAGTTGGTTCTGATGAGTTCGCAGTTTTGCAACCAGGCTTTGCGGTCCTTGGTGGTGCTCTGCATTGATTCAGAGGAGGCTGGCAATTGTGAAGCAAGGCTTTGTAGGGCTTCATGTCACTTTGCTTTACATCGGTTCTGATGAGGAGCACAGCTGGGCTTGAGAAAAGCACCTTCATACCCACTTCCAATAGTCCAACACAGGGGTGGCCCCACTTGGAAGGGCAGGACTCACAGATGGCAGAGTACAGGTGCTGGTTTCCAAATTGTTAGAAGACTGTTATGTCCCTTAGGCTTCTGAACAGGAGGCCAGCCAAATTTCCCTTGGAGTAAAGAGAATTGCCATAGTCTAGTCGTGGAAGTACAAGACCTTGTACCACAAGTCTTTGAGTGTGCACAGGGAGCCATTGTAGCTGCTTTCTGAGGTCTGACCAAAGCATGTCCCTGACACTTTCTTTGCCTGGGCGGCCATGGCTAGTTTGTTCTCCAATAAAAACCTCAGTGTTAGGGGACGGGTGGTCACCCAGGCACGAAGGCCAGAGAATGTGGTCTCACAATGCAGGGGTTGTTTCCAACAACCATAACCTCAGTTTTTTTGTCATTCGTTTAAGGCAACTGGATGTCATTCAATTGTTCACCTGCTCCAGGCAGATGGACAGTGTCTCCGAGGTTAGGCTGGTGTTAGGTGATGGGGAAACAATGACCTGAGTGTCGTCAGCATATGACACCATAGTGAGACCAGCTGAACAGATAATGTCTGCTAAAGGGCCAACATAGATATTAAAAAAGAAGTGGGCTCAACAATGAGCCTTGGGCACTCCACTTTGAGCTAATGGACCTCGAACAGGCAAGGCCTTTCCCTAACCAGAAATATTCTATTGTCTAAAAACGAGGTCAGCCATCTGAGCACCTTCCCTGTGACAACTACCGCCTCCAATCAATGTTGGAGGATGCCATGGGAGACAATATCAAAGTCTGCACTCAACTCAAGAAGAATGAGCTCAGCTGTTCCTCCCCGGTGAAGTGATTTTTGTAGGTCCTCCGAGGCTAATAAAAGGGCTGCTTTAGTACTATACAGGGGATGAAAGCCCATTTGCATCTGGTGCAGGAGATTATGCGTTTTCAGAAAGTCTGCCATTTACTACCTTTTCTATGACCTTACTACTACCTGAGAGTAATGATATTGGTCTGAGGTTCTCAATATTATTGGGGTTCAAGGAGAATTTTTTCAACAACTGGACTAATAATTGTGTGTTTCAAAGGATCAGGGACTAATCCACTTTCCAGTGAGATGTTATAGATAGCCGTCAAGGCAGAGATGATAGTGTCACCTCCCTTCAGCAATATATCTATAGGTGCCAAGTCCAAAGGTGAGCCTGACTTGATTGTATTGGCTGCTGTCCTAATTATGTTATTGATCCATTGTGGGAAGGCTGACAAATCCATTGAAACCTATTTCGCTGCAACGATTTCTCTGATGCTAGTGTTTAGTTCCAGGTCTTCTGCCAGGGAGTTATATATAAGGCTAATTTTCCTGAGAAATAAGTTAGCAAACTTCTCACAACATTGATTTGAGGGAGGAGGACTTGCTCCAGTAATTTGGGGTTTTAAAAATTAGTTAACAATTGCATAAAATCTCTTTAGAGGGCTGCGGGGACTGATTAATCATCTGTGCAAAATCTCCCAGTCTGGCTTTGCGAATTACGTGCTATGTTTTACATTTTTTTTTATAAATGGCCATCCTATCTTCGTCATATTAAAGTCTCTATTTCCTGTTTGCATTGTTTCTTGAGCTCCATAAGCTCTGGAGAAAACCATTTGGTGCTGGCTCTTGTTTGGAAAACATCTGGGGGTTCTGGTAATAAGCGCCTCTAGAGTTGACTCAATCCAGTCCTCAAAAACCAGATGGGCCGAAATGGCCTCTCCATCCAGGATCGGGACTGATTTCTGTAGAGCCTCTTGCCAGCCGGGGAGTCGAGTTTGAACCAGTGCCTAGAGAACTTAGTAAGGGGGACATTAGGATGGAAAGAGTCTGGTCTGGTGATTGAAAACTCGATCAGTAGATGGCAGGACAATAGAACAGGCTGTGGGACATTGACCAACATACTGGTCAAATTAGTGAAAATAGGGTCCAATAACTGACCCTTCATATGTGTAGGAGACAAGACCAGCTGGACCAACTGAGTTTCTGCTAAATCACGAATATAATTTAGAGCCTGTGTACAGGAGTGGTCATCTACATGGATATGGAGGTGGAAATAGGTATATTGCAGTAAACCAGTTTTTGGTAAAGCTTGAAAGGTATGTTTTCTGTGATTCCACCCCAACCTAAACAAAGGTGGGAGAGGTGCAGTTTTAAGAGTTTCCTGAAGCACAGTAAGGTGAGGTAAGTTTTAAACAGGCTTATTTTACTTCGATTAAGGACTGATATTTTGCTTTCTAAATCTGAAACCCCTTTGGTACGAGATGCACCATGTCAGGGCTTTCTGAGGACCCATAGGATACCCAAAGACAGAAGATATTATCATAATATAGTGATTTCTTTTGATGACTGGCTTTGAAACACTACACTCTGAATGTGAACCTGGACTTGAAGTGGTGCAAGTGGAGGTTTCTTAGGATTGACGAGGTGTGCTTTTAAATCTCAAACGTGGGGTCAGTAAGGAGATAGAGAAAATGCAAGAGAAAGAGAGAGAGAGCGAGAGAGAGAGAGAGAGAGAGAGACAGGGAGAGAGAGAGAGAAAGAGAGAGAGAGAGAGAGAGAGAGAGAGAGAGAGAGAGAGAGTTTTTGTTTATTTACTTCTGGGGAAGGCAGTAGTACAGAGTCACAGTATGATGAGGAGGGAGTGCATACTTGGGATGGAATTAGACAGTGCAATGCATTGCCAGTCTGATGAAAGGCAAATATCTTGATTTGCTTGAAATCATGATTTTGGTCAAGTGCCTCAATTGGGATTGTAATTTAGGGGGGCCTCATTCAAATATGTGTTTAGAGTCCTAATTTGAATGTATGGCTTCAGTTACTTGGATTTAAGGTCACAATTCTTTCCTGAGCTGAGGCCATATTTATGACAATAGAAAGTCTGACATTATTGGGGATTTTGTATTGTAACAAATGTAATGTGGGAACATAGTTGCTTTCGAAGTATGGTTGAAGAGAACATGAGGAAAGTGAAATACTCACAACCATACAACTTTGCAGGTACCACAAACGTTCCCAGTGGCTTTCGCGCTCACGATTTGTACTTAAATTTTAGCCCATCAATAGCAGGAGAAAATGTGCAAACTGATTATGAAATAGATTCAAATAAAGGCTGATGTGTTGCACATGTAGGGAATGAAGTTTTTTTTAGTGGGAAAAAATGTTTTCTAAAAAGAGAAAGAAAGAAAGACAAAATATGCCAATGAATATTTCGATCCCACTTAATCATGTGGATTGTCCATCGAGTATACAACCGGTATGATTAGGAATAGGGAAGTAGGATAACTTATTAGACATCCACAACTCTGTAAATTGGCATGAGCACACCTGTTTATTTTTGTAAATCCACAAAAAGCTGTGAATTTATTTCAAACAGAGATGGGACCATATGGTAAGCAGATCCCTAATTTTCATAATTGTGCGACTGAATCAGCAGTCCTATCTAAATGAAGGGCCTTTTTTCCTTAGTCGAGTATGTCTAATATTGGTTCATTGGTTATTCACACAAACAGGGGATCTTCTATAAAACAAGTTTTTGAACCAAACATTCTTCTTCTAAATCTCTTGATGTTTCAAATACCCCGTGAAATGTCAAACAATAATCAAAGGAAAACTGTGCAGACAAATGAGACAATTTTGGCACCAAATCCATGACTAAATATCCAGTGGGATAAGCCTTTTGTTGGAGTTATAACCAGCACAGTTTGTTTGTCATGACTCTTCTATCTGTAATTAGCCTTCCTGTCAATCCCTAGAAATGTGACTTCATTATACTGGGAAATAATCATTCGAGGAAAAAAGATAACTGGGCGCCTGCCAAAAATGTATACTATCATGACAATTCCTGTGCGCCTGAGATTCCACCATTTTTTCAATGTGAATGCGTTACATCAGTCTATTGTACAAATCTCACAATCGACTCCATGGGAAAGCTAAACACAGGAGCTCTGATTTTCTCCACACCAGTGAGTGACAAATTGTCGCTTTTCCCATGTGGGACCACAATGTTAGAATTAGTCACGGGGTTCGTAGAGATGAGAAAGCGAGAACTATTCCGCCTCTGGAAGAAAACCAAATTGGTCAAAGAATAAGGAGAACCACCATCGTTAAATGTAATGTTATTTATGTTTCTTTAAAAACACGTTTAAAATCTGTACAGACTGGACAGAAAAGTTATTGGCCTTAGTTGTGAAAGAAAAAGTGAACGTTCCACAAAGTAAAACAAATGAACGCAGAGCTGCTTCTGCCTCACCTTGCCTGGCCGTTTCTCTGTCTCAAAATTCCCAGCTGTTAAAGGGAAACAAGCACGAAGTCATCTTGACTTCCTAATTAAATGTCCAGATTTTTGCACTTCCTTTGCATCTCTGGAATATATTAAATATTGACCATTTTCAAACACGACCATTTTCATAAAGCTCCATGATTGGCGCTATGGTTGCTTATTTATAACATCATTTGCGATGGTGTATGTGCTAAGTAAATCGGTGCAATCGTCTAATCATATTTTTGAGTCTAAAAGTGAAACACTTATATTAAAGAGAAAGGGTGTTCCTCCGCGCATCTCCGTGTGTCCTAGCTGCCTCATGCTGTTTGTCTTGGACTATCTGCAGACAAGGGGTGCTGAATGTTAATGAGCTCCAGTTTGAAATTCCTTCCGCGCTGTAAGAAAAACGCACGACAGCTCAATTTTGCCCACCGTGCTACTTGCTCCGATAGGACACGGTATCCAAGTCAGTGCATAAATTTGACTTTAAACATGAATCTGTCCCACATCTAGTATAGTCTATATTTGTTGTGCTCTTATTTTTTTTTTTATCTAATTCACCATTGTACTCATTTTTACAGACATTTTGGCTCCATTCGTATATTTTCATGTAGAACTAGCAGCCTTCTATTTCCGTCCAGCCCTTTCTTCTTTTTGGTGTGCTCTGACATTCAGGAGATGTGTGTAACAGGCCTGGGCAGAATGCCAAATTCAGACTCTACAGGGAATTCCACCCTGTGTGACTAAATTCCTCATTACATGTGGAATTACGGCAGAATGAATAGGTGTGGAAGGCTCCCAAACGTGCAGAACAGTTATAAAACTTCAGAACGAACTTCCAAAAAGTCACTGTACTTCTCCAATTTTTTGAAAAAATACGAAAACAATAATATTCAGAAAAAATCGCTTCTTATATTACAGTCTGCCACAAAAAAATTCCAAGGAACACATACATTTTTACAATTTTCACAAAAAGCACAATGTACTGCCCAGGACCAATGATGATGGTCTTTATTTTCCCACGGAATTCTCTTAGGTTAAGTGCATAATTTAAAAACAATTGTCTAGCGATTACCGATGCTTTATGTTGACTGTGTTTGTGGATGAAATCAGGATATTCTTCAAAAGACTTTTAAAAGGCCACTTCTAATATCTTTTAAAAATTGCTGGGTAGATTGTAGAACTGCTTACTTTTTAATAATCATTTGTATTGTCTGGTTATGGTTTTAATTGTACGCACTGATGTATTATATGACTGTGTCGGAATTTATGTGATTTTACTGTACATGTATCTTTTATGACCAAACGGTCGAAATAAAGATTTCTAAACTAAAAAAAAAAAACTAATATATTTCATTCAAGTTAACTGTTGAGGAGAAGCAAAGCATGTGCTTTTATTTTTCACTGAATACAGAAAACTAAACATGGACGACATTTCAAAGTTTTAAACATTAGTATATTTTGTTGATTCCTACTAATGAAAATGTGTCTGATTTCTAATAAAAAACGACTAGAATCACTAGGAAACAAGTCAAAAGAAAGTGAAACCTATATACATTGACCATCCTTAGCTGACTGCCACACTAATGCATCAAAGTACGGTTTTGCGATTCCTTATTTGCGATTTTTAGGGAATCGCAAATAAAGAATCGCAAAATGGGATGCATGATTTAAATCGCATAATATTTGCGATTCGGTAAAAATCACAATTTTTACCGAATCGCAAATATTATGCGAATTCTAATTTACGATTTTGCAATTCCCATTGATTCTGTTGGGCCAAAAGGCCCATAGGAATCAATGGGAAGGCATTGAAATTTTGCGAATTTCAAATAGCGATTCGCAAAATGGTAATGCATTCCAAGGGTGCAGGGGGGGGTCCAAAGGACCCCCCGCTGCACCCCGGAAATGTATTTTGAAGTGCATGTTTCACACACACATGTCCTAAGGACATGTGTGTCTGTAACATGACAGTGTTTTAAAATGCAATTTTTAGCATTTTAATACATTTTCGCAAATTACCACGAGGTTCACCCTCGTGGTAATTTTCACCCCCTAATTGCGAATTCGCAATTTTAAAAGTAATCATGCATTGCTTTTAAGGAATCGCAAATTTGCGATTCCTTAAAAGCAATCGCATTTTTGGAATTCGCTAAAAATAGCGATTTTGCCCAAAAAGTTTGATGCATCCCAAAAACCTATTTAGGAATCGCAAACGGCCGAATTTACCGATTCGCACCGTGCACTTCCTAAATAGGTTGAAGCATGTGGCCGTAAGTGCCTTATTACGACTTTGGTGGCGCGGGAGCGGGCTGCCACGCCACCCTCCCAATCCCAGACCGCTAAAACCGACCTCCGCTTGCCTGCCAGATTATGAGTTTCCTCGTCTGGCAGGGGACGAAGCGGTCCCATGACGGTGCCTCTAAGAAAGGCACCGCGATGGGAACATCAAAGGCCGTTCCTGCACGCGATGGACTGTGTAGTCCATGCAGTGCCGTAAAGGGGGTAAATGCAGACAGGGGGAGCACAGCATGTGACCCTCTGCATGCATCCCCATACAAAGGGGCAATACATTTGTTTCCCCCCCGCCATCATTTTCATGGTGGGCTCAACGCCATGAAAAGGCTGGCAGTGGAAAAACTCATAATATGCTTGGTGGTGCTGCGCAGCACCACCAAGCATATTGCTTCCTAGACTACCACGCCACCACCAGGGATCGAAAATCCCTGCCGGTTGCAGGGGTTCTCTGGAGGTCAAACCGCCATAACCGCAATACAGTGGTCGGACCACTGGTGCGTCGGTCAGGGCACCACCACACCTCCACCATGGGTTTGGCGGTCCAATGCACTGCCAAACTAGTAATCAGGCCCTTAGTATGTTTCAGGTGTTTTTGACCACTAGCAATAACAGTAGGACATTACCTATATGTAACAAGCTCAGTACTCCTACACCATACTGCAGTCCTTCCTTAACATTTTTTGATCTGTTTGCTATTATCTAGAATTCTGGCTTCTTGGCGCTAGCAGAGCTGCAAGGGGAGAACAGAAAGAACAGTGGACGGAAAGCAGAAAGTTTAGGTGGGGAAAGCAGCCAAATTTTCAGAGATTTCCTGAAGGCCAAGAGATTTGGCCGAGCCTTGATGGCGAGAGGAACGTCATTCCAAAGTTTAGCCGTGTTACAGACAAAACCTCTGCCTTCCCAGGTGGCCCACTTGAAGCTGGGCACCTCAACAAGAAGTGCAGAGGCTGGGCGAAGAGATCTGGCAGGCGGGTAACAGGTGAAGCTCTTTCGAAGATAAAAGGGGTCCTGATTGTGCAGAGCTTTAAAAACATTGCAGAGTGCCTTAACACGTACCCTCGTCCTGATGGGAAGCCAGTGGAGCTACTTAAGAAATTTGGACACAGATTGATTATTATTATTATTATTAAATTTTTTTATAAAGCGCGTAGTCACCCGTGAGTATCCCAGCGCTAAGATCAGTACAGCTGCGGATCAGTGTGGGCAGGGGGGGGGCGGGGTGTCAGAGTTTAAGGAAAGAGATGGGTTTTCAGACGCTTTCTGAATTGTAGATAGCTAGGTTCTGTCCTAAGGTCGCGGGGTAGGGCGTTCCAAAGGCGTGCAGTGTGGACCGAGAAGCGCCTTCCTCCTGTGCGAGCCTTCTTAACTCTGGGAGTGAAGATAAGATATCCCTGATCGGAACGTAGGGATCTTGGGGCTTTATAAGGTTTAATGAATTTTCTTAAAATTGGGGGACCTTTGTTTTGAAGCAGTCTGTGTGCCAGGCAGAGGGCCTTGAACTTCACACGTTCTCTTACCGGGAGCCAATGGAGGAGCTTCAAGGCTGGTTTGGCCGAGGCTCTGGCAGGAGTGTTGGTGAGGATCCGGGCGGCTGCGTTTTGGATCCTTTGTAGTTTGTTCAAGGTTGCCTCAGGAGCGCCTAGGTAGATGGAGTTACTATAGTCGAGCCTAGATAGTATCAGGCCTTGGATCAGCAGTTTTTGCGAGTTGGGAGGGAGTAGGGGCAGGATCTTACGAATCGACTTGAGGAGCCCAAAGCAAGTCCCGGCTACTTTTTTTGCTTGTGTTGAAAATGATAGATCTTTTTCGAGCCTCACACCCAGGCTTTTGACTTCTGGTTTCGGGTCAGGGGGCGGGCCCAGACAAGGTGGCCAGATGTTCTGTGAAAGAGAGAGCCCCTTCTGACCAAGGAGGAGAATGTCAGTCTTTGAACCGTTAAGTTTCAAAGATGAACTGTTCATCCATCCTTGTATCTGCGTCAGACAGTTGTAAAGGTTCGCAGGTTGTTGGCTTGGGTGAGAAAGGGACACCACTAATTGTGTATCGTCAGCGTAGCTGACGATACTCACTCCGAACGGGATGACAACCTCCTCCAATGGGGACATGTAGATATTAAATAATGTGGGGCTCAGGGAAGACCCCTGAGGCACACCACATTGGAGGGGAGTTTCGGAGGAACGGGTGTTATTCTCCCAGATCTGGAAGGAGCGTTGATCCAGAAAGGACGATAGCCAGGACAGTGTGGTCCCTTCAATACCAGCACTACTGAGTCTGTGGATAAGGAGTTGGTGGTTGACGGTGTCGAAGGCCACACTGAGGTCGAGGAGGATCACTGCCACTGACCCTCCCGCGTCTAAAAGTGCTCTGGCCTCCTCCACTGCCGCAAGGAGGGCGATGTCGGTGCCCTGCCCTGGGCGGAATCCCGTCTGCGAGCTTTTAAGCCGGTTATTGATCTCTAAGAATTGTGAAAGTTTTCTATTCACAATCTTTTCGGCAATCTTGCTAGTTCCCGGGAGAAGAGAGATTGGCCTGTAATTGGCCAGGTCGGCAGGGTCTAGGGAAGGTTTTTTTAGTAATGCCTTGACGACTGCTGCCTTCCAGCTGGAGGGGACGACTCCCTGTTGAAATGAGGCATTGATGAGATGGGTGAGGGGGGGAACAATTGTGGGTGCTACCCTCTTGAGGATGCGTAGTGGGGCAGGGTCCCTGGGAGATCCGCTTTTGATGGTATTAAGCGTGCTTTCGACATCTTCAGCAGTCACTTGTCCCCAAGAAGTGAGACAGGGGGGGGTAGGAATAAAGTTGATCACTTTTTCCTCGCTCGAGTTTGTGGTTGGGATAGAGTCGAGGATTTTCTGGATTTTCTCCTGGAAGAAATTAGCTAATTTATAGCATTTTTCCTGATCTGCCTTGGAGTCAGGTGGGTTTTTAGGCCTGGGGTCTGGGACTTTAAGGAGTTCTTTTAAAATCATAAAAGATTCCTTACTGGAGCAGGCAGAGTTTTCTATTCTTTCTTGGAAGAATAGACTTTTGGTCTTGCGGAGGGCGGTTTTGTAACTTTGTAATGCAGTATGGTAGGCGTTCTTCTTTACCTTAGACTTATCCTTCCTCCAGGAGCGTTCTGATCTCTTGCATTCCTGTCGCAGAGATTTAAGCGCCGGAGTGTACCAGGGAGCGGGGTTCACTCGTTTGGTGTGTTTGAGAGTGGTAGTATTGGGGAGGAGTTTATCCAATGAGGATGTAAGCCAGGAATTAAACTGTTCATCGGCAGTGACCGGATCAGTGGAGAGGGCGGGTGTAGAATCTGAAAGAATACTGGCCCATTCATCCGGTATAAGCTTGTGCCAACGTCGGTCTGTGACTCGGATTTTGGAGGGTTGAGGGGGTGCTATAGGTAGATGCCAGAAGATCGGAATTAGGAAGTGGTCTGTCCAAGGAAGGGGGAGGGGGGGGCCCGTGGTGATATCCGCGATGTTGGTAAGGACGGGATCCAAGAGGTGTCCCTTGTCGTGAGTGGGTCCGTTATTGACCAAACGGATGTTAAATGACATCAAGTCCTAAAGGAGATCAGATGCTGTAGAATCTGTGGGGTCTGTAAGATGAAGATTGAGGTCGCCCACGAGGAGAAAGTTCGGGGTGGAGGAGGCTGATTGTGACACCGTATCAGTAAGGGCGTTGAGGAATTTCCCTGGGTTACCCGGGGGGGCGGTAAATCAGCAGACCTGAGAGGGAGTGTGCCGGGGAAATTTGGAGGGCGAAGTGGCAGCTTTCGCTATCTTCAATGTTGGCACTGCTGGTTCTGCAGACAAGGTGTTCTCTATGGATTATTGCCAGCCCCCCTCCCCTCCCCTCCCTTTAGGTCTGTGCAGGGTTTGAATAAGATAGCCTGGGGGTAGGGCATTGACAATATCAGAGTCCGTGCTAGCAGAGAGCCAGGTTTCTGTAAGAAACAGTACGTTCAGGCCTAGGTCCTGTATCAGCAGGTTGGTTTCATGCGCATGCTTGGGGAGGGAACGGCAGTTAAGGAGGCCAATCAGTAGTCCGGGCTTTCCCGATATCTGTTCGACTGGGTTACAGCGTGCGCAGTTGATAAAGGGTTTACCTTCAGCGTGGATATAATGACACTCCGGATTTTTTTCCGGGTGAAGAGCCCGAAGCATGTCGCTTGTGTACACCAAACGGTCATAAGGCAAATCCGGCAGAGTTCCTGGGCCTGGGTCTGGCTGGGCCCGGACGGGCCCAGACGGGCTTGCCTTAGGCGCGCCCACTGCGCCCGTCCGCTGCGCGTACGTGAAGTGCACATGTTTTTATGGGCGGAGTGGGCGTGGCCTCGAGCGAGTGGGCGTGGCCACAGGACCGGCTCACTCGCTGATGGCGGCGATAGTTTTGGGTGTTTCCCGCTGCAGCGTTTAGCTCTGCTGCTAGGCGGTGAGTGAGGGAAATTAAGCCCCCAGTCTTGGTGCAGTCGGGGTAGAAAGGTAAGTTTTTTACAGTTTATAAATTTCACACACAAGGTTAAAATTCAGCGCAGTTTTGTTAAAAAAACAATCCTCCCGGCTGTGCCTCAGGAGTACGATCTGAGCGGAGCTTGCAATCAGCTCGGCTTTTAAGGGTGGAGTGGGCGTGGCCTCGAGCGAGTGGGCGTGGCCACAGGACCGGCTCACTCGCTGATGGCGGCGATAGTTTTGGGTGTTTCCCGCTGCAGCGTTTAGCTCTGCTGCTAGGCGGTGAGTGAGGGAAATTAAGCCCCCAGTCTTGGTGCAGTCGGGGTAGAAAGGTACGTTTTTACAGTTTATAAATTTCACACACAAGGTTAAAATTCAGCACAGTTTGTTAAAAAAACAATCCTCCCGGCTGTGCCTCAGGAGTACGATCTGAGCGGAGCTTGCAATCAGCTCGGCTTTTAAGGGCAGAGTGGGCGTGGCCTCGAGCGAGTGGGCGTGGCCGCAGGACCGGCTCACTCGCTGATGGCGGCGATAGTTTTGGGCGTTTCCCGCTGCAGCGTTTAGCTCTGCTGCTAGGCGGTGAGTGAGGGAAATTAAGCCCCCAGTCTTGGTGCAGTCGGGGTAGAAAGGTAAGTTTTTTACAGTTTATAAATTTCACACACAAGGTTAAAATTCAGCGCAGTTTTGTTAAAAAAACAATCCTCCCGGCTGTGCCTCAGGAGTACGATCTGAGCGGAGCTTGCAATCAGCTCGGCTATTAAGGGCGGAGTGGGCGTGGCCTCGAGCGAGTGGGCGTGGCCACAGGACCGGCTCACTCGCTGATGGCGGCGATAGTTTTGGGCGTTTCCCGCTGCAGCGTTTAGCTCTGCTGCTAGGCGGTGAGTGAGGGAAATTAAGCCCCCAGTCTTGGTGCAGTCGGGGTAGAAAGGTAAGTTTTTACAGTTTATAAATTTCACACACAAGGTTAAAATTCAGCGCAGTTTGTTAAAAAAACAATCCTCCCGGCTGTGCCTCAGGAGTACGATCTGAGCGGAGCTTGCAATCAGCTCGGCTTTTAAGGGCGCAGTGGGCGTGGCCTCGAGCGAGTGGGCGTGGCCACAGGACCGGCTCACTCGCTGATGGCGGCGATAGTTTTGGGCGTTTCCCGCTGCAGCGTTTAGCTCTGCTGCTAGGTGGTGAGTGAGGGAAATTAAGCCCCCAGTCTTGGTGCAGTCGGGGTAGAAAGGTAAGTTTTTACAGTTTATAAATTTCACACACAAGGTTGAAATTCAGCGCAGTTTGTTAAATAAACAATCCTCCCGGCTGTGCCTCAGGAGTACGATCTGAGCGGAGCTTGCAATCAGCTCGGCTTTTAAGGGCGGAGTGGACGTGGCCTCGAGCGAGTGGGCGTGGCCACAGGACCGGCTCACTCGCTGATGGCGGCGATAGTTTTGGGCGTTTCCCGCTGCAGCGTTTAGCTCTGCTGCTAGGCGGTGAGTGAGGGAAATTAAGCCCCCAGTCTAGGTGAAGTCGGGGTAGAAAGGTAAGTTTTTGCAGTTTATAAATTTCACACACAAGGTTAAAATTCAGCGCAGTTTGTTAAAAAAACAATCCTCCCGGCTGTGCCTCAGGAGTACGATCTGAGCGGAGCTTGCAATCAGCTCGGCTTTAAAGGGCGGAGTGGGCGTGGCCTCGCGCGAGTGGGCGTGGCCACAGGACCGGCTCACTCGCTGATGGCGGCGATAGTTTTGGGCGTTTCCCGCTGCAGCGTTTAGCTCTGCTGCTAGGCGGTGAGTGAGGGAAATTAAGCCCCCAGTCTTGGTGCAGTAGGGGTAGAAAGGTAGGTTTTTACAGTTTATAAATTTCACACACAAGGTTAAAATTCAGCGCAGTTTGTTAAAAAAACAATCCTCCCGGCTGTGCCTCAGGAGTACGATACTTGGAAATGATGAGAAACAGGTGTGCTGCTGCGTTTTGCAGTGTTTTGAGTTTATTTAAGACATGCTGATGGGCGTTTAGATGATAACCATTACAATAGTCAATCTTAGAGAGAATAATTGACACAACTAATGGTGTCTGTAAGTTGGCGGGAATGAAAGGTAAAATATTTTTTACATGCCCGAGTGTGTAGAAGGCAGAAGACATGACTGTATATTCCTTGTTGTGATATGACAGTTTTTCGTTGATAGTGACTCCAAGATTTTTAACTGCTCTCACAGGGGTAGGAAGGCAGTACCTAGATCAGAGGGCCACCAGAAAAAAGGAGATGGACCGAAAGTCAGGACCTCCATCTTACTTGAATTCAATTTCAAACAGTTAGAGGACATCCAGGGACTGACAGCCAGCATGCAGTGCTGGAAGTTAGATGACGTTCCTGAGCCGTCAGAGTCAAAATAGCCGACAATTTGTATATTGTCTGCATATGAAGTCAGAGAGAAGGCAAAATATTTGATAAGTTTTACTAAAACGAGTGGCATAAATATTGAACAATGTTGGACTGAGTGACGACCCCTCTGGGACCCCGCACAGTAAGGAGTAGGTGTTAGAAATAAAGTTGCCTAGTTAAACTGATTGTTCCTGTCCACCTATAATGGAATGCCGAAGCATCAAGGCAGAGCCTGTCACTCCAAATCTGCTCAGTTGAGGCATCAGCAGTCCGTGATCAACCATATCGAAGGCTGCTGTTAAGTCAAGTCGGATGAGAGAAGCTCTGCGGTCCTGATCTAATGAGAGTCTGTTTCTTTCTGTTGCTTTAATGAGCACGGTCTCAGTGCTATTGTCTGTACGAAAGCTCTGAGTGTTCATATATTTCCTCCTATCTGAGAGGTCCCCTTGGTTTCAAGGTTTGGCCAGTTTGGGGAATGGAGATATCAAAACGTACCAACTAATGTCATTCATAAGTTTTCAATTTAGCCAGGTTGAAAGTATTTATTTCTTACCGTGATGCATTCTGCAACACAGTGCAATAAAAATCAATGCCATTTTATATTCTACATGATGATGTTACTGAAAATAAGTGATGCAAACTAAAGAAAGTGGGCACGGCACACTGCGTTTATTTTGAAGAACTGGTTGAATATGGATTAAAGTTGTTTGAATGGATTAAAGGTGCTCCTACAGGTGACGCAACTGTTCGGGTGCGTCCTAATGGTTGAAGGGTTGAGTGCGCTACTGAGGCGTAGGCGCATCCCTGTTGTTGGGCACACTCATGTGGTTCTTTGTGCTGACAATAGATATTATTTTATATTTTTTTCACAGCATCACGCATAGTTTTGAAGACTACTACGTAAGCCTCGACACCCTCGAGCAGTTTGTTTTACTTTGTTCACTTCGTTCTTAGCCCTCACACTCCCCACCTCCCTTCGCTTTAACGGCATGCTGCCGCCCGTTTTCATCACCCACCCTCATCCTTCCCGCATGACTTTTTTCACCCACTTTAATTTTTTATCACCTCAAGTCATTTTTCCCGCGATCGTATTGACCATACACTGACACTGCCTGTAACACTTATGAAGTTCTCTCGTTATTGTGTTTTTGAGGGTGCATGTGGTTGACCCACCCACACACTAATGTAATACTGCTAAGCTGATGCATTTGTAATTTTTGCATAATCATTGATTTGGGTCATTTTGTGTTCTTTGTTGCAGCGCTCCTTGAGAAAGGATTTTTAAGTCCGAAATGCATTGGAGCATTTTCAATGTTATGATGTCGACAAAACTTATGGTTTGATGATTCATATGAAGGAAGCATAAAAACGTTAAAATGAAAATCTTTAAATAAACTCAACAACCTTATCTTTTGGAACTTTAATTGAACTTTCACGGAATCTATTGTGTTTGTCAGCACAAAGAACCACATGAGTGTGCCCAACAACAGGGATGCGCCTACGCCTCAGTAGCGCACTCAACCCTTCAACTGAAAATAAGTGAACATAATTCAAAGTATCCCATCATGAATTGTGCTTTGATTTCTTTGATAACTTTAAATTGCTTAGATAACACAAAAGACTTGTGGCCATCAACATGGAATGGGCTCTGCTACGAAGGTCGCTATTAACAATAGGTTTTTCATATCTTCACCTGTGGGTTCTCATACCCATTGTAAGCATTAAGGAGTTAATGAGTTATCTGATCTTCCGGAAATCCCACATGGGACAAAGATTAACATTTCTTTAAAGAAAGGAAAATGTAATACAATGTCTATATTGACTGTCTAAGAACTAAGGGCTAGATTTACTAACAGTAGGAATATCGATGTCCTAATTGCGATGGTCTCCGAATCGCAATTAGGAAATCGGTATTCCGAATGTATGAAACTCTTTTGAGTTTCATTACTGATCCCTAATGGGTCACAAACATACCTCCCTTATAAATAGGTAGATCACAATTTGCAATCCATTAGGATTAGCATCCATCACTTGTATAGTGGCCTGAGGTCAGCAGACCACTGTGTCTGTTTTTTTTTAATAAAGCAATTTTTTTAAATACACCCCATTTTCCTTTAAGGAAAACAGGATGCATTTAAAAAGAAAAAAACAAAATTTGAAGTTTATTTTTTTTAGAGTAGGACATGGTCTGCAGGACCACTGCCTGCTCTTAAAAAATGTTTTTATTTACATTCTCAAAGGGGAAGGGTCCTTGGGGTACCACTTCCCAATTGTAAATTGCTGACCACCTACTTGAAGTAGATGTTAAAATGCACATGTTTTGCAACTGCATTTCAGTTGCGAAACATTCTTACATACCACTGCAATTTGGTATTGGGAAGGGGCAACCTAAATACGCCTATTCCAATACCGAATCGGCACGTGTTCGCAATTCCAAACTGCAATTTGGCAACATGTTACCATATTGTAATTTGGGATTGATACGTACCAAAACACATTTTTCCAGATGCAAACCGCCCAATTTTTTAAACAGGCTGCTTGCGATCAGAAAAATGCTTGATACATCTAGCCCTAACTGAGCATTTAACGAATCAGTTGAAAGATTAAATTGTCATGCGGATAAATTATTGTGAAACACGTGTTGTGACTAAAGGGGAACTGTAAAAGAGGATAATGTGTTTGTGCCAATAAGAAGTTAAAATCAATAAGACAGATAAATGAAAAAAACTGAAGTGGAGTATTACAAATCTTATAAGCTGCTAGAAATCTTTCTGAATGGTTATATTATAGTAGACGGAAAGTTAAGCATTTTGAAGTGCCCATAACTCACAATCCTGCAATTGACAGTAGGATGTCTAATAGTTTCTTACCTTTTATTTGAGGTTTTATATGGCAAACTTACTTCAACATCATTAACATATATATTAAGTGATTGTTGTAGATCTGTACCCATGGGATATTATGTACAAGATTCTATCTTTTACAACTATAGGTCCTATAATAGTTTAAATAGCTTAATGAATAAGGCTTAAAGTGTTGCAAAGATAATTCAGTTTTCCATTGTAATATATGGTGGGAGTATGTGTTACTTACATTTTGTGCAAAACAAACAAGGAGTTAGGCCCAAGGGGAAGAGGATAGGGCTGAGCCGTTTTAATAATGCAAAAACAATGATGTGCACCTAATCCTCAAGCTTCTTTAGTGAGCTTAACTACTTCGGCTCATAAAACAAACCAATTAATGTTTTATCTCAATATCTTTATTTTGTTCTTTTCTTTTGTTTTTTAGATCTATTTTATATTTTTACACGGATAAAAAACATGATCCACCCATAGATCAGATTCTTTCAAATCATTTCAAATAAACTAACAAATTGTGCTATACACCAAAGACATCACAAAATAGTGTTTTACATCTGTGAAAAAAACTATACACAAAATGAAAAATAAACATAAATCATCAGCATCATTTTTTTTCAATTTTTACAAATATCTTTTTCTTTTAACAATGGATTTTAACCACCAATCCTTAACGTTTCCTGAAAATGTGCCTTTTTAACCACAAATTCTTAACGTTTTCTGAAAATGTGCCGGCGCGTTTCGAGTTCAGATATTTCTTTCACTGGACTCTCATTAGGGCTTTTTAATTTGTATCTGGGTGATGTTGTATTAACCCAGGTCACAGCTAGCAGTACTCTGTATGATGTTTTCAGTTGTCAACCTTATAGTTGTTCCAAAGGCTTAGTGCTCCTTGTAGTTGGTATTCAACACTCTTTTTTCGCGAAGGATGATATTCATGTTTTCGAATAAGTGACAGCCAGTGTTATTCTTTGTGCATTAGGTTTGCTTCACGATTCGCCTAGGCTCTATGCCTGCTAGACGCGCAGAGCCTTCATTTAATTTGCTCGCAATTCTCGGTTCCTTGACTCGAAATTATCTTGTGTTTTATTTAACGCGATTTAGACCGCCGCTACCGCCAGCGATTTACCGAAGTGGCCATTTTCAAAACACCCACCGCGGTAAATCAAGGACGGTAGCGGCGGTCTGAATAAACCTTATCACCACTCTAAACTCCCATTCCTAAACACTAAAGCTATTTCTGCTCTTAAACTCCACACATCCCTAACCCATAAAACCCTTAAACACCTCTAAACTCCACCCATTATAGATTCCCAACAACCCTCCACCACCTGTAAATTCTACCCATCACTGAGTCCTAAAAACCTCTACCATACCTAAACTCAATCCATCCATACACCCTAATACTTCTCAACACGCAATGCATACTTAAACCCTAAACAACTCTCACCACCACTAAACTCTACTCATCCATGAACCCTAAAAACCCCTCACAACCCATAAACAACACTCATTCCTGATCCCTATAAAATCCTCACCACCCCTAAGCTCCACCCATTCCTGAATCCTAAAAACCTAAAAACTCCTTCTTACTCCTGAACTCCACCCATCTTTGACCCCTAAAAAACCCTTATCACCACTAAGCATCCTTGAATCAAAACATCTCTCACTACCCCTAAACACCACATACATTTAATTTAATTATTGATTTTTCCTTCAAATTATCTTTCCTTTAAAATGTTTCCTTTAATGTTTGATTAATTGGAATTTCTTAACAATTGCGTTTTCTTAAAATTGGTTTCCATGATTTGGTTTCCTCCAATGGTTTCTCAGTTCTCCTTTTTCTGTTAAATCACATACATGTGTTGCGTACTAGTGGTTTAATTTTGAATTTTACCTTGCTTTCAGCATGATTAATACTTTGATACCATAAAACCGTACACTGACTAGTACCATGATGACCAAAAATCAACGTATCTCCTACTATGTGATCGAAGGACTTTTGAATCGGAGATTGTACAGGTGAAGTTGTAATAAGGCCTCCTACAGACAATGCCATGTGTGGAACCTTTTCTTTCATGTTTAGCAAAATCAGTTGCCAGTTTATTGAGACTATAATCTTCCACTTGTTACAATGTTTCACTTAGATATTACACAGCAATTGACCTTCTTTGAGATTAAGGTGAATTGAATAATTGGATAATTGGTAATGATTCTAAACAGCCCAAACACTGTATTGTTCACATTGTATGTATTTTCATAAGTAAAGGACATAATCATATATATATCAGAACAGATTTTTTACAATAATGGAGAAAGAGAAAGGTGAAATGAGGGACCCTTCCTTCCTTAGTAAAATCCGCTAAAGTTATTTTGCAGCTAATCTACTGAACCATGCTGCAACCATAGGGGTCTAGCCACAAAAGTATTCCAAGCCACACAGATAGGTTTGAAGTCGATAATACCTCCTAGGAATTCACCAATGGATTCCTGACAAGAGAAAATACATTTACGTTTGCAGCTTTCTCTGCCATGAGTGCTGAGATTCAACCGAAGTAAACCTCACTCAAGGGGTGGGAAGTAGGCATTCGAAGCTATGGACATGTACATTTGTGAGCATTCCCAAACTCCGATCTGACCCCTTTACAGTAGAAGGAGTCGGAGATTTACTCCGTGCCAAGGGAAGCAGTAACTCCTCTTTAAGGGTGGAAAGGGAATGGATCATTCCAAATTATCGTTAGGTGTATGGAATGACTTTTTTTGATGAGGAAAAATTATTTACTGTTTGATAAAAAAACGAAACATATTTGCCCTGGTAGTTCCACTTAAATTTGCTGAATTCTATGCTATGTAGAATTTCACACCCGAGACCACATTCATTGTCACAATGCATTCGCAGTAGTACACCTGTAAAACTGCATTTGTTGCAGCATTTCAGGTGTACTACTAGGAGTGCTGTTGAGTGCCAAAAACATACAAATATCTTAGGATAATCAGGTGGAGCACTAAATTACAGCCTATATTTTCATTGATGAATGGGGCCTAAGGCCTTCTGTGCAGGCCAATCTGACATGAAGTCATGATATATCACATATACTACCATATTGCACGTCACTGATGACATGCTTCAAGTGGAAATGCAGTTGCAAACTGAACAAGAGTGCCCGACTCACAATGAATTTACTATGAGTAACAGTGCGACTCACTATTGTAGTATTCCTGATTTACCCCTAGGAGTCAGGAGCACTCCTGAGGCCATATTACAGTAAGTGCCCTGGGGGCGCAGTGGGCATTTGTGCACATTTTGTGCTCCGCCCATGGCTTTTGGTATTACAGAATGGGGCGTAGACACTTGTACTTCCCTTTCAGTAATACCGATAGTGCTGGCGCACTTAAAGCGCCAGTGCTACCTTCAAGGGGTGTTCCCTCATTTGCATGGGAGGGTGCCCTATACAAATGAGGGAATTCCTTTGCCACTGTGGCCACGCCGAATGCTGACACGGGTGCAGTGGCACATAAGCTCTCAGGCAGTGCGCCACCTAAAATGTGTCACACTGTGAGTGCGCCCCCTGAGGGCAGCCCCCTATATGGGCGTTAGGGGTCCTATGGACCCCCAGACATCCCTTTGTAGGTGGGTGCAGTCATGCACTTTTACGGGGATTAGAGATCCACTTGCTGGCCGGTGCAGTCATTGACCTGCAAGGGGATCTCTAATCCGCTGTAAACATGCATGTGTTTTCACATGAATGGGCTGCCATGGGGACAGAGCGACTTCACGGCTGCCCTGGCGGCAGGACATTCACCCTAATAGGGTGCACTTTCATTGTTTGCACCAGGCGCACCTTTTAGTAGGTGTGCCCGGCTCAAACAATGAAAATGCATAATATGGACCCTGGTGTACTCCTTGAGCTCAGTATTAAGTCCGGAACTTCTAAGAGTAAGTCACAGTGAAATCTTTTTGAATAGGACCCAAAGCTTCTCAGTCAATGAGGAGAGTATAAGGCAATGTAGATTCACCTTGATAAAGAGTGTCAAAAGAAGCTCATACATCTGGTACTGCCAGTACGGAAGAGCACGTTCTCTTAATTGCTAGAAGGCAATGACACATCAGAGACATTAGTAATGACTGAGAAGTTTGACAGGGTACAAATAAAGGAAATATGAAGACTGTATGATCCTTGAGTTAGAGCTGTCACTAAATATTTTTGGTGAGATAGTGAGGCAGATATTTTGTGAGGGGAAGTGCAAATATACTTTGAGTATGTTATATATGGCATCTTTGGCGTGGTCTCCCCCTAATGTTTTGCCTTCAGACCTCCAGTTTTTGCTGACTTCGATTTTGCTGGCCTTAGGATTCTGCAAACATTACCACTGCTAACCCATGCTAAAGTGCTTCTGCTCTTTCCCTTCAAAATAGTGACTTTGGCTCATACCCTATTGGCATATTTAATTTACTGATAAGACTTTTCTAAAGTGCACTACATGTGCCCAGGACCTGTAAATTAAATACTACTAGTGGGTCTGCAGCACCGATTTTGCCAGCCGCTGGAGTAGCCCTTTAAACGTATCTCAAGCCTGCCAATATAGAGCCTGTGTGTGCAGTTCACACTGCCACTTTTTGAAAGTTGATAAGTTGTGCTTATGATCCAATTGTGATCCAATTGCTAAATTGTTTTTTTAAATATTAAACCCTTCGCTGCTGATGATCAGCCACGGTGGTCGTGTGCTGATGACGAGCTGAGCTCGTCATGTAACTTGGCTTTTGGAAAAAAGCCGCACAGCAGAAAAATACCGTCGCAGCAATGTGGTTAAACACGAAGTTCGAACTTAAAATTTTCAAATATAATTCATTTGAATGAATTAATTAAAAGCATTCCAAGCACATCCAGTTGTTATATAGGTAAACATTTGATTCCAAGACTTTATTCCAACACTTTAGGTCTCTCAATGCATTTCAGGTTGAACTCTTCCTCAGGGTCAAAGTAACCATGTGGGATGTCAAAATGACGAAAATGAAAATGTGCAATTCAAGCATGGGTTACTGGTTAATGAAGGTATATGTCACTTGTTCAAACCCACTCGTGAAGAACCTCGACATAAAGGTTTTTGATGGAGTCTGCCGACGGAAGCAAAATACCTGGTCTTTCTGGCATATAGGAATTATTCCATATGGAGGGCTGGCTGTCAAAGATTGGTACCCGTCTAAGTTGCTACTGCATGCATGCAATTTTTAAAGTTGGCAGCTGTGGACTCGATGTCCTTGGCGATGGGTACAATAATTTGTGTGTCATCTGCGTAGGATAGGGTCTGCAATTCAAAACACTGTATCAACTTAGCCAGCGGGGATACGTAAAGTATAAACAAAGTCAGGCTCTGTGATGAGTACTGAAGTACCCCACATGGCATATGAATGGGATCAGAACTGAATTGATTCATGACAACTGTCTAGGACCTATCCTTAAAAAAAGAGGCTAACAGATTTAGTGCTGACCCAGAGATGCCTAGGTTTTGTAGCCGGTCTGCCAACTAAGCAGAGGAAATCGTATTGAAGGCTGCAGAGAGATCCAATCAGTTCAATGCGTCAGCCTCCCTGCATCAACCAACAAGTGGATATTATCAATAGCTGAGATCCGAGCAGTCTCTGTCCCATGATTAGTTATGAAACCAAATTTAGAGGAATCAAGCAGTTCATTGAGTTCAGTTGAGGTGCTTCTCCAAGATGTTAGACAGTGTAGGCAGAAGTTAAATGGGCCTGTAGTTCTTCTGATCGGTAGGATCCAGGTTATGCTTTTAGAGAGAGGCCTAACAACTGCTCTTTTTGACAATTCAGAGTAGATACCAGAGCTGATGGGTTTATTGATACTAGTTGCCAACCGAGGAGCAACTCTCTTGGCAACTAACTTCAGGACTTTAGGAAGGCATGATTTTAAGGGGGAGTACCCCTACAGACAGAGGAGCTAAGCCTCAGCTTGCTGACAGGCAACAGAAACTAAAAAAAAACCCTACCTGATTAACAGCTGGTTCTTGGGACTCTAAAGTGGCATCAACCCCCCATACATTCTCACACATACCAGAGTCTGTGTTAAGTAAATCTAGCTCTTAGTAAATATTTTAAATGTTGGTCTGAAAACAGATTGCCAGCCTATTACAAAAATCTTGAGTATCCTCAGTGCTCACAGTGGCAGGGGAGAGAGAGAGCAAATTGATCAGATTAAAGAGCTCTCTAGAGGTTTTGGCAGACTCTATTTTGCTAGTGCAGAAGAGTGATTTCTCTTCTTTGATAGCTGCTTCATAATCTTTAATAAGACTCCTGTAAATATGTTTCTCCTGTAGGTCATAGTTTTTACGCCAAACTCTTTCTTGCAGCCTACACACCTGTACTAGAAGTTTGAGCCTCACAAAGAACCCTGGGGAGGTAGGTAGCTTCCTTATAATGTGAATATTAGCAGCTGATGTAAAAATCCATGACTCAACTTTTGGTGATGTACATTTGGTTGATACATCAAGCTGCTTTTGTAATTATTTTGTTTTATTTATTTGCAGTTTTATATAGCGCTTTACATGAGGATTAGCGGGTTACAAAATTACGTCAGTTACAGGAGCATAGTATAACATAGGAAAAAGACAGTGTTACACAGTAACATGAGTTAATAGAGCATAGCATATCGTATACATACGTCCTATGGGGTAAAGAAGGTAGAGGCGGGAAAGTAAAAAGAGTTGGAAAGAAGATCCGAATATGCAGATCGGCAAGGGGGAAAGAACTTCAGTGGAACGAAAAAGTTAAAGTGAAAGTCAAACAAACCGGCGGGGGACCAGCATTCACAACATCCCGGTTTCGCAGTGACTGGACAAGATGAGAGGGGTGTAGGGGACCCAAACGGGGGACAACTTGGGGTAAAGGTCAGCGTAAAGGGCGCAGTATAGCCGCATGAGAATCGGTCGAAGCCGCCAAGATGGAGGACTCGGGTCACGGGTACCGATAGCATCATCAAAAAATGGTGGGATACACAAAAAAGTCCAATCCAAAAAAAACACTAGGGAGCAGACTCCACGGAGCAGGGCTGGATGGGAGAGGCAGCCACAGGAGCAAGGAAGAAGGAGGGCTGGAGGTCGCCAATCACAATTGGTTTGTTACCGTGCAAACGCTCGCTGCTAAAGGGGCAGCAGTGTCGTCGTACGGCATGCCGCAATCTCAGGGGAAGTCAGCTCGGGTGCCAAGGCAGCAGCCCCAGAAGAGGGAGGCATCAGCGCGGACCAGGAGGACGCATCTCCCAGACTTAAGTGAAAAACCAGCTTGGGGGCACTGGTCCACAGTGCCCCGGAACTCCCACCGCTGCACCCCCAAACTCAATTTTCTTTTTGTTCAATCTGACCACTAGTTTATGATCTGTGAAACTTCAATATACAACAATAACAAGGTATTTGGCTTAGTGCTGATCCAATTACACAAAAGTCTTCTGGGGTTACCTGACAAAGTGATATTCAAATTAAACCTGACTGGATACTGGAAATATTTCCTTACATCAGTATTGACTTTATTAAATATTAGTTGGTTAAAAAGTTGATGTGATTTAGAAGAAAGGGTATGTCCAGACCTGGGTCTCGTGCTCACTATGCCACTGAATTCAGGCTAGGCTGGCTGATGAGGGGGTGATACCCTAAAACCGGTCCCAGGCTGCTTGTTTCTGGTCAACGGAGGACCTGCCCTGGCAGTTTGGGCTGGGCTGTTTCGATGGGGAGCAGGGTCAAGACAGATCTGCATATGGCTGGGTCGAACCTGGGATGGTGTGGTGAGCAAAAAAATGAAGGATTAACCCAACGGGGGTGAATGTTTGATTTGTTTAACAGTAAGTCCATCACTTGTACTTTTTCTTGTAATGTAGTAGGCAGTAGATGTCAAAGGCAATTCCTCATGCCAAATATCTTTTGGGCACACTAGAAGTAAATATTAAGGGGCAGATTTATGTTAACTGGCGCATCCCCAGGGATGCGCCAGTTAATGTGTGCCATAGTGCGCCACAGCTACGCCACCCATGGTGCGCCGCATTTACAATGCGGCGCACCATGGTGCAAAAACGGCACAGATGCGTGACGCATCTCTGCCGGAAATGTGGCGCATTGCTGGAGTTGCGTCGCAAGCGCGACGCAGCTCCAGCAAGGCTCGGGGGCGCCCCATCTTCACAATGCTGCGTCAAGACCTACGCCTGCTTCAAGCAGGCGCAGGGTTTTGACGCAGCATTGGCCTGAAAGTGACTGAGTAAAATCTCATAGATTTCACTCAGCCACTTTCAGGAGGTGTTCCTGAGCAGGAACGCCCCCCAACTGCGCAGGAACGCCTCCTTATGGCGCAGGGCTTTCCAACGTGACGCATTTCCTAAATGCGTCACATTGTAAATAGGGCGCATTGTTTGCGCCGCCCTTGCGTCAAATAAAGTGACGCAATTGCGGCGCAAAGAGGCGCAAGGGCATCATAAATCTGCCCCTAAGTTTTGCAAATCCATTGGCTAGTCGTGTAACCTGTGTTTAATACTTATGTTTTATCTATGTGCAGCCAGCAGTACACAAAGAAATACGGACCTTATGAAGGGACTTGTCCCGAAACCACGAAAAATGTAATTAACATTCTCGCTGTAACATAAAAGCATTTAACAACACCATGTGCCAATCTTAATTGAATTTTCCATTAATTCACCGTGCACAGTTACTTTTCATGTTTGGAATGTGTGGTGATGAGTGGACCACTACTTCATGAAATGCTAATAAGTATCAGAGCCATCCTTCAAGTAATTAGAATATCTCCGAGTGAGAAGCATTTGTGATTGTCACCATAGAGACCTTATTTTCAAGTCAGAAAAAGTTGCTTTCAGCTAGCCCCAATTTACCATGGAAACATCGTGACTTGGTATGAGACGCATTACTCATTCATTGGGACAGCATCTCATGTATTGTAGGCACCCATGTGTAAGCTCGCTATATCTGTACTTGTACCTTAGATATTTTTCGTTTTCCAATAAGATCGTATAGTTGGGGTAAGAATTTGGAAAAGGAGTTGTGCATTTTATTTTCGTGGCATCATGCTTTGTTATTCGTTGTTCTTTTTTTTTTTTTAGAAAACACACAACCTTGATTCTACACCAATGAAATGTATCTGCTCATTACCTTCAATTCCTCAATGAGACAAACTGATGGAGCTGTCATGTAGCAAACAGAAACCACACAATGCGTAAAGGGCCACATTTATGAAAAGTGAAGCATCGCTGCTTGAAAACAGAAATGCGTCACTTTTCATTGCGCCCCCCTTGCGACATGCTGAATGCGTCATATTTACAGTATGACGCATCATGTCGCAAGGAGTTACAGATACGTCAGTATTTCTGATGTACCTGTAGGCGCAAAAAAGACGCATTGCTGGAGTGTGTCACAAAGCAATGGGTCATTACACATGGGCAAATCCCATGTGAAAATGTACCTGCATCAGTCTTACGCCTACTGTGAGGCAGGCGTACGATATTAACGCATTTGCGTCCTAGAAGTGACGCAGTAAAATGACATAGATTTCACTGCGTCGCTTCTACGAGGCTTACTTTGCGTCAGAACGCCACCCCCTGCATACATTATGCCTGGCGCAGTTATAATGTGTGCCAGGAGTTTACAAAGTGACGTAACTACCTAGATGCGTTACTTTGTAAATGTGACGCACCATGGTGCTTTTTTTTACCAAGCTGGTGCGTCACAATAAGTGACGCACCGGTGGTGCAAAAGTGATGCAAGGGCTCATTAATAAGCCCCAAAGTTAATAATTACTTTCCATTTTTTCAGTGCACAAGTAAGGACTACGTCAAGTATGCTAGACAGTCACATCAGAACAGAACAGTGTGTAAAATAGCGGGTGACTGAGAAAATGATAATCTGCTTCGTGGCATGCTTGGATTTATAAAAAACGAATGTATGCATGTTGCATATACAGTTAAATATCTGTATATATGTTAGTGCTGTGCAAAATTATAATTAGGGGTGTGTAAAAATTATGCCTGTTATATTAACTATGTTTCCATGGGTTTTGAAAAATGTGCTCTGCCAGCTTCACTGTTGACGTATTCTACTTAAAATAAATTAACAACATTTATTTCCTTTACTTGACACAGTTTTCAGACTTCCTAGGTGCCCTGGAAGCTCCAATGAGGGTTCATTTTGTGTGCAAAGATTACAAAAATGGGTAGTGCTCTGACGTGCCCTGGGTGAGGACGATGGGACCTTAGATTCATGCGCCAGCCCATCATCTCACAAAGTGCCCGATAAGGGCTCTCACAGGCCCAAGTAGGGCTCTACTGCTTGCCCAGGTGAAAAAGCTCTAACCATCCCCAGGGTCAGAGTTGGCCCTGCAGTTGACCTCCCCGTCCTGGACTCCATTATCCAGCCCAGAAGGTTTCAAAGTGCAATGGACGGGTTCTCCCCTGCTTGGCCAGGTAAAAAAATCTAACTGGGCCCTGGATTAGAGCTTAGGCTAGCCCCCGGGTGGAAACCCTCAACCTTGGGTTCCCTTCTCTGGCTTACTATGTCACTTAAAGTCCATAATTGGGTGCCACAAGCCTAGGCAGGATACATCTTTTTCACTGGGCTAGGAAGCTCTGATTAGGCCTTGGATCAGAACTTCAGCTGCATGGGGTGGACAATTCCGTCCATGGTCTCCACTTTCAGGTCCCGAGTCGAAATTTCCCATGGAAGGGGTTCCACTGGGCCAGGGAGGGCTTTTTTGCTAGGTCGTACCTCAGGCCAGACCACCAGCTGACCCGACAGGGATTCCTTCTCCAGCCTGCCTTCTCACAATGTTCCTGGGATGGGGTCCCACAGGCACAGAGCAGGGCTCTCCTGCTTGCCCAGAAAAAAATCTCTGACCTTAAGCCGGCGCACAGCTTCAGCAGGCTCTGATGTGGAACATCTTGGCCCTGGGCTCCCTTCCTGGCACACAGTGTCATTAGAACATGAGGTATGGTTCTGCAATCCTAGGTAGGGCTTCCCTGCTTGGCCAATGAAAAAGGTGTGACTGCCTCCCAGTGAGAGCTTTATGACGCCGCCCATCTGCTCTTTTCCTGAGGCCCAGCTCGGGGTCAGAAAACACAGTCCGGAGAGCACCTGGCCCCTCCAAGGTCAAGTAAAATCTGATTAATAAGACACAATGCAACAAGATGACTATTCTCCAAGCCCGGCTGTCTGGTTGTTTATATCCCGGCCATTTGGTTGCATATGCCATAAGGATGCATTGCACAAACAGATGACTACATTTCCCTAGAAATCCTGAGGAGGACTCAGTTGACTCTTTGAGGCCAGCCAGGCCTCAAGAAGGTCAGATATTTGCTCAAATGTCCCCTTCTGTCACTCAGTGTGCACAGATTACAAGAAAGGCAGGTGGCCTTCCTCCAGATTAATAGAGACAATGTACTATGGAACTGTTTGCTGTACAGTTGTACTGCCTATGTGTTGTGAGCGCTCAGGCTGCCATTGGGGGCTGTCTGGGACACCTGACCTCTGGTACTAATGAGGAATTATTTGACTTTTTGAGCCCACCATGGGCTCCGGGAGGTTGGAGAGATTTAATCATATGGCCCCCTTTGTCACTTGGTTTGCACAGATTACAGGAAAGGCAGGTTGCCTTCTTCCAGATTAGTGGAGGCCTGGTATTTGGGACAAGGTGGCAGTGGACTAGAGAGAGGTTAACTGCAATAGATTTTAGATGTCATCAGTGATGTAATATGTGAGGTCACAAGCAGTGAGTCACTGCGGTGCAAGTTATCTTTATTTCATTTACGTGTAACTGGTGAACTTCAGTGTTTTTTTCGTATTTTAAACAGTAATGCTTTTTTAGTGACTTTCTAAGGGTTTTAATGCAAGGTAAAATCATACTAAATTCCTCAAGTATAACTCCACTTTTTCAGTGAACTTCTAAGATTTTTTTAAGCGTAATCTAATATCTTATTGCGATACATTGCTGTCCACCCCGCTGTCTTCGGTCATGCACAGTAGGGGGTTGGCAGAGCCTGACTTGTGGCCATCCTGTCCACAACACACTGAACCCCACCCGCAGTTTTTTATTCTGTCCCACAGGACTATTGTAAGAGCTAGCGGGAGCACAGAGAGGACCACACTTGTTCTTGTGGGACTCCTACAGGATAGTGGCACCCCAAAAAATAGGATCCATCTGCTCCCTTCCTCATCATTAGAGTACACCTACCCTGCACTTTCATATTTCTTTTTTTTAAATTCAGGAAACGGGAATTTAGTCCCCATGTGCCCTAATGGCTGTGCACCATTCTATTTCATGTTAGGGCCAGCTGATCAGAACCCTTGAATCTGGAGGACCATGAGTCCCATAAGAGTGAGCTAACTGATGCTAAAAAAGCACTTGCAACTAATCAGATCACTCCAATTGTTTAATTTGTGGTACCGCAAGTTTCCTGAAAGAGTTTTGTGAGACCAACTGTCAATATATAGCTATACATTTTCAACCTTAATTTCTCAAAAACTTGTGGACAAATTTACTCCAAATCACCAGAAGCATGTTTTCCGGGCAATAATCCATTTTTTGTAGGCTAATGCTTTAGTAATCAATTCCAAACTTTCCTGGAAGGAGCTGAGGTGGATGAATATTTCTTTTTGAAAGTTGCATGAAGATTATTCAAATTGTATCAACATTATTGGGAAAAAAACAGAAAGTACTCTTCCTATGGAAAGATCATCACTGATAATATATATATTCCACAAACTCATAATTCTAAGCCCTGCACAAATGGGATTGCATATGGGTCAGAATTACACATTTGTAATCAGGGCCAAGGATTCTCTGAGTCCGGAAAGCCCACTTCCCACTACTCCAGAGGCCTCGAACAATTACCCAGGTGTGCAGAAATGTACTTGACTGCTTTACCATATTATGGTGTTGAACCCACAGATTGTTACTGTGGAGTATTTTACATCACAAGAAAGATTTTGGTTTGAAAATACAATTTGTCTAAGGTTCAACTAGTTCCTAGGTATTATCATTTAGGCCTCCATGTCACACACTCCCTTGATCCATAGTGTGTGTATACTACTGGAAAGACTATTGGCTTTACTGTAATTAGAGATTCCAATCAGTCTTCAAAACTGAACTGTACTTTGTCCACTATGTGGTGAGCCACTGAAGTCACTGAAGGCTTGAGCCATGGGCCTGGGTCTGGCTAACTCAAAGTCCTCTTGGAATCTTGAGCCCAAGAAGAGACAAGTTTTTATGTAGTTCCTGCCTGTGACCCACAATCTAAGCTAATGAACCAAGAATTAAGAACAAACTTTGATATAAAACAGGAAAGAGAAAGAGCAAACTATTGGATGGCTCAACTCCACAATGTGAAAGCAAACAACATGGGATCGGATCCAGCTTTCCCACTTGACCACGTTGTTTGATCCTAATCAATTATTTTATTTCAATGGGCTTTCTTTTTCTTCATTATCACAAAAGGGAACACCTTCAAACACATGAGTGCATGATGTGTGCTGTGCAAAAGCACTTTTGTGCTTACTTCGGTACATTATAATGTTGCTCCATGTACTATCTGAATCTAGGCTACATACATGGTGTGCTTGACAATTGACCTGCCTGTTACTTAACTAATAACATTTCATTAAAGCATGTGGAGGGGTAGAAATGTTTCTAAATTCAAGTTAAAAAAGTATCACGTTTTATTTAAATGCCACTTAATGCAATGATATAATCATAGGTACTAAAGTGAAATTCTTTGCATGGTGATGAAATACACTTTTTTAATTTTGAAGAGACTTTATCACATTGCTATATGATGTTTGTTGCATAATTCAGATGCCAAACATTTTCATAATGTCAAATTTGCAGTTTGAGAAATGTTGAGGATATGTTTGTGTCTTGTACTCTTTTCTTGGTGTTGAAAGTAAAGTTGCAGACAAGGAAATTTCCACATTTAAAGTGCCTGTTCACCATGGGTCGCCTCCAACATCCGACAAAGGGATCATAGGGTCAGCTATTTTCACATATTTGTACATTGTGGTCTTTGATGCTATGCCAATGTTTGGAAGAAAAAAGTAAGAATTCTGAAATTATATCACTCATGTTCAAAGAAGTCTTGTTGTCTTTAATGATATTACCACTTTATTGTTTGGCTGAATGCGGTAATACAGGCTACCCCACAGGCTACCCACTGTCATTTTTTTGTCTAGTAGTTCTTCCCTGGTAGTAAGATTTTATTCACTTCATTGAGCACTCCACTTTTTCAATCTTGTTATCCCAGGGACTGGCAGCCCTCAGACACCGAGCAGCACGCAACAGTTAGATTAACATTTTTACTGCAAATGTGTTCTATTTTACTTCTACCTACGTATATCTACAGGTGTGGTAGTGACCCAACTCCTCATTCATTTCAAATAGTCATAACTGCCGCCACGGTTCACTTGCACCCACCTCATATATACCATGGCCTCTTTTGATAGCATAGCTAGTACAACCGAAAACCGAGCTGAAACTAAAGCTTACACCACTGAACAAGCAACTGAAATCTATGCACTCATTAAAGCCACCAAATCCTTCGATACCCATCAAGGATCAACTATTCAGCAACCACATCATCTAGAGTTCATATTGTGGCGCAAACTGAATCAAAGGCTTCATTCCTCAACGCTCATTCAATACCACAAACACCAACAAATTCCTAGAGGGTTAAGAATGGCCATTAAACCCATACTCTTCCGGCTACAATTCAACAAACAATTTATGGATAAATGGTACTCAGTACTCAACAAGTGCTCTTTGGACTTTATTCTATTAATAGTCGAAGAATTGTCAAAAACAATTACAGAACTTGAAGAAGAAATCTATAACATCCAAAATGAGTTGTCTGAAGGCATGGACCCAGAAGAATGGTCTAAATCCCTCGAACAAATTGATATTAAATTGGACAGCTATGGAAATTAATTACAAGAAAGGAAATTTAAACGTGATACGATGGACTATCGTCTTAACGAAGTGTATACGTGGGCAGAAACGTACGCCCAGCGTAGATCTTCTAAAAAGCAACACACCTCCTCTGAAGAAAGTGTAGTATCTGATCGTGACCTGTTACCAACAAGGCCACCTCTGAATACAGAAGCATTAGACACACCATCTACCAGTAGACGTGACAGTAGTGAAACCATTCACCAACGTCCAGCAAGCTCTGTTGAGTCTTTTTTGTCCAAGAGCCAACAACCAACACAACCTCCGGACCAAACATCACACAAGTCCAATGGAAGCGGACATAAACAAGCTGAGGAAAAAGACAAACCAGAAGAAAAGGGACAACCCAACCTACGAAGTCAAGGGACATAGTTATCAAAATTTAATCTGCTAATCTCACTAAGAAACAAATGCAAGTTCTCAATAAAGGAACTTCGTTTGTAGCTCTTATAACACCAATCTTTCTGAAACAAAAATAGCATTCTACAAATTCATGTGCACCATCAAACTACGTCATTTCTTTGATAATGTAATTCAAGAAAGTACACCAGTGAACCGCATAAATATGTGGAATTGAAATATACCGCGCCAGTGTCTCATAAAATGATTGATCCATTTGAAGCATTAGTTCTTCAAGATTTGTGTACTCTCAATTTCACTTTGCCAAAAAAAACTAATTTGACTAAATCAGAAAGGAGAACTTTACAAAAACAGTCAAGTAGAAAGGGACTAACATTTCAAAGAGCTGACAAAGGTGGCGCCGTTATAATTATGGATACTACATATTACCAACAAAAAGTAATAGAGCACCTCACAGACAAGGCCACTTATCTGAAACTTGAGCACGATCCCACCGACATTCACCAAACATTGAATCAAATCCTTGAACATGCCATTGACATGGATTGGATTTCTCCTAAAACCAAAAACTATTTGACCAAACGCTTTCCCAAACGCCCTCATCTGTACATGCTGCCAAAAATACATAAGCATCCCACTGATCCTCCCTTTAGACCTATAGTTTCAGGTGTGGGATCGATATTTGAACCACTTAGAAAATATATAGACCAATTCTTGCAAAACTTCGTCAATATCTGGAAAACCAACATACGAGACGCTACTGATTTCCTTAATCAACTACAGAATCTTGACACTACTAATAGCATTAATTGAGTACTGTGTACCATTAACGTAACTTTTTTATATACGTCAATTCCACTGAAAGAAGGAATTGAAGCAGTTGAGTGAGCTCTACTCAGAATGCAGAACATTGGAATTCATGAAGTTTTTTTGTCAGAATTACTACAGTTTTGTCTACAGAACAGCTACTTTCGATGGGAAGGCGAGTTTTATTTACAAATAAGCAGTACCAGCATGGGATTCGGGGGAGCCCCCACTTACGCTAACATTTTTATGGATGCCTTTGGAGATGAGTACATTCTTCAAAATACTGAATGGAACCAACATCTAGTAAAATATCGATGATTCATTGACGACATCTTTTTAATATGGTCTCACACTTTGAAAGCACTGGAAGAAAATATCAGAATATTAAACACCAAAAACACCAGGATTAAATTTACCCATCATATGAGCACCAAAGAATTGTCATTTTTAGACGTGCAGATATCTAAACAGAACTTAGCTATTCACACTCAAATGTTTGTCAAACCCACCGATCGCAATAACACCTTACTGTACCAAAGTTTTCATTCCCCTCAACTTATCCAAAAATTCCCATTTTCTCAAATGCTTCGCATTAAGAGGATCTCTTCCACATTAGAAGCATTTAACCGTGACATAGAATGCATCAAAAAAATATTTCTGGACAGAGGGTATCCTAAGGAATGCATATCTAAAGCAGAAGCACGTGTATCATCTGTTCAACGCAAAGACCTGCTCACTACCCACCAAAAAAACCTTTCTCGAACCGTAGTGTGTTCGTCCCTAAATTCTCCACAAGATCTGTGAATATCAAGAAGATCATTTTGAGAGGATGGGAACTGGTACAAAGATTTCAACAACATCTTTAAAGATCAACCTATTTTTGCATATACCCGCAGCGCCAACTTGAAGGAATAGCTGTCCTCCCACAAAACCAATGAGAACACCCGTAATCTAGGAATGAGAAGTACAATAACTGCACATATTGTAATAATGTGATGCAGCAAAGTTGTGTCACCCATCCTAGAACTGGCGAAAAAAGAATACTGCATTTTACCGCAGACTGTAACTCCAGTTACATGGTGTATAGTATTAAATGCCAGTGTGGACTGATGTACATCGGTAAAACTGAAAGAAGGATCAGGATCAGAATTGGAGAACACAAGACCATGATACGAAATAAGAATATCAACTCCGACCTTGTAGTACATTGGTTTAAACATCAACACTACATTTCTCAAGTGCGATTTATGGTGCTGAAAAAAATACAAATGAATGAGGGTAGGGACAATAGCCAGTTCTTACCACAAACAGACGTTATGCTCATCAAGAAATACCAGACAATGGAACCGTTGGGACTGAATGATAAAATGGACCATTGCTGTTTTCTTTATTCTACATTGCATTAATGTAATCCCCCCTCGATCAGGCTGACTTTTCCACATCAGCACACGCACCTCAGCCAGTTCTCATCTCATTCAGTCTCATTGACCACTTCCATCATCTATAGACATCTAACAGAAATCTCATTCTATTACTTTGTTGCTTTCCGTAGTTTCATTTCCTTTCATACACAGTTCAGCAAATTGACATCAGATTGGGAGACCCATTACTACAGAGCCATGGTGCACTTATTTTTTATTTAATATGTGTCATGTCCTCATTTTCATTTATTTAATATGTGTCATGTCCTTTTCATGTCCATCATAGTTACACTACCAATAATGCAATAATGTGCCAATGTAGACATCATGTGGTTTTTGATGTAATCGTGACATGCAGTATCTCTACATGTCTACATGTCATTTATGTAATCATGGGTCTTTATTGCAATGTTTTTGTGCAGACCTCATTTCTATACTCTTAATATGTATCCCTTTCTTTTCTTTTGCACTATGCATTACATGCTTTATATTAGGTGTAGGTCACAGTTTATTTCACTGTTGGTGCATGTTTGTTCCGTTTTTACACTCCCAATATGGCCGTTGTTTACTTCCGGGGCTTCCACCCATGTGACGTTGTCCGCCTTCATTACACACAGTGGCGTTTAGCTCTCGTTTGAACTTAATGACCTTCCTATAGCATTTTGAAGCGGGTATTCACGCTACAGCGAGTTAATCCAGGTCAGTGTTACATCGGGCTTTCTCTATTGTTTTCACTTAAGGTCACCACCATTGTTTCTTAACTTTCTATAAACGTCACTTTCCTCATTATTTTTTAGACGATCACTAAGCTCTTGATTCATCGGTTTATCATCGCGCTCGATAGTACAATCTCACTGTGTATTTGCTGTTACCTTTAGTGCCATGTGTTTCCTGAGTGCAAGCTACCCCACCATGCATTGTATTTTTAGAACCTACATTTGTCTACTCCGTGACTTTTTTCTCCATTGTGTTCACTGCGCTGAGTGTTAGAAACTGGACAGGTTGGTTTTTACAAACGTAATATTCACTCCATCCACTGTTGTTGCTCTGCATGAACACAGTTCACTGCTTACCACTCTGGCCTTTTGCACTACACTTTTCTGATTATGTGTTTGTGTTTTTATAGATGCCACGCATGTTTCGTATTTTTCGGTAGTACGGTTAAAAACATTTAGGCATCCTGTCACATATCACAGTGACATCATGCGTACTCTACTGGTTAACGCCTCACCGATGGGACATTTACTACTTCTTATCTTTGACACGCTACCACTTTTGTCTACAAAAATTATGTTAGTCTGAATCTGATGGCTTAATAAATGTTATTGCATTCAAGACAATGAGTTTGCTATACAGTTGTCTATCCTCAATGGATATGTATATGTCAATTGTTGTTACTTTGTATTTGCAGTGGCCCCTGAGGAAGGGACAGGAGGTCCGAAATGCATTGGGCCGAAGTCCATCAATCACCGTTGACATAGCTATCATGTTACTCATGTGATTACATTTATTTGTATGTTGTAGAGATAATAATTATGTTGGTATCCATCGAGTCATGAAAAAATGACCCATTCACTGCAAAAGATTTCACAATATGTGAATTAGCATGTAAAAAGAAGTCTTGTTGAAAAATCAACATTTACTTGTGTTTGTGATAAATTGCAGTAAACAGTGAAAATGTTTGTCAATCGTTTCATGTAGTTAGTATAACCACTTTCAGCAGTGCGCCCGATTCATTCCAGACATTATGTCTTGAATCCACTTTTTCACACATCCCTGTGTGCCATGCCTACAACCCACTGCCCTGGCATAGGTCAGCCACCAATGTAGCCCGGTGCACTATACCAGTGTCGAGGGCACAGGTGCATGAGCCCTGTAACCCTACATTGTCTAAGCCAATCCTTAGACATTTTAAATGCAGTAATGCCATTAAGAGTATATGGTGCTGGATGTTTGTCATCACGAACTCCACAGCACTATAATGGCCTTAATGAAAACTGGAAAGTTTGGTATCAAACTTCTCAGTATATTAAACCCACAATGATGCCAGTGTGGGATTTAATGAGAAATGCACTCAGAGGGCATCTTAGACATGAAAAACGACCAGCCTCTGGTGGGTACGCTGACTGGTACACATCAGCCTGCCACCACGAGACATGTTTCTGGACCCCCAACCGCTCCTGCTATCAGAAGCAGGCCCCCCCTCCTGTCTTCCCTCCTTTACGGCAGGTAGACAGGCAGGAAGAATTAGCCAGCCCAGAAGGTGTGCCAACCGCACCCCTCAGGTGGGGGAGGCGAGGTGAAGCTCACTCTTCAGTGCCCGCCATCTTGCAGATGGCAGGCATTCCCCAATCAGGTTTAAGGATAGTGTTCTCTGCCCCACATGGGGTGAGTACACCAAGGTTGTAGTCACCCTAAGGCCAGTAGTCCATTTGGCTACTGACCTCAACACCCCTAAAATGTTCCCTAAATACAGTATTTAGGGGGCTGCCCTGAACCAAGTATTCAGACAAGAACTGACTACAAGAAAAGAAGAAGAAGGACCGAACAGCCGTGCCGAAGCTAACAAGACGAGCAAGCCTACTGACTTGGGCCCTGCCCTACTGGTCTGTCCCTACCTAGAACCTACAGAAGCGAAATTCTGCTGTGTCCTGCAGCCAGCAACCTCAGGCACCCTGAGGACCTGCCCTGTCTTCTAAACCAAAGACTTTGTCTCCAGTGAACACCGGATTTGTTCACCCCATAGACTCCAGCTCCGACAGGATCTGCGAGACTGCACCACTCTGGACCTTACGCCAATGGCCCAAGTTAGAGTGGCCCAACACCACAAGGAGGTCTCCCCTGCAATCCAAACCCGTGATCCAGTGATCCCTGACCTGCCTCAAGCCTCCAGCTGACGAATGCAGCCTAAGTCCAAAAGGTCTCCCCAACCATGACCAGGAGCTGGTAAGGAGATCGATCCTAAAAGGCACCCCTGCACCCAACGCCCCACAGCCTTGGGTGGCCCAACTGATGGTGCCTAACCAACCCCCTGTATCCTCGCTTACCTCTCCAAGTGGTGATCGCACCCATAAGACCTTCGTCCCGAGCCTGCAGTGTGTTTGCAAACAGGAGAAACCCCATTGATAGCTACAGGGCGCCCGATGCCAAAACCACATTCTGAACCTGGCCGCCCGAGTGCCACTGAGGGTGTACCTTTTGTGCTGGCTTGAACCCCTATTTGCCCTGAGATTAAGTCCAGGAGCTTTACTCCCACAACCCAGTGTCCTGCTCGTAAGCAGCCACCAACCAGGGGCCCACTATCCCCCTTTGGATACATTGGGCCTCAGCACTCTGCACCTGGCCGCTCTAGTGCCTCTGAGGGTGTAACAAGAGTGCATCGTAGTCCCTGGTAAAACCCTGAGTCTACCCCCAGAATACCAATTCCCTGAACCAAATATTTACCTTTGAACCGATGACCCTCTTTTTTCCATAGGATAACATTGACTGTTTTCTGTGAAAAGTTTTTAAGTGTGAAGTCTGAAAATCTATGAAACTCTTTAAAACTGTAACTAAATAACAAAAACGCTTTTACTTGCCTGTTTACTGGAAATCTCCCAGTGCAGTATCCAGGTATACTGCACTGTGTAAGAAAACTAATCTGCAAAGTAATCTACATGACATTTTACTAAAAAGACAATACAAAGTATATGTACAATATTTCAAAAGCATTGCTTTACTAGTAGCTCTACTGTAATCAAATCAAAGTGCATATACAAGTGCAATTCAAACTGTTTACAAATTGCATTACTACTGTAAAGTATTTATTGCTTACCTGTGCCAGGCTTGCTTGGTTCTAGAAAATAAAATAACTATGGGCCAGATGCATCAAAGGGGTTTGCCCATTCTATGTCTATGGGAAAATGTGTTAATGCATATAGCCCTAACATAATATTTTTATACAAAACCAATTGGTCTTAATTTCAGTCTTTGAGTGTCTGATGTCATTTTCTGCTTGAGTGTGTACAACAAATGCTTAACACTACCCTTATGATACAGCCTTACTGCTCGACCAAACTACCACAAATAGAGCGTAAGGTGCTAACCACTTTTACCTCTGCCTACCTTTGGGGATCCACTGAACTCTGTGCACACTATACCTCACTTCGGTATAATATATACAGAGCCAGCTTCCTACAGTGTGTGTAAGACTGCATGCCAAAACAAACAAATATTTCATTTTCTGAATCAATAGGGAGGTTGGAACCTCATGACATATACTAAAGTAAGACTAGCAAGTATAGGTTTAGATATCTGGAAAAAACACCCAATCTAATTTTGGTATTATCTAGTTGTCACTGTACATATACCCTTCTTTTAAAATGTCACTGATGTCACCTATGAACCCCAAACACCTCATTGGAAGCTTCGAATTAAATCACTTTGGCAATTAAAACACTCTTACATGTAAATATTAGAACAGTGAGCATTTTGTTAGTATTCCCGGGGTAGCTGGTTGCTTTATGGAGTAGCTTCTGTTCTTCATACCAAATAGGCATGTACGGGAAGGGCATTGATGTATCCAGCTTTGGGTGAGGCTTTAATGCTTGCCAAGGGCATGTGAAGCTGCACTTGGGCATGTGACTGTAGAATCTGGGAATATGAGCTGAGCTAGGAAATCCTCCAGTACTCCCCCGGTCACCTCTGTGCGACCGAGGGAGTACGATGGCAGCTTTTCACTGCCTTTTCGTGCCGGTCTGTCCAGCACGAAAAGGCAGTCAGAAGCTGTCTCTGGGGTCCCCCAGTAAGGCCCCCATGGGTGTGAGGCAGCCGAATGGTGGCCTGGGGGCACCTATGGTGCCCCTCCCTTGATCCCTGCACCAGGTGGCAGGGATGAACTGCACCGCTGCTTACAGCAATGCAAGCATACATTCCGGTCGGAAAGCATGCTTGCATTTTATGGTATACGAATGCGACCGAACCCTGTTTGGTCGCATCGTACTAGCAGGGCTGTAACCAACGACAGCAGGTCAGTCGGTTACAGCTCCTGCCCGATTTCGGACGGACTAAGGTCCGTCCGACATCGGAATAGGCCCCTTAGTGTGCATTAGATTATTTTCCAAAAAGAAGGTCTCTCATGCTTATCATATAGAAATAAAATAATAAGCTGTTGTTTGGGGACAAATAAACATTATCTATTGCCATTGAAAACTGATATTGGCAGTCACAAACAGTATACAGTCAGTATACAGTAGAAAATTAAATTCCAACATTGGAAAGCTGATACTGAAGGACAAATATGTCCATTTTCAGGAATTACAAATTATGCATTTGGCTCTTTTTGAATTACAGGATGCCCCAAATGTAGGTGGGCGTAATTCTTCTTTCTGTGAAAATAGAAACCTCTAGGTAGAATTTAAGACAATTTAATGGTTAATGTGTCACTAGAAAATATGGCCAGCAGATATGGCAAATCAGTGTTACTTGTTAAACAAGTAATTTTTTTTAAATTTATGCATATGTTTAATTTATAGAAGACTTTTAAAGTGTCACTTTCATGACTATGATACATGCTAATAAAATGACTATTATATGTTTAACCAAGAATTATTTTTTCATTATAGAGTTTTTTATACATATCTAGTCGTGCTAGTTAACCAAGAGGGATTTAGAATGACAAACAAAGAGTACACATGTGGTTCAGCCAAGGAAGACTATGAATGTCAAAATTTTAAATACTGAGATTGAAAAATTGTCTTTCATTATTTTAATTATACATACTACTAGATTGACCTGTGCTTCTTTGTCATGCTAAATAAATAATAATTCAATTTCCATTCTGCATAATTTGAAATTGATGTGTGTATTTGATGACTGTTCAAGATCCTGTCTTGGGCCAATGAATATTTCGACTTTGAGAAGTGTTAAATGAGTGCTGATCGGAACAGCAGTATTTTGAGAATTCATTATATTATTTTGGTACAAAGGTCCTCAAGAGAGAATACACGAATAATCTATTAATCATATAATCATAAGCAAAATAATGTTTTTAAAAAATGGCACAAAATAGAGTTTCCATGGTACATAAACAGATGGCTTAATACAAATTATCCTTAAAGTCATGTAACTAGACCTACAGTATTGGCATCTTGAGTAACTACAACAGAAATTATCTTATTAGAACAACCCCTATTAAAAGTTGTCATTAAGGGATTACTCATGTAACAAAGTAACAAAGGCTACAACTAAAAACAGAAAGGAGAGAGTTCTTGCATCAGAAGAACTTTGATATGAAATTAACGTAAAAGAAGGTAGAAGAACTGTGATAGGTTTCAGAAATGCTTGGCCATAATGTAAAGCAAACTCAATAGATCTATAAGAACTAATATAATCCACTTAATATATGATGATGGTATATTGATTTCATCAAAGTAAACTTGTTGAAACTTAAGTAGTTATTTTTACTTTGCATTTTCACCTAATTAAACAGGTAATCTCAGTTGTGTATGTGGAGTGAGGATAACATGTTTGGAAGTTGAAACAACTCCAGACAGTAGCTTGACAAAGGAAAGTGTATAATGTTCTTAGAAAATTTATGTTGAGTGTTTTTCACTGTAACTCGGGAAAGATGAATTAATAAATTGTTTAAGTATTTTTAATTATTTATTCATTCATTTGTTTCTATAAACATATAACTTTTGGAAGTATAACACAACAGAACTGATTGTCAGTTGGAAAATAGAACAGTAAGTGGACATCTAAGTACTATACAAGATAAACAGTGCATATACAGTGAGAATTAGGTGGATTCCTCCAATAAAAAGCCTCTCCACAAGTTAAGAAATGTAAATGGTCTGTTGTTCCTGTGGGATATCTTAAGTTTGTTTCCCTCAATTCTCAAATTTTGAAGGTATTGTTTTACTATACTGGTTGAATCACCCATTTGGCAAGTGGAAGCAAGTTACAGTGAGTGGGCGACTGGAATCTGCTTGATTAGCTGACCTTTGGTTGAGGTAGAGTACATATTGTGCTTAAAGTATTAAAGAGTTAGCTTGAGGATGTCTGTTGAAAGGCTTTGAAGACTTCAATTAAACATTTTTGAAGGCCCTGTTTTTAACAGAAATAAAATGAGCCTTATAATGATTATGTGAAGGTTATGTGTTTCTAGTGAGGTTAAATAATGCATGTTTAAAACTTTGTCAAGTAGGGGGAAATAATGATGAGGACGTCTGAAAAGAAGGCTATTGCGTTAATCCAATTTGATGATTACTAATGAGATGATCAGGGCCTTAGCTATTTGAAAGGTGATGCATTAGGCTTATAAGTTTCAGTTTCCAATTCACTCAGTCGCATTACAATATTCATTGTGATGTTTCTATAAACGGGCCTTGCATATTTCATATGTATGTTTTTTAATTGCTATGCCTAATCCTTTAGTATAATGAATGGGATTTTTCAAAGATCCATTACACCAGCTGACATACATAAAATTGACAGTACATATTTGAGTGCATTTTCATATGCATCTTTCTATGTTTCATTGTATGTTCCACTTTAATGAAATATTTGTTCCTGCTGCCACCAGTTCTTCTCCCATAGGTGTCAATCCCCTACGCCCTCTGCGAGCTTGGTTGTTCTAGTCATTGCCTGAGTGATCCTATGTAAATTCTGCATGCAGTTCCCCATGTTGAGTATCATAGGTCTAAGAATTTATTGGGGAGAGATAGGGTGTGAAAAAGAAAGGCAGAAGTGAAGGAATGTCTACATTTTGAAACATGGCAGAGTACCAGGAAAGGGCTCAGTCTATTCTTAGGGAATCTGTACTATTAAATGCCTAATTTGGTCCCTTTTATCATTTTAATGAAGGGTCCAATGAATTCTTCCTTGCCTCAAATACCCTTTAGGAGTGTCAGGCTCACTTGGAATTTCTGCAAATGATTGGAATATTTTGTGAGGGCATCTTAAAATATGTTTGTAAAACACATTTTCTTCACCCTTTGCACTTCTGCCTGAAACTATAGTATGATTTGGCCAAATTGTATCAAAGATTTAGTTGCGGAGAATCTCCATCCTCCCTGTATCATCCTAATGTAGGCCAGGTTTGCTTGCTTGGTTCACAAGTTTAATGGTTGTTGTTGCAAGGATTATTACCCCTGCAGTTTAAAAATTCAACCCTGAAACATGCAGTGACCAGGTAATAGTGTGAGCAATTTGGTAGAATTTAGATAACTACATTGTGTGATGTTGATGTCAAGGTTATCGATAGATTTAAAGATACAGACAATCAGTGTCAGAGCTGACATGTCACACCGAGCTCATTTAATCTGCCATCTACTTTATTTTCTAGGCTGCTGCATATTTCTGCTGCTTCCTTTTTCTAAGGAGAGTGCATGGTCTTCTGACAAAGATGCTTAGTTTTCAGGAAGCAGATATGGCATCTAGCCCTGACAAATTGACACTACATATGAGTTTAAGCCATTTTATAATCTCCTTGTGCCTCAGTTTCCTTTGCTACCAAACAGGAGGGTGAGTGGGGAAGAGGTGAGAGAATGGTGAGGAGAAGGACAGGCACTGTTAGGGAAAAGATAATAGAACTGTTTGCATTTTCCCTCTCACTCGGATGATGTATTGCTATGTGTACATATTGTGGTCTCTACTCAGCATTTGAGGGTTTTATTTTTGATAGGGGTGAGTTTTATATAGCGGAAACGAGATTCTAAGGTATCAGAGCGCTTAACATGAGCACTAGTTGCATTACAGATGGACACATTCATTTTTGTTAGGCACATGGAGTTAAGTGATTTGCCCAGAATCATAGGATGTTGAGATTCTCTGCCAATACTCAAATTTGGTTTCCCAGCTCTGAGGTAGGTTGCTCTAGCCGTTGGGCCACATCCTTTCCCAAATTACCCAGCATCAGGGACTTTGTATGGATTTCTACCTCTGTCAAGGTTGCTGGCGGACCTATGCACTCCAGTGATTAATGACAGCATACACCGCCAACAATACCACCACAGGCAGCGTACTTCCTACAGACACTCAGGATCAACAACACTCAACGCCATTTGAAGACACAACGGAGACAAGAGACACATTGGATGGGGAGGTTACAGAGAGAACAGAACTAGATATAGTATATGCGAATACTGTGCAGGTACAGAGAGTAGAACCAACACCTCTCCCATATGATGTAACAGCTAAGCATGGGCGGAAAATCCGTTACGCTCACGGATTTTGCGGATTTTCGGTAAATTCGCAATCCGCGAGATTCGCGAATTTCCCGCAAAATCCGCAAATTCGCACGCAGCGGATTTTTTTTCTTTGCGGTGTAAGTTCGCAATTGCGAACATGTAGGTGCGGCGGGCAGCAACAATCTCGCACTCGCGAAATTACAAAAATTGCAATTCCGCACAAGAAATCTACTAGCAAGCAGCATAGACCTTCTGAAAATTATTATTTATATCACAATAACTCCTCAGGTTGACATTTGCCTGCACTTTTTTAGATTTGAGGCCTTTTGATTTTCTTTGGATAACTTTTGGATTAGAAATCAACTTTCTCATATAAGCTTGGTGGGGCATTAAAGTTGCTGTAATGCTGCTCTGCAGAAAAACGAGTTTTGCAAAAGTGAAAGCAGGTTCAAAAGTTCAAACTCATCATTAGTAACCGTTCCCTGTAGTGCTTCCTGACAAGGGCCCCTCCAAAGTTCAGTTGCTAGTTGCAACAATTGTATGACCCTGCTTTGACCCTCACAGCAGGCTCATAGAATAGCTACAAGTAGGCCACAAAGGTCCTGGAAAAAAAAATTGCACTGCAACAGAAAGCAAATTACAGATAAGGATGCAGGTGCCAGACTGGAATTTTAAAACAGTGACACATTAATAAATCAACCCCAAATTAATTCATGTCAGTTGAAGCAGGCAGGTGTGCTTGCTTTTTCCCCCCATAATCTACAGTGATGATGAACCAGAGGGTGGCATAAGGCATTGATGTACCAGAGGGTGGCATGGGTAAAACAGAGGGTGGCAGGGGTGAAACAGAGGGTGCTGGGAACCTATGATGATGAACCAGACGTAGAAACAACATAATCGTGACCGTTGCGAGCTGACATGTAAGTTCGCAATTGCGAACTGGTACAAAACCCTCGCGAACTGGCAGAAATCCTTGCGAACTGGCAGAATTCCTTGCGAACACAAAAAAAAATCCGCAAATTCGCGAGAATTCGCGGATTTTGCGGATTGCGAGTACGCAAATTCGCAAAATTCGCGAACGCCAGATTCACAAAATTCGCCCATGCTTAGTGACAGCTCCTAAGATTAAGCCACTCATTAGGAACCCAGGAATAAAGAATACGGAAGATTCCACCCATCCCATACCCCCCTTTTCTACAGCACAAACATCATTAAGGACTGTATGAAATGCTCTTCACCCAAGGGGGGTGTCAAAATCAAATGACACTGATAGTGCATCTCACAGAGCACATAGAGGAGGAGCAAACAGCAAAACTTAGGACACAGAGGAAAAGTACTTAGGAAAAAGAACAAATATGGAATACAGGAACGCAAACCGTGAGTCCCAAAAAGAGCGGATGAGCACTCCTAATAAGTCACTCCAGACCTAGAGAGAAATAAAGGAACTATAAGTTCAAATCGACAATATGTCACAGGACATACGAAGCACACTACAAGCAATGGAAAAGATTGTGGAAATCACTGGAAGAACGCACTCAAAAGTCAAACACATCCGAAAATTAGTGCATAATTCCCAAGGAAAGGTAATTGGGACAGCTATGCCATTATCAAATAGGCATAACCGGCCATACAAGATTCTTGGTTACCTGTCGGAAGAGGAAATCCTATCCTTACTCCGGACGTATGAGCCTTCAGACCACAGTAGAGGGGAGGAAATTAGAACAGAACCAATCAACACGAATAAAACATCCAGACAGAATGAAAGAAAAGCCAACCTTAACAACTTACAAGCCAGCTATTCACCAACTTGCTAGAGCTGATATGCCTACTGCTCAACTGTCGGTCCGCAACAAAACATGCATCAGGCATCGCTGCCCTTATCATTAGTCAGGAAATTGACCTAGCAATCCTGGCTGAAACATGGCTCTCGGAATCCTCATCTCCAATCATGTACCTTCTAGTGCTCCCCCCCAATACAACATTGTGAGATTAGATAGACTAAAAAAGACAGAGGCGGTATAGCCTGCATCGACTGATCTAATATAGAGATCAACATAATACAAGCCGAACCACTCGAATCCTGTGACTATCTAGGTCTCAATATACAAACAACAGACAATCAAAGATGCAACTTACATGCGCTGTACCACCCTCCAGGTAATAATGCGACCTTCATAAAACAGTTATTGGAGATCACCACGGCTAACTCCAACGATCTCTCTAACAATATATTCCTAGGCAATTTTAACCTACACTGGTAGGACAATAAGGACAAACAGGTCAACGCTCTTAAATACTTTGTAACGGGAGCTAAACCTTACCCAAGCCTGCACTTAGCCAACACACTCAAAAGGAGCAACACTCGACTGGATAATTTTGAGAAACAAGAATATCTCAACCCATTCAGTTGTTCTGTGCGACTGGTCGGATCACCATGTCATAACCTTCCTTATACCCACCTTGAAAAGGAATAAGACCACACAGCCTATTAAACTCAAAAAGTGGACTCGGGACACTAAAGACTCGAATATTGAGACAGTGGTGGAAAGTTGTGAGAAGGAACTGAATCCACCTAACAATCTGCAGAATATGAATGAGCTAACGGATCACTACACTACATTAGTAACAAATATAGTCAACTCTACCTTGCCACTAAAACGGAAAAGAGTCACAGAAAAGGATAATATTCCATGGTTTAATGGGTCACTAAACGAAGATAGATGGAAACTAAGACAAGCTGAAATAAAATGGAGACAGCACCCATCATCCCCCGAGCTGAAATCACTCAGAAAAATCAGAAACGAATACAACAAAAAGATCCTCAATTCCAAGAAAGAATTTATTAGATCAGAACTGGACAACGCAATAGACAGACCACGGAAACTATTTGAGATATTAAAGCAGCAATTCAACAAGTTGGCCAAAACTGCCTAAGAAACTACTAAAACTCAACTGGGATGTGAAGAATTCTCAACTTTCTTCACCGATAAGGCAAACATGCTTGAAAGAGAGCTCAGGACGGCAGCTGACAACATATCCAATCAAGCACAAATACTGAGCAATACCACCTCGACAATCGATCTTGATAGGGCAAAGAACAAAGCACAGTGGGATACTTTCAAGCTATACGACCAGAATACCATCGCCAAAACGCTTTCGGATATCAAACCTTATAACCACTATAATGACCCACTCCCCTCTAAATGTCTTAAAAAAATCAGCCATATCGTCATCCCAATATGGACTAGAATAATAAATGCCTCACTATCACAAGGGATTCTGCCGTATTGCCTAAAAACAGGCCAAGTCATCCCCATCATCAAAAAACCTACAGCGGACCCGGTAGATCCTAATAACTTTCAACCAGTTACCAATATTCCATTACTTGACAAATTATTTGAGAAATGTGTGCAAAATCAACTGAGCCAACACATCGCTAATTTCATGCTACTGGACGACTGCCAATCGGGATTCAGAACAGGCCACAGCACGGAAACAGCGATCCTACATATTTTCGATGAAGCGTTACAGGCTCTAGATAGCAATAGAACATGTCTACTAATCCTTCTCGACCTGTCGTCTGCATTCGTCATAGTAAATCATGGAAAATTGTCTAACCAGGCTTTATGACAGAACGGGACTGTCAAGAAATGTGCTGAAATGGTTTGAATCCTTCCTTCAGAATAGAACGCAAAGATATCTGGTTCACCAGACAATATCCCCATCATGTCCTAACTCAAATGGAGTCCCTCAAGGGTCTACCCTATCTCCATCTCTTTTCAACCTTTATGTCGAACCACTTCCAGAAATTCTGCGATACGTAAACATATCCTGACACATGTACGCAGACGACACGCAGATTTACATGAAGATCGCATCCCTGGAAGACATCAAGGTAAGGAATGAGGCCCTAAAATTGTCACTTTGCTGGTTAACTACCAATCATCTGAAAATAAATACACAAAAAATAGAATTCCTATTAATTTCACCACCAAAGAACCACACAGAAGTGAAGGAATGGACCGAACTGATCACGGCACTAAACTGCACCCCTACGCTAGTGGATTCAGCAAAATCACTAGGAATCACGCTAGATAAGAACCTAGACTTGAAAGCCCACATCAAATCCATGTCAAAAAGTTCCCGTTTTCACCTGAACTACATTAGGAGAGTGAAACAATTCATTTCTACGGCGGACCTGAAACTGGCAGTACAATCATTAGTGGTCTCAAGGATTGAATATGGATGCACAACCTTAGCAGGTCTTCCAAAAATTTCCACAGCTCCACTAAAGGCATGTCTCAATGCAGCTGCAAGGCTCATCACCGGAGTGAGGAAATTTGATCATATCTCTCCACACCTGAAATCATTAAACTGGCTACCGTACAAAGCCAGAATCCAACTGAAGATGGCATGTATCACCCACAAAGCGCTCCACTATAAAACACCAAGATACCTGGCCCAGAAGATCGAGCTATCTGGAAGAGGCAGACCAGCCAGGAGTGCCAAGGAGCTGCTGCTGAGACCACCCATGTTCAAGGAAGAAGAAAACGTATAACAGAGCTTTCTCCGGAGCCGCCCCCAGAAATTGGAACTCAATCCCCTCAACTATTAGGAAAATTCCAAACACTGTAATATTCAAGAGGGAAACTAAGATCTTCCTAATGAGTAAGTTCCTCAAATAGATAGGACAGGGCATCACCACCACCGGAACATTGATGTTCCAATATAGATCAACAAATGGAAGGGGAGAGAAAGTCACATGCTATGCTAAAGATAACCTGTGTCGATAGAATACTAATCCAGATCTACGGATGCAGAATGCACGGAAAAGGACAACTCGAAACTATTGGTACTGGAGTCACAATACTCCAAGTACAGCACAGTAGACTAGTCCAAGAACCTCCATTGAAACTTTTCAGTCCGAAATTTAAGGGAATTATACAGACATATGTAATTTCCGAACCTACCTCATACCATGTGAAATGTTTGTTATATTGCTTTGCACAAAACCTACCTCATGCCAGATAAGGTGTATATGTATATCAAACCTACCTCATGTGAATGTGAAGCGCTCTGATACGCAATGGTCACGTTTGCGCTATATAAAACTCTCTAAATAAATAAGTAAATAAATAAATAAATGTATTCTCCTGGTTCAGGTGGTAAGATCTGAATTGTGAGAATCAGTTGAGTCAAGCTGTTTCTGGGTTGGTGGTCTGTACACTGCCGCTGAATACACACTTGAAATATGGACTCAGATTACCGGTAATGGTTTCATTTTATCAGTATTGCATTTGACCTAGCTCTTTTTTTTTACATGCACCTCTACCAGCATTTGCCAACTTTACAAGTCTATTTCTCACCAACTGAACCATTTGTGCCAAGCATATTTGAGTTGGATGGACTCTGTCATGTAATTAGATTTGCCTTAGAATCTGTCAGTCGCTAAACCACTTAGTTGTACATTGATTTATATTGTTACGTTATTTTCTGGTACTAGAGGTTGAAAATACATTATGCGGTGCATTATTGTGCTAACATCAAGCACTGCATAGCTTACCATTTCCAAAGTAAAAGATCACTGACATCTCTACCGCTGACAAAATCAAAAAACAATAATCTGTTAACGTGATATAGCCAATGCTGGCGATAAATTCAGATTTCGCGATCACAAAATTCACACTGAATAATTTTGAGGACACGTGGTAATAGAATGAGTTCCTGGTTTTCCAATCAGCTTGAGCAAGTATGGTCTATTTCCACTTTTGCAATGTTATTCATTATGCTGGAATCGAAAGCAGTCCATAAGCAGACAAACATATATTTGTAATCAGGTGCCCTGCACTTAGATATTCAACAAACTGACGCCCCTCCCCGCGGAATCACTTTATACAAAGCAGTTCTCGGATTTGCATGACCTACATGGCGGCCATGGTTTGTTTAGAGATAAATGGAGTAAGTACAAAAATATGTTTTCACGGTCATGCTCAGGACATGAGTGAAGTGGTGAATGTGCAAGTAATTATGAACTTGGCACAGTAGCACTATTTATTTTAAGCTCTGTTCATCTGATTTGTCAGAGGATGTTTACTTAAGCAGCCTCTATTTAACGTGCTAAACTCTATCACCAAAGACACTGCGTGAGCCTTGCCAACTCATACAAGTCAGAAGCATCGCTTCAAGAGGGATATTTAAAAGAGAGAAGGCTGACAGTGAAGATGACAAAGTGTTTTTTAGCTCGTTTGACATTTTGCGCTGAATTACAAGACATTGGAAAGTGGGAAACGTAGTGTTAGAATCTCCTGACTCCTTTTCAAAGCCGACAAGCCGTCTAACTAATTGTGAGCACTACTTTTAAGTTATAGGTAGAATTAAAAAGTGCTGCTGAGTCATACAATTATTATATACTTTATTAGCATACAATCTAAAAAGCAGATAAAGAATTATTCGTAGCACTAGGAGCCTGACGGGTGTATTGGTGTTCTTAAACTGGTTGAGGGCAGTTTGAGAGCTCAGTGTTACACTACACCTTGCTGGGGTTGTGTAGGTACTCAGTGCACTTTGGTAATACAGCCCCCGCCTCGTGATTACCCATCATTCCTGTGCATCATACAATGACATAAATACTGTAACTTCACCTGCAGTAGAAATGTGCAACGTTCTTCGTCACACACCTTAACATGTTTCTACATAAATATCCCAGACTTGGAACTTCCCGCTTGTTCCAGGAAATGCTCTGAACATTATCTGTCAGCTCTGTCAGTGCTTTCCTTACTACAGAATTATCTTTCCGGAAATACCCTGAAAGCCCCGGTGTTTCAGTCATAGTGCACAAAGGAGTGGTAGCATACATGCCTTAGTCTGGGTTGATTTGAACAGGTCATAAGGACAGTCTGATGTACACATTTGATATGCTGGGTAGAGGTGCAGGAATGTCAAAGGAGAAAGTGACTGCATCCAACTAAGTGTTAAACAGCATCAGTGTAATAAGAGTTCAGGGCAGATCTACAAGGTAGTGCCACAGCATGGCACCGCAAGCCCTTTGCAGTATGCCCGCGATCCCTGCAGGGGACCCCATAGGAGGGCAGACCCCGTAGTAGGGCGTGGGGAACCGATCGCCTATTCCAGTGGAGGGAGGTGGGGGGGGGCGGGGACAACTAAGGGAAAGGCCGTCCCCCTTTTGGGACAAGATATTGCGGAGCCCCTCCCTCCTCGCGCCCTCTTTGCTGCTGCCCCCCTCACTAGTCGGTCGTGCCTTAGGCTGCTCCTAGCCAGCCTTAGGGTCCCTAGGCCTCCCAGCCCCCTCTCTCAATCCCCCCCGTCGGACGCGAGGCCCGCGCTCTTCAGCTCCCACAGGGATGCAACATATTTACAAGAATATGTTGCAACTCTGTGCTTCCCCTGCAGTGGCGCACAAACTGCAGCCATGCCCCTGCGCAGCAACCCTTGCACCATGGTGCAAGGATGTCTGCGTCGTGGGGAGATAGTTTTTGTGCAGGAAGGCGCACCTTCCTGCACAAAAACAATCACTACAGGTATTTTCCTCTTTCAATGACTGCTGTAGGATGCAGCACGCATTGAAAAAGGGAAAAACTAGGAGAAATTGAAACGTTTCTTCTCGTTGCGCCTCGCTACCCCACCTCTCGGGTGGCGTAGCATTCAGACGCATCTCGAGATTTACGATTCCTAGTAAATCTGGAGATGTGTCCTGTTCCATGGGTGTTGCGTGAGAACACCCACAGCAACACCCATGGAACGCCACTTTCACGCACAGTGCTGCGTGTGAAGGGGCCGTATTTACAAGGAGAGGAAAAGTCACGCAGGGTGGCTTTTCCTGTCCTTGTAAACGTGGAGGAGCCCCCTTCGTCACCAGTACGTCATGAAAAGGGACGTACTGGTGGCGCAGGGGGCTTGTAAATCTGCCCCTTCATGTTTCTACACCTGATTCTGAGTTTCTTATAAATTTTAATTCAGCTGCTTACTACGACTGTGCATAGGTTTTTTACGCAAGTGTAATCTCATTGCAGTGGTTACTTGCAGTTCGCAGAGATTTTCCTTTAACTGCGTTTACTCTGTAGCATATGTTTTGTGTAATTGGTGTTTCTCCACCCTATTCTGGCGCATGCATTAGTTGCAGAGAATAGCAGGAATACTTGCAAAACATTTTTTGGTGCCAGGTTGTTCGATTTTGAAGATCTCAGGTAGAACAAATGAAGCAGTGGCATACCTATCTGTTTCATAACTTCTTTTTTTAAGTTTTGAATAATAGAGATTTTATTGAAAAGAAAAAGAAAGAAGAGAGGGGGTGAGGGGAGGGGAAGATGTATCAAAAATGCATACACATTACTTCTTTGAAATCTTAAAAGTACATGACTAAGAAAATTTATAACAATATAAAGAAGATACGTAAGTATAGAATACAAATCTGGTCAAGAAACTAAAAATGCAAAAATACAGTGAAGATGTCAATATAAACAGTAATATAAATGAGAACAAAACAGAATTTCAAGGAGGTTTCGACACTTCTTGCTCAGAAACTTTACGTGCATAAGAAAGCTTAGCATGACAATCAATAAAACTTGTAACTAGAGACCATAAAAGAGAGCGCTTAAGAGCTAAAGAAACTGGGAATGCATAAACTGTATCCAATCTGTGATTATAACATACGGCATACCACCAAGCCTGGAAGGATAATTCAGACAAATGTTTCCAATGTTTGGTGATCTGCTGAAAAGCTAGTCCCAAAAGCAGGTCCAAAATCTGTAAATACAAGGGACATCCCAACCAATCTTCAGAAAGAGACCTTAAAAAAATGTTAACAAATGATAAGGGGGTTGCATGATGAAAAATGTGAGTAATTTGTTTCCAAATCCTCTTCCAGAAGTCTTGTACAAAAGGGCAAACAAAATAATAATTTTTAAATCCGCATTTGGGGAAGAGCAGGACCAGCAAGTATCCCGGAGTTCAGCATGAATCCTGTGCAAAAGTGAAGGGGAAAGGAGTAGCTTGTTACAAATGAAAAAAGGTGTCTGTATAGTGTTAGCTGCCCTGGATGTTTTCCTGATTTTAAGCCAAATTTTATTCTATACTTGAACCGGCCATTCAACCTGAAGGTCGCGCTCCCAATCCAGTTCTACCTTAGTCTATAAATGTCTGAGGCTTTAGGACCACTACTTTAGAAAGTTTGAGAAGTAGTAGAAGTGAAAGTCGTTTGAGTTAAGGGTGTGATGAATTTCTGAATTGCTAAATCTAAAGCTTGCTGTAATAAAAGATAGTTATTAGAAAATGAAGCGGGGAAATTAAATTGAAGTTTAGCCTGAGAACAGGGTATAGTTTTTTCATTTTGAAAAAGCTGGTGAACCCAAATAATGCCTTTTTGCCTTCATGATTTCAAAAAAATGGGTTTGTTATTAATCATTATACGATGATTATGCCAGATTGAGGATTGAAATAGAGAGTCTTTGGAGGATCTATCCAATAAAAGTGAATCTAGTAGTTTATGTGTGAGCTTAACAACAGGGGTAGATAACTTCTGGGGTTTCTGGGTGAAAGACAGATACTCTAGAAAAGAGAAAGGAGCTATATATACGATTGTTTGAGTAATACCCCAAGGGGGGAATCTGACGAGGGGGTATTAAGCCAATGAGACGACTGACGGAGGTTGAAAGCTTTATGGTAAGCAGGAAAATCAAGAAAGTTAACCCCACCTTCTGTTTTAGGGTGATTAAGTTTTGCTAAAGACATGTACACTTTTACTTATTCCAAAGAAAAGACGACAACAAAGAGTTAATTTTTTTGAAGTACTTCTGAGGAATGGTAATTGGCATTTTAGAAATAGTGAATGAAACAATCGGGGATAAAATCATCTTAATGGTATCTAACCTCCCTCGCCAAGAGAGGTATAAAGGATGTCACCTGTCACTAAGGTTGTTTCAGCACTTCTAGCAAAGCAGTATTTAAATAAATCTCAAGACCAAAATAATCATGGCTCATTCTACAGATCACTTGCATTTCTCAGTCTGCAACAAGCATTCGGAGGATTCAGGGCAGTGGTTACTAATGTCTCCCTAGTGCATAGGCAATCATGTTCAGAAGACAAATAAACAGTCGCTGTGGTTAATCCGAGACAACCACAAACAACTTAATCAGGAAGTTTTGAAGATGACGCTTGATAAAATTAATTGGAGTGGTCCTGATCAGAAAAACTTTACATACTAAAGTAATGGCACATAGGAAATGTTACTGACTGGGCAGAAACAAGATGACTTAGTGAGGGATTGTGGTTGGTACGCGAGACAGGCCAATATAGTACCTATCAAAATTATATAACCTATTTTACATATATCAATTATGCTTTTTCTGACAAGCTGTTCCTATTGGTTATAAGTCTATAAAGTCCAATCTATCATCTGTAAACTTACAAAAGAAAACCAAAAGAAGCTAGGAAGAACAGAATGACAGTGGGCACAAATAAGTAAATATGATTTTGAAATGATGCATAAATTGGTCAGGGAGCAAAATATGCTGACATATATACCAGAAGCATACATTTTAAGGTAATTAAAAGTCACCAACGATTTGGCATGAGGACACGGGTTCCAAAGTTCGATGGTGGCTTCTTAATCCATCCCCATCCAGAGACTTTGAGTGGGTGGCTTTGTTTGGCACAATATGTCTGCTTAAATATGTTTCTCTGATTAACTGGGTCCTGACCCAATTTAGTCAACCTAGGTTTCTTGCTTTTGGACCACTTGGTTTTTGGATCTCTGCTGTGAAAGAGTCTAACTGAATCTCACTCACTGTATTCAGTGCCAGAGAGGCTTTTAGTGTTAACTGTCAGTCTCTGGCTTTTCAAACAAGGTCTGCTGTGTGCAGCTGGGGTTAATGGCTCCATGTTGGTTACATGTGATCGTGTATGCACATGTTTGGGCAAGTAAAACTACTGACTAACTCAGACTAGTGAATGGCCATTTCAGTTCTTATAATTTAATTGGACATTCAAATGTAAATATTGCCATTTCTTTTATGACTACAGTGTGAGTCTTTATTGTAAGCCTGTTGTGCTTTTCTTTCTTCACAATGTAGGTGACATCTACATCAAAACTCCAATTGTTCATTGACTCAAAATAGAGTGAAGCATATTGTTTGTTTCCATTGTTAAACACAGGTCCTATGTCAATTTAGCCATGATTGCACTCCTTTGTGTACTTTGGGTGGATCTAGGAACCTAATTAACTTCAGATGACACCTGAAAAGGCCCCAGCCTTTGTCTTCATAGTTAGGTTGGCACAAAACCCAGTGGGATGAAAGCTACCCCCAGAACTGATTTTGAGTGAGCTCAGAGGAGGGGACTGCTCATTACCATGGTCAGACATCTGGGTGGGCACACAGGTGTTCCACAAGGACAGAAGGGTTTCCCCATCTTGGAATCTGGGAATTGTTAGACTTGGCTTTTTCAGCGGGTTTACCACAAGATTTTTGTGCTTTTTTTACTCCTTTTTTTGCCCTGGTTTATGTTGGTTTTAGGACTTTGGGCACTTTACCCTGCTATTCAGTGCTAGTGTGCATATGCTCTCCAGGTAAATTATATGTATGGATTGGTGTTTCCATGATTGGCATATTTGAATTACTGGTAAGTCCCTTAGAAAAGTGCACTGAGAGTGCCAGGGCCGGTAAATCAAATACTGCTAGTGAACCTGCAGCATTGATTGTGCCACCCTCACAAGCAACCTCTCAAAGAGCTCTCAGACCTGACACTGCAGTGTCTGCACACAAGTTTCTACTGCAATGTCAACCTGGCAAGTCCACCTACTTGCCAGGCCCTAACTGTCTCTTTTATTACATATGAATAGCCCCTAAGGTAAGCTCAAGGTACCCATGTGGGCAAGGTGCACTGTATGTGAAAGGTAGGACATGTACTGGTGTGTGTGACATGTCCTGATAGTGAAATACAGTGTATATTGTTTTTAACTTTGGAAAGGCTATCTGTCACATAGGATAGAATAGGAGCTTATTTATAACATCTTATAAGTATAACTTTCCATTGGGACAAGTTAGAAAGATGAAGTTTAGTGTGCCTGAACTCAGAATATAAAAATGCATATTTTAGTAAAGATGATTTTTATATTGTGAGTTTGAAAATACCACTTTTAGAAAGTGGGAATTTTCTTGCTTGACCATCCTGTGTGCCTCTGCTGGTTTGTGGATTGCCTGTCTGGCTTTGGAGCAACAGGGGCTTGGGATGTGCATTATCTTCAGACAGCCTTGGGGGTGGGGGGTTGAGGTGTGTCCTGCCTTTTCTGGATGACTCAGGGCTGTGCTGATTAGACCTGGGCTGCATTTGGAGTAGTGGGAGGAGATTACCCTGCACCTGAATAGGCCTGGTCTGACTTGGACAATTCTGTCCCCACTTCCTGCCAGAAAGCTGGGCCAGAGAGGACAGAACTGGTCTTGACTGGACACAGAGCCTCTTTGCCCAAAAGAACAAAGAGAAACTGAGTATAAATATTGGGAATAAGACCCCAGAGCTTTATAACTTGCTTTTAAACCTGCCAAGGAGAAGAGCTAGAAGAGCTGCCAGGAGGAGTACTGCCGCTTTGCTGTTTTGTTGCTTTGCTGGGTTGACATGCAATTGCTGCTTCTGCCTTGGGCAGGGAAAGGACTGAACTGAACTTTTCTTCAATTGTTGATGAGCATCTCCAAGGGCTTGAGAAAGAGCTTGCCTCCTGTTCATGAAGTCTCAGGGAGAGCAAAGACTTCACTTACCTCTGGGTTCCACCTCAGGGACAGCGTGCCTCAATTGCCACAGAGGAAAACTGCAACCCGACGCCAACCCTTAAGACCGCCGGTGGTTCCATGACCAGAAACCACCACACAGGGCAGTACTACACTTTGCTAGGCAACCCTGGTCTCACCGACGATGAAGACTGCTGTTGCCACAGAGATACTGATTGCATCGCTACCTGTGCGCAATGCACTCCGCACTGCCTAGCTTCACTCCACTTCCCTGGTTTTACCGATGGCGCCTGCTGACATTGCTGCTCCGATCTGCACTATGGCCTGGGGCACCACTCGTAAACTACAAGCAGCATCGCCCTGTCCAACACCGCAGCACTCCAACGCTAACCCCATCGACCGATGATCCACAATGGCTGCCAAAGTTTGCACTGTGGCTGTCAGCACCGCAACGAGCCTCTCCGAACTTCACACTGCAGCCCTGGTCTTACTGACGCTGCCGGACGACCGCCACTCAGCCGGCACCATGACCTGAGGGTACTACACTTCGCACTGCTCCACTTCACACCACAGCCTCGACAAACACAGCTGCTGGACCACACCTCTGTGGTAGGCTGGAACAAAAGGTACTGTTTACAAGAGTTCTGACACTGGTCCGTACCCAATCAGTCGACCGACCCTGTTGGATTTGGTTGTTTTAGGCAACGCAGTAGCACCAGACAGAGCTACTGCCTTCAAGGAACTACAGTTTTAAGGTTATTATTGCACAGTAAAGATTTTGATTATTGTATGTTGGACCTTTATCATTTTGGTCTTGTTTGCACAGATAAATATTAGTTATTCTTCTAAAACTTGTGTGGTGTCTTTTTGTAGTGTCTTCACTGTATTACTGTGTGTTATGTGCAAATGCTTTGCACATTGCCTCTGAGATAAGCCTGACTGCTCGTGCCAAGCAACCAAGGGGGTGACCCAGGACAAAGAAGGGGACTCTAATGTCAGTTAGCTAACCTGCTGAGTGGCTGAAGGGACACAACCATGTGCAAGAGGGATTTCCTGAAGTATCCAACTGATCACTGGCAACTAGACATGGACTGACTTTGCTTGGCCTTTGTCTGACATCCTGAGAGTTTTCAAGTTCTTTTTTCTGAGGTTCAGGGGCCATAGAAAAGTATGTCTGTGTTTTTTTGGGCACCAGTAGAAAGTTTGGAAACTTTTGAAACATTTCCTCTATTATCTGAGTTCTGGTGGAACCAATTTGCCTCAGGTATCCACCCTGTGGTTCCATGGTGACAGCTACAATTCCAGTGATGTTCCAAGTTGGGATGAGTTTTCTTTTCAATAAGTGACAATATCACATTCTGAGCTTGGACTTTTCTTCAAAAAAGGGCCAAAATCCCTATCTGAAGTGGGACATAAAAACGTTTTCAAACTTTTTAACTTGCAGACTTTCACTGGAACAAATTCTCTTGATGCATTGCAGTCAGCCTCAAATAATGCTTATGTTCTGGTCTATCGCTTCCATATCCTATCATTGGCACTTAATGCTTTTTGGTGCTGTTTCTACTTAAAATTGTGAAAAACCCACATCTTCAGTTCCCCTTATTTGACTTATGTCTTTTTGGTGTCATTTTGTTTATTGAATTTCACTCTATCATTCTAATTCAGTTTGGGAATAGAATTGCTTGAGGTTGTGGCTTTTGAGGCTTCTGAGGCTTCACCCTGACAAGAAGGGTTGTTATTAGTTGAGGTATAAAGTTTAAAGTTGTTTCAGCAGTGGAAGCTCCATAAGGGCCTGTTTTTCTATTTCCAATTGAAGCTTGTCTATATTGTATCATTAGGGAGGCTGGCAGCATGGCTAGAGAAAAGGCTTTAAAAGTAGCTCATGTGGGCACTCAGGATCCAGTAAGGTCTGTTTTAATGAGGGCCATGGATGGGGATGGGGATGATGTTGTCCACACATGAAAGGTCAATGACCTGCTAAAAGAGGCAGCCATTTAGCATTTCCTGTGCTTTCTCGGACCTGCTGTGTTCATGTGAACTCATTGTACCTTTCTACACAGTTAAGGGTGTAAATGGAGCAATGTAATCAGCTTGGCATCTCATAGTGGAGGTAGCGGCTCTTAAACTAATAGGAGTACAACAGATTTGAAGAGTGCGCCTCCAAGGGATCTTACATTTTGAGACAGTGTACATCTGTGTGACAACAGAGACTTAACCTGTGTATTATGGTGTAACTGACAGAATATTATATTGATTCCATTCATTCATATATCCACTACATAGCACAGCATCAACTTTACATCAATATCAATGGTTGAGGAATATATCTAGAATAAAACGTTCAAGAAAGACATAAAAGGAAGCAATATAAAACATTGATTACTGAAAGAGATTGTGTCCCATCAAAAATATACACGTCGTTATGAAGAAGGCACAGTTAATGGCACATTCCATGGACTACATTTAACTTTCGGTCAGTATAGTACAGAAAGTAATAAGCAGCACAATGACATTTTCTTCCTTTCTAATATTGCTCTTAATAATCATCACTACCAGCAAATGGCTCTCAAGTAATCCTGGCTCAGATCTTTTCCCTGCCCTTCCATGGGCTTGCAGTCGCCCGCCCTCCACCGCTTCTTCTTTGTGTCTGTCATCCTATTTCAATTTTCTCAACTCCTCCCCCTCCCTAATTTACTACTTCATCCGCACTACCACCATCTGTCTGCTCAACCAGGAATGACATTACTCTGTTATAACCCTCTTCCTGCCACAGCCTTCGCCTGATCCCCTCTTTTTCGCCTTATCTTAACCCCTCCTCTCCACACCTTTGTCCCACACCAGCCCATGTTGCTATCCAGCCCTTATTGTATACTCTTCTCCTGTACAGTGCTCCGTTTCTCTGTAGCTAGGAAAGTGGTAGATATGATTGGTATACATACATACAGAAGTACTTTCCAGCATAGAATGGTTCCCCACCCTGAATACCAAATCAATATTTTCTAGAAGTCGAAGCAAGTGCATTTGATGTTCATAAGAACAGACATCCACAGTAGCAGAAAGGCAAATGCCCCTCAACTTGGTGTATATCAGAACAATGTGAGAATAAATGTATTGTTTATTTATTGCATTTGTAAGGCACTCACTACATGAAAAGGACTCCTGGCGCAGGTCTTAAGTTCTCTAAAAAATATGCAGTCAATCAGTGTTTTTATAATATGGAGTTAGTGGGAACAAGTGCCTTACTGCTGTGAGCTATGAGGTCCATAGGTGGGGGCCCAGGAAGAGGAAATCCCGCCCACTTCTGGATTGAAGGATAAACTGTGAAATAGTTAGCAGTAAGTTATCATGGGTCATGTTATTGTGATGGAGTCAGTATAGAAAGCTCGGTTAGGCAGCAGTGAATGTGCTATCTTGTAAAGCAATTTGTTTGTATCATAACATTCATCTCGAAGTAGATCCAATTCTTTACTTGAAGCTAGCATGAGACAGATGGGGCCTCATTTAGGGTATGGTAGAGCGGATCACTGACAGAATATTGGAAACTGAAATTTTGTGTCGGCATAATATTGTACACAGATGTGGAGTTATGTACAGTAAAACTTAGCTTCCCTATAGAAACTTACCTTCACAATATTTTTGTCCTCAATATTCTTGACGCAATATTTTGTCTCAAAATATTTCTGTTTGCGATGTTTTGTCTAAACACCTTGTAAATCAGAAGCCCAGCCATAAATGTAGATGTTTGGTGAGGGGCTGGTATCTGGTGGCAAACCCTCAACTGGTTCCACCATCAGAAACCAATGTACATTGGAAGGCCCATTCAAATAATGGAGCTCCTTCCAAAGTACATTTTTCATATTTGGGAATGCCAAAAAAAGCCTGGTGGTCTAAAGAGGAAATAATGCAACTGGCCCCTAGCATGTCAAGCCAATTTGTTTAGTTTCTGAAAAAGAAATGTTCCCTGAGCAGGGTCTACACAGAAACTCTTTTGCATTGGTTGCTCTGAAAGCTGTAAGATCCTCACTAGGCAAACAGAGATCTCTGTCGAGATATGTTTGTGAGTGAAGAAAGCGGTCAACTGTGACACTGGTGTCTGAAAGTGCCTCTTTTGTACTGTGCAGCCATATCTGCGTACAGGTGCATGGAGATGAAACTGAATCTCACCCATCTCTGCCGATCCCATAGTTGTAACATCACGTTTAGCTGCGGAGTCCCAAAAAAATCCCAAGATGCATGCTGATCAGAGACTGCAGGTGCATCCGGTTCAACACATGCACATTCAGGAGGGATTACAGACATCCCTGGCTCTTAGAGGTGGGCTGTCTGATGATGATATGTAACCAGAGAGGGGTGCTCCTAGTTTCTTACTCTGGATCATCTTGCTCATTGGACAAGCAAAGAAGTCTCTAGCAGGAGCATGCACAGTGCAGCATTATTGGATGCTAAGTATGCGCAATGCAGCATCACTGGATGCTGAGTATGCACAGTGCAGCATCATTGGATGCTGAGTTTGCACAGTGCAGCATCACTGAATGCCGAGGATGCAAAGTGCAGCATCATTGAATGCTGAGTTTGCACGGTGCAGCATCACTGGATGCTGAGTAAGCACAGTGCAGCATCATTGGATGCTGAGTTTGCACAGTGCAGCCTCACTGGATGCTGTAGAGTTATTTGAGTTTCTTTACTCTCCACTCAAACCACAAACAACTATAGTCTGCAGACTTCTTCCTCAGTTTAGATTGCCCCTGCAATATTCACTAGTGTCCTCCAAAGTATCTCTGCAATGTTCACTAGTGTCCTCCCAGATGTCTCTGCAATGTTCACTAGTGTGCTCCAAGGTGTCTCTACAATGTTCACTAGTGTCCTCCAAGGCTGTCCCTGCAATGATCACTAATGTCCTCCAAGGTGTCTCTGCAATGTTCACTAGTGTCCTCCCAGGTGTCTCTGTAATGTTCGCTAGTGACCTCCAAGGCTGTCCCTGCAATGATCACTATTGTCCTCCAAGGTGTCTCTTCAATGTTCACTAGTGACCTCCAAGGCTGTCCCTGCAATGATCACTATTGTCCTCCAAGGTGTCTCTTCAATGTTCACTAGTGTTCTGCAAGGTGTCTCTGCAATGTTCACTATTTTCTCCAAGGTGTCTCTGCAATGTTCACTAGTGTCCTCCAAGGCTGTCCCTGCTATGATCACTATTGTCCTCCAAGGTGTCTCTGCAATGTTCACTAGTGTCCTCCCAGGTGTCTCTGCAATGTTCACAAGTGTCCTCCAAGGCTGTCCCTGCAATGATCACTATTGTCATCCAAGGTGTCTCAGCAATGTTCACTAGTGTCCTCCAAGGTGTCTCTACAATGTTCACTAGTGTCCTCCAATGCTGTCCCTGCAATGATCACTATTGTCCTCCAAGGTGTCTCTGCAATGTTCACTAATGTCCTCCCAGGTGTCTCTGTAATGTTCGCTAGTGACCTCCAAGGCTGTCCCTGCAATGATCACTATTGTCCTCCAAGGTGTCTCTTCAATGTTCACTAGTGTTCTGTAAGGTGTCTCTGCAATGTTCACTATTTTCTCCAAGGTGTCTCTGCAATGTTCACTAGTGTCCTCCAAGGCTGTCCCTGCTATGATCACTATTGTCCTCCAAGGTGTCTCTGCAATGTTCACTAGTGTCCTCCCAGGTGTCTCTGCAATGTTCACTAGTGTCCTCCAAGGCTGTCACTGCAATGATCACTATTGTCCTCCAAGGTGTCTCTGCAATGTTCACTAGTGCCCTGCAATGTTCACTATTGTCCTCCAAGGTGGCTCTGCAATGTTCACTATTGTCCTCCAAGGCTGTCCCTGCAATGATCACTATTGTCCTCCAAGGTGTCTCTGCAATGTTCACTAGTGGCCTCCCAGGTGTCTCTGCAATGTTCACAAGTGTCCTCCAAGGCTGTCCCTGCAATGATCACTATTGTCCTCCAAGGTGTCTCTGCAATGTTCACTAGTGTCCTCCAAGGTGTCTCTGCAATGTTCACTATTGTCCTCCAAGGTATCTCTGCAATGTTCACTAGTGTCCTCCAAGGTGTCTCTGCAATGTTCACTATTGTCCTCCAAGGTGTCTTTGCAATGTTCACTAGTGTCCTCCAAAGTGTCTCTGCAATGTTTACTATTGTCCTCCAATGTATCTCTGCAATGTTCACTAGTGTCCTCCAAGGTGTCTCTGCAATGTTCACTATTGTCCTCCAAGGTGTCTGCAATGTTCACTAGTGTCCTTCAAGGTGTCTCTGCAATGTTCACTATTGTCCTCCAAGGTGTCTCTGCAATGTTCACTAGTGTCCTCCAAGGTGTCTCTGCAATGTTCACTAGTGTCCTCCAAGGTGTCATACACCTGGTCACACACTCTCTGGTTGTGTTCTCAATCCACCAAATAGCCTCGCTTTCCACCTGCTGGTCGTCATTCGTTCTGTGCCTCCCATGCAAACATCGGAGCATCGGCGGAGTCTGAGGACAGACATGAGTAGTGCATCCATTTCCCAGTGTGCTCGGGCTACTGCACTGATGTCTATCACAAGAACTGCAAGCTACATAATACACAGGAAGAACCTGAGAGAACTGCAACCCTTCCTGATTAAACTGATCTTCAGCAACAGAAACGATGAACATACTTTGTGCCACTGTAATTCAGAAGTGCATTGGCTCGGAGTCTTTTCACCTCATCTATTTCACCTTTGTTGGTGATTTTTCTAAACTCTCTCGTTTTATTTCTAAGGATCTGTGCAGTTGTCTTATTTCCCTTGAGCTAAATTCTGTCTGTTTTACTGAAGTCCGTTGAGAGCGCGCGCCTTTGTCCTGAATGCAGACCTTAGAATATCTGTTTTCCTTTTAATAAAGCAAATAGTTCTATAAATATCCAGAGGAAGACTTGATTTCTGGCTTCCTGTATTACTCTGCATTAACTGAGCTGCAGTAGATTGTATCCAGACACTGGTATTTAGTGCTGGATGATTTCCAGTGGAGGGTCATTCATGCTACCCGAGGATGATTCAGTGCATCGTATGTGCGTTTTAAGAAGAGTACATATGGCGGAGTGTGTCTTACAAAACAGCCGAAGAGTCGCTTGTGATCCAATTCATTGTGTGTAATGTATATCAACTGCATGTTTGACGTGTTATGTTGTTAGGGAAAGTAAACACTAACATTGCACTGGACTTAATGAAACTCCTGTTTCTAGAACATCAATTTTATTGTACTTTATACATTGCAGGCCTGTCTCTTTCCTTTGGCAGCTCCAAAAGCAAGTCGAAGGGCTAAATAAAACCCGAGCTGACTGTGAAAGAAAGGACTTGACCATGATTGTTGAGTAGTCCTGCACAGATGGCTTCTGTACATTGTGCATGCATTGAATAATAGGTTTGCCCCAAGTAAGAGAAATATTTCCTTTTTTAAATTAATGCACACTTAGCAATCAAGAAATAAAGCAAAAACGGTAGACTTTAAACGATCTCGTTTTCAGATACCATAGGTCGATGAGGCGTGTTCTTTAAAACTAATAGGTGAAATATATTTTTGTAGGCTTATGCCTAAATTGTGAGTACAGATTTGTTTTTATATTTCATGGAAATTATAAGAAGAAAGCTGAGAGTAGTTTTGACACTCGTATGATATCCAGGTTACTCTAACATCATTTGTGCATGCATATATTTAGCAACTGCCAATTTTTCAGGTTCCTCCTTGTTACACTCCCATTCTGGAAAATAATTTACTCCTGCCCTGCTTACGTCTTTGAGGGCCTGATTCACAGAACTAACTTAAGACAAAATCCTAAACTTACTACTTTTGGTATTCACAGAATTTAGGATGTTGTCTTAAATTTGTCTTAAGACAGACTTAAGACAGACCTAAGACAAAATCCTAACTTAAGTCTGTCTTAAGACAAATTTAAGACAAAATCCTAACTTCTGTGAATACCAAAAGTAGTAAGTTTAGGATTGTGTCTTGTTAGTTCTTGCCCTATAAAAGCTACAAGAAACCATTTGACCGCATTTGCTCGAACGTTGTAGTCCACCATACCTCTGCAATTTTGTATGCGAGTGAAATGTTATACGTGAGCAAATATGTCTTACAGTGCAAATATGAAACGTACGTTTGCACTCGTAAATGTAGGTATTTTTACGCCTGTTAGTTCTTCTTAGGTGTGCACATATATTTATTTACATGAAGGGCCTAACATTTTCAATTAAATTGGCACAAAATAGGAGCAGAGATTAGTAGGATATTGAATGACCACCACCACTGTTACTTTGGAGAAGTGTGGCTCACTGGTTAGAGGAGGCAGACTTGGAAGCAGAGTCAGCCCGGGACCAGGGTTCAATTCCCCGCTCAGCGGGGTCTTGAGTCCTAAAATGTCCATGGACTCGACAATTCTTGCTCTGGTGCCTACTCGATTCATGGGTTCACACTCTGCAACTCTGGGCAATAGCTTGCTTAATCTCCACAACGGCCCCTCGCGGCGGGATGCCTGGCTTTCACCTTGCGGATACCCTGCCAGGGTTATCTCACAGGGGAATACCAGGACGGGTTCCCTAAGCAAGCGCTTAGAAACCAGTGGTGATTTGCGCTATATAAATTCCTGTACATTTACATTTACACTTTGCTTATAAGAATCAAATATGGCCATGCGAATCAAGCGATTTGTTTTAATCTTCTGTTGATGGAAGTAGCAGAGTAGCTCTACAAGAAATATATGCAGATTTCTCAAGTTTATTCTTTCGCAGAATCAACTGTCTCCAAACACCAATGGGTGAGATACATTCAGAGGGCATACCATTAATGTCAAGGCACGCACAAGAGCGCGGGGACTTGTTCAAGGAATATTTTTGCTTTTCTCGGTTGTTTGCAGAGTGTAGTAAACTATGTCTTTGGCAACACTGCAAAGCCCAGCAGGAATCTAACAGAAAAAAACGGATACAGATATGTTTTGAGAAAGTGAAAAAAAACTAAAGCTTTTTTTCAGACAGTAAAAAATTCTAACGTTGTTGCCAAATACCTTCAATTAGCCAACTTTCTGGCTCTTCATTTTGTCTGAATCCTCTGAACTCCCTTGAGCGATTCCGTACTACTGTGAGGGGTATGTCGGAGATGAAATAACATTCTTAAACCTATATTTAAGCAAAAGAGATACAGTAGAGCAGCACTAGCGAGTGAAGTTGTATTTCATACTTAATCAAAACACAATGCAAGTGTAGTGTAAACATTACTGCGAAAATCATTTATTTTGTTGTAATGTTCTTTTACAACCAAGCTCTGCTTTCATTTCTCTAGGTCTTTCAGTAATGTTTTCAATCTACTTTCTTGTTTCAGATTTTGGGGTAGCAAGATCACTTACAGAATTCATGGCATTCGAGAAAAGGGCAACATGTGAACAAGCAATGCTGGATTGTGTCACTAAGGGAGGGGATGCGGGGTCATTAAAGTTGTGCTGAGGGGGGCGCTCCGCCTTAATTTCGAGGAGGTCATACTGCACAAACTGAGGGTTCATTGACTGTGATTTCACTGGTAATAAACCGCCCACTAAGGGGCCTCTTCAATGTCAGGAGTCCTGCCCTTTTGAGGGATGTCCTCTCTATTCAAATTTTCCATGCCTGGGTCTATCAGGGGGACGTAATAAGGGAGGGAAAATCAACATTGGCTGCAGAGTTTTTCTATTTCCCAGAAACAAATCCCACTTAGGGTGGGGCGTGTTTCTGAGAAACAGTAAAACAATTACAAGTGTACAGCAACAACACAGCAGCTTGTGCATAATTCAGTTATCCGTTAGGTGTTTCCTTCCACTACACCAGCGGGAATAGTTTTGGAAAACCGATTCCTGCCACCATGACAGAGATCTTTAGATCCTCTGCGGGGGGGCGGGGGGGGGGGGGGGCAAGGCGAGGGGGGGGGGGGGTTGGCTCCTGCCCACCCTGTAGACCCAGCCGGCCACCATCTTACTTGTAAAACAGTCTAAACCAGTTTTCTCCACAGAAATGTATTTATAAATGTTCAAACGGCTAAAAGAAGGCCCTATTCATTTTTTCCCATCCAAATCTAATACCTATATGACATAAGGAGGGTCAGTTTATGACTTTTTTTATGGAGTAGTTTAGAAAAATCTTACATGTCTTCATTTTTGGGGGTACGCCGCTGTAGCCTTCCCTGTGGTGCCTGAGGTCCCATTGTAAGAAAATGCCTCTTTTCACATGATCACCAGAATTAATTTTGGGTTAATGCTGCTGATTTGTACTGTACCCAATGGGACTGTGCTAATCAGGCCCCCGTTCATGTGTTCTCACCCCTAAAACACATTACAACGGACTATACTCATAATTGCTATATTGAACATGCCTATAAGTCTTTATTATGTGGTATAAAGTGTAACCAAGGTATAAATATGGTACAAGTGTAAGATAATGTCACTGGTGGACTTCAGCACATATTGTGCCACCATTAATTGAGTATGTAAAACATGACCGCAGGTCTGCCACCAGTGAACTAGCTGTGCAGATTTAAACTGCAAATTCAACCTGTCAAAAATAATCCCTTTGACAGGCCAAACCCTCCTTTTAAATATTAATGTCATCCCCTAAATAAGCTTTAATGCCAAATAAGGCAGGATGCATGATATTTAAAAGTAGCGCATGTAAATGTTTAATTCATTGAGTGCTAAGGATGAGATGTTCTTGTAATCAGCACTATTGGAGCTGGCTGTGCTGAGGACAAGACTATCTTTTGCTTAGCACTTAAGTGGTTAATGTAAAGCATGTGCTACAGTGACAAACCCAAAAAGCAATTTCCACTCTAGCAGGGTTAGCTATTAAATAGGAAAACATTGGGAGTTAATGTTACCGGATCACTGATACAATACTGACGGAAAAAAGTATTGACCTACACAAAAATCGAAGTTGGAATATCGGAAGCAAGAATATCGACAGCCTATCTACAACATGGTAAGTACAAAAATATCCCCCAAAAATATCGAAGTTAAAAATATCGTAATTAAAAATATCGTAAATAATACTTATGAACCAAATAAACATAGTTTAAAATATTTAATAATGTTTAAAATTAATAAATAATACATATACAATAATATAACATTAATTAAATATATACATAAAAAATATAATATATACTTACCTAATAATACGTTTTAATAATTATTTTAAAAACGTATAAATTATTAAAAAGTATTATAATTTACAAATACATCTACGCACAAAAATAGCATACATAAAAACTAAATAATTATATTTAATACATTTAATAAATTAAAAAATATATATACTTTCAATATTTTTAAAATTAATAATATACTACATTATCAAAAATAATAATAAAAATATTAACTAGCTAAATAAATGAAACTACTATTCAAACTACTATTCAAAGTCCCAAAAAACTACAGTAATGATAACATTAGATAGAGTAACACTTAAAATTACTATTCCAACTTCAGAAAATGCGACAGTGGGGAAAGCGTTGGATAGCGTAGGGATAAAAATTACTATTCCAACTCCAGAGGGGGCAACAGTAGGGAAAGCGTTGGATAGCGTAGGGGTAAAAATTACTATTCCAACTCCAGGAAGCGCTACAGTAGGGAAAACGTTGGATAGCGTAGGGGTAAAAATTATTATTCCAACTCCAGAGGGTGCTACAGTAGGGAAAGCGTTGGATAGCGTAGGGTAAAAACTAATATTCCAACTCCAGAGGGCGCTACAATAGGGAAAGCGTTGGATAGCGTAGGGGTAAAAATTATTATTCCAACTCCAAAGGGCGCTACAGTAGGGAAATCGTTGGATAGCATAGGGGTGAAAATTGCTATTCCAACTCCAAAGGGCGCTACAGTAGGGAAAGCATTGGATAGCGTAGGGATAAAAAATTTATATTCCAACCCCAGAGGGCGCTACAGTAGGGAAAGTGTTGGATAGCGTAGGGGTAAAATTACTATTCCAACTCCAGAGGGTGCAACAGTATGGAAAACGTTGGATAGCGTAGGGCTAAAAATTACTATTCCAACTCCAAAGGGTGCTACAGTAGGGAAAGCATTGGATAGCGTAGGGATTAGAATTACTATTCCAACTCAAGAGAGTGAAACAGTAGGGAATACATTGGATAGCGCAGAATTTAAATATAACATACTTATAAAAAAAATGCATTTAAAATAATAAATATTTACATTTTTTAATAACTCTACATCATTTACAAGTACCCATTAATAATTATTAAAAACATAATTACAATTGAATAATTAATTAACAATAAATTAACAATAAATTAACAATAAATACCAATACATATTAATTAATAAATATTAGCCACCAAATAATAAATATTGAACAATAAAATATTTTTCTTTACAAAAAAGAAATGTATTTATTTAAAATTAATTCACAATTAAAAAATATTAAATAAAAGTATTTTTCATACCAAATATTACTTTTTATGAAACATTGATTACCAATTTATTACAAATAATTTCCAATTAATAAAAAAATTATTACCAATTCAAAACATTATTTACCAATTAACAAAGTTAATTACCAATTAAAAAAATGAATTACCAATTAAAAAATTAATTACAAATTAAAGCAATTATTTACCAATTAAAAACATTAATCACCAATTAAAAAAATTAATTATCAAATAAAATAATTAATTACCAATTCACAATTAATTAAAAATACAATATTTACGCATTCCAATAAATAAAAATAAATCATTAATCAATTATTATTAAATTACTTCCCACCCAATTCCCCTATAAACCCACAAGCCACTACAGAAATAAACACAAAGATTAATTAAAATTAATTTATAATTCCTAAAAATTATTAATACATTTAATATATTTTAATTACTTCCCACCCTATTCCCCTATAAACCCACAACCGCTCTGGTACTAAAACATAACATTTACTTAAAAATAACATTATTAATATATAAAAATATTACACATATAATTTAACATCGATATTACTTACATCTTCGGCCCGGTTTGCTTGAATCCTGATGGTGCAATGAGCAAGGGTCTCACATCTGAGAATACCCTTCCACGCTTAGGGTGGACAAAAATATTTACAACAAGGGGTGGTGAGGGACAGAGTCTCTGAATTAAGCAGAAAGCTCTCACCCAGTCAAAAGATCAGGGCTAGATCCAACACCGTTTTTTAGCTCACTGCACCATCCCAGTTTCAGAACCTGGCTGTATGCAAATTAGTCTGTTCCTGTCCCAGTGCATGATGGGAACAGGGCAAACCAAACTACAAAAGCCAATTCTTACACTGGGAAGGAAACAAGCTCCCGGGGACCGGTTTCTGGCATTACAGCCGTCTTCGGCCCGGTTTGCTTGAATCCTGATGGTGCAATGAGCAAGGGTCTCACATCTGAGAATACCCTTCCACGCTTAGGGTGGACAAAAATATTTACAACAAGGGGTGGTGAGGGACAGAGTCTCTGAATTAAGCAGAAAGCTCTCACCCAGTCAAAAGATCAGGGCTAGATCCAACACCGTTTTTTAGCTCACTGCACCATCCCAGTTTCAGAACCTGGCTGTATGCAAATTAGTCTGTTCCTGTCCCAGTGCATGATGGGAACAGGGCAAACCAAACTACAAAAGCCAATTCTTACACTGGGAAGGAAACAAGCTCCCGGGGGCCGGTTTCTGGCATTACAGCCGTCTTCGGCCCGGTTTGCTTGAATCCTGATGGTGCAATGAGCAAGGGTCTCACATCTGAGAATACCCTTCCACGCTTAGGGTGGACAAAAATATTTACAACAAGGGGTGGTGAGGGACAGAGTCTCTGAATTAAGCAGAAAGCTCTCACCCAGTCAAAAGATCAGGGCTAGATCCAACACCGTTTTTTAGCTCACTGCACCATCCCAGTTTCAGAACCTGGCTGTATGCAAATTAGTCTGTTCCTGTCCCAGTGCATGATGGGAACAGGGCAAACCAAACTACAAAAGCCAATTCTTACACTGGGAAGGAAACAAGCTCCCGGGGACCGGTTTCTGGCATTACAGCCGTCTTCGGCCCGGTTTGCTTGAATCCTGATGGTGCAATGAGCAAGGGTCTCACATCTGAGAATACCCTTCCACGCTAAGGGTGGACAAAAATATTTACAACAAGGGGTGGTGAGGGACAGAGTCTCTGAATTAAGCAGAAAGCTCTCACCCAGTCAAAAGATCAGGGCTAGATCCAACACCGTTTTTTAGCTCACTGCACCATCCCAGTTTCAGAACCTGGCTGTATGCAAATTAGTCTGTTCCTGTCCCAGTGCATGATGGGAACAGGGCAAACCAAACTACAAAAGCCAATTCTTACACTGGGAAGTATTTTTCATACCAAATATTACTTTTTATGAAACATTGATTACCAATTTATTACAAATAATTTCCAATTAATAAAAAAATTATTACCAATTCAAAACATTATTTACCAATTAACAAAGTTAATTACCAATTAAAAAAATGAATTACCAATTAAAAAATTAATTACAAATTAAAGCAATTATTTACCAATTAAAAACATTAATCACCAATTAAAAAAATTAATTATCAAATAAAATAATTAATTACCAATTCACAATTAATTAAAAATACAATATTTACGCATTCCAATAAATAAAAATAAATCATTAATCAATTATTATTAAATTACTTCCCACCCAATTCCCCTATAAACCCACAAGCCACTACAGAAATAAACACAAAGATTAATTAACATTAATTTATAATTCCTAAAAATTATTAATACATTTAATATATTTTAATTACTTCCCACCCTATTCCCCTATAAACCCACAACCGCTCTGGTACTAAAACATAACATTTACTTAAAAATAACATTATTAATATATAAAAATATTACACATATAATTTAAAACAAATAAAATACTTAACAAAAAAATATAACACATACGTAATAAAATACATAACAATAATACAAATATCGATATTACTAACATCGATATTACTTACATCGATGTAAAAAAAATCGATATTACTTACCTTAGGGTCGATATTCTGTCCAACGATATTCTTGACCTCGAAATTATGTACCTTCGATATTTCCAACACGATATTTTTGTAGGTCGATATTTCAAACTCGATATTTTGACTGTGCAGCAATGTTACCAAATAATGTTATCTCTGGCTAGGAACCAACTAAAAACGTTATTCTTGGACTTTTTAAAATACTTATAATTTATTGGTAAAGTCAGATTTGTGCTAAATGTTTTATAAAAGGTACTGTTAAAAAGTTACCTTTTACCTGTCTAAAGCCTTTAGAAGCCAAATTGCGTTAGCTTTCAAATGTCAATCAGGAGCTGGATGGCTCCTTGTTGAGGTATGAACTTACTCCCAGATTTGAGAACAAGACCTTAAAGGTGTTCTGTTCCTCTGACAAGATGGCCATCTGGGCAGTGCCCACGATCTTAACTATCTCCGATCTCACTACCTCGCTTGCCCAAGTTTACCCAACTCGTGCAGGCAGTCGCAAGCCCAGTTCCATTATCCACAAACTTTGGCGGGTGGCCGTGGCATCAAAGCCTCATTAGATGCACCAGGTCAGGCTCCCATGCCACCATTGTCATGTGGGCCGCCCATCTCCGAATCTGGTGGCCCCCCACTGCTGCTTGTTCTCCCCTGCCTCTCACCAGTTGCTGTGATCCCAAGCAGGCAGGTCTTCGACGGCTCCCAGCAGGAAGAAGCCTCTGCGGGCTTAGGCACTGCCCTGCCCCAGCCTCAGCGCCCATTGCTCCATGGCCAGGCCCGCCTCCTCCAGCACCGGCCCCACCATGTAGTCCTCAGTTTTGGGGCCCCCTCCGAGGTCACCCACAATAAGGCTACCCCACCAATGGTCAAGTCAGCCCAGGATTATGGTTTTGTTGGAGGATTTTGCAGGATTATTGGAACTCTCCCCTTTCACGTCTTGTCGGACATCCACCTTGATCACAGACTCTTTAAGTGTGCACCATCAAATCAATAGGCTTGGTCTTCGAAGCTGGTGCAATGGCTAGGTTATTTATTTATTTGGATTATAAACACACTCTTCAAAAATATGAAGATGAAAAGGAAAGTATGCCCCTGCTCAATCAAATCAGCCATATTATTGAAATAAAGTGCACAAAAAAATAACAACATCATATAATTTTAATAGAACAGTACAAGTGCCTACTACCACCCAGGTGTACTTAGAAGAGGTATAGAAACAATATTCTTCTTTAATGCCTGCCACAAAATTTACTATAATCTTAATACATAATTTAAACATGCAAGAATGACCAGAAATTAAAGAATTAAGAATAGAAAGAAGAAAAAAACATAGGCAAAGTAATGAATTTGGCAACTGAAGTCGGTTTACTTTTTTAAAAGAGATGCACTTAGTGTCACATAAAATGCCTTCACTCATAGTGCAGAAGAGGCAGTGGCTGATGTGGCCTGATGCTTTAATCCATGCTGTAAGCGATACTGGGCACAAGCAAAATGTGAATAACCAGAGGACGAAGAGGGTTGATCCAAAGTCCTTTTAGGTATGTATAGTTGTATGTATTTTATTTATAAATCTTTTGATTACATGAGGCTGGGGAGCCAGCTAGCTCTCTGTAGGGCACACCTAGAAAGACTGAGACTCATGGAACATTATGAATCTGCAACCAAAGCTTTTTCAAAAGGCTCATTACACGAAGAAGGCAGCGGTGGCTGATCTGCTAAGGCAGAGGAGTGCTGCCCCACTGCACTGCGAGCCGTTAAAAAGAAAACATAAAATGATAATAGCACAATGTTATTATTATTTTATTTTTCCATTCCTGCTTAGGTGCGGGCGGGACTGGGCTGGCAAGAGCAGGGACCAGTGGGAGGAGTGGTAAGAACACTCTAAGTGCGCATGACAGTTTGACCGGCTGTCTTGGGCCCGCCAAACACTCATGCACACTTTGCATGTTCTCCACTGGCTATATTGCACAGCCCAGGTGGAGAACAAGCCCAGGCTAACAGACCCTGTCTGAGTGCTGGAGCACGGCATTCCGACCAATTACAACGCTGATATAAGGCAATGTCGTGTTTGGTTAGGGAAGTTTAAGCGCCCAATATTTCTACAAGGCATTAACCTTTCCATGTATGGACAGGCAGTTCCTTGTACATTGCGACAGATTGAACAAGTTATATATATTTGTGAGGAAGTCCTCATAGTAGGATGAAAGGTATTTATTTATTTTTTTGCAGATTTATATAGCACAAATTCGACCCGAAAGTATTGGAGCGCTTTACATGAGCACCAGTTATGTTACACAAGGACACATTTCTTTTTAGGTCTCGCCTTGGCAGTGCATGAGGTGCATGCGTTCGCTCACCGAGACATAAAGTAATCTATATGTTGAGTGAACCTCCGCCCATTGGCAGCTAATATGTGCTGCTGCTCGCATTTGTTTAACATTGCATTGCTCTTTCTTATCTTGCTCATGGTTGGCTTGGGATGGAAACGTCACTTCCTTTGTGCTGCCGTTTTGCAGGAAGCAGCAGCGACTAACTACTGTTTAGTTATGCTGCTGGGCTGTTATTATTCTATTTAGAGACTACTTTTTCTCAGCGCGGCTCCAATTTCACGTCCGCCGTTTGCTTATGGAGGTTTTGCTCTCCCCTAGCCCCCGTCAAGCTCCTCTGTTCGCTACGACTGGCACGCTCGCGGCTCCCATTTCACAGCTGCTGTTTATTTATGCTTGTTTTTTGGGGGGGGCCTCCCCCGACCCCATGTGCGAAGGTGGCAGGGCTCGCCAACCCGGGATGTACTCAGCTGGCACTGCTCCGACTAATCTCACTCAGCCTCCAAAGGGGGAGGGGGCGTTCTGCTTCGCCATTTTGCTTGCGGCTGCCATTTCACGGCCGCCGTTTATTTATGCTTGGTTTTGTATTTTTGCTGCCTTCTGTCAACGTACGTGTATGCTTGGCTCTAATGTGGGTGTTTCTCCAGACTCGCCCCGCCCTCAACCACAGCGCCGGGGACGCCAATGCCCAGGAGCAAAGGGAGCGCGCGCCGGGCAGCTGCGGCCGAGTCACTGAGGTAAGGCTATGAGGGCATGGACTTCCTTGAGATATTTTCGCTGTGTGTGTGATAAATGAGCAATGCACTTTATTGACCGTGGGGTGCACTCTATCTTACGTCCAACTGTGTTTAAATAAGTACTCCTTAAAAGTGTATAAACACAAACTGTCCCCCATACAGGTAGCTATGCTCCGCACCAATGCTTACTGTGAATGTCCCTGGCTGCAGGCCTTAGTTGATTTGCTCTTTCTCTGCCGCTCTGGGTAGAAGATAGAAAAATAAATGTTGTGAAAGGCTTCTATTGTGTTCTGTGAACAGAGAAGCAGCCCATGAGAGGTGAGTTCTTTACTAAAATGATGATTTAAGGTTTAAATTCTGTTTCCCTATATTATTTTTTTGTGAGGGCGATTTAACTGTGGAATCACATGTAGGCATTAGTGCGTGCTTGAGCTATACAGAAAAGGACATGGTACAATTCCTAGGAAAGCTTCTGTTCTATGCGCGCAGACAGTGTCGAGAATAGGGAGGTGTTTTTCATAAGGGTGCACTGACATCACTGCCTCTGTGAGCCCTGCCCACAGGGGTGGCAATGGCAATGCCAAGGACAAAAGGTGAACAGTGCCCTCAGACATGAGCAATATTTACTCCCTGCATTTCCCACTGCGACAGGTGGCATTAAACATTTAGTTTTATAAAACAAATATTTTCAGCAGTGAAAGACTCTTGTCCAAATACATAAATGAACAAGCATTTGCATTGCAATAGGTCTCACATTTACGTGAGTTTGAGCTATTGACATTGTAAATGACAATGCCTTTTATTTTTGTTTTCGTTTTTAAAACATAAATAAAAGGCATCGTCATTTACAATGCCAATAGCTTAAACTTGTGTAAATTCGAGACCTTTTGCATTGCAAATGCTTGTTTTAGTAGGCACGGGTAGAGGTTAAGTGATTTGCCCAGAAACACAGGATGTGGAGTCGACCCCGAGGCTCGAACCTTGGTTTCCCATCTCCAAGGTCAGCAGTCTAGCTGTGAGACCAAATCCTCCCCGTATGGGATGAGCTGGATATTTTGTACTTGAAGAACAAAACTTTGTGGAAAACGTATCCTTCACGTCTCTCATGTATTTAAGGACTGATTGTAGAACCACTCTTTGATTTTTTATGGACTTTTCATTTATTTGATGTTTTGATTTCATTTGTTCAAACAAAGTTCACACCTCCCACACGCCCTAGCGTGATTTTGGTAGTGCACCCTACTCTATTTTCTTGTGTTTCTAATTTGGGGTCCATGAGCAGTAGGGCTCTCTGGAAGGTGTAGCGCTGAGCAATGAGATACAGTATATAAACACTTGTGGGGTTGTTGATAGCTTACTACTGCCTTCTCTTTGAAATTTTCCACTGAGAAATCTACTCCTGGTCACAATAGAAGGCACTAACACATACACACCAACACCCATTTGTTAGTACACTCAGAAGCAGGACACTATAGTTTCCTGCACGATATACCCTCATCTGAATTTAATGAAAATACACTTACATCCAGTCTTTGGAATAAAATCACAAAACATATATATAAGAAAATGTACGTAGCCACATTTATCTATATCTGTTCATGTCCTGCAATGGGTCCCATCTTCAAAGAACGCCGACAGAATTGGGCCAAGAACAACATTTAGTGCATTCTCCGCCAACATCTCCCCTTAAAATAAAAAGTGCATACTAAATCCATCTGATGACACAACATTCAACCAGTTGGAAAAACAATCCACCCTCATGTATGTAGTGGGATCTGCACAGCACAAACCAAGCAGGAACGAAATACCACTGGACAGATGAAAAGAGGGCTGGGAGAGGAGAAGAGAAGAGAATGGAAGGGAAGGGAATTATTCATAATGATACAGGCAAAATGTGGATTTAGATGACCACACTGAGCTAGTGTAATGTAGGATCTGAGGGTAGCCTAAATAGAGCATGGTGCAACCATACTCAATTAATTAACAACTTCTGCATCACCCACAAATAATCATTTGCCTGAACTTGTACACCATGCAATCTCCAAAATATCCTAATTGGATTTGTACTTGGATGATTCTGCTTGGAGGAGGAAGAAAGCCTACAGCTGATCAGGGTGAACCTACTCTTGAAGAAGCAAAATATATTGGCTTAACAACTTATTTTCAGACTCAGTACCCTCCACTTGGAAAGCTCACTATAATCAGGTCACATCTACACCTGTCCATGAAAGACCTGCAAGGAAAGAGACACTCTTCACAATGATTGAGAGCACATCAGCTCTTGATAGTGACATTTCAATGCATTTTGATTTGTCTTCAGGGATATGGAATGGAATGGAATATATTCTTATATAGCGCAGACTGTCACCCTATGGGTATCCTGGCGCTTTGATCAAAAAGAGGTTAGACCAGTCAGCAACTAGTTTCAAGCATTTAAAGAGAAAGGGAGAGGATCAAACCCTAGGGAAGAGCCATGTTTTAATGTGCTTCCTGAACTCGAGTAAAGAATCCATTTGTCTAATATTCTGAGGAAGCTTGTTCCACAGGAGAGTGGCGGTCACACTAAATGACCTTCCTCCCATCCTAGATCGCTTAAATCTGGGAGTAACCAGCAGCCTGGCACTTGAGGAACGAAGTTGTCTTGTGGGGTGGTACAAGGAGAATTTTTTTTGCAAAGGGATGGGACCTGTGTCATGTACCGCTCTGTGGACTAGGCATAGTGCCTTAAATTGGACCCTCTCCTTAATAGGCAGCCAGTGAAGTTCCCTCAAAGCTTGTGTAGATGAGGCGCTGCGCTGCCTATTTAATGTCATTTTTGCCGCTGCCGACTGGACTCTCTGCAACTCCCTGATGATATATTATGGAGCCCACAAGTATAGGGAGTTGCAGTAGTCCAGCTGCTGAGCACCGTGCTTCTCACCACCGTCGGACGCAGTTCTTCCGGTAATAGTGGAAGCACCTGACGCAGCCCACGTAGCACCGAGAAGCACACCCTGACAGTCTGGTTAGCCTGTGATTCCATTTGGAGGTCGCCATCGATTAGTACTCCCAGATTACGTACTGTATCAACTGGTTTCAATGGCTCCTCCTCCGGAGTTAGTCTCAGCTCGAGAGGAAGACGGTTGGGCAGCATAGCAGAAGAACAGTAAACTACCTCCGTCTTACTACAGTGAAACTGCAGGGAGTTCTCTCAGAGCCAATTGGCGGTACTGCGCATGCATCGTTGGAAAGTGTCCACAGATACTGCATGTTTGCCTTCCAAAGAGAAGGCTAACTGAGTATCATCTGCATAGTTTATTAAATCAACTCCAAAAGATTTAATAATAGGAAACAGCGGCTGAAGGTAGATATTAAATAGTATGGGGCTGATCGCTGAGCCCTGTGGTACCCCATACACTATCAGTGTTTTATTGGAGGTAAACGGTACCATATACACCATTTGATGTCTCCCTGTTAAATAGGACTGCAGCCACTGCAGGGCCTGCCCTTTCATCCCTATCCTTTCCAGTCTCTTTACTAGGATAGGGTGACTAACCGTGTCAAAAGCTGCTGACATATCGAAAAGCACTAGAACAGATGCATTCCCATTGTCGGCCCGCATGCGCAGGTTATCCGGCATGGTGGCCAAGGCCGTTTCAGTCCCATGCCCTGGGCGGAACCCAAATTGGTCCCTGTCCAGGATTTGACTACCCTCCAAAAAGTTGGATAGTGTCTTACTTACTGCCTTCTCCATGATTTTAATTGGGAAGGGCAGCAGAGATATGGGTCTGAAACTAGCCGGTTATGTTGGATCCAAAGATGGTTTTTTAATCAAAGGAGTTACCACTGCCTGTTTCCGATTCTCCGGAACTATTCCAGTCTCCAGATATTGGTTGCAAATTTGTCGCAACCAGGGAAACGTTCCTTGTCTGAATGTTTTCCAGATTTTGTGGGGCAGGGGGTCCGTGGGTGATCCTGAGGACCCGGTGTAGGCTAAAATAGTAAAGGAGATGTCGGTAAAGGTTTGAAAATTATCCAGGGTCACTGTTTGCTCCTGGTTCTTAACCTCTGCCTCAGAGGGGCTATTATCTACTTCATTATTGCCCGTGGGGTGAAGAGTGCCGACAATTTTGACTATTTTTTCATCAAAATAGGAGACAATATCGTCGCACAAAGTTTGTGTGGCCACCACATTATTATTAAGGCAGGTTGGTGAGGAGAGCTCCTTCACTAACTTAAATAGAGCTTTCGTCCCATTTGACGCCTGGATAATAGTATTGGCATAGAAGTCTGCTTTTGACCTAGTAATGAGCTCCTTATATTTCTGTTGTATTGTTTTCAGCTCATTTTTGTCTGATGGCAGATACTTCTTCCTCCATTTCCTCTCCGCTTGTTTGCAAGACAGGCGTAGCTGTTTCAGCCCTTCGTTGTACCATGGGGCTGAGACTCTCTTCCTATTCTTTAGTTTCTTTATTGGAGCCGCCTGGTCCAGGATATTAATTATATAAGTGCAGTAGGTATTATAGTTTACCTCAACTGTGTCAGTAGGATTGAAGTAAGTTACACCTGAGGGGATTTCAAAATTCTTAATTTTCTCGAGTTTGGACCATTCTCTCTCCCTCTCCAGTACGTAGCTGGGGGATTGGCTTTATCCTCGCGACAGAGTTGTTTAATCTTAAAAAGAATTAAAAAGTGATCGGACCAGTTTTGAGGGGTTATATTGAGGACTTCAGCCTCATCTTGATTAGCAAATAAAAGATCAAGCATATGGCCTCCCTGATGAGTAGGATGATTTATCAGTTGCTGTAGGTTAAGATTTGTACACATATTTTTCAAATCTCTAAGATGGCTACACAATCTCCCATCGTCTCTTAAATTAAAATCTCCCAGGATTACCATTCTAGAGTGAGAGAGCGTTAGATTCGTAATAGTGTCAAATAGAGCCTGAAATTGTGTACTATCTCCTGGGGGCCTGTAGCATATCAATCCTGTCAATGAGCTACCACTTGTTTCTTGCAATGTGAATCCCATGAGTTCGATACCTTCAATCGCATCAACCTTTAGGTCCACAAAGTTCATCTCTTCCCAAAATATCATCCCTACCCCTCCCCCTCTGCCCACTAGTCTCGGTTTATGCAGAATGTTATAACCGGCTGGACAAGCAAGAGCCAGTTCCCCCATGGATTCTGCCTTTGTCCATGTTTCCGTTAGAAACAGGGTGTCTATTTTCAAATCTTCAATCAACATTGAAATCTCTGTGTGGTGTTTAACTTAGGAGCGGCTATTGATTAGTCCGCATAGAAAGTGCTTTTATTGAGGTTTTCAATAGTAATATGAGTATCATCCAGGGTTATGTCTATGTCTATGTAGGGGTATTTGTAGAGCGCACTGTTACTCCCAAGAGTGTCCTGGTGCAAAAAGCTGAAAGGAGAGAAGCGGCGAGAAAAAGATTAGTGGCAAGAATATAGCCAGGTTTTCAGTTTCTTTCGAAACAAAGGAGGCGATTCAATGTTTCTTAAGTGAAAGGGCATTTTGTTCCAGAGGACAGGACCAAGGTAAAAGAGAGACTTACCCTCTGTCCTTGACTTTCTAACTCGGGGGTGTTTGCTAGCAGCAGGTCAAATGAACAGAGAGTTCTACATGGGGCACAGAATGCGATTTTCCACTTGAGGTACTGTGGTCCGGTCCCATACAGGGCCTTCTGGGTAATGAGTAAGGTCTTGAAGATTACTCTTTTCCTTACTGTGAGCCAATGGAGGCTCCTCAGAAAGTGGGACAAATGCGCATTCCGGGGAGGCTCAAAGATGGTATGGGCAGCTGCATTCTGGACAAGCTGAAGCCTGTCCAGCAGATAGCTAGGCATGCCAAGATACAGACGATTCCTGTAGTCTAACCGGGATATAATCAGAGCTTGAGTCACCTGTTGTCTGGCCGCTCTCTACAGAAAAAATAAAAATTTCCACAAGAGACATAGAAGAAAAAAACAGGTGTTCACCACCGCAGTGACTTGGGCGCGGAAACACAGCTGGTTGTTCATTAAGAACCCCTATTTTTTACCGGTCAGTTGTTGTTCGCCATGGGGGCTGGTGCATCAGCTGGCCAAAACCCTTGAAGCGGTGTCTCAGCACCCTTGCTAAAGAAGAGTAACTCTGTCTTCCCTGTGTTACATGCCAGCTGATTCACAGCCAGCCACGGAAAAACTGCCAAAAGGCAGGCTCTGATAGACAACCCAGGACATGGCTCCTTGTTCTTCCATGCAAACAACAGCTGCATGTCATCGGCGTACGACACAATTTTAGCCCCCAGAAACTCCATCGGCATGGCACAGGGTGCAAGGTAGATCTTAAACAGGGTCGGACTCAAAGCCGAACCCTGCTGGACCCCAATTTTCAACTGGTGCAAGGCGGCACAGTAAGGATGGCGCCAGACCTCTTGCCCCCTCCTGTCAAGGAAGAATGCCATTCACTTCCAGGCCTGATCCCTGATGCCAATCAAGTGGAGCAGAGACAGAAGCATATGGTGTGAGACTGTATTGAAAGCTGCCGATAGGTCTAACAAGACCAACAGCACTCTCTCACCTGCCTCATGGCTCAGTCGAATGGAGTCAGCTACCTCCAAAAGGGCAGTTCCTGTACTATGATATAATATAATATCATTACAAGGAGTGGATATTTAACACCATAGTGTGTGGTCTTGTATTTCTTAGGTGAGTCTTGTGAACCTGTTTCAAAACACAACCATTAACCAAGAGTGTGATATAACTATTTCAATATAACAATATCAGTTTCATTGCCTGGCCCAGAAGGCATGCTGAGCGGTTCAGAAAAGCCAAAGCACAACACCTAACTTGGACAACCAGTTCTAGCCAAATGCCCCTAGATCAGAGCACCCTCAGTTCACATGATATTACATCGCCATGGAGTACTTTCCAAAAGCTCATGAAAACATAAGAACAAGACACCACATAAATGACACAAATGGTCATTTCTAGAAATACATGTATACGAATCCTGCAAATTAAGTAGGACTGTGTATCTGGACAACATAAACTTCAAAATATGGGCCTTGGTTCACACATATCATCAGAAAATGTTAGACCAATTCCTAGCTAGCTCACAATGCCCCAATGGAACCCATAACCTTACCAGGGTACCAGATGGTGTCAGCAACCTTGAACATGACCACTCTTTTTCCCCAAGGAAATCGTGGAAACAGTTCTACTCTTTTGTTGTTACTTTTGCATGCCCGATGAAAACACAAGAAAAATACTAATGTAACTTTCAACAAGTGGTTTAAAAAATCATACTCTTGTATAGAAAAGAATGAGTTACAATTATTAGGCAGATGAAACATTGCTACCAGAATTATGAGAATGGTGAAAAAGATAAACATTTCAACCATTGTAACGTTACTATGTGATTATACTCCTATTTAATAATACTTACACTATTGAGGGCATAGTGGGAGTACCCTCTGCCAGATCCATTAGGATAGCCTAACCCCCAAACCTGTATTTAATGTGTCAGGAAACTTGTCTGTGTAGAACAGGTTATAATCCCTTGCAGAATAGAGGCCAAATCAGCAGGGCTGCATCTCAGTCACAGTGCAGCAGGTTCCAGGATAATCCCAGGAGAAGTGCTCCTCTGCTGAATGTAGCACAGAGGCTATTTATATAATATAAGCATCATTTATAATGCACTGTGTGAAAAGTGCAGGGCTGATGCAATGGTTTGTCTGGAGCATTAGCGTTGTCTCCAACTGGACAACCAAATGCAAGGGCATTGCGTTCTATGTGCCTAGCCTTGGGCAGCATGTTTAGACAACAAGGCAGCAATGCTAACTAGGAATAAGCTGTGCATACAGTAGCTTCTCAGTACATTATTGTGTTAATGTAAAACATGTAAAAAGTCACCATTCGAAGCAGATGTCAAGCTAAACCGTGAAATCTAAGATGGAGATTCAGCGGGGGCAATAATGTACTTCACTACATAGTGACAAACAAATGACTGCACCTATAACGGCCACTAAACAGGTTGAGAAACCAAGATGCTCAATGTTACTAGCGGTGTACTGCTTATACCTGCACAGAAGGCCCAACCTCATGTGAAGCTGCTCTAACTTATCCTGCTAAAAGCAAAGCATCATTCAGAATAACATATGCAGATGAATATGCGCCTAGTACAACACTCTTCAACTGTGGCACGGTTTATGATAAAATACCTGCAGGTAAGGCTGCAGATGAAGAAAGAAATTTCTTATGGATGTACCTCGATGACGGCTCCTAGTTCTGAACCAAAGACCTCCAGTTTCTTGATGAAGTGGGATGCTAACCAACATGCTAGTCTGCTTGATGAGGGATAAAACCCTGAATCCAGTCCCAGGATGCTTGTTTCTGGTCCAAGGAGGAACTAGGCTGGACTGTTCCCATGGGGAGCATGGTCAAGACTGATTTGCATATGCTGGGTCTAAACACGAATGGTGTGGCTTGCAAAAAAAATGCATTTAACCCAGATCTATGACTAGGGGTGAATGTTTGATTGGTTCACTATTCCGTCCATCATCTGTTTGTTTTGCACATAACCAACATGGTAGGCACATGATAAAAGTCTTTAGCTTCATGAAAAGATGCTAATGGTGTAGAGTAATATAATCGAGTGGTGAAAGGAGAGGGGACCACTTCTTTAGTGGTAGCCTTACACCCACCACCAAGACTACCTAAAATATGGCACATATTTGATGGATAGAGTTTAGAGGGTTAACACTGTGACCCTTCACTGCTAACAAGACACAAAGTCCACAATGGCTTGAGATACATGGATTAACAGCAGTGTTATAGAGCCAATCCAAAGAAGGGAATTTCAAAGCCACAACACCACGAGGAGGAAACAGTGTCTGCACATTCGGTAGTTGTACATCTTTAAAGTTGTGCACTGGTTGTGATGGCAACTCAGTGTGTCAAATCAGCTGCTACAGCATGATGATTTTGTTTATGATTACAATGTAACTATAAATTAAGGTGGAACTGGCTGTTAAAATGTAAAACTCAGTTAATCTCCTATGAGAACATCCTATAGCAACATTGCCAACAGATATAGCTATTTCACATTCTTAGTGGAAGAGCTGCAGCAAAGAAGATAAGCTCCTAATTATCCACATCCATTGTGGAAGAGCTGCAGCAAAGAAGATAAGCTCTTAATGATCTGTGGCTACATCAGCCAAGAATGGCACTAAGCTTGCAATACTTTTCATATGGCATTTAAGGGTAATGTTAAATTTCACACAGATCTGAAAACACACCTATTTTGCTGTGCCTTTTCATAGCTCAGGAATTTGCTTTATCTGGGCCTGGCTTTCACAGCTTCACCCTAACATTCAATTCAATTCAATTCAGTTCAATTATCTTTATTTGGTTAAAAATCAAACCATAAAACAGCATAACAATCCATAATAAATAGAATGCATTATCAAGACAACATCACATCAGACGAATTAGAACACTGACAATAAATACTAGAAATAACACAGATGCTGAAATACCCCTTAAGGTAGATTAATCAAGAAATAAAACCCATGGTAGTTGCATTGCAATGTCTGCAATAATGGAGCAGTATTTCAACAAATTCATTACGATGTGGTATTACAATGCTATGCATTAAAATGAATCCCATTGTACGCAATGTTAATAAGTGCAGGTATGATACAGGAGTTGCCCACACAATTAGAATGGAAAAGAATTATGTGTAATACACGTTTCACATAGGTAAAAGCCAGAAAAAGGCAGGACAAAGAATTGTACTTCTATATTCTGTATGTCAAAGACCTCTATCTAGGGCCTGCTTTGTTAATTTAAAATAAAGTGATAAGTCCTGAACTTGAGTATTTATACTTTTGGCCACAACTAGTCTCATATGTTATCTAAGGGGAAATTTGATGCATGTTATTTAAATGTTTCCTAATTTTAATAGCTGTCCAGATAAAAGTGGAAACTCTAAAATTCATATTGGAGTTATCAGAGAACATAAGTATGAAAAAGATTCATTATTATTTTTAATTTCTTTTGCCCAAAAAGTGTTTTTAGATCTAATTTCCTAATATCAGTAAAGAGATCACAGAATATCGTAAAGTGCATTGTGGTTTTGGATAATCTGTTATCACATGGGCATTTTCCTGCCACGTCCGGCCATTGCTTCATGTTTGGAAAAGCCACAAATACACGTGCCAGAACAAAATGATGTTGAATGTCATTAAATGATACCTGCATGAGCCCTCATTTTGGGTTGCAAATAGTTAACTTGTAGCTGAGGGCTTATAAATGATTATGACATCCAATAATCTATAAATGGTCTATCTCTGCAGCTCTGTGGTGTCAGAGTACTTCCAATACCAAGTCTATACAAGCTCTTATCTCTCCAAAATCCCACCAATGAATATAGACTTGATGCACATTGTTGATGGGCTATCATGGATTTTGCGTGGTTATTCATTCATGAGCACCTTTAAAATGGGTGACAGCAAAACCTGGTGTTTACATTGTGCAGGTATTTCATTTTTTAGACCATGCCCAGGAACTCATTTAGATTTTGTTCAATGTTACTCTGTTAAATTATGCTGTGAAAGGAGCCTACAGATAATTAGGCTATTATTTACTTTGTTTGTCTGTTAAATGTTCAGTACAAGTTTGAAAACATTTGTAAATTTTGATAAACGACCATATGAATAATTATAAAATGCATATTGTTGTTTCACCAAAGCCCAGTTTATGTGATTTATAGCTGTTACATACTGGCAAATGCTATAGGTCAGTGCTTCTAGTACATTCTAGAACCACGACCCACTTTTAGGAATGGCACACGTTCGCAGCCCACCTAACTTTAATGGACGTGAGCCAGGTGATTATTTATGTAACGTAAGTATTGTCAATTACAGACACACATTTATACTGATGAAAATACATTGCACACAAATGTTAATGACTTAAAATTGGGTTTCGGTGAATATTTATTATTTGTAGATCACCAAGTAAGGTGTCTTGATTTGCTTTGATCCTATTAAATCACACTTCAGAATTACAAAAAAATTTGATTTATTTTTGCTTTCCTAACTGCTGAATGGGTGCAGTTCATTTAGTTATTTACATTTTGTTCGGTGTTACAAAAATGATATTTACAGCCTTTCTGTGGACCTGGACCTCTCTGCAGGGTTACCCCCAAATTGTTTGCATACACCCCTGCTGTTTCTGAATCTGGTTTTGTTGGCTTTTAGGACTCTGAGCACTGTACCACTGATAACATCTGCTAAAATGCATCTGCTTTTTCCTTTACACATGGTAAAACCTGCTTGTACCTAGTGGGCACATTTAATTTACTTGCAAGTCCCTAGTCATCACATTTAATTTACTTGTAGATCCGTGGTCAGTGCCTAGAAAAGTGGTGCTACATTTTGGTTTCTTAGAATGGGATGTTGAGAGTCAGTATAAAACCATAATAAAGATTGAAGGGCTGTAATATGACATGTAGATGACATAATTAAATGGAATTGGCAGTTATTTTGCACTGAAAGATCATCTCAGTACAGAAATACTATGACAGCAATTTATCGAGGATAAAAGATGACACAATCGATCATGCTTTCATTATGAGACCTACTTGAAGGCATCTTATTTTTTTAACCCGCCAATTATTTTTCTTTTTACTCTCCTCACATGAGCCCTGAAGAGGCAGTTGGTGTGCCGTGAAACATGTCAGCTGTGACTGTATCATAGTATCAAGATCTATTCATGGGAATTGTATTTTGTTTTAAATGTGTTGCATTTCAATAAAATAAAAAGCAAAAAGAAGTTGTATGGGTTAATAAATATGTAGCTAGTTGATAATGGTTACCCGCTGATGTGCATTATGTACTACATGTACTATGTGTACCCAGGACCTACAAATTTAAATTAAATGCTTCTAGTGTCTGCCGTCTTCTATTGCAACCTGTGTGTGCACTTTTAAACTGCCATTTTGACCTGGCCAAATAAACCTTTTGCCAGGTTTAAACAACCCTTCCCCTATGGTAGGCCTCAAACAGTTCATATGGTAAGGTGTGTTGTATTTAAAAAAGCTGGACATGTACTTTTAAGTTCTACATATCCTGGTAATGAAAAACTCACAAATGTGTTTTTCACTAATGTGAAGTTTACCTCACCCATAGGATAAGATTGGGTTACCTAATTGCATTTATTAAGTGATACCGTTTTGTTTGGGAGCAGGTAGGAATGTCATGTTTGGTGTCTGATGAACTGTAATTTAAAACCCTCTTCAATCGAAAAGTCAGATCTCAAGACATATTTCTTAAAATGCCACTTTTCTTGTCCTAACCATTTGTCAGCTGCAGCTTGTTTATTGGGTCACATGACTAGGTGTAGTTAGCAGTTGGCCTTTGTATATTCCTCCCAGACAGCCACATAATTGAGGGTCTGGGTATTGACAGGATTTGCCATCCTGACTTGATGAGGGGGGTGAGCTGTCACCCATCACACTTGCACTTCAAATACACTGCCTCAGCTCAGAAACAAAGAACTTCACACTCACCAATTGTGACTGCAGACAGACTGGGACCGAGCAGGGTTACAGAAAATTCTAAATACCTCTGTCAGGGAAATTCAAGAAGCTTCTCCCCCTTTAACACTAGTATCACGTATAAAATTAGGACCCTCAGACCCACTCTTCAGATCATTTCTTGACCTGTGGAAGACTCAGAAGAAGGACTGCTCTGCTGCCTGAGTAAGGAAGACTGGACCTGCACGTTGAACCCAGAACCACCAGAGTGACACTAAGGGCAAGTTGTCTGGTCTTCTGATCAGATCCCCAATGACAGACAAGGCTCCAACTCCCTTGAACCCTGCACCTGAACTCTGCCTCCTTTGAGTCCTAATACCCCAAGTGGTGGCTATCATGTCCTGGACCCTTGGTAGTGGGACTAAAGGTACTCTGCCAGTCCAAATGTGTTCCCCATCAGAACCGAAGCAGTGTGACGCAAAACCGATGAAGCCCTCGCAGCTCTTCATTGAAACCAACGTAGTGCAATGCAACTAGACAGGTACAGTGCATCGCAAGCCCCGAAGCTCCTCATCCGAACAGATGAAGAAGGATGCAACTCGATGTGGACCTCAAATTGCAGCCTTCGCAGCTTCTAATTAAAAAAGTTGAAGCACCCTGCACCTTGAGGCAGGACACTGCATCGCTCATCAGAACTGCTGCTGCACAGTGCATCACCCTGCATCAAGGAGATAAGGTGACATTTTCAGTGGGCCTACTGGTCCCTTTACCTGACTTGCACTCTGTCCGGCATGACTAGCCACAGTTGGAACAGTGTGCTTTTCAGCACTATTTTTGTCTAAAACCTTTAAAATTACATAGCTCCAGTTCTACCTATTGGATTTTTGTCATTTTAGTGTCAAATAATTTATTACATTTCACTGTGTTTTTCTAGATTGGGTGTTTCATAAATATTTTATAAACTGCCTCTAAGTTAAGCTTGACTGTTTTTGGGCCTAGCTACCAGAGGGTAAAGCACAGGTTAATTAAGTGACTGTAGTGGTTCGCCCAGAATGTATGGCTGCAGGTATTTTACTCCTCATCATGCATAGTATCCTCATAATGCATAGTAACACCCTCATCCTTCCCTCAGGCACCTTAACTTGTTGATTCCTTGCTTCTTTGCATGAAGAAAATAGTAAGATTTAACATATGTACTGTAAATATGGTCTCTGTTGGCTAGTCACTGTCAGTACCTTCCAAAATTAAATTCTTACATGTTCCACTTTTAAATACTAGGTACCCTACCTTGTGGGCTCCCAGGCTTACTTAGGGTGTGACTTACCTAATACTTAAATGTAGGGATGCATCCTGTCAAAAAGGTTTTTTATAGGTTCACCTGCTGGTGTAAAAGCTGCAGCAGTCAGGCTGCACAGGTAGGCCTGAAGCCATGTTTCCTTGTCAGCCTGGTAGATGGTATAATATGTGCTTCAGTCCATAGGTGATATATAATTTGTGTATTTTCTGCACCATAAACTATGGTCTTACTAGAGAATAAAATAAGCTATGCAGGGTTAATGTGTTATGGGTCAGGGCAAATAAACATGAGACTGGACAGCAGTGCCCCAGTTTGTAAGGTTCAGAATCCTACAGTACAAAATAAACAGTGGGTGACAGTGTAAAAAGAGGCATTTTCTAACAGCAATTATAATTTGACGGTACTGCTACTACTGTCTCCCACTGCTAATGTTACTAATACTACTTCTAATCGTACCAATACAGATGTTATTACTACCACTACTACTACTACTAATAATAATAATAATGTTAATGCTAATAATAATAATTGCATAGTGAACAATAGAGCAAGTGCAAAGTATTCAGAGATGGGTCAAGTTCTGCTTAATTGTAGACTTCTTTCAGTTGCCATCTGTTCCAATCTTGTGCTGAATACCCCACTGGTCTTTTTAAACAATGGTTCTAGCTCGAGGCAATCACAGATTCGTAAACATTTCAATAATATAATTTTCTTTGAGACTCGGGCAAGGTCTTGTTGTGCCAGGCATCGCGCGCCATAAAAATACCTGAAGTCAAGTGACAAATAAGAGTGCTACACATGGAATACAATGCACCACCTGCCATTTTGCAAATATTAACTCGTCACTTTCACTTGGTAATTGTTGTAGTCAGGCTCCTAGGAGTAGCAAAAATCATCTCCCGGACCATGTAGTTAACTCTAAAAGCACTGTGCACGCTGGAGGATTGGGCATGAGAGTTTTGATTATAGCAGGAAATGACATCAACAAACCGGTTCATGTTCGTTTTTCTTTTCCACGTAGGTGAAGCAAAACGATTGTGTGAACTAACTGAATATTGTGTCTACTTATCGTCACGATTATGCTTTTACTTTTCCTTGGCATAGTTCAGAACAGATTTAGCTTCTTACTGTGATTTAGGGTGGCTTGACTTTCACAGAGGTCATTTTCCTTCATGGTATGTGGCAAAGGTGACTATGTATTGACCTGGAGACAAAGACATATTTCTTCTCGCAATTAACCACATAGAATCAATAAACCCTCATGAAACCTCGAGAACGTTTATTGCTAATGTTAAAACGAACACAGAGCTATTTTTCTTCGAGTTCAAATAGTGCTTTGTCTAGGCAGATTTCTTCTTTAAATTAAGAAAAAACAAACTACTACTGGTAGCTTAGCATAAATTATTGGATTATTTAATGTATGCTTCATTACTTTTATACTATCATATCCTAAATGTTTGTACTTTGAAACATTAACAAACTAGAATTGTAATCAAACATAAAGCCTACAATGTAACAAAACATCACGATTTAAAACACTACTACTATCAAACAATAGAATAATTTAATATTGTGTCTGATATTTTAGAACCTCACAAAATGGGGAGTTGAGCGCCTGATAGAAAACAAACTAACATATTTATAAACGACCATGTGTATTTGTCGGGGCACCCATTCACCTCGAGGGTCTCAGATGGGTAAGTGTTGTTTATTTTCACACAACTCAGTGGTGCTCATTTCATCAGCCTTGAAAAATGATAGGCTAAATGGACCTACTGTGATTGAAAAATAACGAACAAGTTAAACATAAATAGCTAAAGTAGATGCATTTTTTAACAGGGCTTCCAGATCCTGCTCCAGATGAGCAATTCAAATTATATTTTCGTTTGATTATTAGCATCTGCAAAAGCATTTGCAAAATGTCTACTCTTATGGAAAATGTCAGCATAAAAAGAGTTTTCCAAAACAGTTTTGGGCTGCCTCCTTAAGTCACACTCTTCAAACTCATACATTTTTAATATATCCTATAATATATCCTATGAAGGCACTTGTGCCCCCAAAGAACAGAACAGAGCCGATGGAAGGAGTGAGGGAAACAGGAAGGTGGGTGGCTATACCTCAAGCAAGTGTCTTGTTCCTCTTTAATATTTACAACAAGGGGTGGTGAGGGACAGAGTCTCTGAAATAAGCAGAAAGCTCTCACCCAGTCAAGAGATCAGGGCTAGATAGAACACCGTTTTTTAGCTCACTGCACCATCCCAGTTTCAGAACCTGGCTGTATGCAAATTAGTCTGTTCCTGTCCCAGTGCATGATGGGAACAGGGCAAACCAAACTACAAAAGCCAATTCTTACACTGGGAAGGAAACAAGCTCCCGGGGACCGGTTTCTGGCATTACAGCCGTCTTCGGCCCGGTTTGCTTGAATCCTGATGGTGCAATGAGCAAGGGTCTCACATCTGAGAATACCCTTCCACGCTTAGGGTGGACAAAAATATTTACAACAAGGGGTGGTGAGGGACAGAGTCTCTGAAATAAGCAGAAAGCTCTCACCCAGTCAAGAGATCAGGGCTAGATCCAACACCGTTTTTTAGCTCACTGCACCATCCCAGTTTCAGAACCTGGCTGTATGCAAATTAGTCTGTTCCTGTCCCAGTGCATGATGGGAACAGGGCAAACCAAACTACAAAAGCCAATTCTTACACTGGGAAGGAAACAAGCTCCCGGGGACTGGTTTCTGGCATTACAGCCGTCTTCGGCCCGGTTTGCTTGAATCCTGATGGTGCAATGAGCAAGGGTCTCACATCTGAGAATACCCTTCCACGCTTAGGGTGGACAAAAATATTTACAACAAGGGGTGGTGAGGGACAGAGTCTCTGAAATAAGCAGAAAGCTCTCACCCAGTCAAGAGATCAGGGCTAGATCCAACACCGTTTTTTAGCTCACTGCACCATCCCAGTTTCAGAACCTGGCTGTATGCAAATTAGTCTGTTCCTGTCCCAGTGCATGATGGGAACAGGGCAAACCAAACTACAAAAGCCAATTCTTACACTGGGAAGGAAACAAGCTCCCGGGGACCGGTTTCTGGCATTACAGCCGTCTTCGGCCCGGTTTGCTTGAATCCTGATGGTGCAATGAGCAAGGGTCTCACATCTGAGAATACCCTTCCACGCTTAGGGTGGACAAAAAAATTTACAACAAGGGGTGGTGAGGGGCAGAGTCTCTGAAATAAGCAGAAAGCTCTCACCCAGTCAAGAGATCAGGGCTAGATCCAACACCGTTTTTTAGCTCACTGCACCATCCCAGTTTCAGAACCTGGCTGTATGCAAATTAGTCTGTTCCTGTCCCAGTGCATGATGGGAACAGGGCAAACCAAACTACAAAAGCCAATTCTTACACTGGGAAGGAAACAAGCTCCCGGGGACCGGTTTCTGGCATTACAGCCGTCTTCGGCCCGGTTTGCTTGAATCCTGATGGTGCAATGAGCAAGGGTCTCACATCTGAGAATACCCTTCCACGCTTAGGGTGGACAAAAATATTTACAACAAGGGGTGGTGAGGGACAGAGTCTCTGAAATAAGCAGAAAGCTCTCACCCAGTCAAGAGATCAGGGCTAGATCCAACACCGTTTTTTAGCTCACTGCACCATCCCAGTTTCAGAACCTGGCTGTATGCAAATTAGTCTGTTCCTGTCCCAGTGCATGATGGGAACAGGGCAAACCAAACTACAAAAGCCAATTCTTACACTGGGAAGGAAACAAGCTCCCGGGGACCGGTTTCTGGCATTACAGCCGTCTTCGGCCCGGTTTGCTTGAATCCTGATGGTGCAATGAGCAAGGGTCTCACATCTGAGAATACCCTTCCACGCTTAGGGTGGACAAAAATATTTACAACAAGGGGTGGTGAGGGACAGAGTCTCTGAAATAAGCAGAAAGCTCTCACCCAGTCAAGAGATCAGGGCTAGATCCAACACCGTTTTTTAGCTCACTGCACCATCCCAGTTTCAGAACCTGGCTGTATGCAAATTAGTCTGTTCCTGTCCCAGTGCATGATGGGAACAGGGCAAACCAAACTACAAAAGCCAATTCTTACACTGGGAAGGAAACAAGCTCCCGGGGACCGGTTTCTGGCATTACAGCCGTCTTCGGCCCGGTTTGCTTGAATCCTGATGGTGCAATGAGCAAGGGTCTCACATCTGAGAATACCCTTCCACGCTTAGGGTGGACAAAAATATTTACAACAAGGGGTGGTGAGGGACAGAGTCTCTGAAATAAGCAGAAAGCTCTCACCCAGTCAAGAGATCAGGGCTAGATCCAACACCGTTTTTTAGCTCACTGCACCATCCCAGTTTCAGAACCTGGCTGTATGCAAATTAGTCTGTTCCTGTCCCAGTGCATGATGGGAACAGGGCAAACCAAACTACAAAAGCCAATTCTTACACTGGGAAGGAAACAAGCTCCCGGGGACCGGTTTCTGGCATTACAGCCGTCTTCGGCCCGGTTTGCTTGAATCCTGATGGTGCAATGAGCAAGGGTCTCACATCTGAGAATACCCTTCCACGCTTAGGGTGGACACAAATATTTACAACAAGGGGTGGTGAGGGACAGAGTCTCTGAAATAAGCAGAAAGCTCTCACCCAGTCAAGAGATCAGGGCTAGATCCAACACCGTTTTTTAGCTCACTGCACCATCCCAGTTTCAGAACCTGGCTGTATGCAAATTAGTCTGTTCCTGTCCCAGTGCATGATGGGAACAGGGCAAACCAAACTACAAAAGCCAATTCTTACACTGGGAAGGAAACAACGGTGATGGATCAAGCCCTGATCTTTGGACTGGGTAAGAGTGGTCTGCTCAATTCAGACACTCTGTTCATCACCACCCCCTTTTGTAAATCGATTTTGGCCACTATAGGTGTGGCAGGGTATACTCAGACATGAGTCCCTTTCTCACTGCTCCATCAGGATTCAAGCAAGCCGGGCCGAAGACGGCTGAAATGCCAGAAACCGGTCCCCGGTAGCTTGTCTCCTTTCTGGTAAAGAATTGGCTTGGTAGTTTAGTCTGCCCTGTTCCCATGATGCACTGGGCCAGGGACAGACTGATTTGCATATAGCCAGGTTCTGAGCTGGGATGGGGCAGTGAGATAAATAACGGTGATGGATCAAGCCCTGATCTTTGGACTGGGTAAGAGTGGTCTGCTCAATTCAGACACTCTGTTCATCACCACCCCCTTTTGTAAATCGATTTTGGCCACTATAGGTGTGGCAGGGTATACTCAGACATGAGTCCCTTTCTCACTGCTCCATCAGGATTCAAGCAAGCCGGGCCGAAGACGGCTGAAATGCCAGAAACCGGTCCCCGGTAGCTTGTCTCCTTTCTGGTAAAGAATTGGCTTGGTAGTTTAGTCTGCCCTGTTCCCATGATGCACTGGGCCAGGGACAGACTGATTTGCATATAGCCAGGTTCTGAGCTGGGATGGGGCAGTGAGATAAATAACGGTGATGGATCAAGCCCTGATCTTTGGACTGGGTAAGAGTGGTCTGCTCAATTCAGACACTCTGTTCATCACCACCCCCTTTTGTAAATCGATTTTGGCCACTATAGGTGTGGCAGGGTATACTCAGACATGAGTCCCTTTCTCACTGCTCCATCAGGATTCAAGCAAGCCGGGCCGAAGACGGCTGAAATGCCAGAAACCGGTCCCCGGTAGCTTGTCTCCTTTCTGGTAAAGAATTGGCTTGGTAGTTTAGTCTGCCCTGTTCCCATGATGCACTGGGCCAGGGACAGACTGATTTGCATATAACCAGGTTCTGAGCTGGGATGGGGCAGTGAGATAAATAACGGTGATGGATCAAGCCCTGATCTTTGGACTGGGTAAGAGTGGTCTGCTCAATTCAGACACTCTGTTCATCACCACCCCCTTTTGTAAATCGATTTTGGCCACTATAGGTGTGGCAGGGTATACTCAGACATGAGTCCCTTTCTCACTGCTCCATCAGGATTCAAGCAAGCCTGGCCGAAGACGGCTGAAATGCCAGAAACCGGTCCCCGGTAGCTTGTCTCCTTTCTGGTAAAGAATCGGCTTGGTAGTTTAGTCTGCCCTGTTCCCATGATGCACTGGGCCAGGGACAGACTGATTTGCATATAGCCAGGTTCTGAGCTGGGATGGGGCAGTGAGATAAATAACGGTGATGGATCAAGCCCTGATCTTTGGACTGGGTAAGAGTGGTCTGCTCAATTCAGACACTCTGTTCATCACCACCCCCTTTTGTAAATCGATTTTGGCCACTATAGGTGTGGCAGGGTATACTCAGACATGAGTCCCTTTCTCACTGCTCCATCAGGATTCAAGCAAGCCGGGCCGAAGACGGCTGAAATGCCAGAAACCGGTCCCCGGTAGCTTGTCTCCTTTCTGGTAAAGAATTGGCTTGGTAGTTTAGTCTGCCATGTTCCCATGATGCACTGGGCCAGGGACAGACTGATTTGCATATAGCCAGGTTCTGAGCTGGGATGGGGCAGTGAGATAAATAACGGTGATGGATCAAGCCCTGATCTTTGGACTGGGTAAGAGTGGTCTGCTCAATTCAGACACTCTGTTCATCACCACCCCCTTTTGTAAATCGATTTTGGCCACTATAGGTGTGGCAGGGTATACTCAGACATGAGTCCCTTTCTCACTGCTCCATCAGGATTCAAGCAAGCCGGGCCGAAGACGGCTGAAATGCCAGAAACCGGTCCCCGGTAGCTTGTCTCCTTTCTCGTAAAGAATTGGCTTGGTAGTTTAGTCTGCCCTGTTCCCATGATGCACTGGGCCAGGGACAGACTGATTTGCATATAGCCAGGTTCTGAGCTGGGATGGGGCAGTGAGATAAATAACGGTGATGGATCAAGCCCTGATCTTTGGACTGGGTAAGAGTGGTCTGCTCAATTCAGACACTCTGTTCATCACCACCCCCTTTTGTAAATCGATTTTGGCCACTATAGGTGTGGCAGGGTATACTCAGACATGAGTCCCTTTCTCACTGCTCCATCAGGATTCAAGCAAGCCGGGCCGAAGACGGCTGAAATGCCAGAAACCGGTCCCCGGTAGCTTGTCTCCTTTCTGGTAAAGAATTGGCTTGGTAGTTTAGTCTGCCCTGTTCCCATGATGCACTGGGCCAGGGACAGACTGATTTGCATATAGCCAGGTTCTGAGCTGGGATGGGGCAGTGAGATAAATAACGGTGATGGATCAAGCCCTGATCTTTGGACTGGGTAAGAGTGGTCTGCTCAATTCAGACACTCTGTTCATCACCACCCCCTTTTGTAAATTGTTCCTCTTTAATGTCACAGTCTTGTCTTACTAAGACTTAAAGTTTACTTAATTGTATTTGGAAAACTGTTCAATTTACATATACTGCTTTTAACAAAATATTAGTGTACAATATATTTGGTGCATCTCGAATATAATGAAGATACATACTTGAAACTCATCATTACAGCTGTGAGGGAAGCCGCTATCGCAACAACTCTTTAGGTACAATTAAAAGACACAGGGGCATATTATCAACAACTAGCGATATTTATCGCTAAATAAGCTTAGCGACATTTTTTTTATCGCCCCGCATCGCCGGATTTTATCGCAGAGATGACGTGCTATTAGCAACGTTTATCTCCAAAGCGATAGAGGCGAAATGCGTGAATATCGCTGGAAATCCAGCGATATTCAGGCATTAACGCTAATAGGGACTTAGCCTGAATATCCACCTCCCATTGGATATACAGGCTAAGAAATGGTCTGTCGGGTTCAAACAACAGTAATTTATCCAAACAGTTTTTTATAATGCTCCTAATAGAACCAACAGAACACCTCTGAAATATTGAGACAATTCCTTATAATGAATAAAGAAGGAAAACTTAAATATTACTTTATAGTCTCTTTATGTCATTTTCTGAGTCAAAAAGTCATTTCTGTACATTATATACAATAACTGTCAGTATATCAAATGTAGTGCAAAAACAAGTGACATTAGTGACAGCTTGCTAATAGGGCGATGAAATTATTGCCGAAAACGGCCGCAAAAGCGGCGGAAATTTCATATCGCCTGCCTTGGTAATATGCCCCACAGAGATTAGCATCTTCATACGTAGGATTAAAGTACCATTCGATGTTAGTGTAGAAGGTTTCACTGGCAGGCAATGGGTAAGAAAGGTCATGGTCTTGTTGTGAACTGACTGTAGAGCCACATAGTCCAAACAGAAGAATGTAAAAATCAAATAGGTTTTCAAAAACGTTTAAGCTAAGCAACACCTAATTTCTTAAAGAACACACATGAGATGTGTAACTAGCCAAGAAACAACAATAAAATAAATTAATTCGAAAAAGGTCCACACTGATTTGAGGTGAAAAGACAAACATTTTGGATATATAAAACCGAAATCTCAAAAGTTGAACATGAGGTTTAAAAGTCAGGCAAAATAATACACGCTCCTTTAAAATCAAATGCAAAGAGTAGTGTGTGCAAATATCAATGAAAAATTCACATCAAATGATCAATCAGTAAGCTCTTAGTGACATAGTAAAACTGGTCATTGGACGTGGTCAAAGGTTTTATGTTAGTACATAGAATAATAATTGGAGCAAGAAAAAAGTTGGGAGACCAATTTTAAGGCTGAATTCAAGCAGTGCGCCAAGGATGGGCTATGATGCTTGAGACCCTGATCAATTGCATACAGTTGGGAGTAATAGTTCAGATGTGGGTAAAGGTACTGAGGGCCAGATGTACTGGGAATTTGGGGCATATTCACTTGAAAATGATGCAGCGTGGCAATGCAAGCCAGTTTGCCGCACCAACCTGCGTCATTAGGAAAGTGCAGGGATATGTTGTATATACAGCAGTACGATGCATCCCTGTGCTTTCCTCTGCGCTGGCGCACAAAAACAATCATTGATAGTATTTTGCTCCTTTATATGTGCTTGCAGAATGCAACACACATAAAAGGAGCAGAAAATGAGGAGAAATCGTTGTGCCACTTTAAAGCCTTCCCAGGGGAGGCATTAGAAACTGACACACTCTCAGGTTTACAAAACCTTGTTAATCTGGCACTGAGTTAGAATTCATTGGTGTTGCATGAGAACACTCACAGCAACACACATGGAACACCCTTTCTCTCAAAGTAATACATGAAAGGGGGCCATATTCGCAGAGTGACTTTGCATGGTCTTGTTAATGTCAAAAAAAGTGTCAAAAGAAGTGAGGCTCCGGTGGCTCAGGGGCCTTGTAAATATACCCCTTGGCTTGCAGAAAGCAGTCGCAAAATTTGCACTAACTTTTTGTGAATTGGTTCAGGGTTTTACAAACCGACCTTTGAAATAATAGATAGGTTCACAAAATAAGAAATCACAGTGACTCTCATACTGTGCTGTCTAATGAATTTTCGTTAGGCAGGTTGCAATGTTGGACACACTACAACTTATTGCTTTTAATAAAAAGATTTTTTTATAGCAGTCTTTTTTTCCTTGAAGGAAATGGTACTGTTTTTTGTTAAGTTTTGTTCTTTTATGAAGAGTTTCAGTGAAGGTTGACAGCGGTCCCCTGGGCCACTCCCTACTCCTCTGAAACGTTTACACCAATTTACAAATGGGAAGTAGTCTAAAGTGAACCCCTTTCCGTTTGTGAATAGGTTACCACTCCACCCTGTGAGTTGGCAACTTGCAAACGGTTTTAGATTAGAAATCTTGGTGCAAATCACTGCTATATATGTAAACTGAATCTCAGTTTGGAAGGGATGCCCAGGAATGTAATACTTGCTCTATTCCTTGCATCTGCCCCAGCAGGCAGATCAGCCAGTGCCGGTATGTAACTGTTACCACGGATTTTTTAGCACGCAGTACCGTTACCACGGATCCATTACCACGCAGGATCCATTACCACGGATACCTTTACCCCGCATTTTTTTACAACGCAGGTACTATTACAACGCATACCATTACATCGTATATTTAGGTAAGTTTAAAGGTAAGTATTGGGGTATTGGGTTTGGGTTTTGGGGTACAGGGGTATTTTTAGGTTTTAGGGTTGGGTTTGGGTTTTGAGGTACAGGGGTATTTTTTGGTTTTAGGGTTGGGTTTGGGTTTTGGGGTACAGGGGTATTTTTAGGTTTTAGGGTTGGGTTTGGGTTTTGGGGTACAGGGGTATTTTTAGGTTTTAGGGTTGGGTTTGGGTTTTGGGGTACAGGGGTATTTTTAGGTTTTAGGGTTGAGTTTGGGGGGTACAGGGGTATTTTTAGGTTTTAGGGTTGGGTTTGGGTTTTGGGGTACAGGGGTATTTTTAGGTTTTAGGGCTGGGTTTGGGTTTTGGGGTACAGGGGTATTTTTAGGTTTTAGGGCTGGGTTTGGGTTTTTGGGTACAGGGGTATTTTTAGGTTTTAGGGTTGGGTTTGAGTTTTGGGGTACAGGGGTATTTTTAAGTTTTAGGGTTGGGTTTGGGTTTTGGGGTACAGGGGTATTTTTAGGTTTTAGGGTTGGGTTTGGGTTTTGGGGTACAGGGGTATTTTTAGGTTTTAGGGTTGGGTTTGGGTTTTGGGGTACAGGGGTATTTTTAGGTTTTAGGGCTGGATTTGGGTTTTGGGGTACAGGGGTATTTTTAGGTTTTAGGGTTTGGTTTGGGTTTTGGGGTACAGGGGTATTTTTAGGTTTTAGGGTTGGGTATGGGTTTTGGGGTACAGGGGTATTTTTAGGTTTTAGGGTTGGGTTTGGGTTTTGGGGTACAGGGGTATTTTTAGGTTTTAGGGTTGGGTTTGGGTTTTGGGGTACAGGGGTATTTTTAGGTTTTAGGGTTGGGTTTGGGTTTTGGGGTACAGGGGTATTTTTAGGTTTTAGGGTTGGGTTTGGGTTTTGGGGTACAGGGGTATTTTTAGGTTTTAGGGTTGGGTTTGGGTTTTGGGGTACAGGGGTATTTTTAGGTTTTAGGGCTGGCTTTGGGTTTTGGGGTACAGGGGTATTTTTAGGTTTTAGGGCTGGGTTTGGGTTTTGGTGTACAGGGGTATTTTTAGGTTTTAGGGTTGGGTTTGGGTTTTGGGGTACAGGGGTATTTTTAGGTTTTAGGGTTGGGTTTGGGTTTTGGGGTACAGGGGTATTTTTAGGTTTTAGGGTTGGGTTTGGGTTTTGGGGTACAGGGGTATTTTTAGGTTTTAGGGTTGGGTTTGGGTTTTGGGGTACATTAGGTTTTAGGGCTGGGTTTGGGTTTTGGGGTACAGGGGTATTTTTAGGTTTTAGGGTTGCGTTTGGGTTTTGGGGTACAGGGGTATTTTTAGGTTTTAGGGTTGGGTATGGGTTTTGGGGTACAGGGGTATTTTTAATATATATTTAAAAAATTTACAATTAAAAATTATTTCATTAATATAAATATTTAATGATTAAATAATAAATAATTAAATTAAATATTTAAAAAATAATTATTTTAAATATTATAATGAATTATTAAATTAAATATTACAAAAATATTTTTACATAAAATATATATACTTACCAATACTTACGTTGTAATGGTATGCGTTGTAATAGTATGTGCGTTGTAGTGTATTGCGTTGTAATGGTATCCGTTGTAACATGACCTGCGTTGTAATAAATCCGTGGTAATGGTATGCGTGCTAAAAGTACGCGTGGTAACATGGTACATTCGCCAGTGCCCTCACAACCTGACGAATTAAGGATTAAGCTCAGATGAAATGTTGTTTATTGTGGTTTATTCTTGCCTAGTTATTGGAAATTTGCATGATTTTCTCAAAGGAAATAATATGAGGTTTGTCTAGGGTCATAAAGGTCACTATGCATATGGGTGTTGCCCTCATTCATGCTCCTGATTTAAGGAAACAGGTTACCTAATTGCCCATTTCCCCATCTGCAGATAATAAAAGGCCACCAGCAAGACGAGTTTCGATCATATCGCTGTGCAGTAACTGTTGACAGCCGATCCATCGTTTTTTTTGCCACAGCGGACTACTGGCACTGACCTTAGGCTCACTGAAGTGGTCACTTTCTGTAGAGTCTATACTTTCTGTGAAATTAAATGTATATTCACGTGTTGAAAGCTATTTTAATAATCTGTGATATCTACTGTGTATAAACCTTGTGCTCCAACACTCCAAAGTTTGTATTTAAGTTTCTCCCTTTTTTATTTAGAACATTCTAAACTTAGTGGGTGGAATGTTCTAATAGCCTTATAACGTTTCTGCCTCGGGCCATACTGGTTGTTAAAGGTCATTTCTGTCGTTCTGGGCTTTAACTCAGGTCCAGGGTCTTTAACAAGCAATCCAGCCCTCTGCTTCTGCTATCGGGCTATATTAACTGGTCAGGGTCAACGACTGGTGACATTATCACCCGGGGCTTTCTGCAAATAAAGTCCAGCTTGACTGACTCTTCCTGCCCTCCAACTGCGCCCGATGCCAACCAATGCAGACCTGTTGAATTTGAATCATTTTTAGTGCCTTCTAATTTTACTGCTCCTGGAACCCCAACAGAACAGGGGAGCTGAGGTTTTTGGTGATTCCTAATGGAATGGGGAGCTGATTTAAGTGATGGCAGAGCTATTCACCGTAAGCAGTTCAGGTTATCTCATTGAACCCATCTCCTGGCTTTTGTCTATAAGCCCATAATCCCCTTAAAGCATGAACTGAGTCACGTAGTCAGCTAGCAACATTTACTTGTTATTCGGTTCGCACTCCAGTCCAAGATAGATAATTGAATCACTATTTTACAGTGAATGAAAAAGGCAAAATATGTTCTATTTCTCAAAGCCTGGGATGCAATGGAGATTAAAATAGAATTTTGCTGAAACGTTAGTGCCAATAGCCGCCACATGGCTAATAGTAAGAATATTAAGAGAAACAAACCCACCAGTGGGTGTAGGTTCGCTCAGGTCACTTAAGACACATTTATGAGTGGAACTAAATACACTTCTCTACTTTCTGCTCAATTATAACAATGAATGTGTAGGCTTTTAAACGTTTACGCCAGTAGTGTTCTTCGGGAGGCCTGAGTAGAAGTCAGGCTATCTCACCTTAGCAGGGCCTGAAGTAATGTGGATAAGATGAAAATCACTTTATTCAGAACAGATGGGTCTGAGGCCTGCCAGAGGTCATCAGTCCACAGCAGAGGTAAATATCCAGTGGTCCAAAATAAAAATTACGCTTGGAATACCATAGGCGAGTGGAATTGCTCACAGATGGAGAATGACTAAGAAGCCTACCTCTAGCAACCATGTCATAAAACACTTACAAATTGTTTCAACTTTCCCCAACAGTCCAGGGCCTAATATTAAACGAGAAAATAGTTTGCTTGATTAGGCTAAAAAAAGGTCAGCATCCATCGATGCTTACCACTTAATTTATCATTATGAAGAAAAAAAAAGTGTAAAAATGAATACGATTCTTTTTCTTTTACATGTTTTTCTACCTTACAATAAATAACAACGAGAAATCAATGTTGTCGACGAAAGCTTGAAACTTGTCCAGCTGTGGCCATATCATTATCCCGTTTTGCGCCAGTGCAGAAAGGATCTGTGCATTTCTTTTTGGCATGTTGAGCGCTTGTTTTAACTGGAAATATCTACGAGCTGGTATATATTTTGCTGACAGCAGAGTTCAAAACACAATGAAAAAATTACTGGTCTGTGTTTCTGAAATTTGTTGTCAGCAAATCCACGGCATTGCGGGGCTTATTTATAGACCCCTTGAACCGCCTGTGCATCACTTTTTGTGACGCTCCGGTGGAGCAGGATCCTGCTCCATATTTACCAGGCAGCACTAAGCCACTTTTTTTGGTTTAATGCTGCCTTGTAAATAGTGTTCCTTTTAAAGCAGTTTTCTGGATAAATGGGCGTTGATGGGGGCGTTCCCAGCAACCTCCATTTCTTTTTGACACTGCCCCAGATTTACAAGAATTCGAAACTCTGAGGCAATGCCGAGAACTTACGCCTCCCCAGGGGAGGTGTAATGGAGGCACAACAAGGATAAATATTTTTTATTTCTTCTCGCCTTTCCTTTTTCTATGTGTGCTGCAACCTGTTGTGATTGTTTTTGTGCAGGAAGGTTTTTTTCCTGCACATAAATAATCACCATGGTGCAAAGGTGTCTGCGTTGGCACACGGCAGCCAATTGCATGCCAGTGCAGCAGAAAATAACAGGAATTCACATTATCTGATGGATACGGCTCATTCCTGCCTGTTTCTTTTGCCGAAGGGCTGCACTGGAGGAAGGCCTGCTGCACTGCCCTAAGGCAACAACTCATAAATGAGGCCCTGCGAGTTAAAGTATGCCCAAAAACAACCAAACGGAATAGCCAGATCCCTGCAGTGCCTGCGCTGCCACAAAAACAGGCATATGATACTGCCCCTGCTTCTTTAATGTTCACACAGAGTAGGCCCAAGAATTGCAGCACAGAACATGTCGCTATCCTCTCTGCTTGCAGGCCAACCTGAAAAGTAGCCACATTGAGGCGAGTCAAGTAGGTTCTCACGTGTGTGAACCTGCTTTATTAAGTTAGGGCATTAGAATACAAAAATCCGAATTTGAATCAGAATATGTTGTACCTCTCTAGAAGGAATAGTTTGAGGAACTTACTTTATTCTCCTTCTCGAAAGCCCAATGTGTTAGCGAATAATAAGATTGTTTTTTTAAGTTTCCAGAGTCAGACTGGCTGGTTGTAAATTCTTGTATAAATGCACATTAATGCAGTTGAATTGTTCTCACGTCTCTGAACATGTTTCTGAAGACCAGTGTATTTTAACAAAGAGTGATTATTCTTCAAGTACATGGATAGCATGATCATGGTATAGTTTTTATACTCTGTAGTAGCTAACTAACTGCTAGAATTCTTACTGAAAGTACATACTGCACCATGGTGTCAGAGTTTGGTAAGATGTGGGACAGTGTCCTTGACACTTAGAAGAAATCATTCGCAAGACAACCCTTATTTGAATAATTTGCATACTGCAACACATGCCATGGGAAAATTGCATATGATGCCATTTACTGATATAGTACAGACACAATATTAATATAAATTGTAAATAAAAATGGAACAGTATTTTTCTATGTGGAGCACTCTCACTCACTCTAGAGTTATATTAATAGTGCATATAAGCCAAATAAACTTGTCAATTTACCAAAGTTGGGTTCCTTTTATACAAATGAATGGTAAACAATACAACATCTCTGTACATGTACCCATTTGCATATATCATTAGCAACGGTTCCACTGAAGGAGGATTTTTAGGGTATCTGGCGGCATACGTAGCAAGTACAATCTATGCCACTCCTATCTTGTTTCTCTCGATGGTAGTGATCTCACCCGCAGCCCAGCACACATTCAAGCCCTCTGCCCCCTGTAGATTTGTTGCATTAAATTCTGAGGATAAAAATCCCTGTTTAGGACAAGAAGTAGTTTGAAGGTGAACTAGATGTAATGGTAACAAAAGTGTCCAATGATAGGAAACACGCTTTACCATACAGATCAGCAAATCTTAAACATTATTATATCTTAAGTATCCTTTGATATATAAGTCTGATAAGAGGACATCCAGTTCCTATAATCTTGAAAATTTCAACTTAATAAATCGACAAAGAAAGCCGATTTAGTATGTTGGACAGTGGTGCCTAAATAGAAGCCCAGACTATTGTCGAGAGCATGGTGATGCAGATGGTGCAGGAGGAAGAATTTAAAGGTTTTTTAGCTCTTGGGAGAAAGATGTTCTAGGTTAATTGGCACTGAACATCCTGAAGCAATTAAATGAATGTGTACTTGTAAAGAGCACTTATACCCCAATTGGGGTTTCCTGGCGCTCTACACATACCGCTGTGGAACCCTTCCTGGCTTTTTCCTGTGAAATGTCCACTCCTGGGAAGCCCTAAGGTGAAGCCAGGCCTTCCAGCACTGTTGGGGCCGTTGTGGAGATTAAGCAAGCTATTGCCCTGAGTTGCAGAGTGGGAGCCATGATTAGAATAGGCACTGAGGCAAGAATTATCAGGTCTGAGGAAATTGAGCCCAAGACCCACTAAGGTGGGAATTGAACCCTGGTCCCGGGCTAGACCTCTGCATCAGGGTCTGCCGATCTAACCATTGAGCCACACTTCTCCACAAGAAAAATCTAGAAAAGCAAGAAAAGCTAGAAAAGCAAGAAAAGCTATTGTATAGACTTTGACTCTTTTCCTTCAGTTTCATGATTCATCTTTACTCCCATTCCGAGAAGCAGTTTTTCATTGTTAAGGAAAAGGTTAATTGAATCCAATAGAAAAGAAATATATTTGATTCTGTTCATAATCAAAAAGGATTCACAAGATATTTGGCCACGTTTGGATTTAAAGAGGTTGAATATTTGGGTCTCAACAGTACATTTTGAAAGGAAGACTGTCCAAACGTTCACTTCAGTGGTTTTAAAAAACGAAACCCTGGTTATGCTGAATCTGCAAGCTGAATCTCTGCATATTCCTTTTAATGTAGCGCACCAAATGGTTATGAGGCTTGTAGTTTGGGCATCTCCATGTTCACGTGAAAGTACTTCATTTTATTTTAAAGTCTACTCCCTGAGTATTTATCAAAGTCTTGCTCTCCCGGTAGCTAAGCTCCACAAGCGAGAGATTCTTCATCATCCATATCTGGATGACTCGCTGCTCAAAAGATCAGTTGGAGAGGCACATAGAAAGGAGTGCATTTGTCATAAGGGGACACAGGTTTTAAATAAACATGGAATAGTCACATCTGATCAAGCAACGGACTTAGACTTTATTGCGGCATGATTCTTGATATTTCTGGGCATGGTGATCCTACTACCAGCCGCGGCCGGTAGTGGGAGTACCAGCCGGGCGGTGACGTGGGAAGGGGGAGGGGCAGGGTGGGGGTAGTAATGTATGGATTACAGACTTTAACAGGTAAGTAAACATATAAATACATAAAACGAATTTCGTTGCGCGCACTGCATAGCATTTGGTGATGCAGTGCATGGAACGAAATTAGTTTTATTTATTTATATGTTTACTTACCAGTTAAAGTAAGTAATCCATACATTACTACCCCCCACCCTGCCCCTCCCCCTCCCCACATCACCTCCCGGCCGGTACTCTCACTGCCTACTACAAAGGAGGAGTACCAAGATTCAGTATCACATAATCAATCTGTTGTCTCAAAGCTCACTAAAAGTAAGACTATGGTTACTGATTCAAGGGGACATGGCAGTAACCATGTTTGTATTCCCTTGGACCAGATTCCATCTTCAGAAAATTATGAGACACTTTCGTCTTCACTGGAACCTGATGAGTCAAGACTAAGATCTTCAAATGGAGACTGAATTGCCACATTTGTAGGGGACTTGTTCGCAACTTCAGAGGAGTCTCTTTTCCACTTGGAAGGAGTTGGAGGCAATTTGGCTTGCTCTGGTTGTTTTTTCACGCAACTGGTCAGGAAAGCAGTTTATATCAATGGACGGGAGGGCTTGGTTCAAATCTATGTCAAGAAATTCGAATCAGGTTTTCATTTGCGCAGAAGTTAATGTTATCTCCCTTTTCAACTATCCACATTCAGGTTGTTATGAATTTGATTGCAGATTCTCTAAGAGGGAAGATTTTGTCATCCCAGAATTTTTGTTATAAGTCTAATAGAATTTTTTCATTTTTGAAGAGACCTGAGAAAGCCTGCACTGTCCTGGAGCTATTTGCCAGTCTATACTCTTCTCCAAACTTTTGCTTTAGGTGAAGGGGGTGCTCTCACTTGCCAATGACCTCCGGGTCGCCTGTACTCTGTCTTTGATTTTGAAGTTTCTAGTCAGGGGGAGGAGAGCAGAAAACCTTAGTGATGATTACTCCAACATGGCCCCACTCATCTCAGGATCCTCTCCTGATTCTCACGAGAACCAGCTGAGACATCATCCTACTGGCATCCCCATCCCCTCAACCCTTTCTGAACCTACATCAGGATATGCTGAAATGGCTCTGCTTAGCAGTTTACGGATTGAATGAATAGGCTTAAAAGTCTTGACTGACTCTCGATTTCAGACATTAGAATCAGAGAATTTTAATATCTTACATTAAAACCCTTTTTCTGGTGGCAATAACTTCCATCAGCTGCCTTAGGCAAATTTCTTTCTTGTCATGCAAGGTTCTCTGGTTTTTTTAGATTTATTTGGGGCAAAGTACTCTGACAACATGTCCATCTTTTGTGCCCAAGCCCAAGATTTCTTTTCCTATCCACATTGACTTAGAGATGACTTTTGCCAGCATTTTGTCCTGTCGTTTCTAATCCTGAGGAGGAGAGGTTGCTTACAAAGGATGTTAAAATGGCTATTGAATGAGGGTAGCTCCTTTTAGATAATAGATGGGTGAGATCTTTGCTTTGGCATGCATCTTCAGGGTCTTTTTCAGCTCTGGGGATTCAAGGTAGTTGCAGTAGAAAGTGCCTTTTTGACACAAATTTGTAGAGCAGCTACATGGGCCACACTATTCACATTCATTAAGCATTATAGAGTGATGCAGAACCTATAATAGCATAAGGAATCTTTGGTTGTCTCTTCTATGAAGTAATAGAAGAATGTTATTGGTTATAAGATTTCGTAATACATTTTTGACTTCATATGATCTTAAGCCATCTTTGTTTTTTTTGTTTGGTACTTCTTATAGGAAATATGCCCTTTCAGTGTTGTCACCCCAGATGTTGTACCTTTTTGTGGACTCTGTTTTGCTGGACATAGAACTCTGTGCACACTTGCCCCTATAAAGAGGTATACTGCCTGTGTTTTCCCCTTTACATTGGCTTATGCCTAAATAACTTATTTACCTTCACTCAAAGCCCCTAGTATATGGTATAGAAAATGTACCCAGAGCTAGGAAGTTAAATGCAACCTGTGGACCTCATATCTGCATTGCGCCATCGACAAAGCAAGTCTGAAGAGCATGACCTCAGCACTACCATGTGTAGCCTAAAAGCAGTAGCTTGGGCCCTGCTGCACAAACCGGTGAAAAGATGCCTTTTAACAGGTAAGAAATTATGGGGCAGATTTATGAGGCCCTTGTGCCTCCTTGCGCCGCAATTGCGTCACTTAATGTGACGCAACGGCGGCGCAAACAATCCGCCCTATTTACAACGTGACGCATCTAGGAGATGTGTCACGTTGGAAAGCCCTGCGCCATGAGGAGGCGTTCCTGCGCAGGGGGGGCGTTCCTGTGCAGGAACGCCTCCTAAAAGTGGCTGAGTGAAATCTATGAGATTTCACTCAGTCCCTTTCTACGTCAATTCCTTACGCCTGCTTGAAGCAGGCGTAAGGGTGACGCACCATGCATTGAAGAGGTGGCTCCTGTGCATTGCAGGAGTCATGCAATGCGCCGCCCATACGCCGAGAGATGCGTCACGCATCTTCACCAACTTGCACCATGGTGCGCTGCATCATAAATGCGGCGCACCATGGTTGGCGGAGCAGTGGCGCACTGTGGCGCATGTTAACTGGCGCATCCCTGGGGATGCGCCAGTTAACATAAATCTGCCCCTCTAATTTTAAGCATTGAATGAGTCACCGCTGAGCACACCTTGCTACCAAAAAGGTTGAGTGAATAATTTTTATGAGTGGAGCATGTATGACAATAGAAATTTGAAGTTGCCCCACTGACTATGCCCAAAATGACATTGTCACTGGGCAGGCTATAACTGGCACCATGGAGAAGTCAAGGAAAAGATTAAGCACTTTAATCTGTAACTATTGACTTGTACCAGCTATAGACGACACTCTAAGACTTATTTTATATTTAATGAAAATCCAACCAAATGATGAAGTTTATAATAAATGTGTGGGAAATGTAATTTTTAGGAAGGTACAGTTATCCTGGCAGAAGCTGCTGAAGGGTAATTTGTGTTCACTCTCTTGCATCTACCCGAACCTGTACTTGGCCTGAATGAGCTGTCAAAGAGGCGTGAAAAGTGCTCCTAGGCACGGACACTGACCCAGTAGTAGTAAAGTGGTTTTCTTCCCTTTGAAAGGTAACCAGTTGGGTTGTGCCTAGGAACTTCATTAACTTCAAAAGGGCTTGCCCTATCACACATAAATGTTAGTTGACACCTGGAAAGGCCCCAGCTTTTGTCACCTGCATCAGACTCACACTAAACCCAGTGGAAGGAAAGCTATTCCCAGAAGTGATTTGAGTGATCACAGAGGAGGGGACACCACATTGCCATGGCCACAATTCTGGTAGTGCTCAGGCTCTGCACAAGGGAGAAAGGGTTCCTCCATGTGGAATTTGGAAAGTGAGGGAAAATGTGGGATTGTTTGGGAACATTTACCCCATTGGTTAGGGAAAAGGCAGTAATCCCCCCTTTCCACTAGCTACTATCAACCATAAAGGTGCCACCCCAAGGTATCCTCCTTTGAACACTTTATGGACCTGCAGAAGATCAGAAGAGGGCTTGACATGCTGCCTGTGACCTGAGAGGAGCCCTGGAGGACTAGGCCTGCTCACTCTTGTATCCAGGATAAAGGAGTGGACTTCAAAGGCCAGTTTCTGGACCTCCTTTGTGTGCAGTTGACCAGTGGCCAGTCGACTAAGCTTGCTTTTGGCCTGTGACTGATGCCCTGAAAGTATCTAAGAACCTTACTCTGAGGTCCTGAGGGTTTAGAAGTGTATTAATTTGTTTTTTTGGACACAAGAAGACAGTTTAGAAATGTTTTAAAATGTTTCCACCACAACTCCAGTAGGACCCGCAGGAAAAAGTATCCAGCTGGCAGCTGCACTGCATCGGATTGCATTTCAGCTTCATCATGCTCAAAGCTGCAAGCACCTTTAAAAAAAACACACCAACTTCCATGCTGAATTGGGACTTACAACATTTTCTGTGAGAAATCTCCACCGGTCCAGAGGGAACAACTGCTTCAGGTAACTGGCCTTTGGATCAGATTGGTGGTTACAATTTCAACAGCAGTCCATTCGTGGAAGCTGTTACAAGTGATAAAGTCCCTTTTTGCATTGAAACTTAGATGAAATTTCAACGTTTTTCATTAAAAAAAGTGACAACGTCGCTTTCTGAAGTGGGTCTTAGAAACGTTTTCCAACTTTTCGGAATTTAGTCTTTTGCAGGGACCAATCCACTTGGTGTATCTGCCAGGGCATCTTCGTGGCCGGCCTCGGACATGCCTATGTCCTGGTGTATTGCTTCCATAGACTCATTGGAGCTTTGTGCTTTTTGCCACTATTTCAACTTAAAAATTTGAAAATTCACATCTTCTTTTTCTCTTATTGAATGTTAGTATGTTCGTGTCATTTTGTTTGTCGAATTTTACTCTGATTTCCTAATTCAGTTTTGGATTTTTGTCGCTTGGTGTTATGACTATATTACTGTTTGGGTACTTCATTAATACTATACACATTGCCCAAAGGTAAGCCTATGTGGTCTGTGCCATAGCTAACTTGGGATTGAGCTCAGGTTAATTTAGTGACTTTGAAGGTTCACTCTGAAACAGAGTGTTATAATTCCTTGAGTTGGGCAGTCGTCCATTCATAATAATGATCTACATTCTCACATATCTCTTTTTGTAATGAACTAAGTGAAGGAGGGGAGATGAGACAATGTTTCAATTATTACTGGTAAGTATATTACACTGAGACCTTTCTCACTTGCATAATTTATTATCTCTCCCTCCCACTATGTTTTCTACTTGTGGGACACCCCCGCGCCGCACGGCCACCAGCTGCTGCGTGTGCCCCTTAGCCTTGTCCCTGCCGCGCTGCCGGCCTCGCCGCCGGCTGACTCTGTTGTCGTTTGTTTTTATTTTGTTTTGTCCGACATTTGTGCTTGTCATACTGTTTTGTATTATACTGCATTTCTTGCCCGTGTTAGCGTTTTTTTCCATTAGTGCCTGTTTATTTTTCAGCTTTTTTCAGCTTGTGTCCTTCCTGTTTGGCCGCCTACCTCACCGCCCTCCGTCTTCCCTCCACCACCGCAGACCCCGCCCCTTTTTCCTTCTGTTCCCTCCCCGCTCCCGCCTCCCAGCTGCTACGCCCACCCGCGCTCTTCGCCTTTATATGGCGACCGTGCGAACGCGCAGCGGTCACGCGCAGCGGGCGCGCCGATTGTGCGCCGAAGGCGCGCCAAAGGTAAGCCCGTCTGCGCCCGTCCGCGACCGGATCGCGACCAGCGCCAGGACCCCTGGCCCCCGAAGACCCCGACCGACCCGCCTGACGTACTCCGCCGCCACCCTCATCGCTCTCAACTCCGGCCGACTCCCAGATTGCCATCAAGCCACACCACGACGCACCCACGGACCTTTCAGCTGCCACGCCTGCAAATTCACCTGCATCCGGACCTGCCTCACACCAGCACCCGCCAAGCCGAACACCAGCAGCACCCACCTCAAGTGCATCCTGCTCAACACCCGCTCCGTCCACAGACATGCCATCGAACTCTGGAACCTCCTAGACGCCACAGCCCCTGACGTTGCCTTCCTCACGGAGACCTGGATGAACGCCACATCAGCTCCCGACATCGCCATCGCTATCCCAGAGGGCTACAAGATCGTCCGGAGGGACCACATCGCCAACCAGATGGGAGGAGGCATCGCCATCATCCACAAGAACACCATCCGTCTCACGACCAGCACCGACAACACCCTGACCACCGCCGAACACCTGCATTTCCAGATCCACACCAACCCGAACACCACTCTCAGAGGCACCCTGATCTACCGACCCCCTGGACCACGCACACAATTCAGCGAGGACATCGCCGACTTCGTCAGCCCGCATGCCCTCCCCTCCGCTGACTACATCCTCCTGGGGGACCTCAACTTCCACCTGGAGAACAACAACGACCGCAACACCACCACCCTGCTGGACAACCTCGCTAACCTGGGACTCAAGCAACTGGTGTCCACCCCCACCCACCTCGCCGGACACACACTCGACGCAGTCTTCTCTTTCAGCACAGACATCGACTTCAGCCATGCCACAGAGCTTCAATGGACGGACCACAGCTGCGTCCACTTCACCTTTAAGAGAACGACGACCCACCACCACCAGCAACAGGCCGCCCGCAGAAGCTGGAACAAGATCACAGCAGACCAGCTCGCCACCTCCCTGAGCCAGCACCCTCCTGCCAGCTCAGCGAACCCCAGCCAGGCCGCCGACAACCTCACGAAGTGGATCAGCATCTGCGCGGACGAGCTCGCCCCGCTGAGGACCCCGCCCAGCAGACCCGGAAGCAAGAAAGCCCCGTGGTTCACCGACGAACTCAAGAGCTCCAAGAAGAACTGCCGAGCCCTCGAGAAAGTCTGGAGAAGGGAACCTACACCGGACAACAGGACCTCCTTCAAACTTGCCACCCGGAAGCACCACCAGCTGATCCGCGCCGCCAAGAAAACAGCATTCAAGTAACGGTTGGACAACAACGCACACAACTGCAAGGAACTCTTCAACATCGTGAAAGAGCTTTCCAACCCCAGCGCAGGAAACAACGACATCACCCCATCGCAAGACCTCTGCAACTCCCTCGCTTCATACTTCCACAACAAGATCGCGGACATACACAACAGCTTCAACAACCAACCAACGCACACCATGACCGAACAGCCACCCCCCACCACCACCCTCCACGCCTGGACCCCGATCAGCACCGAAGACACCATCCGCACGATGAACTCCATCCACTCCGGATCACCGACCGACCCCTGCCCTCACCACGTCTTCAACAAGGCCGACGCTGTCATCGCACCCCACCTGCGAGACATCATCAACACATCATTCGACACCGCCACCTTCCCTGAGAGCTGGAAACACGCCGAACTCAGCGCCCTACTCAAAAAACCAACAGCGGACCCCACCGAACTCAAGAACTACCGCCCCATCTCGCTCCTCCCGTTTCCTGCCAAAGTCATCGAGAAGACCGTCAACAAGCAGATGGCCGCGACCCTCGACCCCTCACAGTCCGGCTTCCGAGCCAATCACAGCACCGAGACCGCCCTCATCGCCGCCACCGATGACATCCGAGCCCTGATGGACAATGGAGAAACAGCGGCCCTCATCCTCCTAGACCTCTCCGCGGCATTCGACACGGTCTGCCACCGCACCCTAGTACAGCGCCTCAGCAACATCGGAATCCAGGACAAGGCGCTGGAATGGATCATCTCCTTCCTCGACGGAAGAACACAGAGAGTCCGCCTACCACCGTACAAGTCAGAGGCCTCCGAAGTCATCTGCGGTGTCCCTCAAGGATCATCTCTGAGCCCCACCCTCTTCAATGTCTACATGAGCCCCCTCGCGGCCATCGTACGCAAACACAACCTCAGCATAATCTCCTACGCCGACGACACCCAGCTGATCCTCTCCCTGACCAACGACCCCGCCTCCGCCAGAGCCAACCTGCACGAAGGGATGAAAGAGGTAGCCGAGTGGATGACGACCAGCCGCCTGAAACTGAACTCTGACAAGACGGAGGTCCTCATCCTGGGCTCTTCCCCCTCCGCCTGGGACGACTCCTGGTGGCCTCCCGCCCTGGGCACCGCACCCAAACCGACAGACCATGCACGCAACCTGGGCTTCATCCTGGACTCCTCCCTCTCCATGACCAGGCAAGTCAACAACGTCTCCTCGGCGTGCTTCAACATCCTACGCATGCTACGGAAGATCTTCCGGTGGATCCCCACCGAGACCAGGAAGACCGTCACCCAGGCCCTCGTCACCAGCCGACTGGACTACGGCAACGCCCTCTACGCCGGTACCACCGCCAAGCTCCAGAAGAGACTCCAGCGGATCCAGAACGCCTCAGCCAGACTCATCCTCGACATCCCACGAACCAGCCACATCACCGGACATCTGAGAGACCTTCACTGGCTCCCCGTCAACAAAAGAATCACCTTCCGCCTCCTCACCCACGCACACAAAGCCCTACACGACCAAGGCCCGAGCTACCTCAAAGGCCGGATCAACTTCTACGCTCCCAAACGCCACCTCCGATCAGCCAACCACGCCCTCGCCGCCGTCCCCCGCATCCGAAGAGCGACTACAGGAGGAAGGTCCTTCTCCTACCTAGCCGCCAAGACCTGGAACTCCCTCCCGACCGACCTGCGCCTGACCCAAGACCACCTCTACTTCAGGAAGAAGCTGAAGACCTGGCTGTTCGAGCAGTAGCGCCCCCCCCCAGCGCCTTGAGACCCTACGGGTATGTAGCGCGCTCTATAAGTGTCACTGATTGATTGATTAACAGACTTAAGAAAACTTTAGAGACTGGAACGTGGTTAAAACAGGCAGAAATTAGGGGAGAGGGGTTTATATAGGCTGTTCTTTCTTTGTGTTCAGAACACCTGAGAGCACCCATCATTTTGTAATGAATTAATCAAAAGAGAAAGAAGTCACATTAAAGCCACTACAGGTAAGTAATTGACACTTCACATACTGCAGGCACATGTAAACTGCACTTAGCTCTGCACTGAACAGGCGAAGCTCATCATGATATGGCCACCTGATTTCTTATTCCCAAAAAATGGGTTATCCTTTCATTGTCAAAAGCCATTGCTGGAATGCTGCCCCTCTTGCACATCACAAAGTGGATCCATCCATCATTTACCAATAGAGTATTCAACATTGTTAAATAAACATCCAGAGATTTTTAAGGCTTGGGTCAGTCAGAAATTCACCTATAATAACACTGTCCATAAAATTCTATTTTTTTATTTTATATGATAACGAGGCAAGCTTAACAGCATCTGTGCCCACAATACAATAACCCTCACACTCTCAAGCAGACAGTGATTCTTTGTCATGCCACTCTCCTCACTTTCTCCTTGCGTCTTCTACCTCATCTCTTCGCCTTTACCCGCTCTCTATACTATCTCTATGTACCTACACTTTTTTCCATATGTCAACTTTGTCTATTTCACCTATGTTTACATTGTCTGTCTCTCAACAGACCGCCCTCCACTCAAAGTCTCTAACTTTTTCTCAAGAAATCGCCTTTCTCAACCACTCTCTGTGAGGTGCATATCAACATCTCTTCCTTATTTCTCTCTAACAAACACTCCAACATGTAGCTCTCTGCTGTGGTTCCATAACAGCCCGTGTAGTTCTCTTCGCTCTACAACTCTCTCTCAACTCTCTCTCTGTACCTCTCCATTTTCTCTCTCACATTTCTCTACACATCTCTTTACTTCACATTGCTCTCACTGCCTCATATCTCTATACCCTCTTCTCTTTCATTACCTAGTTCCTCAAATGTTCCCACCATTAGTTCCCATAATTTCACCTCCTTCCACTCTGCCACCCCTCTCTTCCTAGATGTGTTCCTTCTACCTAAACTTTCTTGTTACATTAATCCTTTCTTGCTACATTTATTTCACTACCTCTACCTTTTTCTGTGTATAATCATGAGCTCCCTTCTCTCTGCACCTTCATCTCTATTTCAGCTCATCCTCTTTACCTCACTTCCCTCTCTACACCTTTCTCTATTTATGTGTATCACTCTACCTTGTGTCTCAATCACTACCTCCAGCTTTAAGTCCAAAATATCACGTGGACAAAATATTGTGTCAAGAATATTGAGGACAGAAAAATATTGGAAGGGTAAGCTTCTATCTGAAAGCCACATTTTACTATACTTAACTCCTCATCTACCTTGATGTTATATATATATATGTATATATATATAAATCCAAGCAAACGATCTCGAACCTCCAACCAGTGGCGAATAAAACCAGCGAATCCCAAGGTAAGGCAAGGTGTTTTATTGCACCAGTTTCAAAAAAAGCACGCAGCGGACTGACGCGTTTCGGGCAGATGCCCTTGATCACAGTGAAATGCAATTTAAAAAGCCTTATTCTTATATGCTGTGGAGTACACCATGTGATTAGTGGAAATAAACAACATACTATAGAGTGAACATGGCTCCCACAATGGGCATTTCAAAGGTCACTTGCTGTTTACAGATACTTTATAACGATTCTACTTTGGTCAATTGATACTGCCATATTACTGATTAAATTCAATAAAAAATTGTGTATCTGCATGAATACAATAAACAAATGTAAGTTATAACAGGCCAGGTAAATACAGTACATGATAGTCTAAAAACATTGTATGTACGCATAGGCAGCATAAAATATATGTGCGAGATATCGCATTATGTAAACAATTGTGCAAAGTGCAAATAGAATGGCATGTGTTAAAAGTAATATTGTAAATACTTAAAAAACCCAATGAAATATCAAACATTTCTAAAAAGCATTCTTTCTTTTGTTGGAATGTGCAAAATGTCGCAATGTAAACAAATCAATAAATACAATGTCTATTATTTGATGCAAGCACTGTCACACATAAATCCATCAGCATGATAGTCATAGGGGACATCTAAATTAGATGGCAGCCCCATTGTATTTTAGGGCCCACAAATAGGTGACCTAAGCTAAGGAGAATAAATCCATAGGGTGGAACCGAAAATAATGTAGGGAAGAACCCAACAAAATTTTGCCCTAAAAAGGTGAGATGTACCCATACAGCTGGTTTTAATAAACCAGAACTGTATAACCCCGTGTAGATAAAGAAGTGCAGAAAAAAAGGGTGATTTCCAAGAGTAAGATAAATGTCATAGATCATTTCAGTTGGTATTGTTACATCATAGTACTAAATCGGGTACAGGAGGTTTAGAACCAAGGAATAATAATATTTGAGTATCCACCCAAAGTAATTCAATCAAGGTAAGCATCCCCTCATTTTTCATAGAGCCCTATAAAAAAATGGTAGAGATTCTCTGTCGTGTTTAGTCCATTGGGAACCTTACTGTCTAATTCCAATATCATTTTGGATTCAAGTTGACGGAGCATTTTGTCCCTGTCTCCCCCTCTTCGAGGTTTAGGTAAAGAGGTGAGTACAAAATAGGTGAGACACTTAAGGTTATTGTCGTGTATACTTTTAAAGTGTCTCGCGACAGGGTATATATATATATATATATATATATATATATATATATATGTGCTTTTAAGCTCCAAAAGCGCCACTTTCAAATCCACCCAGGATCGGCGAAGGAAGGTAGGAGACGGACCACTGAAGTTCACAGGTACTTTATTGCAGTGTCAGCTGGTAAAACAGGAGGGCAATATATATATATATATGACTTGACATCCCTCCTCGCGAAGAAATCAGAGGCCAGAGGGGAATCCAAAGGGGTAAACACGCTTTATTGAGCAAAACACAGTGGCGGCGGAGGCATTTCGCCATTGCGCCTTCCTTAGCACCCTTCACTGCAAAGCGTCCTTCATCCTCTTGCCCAAGTCCTGCTGCTCAATAAGTGCTTGCTGAGATGAATGCACAGACTTCAACTCCCAGAATGCAATATGTTTATGTATCTGGGTCGGCGGTGTGGGGAAGTGAGGAACACGTTGTTGCGGGCATGACGATCATTTGCAGGTAAATGGGTGGTGAAGGAATCCCCAAGAAATGCACAAGTCCACGGTCACCACCTTGGGTCCCCTCGTACTGCTACAGGCGGTTGAACCAGGACCGCTATTGGGCAGGGGCAGTCATGCAGCCATGTAACGCCCTAACGGAGGTAAAATACCTCACACTGCTCATGTCAGCCTGGGAAAACTGGCGGACACCGGACATCTCGATCCCCCGAGCCTGGTTGACGCTGTCTGACAGCGTGATGTCAGTTGTAGTCCTGGTCTCTTCACGTAGCAGGGACATCTGTGCTGCACCCCTGACATGCGCAGAAAATATGACTTGAAATCCCTCCTCATGAAGAAATCAGAGGCCAGAGGGGAATCCAAGGGGTAAACACGCTTTATTGACCAAAACACAGTGGCGGCGGATGCATTTCGGCATTGCGCCTTCCTCAGCACCCTTCACTGCAAAGCATCCTTCATCCTCTTGCTCAAGTCCTGCTGCTCAATAAGTGCTTGGACACCCTGAAGTCTCCTTCCCCCATGTTGATTCAACACACCTGTTGATTTCTGAGATAAATGCACAGCCTTCAACTCCCAGAATGCAAAATGTTTATGTATCTGGGTCGGCGATGTGGGGAAGTGAGGAACACGTTGTTGCGGGCATGACAATCATTTGCAGGTAAGTGGGTGGTGAAGGAATCCCCAAGAATTGCACAAGTCCACAGTCACCACCTTGGGTCCCCTCGTACTGCTACAGCCAGTTGCACCAGGACCGCTATTGGGCAGGGGCAGTCATGCAGCCGCGTAACGCCCTAACAGAAGTAAAATACCTCACACTGCTCATGTCAGCCTGGGAAAACTGGCAGACACCGAACATCTCGATCCTCCGAGCCTGGTTGACGCTGTCAGACAGTGTGATGTCAGTTGTAGTCCGGGTCTCTTCACGTAGCAGGGCCATCTGTGTTGCACCCCTGACATGCGTAGAAAATATGTCTTGACATCCCTCCTCCCGAAGAAATCAGAGTCCAGAGGGAATCCAAAGGGGTAAACACGCTTTATTGAGCAAAAAACAGTGGCGGCGGATGCATTTCGGCATTGCGCCTTCCTCAGCGCCTTTCACTGCAAAGTTCCTTCATCCTCTTGCCCAAGTCCTGCTGCCCAATAAGTGCTTGCACGCCCTGAAGTCTCCTCCCCATGTTGATTCAACACACCTGTTGATTGCTGAGATGAAGGCACAGACTTCAACTCCCAGAATGCAAAATGGATATGTATCTGGGTCGGCGGTGTGGGGAAGTGAGAAACACGTTGTTGCTGGCATGACAATCTTTTGCAGGTAAGTGGGTGGTGAAGGAATCCCCAAGAAATGCACAAGTCCATGGTCACCACCACCTTGGGTCCCCTCGAACTGCTACAGCCGGTTTAACCAAGACCGCTATTGGGCAGGGGCAGTCATGCAGCCGCGTAACGACCTAACGGAGGTAAAAATACCTCACACTGCTCATGTCAGCCTGGGAAAACTGGTAGACACCGGACATCTCGATCCCCTGAGCCTGGTTGACGCTGTCAGACAGCGTGATGTCAGTTGTAGTCCGAGTCTCTTCACGTAGCAGGGCCATCTGTGCTGCACCCCTGACATGCGCAGAAAATATTACTTGACATCCTTTTTACGAAGAAATCAGAGGCCAGAGGGGAATCTAAAGGGGTAAACATGCTTTATTGAGCAAAACACAGTGGCGGCGGATGCATTTCGGCATTGCGCCGAACATCCAGATATATTACTTAGTAGGAAAAGTTTCCATAAGAAGAGCATTTTTTGTTTTGCTTATAACTTTGGCGTCGTTTGATGAATCTTTATGAAATTTTCCATTCTAATTCTAAATCTCAGCTCCTATGTTGAAAGTTTGGGGGTGATTCATCAAGGGGCGGCTGAGAAAAAAGGGGTTCCCAAAACCATAGGAAACTTTAGACAAGGCTACAGGTCGAACGGGTGAACGGAAATTACCCCAAATTTGTCAGGGAAAAGGGTCTTGGTCTAGAAAGCAAGCTTTTGTTTATTTGGTGTAAATCCATTCAGTATTTTTGGAGAAATATCGAAATTTACAGATATTGATATTTGGGAATTCTACCATCTGATTGGCTGAGGTGTTACAAGCACGAGCTTGCTGCTTATTGTCTGCGAGCGGTGCGAGCGGTTGCAACTATTAAGTGTTCACAGCCATTTTGTTATTCTGTTGAAGCGAGTAAGGGGACAAAAGGGCCAAAAAAGTAGGGAAGAGGAGGGTAGGAGCACTGTTACCCTTCTCCCTGCCAAATTTGGGGTAATTCAGTTCGATGTGTAGCCTTGTCTAACAATTCACAAAGTGTAATGGGCGGTTCATATTTAAAAATTCTGTTGAAGTGAGTAAGGGGAAAAAGGGGCGAAAAAAGTAGGAAAGAGGAGGGTAGGAGCACTGTAACCCTTCTCCCTGCCAAATTTGGGTATTTCCGTTCACCCGTTCAACCTGTAGTGTTGTCTACCAATTCACAAAGTGTAATGAAAGGTTTGTATTTAAAAGGGACTGTATTTTAGTTGAAGTTTGTGCTATCTGCAGTCGATACATTTATTTTGCAGAAGTGAAGGACACTTCTGTTTGAAACAAAAGTGCTTTCAGTTTGCTCAGTTTAATGAAATTTGTTTTCAAAGTCGGTATTGTAGGCCAAGTTGAACTTTGGGAGTTACTTTGTGTGGTTGGGAATAATCACATACAACATGACAAACAACATGTACACCTAGCAGACATAACAACGCTACTTATTATTATTATTTATTTATTATTTTAGTGTTTTATAGAGCGCAAACTTGACCCGTTATGGTATCAGAGCGCTTTACAGAGTCAGAGAGTTATACAATAGGGAGGAAATCACAAGAATACTGTACATCAGAGCGCTGTACAAAGTCAGGGAGTCATACAATAGGCTGGATATCACAAGAGTACTGTGGGAACCGTGGCTATCCATGTATACAAACCAAACATGGCATGGCACCTGTACCACACAATGCAGAATGCGGGGAGAGATGGGAGCAAAGTATGTGCGAAGGTGGGAAGTGATTCTCGATTATAAAAGTATACAATGCAAAGTGTTGAGGGGATATGCCGGACAGACTTGAGTATGCAGAGCACAGACATGTACATTTCAACATACACTGATGGTTGATTGAGTGAAGTGGACAGTGGACGCAACCATGATAGTACAGTGAGTAGGGAAGATTATGAAAACATAGCACATACATGCCCCTTCCTCTCCCAAATCTTTGGTGTAGTGGGCTGGCTCGGCGTACGCAAGGCTAGCGTAGGGGAATGAATAAAAGGCACATTTCTCTGGGTGTGGATCTCTTCTGGAATGGCGAACGTGTCTGCCAGGTCCGTGCAGCTTACACCGCCACAAGCCCGACGCCGTGGCTGCATGAATGATGCATGAATGATGCTCTCAGCCTGCTGGTACAGAGAAACCGTCATGGCCGTTACAAGGCACATATTCCCTCACAGTTCACCTTTCGACACTGCTGTATGTGAAAGAGGGCCCACCATGTGCCGGCAGAAGCTCCTGGGCCGAAGTCTGCAAGCTCAGAAGGCTCCTGAGATCAACGCTGGCTACGGCGACACAGGCACAAAGCGCCCAGCCTGAGGCCGAGCACCAGGGAGTGCTCTGTATACTACTAACAAAGTATTCCAAGAGGTACCAACAGTGGAACGGTGTCTTGATCCCACAATGGAATATGATAGAACTGCATCTGAGAGTGGAGATGAAGGTACTCTCTTCGACCAGGTGCAACCAACTCTAGGTGCCAACAGTGGAACGGTGTCTTGACCCCACAATGGACTATGTCTGATATTACCTGCTGCTTGGTTTTACACAACTCCCTCCGTTGAGGTGCATCAGACTCTGTTCTTCCATTGCTAACTGCTGCACATGATTATTGTGCTTGGTTGACAGCAGTCAGTGGAGTACACCACGGTACAGCAGGTCCAAACAGTGAAACAGGGTCTTGATTCTATGATTGAGGATGTCAGAAGTTAAAGTGTATGATGATTTCTGTGTATCCCCTCCGATCAGGTGCAACCAACTCCGTGCTTCGGAATCAAATGGCCCGTGGCTATGAGGCGTTAATGACCACTGCCTCCGGCCTACACTGCAGTCAGCAGGGCTTATAATTAAGATCGAGTGGTGATTGTTTAAATACAGAATCCAGTAGGCAAATAACTACGTCTATTGAAATATACACAACATCCTTTTAGTATACTTGCTTAAAGAACTTTTTTAAGATGAGTTATAGGTTGAGTGCAATGACCAAATTCTTCTTGGTAGTGGAAAAGAACACTGAATAACAGTCTACACTGTGGACAGCAGAGATCGCAAATCGAATTGTTATGATTTATTTATTGCAGAGTTTTTTGTAATTTATGTTGTTGGATTTTGTGAAGAGGAAGTGAGAAAAAGTAGTAATGGATGTCTGTGCTGACTATTGCCTTCCATTTACACTGCAGACAGCAGTGTTCATAATTCAGATTGAGTCGCTATTGTGGATGATGCAGTCCTGTTAGCAAAAGACATTGCTCCAGTGCGCTCTGTCCGCAGCACACATACGCATCATGGCAGGCTTCGCACATGCTTTTTGTTGCTTTGTGTATTATAAACTGGGCAGCTCAAGTCAAAGCCACTTGGCTGTGGGCCTTTGCTCACCGCTCTCTCTGGCCTATACTGCAGACAGCAGTGTTCAGAAATCAGATCGAGTCGCTATTGCAGATGATGCAGTCCTGTAGGCAACAGACATTGCTCCTAGTACGGCCCTGCCTGCAGCACGCATCATCACTGGCTGTGCACATGCTGAATGCTTTTGATGTTGCTATATGAGTGCACTTGAACTGATGGACTCTTTATTATATAATCTTTTTGTGTATTATTTCAGATCTACTGCCTGTATCGCAGTGTACCACAAGTTATGGTTCTTTTACAATAGAATCTTTTGTGTATTATTTCACATCTACTGTGCCAACCTTACTGCAGCACAAACTATTGACCCTTTTATTATTGAATCTCTGTGTGTGATTCAATGATTACTGCTGTAGTTGATGCTAGCAGCAACCATTCCCTGAGGGCTGGTTTACACCCACCCCACACGCATCCAGCACAGACTGGATATGTGACCCTGGTAATAAAGAGTAGTTGAGCACACGTGTGGGTACCCACTTCCACTATCTATCTGTGTCTGTGTGTTCATTATCTATGCATGATAATGCCCCTGGGCAGTACCACTTTACATTGTGCTGGGGACAGAGTATGCAACCATGTTACCTCTGGCAGTGGGGAAAACTTTGTTTATATAACTTTTAGGTGCATGGCTATCCCGGGTGGAAGGCTACTTTACAGACCATGAATATTGATAAAGCTGATGGTTGCATGTTGTGTGTAGTGTAAGATATGTGTACATAGCAAAAGGTTTTCAAAAAAGCTCTCTAAGCAGAAGAGGTGTGTCTCATCAAATGCTGTAGAGAGAATGACTAAAATGGGTGGCGTTCTCCAACTGCTACAATGGGAAATGTTTTGAACTAATCAAATGCTTTTTTTTAAGGTCACATGGCAATCGTGCACCCAGCGCGCAAGGAGACTGCACCAACGCGATTTTGAGAAAATATATTTATCATAATATAAGTTTATTACAGTTAGAAATATAAAAATTTTTTAAATATTTTAGATTATCGCTTGCTGACACATACACTTTAAAGTTATTTAGATATAGTTTTGAGACATAAAAAAACTAGCCCACTGTCAACGTTTAGGACGTATTTCTTAAAAGAAAGGCAAAACTGATTTCAACTGCATTAGGAGCGTGTTTACAGCAGTCAATAAAAGGTTGACCGGCCGTCGTTAGCAGTGCGTCATACTGCTCTATGAACCTCTGCTGGGTGGAGTCGATGCTACATAAGATATTAAATAAATAAATATAAGGGAGCTGTTAACTTTGTTATTCTGTTCAGATGTGGGAGTCTGTATTTTAACTGAAGATCCAATAAGAGATGGTAGCTAACACTTGTTTGAAGAGGCAACCCCTTTCACTGGAACTATTTACCTCTCTTATCACAAGAGTCGAGCCCACTATCCCCAAACTAACCCCTCTAGCCACCTTTTCAGATCTCTTATCCGTCACCAGCGGCCTCCGCCCATGCGAGAGACATTAAACCTGTTTGCACAGTCGGGCCGAGCGTCTGGTGCCAAAGGACGGCTGGTAATACAGGGGCTCGTTCACAGGGCCTCGGCTCCTGCTCTGAAGAGAATTGAGGCAAACACGCCTGCATCCTGCAGCCAGCCAGCCGAGCGTGGTTCGAGTCACTGCGTGCCGAGCCGGAGGCAGCCGCTGCACTACAGAGTAACACTTTTCGCACGCATGCACATGATATAAAGCATCACGCGCATGCGAGAATCTGGATAGGTCAATCAAAAGAAAGTGTAAATGCAGGCAGGTAATCATATGAAAAAAAGCATTTACAAATGCCATAGGACTTTATACGAGTTCTATTGCACTGTGAACAAAAATGCGGGCGCCGAAGAAGGCAGGAATGAAGTGGGTGGGGGGGGTCGTGGTGGTCAAAGAAGTCACAGACTTTGGGAGGGAACAGGGGGAGGCAGGGGAACAAAAGAGTTGCTAAAGTAAAGGGGCTGATAGCCCCTTTAATTCAGGATAAAAATAACGTCATGGCAGTAAGGAGGTGGGACTAGTACGCCGGCAACCAATGAGAATGCAGCATTTCAGATTTGAGCCAATCAAAAGCAGGGGCAGAAAGTGGTTGGAGCTTCCCCAAAATACTGTATACAGCATCTCTCGCCAAGACAGCGCATGCGCTGCCTAGGCAAAACCAAAAAATGAGGGAATGGCGTACCGGGCGCTACACCATACGTTTATGACGTAACACAGGGCCTGGCAGTGTGCACTCGTCGCATACGCAACGCGCAGTGGGCGCAACCCCATACGTACATGACGTAACGCACGGCTTCGTACTGTGTACCCGTCGCATACCAAAGTGGCAGGTGGCGCAATATCATACGTATATGATGTTACGCGGGACGCACTGCCACGAACCTGTTGAATACGAAATGCGCACCCTATATGAGTTTAGCAATATGGCGGATAGGATTCGCGTGCTGATGGAACTTGTTACACTACCGGTACGGGACTCCAGTTTTCTCAAACAAAATAAAAAATTGTGTATACATTTTTTGGGGGAAGATATAAAACATTAAATCATTTTTAAAGTTAAAAAAAAGGATAACATAATTCCAAAATATTACAAAAAAATAGAAGAAACATAGGTTTTATAAACATTAAAATATGAAATTAACATTTAAATATTACAAAAAAATAGAAGAAACATAGGTTTTATAAACATTAAAATATGAAAATAACATTTAAAAAACCATTGAAATTCACTGAAACAACCATAAGTTTTACAGACAGTATAGTTAGGAATTAGCATTTAAAAAACCTCTACAAATTCACTAAAAAGCCATAGGTTTCAGGGACGTTATAGTTAGTTGGACATTTAACTCATGTAAAACCAGAGAAATTCGCCAGGTATAGTAAGTTGTGCTAACTATAACTCGCGCACCCGCAATGCACTGGTGATGACGTCACATATTACATCAATCACGACAGGGTCAGTGACATCACTGCTGACATCACTGATGACATCTCAAATGACATCACTGATGACATCATCCACATGACAATCTGATGCCCTAATATAAACTTTGATACACGCACTCTAAAATACAGACTACTATTTTTAAAACGATACACACAACAATGCCAGATACTATATACCACCCAGTATTTCGTAGGTCTACACACACACATCCAGTCACTTATACATGCAGTTACTCATCAATACAGTACTATAATATACACTCTTACACCTATACATACAGTCACACTCCGCCACTCATCCATAGAGTTACTCACACACCTAGTCAGTCATGCAAAGAATCAATCACATACCTATTTACTCATGTATACAGTTACACACACCACCTCCGTTATTTATACACACACCACATCACTTATTTATGCAGATACTAACACATACTTACTACCTGAACCAATCACTGACACAAGCAGACACTCATTTATACACCCAATCTTTAAAAAACTTACTCTCATGTATAGTCATTTATATACTCCAACACTCACATATACTGCCTTAAAACATATGTAGTTACTCACACATATACCACTGAGACATTCATTCACACACCAACACACCCATACACACACTAACTCACACATACAGCCCTTTCAGATGCACTTTTGAATCCATACAACCAGTAAATCACCCACTCAGACGTCTATGCACAGAGTCACACACCCCACCACTCACCCAGACAGATACTCAGGCACCCATACAGATACTCAGACAACAATTCAATAACCCATATAGACACTCATGTAGCTACTCACCAATCCATGCAGCCGTTTACACACCAACTGAGAGACTATTACAGGCTTTCACACAGTTTAGTCACTAACCCATGCATTCAGTACGACATGTTCAATCACTCACTTATACAGTCAGTCACTCACATACTAAATAATCCTTTCAGGCACTTGTAAATCCACTCATTCTTCAATACACCTTGGCATAGATTTATATGAAAAATATTTAAACTTTACAGAACTACACATTCACTGGAACTTGTCATCAGTGATGTCATTTCAGATGTCATCAGTGATGTCACAGACCATGTCATGAGTGATGTAATATGTGACATCATCACCAGTACATTGCGGGCGCACGAGTTATAGTTAGCTCAACTAACTACAACTGGTGAATTTCTCTGGTTTTATATGAGTCAAATGTCCAACTAACGATAACATCCCTGAAACCTATGTTTTTTTAGTTAATATATATATATATATATATATATATATATATATATATATATATATATATATATATATATATATATATATTCTTTTCACAAATCAAATCTGTTTGAAATGATAGCCCGGACACCACTTCTGTGCAAATATAATAGATTTAATGGCAACAACAATGCGTTTCGGCGATTAAGCCTTGATCACGCTTACCGTCTTGCCACACAAACATCAGTTTAAATCTACAAACAAGTGCAAATAACATAGAAAAAGGACTGTTTTGCAGGTATACACAACATGATGGTAAATGTGTCTAGTGGGCGATCCCGGATTGTAGTGGTGATTGTACAAAAACATAGTGCCCAAGTGGGCAAATCAAAGCGCTGAACATATGTACATCACCCTACTGGGCATTCCAAGGAAGTCAATGCCAACAAAAGTTCTTGCCCCAGTGGGCATTATTGGTGGGTGCCAACAAAAGTTCTTGCCCCAGTGGGTGCTGTATTCCCTTCAACAGGTAAAGTTCTTCACACTAAGCCTACTCTGCAAAACATGTTCTAAAGGTCTGAAAGAAAAAAGGAATTAAAATTACTGAAAGACAGTACTGACAAGCTACAATGCCACTTATAATTTTACTGTAAATGTATTGCAAGTTCTTCATTAACATTTAGGCCACCAGGTATAGTACATTCGAAATCGATGATGTAGGTAGATTCAAGTTTCCTCAGAGAGAGTTCCCGGTTTCCCCCTCTAATTCCCAGATCTATCTTATCAATCACCACCATGCGGAGTACTTTTTCTGAATGTAATCCCCCAGATTACATTCAGAAAAAGTAGATCCCTTAAAGATGAACTCAGCCACAATCATGTCACACTTACTAGGAATATCACTACCAGAACTGGATATAAGTGTTGTAGAAAGTGCAAAGCGTGCAGGGGAAGTGTTAATTGTGAGAAACTGGTTGTTCCAACCACGGGAAAGGAATTCTATATTAGAAAGTACCTGACCTGTGATACCACTTACTGTGTGTACATTTTAATATGTCCATGCAATAAGTGGTATGTTGGAAGTAGTAAACATACAGCCACGGAAAGAATCTTGGAACATCTACGAGCCATCAGGAATAAAACCAAAGCATACCCTGTGGCTCGTCACTTCCAGACACACCACTTTAGCGATGAAACCAAACTCCGCATGGTGGTGATTGATAAGTTCACTGTTGCAGTGAAATGCCAGTAGTGAAGGTTGCTTTATTTGTGATTATGAATATCTGACAACTAAAGCTACAGCTTGAAGCACTATGTACATATTCTTTAATTTAATATTATGCAGTAGTCCATTAAATATCGACCAATTCACTCGTATTGTGTCTTTTCTTCAATGGATGGAACAAGGCTGGTTGGATTCTGAATTCCACATAACATGTTTGAAGTAAAAATATTCTAGTCCCAAGCACAAAGAAATTGCGTTATCAATGCTTAGCCCAGCTTTCTGTGAAGACTCCCTGCAGATAGAGCCTACTCCTGTTTGGGGTTGAACCAGCTGAAAATGGACAATATATTCAGAGTCGTTTAAAATGGGGTCGCCAAAAAATATCTAACCCAGGGCCCCAAAAATCCTTAAGGTACCTCTGTGAATATATTTAACAGAGAAACGTCACCACCTGAGAAGACTGCTCTCACCCATTTTAGATCAAAATTAACAGAGCAGAAAAGTTCAAGTAGCTTGTAAAACAAACAAAGCTCAGAGACACGTTTTTTTTAAAGTTCATCCGATCTCCTCATTGTGAGAAACACAGCCACCACATTACTAGCAGCACACTCTCCCTCTGCACAATGGCTTCTTTTCATCCCTGTGATGCTATCTTTTCTTTCAAGCTCTTTTCTGCTTCATTTAAATCCCTTCATGCCTCCTCAAATACAAACACACAAACACGCTAAACTATGCTGTTAACATATTTCTGTTTGGAAATGGCCTGAGAAAAGAAGCAATTATGCTGCCTGGAGGTTTGAAATGTGCTTCTGTCGGACGTGTTTACACAGGGACGAGATGTCAGGGAGTTAATATTCATGGCTGTGAAGACCACAGTGTGTCGCCGAGTGTGAACTTCTGCATATTTAGTCTGGGGAGCTGCCTTTCTTTCTGGGATAACTAGTCATGCATTTCCAGCAGAGTAGTGACTGCAGAACGAGACGATGTTTATCATCGCCAACGTCTACTTGTTACTTCCAAAACAAAAACGTCTCAAGATAGCATTTGTTTTCCCAAGTTTTTGTAATGCGCATGCGTGGAACTAGATAAGGGATCAACGATGAGTTGATTCCAAAGGGAATCGGAGCAGTTCAAGCACGGCATATGTTTGTAACAAACTACTGACTGTTCCGTGTTAAAGCCATCTCCTTTTGTTTCAGTGGGGAGGGGGAAAAGGGCTCTGCAAACGCGTTTCGAGTGAAATAAAAATATGTTTGAATTGTCCCTAAAAAAGGGAGGGGGGCGTTATTTACACTGCAGCGAAAACCCAGTCCTCTGCTCTGTAATTTTTCAGCTTTTTAGATGAACGTGATGATTTAATGTAATAATTATCTTTCATCTTCAAGATGTGGTCCAAGAATGATGCGTTTCGAACGTAATCTAGAAGGAAACACATTCCAGCCCATGTCACTGAAACATCGTGTCCTCGTGTACCAGACCCTTTTAATTAGCATAAAATGTGACATCAAAGGATAGGGCATCACTACAAGTACCATCAATTAACTGTTAGTCCTTTTGCATGTTGAAGTGACTTTGCAAGAAGCAACTTTCCTCGTGCGGATAGCAGCACGAAAATACGAAAATAAATAATGACCCACATATAATAAGTACATATATTTTACAATTCTATTAAGTGGAATTACATTATATCAGTTAGACTGGGTGGAAATGTTGGCCTAGGTCATATATGTGTCATCAAATGAGAATGAAGGGTTTCCAGGTATTGGTGTTCACATACAGCAGGCAGGCAGCTGGTTTGTGGGCTGGATTTTTGTGTGTCATGGATGGGTAGAGTTCGGAGGTGGTGATGGGCTTTTAGGGGTCAGGGACTGGTGGAATTTCAGGTGGTGAGGTTTTTATAGGGATTTGGGGATGGGCGGAGTTTAAGGTTAGAAAAGAGTTTTAGTGGTCAGGGGCTGATGGGCTTTAGGGTGTTAAGGTGTTTTCAGGTTTCATGAATGGGAGCTTTGGGGTAAACAGGGGTTATTAAGAGAAAAGTGATGAAACGTAATAGCATCTGAAGTACTTATTTTTCAGTTCAGTGTATCTAAATCCAAAGCAATGTGCCCTGAGGAAACGTTCAGAAAAAATGCATCTGCTAAAGCATAATACAACCTATGTTACGAGGCTCATGGGAGTCACCCCACACCCTTTCTTAGGCCCTGAAGCGGAGGTCCATGGCTGAGAGGCTTGTACGCAAGCAACGTAAAGTGTTCCCCACTGCCACTAACTATACAGTACAATACAGTCAGCTATACTTTTGGTGCACTGGGCCCATAACCTTAAAGCGCCACAGTTCCACTACACTTGTTACACTACTGATGGGCCTTGTGCCCTGGGCTCCTCAGACGAAGACTCAAGGGAGGTTGGGCATTTCCACAACTCTGGATCATAACTATGAGGCACATTGGAGAAGGGGCCCGTGGCTAAGTAATAGCGCCATGATCCCTGATGCAAGATACTGGACAGTGAAACACAGTTATAATTTAGGTGCATATGGTGTCTAACATCCCTGAGCCCTGGTGCTACTGAGCTAGCTGCACAATTGATAGATAGACCACTGAGAGAGGCCGTAGACCATAGGCCTCTCAGCCATGGGAGGGGAGTTCTCTTTCCTGGGCCTCAGGCCAATGGTCAAGTGCTGCAAACCCCATGGAGGAGGGCCTAGTGCTGCAAGTGCCAAATGAGTGGTCAGATTAACCTGGGCTTCACAGATATGACCCAGCACTGTGAATCCCAGAGGAGGGGGCCCTTCTCAAAATCTTGCAGCTATTCTCTACCTCAGTACATCCACGAACGGGTAACAAGGTTTTTCTGAATTCTGTCTTGTTGGCATTAGGCCTGTGTGCACTTAACCATTGCTAACCAGTACTTGTGCTCACTCCCTAAAACATGGTAAATTTGACTTACACCTGTTTGGCATATTTTCTTTTCTTATAAGTCCCTAGTAAATTGGTACACCATATACTTAGGGCCTGTAAATTGAATGCTACTAGTATGCATGCAGCATTTGCTGTGCCACCCGCTGAAGCAGCTCCTTGAAACGTGTCCCAGGTCTGCCATTGCAGCCTGAATGCAGTTTTAAACTTCCAATTTGACTTGTAACATAAAACCCTTGTCAAGCCTTAAAGTTCCCTTTTATTACATATAGGTCATGCCTGAGTTAGACCCTAGGTAGCTCAAAGGGCAGGGTGCATTGTAATTTAAACATTGGACATTTTATTTTTTTAGTTTTACATGTCCTGGTAGTGAAACACTTCTAAATGTGTTTTACTCTACTGTGAGGGCTATTTCTTTCATAGGATAACATTAGGTTGCCTTATTACATTCAATAAGTGCTAACTTTTGAATGGGAAACAGGTAAACATTTGATGTTTGGTTCCTCAAAAAATATAATTTTGAATTCTCTTCAATGGTAAAGTCGGATTTTAAGCCACAATTTTGAAATTACCACTTTTAGAAAGTTACAATTTTCCTGCCCTATTTGGTGCCTGCTGCCTGTTCCTCGGTCACATGACTGGGTGTAGTTGGCAGTTGGACTCTGTTTATCCCTCCCAGACAGCCACGGATTAGCAGAAATTTGGTGTGCCTGGATGGGCCATCACAGGCAGGATCAGCAGAGCTGAGCACAGCCCCAATTGCATATCGATAGGGTGTGCCTTGCCTCCGCACAAAGTACTTGTCATCACATTATTACTCATGCAGCCAGTCTGGAGCTATGGCATGAGAGTTAAGAAATATCAAGCACTTCAAAGGGAATTCTTTAGAAACTTCCCCTAATTCAAAGAAGGCGCCAGGTATAAAAATAGAACCTTCAGAACCACTCTTCAGTTCACTTTCTGAACCTGTGGAAAGACTCTCAGAGGACTGCCTGCTGCTGTGAGCTGATGTGAACTTCGAGGACTATTTCGCTGCCTGAAGCCTGCCTGAAACCTTCCGAGGCCTGCCCTGCTGCTTGAGCCCTGTTTCACTGGTTGAACCTAGGACTACAAGAGCAACTTCAAGGTATAGTCGGCTGGCCTCCTGATTAGAGCCCCAGGGACAGAAAAGGATCCAACCATCTTGAAACCCGCATCCGGACCCTGCCTGAGTGAGTTTGAACCCTCCAAGTTGTATCTCCCCAGACCTGGACCTTTGTGAGTGGTATTAAAGGTGCCCAAATAGGCACAAAATCCATATCTTGGGTCTTTTTTGGCTAAAATCTGTTCTGAGAGGAGACAAGGACCAACCTGCTCCTCTATAGCCCAAGGTGTATCGCCAGGTGGCCTGACTTTGCGGTAGCTCCCACTGCATTCTAATCCACTGCACCATAACCTGTTCAGTGGTCCTTCACAGGGAGGGTATCCAGCCTTATTGAGCCCTCATTGGCCATAGCCTCCATCCTCGTCCCGCTGGAGATTTTTGACTTCCAAAAATGAGTCCAAACATAGAAATCTTCAACATGACTTCGTCCAGTGGCTCCCCAATGAAGATGCCTCCTTCTCAGACACTGCCTACAGCCTTGCATCACTGAACCATTACCTTCTCAGCAGTGGCAGCTGCTAACAAAAACAAGCATTGGCATAGCCAATAGGTCTTGCTTTTTGGACCCTAAAAGTATTTATTTAAGCAGCAGAATATCCTTGGTGCATTAACACCAACTGTTGCATGGCTAAACACTAATAAGGTCCCAAATGTGAGATCTATTGGCTATGCCAATGTTTGATCTAATTATTGTCCTCCTGTCAAAATGGCTGGTTCACCAGGCCAAGATAGAAAAAGAACAGGGGGCGGCAAAGCAGTACTTCCGGTTTGTGATTTCCACACCTGACAATTCTGTCAGTGACTCTGCAGACCTAAAATGACTGTACACACTCCAAAAGACAAAGATCACTACTTGGACTGCGCATCATGAAGGGATGAGTGCCGGTGAGAATTGCCTTGAACTAAAAGTGTGGTATTTGTTGACAAGCGTGTTGAATGTAACCTGCCATGTACACACCAGTCTTTGGTATTCCATGTAGGTTTATATTATGGCAGAAGAAGGCATGCTTTGATTTGTCATGAGGCAGGAAATCGTACATAGCAGCTGTCCAGGAACTAGAAGACGAATGGACAGTGTGCTGACAAACACGGTTGTCACCAGGATCGTCAGTGGTTGGTTCTTCACTCGAGCCGGAAAATGGACGACGAATGACACCTGCAAATATTACACAAGAACGGGACATACTCCCACAATAGCATATGGATACTTTGGTCATATGGGTACTTTACTATGGTGTGTAGAGAAGAGACAAGTTGCAACAATGAGAGCTGAATGACGCCACCTGCTGACGTGCGTGCAACAAGCAGAATCTCACTTTGCAAAGAGCGGACCTTATGAATGATGTGTCGCAGTTTCTTCTCTGCTGACTTTTGGATAAAGGCGATTTGTAGCTTAGCTCAGTGGCTCTTCGTAAGTAGAGGTCATTTTAAGTGTGTGTGCCTCAAAACGTCTGAGCTGACTGCCTACTTTTACAACTATTTGCGGTTGTCCCAGGGGCCACAAGATGGCAGTATTAACTCATTAGTTACCATATCTGTGACCTGAATACGTTTCGGTTTTATTTGTCTAGTGTTAGAACATGTTGTCAGGCTTCTTTAAACAAATACCATCCACTAATACAAGCTTTGGCCGCCTGGCCATGAAAGTTATGCCGCGCGGCCATGAAAGTCATCGCAATCATGGTGAAAGCGAAAGTGATCGCGATCGCAATGAAGCGCTCTGTGCTGGCAAAAATGAAATTTAAAATAAACACGAGTGGTGCGCGACAGGAAAAAGTGCTGTGCACTTCGCATGCTTGTGTGCGTAATAGCAAGCTGGTGGCCGGCAAGGTAGTACTTTTGAAGCGGCTACTAAATGGCTCGCCAGAGCAGTGCATGCGCTGGCTCAGGCGAGACCTGAAAACTGGTGGGTCAAATATTTGAACCACTGACAGGCACGGAGAAAAAACAGCAGTGCCCTGTGACTCAACACCAAAGCTCTAAACCCTGGTCACTTATAAACAGGATTTATAATCGGCCATGATTGAAAGCTCTGGAGTTGAGGCTAAAGGCACTGTGAGTTTCTCACAGTACCTGTCAGAGAGTTAAAATAACTTTAAATAAAAAATTAAAGGGTTTACTTATCCACTGCCTCTGTGCTCCCTTCCATCTCATCAGTCCATGGCTCCAGGACAGGCTGCCAGTGCCTCAGTCAACTCCCCTCTACCAACCCAGACACTGCTCTCATGCTGCTGATAATGTTAGGCAGCATGAGAGAACACAAGGATTGGCTGGCGCTGGCTGGCTCAACGCTCCCCAATATTGGGGCCTATACCTGCTCTCCACCCAGGAGTCTAAGACAGTTCGAGTTGGAGAGGTTTAAAGTACAAATGTCCCTTTGGCCATTGTAAGACAGCTGGCCAGAGTGAAATGCGCACTATAAAATCAAGTGCACACCACTCCTGCCTGCAGCAAATCATCAGCAATGGTCCACCCTCAAAACTGGTTGCCAGCATCAGAAAAAAATGAATAAACAACTTGATGTTGGATAACCAACCTGTGTAAGAATGATTATTATGGATTCCTTAATTTGAACGTCATGATACCCTGTGTTATTCAAAATAGTTCTCCCACCAGCATGAAGAGGACCCCTTCCTGCACACTCACCAGGATTTTACTTGTGAGCACCAATGGACACAGTGGTTGAAGCACTTTAAACAGAACCTGTTAGAAACTTTTGGGTATATACCAGAGCAAGTTGGCTACAATTCCACCTTATTTTAAAGTATTGTCAAGCCTAAATCCACAGAACTCCCCATGGCAATCACTAACCCTCTCTCCCACATCCCCCTTCAAAGCCTTCCTAAACAGCAACAATATAGTACCACAATGCAGCTTCCCTATCTGCAACATTCTGAAGTCAGTGTTCACTGCAAAATCCAAAGTTGAGGATGAAGACCAATTATTATCTTTGGAGCAACACTCTGACATATCTCAATAGGGTTTAAACCACTAATCTGCAGATTGACAGAGTTCTCCAGGAATTGAACCAGTGCCTTGCAGATTAAATGAAAATATCACTAGGTTGGTAACTGAAAATATTCATTTTAGAGATAGATCTCTGTTTTAAGTAAACTCATGTACAAAGGAATGACACTTATACTGTAGCCTGGAGTGTTTTTATCTGCTGAGTTCTATTTCAATTTCTGGTCTCTTTCTCTTCATTCTATTTTTTCTCTTCTTTTCCTTTCTGTTATTCCCAATGATTTCATGTTCCCGTTTTTTATATTTACTGTACATTTCTGTTTTGTTTCATATTCAGCCCCCCTTTGTTGGTCACTACGATGTCCTTTAACACCTTGCCTTGAACCAGCTTTTATTTCTCCACCTTTTCATTTTTCTGCCATTAGCTTCTTTTTGTCTTTCACTTCTCTGATTATTTGTTATTCATATCCTGGTCTAGTCTCTAAATTTTTCGATTCTTCCTTCGCTTTCCCATTCACTTTTATTTTTTAATGTAACAGTGCCCAATGGTTGAGCTTATTTTTGTTTAGGTGTACAACAGTGGGTCCGCCATGGGGATGGAGGAAATTACTCTGTCTCCATGGTGGAGAGTTGACCCACCTAATATGACCCACCTAATATGGGTCAAGCAGGCGGTCATTTATTAAGGTATTTGCAGAAACCTCCTTCACGGCGGTTCCTATCAGTGCATTTTACTGTTTGCTGAATCAGAAGGAAGCAGCCCTGTAACAAAGAGTATTCTTGTTTCTTTTCGAAAAGAAAATCCTGAAATGGGATATTCTGTTTGAAGAGCAAAAAGTAATGCTCACCTCACCATTGGAGGCTTCTCAAATGGTAGGGAGAGAATTATAACTATTTTACTGTTACTTTCTGCGAGGGTTTACCTGGCAGTAGGGAACAGTACAAAATGGCTACATGTCTGCCCATCGAAATTGGGCGAATGTGTAGCCATTTCTCTGAGAGCTCTCATTCCCCAGGGCCATCAGAAAAGTTAGGCCATGGTAGGAACAGAGCAGTCTTCACCGTGGCCAAACTGAAGGTCTGCATTTAAATCTGGTGTGCGGATCTTTATATTGGTGGTATGTATACTCTGCCTCCGCCTTCAGAGTATACATACCGCCAATGTATAAATTGGGACTTCTGTCTCCATTGCACTCTAAGCATATTCAATTCAGTGACCTCCAAGGGAGCATGTCATTTGTTTCTTAAAAGGACACTGTGCAATGCACGTGGTGGTAGCAGGTCTAGAAAGGCCACTGTGAAGGAAAAACTAAAGATAGGACAACATATTAGAGAGTAGAAATACCTGACAGCGGGACTTCTGGGGTACTCCTGGATACTAGGCTTGCTATGCTCTCTTTCACCATTTGCCTACCTTAGATTCCCTTTGATGAGTAAGCATACTTTATGATGTCTTCGTAAATTTGATGGTATTGTTTTAGCATAGCTCCTTCTACCAATGAACAAGCAGTCATATTTTAGCAGTATTTTATGTAAAGTTCGATTAATAGAAGCTGGGGCCATTTAAGTTCTATAAAACAGCATATTTCAAGCAAAATGTATGCAGTAAGCAAAGTACTGCTATGCACTCATAAGAGACTTTTCACGCAGGTGGTCTGAAAGTCTTGTTTAAGATTTGTCCAATACAGTGGCTGAGGCCACTTGTGAGCGGCCTCTCGGGAGAGCTTCCTCAATGTAACATTATTTCAACCTGGTGATCCCCACGGCGCGATTTTGAAAAGGCAGCTTTCCCTGGCCGGAAATGTAATGCCATATTTTCACTTCTGCGACTGGAGAAGTTGAGTTTCTTTTATGCAACTTGAAACAATTCTAAGAAGTACTCCTGGAAATTGTACAATAAGTTATGCAGATTTATGCATTTTTGCTTAATCCTTTTTTCTACTCTCGGGAAAAAATTGTTTATTTTTTGGAAAATATCTTTACATGCATGCTTGTCAAATATCGGTGTCCTATTTTGGCATTTTGTTTAGAAACAAACACATGATGTGGGCAATGCTGTTGCCTCAGAGTTAGATGTTGCAAACCCTATTTTATGCGTTTCTGAGACACAAGATCACTAAAGCAGCAACGATTCTGCAGGTTCACAAACTATGAGCCAAATGGCTCTCTGCCATGTACGCCACTTTGTGAATTTAAGAAGCTAGCAAGTTTTCCCAGCATATCTTTGGCCCTTTGCCAACGCCTCATGCACCTTCATCAATCACACATTTCACTTAATGTCAACTTTCTGACAGATTCTACACCCAGATAATATTAGCTACGCTTCTGGCGACCATGTCTGAACAGTTTGTACAACCATTCTGTCTTTCAGGGGGGATTATGCACAACATGTTTCTGTGCATTATTCAATGGTCTCCTAATTCTCCTGGGTTACCAGTCAGCCTATTACACAAGTAAATATGCATCTAAAAATAATTCTCCATCAGATACATTAGGATAGGGTCTATTATAGGCAAGCAAAGACCCAACGTGTAACAACAAAACCTAATACACAATTATATCAATCAAACAGGCACTGTCACTTCCCCCCAACTATCCCAGGACAAACATAATGAAATAGTGGCCATTTCAATTTTCTGTCATAGGATCGAAAGGTCTTAAAACGAACCCCATCCCTCTCTTTTTGCCCAGGCGTTTAGAGACAGAAGAAGGGAAGAAAACTTTGTTTCATCTTAATGTATTTTCGTTCAGTGTTAGCACTCCTGGAAAGATGCTCTGATGAATTGTACAACGTGGCTAGAATTCAAGAAACATTGCTACATTTGGGACATTACAATGTGCATTACGCTGGTCTTCTTTAATGCATCAGAAAAGCTACAAATGATGGACCAGGAGGCTACTGGCAAAGTTCTTGGTTGTTAAGAAGTTTTGGTTCAAGCATTTTTATTCATAACAGTTTTGCTGTCTTACCTTTGCACACTGTTTCATTTGACGTACTTGAACCTCAGTTACAAATACATTATAAATACCTCTGAATAGGAAGTAGATTTTGTAACCCAAATCTAAAACTGGCAGGAACAGGGGGTCTGATTTAGAGTTTGGTGGATGGGTTACTCTGTCACACGCATTGAGGACACCCCGTCTGCCTTACTGGTGGAGAAGTGTGGCTCAATGATTAGAGCAGCAGACCCTGAAGCAGAGGTCTAGCCCGGGACCAGGGTTCAATTCCCCGCCTCGGCGGGTCTTGGGCTCAAAAATTCCATGGACCTGATAATTCTCGCCTCGGTGCCTATTCCAATCATGGAGTCCCACTCTACAACTCTGGGCAATAGCTTGCTTAATCTCCACAACGGCCCCCACAACGCCAAAGGATGCCTGGCTTCCACCTTGGGGGTGCCCAGGAGTGGACGCCTCACAGGGAAAGCCAGGACGGGTTCCACAGTGGTATTCGTACAAGCGCTTCGAGACCCTTGCGGGTGAGTAGTGCGCTATACAAGTATCAATTTACAATATTACAAGTCCATTATATCTCATGGCACTTGTTGGAAGGCAGATAGGATACTCGTCATGTTTGTGACGGTGTACCCATACACCAAACTCCAAAATCATGCTCTGTGTTTAAAAGCAAATTGTATGTCTACATTCATCAGAGGCTTGCAAACTGTCCAGTAAGTGCATAGATATTTTCAATCTGGATACTCAGAATTAGGAGTGTGGGCTTTTCAGTAATCAAAGTAGATTTGTAAACGTGGAAAGTCCACCCACATTGTGGAATTCCCTTGTCTGCAAACTTAGCTGTTAGGAATTATTTGTGGGCATTACAGGGTGCATCCCCTAGTAAAGGATGTGAAACAATCACAAACGTAATTGTTTCAGGGCATTCACCAACAGTTTGTTGTTAATTTTCCACCATGGAGAAGCATCCATGTTTATTCCTGTCAAGGGCAGGAGTAAGTGAATTTTCAAGTTGGAAATGGGGAGAGAACGCCAACAAAATTATTGGCTTTAAAAGGAAGAGGTCACTCTATAGTGAACAAGTGTTTCCTTAAGGAGAAACAAAAAGAAATAACAAGTGCAAGTGAGCATCTGTGCTGACTTTTTGTACGTGACTCTTCCGACCAGCGAAAGTTCTGCGTGAGTAAATGTAAGTAACCCGAAAAACTATTGGCCCATAGTGGAAAGGATTTGGATTGGAGTTTGTCATGTCCAGTAAACTTATGAGTTTTCAGACTATCACTAATCTTTCCTCTCTGCCTACTCATAATGTGGATTTAACTACTGAAGATTTCTCGGTTATTGTTGTGGAGAAATATTCAAGAGTGAAACAATTTACACCAGTCAAGAATCCGTCTGTGAATTCCTGCCAGATATAAACTAAGCTTTCAATTGTTGTAAATGGCTGAAATTGTTTTGTGAATCGTAGCCTTCTGACTATGCTAGTTTCCAGGAGTACTAACAGAATTTAGTGAAAATTAATAAAAAACAATACTTTGCTGAAAATGTAGGAGTAACACTTCAATCAGAAGATTTTTTGGGGTCTGGGCCAAGAAGGTCTTGTGGGGCACGAGTCCTGGTGCACTTTCTAAAAATACTTTATATTTTCATTGTTAAATATTTTATATTTTATTATAATTGTACTCAATTATATATTCTATAAAACATTAAATATTTTATTATAAGAACCTGTTGGCATTTTTGCATGTTATTGCATATTTGAACAGCAAAATGTATCAGACATGACAAATTGTATATTTTAAATATTCTAGGCCGATAACATCTATTAAAACTTGTCAAGATGTATAGAAAGCTTTTCCAGAGTGAGTACAGGAATTTTCTCTAATGTCTGTACAGGAGATGAAAATGGGGCATTTTAAAGCACACCTTAGTCATACTCGTCAAAACTTTATATGATCTAATGAAAACGATTACAAGAAACAAATTTGGTTTATTCGTTCCCATAAAAGGTATACACAGCATGTGACAATATCTTCCATAGTTGTACCAACCTTTCAGATTGATTGCTTACATGTACTGAGCAACATTTAGCCTCCTTGCTTCCACAACTTTGTTAATTGTGGACCAGTAACATGCCTTCAGTGTAGATTGGTGTCAATGGTGTTGAGTTTTGTAAAGCTGAAAGTAGATGGACTGTCATGATCTTACCCATGTGACAACTACATATTTAAAAAACATACAATACATGATGTTCCTAGGCTTAGGAGAACAAACCAATGGGGAAACAAAACTAAAATACTGATGACACTTCCCCCTTGTTCCGACAACTACACACCCTGAGGGGCAGCTCAGGAAGAAAAACACAAAAGAACTTGCTGAGATGTGGAGGGCCTTATTAACATGGCATGCCTGTTAGCTATTTTACTGCTATTAACTATGAGTTAATAGTACGTTTAAGACTGTGGTGACTCCACAGGTGGAGCGGAGAAGTTTGCACACAAAAAGATAGACCTGTACTATCTTTTTATGTGTGGAAGTCTCCGCCCAACTACAGAGTCTCCGCAGTCATGAATGGATATTTATTAAACTTTTACTTGCAGATTGTAAATGTATTGCTCAAGTCTATCATCATCAATATTATATTAGCTTTAAACAACAGGGTGCCCGTGACACTTGAGTGTGCTTTATATAAGAGTCACTTTTGTATCCAAGTAAGAAGACCATATCCACTCTCAAGGCGAAAACCGGGAAAATCACAATTGTAGCGATCCCATGTGTCATGCTGCTTGGCCTGTAATGCACAAGATGAAATGCAAATATCAGGAAAACTTCACAATAAAATCCTGACTTAAAAACAAACTATTCCCCCCACCCCAAAAAGAGTTAGGGGGTCATTTGCATGGCGGGCGGACAACCCCGGGAAATGGGACCTCCCGCAATGCATGCGGCGGTCCCGCACATGCCATCAGGATGTGCGTGCCACACTGTCGGGTGCATCCCGCATTTCTAACATTGCCCGCCGCAATGCCAAAAATGCAAGTTGTGCATTAAAATGCACAACGTGACAGGTACTGCGCGGTGCCTGCTACGCTGTACAGTGAAATGCAGGGGGTAAGATAGGTACCCCCCATGTGCACCCCACATCCCCTAGAATCCCTGGGGGCCCGCTACGGGCCCGCAATGTAGAAGACCGCATGCCTTTCCATGATGGCAATGGCATAACCCTGTATGTATCATAATATGGATGGCGGTGTCTACCAGACACGCCACCATATTAACATCTTTTCTGCCTGGTCGACTCATCGACCGGGCAAAAAAACAGGCGGACATTTTTTCCATCCGCCGGGGCCCCGCCATAGTAAAATGGCGGGGGGAATTTACAGCGGGCAAGAGGAAATGTCTGGCGGATCGCCACCACCGGCGGGCGGTGGCGATCTGCCCGACATACTAATGGGCCCCCAAATGTCATCTCTTTCGACTCAACCTTGAAGACTAGACATTTGTCATGTATATTGTCGTATTTTCTCTGCCTTTTACTTTGTTTTTGCAAATATATGATTTTGTGCATCATAAAGTGCTCAGCAGCCAACGTGGCTAGGTCCAAGCTATATAAATACTGTTAACAAATAGAATGCAATAAATAAATGTAAAGGTGAACTGCAACAATTTAAATCATTGAGCTCTGTTGAAGGGACGGGTTTGCACAAAGACACTGGGTTGGGTCTATGTAAATGAACCGCTTCATTCATTCAGTTTTTGAGTCATTCAATCCGAGATTTACAGTAAAGAGGGAAGCTAATGAGTGCCCGAAAGAGTCATTGCCAAAGCTGTCAACAGATGTGCTGCTCAGTCTTTCCCCACACAGTGTGCAGGAGCAGAAGGTGCATCAGTTGTACTGGCATCGTCTGCCATCAGTTCAGTACCAGAGGGTACCATATTGAAATGTGGTTGAAGAAGGTGTTCACTTCATCGCCGTTGTGGACCTTTAGGCTATACCTGTCAATCACAAAGCATTCTTTAGCATAAGCTTGCGCCATCTGTATTTTGGGTCTCTTTCTAGGCCTGCTGATTGTTGTGACATACTCATCCACCATCATGAAATTATTGATATCTTCCACTTGTATTTGTTTATCCATGTTTTGCATCTGACTAAGTTCTTACATTTGAAAACCTCAGACTTTTTATATGGAAAATGTTCAATCTTGGCGCATAAAGGTTTTGGAAGATAGTGTCACTGCACAAACAATGCTTAGATTTCTCAGAACACATCTCTGTAATCCCCTCATTCAAAATGTGTGTTTAGATTATCTGCTTGCAAAAGGAGCTGTTTTGGAGTTATGAGACAAGCTATATGAAATAAACAAATTAAATGCTGGCCTATCCTGTTAAATCCTATGATAACGCTCTGCAACCACCCCAGTCCATTCTGGAGGTGACGACTAACACTGAACTAACTGGTAAACTACGCTACTTATACTATGTGACCATCCAAAACCTTGGGGCATATTATCAAGCCTGGGCGATAAAATTATCGGCGCATTATCGGCAGGAAACTGCTGATAAAGTGGCAACAATGGGCTTGATAATATGCTCTATTGAATTCCAATCGAAGCTCATGTTAAATGTGAAGGACATCTAACATGAGCTTTGATTGGAATTCCATAGAGCATATTATCAAGCCCATTATCGCCACTTTATCGGCAGTTTCCTGACGATAAAGCAGCGATAATTTTATCACCCAGGCTTGATAATATGCCCCCTTGTCTCTCTTCTATGCAAAGCTCTAAGTCACTATTTTTGTGGCAAGTTTTACTGTATCGAACTTGGCCTTTAACTCATAAGAGTGTGGGCATCTCCCGTAGAAGAGAACACTCTTCACGCTGAATTAATGAAAGAAGACCTATCCTATTCTCTCTCTCTCTCTCTCTCCTTTTCTGCGTTCATTCCCTCCATCTGCCTCTCTCTTTCTCACTCCCTCGCTTACAATTTTTATGTCTCTCACCCACTTGCAAGCCTTCGAAAACTGAGTGCCTATGTGAAGTTTTTCTCTTGTAAACACCTATTAGCTTTTTGCAAAGTTTTCTTTATGGGTATTCTCACAATATCATTTGAATTGTTGTCAAGACACAATTTTCCCATCATACATCCCGTTTTAAAGTCATGAGGATAATGTTGGTAACGTTTACTTGTGAGAATACTGCACATCTATCTTCTGACGAGCACTCCCAATGAAAAATCACTACTGACAGGGAAATATTACGCGTATGTGAGAATAAGCTGCAAGCTTCGATATAGGATAAGGGGGAAACTCTCCGAAATACTGGAAGATTAGTAATCAGAAACAAGTGATGGATGAATTCCCACAAAGAAAGCAAACTATAGCAAATTTGTCAGGGATTTGTGCGGCCGGTGGAGTGGACATGGACATGATATGAGGGTCCCTAGTTAAGAAAAAACTAAAAGCACAGTTGCTGTTTTGAAGCACTATGAGGTGCTGGGCAATGCATTTATCACATTGAGGTAAATACATTGTCCATTAGCTCAAAATGCCCTTCAACGAAAGATGTTTCCATGAGCAAACAACACGACAAGCTAAAATATTCAGTTCTGTCTTTCCGCTACTCCTGAAAATGTTTTATCCTTTATACAATCACAAGTTGCAGGTACAGGGTTGTGAGAACCATGCATTTGTAGATTTCGAGGGAGTACACCTGAATGTTATCTGAATTTCAAAACAATCAGAAATCCCTACAGACCGTAGCTATGCTTAATTTGTAGGGCCTTGGACAGGAGGCCACTGCAGCTTGCACCACACATTGCCTTTGCCATGCGGCCAATGTTAGTAACAACATAACTACTAACCATCACAATCCTACAAGTGCGACAATTCCGACTACTGCAGGCCTCCGAAGCTATAAGAATGGTCTGGGCAGCAGGTAATAGTAATTTTAATGTCTATTAAATTAATAATTAACTGTTGCTGTGGTCATCTCTGAATTAGCCAGACAGCGCAACCTGAAAGCAGACTGTCATAAGTGCAGGTGTTGACAATTAAGTGCCGGTGCTTAAACACCAAAAACCACTGGCTCGAATTAAGCACTGGACCTCAGGCAGAGGCCTTCAGATGATAGGCTCTCTAATGATTTTGTTTGCTGGAGTCTGAAGTGTGAGAGGAAACTTTGTCTTGGATTGGTTAGAACACCTTGGGGTCTGTTAGGATGGCGGGGGAATCGCCACAGCCCATATGGCGGTGGCGATCCGCCAGCCATTTCTGTCCGCCCGCCTAACATTTCCCCCCTGCCATATCACGATGACGGTGGGGACCCAGGCGGACCGGAAGACCGTCCGCCAGTTTCCCGCTAGTAGGCAATCCGCCTGTTGCGGGCCCCCAGGGGGTTGGAGGGTGGGTGGCTGCACTTGGGGGGTACCCATGGTACCCTGACATTTCCATGCACAAGGTGGCAGGCACCACGCGGTGCCTGTCACGTTGTGCATGCAAATGCACACCATGCCCTTTTAACATTGTGGCGGGAACTGAATAAAGCACTGCCCGTCACAATGTTAAATATACAGGATGCGACCTCCATGGTGGTGGTTGCATCCTAATGGGCACAGCCGGACCGCCACACCACTGGCGGACGGTCTCAGCACCGCTAGGGTGACGGGCGGACTGGAGTCCGCCCGCCACCCCAATAGACTCCCAAGTTTTCCCTATTCCTTATAGCACGAAAACACACCTTCTATCCTGACCTGAAATGTCAGATGTGTTGCAAGGAAGTATGACACTGTATGATTAGCCTGTAATAACAATAGGTCTCGGAAACATTCTGTGACAGAAGAAAAGAGACCAAATCAATTCTCATGGAATCCCTTGGCACTCCATAGACAACACCTACACCTGTAGAAAGTTTGAATTCTTTTGAATTGTGCTACATTACCAATTCGAGTGTCCATTTGTAGACTCTTTTGACAGCCCTCTTGTCTTCTTCACCGGTTAAGTAGCCACGTTCCATCTTGTGTCAGAGAAAACCAAATTTCAGCAAAGTTAGCATGAAATATCCTTCTCTAGATAAGTGATTGTAATGACTGCATTCCCCAAGGGAATACTGTGTGGCAAATGTGACTGATACAATGCAAGGAGTCACATGACATTGGAAATGTTTGTCACAAATTGAAGGCGACCCAAAAAGTTCACAAAAACTAGAGTCGACATATGGCATTTGAAAATGATGTGGGTCAGGTTTTATGAGTTATAACAGCAATGTCAGCATATGTTGCATAAAAAGGTACAGCAATGTTTAAATTTAATAGAAAACGTATAATGTCCACGGTGAGCTTAATGTTTTACGTCTATTGGCTGAAGACCCTTTCTCTATATTCATGGGAAATGAGCTTCAAAGCTAATACCATCAAATTAGCTTTTTTTCATGCAGCAATGGTAACATTGCTACTTTTACTACAGAGGAATCAACCATAAAAACGTTATTTTACAAAATTGAGAGTTGAGAACTTTCAAAGAAAATCCATGAGTGGGTTTCAACTCATTAGCAGTTGTAATAGCAGCCCAGCATATCTGAGAGAAAAGCAGACTGACCAAGATATAGGAGCTTCCATACGAAACAAAGGATGAACATTGACCTGACACGCTCTACCGACTCTTTCGCTACAGTACCAACGACCTCTGAGACATGATGTCATGATGCCACAGAGGATGGAACATATTAGCGGAACGATGTGACCTATTAAGAATTTAACTGCCTCCAAACAAGAAAATAAAGAAAACACCAAAGGGCCACTGGAATATTGTACTATGTTCTTCAGTAGTTCTTTTTGACTGTTATGGACTCCCACTGAATCATTCCGAGAATCCAGGGACCCCCAGTGAGTCATTATTAGAAGCTGGGGGCCCCTGCCTAAGCAATTTACATGATTTGAACTTCAAAATAATACACAAAAATAAGTATACACCAAACAAATGCTCAAATATTGAAATATGTTTATTTCATTTGCAATTAAATATAGAATAAGTTTCACATTTTCAAATTTGCTTCTTTATCTGATTATATGTAGTCAATTTGAATGTATTAAATGTAATATTCTTTAATTTGGTAGCACAGTCAACGACCCCTTGAGTAGGCCTTGCAGGTCTCCCGGGGTCCTTTGAACACAGGTTAAGAACCACAGTTGTGAATCAAAGAAATACATCTATTTAGAATAGAGATTCTGTTTCGATTAGAGTGTTAGAGTGTACTTTAAACCTGTTTCCATTTGACTATTACAGAGAGAGGACCTTTACTATTACAATACAGTATTGCAGACATCACACCCGCATTTTGCAATTACATTTAGGCTTATTTTAAGATTGTCAAACCCAATACTAAGCCCTAACTATCTCCTAGCATTTAGAGTACTTATTCAGAAGTAGGTCTGATGTCAGTCCTTTATGTACTTGTAACAGCATCAGCTATTGTCTGCTTGAAGATCCAACTGTATTCACAACATTTGGGCTAATGCTAATGAGCATAAAAGAGAATTCCAATCATTGCCTGAAAGGCAATTTTAAGTTCAATAAAACCTTATCATAGACCTTCTGCTTATAAGCAATACAGCATGTCTGGTGCTTAGGGCATGGTCCTAGTAATGATGTGACAGAAGATCCTGTTGAAAACCGGCTCTTGAAAACTCAGTTTGGTATTTAATAAACCTAAATATTATTCCAAAACTTCCAGGGATAAGTTGACAAATTGCAGCATGGTTCTTCTGATGTCAAGATAATTTAAGTTGTTTCTTTCAATCTCCCTATTGTTTGTAATGTGTTGAGTATTTCTGCTTTTCAGTGTAATGAAACACGTACTTAATAAACCACATACATTGTTCTACGGTTCTGTAGATTAATAACCTGGACCTGGATTACGTTGGATCGCAGGATGTGCTCTTATTGTGGTTGTATTGACAAAATAACAACCCCCCCCCCTCCACACGGCTACCTTTAAACACTTGGAATTTACTATGTGTTACTTGTTAGTCAATATACTGTTAATGATATACAGCCCTGAACCTACATACTTAGGGTTAACAAATGATCGTTATTTCAGTACATACTCAAATATAAGCTTTATGCTGCATCTTGCCGTCAACTCTCCCACAGAAACTTGGTATGAGATGTTTAGACCTGTCAACCATAGGGTGGCTTTCCCCCAAACTGTTTTACCTCCTTCTCCATTTTCTTTTCCTGCTCTGGTTTCTGCTGACCTTGAGACTGTTAACCAGTGCTAAAGTGGATGTATTCACTCCGTAAAATATGGAAACATTGGCTTATCCCCAATTGATATATTTAGTTTACTTATAAGTCCCTGGTAAAGTGGTACTACGTGTACCCAGGCCTGTAAATTAAATACTAGTGGACTTGCAGCACTGACTGTTCCACCCACTTAACTAGCCCATTCAAGCATATCTCAGGCCTGTGTGTGCAGTTTTAAAACATTATTTCGACCTGACAAAATAAACCTTTGGCATTTTCCTGCCTTAGCTATTTAGTGCCTGCATCCTGTCTCTAGGTCAAAAGACTGGGTGTAGTTGACAGTTGGGCTTTGTGTATTCCTCCTAGTCAACCACAAACAATAGAGACCTTAAGTGTGCCTGGATTGGCAATCACTGGCAGGATGGAATGGCGGAGCTGGATGCAACCTACTTACACTTGAATCGGCCTGTGTCAGACAAAGGTGTGCATACCCCGTAAAGTTAGTCTGGAGCCAAGGCAGGCAGGACACTGCACTTCCAAGCGAAACTTCTAGCCGTTTCTTCCACTACAGTGTAGGCACCAAGTGCACATATTGGACCTCAGACACCAACTTTTCAATACACTTCTGGACCTGTGGAAGACTCTGCCAGGAAGAAGAACTGCTGTGCTGCTGCAAGGACTGCCACTCTGTTGGACTGCTGCCCTAAAGGACTGCCTGACATGCTCAGCTGACCTGCTGCCCTGCCACCCTCCTGCCTGGGTAAAAAGGATTGGCCCTAAAACCTGTAGCCAGGACCACCAGAGTGACTCAACTGCCAAAGTATCTTGTAACTAGCACCTGAACTCTGCAACTGTGAGTCATACCCTTCCAAGTGGGGCCACCTGAGTCATGGACCCTTGGAAGTGGGCCTAAAGGTCTCTGCCAGCCCATCTCTGGGTCCAGAAGAACCAACACATCTCCTGCTGTGCAGCACAAATCCAAGCAAAATCAATGCCTCGGCTCTGCTGCATGGTCTTCTCCCGGCACCATGACTCTGCATGGTAGCCTCACAGTTCCTTGGAACCAACGCACTTTGTCTTCTGAGCGAGGTATCTTCGACATGAGACTCCAAAAGCCATCATTGACTGGATCCTCAATGACATTGAACGACCTCGCATCTCAGCCTTGCAGCTCCTCAAAACAATGCATCACCTCAGCTCTGTGATGCATCCTCAACACAGGATCTCTCAATGCTCCGCAACCAGGATTTAAGGTACTGTTGTTTACATGTGGGTGGAATTTGCATAGTTTTAATTCCATGGACTAATGAAGAATTACATCAGAATTCCACCAATTTCTGCAAAATTCTTCAATGGGCGGAGTGGGCATTTTGCACTATTTCCGTAGTGCAAAATGCATCCTTACATCCAAAAATGGTTGCCATAATGCATTTTGCCTAAGATAATAGCATGTATGCAAGGGCATCGAGTGGTAACTATGTGGTTTCTAAATGTAGAGGGACTGCTCATGGCAGGAAGCAGGAGCAGTGTCTTGACGTTTAGAAACTGCACCCATTGGTGCCCTGGCATACATTTAAAACAGTACAGGAAGAGCGAGCAGTCCCTCTATGTTTAAAAACCACTGCATAATAAACTTTAATCTGCAGAATGTTTTAAACAAAGAAGGGCTGCTCCTGCTTCCACCCTGTTTACAAATTACTATAGTGCATACCCCTCGACACACATACATATCCTGTAGTAATCACTGCATTGTAAGTGAGGGTACCGAGGGGTATGGATTGCAGAACAGTGGTTTCTAAACAGGATGGAAAGATAGAGTAGTCACTCTATAATTACAAGCCAGTGTAGATTAAACTTTAAACTGCAGTATTTTTTAAACATAGAGGGACTGCTCCCTCTTCCTGAACTGTTTAGAAACCAAACCGTTGCAGATTAATTCCACCGGCAGAGTGGTGTGATTTATAAGTAGTTCCGTGTTACAACAGTAATTGGGAATTACCAAATCCCTCCGAATCCTCCTGCAGAATTAAATATTCCACCCAGACCTGCTCTAGTACAGTGGTACTAACTGGGTCCCTGTAGCCGGTCGGTGCTACTTCGTGGTCAGTCTGAACTTGTGACTTTTTTCTGGTCTGGTGCGACCAGATATCCTCAGTTGGTGCTTTGTTGTGCTATTTTCACTACAAACTTTCAAATTACATATCTCTGGTTCTACTGATTGGATTTTTCTTGTTTTGTTTATTGAAGATTACTCTTTTGTCTAATATGGTGTGGGATCATTTTCATTGTGTATTTTCACAATATTACTGTTTGAGGTGTTGCACAAATGCTTTACACATTTCCTATTAGTTAAGCCTGACTGTTCTGTGCCAAACTACCCAAGGGTTGAGCATAGGTTAATTTAGTTTTGCTTGTGACTTCACCCTAACAGGAATTTTGGTTGCTGATTGAGAAGGGTTTCTTCTCCTGAACCAGTAAACCAATTTCTTACAGGGATGTTGGATTGAAATCGCAGCTGGGAGACTCACAGTGTCTGGGTTCTGCAATGCACTAAGCCATAGAAATCAAATGCTACACACACTCAGATTCTAAGGTCAGACAACCACAAAGTGAACATCAAGGAACACATGTACAAACATCCATTGACAACAAGCATTGGCATAGCCAATAGGTCTCGCCTTTCAAACCTTATAAGTATTTAGTTGTGCAGTATAATATCCTTAGTGCAACAACATTAACTGGTGCATGGCTAAACATGTATAAGGTCCCAAAGGTGAGACCTATTGGCTATGCCAATGCTTGTTTAGAGTGGAAAATGGAGAGGAGGCACCCAGCAGGCGCGCGCTTACATTTTTTAGATGATTTCCTATTTGTCGGAAAACCAGACACGTCACAATGATATGGCCTACTGAATCAATTCATTGAACTGGCAAAGGAGCCAGGAGTTCCCCTGGCACACAAAACGGAAGGTTCGGTCACTATACCAATAGATGGCCGTAAGGATCCTGGATGGTCACTGGAGGAATTAAGGGAGATACTCTGGAGCAAATACCAAGTGTTCCCCTGAGGCCTGTGCTAAAGCAGCTTGATGCCAAATCTTTAGAACGAATAATACAGACCTGAGAATGTAATCTAAATATGCCTAGCCTTAATTAATCATTTAACCGCAGGCCTTTGTTTAAGTTTATAAGCAATTAGGGGGAGATGTTGTGTAACAGCCAACGCTACCGATATTGGCACTGAGGAAGCAGGTTCAAGTTCCGGCACCAGTTTATCAGGCTCCGATTCTGTGCAAATCGCGTAATCTCCAAGAGCCTAAAAAATCTGACCTTGTGTAATGTAATATGGCACTACTGTAAAGCGCTAAAATTACTGAGTTTGCGCTATAAAACTGCACAAACACTTTACAGTGCTACATATAACAGAAATGAAGCAGGCACAAATAACTAAATACGTTACCAAATATAGAGCTAAAAATTGAAGAGAAGTTAGTAATTTGTCGTCTTTTAATGCAAATGCGCCTGTACCTGCTAGATGGCAGGATTGTATTTTAAGCATGATCCAAAATGACACGCTTGTTTGGTTCTCATTTTCAGTGCTGCTTGTTAGAAAACCTACCGAAAGTACCAAAGCTAGAAATACCCCAAAAAATGACAGGCGAAAACGAACGCAGTCTGGGAAAAAAAACACACAAACACTGTAACTAGTGTGCGCTTTTCTGAGGTTGGGGTGGGTTCCTTCAATGACAATGAGCTCACCCTTAATTTACTCAAGTGACTAACTAGCCCGAGGAGAGCGTTGGCTTTATCAAAAAAGCACTGCTATTACGTGTTAAGAGAAATGGGGCACGTTAATGAAGCGGGGAGCCCTCGCTATGTGGATTTGAAGTGGATACTCCGCTGTGCCACCAATCTGAACTGGAACCCAATAGATGTGCCAACACCTACACCAAAAAGATAAAGCTTTTATGTACTTTAGTCTCCGCAGACAGCGTGACACCCAAATAGTTTTTTTTTACCAGTAGTAATTTATCAGTCACTGGTTTAAGTCTAAAAATCCTCAAAGTATCAACGGTGTGGTTGTAAAAGTTTACATGAAACAATTAGATTGTTCAAACAAGTGATACCTGGTGCGAGCTGAAGATTAACAGGGACAAGAACACGTGTGACGTCACAGGACAAGGCCTGGAAGAGTTGGCTCGTGACTGCCTCAGACATATCTAAAGGGCAGTCTGATGGGTGGCTTTAGCCCTGAAGTCTGTCTAGTCTAGAACAGAATCAGAAAGTGTCAAAAATCGGAGAAATCTAGTATTAGAGCTCAAGCACAGCTGCCATTCAACATGGAGGCGAGGGTTCGATGGATCTGAGAGGGTTCAAAGCTTGTCTGCGCAGGGGGCAATATATTAGTGTCCTCAAAAAGAGTTAGCAGCTTCTCGAGTTAGCAGTTAAGCAGATAAGGCATGTTTGAGGTGGCCTTCAATTAGGCCTAAACACAATTGGCCATTGTTTTTTGTTGTTTAAATACTGCAACCACAAAAGTTTTCTTGAATTTGGAAAGAAAAGTCCTTTTAGGTGGTGAAAGACTAATTTCCTACTGATGCTTGGTCGTACTTGGTAACATATATATAAACACTGAAGGAGAATACAGTGAAATGAATGAATGATTTAACTTTGATTCGATTATGTAAAACCGTGTGTGTGTTTAACTAGAAGTGAGCGGCCACGCTCGTAAAAAAAAAGAAAAAACGAAGATCAAAGAAGCCGTATGCCAGCTGGGGGTAGGGGAAAGCATTCACGACCGCTTTATCAAAGAAGCCGCGACAGCTGTGCACGACTCGCGTGCTCTTGTGCGCATTCTAGCAAGCTGATTGTCGGCAAAGTAGCATTTCTCAGAGCAACTACTAAATGTCTCGGCCAGACCGGCGCATGCGCTGGATTAGGCCGAGACCTAAAAAGTGGATGCAAGTTGTGCCCCAACTTTTTATGAGTGGAATGGGATTTTGCAAACCGACCTAAGTACCATTAGGTCGCTTTGCAGAATCAGCATTCATAGAGGGTTGCAGAACTACCTTCTTTATTAATAGTCAGTATACAGGTCATAGTTTATGGGCGCCTGTGACTGGCTGCAATTAGCCTTGAAAGGAGGACTTCAATGCTGTGATTTCATTCCAAAATGCAAAAGTCTTTCTGTTTTTTTAAGTAGCCTATGTTCCTTAAAAGAAGTGGTACTGTTTAAAAAATAATGTTTACCATTTTGGAAACTTTAGGGGGAGCAGGAGGACTTCTACCCCAATTCCTGTTTACAAATCAGTTACCACGTCCTTTAAGGCCTGGAACAGTGGCTTCAAACATTTGAAATATACCGTTCCAAATCCTAGTTTGGAACAAACGCTCTTTTGCTAACCCTTCCACATTGCAATTTGGCATAGGTTGTAAAACACATTTTACGAGTCAGAAACTGTATAATGACTTGGAAATGGGCTCAGTATATTACAAAAAGGGATTCTATTGTCACAAACACAGTGAATTTGCAAATCTCGGGGTTTGTGACCATACAATTCTAGTCTACATCTGGTTCCTAATGCTACATAACATTGTCCAGAAGCTAAGAACAAAACATATCCTAATGTTTTTGGGTCATTAAGACACTTAAAGAGAAAGCTATCAGTCTACCTCCCTTAAATTAGATGGAAACAGCACAATGCAAAAAACACAAAGTCCCTGCCATGGTAGCACTAATCTGGTAATCCACATCCAACAAGAGCATTGCCAGCATCCACACTTCCTTGAACCTACAGACAGCCATGCAAAGATATTAGTAATTGTCAGCAGTAGATTGTGAGTAAGAAATATGGGACAAAAGAGAGAGAAACAGAGACAGCAGAAATCTTCTCCATGCCTGGCTTTACTGCTGGACTGAATCTGCACCGCAGAGGATCAGATGTCTACAACAAGAAATAGGTAGTTGAATATTTAATCAATAATATGATAGTTCGTTATTTATACTGTGCATTATTCTACACCTTGTGGCAATCTCTGTATAACACAATGTGTGTTGTTGCTGATAACTCTATGACATCCTAAAGTTAAAAGACATAACTGACATTTCTAAATAATATGTGGAATAACCTAAACTGTAATAGGCATTCTTATACCTAGAACTTCCTTCTGTGAGTTAGAAATCAAGCCTGATATCCGAATGATTCTCAATATACATAGTTCATCAGCTGTAATAAAAATGAATGTTCAGTTGTTTTGTGCTTTCACTCCTGGCAATATACATTTACTTCCCCACCACTGGCAATAGCTTAATGTCATACAATATTCTAGTGATATAAACAAAGTCTCTACACATTTAGAAGACTCTCTAGCTCCTCCAGTAAACAGATGCCATACAATGCGTAATCCTAGAAAGGATGACTTCTGTGTACAGAGTTCTTAATCCTTGATAGGATGAATCCAATACTAAAGTGCAAATCAAAGTCTAAATCCTCTTCTCTAAACTTCATTCTGTAACATGTCTTTGAGAATAATGCCCTTGTCTACTCTCAATGAATTTTTGATTAATTCCAATCTCCTGGCAACAAAATACTGACTGCAGTGATGCAGTATCACGAATGCCTATCAAGGAACACTCCGAACAACAAGGAACTCATACTTGATGGCTCTAAGTTGGCTGTCACCATTACATTTCTCGAGCGAGAGTCCCATGTCGCTCTGAGAAATGTAGTTTGTCTTGATTTCAGTTGCGAGTTTCACAAAAGAGCTGCAGCAATCCTTCACAACATGCAGCACTGACACTCTGGATGTTCTTCTGGCCTCCTCTACAGTAGACAACTCAAGTACTATTCATATTCAGAGGAGAACGCCTCCATGCCTGCAAGGTATACACTGGTAAGCGAGGGCCATTCATCATGACAGATCCACTCTGAGAAGTCTGCTGTGGTCATTAATGGGCTGAGTTTGGGGAATCAAGGAACTCGACGGAGATAGGATAGAGTCAAAGCACTCAGGGGCAATGCCATAGAGCGATCACCATTTAATACTGGGTTGGTCCAAATAATCCTCTTTCACAGCATCCATGGTGGAAGTAGAATAGATTTTTGGGGGTCATTAAACCAAAACGCACAGTCAAAATAGGTATGTTATTGTAGGGATAGACATAGCTGAAACTTTGATGACATATGTGTCTCTTTTGTCCTGACAAATGCCCAAGACCAACTTTTGGCTACACATTTTGGGCAGATCTATCCTACCTTTGTAGTAGAGGCCATACAGGACCCTACTCCCCCACTATAGAGCTATTTTATGTTTTAACATTGCCATGGGATGATAGCAAATAATAAAATAAAATATGCCGTCTTTCACTACACAATTATTTTAAAAGCTCCCAGTATGTTATAATTTCACATGTACATTGTGTAACTCCTCAAAACAGGATTGAAGTGTTCACCCAGGACAAGGTTTTTCCTTGGCTAAGAGCTTGCTCAAGGATGAATCATGCCACATAATTGTGGTTGAGAATCCAGAACACTTTAAATCACTTTAAATCAAGAGAACCTTCTTTACATTAGTAAATAAAGAAAACATGTGTGATAATCTCAGTATTGATTAGTTGGACCAGAATTGTTAAATTACTTTCATGACTGGGGATGCACTCATTGCCTGTTCTAATGAAAAGTGATAAAGGACTTCCGCTCACTCCTTCTAAGTAGATGCATGAACCTGAGAACCTGCCTTCATCAATTTGAGTGGCCTCCTGAAAGGCTGCATGAATACATGGTGTGCTCAACTCTTCTAGTTGATACCAGAAACCTAGTTCACTATAGGAATTAATAGCTCTGTGGTTTGGAAAAGATAATCTTGCATGTTTTTCCTCACACTTCAGTCACAATATGATGTTGCCCTTTGAGTGCTACAAAGCAGTGGAAAATGTATTTTGGGCCCATGACATACATAATGTATTTTAAATACTAAATTTTAAAATACTATTGTAAATAAAAATAAATATAAAAAATATAATTAAAACAATTATTATTTAGGTATAAAAATATATATCCATTAAAAAAGTAAAGCAATATGTAAACAATTTTAAAACAACTACTCTTACCTTATGAATATTAAAAAAATAAACGAACTAACAGATAGCAGAAATACATATCAAATTATAGTACACAATAATTGTAATAGAAAAAAACAAAATTAAAATACGAACAAATACACATTATAATAATGTAAAAATATCATAAATATTTAATAACATTTCGAAATAATGACATATTAACAATCATATCTTAACAATAGTATGGAATGTGTTTGTCTTTGGAGGGGTTATATTTTCGATTGACACTCCAACATAAGAAAAACTGGGAAAGTGTTGGCCATTGGGAGGGTTAGAATAACTGTTCCTACTGTAATCAGAAAAACAATAGGGAATGTTTTGGACATTGGGGCAGTCAAATGTACTGCTCCCACCCCAATACAAGCAAAAGCAGGGAAAGTGTTGGACTTTGGATAGGTTAGACTTACTATTCCAACTCCAACGTAAGCAAAAAGTAGGGTAAGTAGTGGACTTTGGAGGGATCAGGTTTACTATTCCAATGCCTATATTATCAAAACAAATGTAAGTATAGAAGAAAAAAAATAACATATTTAAAAGAAAAAATATATTCCTTAAATAAAATCTAATTACATTTGAACAATTCATTGTATTACGGATAAATAAAAATATAGAAATTATGAATATTTCAAATAAATGCAGTTCTCTACCTACTAGTAAAAAAACAACACAAATTGAACGTAATAAAAATATAAAAACTCAAATATTATTAATATTAGGTTCATCGTTAAATAAAAGAATTACAATTTAAAAAGTAAGAAATAAACAATTCATTAAAAAAATGTATAATCAAATAAAAGTATCAAACAATAAGTAATTAAAAACTCCAAATATTATGAGTAACAATTAATCAGCTCATTTGCATTATTATCAATTAATAAATTAAATTACATAAAAATTATTATAAATTTAAAACTATTTGCATTTAAAATTACTTTTCACCTTAAACCCATATATACCCAACACACAGCTACTAAATGAAATATTTCTAATTACATTTTAAAAAACGATTTCACATTAAGGGGTGATTACGATGTCACCGTCTCGTAAACGGGACCAACTGACCTCCGGTTAGCAGTCCCGCCTGCCTCAGTAGGATGCGACTGTTCGGTCGCATTCCGACATTTCTCTATGAGATCATGCATAACGGCCGTAAACCGCCCATCATACATGCTCCGATATGGAAATGGGAGATGTTGTTCATTGCTGCACCCTATGGCAGGCACCTGAAGGTGCCTGCCACAGGGTGCAGGGATCAACAGGGGGCACCATAGGTGTCCCCTCTGCCCCCAACCAGAGGCCGCACGCAGAAGGCGTCCTGCCCACCTCATTAGGATGTGACTAAACACTGTTCAGCCGCATTCCGACATATTTCTATGGGAGCCTTTATGGCCATAATATATGCTCCCATAGGGATATGGGAGGTGTTGTTCAACCCTGCACCCTTGGGTTGCACCTCAAGGTGTCTGCCACGAGGTTCAGGGATCAACAGGGGGTCACCATAGGGGGACCCTCGGCCTCCAACCGGAGGCCACACACACAAGGGGGCCCTGTTGGGGACCCACAAAAATGCTTTATGACATGGTTTCCATGTCATTCAGGCCAGCATTGAAACCATGTCAGAAATAGTGCATTATAATCCTAAAGGCGGAAAGGCCCCCCCTTTGGGATTACGATCCAGTTCCCACTGGCCAACGGGCTCGTTGAGCCTGTCGAAAACAAGCCAGAATGGCCGGACGTCGCCTTGCTGCTCATTTTGTGTCACTGAAATGCACTTTACAAAGGACCTAAGTGCACGTAGGCTTAGTTGCACTTAGTCAAGCACTGTCACATTTCGCTTTGCACTTTGTTGTTCCATTAAGGACAAGGCTGAAATGAAGCATTAGTACTGTTGCGCGTGTTTTGAAAGATACCATTGGATGGTACTTATGGCTTTTTTTTCGAATGGTATAAAAAGAGTTTTTGATAGTGTCCACGTTTTTATCTGCTTTTATATTTCTGACTTGTATTTTCTCTCATTGTGTAAAGGTATTAATTAACTATGTCATGATTCATGAATTCAGTTTAATTCTGTTCTATTTCGAACGTGGAAAGTTACTACACTGTTTGCATCACACCATTCTATATGCTCATATTTTAAAGCAAACGGTGGCCTTCAGTTAAGAAACTGACTGACACTGCGGGATTATTCAACTATTAATTAACCTTTAAATTGCTATTCCAAATTTGGTGACAGTGATTATGCCACGCACAAGAGCAGTAAAGCTCTATAGGGAAACTATGAAACTCCAGGTCCCAGGTGCTCTGAAGTTTTCCCCATGTGCGCGCTCATCAAGAGCCTAGCAAGTTAATCCAACAGAGGAACACAGAGACCAGCCCTCCCCAATGAAGCATAAATGTGTCAGGATAACATGTTTACAGATAAACCTTTAATTGCAATAGAAATCATATGTACTAATTCCAGATTTCTATCATCCTTTTCAAAGCATGCACCAGTATCACTTCCATGTGCTGCAAATAACATGGAGCAGTGAAGACCCCTCTCCCATCATTTAACAATTAATTTTCCCTTCTATGGACTGTATAAAAAGCCCTAGTAGGCAGCTGCTTTTTCTGCATATTTGAGACATCTGTCACAGTGCTAGAAAGGCTGTGTGCCCGTTCACTAGAAGATGTCCTCTGCTGACATAGGCCCAGCTCATATCATGCGTAATATGTGGGGTGAGACTTTAATGATTCAGGGCCTTGTTTATAATATTTTGACACACGGCAGCAAAGCAAGCCTTTCTGCTGTGCTGCCTAGCGTCAAAAGAAAAGGTTAGGGGGAGCTGTATCTGCAAGATATGGCGTATTCCTCTCGTTTTTGCCTGTGCTGGTACACAATTGGCTGCCATGTGCCAACGCAGGCACTATTGCACCAGGGTGAAAGGGTGTCTGCGTTGTAGGGGTGATTGTTTTTGTCCCGGCAGGGACTTCGTCCTGCACAAAAACAATTACAAGAGGTGCTCTCCTCTTTCCATGTGTGCTGCAGAATACAGCACACAAAGAAAAAGGAAAACAAAAAACGAGGAGAAATAAAGGTATTTCTCTCCGTTGTGCCTCCCTTAGGCCTCCCCTAGGAAGGCGTAGGAATCTGACGCATTCCCAAGTTTACAAAACTTTTGTAAATCTGTGAATGCGTCACGTTCCATGGATGTTGTGTGGAAACATCCACAGCCACACCCATGGAACGGCCATTTCACGCTGATTACTGCATGAAAGGGGGCCATATTTACAAGGCCATGAAAAGCCACACAGGGGGACTTAACTTGGCCTTGTAAATATGTGCAGGCACACTGCACTGTAGGTGTGTCCAAAAAAGTGAGGCACCGGTGGTGCAATGTGCTTGTAAATAAGCCCCCCAGTGTCCAAATTGGTTTCAGCTTATACTGTTCACTACTGGATGCCAGAGGCGAGGCTCAGCCTCCCTTGGGCAGGATGGCGTGAAAGGACCCTTGAAAGCATTGACCCTGATCAGTCCAATCACACCCAATAAAACACTCCTGCCGACCGGAAGTGGAAGCCGCACTCACCCACACTTTGACAACACTGATATTCACCACTCAAAAGTCATGGATACTGAACCTTAAGGCGCATCTAAGGGAAGTGTGACTATTGCACTTCATACATGTAATGATCTATGATCCTCTATAATCAGACAAGGCATGCCACTCGGTCTTTGCCTCTTCTGTGCAACAGACAAGTAACAGCGCTGGTGGTACCTTCAAGCTTTCGATGGAGACGCATGTGAATCCGTTGAAGCATACTGCCAAATACATAGGGGCAGATTTATGATAACTGGCGCATCCCCAGGGATGCGCCAGTTATTTTGCGCCACTGCTCCGCCACCCATGGTGCGCCGCATTTACAATGCGGCGCACCATGGGGCAAAAACGCCACAGATGCGTGACGCATCCGTGCCGTAAAGGTGACGCATTGCTGGAGTTGCGTCTCAAGCGCGACGCAGCTCCAGCAAGTCTCGGGGGTGCCCCATCTTTACAATGCTGCGTCAAGACCTACGCCTGCTTCAAGCAGGCGCAGGGTTTTGACGCAGCATTGGCCTGAAAGTGACTGTGTGAAATCTTATAGATTTCCCTGAGCCACTTTTGCGAGGCGCACCTGCCCCGGAACGCCCACCCTGCGCCGGAACGCCCACAAGCGGCGCAGGGCTTTACAACGTGACGCATCTGCCTAGATGCATCACGTTGTAAATGGGTCGTAGGAATGCGCCACGTTTACGCCACAGTTGCGTGACGCAAACGTGGCGCATTCCCAACATAAATCTGCCCCTTAGATATTTAAGGGATCAGACGTAAAGAGCTTCTGTCTGAAGTCAGATTACTCTTCAAACATTGATAGTAAAAAAATCAATAGTTCGAGCTCCGACCATTGCATAATAAGGTCATCAGAGATGAGGCAATGTTGGTCTGCCTGGAATCCTGTTGCTCATTGTGTGGTATGGGGGCGCTATCTGCACATTCAAGGCATTCATGATAATGGCTGAAATAGGCAACCAAAATATTGTAAAGATTCAAACATGAGGCAGTGGACCAACGCTAAGCAGTAGAAAGCAAACATCATCCCAAAATGATCTTCCCCAAGCTCAGTGGAACACATTAAAGTAAGGTGAGCGCAGATCACAAAGAAAACTATTTCTTGGCACCCAAGCTGAAGACGGGGACTGCACTGTCAAAAGAAAACAACACACAATGTGGCATGTGCAAGGCACAAAACAAATACACTGCTGTAGTCTGAGAAATGCCATTAAGCAATGGCTTTAGTATAGAAATAGAACTGGTTCGATAAATCGCATGCGACACTAAACGCAATCATAACAAGGACCAATCGGGTTCCACAGGATGTGGGAATGTCTAGGTTCACTCTCCAGCACTCATTCACTTTCATTATTTGACAGGAGATGAAAATATACTTTTCAGTTGGAATGACTGCAGCGTACACGAGGTTTACTTTAGCAGGGAATGTGGAAACACTCAGACATAAATTAAAATGATGCTTGTTACCATTGCACAGATCCTGGGGCAGGTTTGGATGTTGTAAAGTAATCTGCATCTCCCGGTACAAAACACTAACTCAATTATGCATGCCACGTGCTTGTACATTATATTTAAATAAAATGTCAATCAGTCCTCACTGAAACTTGAATGCAATAAGCGACGCTTTCAAGGGTGGACGTGCATGTGGAACAGAAAGGGGCAACCCAGAGGCCTGAGCTCACTCCTCCACAAACCCTCTTTCATCTCATGTGCATGCTACTCGTTGAGGCTGAGCCACTCGCCCACACCATGCACATTCTCACACCATTCCAGGTCATTCTGATTTCACCCGCTGTGAAACTTTGCAAGAACTGACCACTCTCTGTGTGACGCAATCCATTTAAACATTCGCCTTAGGCTGTCTGTTGTTCTTGTTTCTTTCTCAACAGCTTTATTTAGACGTTTGATAAGGCACCGAGACCATCACAGTGCGAGTAGTGCAACATTCATAAATGGTACATAGGATACTACCTCCACCACCAGTGGTGCGTACAGCAAATTGCTAGCAGTACCGCTGTGTGGGGTATGGTCATTCTAGCCTCCAGAGGCATGTGTGACGTCACCATTGCAAAAGGGTTGGACATCTCCTTTCCTGTGTTGACTAAATGAAGTACCAGGGGATCTAAATTCAATTCAGTTCAACATGTGTGGCATTTTTTGAGGGATAGCATTTCCTTCCCATGTAACATTTTCTTGGGGTAGGACCCCTTTATATGTGGCATGTTACAACCTTTCCCACACCCATCTGAACTGTCAAACATTGCCTTGAGCTGCACAGGCGTATAAAGCCATCCTTGGCCGGCTTTGGCACTGGTGGTGTCCCGTGCAGCAATCTTTGTTGGTGCCACCACTGACCTGCTTCACCATGGAACCTCTCACTGCCATCCTCCAAGGGTGCTCCTCGTTGCTCCATACCCCCTCTCTCACATGTATATAAATTCTTTTATAGCGCTGCTCAAATTAATGTACAGCACTTTCGATCACACACACATTATACAGAGACAATCAGTCACACAAGTGTGTAAATCATTGTATAGGTAATGTTAGGTAAGACCATGAGGACTACAAAGTGCAGAAGGCATATGTCATTCATACTGGTAGGCAATACATTTTAAGAGTTCTTGGTCTTGAGAAGTAGAAACTCAGGATTTCAAACATAACGCAGAGGTCGGGTTGGCTTTACAAATAAGAATTTATTTCTAACCAAACAACCTCTTTTTAGTAAGAATATGAAAGACGAGAAAAAAACACAAGACTCTAAACCTACACCGTGTAGTGTTCATTTCTCACTGTGTTATATTAGCAGGTTTGTAAGTTATAAACTGCAAGTAACAAAAGTATATTTGTTGCAAAAACAGTAACCCACTGAGCAAGCTACATAGAATACAATTCTGTGATCTACATTCTACAGTGCTTTGTAGCAAGAACATTAACCCCATGCCTTATGAGGAGTTAAAACTGCTATTAGACAGATCATCTCTCTAGCAAGTACATTAATCACCAGAGTTATCTTGACATGTTCATTATGGCCTGGAAATTTCTGGACTTACAAAGAAGCTGAAGCAGATGTTTTTTAAACCGTAAGATATTTCAGAATCCAGCTCCAACTGAGCTCAGTGCCAGGTTCGATGGCATCAGTGGCAACGCCCTAAAGCTGGCCCTGATGCCATCTTGTGAGTATTTTTCTTCATTTTGAGAGCAGATGTGTGATATAGCCGATCTTGGTCATATTGTTTTTCAGACCTCCTCAGACATTCCCTGATTTCAGTCTTTCTCCTAATTATCCGTGTACTTAAGCATGTTTGACGATTCGATCTACCCAAAATCACATACTATCTGATTATACTTCAAGTAATTTGATTTTGGTTAAGTAGGTGTTTACTTGGTGTCAAATCTCTAGATGCTGTTTCCTAGATTTCTTCTTTTTTTTGTCCTCATGTCCACCATGGTTTAGGAAAGCCATCTAGAATAAGCCTTGGTTCAGCTGGCACAGTGTTATAACTGGATTATACTAAATGTCTTCCTTGCGTGACCAGTACAATAATAGAGTTGGTCTAAAACTGGCCACGCATTCAGTTTGGAACTTTCTCTACAGGTATCTTTCTCCAGTATGCAAATATTCTCAACCAACTTGCCAATTTGGGGAGGATTGCAATGTCTCCAACTTCTGAACCAGACATCCAGTACTTCTAATATGAAATCTGATTTGAAATATATTGGCGACTGTGGAGATGGGCATCAGGTAATCAAACTTGACCGAGTTACCTGATTCCAGAATTTCACCAATATTGGACGATGAAAGTTTTGATAGAGGGGAGCTCCTATGTCCACCCTGAATCCATAACTGGTATTTCAGTGGAATTGTGAATATCCTGTTCTACTTTCACCCAATGTGTATTAAATGGTGCCATAACCATCCCAGTGCTCATCATAGTTGATGTGCTTGAATGTATCTTAGCACGTTGGGTAATCCTGGACCCAATGGTTAAAGTGATATCTACTCTGCTCTTTTTGCAACCGTAGGAGATTTATTGTTTGATGCAAATGCCAACTTTTTCGGGAGGTCTCTCAATGTCCGGATATTTGGTGGGAAGCAGTTGAGCTCTGCACAACAGTCTAGGGAGAAAGCATGTTTTTTACAATGTTTTCTGCCGCACCATAAAACCCTATCTGTATAAACTTTTATGCAAGATATCTAGCAAAGGTGGAAAATTAGGGCCACAGATTTTGTTATTCACATTCATAGTACTTACCCCAAGAAACTTGAGTAAGCTATTATTACAGTTTATACCGTCATTTCCTTAATCTGGTTCACAGAGTATTTTTTGTTCCCTGTCTGATTTCCAGCTGATTTGCATGACCCAAAGAAGTCTAAAAAGCTCTTCCAGCAGAGCTGCAATGCCCTATGTCAGTCACAAAACATAGAGTGTTGTGCAAAAAGGCCAAGCTTATGGTGATGCTGTCCTATTCTATTACTTGTGATGTTTGGTTTAGCATTCATTTCATGTATTAGCAGTTGTAATGTGAATAAATGCTGTGGGAGTCATGGGATGTCCTTGCCTTGTACCTATTTGACAAGGTAATTGGATTAGAAACAGGGCATGGATTCAAATGTTAATAGATGGGAGGAAATAGTTGGAGAGAGTACAATTTTTAACGGCGGAGGCTATGTTATTTTATATTGAAGACCTGCTAGAGATGTTGCCATTCACCCTATCAAACACGTTAGTCAGTGCCTACTGACAGAGGGAGTAGCCTTTCTTTTTTTTACATTCAACAATCTCCATTAAATTGACTGCTAAGAAAATGTTACTGAGGTATACCTATTATTATAAACACTGCTTGGCATATGGAAATCAACTGGGACCAGACAACCAACAACCGACTAATCAGGATTTCTGTGAATAGTCAGATATCATAGTTTAATTGAGGAATAGGCCTGTGGGAGCCCCAGGGCGTAGAGCCTTTTCTGGGTTACAAATACAGTATTAGCATGGACTCCACCATTCAGTTTGCCACCTTCCTGGACTGAAGATAATAGTTGAAGACCTTCATCAGTGGATCAGCTTGAAGTTCCAGGCATTCCTAATTCAAGGACAGGGACATCTGGGCATAGGGCATTGTTATTAGCTGGACCCTCAATATCCTCTTTGACTCCTCCAACTAAGATGGCCTCATTCCAAGTTTTAACTATCTCTATGTCAATAGTAGGGGAAGTAAAGTTGCCAGCATTGAGAAACATCCATTTCGCAACAACCCTTTGTATAGGGCAGAGTAATAGGCATGACATTCTTTTTAAAAATCTGTGATTCTTAACAAGTGTGATTCTGCCTTTTCCACAGTGCTTTGAAGGTGTTCTGGGTTGGTTTAATTGTAATCTTCTAAGCCAACAGACACTCAGATTTTTCCACTCTCTCCTAGTATAATTTGTTGTACAACATTTTGCGGGCAGATTCCTTTACAAGTATATGTTCCAGTTATCTCCTGCTTTAATGCTTTAGCATACACTGTCCGTTTTATTTTAACTGTCTGTCTTATGCTGTTGTGTCAACTGAGTTCATCATATTTTTCGGGCTCTGCTTTTTGTCTGTTGACAGCTCCATGCATCTAGCTGTATGTATAATTACCCCCCCACCCCCACTCTCCCATTACCCCTGGGCACCTTCCATGTTGCGTCATCTGTCTCATTTTTCTTTTCAAAGTAATGCTCTATCAATCCTCTAATGGTAGCCCATACACAGTGTCACCGACATCTATCTCATTAATTTCCTTAGTGTAAAACTGAGCCGCCCACTCCATCAATATCCTCGCCCTCCATTGAGACTAATGAATGGTCCAGCAGGGGCTGTAGATCAATGTCAGTTTCCAGCAGCAGAGAGTTAAGAGCATTACTTATTGTTAAGTAGTCTATCCTGTGAATGGTCTTTAGGTGTTCAAATACAAAGTGAAATCTCTTGCATTCTCATGTAGAGTCATCATATGACCAGCAGACACAAAATCCACCACTGCATGAGTGAGGGAGAGTGGACTGATGTGTTAAACATTTCAGCTAGAGAAACCCTGAATAGGTTTTAAAGTTCGACTAAGGTCTCCCTGCCCCCATTATTATCACCCTAGAGAGAATTTTGCCATCAACGGGAACAGGTTCAAGGAGAACCTCTCCGTACCCTCATTAAGTCCATATACAGAAAGTATGGTCAGAGATAACCTCTAATGTTTACCTCCAGCTCCTCCCACTCTTCTGTCTCATTCTGTCGTGTCCCCTCAAGGTACAAAGATATGTTTTTTTTTAAAACCAAATGACTGCTCCTTTTGTCTTTTTATGGGCCTTGGAACAAATTTGTCCTGGATCCCCATAAGAGCAAAAACATACAACATCTTTGTTTGTCAGATAAGTTCCTTGGATCTCTACATCCACATTTTTAGTGTAACCCTCTCATGAAAGCTCTCTTTGCAGGGGAGCTGAGGTCCAGCACATTTAAAGTAAATAGCTTGAGAGGCGTCATTCACTTGCATGTTGTTCTAATTGCTTATATACAGACTCATCAGTACAATGATAGTTTGTCGCCTCTAGTTTGTTTGCCTCCTGTAATCTCTTCGCAATAGTCCTTCTGATCCCAGTGATTGTGCCATGCATTGTGATAGCAATCTGCATTTTATAAACATTCAGGTGTCTCCGCACCTCCGTATAGTAAAAGAAACTTTTGAAACTTTAAACCTACAACTGTCTGAAACACCGATAAACAGCAAAAACAACTCTAGAAAACAAAATCTGTCCAACCACAGAGGCTACAAAAAAAACCTCTCCAGACATGCATATGAGACAGCTAGCAGAAAGAGCCCGGGTCCCAACGGAACCGTCTCATGTACCATTCTCCAGGGAGGGGGGTGAAAATGGGTCCAGTCATTTGGAGGCACTGAAGGAAACATGCCCAAGTGGCAATGCTGTCCAAAGCATTGAGGGATTAGGTTTGCTGTCTTAACAACACGTAGAATTTTCTGAATATATTTAAATTATGACAAGTAACATTAAACGCCAGGGCTGGATAGCAGCAACTAAGAAAGGAACAAGTATTGACAAAGCAAACAGGTCTCACTTATGGGAAATCTATTGGTGTGTCAATATTTTTAAGCCACGTTGTACAGCAGCTGACCTGCAGTGCAACATCGCTGAAAGTGTTTAAAACAAGCATTGGCATAGCCAATAGGTCTTGCCTTTGGGACCTTATAATTATTTAATTAAGCAGCACAATTCCTTGGTGCAACATCAACTGTTGCGTGGCTAAACACTTATAATGTCCCAAAGGCGAGACCTATTGACTATGCCAATGCTTGTTTTAGGACTTGTGCCCTGCCAGCATCTATGACAACTGTAACCCTTAACCACATCCTCAAGGGTGTGGGAAGTGAGGGGCCAAAGGGTGTGGGAGATGAGAGGCCCAAGGGTGCGGTAGGTGAGAGGCCCAAGGGTGTTGGAAGTGAGGGGCCCAGGGTGCGGGAGATGAGCGGCCCATGGGTGCGGAAGGTGAGGGGCCCAAGGATGAGGGAGGTGAGGAGCCAAAGGATGTTGCCCAAGAATGCAGGTGGTGAGGGGCCCAAGGATGAGGGAGGAAAGGGCCCAATGATATGGGAGGACTCTAGGAGAGGACGCAAGGATGTTGTGGGGCCTTAATGAATACTAGAGATGCCGGAATAAAGAAAGTTGAAGGTACGGTGTTCAATGATGCTGGAGGCACTGGGAACCAAGGACGCCAGGGCTAGGGAATAAAGCCGTTTTATGTATTTACTGAGTATCCTATGCCTACGGGGGTGCTGCTGAGCTCGCCTACACTGGCACCATGGCACAGCTTGGGTCTGCTGAGGATTAAAGGGAAGATTGCTAACCGTGGCCCACCTGGCAAGAGAGCCTGGCGCAGGAGAATGAGGTCCCCCAGCACGAGTCCTTTAAAGAGATCCTCGGGAACAGGTCCTGGTGCACACTGCTTTCACAAGGACCAGAGGCCAGTGGCTAGAGGGACACAGTGACCAACACAGATGGAAACAGTTGTGCAAGTCTGCTGGCCAGAGCAGGCCCTGCCCCTTCCTACGGGGATGACTTTCTGGTTCAGGACCGGAAATGAACTAGAAGCTAAACAAGATTCTTCAATGCATTCACCCACCCACTTCCAGCCATACAAGCAGGTTCCAGCAAGCAATCGCTCGGAGAGGGCAAGAGCACTGCGAGGCCAAACCAGTGAAAACTAGGCACTATTCAGGTTGTACCAATGCTACAGGTGAATTCACAGACGCAACTGCCCATGCTGAGTGTCTTTTGCTGGTATTTCAGGGGTTAATTTATTCGGAAAACCACGTGTGAAAGTTACAGTCCACGGGGGGAGTGAGGTAGACGTCATTCAAACTCACAAACACCAGATGTTAATTCTCGCCTCGGTGCCTACTCGTATCATGGGTTCACACTCTGCAACTCTGGGCAATAGCTTGCTTAATCTCCACTACGGCCCCACTGCGATGGAATGCCTGCTCTTCACCTTGGGGATGCCCAGTAAGGGTTATCTCGCAGGGAAAGCCAGGACGGGTTCCCAAAGCAAGCGCTAAGAGACCTGTCAGTGATTTGGCGCTATATAAATCGAAATTAACATAACATACCATAACATAACATAACGTATGGACAGTGGTGTTAAATCACCCGGGTTCACCTACGAATATAAGGTGCCTGAAAGGTACATGGTTACAACGCAACCATCAATTGTTGCGATGGAAAATTAAACAATTTATGTATAATATCGAACTAAGGCCTTGCTGGACCTCTAGCTTGGTTCCATCCACCATACAGGAGACTCCTCAGACAAACAGTAGGAACCCTCTTGAGACAGGGCAACCATGTCATGAGGCGATGTATGAGGGAGAAATGCCCTTGTCAAAGTAGCAATCATCTTAGGAAGAAGACATCACAAAGTAGAAGCAGTTGTATCAGGTGAACAAAATTAGGTTAGTATATCCTAATAAATGTTGACTTGCACACATGAACGGGCATGCCCATAGTTTCCGTACATAAGGTGGTAACTATAGCACTATGGGCAGATCACTGCTTCCCAATATATGCCTCCCGGAGGTCCTTCTTTCACAGTAAGACACCCAGGGCATCTACATCCTCATGTCAAGGTCAATAACTCTGCCACTTCCCAGGAAGTGAAGAAAAGAAAAGGGAAGGGAAGGGAAGGGAAGGGAAGGTCTGTTACACCTAATACCCAAGCAGTGGGCCGCTGCTCCATATCTGTGAGAATTTAACTGCACACATGGTACTAAAAAATGAAAGCAAATAACAGAGCCAGAATTTCAATCCAAGCTATGAAGGGGAAACTGAGACCCCTCTAAGAAATGCAGAGAACTCTCATTCAAACATAGAAGGGCCGAAAAACTTGGAACAAAAGAGTTAGGGCTGAGTCCCATGACTCATCACCACTTTAAGTCACCTCATGTTCCCCCAAGTGATCAGACAACCACCGTCAAGCCACCAATAGTAACACAGCTTACAATTCACCTTCACCAGTGGAAGGTGAACATGGACAGAAGAGTGGGGAGCAGAGGAACCACAGCAGACTTGAGTGATCTAATTTGCTACCAGTGTAAAGAATAAAGATGTAAATATAGCTTCATCACGAACCTATTGTGAACTAACATCATACCTAACCTCAACCCTGCGCCTAAATGGAACCTCCATCCCAGGCACAAGAGACTTCACACAGAGACACTGCAGACCCCACCTGACCTTCTCGCTAGAGAAGAACAATAGCTGAACCGAGGCATCTGACCTCTTTCCCCACCCACGGTGGATCCCCCATCCTCCTAGATGTAATGGCCCTTAACCTACAGACTTAGGATGAACCTAATGCTGTGATGAGAAAGACCCTGCCCTTTGGGGCTCGTGTTTGACCCTGCCCTTTGGGCCCATGCTTGACCCTGCCCTTTGGGGCCCATGCTTGACCCTGCCCTTTGGGGCCCATGATTTACCCTGCACTCTGGGGCCCATGCTTGACCCTGCCCTTTGGTTCCCATGCTTGACTCTGCCCTTTGGGCCCATTCTTTACCCTGCCCTTTGGGGCCCATGATTTACCCTGCACTTTGGGGCCCATGCTTGATCCTGCCCTTTAGGGGTCAGGCTTTACCCTGCCTTTGGGGCACATGGTTGGCCCTGCCCTTTGGGGCCCATGATTTACCCTGCCCTTTGGGCCCATGCTTTACCCTGCCCTTTGGGGCCCATGATTTACCCTGCACTTTGGGGCCCATGCTTGATCATGCCCTTTAGGGCTCATGCTTGATCCTGCCCTTTGGGGCACATCGTTGGCCCTGCCCTTTGGGGCACATGGTTGGCCCTGCCCTTTGAGGACCTTGTTTGACCCTGCTCTCTGGGGCCCATGATTCACCCTGCCCTAAGGGGCCCATGCTTGACCCTATCCTATGAAGCCTATGCTTGACCCTGCCCTATGGGGCCTATGCTTGACCCTGTCCTATGGGGCCCATGCTTGACCCTGCCCTTTCCGCCCCATGCCTGAACCCTGCCCTTCCTGGCCCATGCTTGTCCCTGCCCTTTGGGGCCCATTCTTGAACTCTGCCCTTTGGCGCCCATGATTCACCCTGCCCTTTCGGGCCCATGCTTGACCCTGCCCTTCAGGGCTCATTTTTGACCCTGCCCTTTGGGGCCCGTGCTTGACCCTGCCTTATGGGGCCTATGCTTGATCCTGCCCTAGGGAGCCCATGCTTGACCTTGCCCTTTCCGCCCCATGCCTGACCGTGCCCTTCCAGGCCCATGCTTATCCCTGCCCTTCAGGGCTCATTTTTGACCCTGCCCTTTGGGGCCCGTGCTTGACCCTGCCTTATGGGGCCTATGCCTGATCCTGCCCTAGGGGGCCCATGCTTGACCTTGCCCTTTCCGCCCCATGCCTGACCGTGCCCTTCAAGGCCCATGCTTATCCCTGCCCTTTGGGGCCCATGCTTGAACTCTGCCCTTTGTGGCCCATGATTCACCCTGCCCTTCAGGGCTCATTTTTGACCCTGCCCTTTCGGGCTCATGCTTGACCCTGTCCTATGGGGCCCATGCTTGAGCATGTCCTATGGGGCCCATGCTTGACCCTGCCCTTTGGGGCCCATGCTTGACCCTTCCCTTTGGGGCCCATGCTTGACGCTGCCCTTAAGGAGCCCATGCTTGGACTCTGCCCTTTGGGGCCCATTATTCACCCTGCCCTTTGGGGCCAATGCTTGAACCTTCCGTTTGGGGCCCATGATTCACCCTGCCCTTTGGGGCCCATGCTTGACCCTTCCCTTTGGGGCCCATGCTTGACCCTGCCCTTTGGGGCCCATGATTCACCCTTTTTCCAGTGGAGGTGAGGGGGAATCGAAATGTCCTGATTATGACAGGCCTGCTAGAAACAACGTATGTGCTTTAATAGGGGCTTCTGGAGAGGTTTGCCACGAGTCCTTGAAAATGGTAGACGCCTATAGTGTGACGGACATCTCTATATGGAGTGGGCTACAGTATAATACGCAATGTGTCTTTGGCATGATAAGAATGTCAAGTGTTGGTAAAGCAATCACGTGGAAGGGGCTAAGGTCTCTACAAAAAAAGAACAGACTGTGTGTCAAAGGGTCCGTGCAAAGGCACTGTCACAGGGGACTCTGCAAAATGGGAGAGGTAAGGCGGGTGTCCTTGGAGGTCTTGTCACAAATGACGTGCTGTTTTTATGACATCATACGCTTTTAGGGCTACAATGTTAGAAGCATGAAGTAGGTGAGTGAAAGCTGTACCTGTTTCAAGGCCCTCTCTGGCAAATACGTTGAACCAAAGAGAAATTAACTGCTTTATTCAGTACATTATAAAGTGTCCCTTAAAGTGTCATACAGAATGTATTGAAATGTCACACATAAGCAAGCTGCGGAAATGGAAATGTTACTCATAACGAAACTGAAAACTTGGCAGATATGTGAGTAAAACACTTCGAAACAAGCTAAAATATGGGTGATAGCTTTTTGTTTAGTGTTTTTTCATTAATTGGCGAGTTTCTGCATGTAAGTCTTTTTTGGGGACATGTGAATGGTTGCAAGAATGTATTAATGGGTGAGGATAGATAGATGAACAAGTTTATTGGTAGGTGGACGAATGAATGCAAGAGGAGATGAGGTACGTGGGTGAGCGCACAGAAGAAGGACATGGTGGCTGAGTCAATGGATGTGTGAGTGCATGTATGAATTAGTGCTACTTGGATAGATTAGTGAATAAATAGTAGAATACGTGAATCAAGGAATAACTGTGTGCATGCAGTGATTACTAAGAGCATGAACAGATCGATGGATGAAGAGATTGTATTGATGGACAAATGAGTGTGCGTGTGTTGGTTGTCTATTTACTTATGCACTATTGCGGGACATCTTCTGATGTGTTTGCAAAACGTACCTTTTGTCCGGAATTTTTGTACTGAATTCTGACCTTTTGTCCTGAATTTTTGTCCTGAATTTTTGCACTCACTGTCCTGAATTTGCACCCATGCCAGTTGGTCACCCTAAGGAGAGGGGGTGTCTCCTTTAGTGGCGGCAACAAACGCAGATCGCCTCCGACATTACAGATGTTTACCTCCTCTGTTTACCTGCTCTCTGGGACCACGGAAATGTCTCCTGAAAGGTGGAGCGGCGGCTACAGAGGTTGACAGAAGCTCATATTGCTAAAAACAGAAACATTTAATGGTAGTTTTTGTAAAACGATTGCTAAAAATGAGCAGGAACTGTGCAGGACCTTGTAGCAGAGACTGCCTTGCTGAATTCCTGCACGAGTAAGAAGTTGGCTACAGAAAGCTGACTTGAAATGTATGTAACATGGTTCAAACACTCTGGGTGAGAGTAAGGCATGCTTGTTTACAGTACTTAACGCAGAGAACGATGTCTGGTCTCCTGTAAAATAGCACAAAATATATTATAACACGAAACACACAGTGTAAAAAACTCTGTAGTATGACAAGCAGGCGTCTCAGCGATGGTTCGCGGACCCTGCCCCGGCTCCCTGGCAGTTTGCTTTTCACAACGAAGTGCATAAGTCGTCTTTCTCGTCATTTCCTGGAAAGACAGAAGTCTGCACAGGCACAGCCGTAGTTCAGCAGAAAGCGGCCCGGCCGAGGCGCACTCCTCGACCGCTCTGTAGTTCTCACTCTGGTGAGTCCTTCTATAATTCTGGGACGGTCTGATTAATATACAAGCGAATTTTTGGCACGGTTTAGTTGTTTTTTATTTGAACCCACTTATGGTCTCGCCAGCCGCGAGTAAACTAGCGTTGAGGATTTACAATGTCTGCGTTTGTAAGTTCTTTAGACGCGTTCATCGGAAGCTAAAGTGAAGTGACCCGGTCTCCACCGAACACCATTTCAAGTTCAAGGCAGACGCGGTGATGCGAGCTCAGTACAGCCCCTAGCGGTCAAACGTGGACATGACGTCTTCGAAGACAGAAATCAGCAGTCAAAATAGAGTTTACTGTCAAACGGATTGCAGAAGTCGGGGTCAGCTGTGCGGACCCCATCGTTTCATTATTTAAAACTTTAAATGCATCTTCAAAGACCCCCGACCCCCGTTGTCTCCGTGTAACTTGTTCAAAGGCCTCGTGTTCGTTTCCTGAAGAAAATTTAAATCTGGCAATGTCAGCCTTACACGCCCCATTCTCAAGCATTCTGGGGCTCCGCCATGGTGACGCACACTACACGGTTGGGCAATTGCATCTGTCAGTGAATGAATAAATGTAGTCTGTGAAGCTAAGAACAAGTCGTTGAACCGGCAGCAGAGAGAAATACTTTATTTAGGGGCCACTGCGATGCACGTAAATTCAGGGTCTGCTTTTAATGTTTGCCGTGCGATTACAAATTCTCCTCACAACAATAAAGCATCTCTGTAGACAGAACAAGGAACTAAACAGTTATGCATCAACCCTGCAGCTGCGTTTTTTCAGCGCCATTTCACCAAAATGAAAACGATATATTTGCTGTGAGCAAGCGGTCCAAAGGTTTCACTTCCAAAGTGCGTTGAGAATGTTTCCTAAAAGTTGACACAATGTTTGAGCGGGAGCCTCCAGGAATCAGTGTGCGCGAATGAACAACCTCTAGAGAACCTGTGTATAAACCATCGCTCTGTTCCGCAGCCTGCGCTCCTGGGGGCTTATTTATGAAGGCCTTGCGCCGCCGGTGCGTCACTTTTAAAATGGGAAAAAGTGACGCACCGGTGACGCAAGGTCTTCATAAATAAGGCCCCAAGGGCATTTTTGAAACGCAAAAATCACGCGAAATTTTAAGATAGTGTTACCTGAGTCTGTAAAGGTATATACATTACTGTGACATACAATCAACAGGGTATTGCTCAGCATTGCAATGTGATAATTTATGTCGAATAGCCAGGGCCACAGGAATTATGGGGGGGCGGGGGTGCAAATTATGCAGCAGGGTTGAGTAAATTATGCGGCTAGAAAAGGAAAAATATGCCGCATAATGCAGCACATTTAACTTCATTATTATGTCAATTCAACACTTGTTAACACTGTCTGAGCATTGATTGCACTTCATTAGTACAAGTTTAACAGCCAAATATAGCAATTAGCAACTGAAAGGCGATCAGTCAAAGGGCCTTCCACAATGCAGCAACACGTGCCCACGTGCCACTGAATTTTTAGTAACGTTTGAATCATTTGAGCTGGATATATATTTGTTTCCTAAAATCTGCAGTTCATGCAGCAGATGATGGATTATGTGGTAAAAGCGGTAAATCTATAACTATGCAAAAATGGCTACGGGCCCCAAAGTCGCATAATTCCAGCTGCTTGGGCAATAACTAAGTGTTACGCCTTTCTTTAATCCATCTGACAACTGGCAGACCTTAAATAAACCAGTTCACACTTCTACAGACTACCGGTGTGTGCAGATGTGCATGGGCTCACTGCTAGGAAACGTGCAATATTTGAATGTAACAGTACTTAAAACATGCCTTTGAGGGATTTCCTCACACTCCTTCATGGAACCAGCCCATGTACTTTATTTACAGTGCTGCGGGTGTGCAGTGTCAAGCCTCGCCAGGGAGACAGAAAAGCGACACTCTTCGATCCATGCACACTCAGGTTATCAGCCAGAGAGTGTAAGCAGAGGTGCTTGCAGCAGCGCAAAGACACAGAGAGATTTGAACCATTGACGCCTGCTGACATTTAATCTGAAGAAGGGCTATGAATAGAAGCTGTCAAAATATAAATATACTTTTCATCTTCACACCCAGTCACTTCGACAGGATAGCGGTGCCAGGGCAGATATTAATTCACTTCAGTGCATCTGGTGCTGCAAGGGTTACATGACGAATCACAGCACCAGAGGGGCGGAATGAAACGTGGGTACCACAACACCGGGCGACAATGAACACATCCAATGTGATAGCAAGATGCATGTTGAACCTCAGCGTCGTGAGATAAAGGAACATGTTTAACCACAGCAACAGGGCGATAGAATTAAACATGATTAACCACAGCACCAGAGTTATACCATGGAATACATTGAATTACAGCACCACGGTGATAAACAACAGATTTAACCACAGCATCGGGGGATGAAGGAATATGTTTAACCACAACACCGATAGAAGTAAGCATGATTAACCACAGCATTAGAGTTATAACATAGAATACATTGAATCACAGCATCACTATGAAAACAACAGGCTCAACCACAGCACCAGGGTGAAAAAAGGAAAACTGCTTACCACAGCGCCAGGGTCATAACATGGAACACATTAAATCAGAGGACCAGGGTGAAAACAAAAGGCATATTTAACCACAGCATCAGGGTGATAAAATGAATGCTGAACCACAGCACCAGGGTGAAAAAAGGAAAACTGCTTACCACAGCGCCAGGGTCATAATGACATGGAACACATTAAATCAGAAAACCAGGTTGAACACAAAAGGCATGTTTAACCACAGCATCAGGGCGATAAAGGAGTGTGTTTAACCACAGCACCAGGGCAGCACCATGCTGTAATACCACATGTTTACCCCCACAGCAGCAAGGTGATATCACGGAGCAAACAAAAGCACCCAGGTGATACAACGGAACATGTTTCCCCACAGGACCAGGGTGATAGAACGGTACATGGTTAACCACAGAACCTGAGCACTAGGGTTATGGCACGGACACCTTCAACCAGCACCAGGGTGATACCACGAAATACAACCAACCACTGCACCAGGTGATAACACGGAGGACTTTTAGCCATAGCGCAAGGGTGACAACACTGAGCATGTTGAACCACGGCACCTGGGTAATAACCTCGAACATGGTCAAAGTGATAACAGGAAACACAAGCAGAGCGCCGCAGCACGGACACATTCACCACTGTGTGTTCACAGAGGGGCTTACTTTCTGCAGCCACTGCGTGTAGTTCTCCATGGCGTGCTCCAGGTGCTGCAGCTTCTGGGAGGGCAGCTCGGGCTCCACGTGCGGGGCGTCCCGCTGCAGCGCGTTGGCGCTGTACTGCTCCGTGGTGGCGCCCTCCCGGCAGCCCGCCTCCTGCTCCGGCAGGATGAAGGTGTAGGTGCACTGGCCGTGCTGGATGCGGCTGTAGCGCCGGCCGCTGCTGTCCGTGCCCCGCCGCTGGGAGCTGCCCCGGGCGCAGGCAGCCACCGCCACAAGGGCAGCCAGTGCCAGCCACGCAGTCATCTTGTCCAAAGTGCGCCTCCGTCCGATCCCCTGCTCACCAGCGCTGGTGAAAACGTGCGACGAGAAGAAACTCCGAGACACGCAGAAGTGGCAGTTCACGTGTTAGTTTTGGCTGCAGCCTGGGTCTATTTCATGGTGCTGCCGGTCCCCCTGTCTGACACGCCATGCACCTATTGCACAGCAGCTGTGATGGATGGCGTCCTCCCCCTGCAGTCCGGCAGGCATGTCCTCGTCATCACACGTGCATGCCCCAGCCCCGTCTGCAGCAGCGCTGCTCCTTCCTCGCAGACCCCTGGGAGCTTTATCTGGGTGCGCCCTGTGCGGCCGCACCGCTCCGTCCTGACAGACCCTTCGGAGCTTCCGTCAGGCCGGGAGCCGCTCGCCTCTCACAGATGACAGGAATGCGTGCCCGAGGAGCCCCTATGCAGAGGACGGCGGGCGGCTCGCTACAGAGGGATCGTTTTACAGACCGGCTGCATCATGACCTCAGTCATGCATGGAGGGCCAGCCCCTATTCCACACCGCCGCTAAGTGCCCGGGCAGCCCTGCCCTCAGACCACCTCAGCACGCGCCTGTTCTTGACACCAGCGCAGCCCGTGACGCTGTAAGGTCAGCGTGCCCGCACAAGTGCCACTTAATCACATAGTCCAATCAAGCGGCTCCGAACAGCAAAACAAAACCACACTCCCCCTGCACATTTATATAAAAATATAATTGATGCATGTTTTTCCAAATCAACCTTTCATCCTTTGGGAAATGGGGCTCTGATTTGTTTTCATTTCTGCTACAATCACGTGAAAGACTTTGGTTCATGATTTTACAAGTACTCGGGCAAACACTTTCATGTTTCACCCTTTCATAATCCTGCTTCATTTCCGATGCTTTCGATTTACTGGACACGGGGGGTGTATTTATGTGTAGAGAGATTTTATTCAGAGAATGCAATAATGATTTCCGGGACAGTCCATAAACGTATTTTTTTTTGGCAGAAAGTCGGCATCAATGCCGTCTGCTTTTCAACAGCAATTAGGTTAATGGTCGTTCTTAATGACATACCCCTGGGCAGTGGAAAAACAAAACGAATGTGGCACCAGCAAATCACGCGCCACTTTCGCAAAAAGCTAAACATGTGAAAGATTGCGATTATCACAGTTGCCAGAAACTGCTGGCAGGTGTATAGCGCTGTAGAAAACAATTCACGTATTTGATAGAGAACTAAAATACTTCCTATTACGTCCGTTTTCCTGGCACACTACTTACTCCATGAGTTGACTTCTGTCCTTGCAGAGATTGTTGACCTGCCCTGCCGAAAAAATACACCCAATATGGTGCCCAGACTCCCGGAATGCCGCAAAAGAGGAACTCACCCTAGTCTCTCTCTAGGTAGTTGATGTTTGCCTTCCCATCTGAGGCAGGGAAATTTATTTCTAAACAAATTGGTTTTCCTGAGCACTCACAATCTATACAATTTAATACCAAAAAATGCAATAATATTTCCAAAATATCCAAAAGCAGTCCCAGGTGGGTAGTCCAAAATGATATATCAAAGTCCTTCAGATCATGAGTCTTTATTTTCACTTCTCTTCAAATATAACTTCTCCACATTCCATGTACAGATGTTATTGGATTTATTCAGCCAACACGTGTTTCGTCTTGTATATTATTTACACAACAACTTCCTCAGGGCTGAAATCATAATACAAATACAAATAAACAACTCTGTAATTCAATCAAACTGCATAATTTCTCACTATTTCCTGGAGTCCCGTGATGAGCAGAAAGAAAGAACCCGGCAGGAAAAATTCCAAGAAGAGCATACACCCGATATGTGCACGTCCTTAAAAAGCCACCACCAAATTATATGCATAAGTTCCATGTTTTCAGTCCAAAATATCAATAGCGTGTAATATAAATCCTCATTATACTAAAGATGCCATCTAATCAATTACACCACACTTAGGATCAGCTATCCAATGTCCCTCTATTGTTAACGGAATGCCCAATATTGGGTGATATCCGTGATATTAAACTGACCATTTTCACGTATTACCATCTATGTAAATCAAGTGATATAAACTCAAAGTCACCTACATATTATCAAAAGTGACTCAAAAAATATATTTGTGTCAAGTAAGATGTTTACCGTAATCTCAGTCTTTATGATAGCTCGCAGTTTGAAATAGTCTCTCTCCTCCTTACTTCAAATGATGAAGTATGAGACCCTGCAATTCAAACAAGCCCAAGGACCTCAATTATAACTATATTTGTTTTAAATTTTAAATTGCCAACAGTCTATATTATCTATGGATCTATAATCCACTTACCCTATGCCTTCAGAAAATTATTCATAAACAGGAGTCATCTTATATCTTCCGATGTATTCCGTTTATCAACGATCTACAATAAAGATCGAGTAAATATTAGAGGATTCCCTCATTTCAATGTTCTTGCGTTACTTAGCTAATTCTAAATCTTACTGCAATGGTGCATACCTTGGTTTCACTCCGTGTTCGCCTATCCACGAACGCGTTCGGACCGGCGTTCAGCACCAGCGCCATATTGGAATGGCTATTTATATTATCTAATATTGAGCGCCATCTTCTAGTGGGCAAATAGGTCCAAGTAAAATTCATCTATCAAATTGTGCCTTTTACACGCGTCCCCGTTATTTAACTAAGTTATTTAAAATTACATCTGTCGATCGCTTTCTATTTTAAATCGGTCTGTACCCAAATTATTCATTCACGTACTATTTTATACTCAATCCGCACGTCCACAAAAACATCCCAGGTCATCTACTACATTTCTGAGGGGAGATTCTGTGCTTAGGTAAAATCAGTATTCTTGGTGTTCCATGTTTTTAAAGGAACAATCTTTATCTAATGTCAGCGTTCGATCTTAATTCATCAGCGCCATCTTGTAGTGGCAAAATAGATCGATATCGCACATCCATAAAAGTATCCCCGGTCATCTCCTACATCTCTGAAGGGAGATACTGTACTTTAGTAAAGTCACTAGCACAAAGTCTTTAGTATCAAAAGCAACTCTTCTTCTTGAAAACATAGTTCTTGGCAACAATGTAACCCACACGGGAGTCACACGACGTCGAGGCAAAGTTAATCCAAAGGTTCGACGTCGACCGCGAGGAGCGCTCCGTCGAGCCCGGAGTCACACGGACCCCCAACAACACAGTACCTTGGAAAATGAAGCACACGATGATCAGCGGCGTCGAGCAATCCGGCGTCACGTCGTCGGTGTCGATCAGGCCTCAGTAGTCGTCGATGTCGATGATGATGTTGCAAGAGTGAGCAGCGCTCACGGCGTCGAGAGGGCACGAGGCCGATGCGATCAGCAGCGGTGCAGACACGAGGTCCCTTGGAGCTGGAGCCGAACTCACTACTCACTGGCGTTGCTGCTGGCGTCGGTCGTACCCGGCGGCTGGCGTCGAGAAAGCGGGACACTGGAGCCGTTACTCACGATGTCGAGCTGGATTCGGCGACGTCCGTCGGCGTCGAGATTGCTGGTTTCTTTCAGTGGTGCTGGATTCACAGGTTCCAGCAAGTAGCACTTTAAGCAGATGAAGTCCTTTAGCCCTGTGACTTCAACAGGAGACTGGCACTCTTCCAGCCCTTGGAGATTTTCTTAGCAAAGCGTGAGAGTACACACACAGTTCCTCTCTCCTGGTTCCTTGGCAAAAATAAAGAAGCAATGCAGGATTCCCCCCAGCAAACAGCACACTGGCAGAAGGGGTAGGCAAGTCCTTGGATCAGCAGGCTTCTTGTCCTTGGTTTCAGGGTTCCTTGTCAGAAGTGATCTAAATTCTTGGTTCAGGGGTCCTTCTCTCATACCCCTTTTTGGCTTTGATCCCTTTGTCCATGCAGGGGGATTTCCCAACATCCTGGGTCTGTTGTGGGTGGAGCCATGCAGAGGCACCTGGCCTATTCACTGAGCAGGGCTGGGTCCTCAGACGCCCAGCAGGAGGTGGAGCCAGCATTGTCACTGGCAGGAGCAGAGCTATTGGCCTCCTGGTAGGAGGTGGGGCCACGATCGTCCATGGCAGGCACAGAGCCATCAGTCGCCTGGCAGGAGGTGGAGCCAGCATTGTATCAGGCAGGGCAGGCTATCAACAACTATTCTCCCCCTACTCTCAACGCAAATGTCCCACTTATCCCACACTGACTCATCCAGACCTCTGGAGCCACCCAGCTCCTGTCACACACACACCAAACCAGCAGAAACCAGAAATAGTTAGACAAGAAAATAGCCACTTTCTAAAAGTGCTATTTTCAAACCCGGAGTCCAAAAAGCATCCACACCAACGGATGTGTAATTAAACCCCGAGTTCAGGGATACCAAACTCGACATTGCACCATGCTCCCCGAGCCAGCTAGGATTATAGCATTAATAATCCGGGCAGCCCATTCTAACTAATGGAGAGCAGGTTACCTCGCAATAGTGAAAAACGAATATGGCTGTAATTCACTATTAGGACATGCCAACTTGGTCAGGCCTGTCCTACCTTATGCGTACAACGCACCCTGCCCGTGGGCCTACCATAGGGGTGACTAACATGAAGTTAAGGGAAGGTTTAGGGACTGGCAAGTAGGTGTACTTGCGCAGTCAGCGTGACAGTTCTAGACTGCACGTGGGTCTGGCAATGGCAGACCCTCAGACATACTTTTACGAGGCCGCTCTTGTGGGTGGCACAACATGTGCTGCAAGCCCACGAGCAGCATTTGTATTTACAAGCCCCGGCACTCCTGGTGCACTAGACTAGGGACTGACAGTAAACCAAATAAGCCAAACATGGAATTCAATCAATACAGTAATTTAACATAGGGAGCACTTGCACTGTGGCACTGATCGGCAGTGGCACAGTGCCCAAAGCATATACCAGCAAAAACATCGTAAAACAGTGGAAGCAAACAGAAAAAATGGAGGAGAGACTCAAGCCAATGATGTCAGGTCTAACAGCTACTATTACAGAAATATTGCAAAAGAGGAGCACATATCTATCTGAAGTTTGTCCCCCCCACCCCCTCCCCAAATTCCCAGGATAACCACTCTGGGGTTAAACTCCAGCCGCTGCTCCAGGGCCTGTGATATCCTGCTCTGGTTCCCCTTCCAGAACGGGCATAACCTCCGGCATTCTCATATTGTGCCGCCTATTAGTGTACCTTGCTGCGTGCACCCTCTCAGACATCTATCAGTTGTAGTCTTACCCCTTGCTAACTGCCTAGTCCTGGTGTAATATGTTCTATGCAGTATTTCGAGGTGGAAAATTCTGAATCCTGCTCTGATCGCCACTTCAACTGGGTAGCGGCATATATCTCCCCACTCATCATTCTCTAGTCTACCAAGATCTTCCTGCCATCTGACCCGCAGCGCCATCAGTGGAGGGTGTTGTTAGTCAACAGTGTGCTATATTTCATTGATATGGTGTGGTTGTGCAGTGGGGTCCCCAGTACTTTGTATTCCAGTGGGCCCTCTTCTGCCACTTCAACTGATGGGTCTGTGCATGCCCGCAAGATGTGACTCACTTGTATGTCTCATAGGTATTGGCTGCCTTTAACTCAAATTGTGCCTGGAGGTCTTCAAATTTCATCATGCTCTACTTTATCCATAAGCCATCCTTCTTTGATATCCCCAACATGTACTGTTTCCTGCCTCCTTTGACCCTCTGCAATGGGGCAAAGGCTGTCGCATCCAGTAGTGGTGTTTCCAGAGTGACTATATCTTGCCATCTTATCTTTTTTGTTTACCCTCTCCATGCCTTAATCGCCATCGCCATAGGGGATGGCATTGAGTTCAGTTTCCCTTTCCCATATAGCCTCCTGAAATAGCCCAGTGGGTCCATGGCTCATCTTTCTGCCACTAGAAATGGCTCAGTCTGTTCCCCGAATGACCAATTATTTAGTACTACTAACTAGATCTTCCAATAATAGAGGCATAAGTTCGCTAGGGTTAATCCCCCCATCAAAGGTTTTCTAGTCAATGTTGCCAGTGCTATTCACAACATACACCATCACATAACATAAGCCTAGTTAGAATATCCACCTTCTTGGAGAAGCATTGGAGGATCTCAAAGAGAACTCAGAGAGAATTCTAGAGGGTGTGCAGGAAATTAGGCAAATATATCATTTTGTATAGGGTTGTGTGACCCATTAGGGATAGCTTTAGCTTGCGCCAGTAATCTACATCTTGTTTATACTGCTCACCTAGTCTACCCAAGGCATTGTTGAAAAATAGTTGTTGGTCTCTCGTGATGTGGATCCCCAAGCAGCGGAACTCTGCTCTTTGGTGAGTATTGGGTATTGCCAACCCACCCTAGACCTCCATCCCACGAGAGAGTACAGACAGGATTTTTCCTCGTTGTTGGACCTTGCCCTCTTTGCAGAGTCATCCCCAAACGTTTTGCCTTCTTCTTCCTGCTTTTTGCTGAATTCGTTTTTGTTGACTTTAGGGCTCTGCACACTTTACCACTGCTAACAAATGCTAAAGTGTTTGTGTTCTCTTCTTAAAACATGGTAGAATTAGTTTATACCCACATGGTATATTTAATTTACTCAAAAGCCCATTACATGTGCCCAGGGCTTGTCAATTAAGGGGCATATTTATTTAGCATTCATGCAGCTCAGCTCAGCAAGCCACCTTGTTGCGCTGCACGAAACGTAAAGGGCAGGAATGTGCTGTATTTAAAATAATAAGGCACATTCCTGTCCTTTCCTTGCTCTGGTGGCCTTTTGGCTGCCTAGTTTCAATGCAGGAACCCTTGCGCTGTGGTGCAAGAGTGCCTGCATTGCTTTTGCGCAAGAAATAGACATATTTCTCGTCATTATGCCTCCCCTGAGTCCGTGTAGCATTTTTGGGGCATTTCTAGGTTTGTTGGTAAATCTGGGGATGCGGTAAAATTCATGGGTCAATCTATGGGAACACCTAATGTCCAACCATGAAATGACTCACTGGGGCAAAGTAATGCAACACAGCGGTTTGCACTGTGTTTGTTACTCTGGATTTATCATGCCATACCTGGTAATGCAAGGTGGCAATGCTTGGGTTTATGAATCCGACTTAGGCTTTGTGTCGCCCTTGCACCCCCTTGCATGGAGCAAGAGAGGCGCAATACCTTCATAAATATGCCCCTCGATGCTACTAGTGAGCCTGCAGCACTGATTGTGCCACCCACTTAAGAAGCCCTTTATGCATGTCTCCGGACTGACTTTGCAGAGCCTTTTGTTGAAGTTTTAAACTGACATGTCGACCTGTCAAAATAAACAATTTGTCAGTTTCAAAACTTCCTTTTTAATTCATATAACTCATCCCTAGGGTAGGACCTTGTCAATCTAAGGGCAGGGTGCACTGTATTTAAAACGTTGGACATGTTCTTTTAAGTTTTACATTTCCTAGTAGTGAAATACTCTTAAAAGGGTTTTCACTACTGAAAGGTCTATCGGTCCTATAGGATAACATTGAAGTTGACTTATAACATTTTATAAGTGTAATTTCCAAATGGAAAGGGATAACCCCTTCAAATTTAGTGTCTCTGGAATCAGAATTTAAAATCCTAACTTATGGTGAAGTCGGAAGATTGCAATTCTGATACTGCCACTTTTAGAAAGTTGGAATTTTCTTACCTTAGCTATTTGATGCCTGCAGACTGTCACTTATTACATGGCTGAGTGTAGTTGGCAGTTGGACTTTGTGTATTCCCCTAGACAGCGACACACAATGGGGAGCTTAGGTGCAACTGAATGGGCCACACAGGCACGATGGGAGGGGGGAGCTGAGCAAAGACCCACTTACTCTTGAATAGGATGTGTCCTGCCTCGACACAAAGGGCTTAATCACCCAGCATTGTCACTTTTAGCCTGCTTGGAGTCATGGCAGAGGAGGTAGAGAATTCCCTGCACTTCAAAGCCACTGTCTAAAACCTTCTCTCACTTTTCAGAACCAGGGCACCAGTGTAACGGAAGGACCGCAGACACCAGCTCTTCAATATACTTCTGGACCTGTGGATACTCTACCAGAAAGTACTGCTGTGCTGCTGAAAGGACTGTCACCCTGCTGGACTGACAATCTGAAGGAGCAGCTGTTGTGCTGACCTGCTGCCCTTTTGCCTGGAGAGGAAGAACTGGCTCTGCAACCCATATTGGACCCAAGACCCCAGAGTGACTCAAAAGACTAGTCTGCTAGCCTCCTGATGTGAGCCTCTGGGACATACAAGGCTCTAATACAGCCCCTGGACCCATCTTCAATGAGTTCCTGACCCTTAAGAGGTGCCTCTCAGATCCTTGGTGTGGCTCTCGAGCTCTGTGGGCTTTCCCAAACAGCGAACTAGCCTACTTGCACCAGTTCGCAGAACCACAGCACTCACTCCAAAAATCAATGCGAGCAGCCGCAAGTCTGTCTCTTCACCTAGCAAGTATCACACCAGCCAGCCAGGACTGCCAGCGTGAAGTACTAGCCCGTCCGTTGGGTAAGCCCGGCCTGCTCCTCACACCACTTTGACCACTGCCAGAGATGCTCGCCTTGATCCTGGTGACTTTCTTGAACACGAACTGGACTCTGGCACCAAACCTCAGAAGATAAACCTTCAGCTGGACTAACCTGGGACTGTGTCTGGCCTGTGCTCCATTGGTTAGTCTGAACTTTTGAATTTGACCCATTCCAGCGTTAGTCTTTGAAGTAAGGAGACTTTAAAGAAAGGTCTTTGTACTTCACAAGACCCTGCCCTTCCTGGCTCTGGCTCCAGATGCACTACAGGGGGGTATGGAGCTCTTTGTGTGGGGACAACCACAACCCTATTCAGGTGCAAGTGCCAGCTCCTCCCAATACTCTAGCTCGGGAAGGCTCATCAGTCTGGTGATTGACCATCCGGATATTCGGGGGCACACCTTAGGTCCCTTTGTGTTTGACTGTCTAGAGAGAATTCACAAAGCCCAATTGCCATCCAACCCAGACGCGTATTTTAGGGACAGGCAGAGGCACAGAATAGATAAATTAGGAAAATGTCAACTTTCTAAAAGTGGCATTTTCAGACCTTCAATTTAAAAACCCAACTCAGTAAAAGAAATTGTGAGTCCAGAGACACCAAACCCCAATTTGCTATCAGTTCCCAAATGGAAGATACAATTGCAATATGTTACAGGGCAGTTCCAATGCTAACCCATGGGAGAGATAAGCCCTGCTGTAATAAAAAAACGAATCTAGCAGTTTTTCACTACCAGGACATCTAAACTCAAAAGTACATGTCCTACCTTTTGAATACACTGCACATTGCCCATGGGGCTACCTATGGCCTGCCCATGGGGCTACATATAGCCTGCACATGGGGCGACCTATGGCCTACCTTACAGGTGGCTTACATATAAGAAAAGGGAAGGTTTGGGCCCGGCAAGTAGGTGTATTTACCAGTCCAACATGGCACTTTAAAGCTGCACACACCGGCTATCCAATGGAGGGCCTGGGAAAGGTTTGAAAGGCTACTCATGTGGGTGGTACAATCAGTGCTGCAGGCCCACTAGTAGCATTGGATTTCCAGGCCCTGGGCACACATTGTGCACTGTACTAGGTACTTATTAGTAAATCAAATATGCCAATCATGGAGAATCCAAATGCCAATACATTTTAGACACAGAGTTCATGCACTTTACCACTGATAAAGTCAGGAGTAGTAAAGTGCCTAGATACCTAAAATCAGCAAAAAACAAAATTCAGCACACAATCAAAAACAGGAGGCCAGAAGCAAAAAGGCTGGAGAAACCACACCAAACGATGCAAAGTCTAACACATCTCTTTCGATAATTTGTGTGCCTCGCCACCCAAGTAATTGCAGCTCAGAGGCACAGATAAAAGAGCATGTGAAAGAATGACACATCTCCGTAGGCTGTGCTCATGAAGCTCCCTTTACTGGCTCAAAGGTGATCAGTCAGGAGCTAGAGGATTTAGGAAAAAAGGCAGTAGAAAACAAAAAAAATTGATGGCTCCTGCACAATCTTTTTCCAGAGGTCAGGGGTTTGGATATATGATGGTATTTGGCCCAGGAACATTCAGAGGAAGTGGCCAGCAACTTTTGGGGCACAGGTACCTCTGTTTTATGAGAAGTCCCCATTCGGGTATCCTTCAACATCCACTTCCCCACCCACCTCCAAAGTCCTGACTAAGCTACAAGATCTCCAGACGAGGAAGAGGGGTCTTGTTCAAGGATATTTAGCAACATTTATTGACATATGTTTTGGCAATAGGCATTTGTATCAATAGGGTATCTAATACATTGTCTTATTTAGCCACCTCCCTATTTTCATCAGGGACCTCTACCTAACTGTTCAATTTGCTGTTATGAGCCTTTTGAAAACTTACTTTGGTATTACTTAAATCTTCACAGGATATACAATTAAACTGTGAGAAACTAGTTATGAATGAAGAGAGAAATGCACAATCTGTATTTTAATGTGTGGCAGACCCTGTTTGGTAGGCCACACGTCAGACAGAGGCTGCTGGGCCTCAACCATGGTGGTTAAGATTGTTTGCCACTGGTGTTCTGGCGTCTATTCTGCTTTGGCTCAACATTCTCAGTCAGACACACCCTTTACGCATTTGACTCTCAGTGTAGAGAGAGTAAGGGGATCAAAGACTTCTCTGTAAAATATTATCTGGGACAAGAGCTCATGACTCAACAGTCAATCTACAGACACAAGAACATATTGTCCAGACTCAACACTTTACTTACACAGCATAACATGATACTACACAGTGTAATTAGAGGTTTTAGACACAGGGACATTCTTCAGTGATCAGCTACACCCTTTCCTCACTCCTACCCTCCTTATCCAGTTTTCTAGTGTCTAAAATCCCTGGCATGTTACAGGGGCCAAGGTACTGATTAGACACAATTGAAGTTCTCCAAAACATTAGGCAAATGTGCAGTTCTTTAAACCACAGATGCACACAATAGTTCAGCTTGCCTTCATCAATTTAAGGTCACTCCTAGTATCAATCTCTTGCAGTCAGTTGGTTTCTCTGGGTGTTCCTTGTGTCAGACACACTCTGGGCTTCTCCTCCTGGACAGTCTCTGCTCCTGCGGGGCCAGGTTCACTACTTTCCTCTCTCAGAAGGCAGACATGCTTCTAGATTCTAGCAAACCTTCACCCCCTCCAACAGAAAGTGCAGACTTTAGGTGATGCTTCCTCACCTCTGGGAGACTGTCTGTTAGGCAGACACTAATCCTGGTCACACAGCAGTCCTTCAAGTACTCTGAAGAGCACTCACCTGGTCATGACGATTTTGGAACTAGAACAATGTGGGGTGGTTTGGATTCCATTTGCACATACATTTCACAGACAAGGGAATGTGGATCCACTGTCTTGTGTTGTTTTTTTTCAAATATTATTTTCTGGATGATCCTCGAACACAGCCTTTGTTTAGGGTGATGACTCTCACAACAGGTAAATGAAAAGAGGGAGTGGGTGACCCAATATACCCTCGCGGGCCTGGGCAGACAATATGTAAACTGAAAATTGCCAGCAAGGGATTTATTTTGTGATATATTATACAGCATGTGGAATCTATACTTCAAGTTTAAGATTTAGACTTTGAATATCAGTCGCTGTGTTCAATTTAAATATTCAATTATTTAAGAAAAATATAAATATCTACCACGCTAGCTAGAAAAATAAGGACGTGCAACACAGGGAAATTTTGTATCAAAAATGTTATTATTTGTTGTGAAATCATAAGGGTTCTTGATCAGTCATGAGAGTTAAACAGACAAAACAAATCTAATGTACAAGGAATACAACAGTCTTTCCTATAATACAGAAGAAAAAGTCCAAACTGTTACATAAAGAAACAATGACTACTGCTGCAATAGAGGTAAGTCACTGGTGGCAAGATGTCAATAGCACAGAAATGGACGTTTAGGTCGACGTTTCGGTCTTATCGAGTAAATTCACAAGACCATCATCAGGACGAATAATTAAACATGTAACGATGACCCCTGAAAAATAACATAATATGACATTCAGTTATTGTATCCCTATTGTGTTGAAACACTGTTGACATTGTGGACATTTATTTGTTACACCAACTTCAGGATACATTGTAACTTATGTATTCTAAACAAATCCAGCTTTGTTTCTCAGCGATAAGCAATCATTTGATCCAGACGGTGTGGCGACAGATCAATTGTGCAAAGGTACTTGAAAATAAAGGTCATACGGGACTCGGACAACAACAATATTAATTGCATTGGAATTTACACTTACTTGGGAAGACAACTTTATGTGACCAACTCAGAGGTGAAGCGATTACCTTCACCCCCTCCAACAGAAATTGCAGACTTTAGGTGATGCTTCTTCACCTCTGGGAGACTGTCTGTTAGGCAGACACTGATCCTAGTCACACAGCAGTCCTTCAAGTACTCTGTAGAGAACTCACCTGGTCATGACGATTTTGGAACTAGAACAATGTGGGGTGGTTTGGATTCAATTTGCACATACATTTCACAGACAAGGGACTGTGGATCCACTGTCTTGTGTTGTTTTTTTTCCAAATATTATTTTCTGGATGATCTTCAGACACAGCCTTTGTTTAGGGTGATGGCTCTCACAACAGGTAGCAATGATGCTAGTTTCAAGCAGTAATATCCAAATCAACGGCACAAGGTACTATGAAATTTCTGCACCTGGATATCATCAGCCTTCCCAAACCCTTAATTAGGGACAGACAAAAGGCCAGACCCTGACTAGAAGGCTCTTCACATTGAACAACAAAAACCATCGCCTCACTCTGTACTCTGTAGCCTCAACTGTACCATCCACCAAGTTGCAGATTTCAGGACGAATTAATTAGTAACCTTTTCCTAACAAGGACCATAATTAATTTCTAATGGTAACTCTGTCTCCACATTCCTACATTTCAGTGTCTGGGTTACCACCTTCCAACTACACATATGCAGCCAATACACTTACACTGTCGGAACGGTGCACAGACATAATATCGAGTTTTTAATTTTGAACTACAGAAATATCTAGTTGTAAATTTCGAAGGGTCAGAATATCAACATAAAAAATATGGGTGACCAGAATATCGACCTGAAGGTAAGAAATATTATTTTTGTTAATATTGTAGTCAGTAATATCACTTGTAAAAATATCTTTGTTAATAATATCGATGTTTATATTAGTGTTATGTATTTTAGTATGTATTTTATATGTATGTGTTCTATATTTTTTGATATGTATTGTCTTTTTTTAAATATATCTAATACATTTTAAGAAGTTAGTAATTTTTTGAAAAGTTAATTTTGCTTTTTAGTACCGTAGCCGGTTGTGGGTTTATAGGGGAATATGGTGGGAAGTAATTTAATTATAGTAAATGAAATAATAATTTTTTGAAATTATGAATTATTTTAATTTTAATTTAGCATTTTAATTCCGTAGCAGGTTGTTGGTTTATAGGGGAATCAGGTGGGAAGTAATTAAACTATAATAGAGTAATTATTCATTTTTATTTTTTGGTACTGATAATCATTTATTGACAATGAATTATTCATGGGTAATTTATTCTTAATAATTATATTAATTGTGTTAATTTAGTTTAGGAGCGGGTTGTGGGTTTATAGGGGAATATGGTGAGAAGTAATTTATTATAATTAAGTAAATATTAATTTTCATTTATTGGTATTGATAATTAATTTATTGTTAACTAATTAATCATTGGTAATTAATTTTTATTAATTGATGAATTGATAATTATATTAATTGTGTTAAGTTTTTTTTTCAGAGCAGGTTGTGGGTTTTTAGGGGAATAGGATGGGAAGTAAATTAATTATAATAAAGTAATTATGACTTTTTATATATTGGTATTGATAATTCATTGTAAATTAATTAATAATTGTAATTAATTGTTATTAATTGATTACTTGTTTATTATATTAATTGTGTTAATTTATTTTAGGAGTGTGTTGTGGGTTTAAAGGGGAATAGGGTGGGAAGTAATTTAATTTTATTAAAGTAATTATTAATTTACATTTATTGGTATTCATAATTAATATATTGTTAATTATTTATTAATTGGTTATGTAATTAAAAACATTATTTAATCGATAAGCATGTTCATTTTAACCCTCTGCTATCCAACACTTTCCCTACAGTTACACTCTCTGGAGTGGGAATAGTAATTTTTACCCCTACACTATCCAACATTTTCCCTACTGTTGCACTCACTGGAGTAGGAATAGCAATTTTTACCCCTTCGCTTTCCAACACTTTCCTCATGGCTGCTCTCTCTATTGTTCCAATAGTAATTTTAACCCCTAGGCGATCCAACACTTTTCCTGCTGTTGCACTCTCTGGAGTGGGAATAGTAATTTTAACCCCTACGCTATCCAACACTTTCCCTTCTGTTTCGATCACTGGAGTGGGAATGGTAATTTTTACCCCTTCGCTATCCAACACTTTCCCTACTGTTGCACACTCTGGAGTTGGAATAGTAATTTTAACCCCAATGTGATCCAGCACTTTCCCTACTGTTGCATTCTCTGGATTGAAAATAGTAATTTTGACCCTTTCGCTACCCAACAATTTCCCTACTGTTGCACTCTCTGGAGTGGGAATAGTAATTTTTACCCCTATGCTATCCAACACTTTCCCTACTGTTGCACTCTTTGGAGCGGGAATAGTAATTTTAACCCTACGCTATCCAACACTTTCCCTACTGTTGCACTCACTGGAGTGGGAATGGTAAATTTTACCCCTTCTCTATCCAACACGTTCCCTACTGTTACAGTCTCTGGATTGGGAATAGTAATTTTTACTGCTACCCTATCCAATATTTTCCCTACTGTTAAACTTTCTGGAGTGGGAATAGTACATTTTTACCCCTACGCTATCTAACACTTTCACTACTGTTGTACTCACGGGAGTGGGAATAGTAATTTTTACCCCCACTGCTATCCAACACTTTCACTAATGTTGTACTCACAGGAGTGGAATAGTAATAATTATCCCTACGCTATCCAACACTTTCCCTACTGTTACACTCTCTGGAGTGGGAATAGTAATTTTATTTCCTCCGCTATCCAATATTTTCTCTACTTTTTTGGTTAATGTAATGTATAATTTATTTTAAAAAGATAAAAAATATTGTCATTTTTTAAATCTGTTTTATATATTTTTATTTATATTATTGTTGTATCTGTATATATGTATTTATAATTTATAAAATGTTTTTGAACAATTTATAAGTTGTTAAAATAATTATTTATGAACATTATTAAGTAAGTATATATATTATATTTTATATGCAAATGTTTAATGTATTTTTACATTACATGTATTAGTTATACTTTTTAAACATTTAAAAATATTTTTAACTGGGGGCGTGGTCAACTGCCAAGCATGGCGGCAGCTTGAAGAGGGAGCTCCCCAAGGCATAACGGCCTGCAGAGAAATCCCTTTATCTATCCGTCTCTTCGCCCGCCCGAAGTGGCGGTATCGGCTCGGGGACCCGAGCGGCGCTTTCTGATCCGGTCCCGACGGAGATCAGGTCCCGGGAACTGCTCCGTCTTGCAGTGACGTGCTGTGGCCTGTGACTGCCTGGCCGCACCAGACTTGCGTACCTGGTGGACCCCGGCGGAAGTTCATCCTGACCGGCTTGAGCGAGGTGGTGTCAGCCGGCCCCTTCAGGACACAGAAACGAGGTTTGCTCCGACGCTCCACACTGCTGGCGTGAGCCCCCGGGGGGGGCAAGAAGGGCTGCCGCACCAGTACTGGCTGCATAGAACAGTGGAATTCAGTGCAGACACCAGCGCAGATGGAGGGGCCCCTGGGATTCGGTCGGCGCCATATTGGGGATAGTAGTCTGTCCAGCACACCACTCGCAATGCAAGGTGAGGCCGATCGCGCCGGGGGCCCTGTCATCCTCCCGCAGAGACATTGATATCCAAGTCCCCACTCAAGGCTAACGGAGGGGCGGAATTGGGCCCCTAGATCCTGGAGCTGTGATCTGCATTAAGGGGAGAACACCCAGGGAGACCGTCCTGAAGGCGCTGGGCACACTGGAGGAAAGCTAAGCAGTGGACGTCCCGGCGGGAGGCGCTTCGGCTCATCGGTCAGTGACATCCTAGCGCTGCGAACGTGGGGTACCCTCCTGCTGCAGAGGGGGGCCTGACCACCATTAAGCAGGGTGTGCCTTACCAGGAGATCGGTGAGGGGACCTTGGAGCACCGAGTCAAGGCACAGTGAAATAAGCACAGGGGGCCGGGGTGGCTGCGCGGACGGCCGCTCAAGTGAACACCAGTGAGGAGTCATAAGCTGGGAGGAGTGGAGGGGAGGCTAGCGTGGTTACACCGGGACTGACGCACTGACCATCGCGGCGACTAGGGTGGCTGTGCTCCGCCATCGACTGAAGCACGCCTGGACCCTGTGGGGAACGGAACAGGATCTTAGAACCAGTGAGGCACTCACCCGACTGCACTCCTCCTGACGAACAAAGGAACCACGCAGCTCATCGACGTGTGGTACTGTGGATACCGCTAGAGGCCAGCTACGCGTCCACAAGTACAGCGCCATGGCAGGCAAGGGAACTAGGAGTGCGTCGACACAGGCGAAACTCGACAAATTTGCGTATAGCCAGCACGGGCACACTCAGGCTGGCGGGCGAAACTCCACGGGCGCAGCCCCGGACACAGAAGGGTCTAAAAAGGTGACTTTGGAGGACATTATGAAAACCCTCTCCGAGGTACAAACAACAGTGGGCTCCATTTCCTCCGAAGTTACTCTGCTGCGGGCGGACTTTAAGAAAATGTCGGAAAGGGTGTCGCAGGTAGAGGTGGTTACAAAATCGCTCATTGAGGACACCTCAGACCTGCAAATAGCGATGGAGCGAATGGAAAAAGTCACTAAGCAACTACAGGAGAAGCTTGACGATCAGGAAGGGCGCTCCCGGAGAAACAAGGTGCGCATCCTTGGCCTGCCGGAATCGGAAGGAAAAGGGGCAATGGATTTATACGTCGAGGATCTCATTAAAACTAAGCTGCAACCTAAAGGCCTGTCCCACTTCTTCTCCGTTGAGAGGGTACACCGGGTGCCTGGTGGGACGCCCAAGCCGGGAACCACACCGCGGACTGTTTAACTTTAGGGACAGGGACGCAATCCTGCAAGCGGCGAGGGTCTCACCGCCTGTCAAAATTCAAAACTCGACTTTGGCCTTCTTCCCGGACTACACGGCGGAGGTGGCCAGGCGCAGGAAGTAGCTGACGGGGGGGGGGGGGTGTAGAAGGACAGTCGTGTGTTGAGGCATTCAGGTCCAAGTTCGTAGAGTGCTTTGTGTGCGTGGGTTAGGAGGCAGAAAGTAATCCTCTTATTTATGGGGAGCCAGTGGAGGGTTTTCAGATGACCAGAGATGTGTTCTTTACGCGGGATGTCTAGTATGAGCCTGGCAGAGGCGTTCTGGATGCGTTGGAGTTTTTTCTGGAGTTTTGCGGTGGTACCGGCATAGAGGGTGTTTCCGTAGTCCAGGCGGCTAGTGACCAGTGCGTGGGTGACCGTTTTACGAGTTTCGGTGGGGATCCAGCGAAATGTTTTTTTGAGCATGCGAAGAATGTTGAAACAAGATGATGAAACGGCGTTGACTTGTCTGGTCATCGAGAGTGAGGAGTCCAGGATGATGCCCAGGTTCCGTGCGTGGTCTGTCGGGATGGGTGCCTTTCCAAGGGCCTCTGGCCACCAAGAGTCATCCCAGGCGGAGGGGGAGGTGCCTAAGATGAGGACTTCTGTTTTGTCTGAGTTCAGTTTCAGACGGCTGTGCTTCATCCACTCGGCTACTTCTTTCATTCCTTCGTGTAAATTGTTTTTGGCGGTGTTAGGGTCTTTTGTGAGTGAGAGGATCAGTTGAGTGTCGTCAGCGTAGGAGATGATGTTGAGGTTGTGTTGGCGAACGATGGTCGCAAGGGGGCTCATGTATACGTTGAAGAGGGTGGGGCTGAGAGAAGATCCTTGTGGCACGCCACAAATGACTTCAGTGGACTCTGACTTGAATGGTGGGGGGCGGACTCTCTGGGTTCTTCCGGTGAGGAACGAAGTGATCCATTCCAGTGCTTTTCCTTGGATTCCGATGTTTCTGAGGCGCTGTAAAAGGGTACTATGACAGACCGTGTCGAAGGCTGCGGAGAGGTCGAGGAGGATGAGGGCGACTGTGTCTCCATTGTCCAGTAGAGTTCGAATGTCGTCTGTTGCTGCGATGAGGGCGGTTTCAGTGCTGTGCTTGGCTCGGAAGCCGGATTGTGAGGAGTCGAGGGATTTGTTGGTTTCGAGGAATTCAGCGAGCTGGTTGTTGACCGCTTTCTCGATGACTTTGGCCGGGAATGGAAGGAGTGAGATAGGGCGGTAGTTTTTGAGTTCGGTGGGGTCAGCTGTGGGTTTCTTCAAGAGGGCGCTGAGTTCGGCATGTTTCCAGCTTTCCGGGAAGGTTGCAGAGTTGAAGGAGCAGTTGATGACGTCTCGGAGGTGTGGTGCTATAATGGAGTCTGCTTTGTTAAAGATGTGGTGAGGGCATGGGTCTGTGGGGGATCCTGAGTGGATAGAGTTCATCAGACGGATGGTGTCCTCAGTGGAGATAGGCTTCCAGTCGTTGAGGATGTTCAGGGGGGGTGGGGGTCCTGAAGGGGGTTGGGAGGGTTGGTCTTCGGGTCGGTTGTCGAAGCTGTTGTGGATGTCTGCAATTTTGTTGTGGAAGAATGAGGCTAGGGAGTCGCAGAGGGCTTGAGAGGGGGTGATGTCGTTGGAGTTGGCCGAGGGGTTGGTAAATTCCTTGACGATGTTGAATAATTCCTTACTGTTGTGGGCGTTGTTATCTAGTCTGTCCTTGAAAGCGGCTTTTTTGGCGGTCCGGATCAGTTGGTGGTGTATGCGGGTGGCGTTTTTAAAGGTGTCCTTGGTGCTGGTGGTTGGGTCTTTTTTCCAGGCCTTCTCAAGAGAGCGGCAGAGTTTCTTGGATTTCTTAAGATCATCGTTGAACCAGGAGGCCTTCTTGCTGCCTAGTTTGATTTGTCGTTTTTTCAGTGGTGCTAAGATGTCGGCGCTGTTGGATAACCATTGTGTGAGGTTGGTGGCTGCTTGGTCTGGGTTTGAAGAGTGGGCTGGGGGGTTTAGACGAAGCGATGAGGAGATCTGGTCGATGGTGATTTTGTTCCAGTTTCTTTGCAGAGTGGGTTGGGGGTGGTTGTTGGAAGTGTGTTTGTTGTAGGTGAAGTGAACGCAGCTGTGGTCAGTCCAAAGGAGAGCTGTGGTGTGGCTGAAGGAGACATGTTTGCTGGAGGTGAAGATAGGGTCGAGTGTGTGACCTGCGATGTGGGTGGAGGTGGTGACAAGTTGTCTAAGTCCGAGGTTGGCGAGGTTGTCCAAAAGGGTGGTGGTGTTGAGGTCGTTGTTCTTTTCAAGGTGAAAGTTGAGGTCGCCCAAAAGGATGTAATCCTTGGAGGGGAGCGCGTGTGGAGTGATGAAGTCCGTGATGTCTTCACTAAACTTTGCGCGGGGTCCTGGTGGCCTGTAAAGGAGGGTGCCTCTGAGTGTGGTGTTGGGGTCGATGTGGATCTGGAAGTGAAGGTGTTCAGAGTTGGCGAGGTTGACGTCTGAGCTGGTAGAGATGCGGATGGATTTCTTATGGACGATAGCGATACCTCCTCCCGTCTGGCCGGTACGGTCCTTGCGTATGATCTTATAGTCTTCTGGGATGGCAATTGTGATGTCTGGGGCAGAAGAGGCGTTCATCCATGATTCTGTTAGGAAGGCGACGTCCGGAGAGATGGTGTCTAGTAGATTCCAGAGGTCAATGGCGTGCCTGTGGACCGATCGAGTGTTGAGTAAGATGCATTGTAGGTGGTTGGGTTTGGATATCTGTTGTGTGATCGTAGCGGAGTTGTTGTCGGTGCCGTTGAATTTGCAGGGGTTGCATGAGAAAGGTCCGTGGGTGTGTCCAGGAGCGGATTGGATGCAGTTGGGGGAGCGGCCGGGGTTAAGGGCTAGGAGGGTGGTGGCATCGTAAGTAATGCGGGAGGGGTGGGCATTACGAGGACCAGGGGGTATGGCGCTGGGCGCGGTCCAGGCGCGGACGGGCGTAGACGGGCTTACCTTTGGCGCAGCCATAGTGCGTGGACGCTGCGCGTGGGACCATCAGACATAAATGGACAGTGGAGGGGGCGGAGCGTGGGAGGGGGAGCTGGGAGGCGTGGGCGTAGGGGGAGGGACGGGCTGCAGGCACAACAAAATGGTGTCCAAACAACAACAAGAAGGACAGCACTACGCTATGGGCGCAATCAGGCAGCAATTGACCTCAGTGGGCAGTGCGGGAAGAGCGGACTAGCGGTGAAATACAAGAAAGAAAATAACAATACTTTAAATCACCATACAAAGCGATGCGGAGCACTACGCCACCGACCGGTTTCTAAATCTGTGTCCTTGATGCTATGGCAGAGGAGAGGAGCAGCGCTACGCACATGGCCACAATGTAGATGAAATATGCAAGGAAAGCAGGGCGGAGCGCTACGTTACAGCTCGAATGCGAACGCAATTTACATGAAATATAAAGCAATGAGCAATATAAAGCAATGAGAAGCAGCGCTACGATACCACAGCAGCGCTATGATGTCGGGAGGAAGGCTGGAGCGACCGCTTTCCAGGGATCCTCCAACCAAGCTCTTGCCACTGTACCTCGCATCAACAAAACAACCATGGGAGGCAGATCCTTCTCCTACCTGGCAGCTAAAACTTGGAACTCCCTTCCCACTCACCTTCGCCTTACTCAGAACCACCTAGCATTCAGAAAGCAACTTAAAACTTGGATATTCGACAAGTAATTCCCCACCCCTCCGTAAGCGGCTTGAGACCCTATGGGTATGTAGCGCGCTATATAAATCTTGACTTGACTTGATTCACTGAGGTCAAAAAGACGCTTCGTGACAGAGGCCTACCGTACTCAATGCTGTTCCCCGCCAAATTGCGGATTGTCGCCGAAGGGAAAACATGGTTTTTTGATACGCCGTAGGTGGCACAGGAATGGTTGGATGGATGGAGACAGGTGGGCCAACCCCAGCGCCCACACAGGGATCGCCAGAACCATCGCAACGGCAGGCCAGCGGAGCAGCCGTCCAGTAGTCCCTTGAATGAGGAGGGCGCCGCAGGACTGGAATCTGATCTTGAACGGGATCCACTTGATTCAGGACAGCCGGACCGGGTTTGATTAAATATGCTGCCTGAGGGACAACACACTTGCAGCATTTGGGACTCCGAAGCTGATGGAGCTGAGTAGGGCGGACATTGGCCAGTGCCTGTAGGGGACTCACCAACCCCACGAGCAAGTAAGATAGTTGGGGATGGGATTAAGCACTCTGCCAAGTTGGGGATGCGGGCGGGAGTCAGTCCGTGGTGCAGGGGAGCAGGGAGGGGGTGGGGGGGGGAAGTTGCAATGTTAACGTTCTTGTTCTTAGTCATCACTAATTTCATATGGAACACGGTCCTAACGCAGGCCATACATTTCGGGTACCCTAGCACACGACACTGCGTCTGCGTTACACCCCACTGCCACTCATCAGTCACACTAGTCACGCACCCTAATGGCCCAACAGGAACACGTTGTACCAGCTGAGGGCGCCCGTGCAATGGCTGTAGTGCCCCCCCTGAAACTGCTCACATGGAATGTTAGAGGCCTGGGGGACAAAATTAAAAGAGGTTTGGTCTTGCAGTCCATGAAATGCCATGGGCCTGATTTAGTGATGCCTCAGGAAACACACCTGGCAGGGAGTACGTGCAAAGCGCTTGACAGACGTGGGTATGCCATGGCAGTACACGCAGAATTCACTACGGGCTCCAGGGGCACTGGGATACTCCTTAAAAAGAACTCGTCCTTTATGGTGGAGAGCCGCAGGGTCATTTTGCGGCGCTACATGGCCAGTGGGAGGGAAGATCCCTCAGTGTGGTATCCGTGTACATCCCCCCGTCACTCCACTCTACGGCATTGCCGGCACTTGGGCAATTTCTCCTTGACCTCCCGGAGGGTGATATGATCATTGGGGGAGATTTCAATGCAATAACGGACCTCTCACTGGACACCTTTCCCGTACGAGACCGCCCGAGAGGGACTGCCACACTTCCTGGTTTTATGACCGCAATGGGCCTCACGGATGTGTGGCGTCAGTTAAACCCCACAGTGACTCAGTACACGCATTACTCCGCTACACATGACAGCCTCTCACGTATAGACTACTTTTTATTTTTAGGGGTGGGACTGGGATTGATAGACAAACTAGAAATTCTGCCCAGAGGCATATCTGATCATTCCCCAGTGTCCCTCCGCCTTACTGCCAAAGAGAGGAAGCGCGCTAGAATATATCCGATATACCCCAACTATTTAACGATCCCTGGAATCAGAAAGAAACTCAAATTAGCCACAGCACACTATTTTAAAGAAAATGAAGGGGCAGTATCCTCGCCCTCGGTGCTTTGGGAGGCATACAAGACAGTCCTGCGCGGCGCGGCTATAGCGGCGATCACAGGGCATAAGCGGGATTCCAGACGTGAACTCGCAGAATTAGAACTGGCACTTCACAACGCACACAGCGCCCACATGTCAGACCCCACCCCAGAAACAACACATTTGCTGCAGCTCCGACAGCAGCACCACCAGGCTCACCTCACAATGACTGTTAGGGGGCATCTGGCAAACACCGCACATAGAATATATGACGTGGGTGACAATGCAGGGAGGATGTTGGCTTGGCTAGACAAGCGGGGCGGCAGTAACAGAGGGATACAAAGACTCTACGCGCATGATGGCCAACTACAGACACACCCTGAACAAATAGTACGCACCCTAGCACGCCACTATCAGGAGATATACACCCTGGTACGGACAGTCACGGCACAGGAGGCGACGGCCTCACTCGAACACATTGCTATCCCCGTGCTTCCGCAAGAAGCACAGCAGGAACTAGACACTGACCTGACGGAGGACGAAATCCAGTTGGCTATACAGGCGTTGCAGTCCGGCAAGGCACTAGGGCCCAATGGGCTACCCATAGAATGGTACAAGGCAACGGCTTCTGTATTGAGTAAGCCCCTGCTAAATATGTATGCTGAGAGTGTGGAGCGGGCGGAGCTCCCGCTTGACCAGCGCACGGCCACGATCGTAGCTATTCCTAAACCAAGTAAGCCGCTGACTGTATGCACCTCATACCGACCCATTTCCTTGCTTAACGTTGAAGCAAAAATCCTGGCGAAGCTCCTGGCCAGTCGTTTGACTCAGCACCTACACACCTTGATACACCCCGATCAGTCGGGATTCATGCCACACAGGAGCACAGCACTGAATCTACGGAGGGTCCATGGAGTGCTGGCGCGTGCTCATCTCCTTTCGGAACAAGCATTGATTCTATCCCTGGACGCCAAAATGGCTTTTGACCTGGTAGAATGGGAGTACCTGTTTGCAGTCCTTGGTCGTATGGGCTTTGGACCGAAATATCTTGCATGGGTAAGGTTGCTATACACGTCACCGGTGGCACAGGTGGTTGCAAATGGTCACATTTCACCAACGTTCCCATTGGGGCGCGGGACTAGACAAGGGTGCCCGCTATCGCCCCTACTCTTTGCACTGGTGCTAGAGCCACTGGCCATCCTGCTCAGAGCAACGCTCAGAGCAACGCCACTGTTCCGGGGCATCACTTGGGAGGAAGGGTGGGAGGATAAAGTCTCCCTATATGCAGATGATATGCTGATTTACATGGTTAACCCTAACGAAGGGATCCCCGCCCTGTCGAATCTTTGCGATGAGCATGGAAAATCGTCAGGATACACCCTAAATTAGTCCAAGTCAATAGTGTACGTGCTTAGCGGCCCGGAACCATTACTGAAAGACGACTGCCCCCTGACGTTGGCGACCACCTCCTTTAAATTCCTGGGTATTTTCATCACTAATAATGCCGCGGACTTCTATGCCAAAAATCTGATGCCACCTCTGGTCCACCTCCATGCGGATGTTAAATACTGGGCGACCTTGCCACTGACCCTCCTTGGGCGGGCGGCATTGTATAAAATGATGGTTCTCCCCAGATTTCTCTATGTGCTGGAAAATACCCCTTATATGGTGGCACCACGTTACTTCAAACAAGTCGCTGCACTGGTCTCCAACTTACTGTGGAGCAACGGTCCGGCTCGTATAGCGCATGACAAATTAGTGAAAAGCTGGTATGAAGGGGGGATCGCGCTGCCCAATCTTCAATTGTACTATTGGGCATCCCAACTTAAGATAATTAATCATTGGATCCACGTCCCACGAAGTGACCCCGCATACAAGGCAGACTGGTCGCAGTTGGGAGCGGACGGTATGCTCTCCGTGTTGTATAATTTATCGCAAGTTAAAAATCTGCTCGGTCCGACACATCATACAGCGGCCTTGTGGCATGCAGCACAATCTCGACTGGGTTGGAAGGGGAGAATTACCAGGATGACGCCATTGTGGGACACGAAATCTCTGGGAAACTTACAGACATGTAAGGGGTTCACACAGTGGGACCACATAGGAATTTCCATGGTAGGGGACCTTTGGGACAAAGACACGGTAATTGCATTTCCACAGCTCCAGCAACAATATAGTCTGGGCCCCACTGAAACATTTAGATATGTGCAGATACAACACGCACTACTACAAGCAGTCCCGCCTGACACCACACTCCCAGAGTCATCGCCATTAGAGGATAGACTACTGACGGATTTTATGGAACAGAGGGCAACCTCTCTCACATACAAAAAACTGGTTAACAACCTGACAGACCCTACACGGAAACTTAGAGAGAAGTGGGTTGAGGAAATAGGAGAAGTGGAAGAATCAGAATGGAACGAGGCACTTGCATCACCAAGGGAAGTAGGCATCTCGGCTAGGTTCAGGTTAGTGCAACTCAAGATATTACATCGCACTTACTACACCAGAACACTTTTTCACAGAATACAGAGGGCGCCGCACCCCTTCTGCCTCAGAGGTTGCGGGGAGGAGGGAACTCTGTTCCACACACTATGGGACTGTCCACAGATCCAAGCATTTGGAAGCAAATTATGCGCACGGTCTCCCAGGCCATTAAACTCTCAATCCTGCCTGAGCCCCGTAAGTGCCTATTGAACATTTGGGACCCTAATGACCTGGACAGATATGGTCTGCTATGGGTCACGTTGGCCGTGACAGTGGCCAAACGAGACATTGCACAAAAGTGGGGTTCCCCCGAATTACCTACGGCGGCTGGTTGGATCAGAAATATGGACCTGCTGATGGTAAAGGAAAGGGCGGTCTACGTGCTGCGAGCCTGCCCCCGTAAATGGAATAAGGTCTGGACACCCTGGAACAAATACAGGGGCGAACCATGTGAACCCTTACCGGAAGATGACAAATTGGACTCAGAGGAGGAGGAGGATTAGTGAGGGCGGGCATAAGTGGTGAGCTCTTGTTCGTGATGAGGTGACGCATGAATGTAATACTACCTTTACTGCCGTTCTGTTCACGTGCTATGGATAATGACTGGATTTGTGCAGGTAATACCTACTGATAAGTGATGACACTAGTTGGGTTTTATTGTTTTTTTAGTTCAATTTTGCTAGGAATAGATAACTGTGCTGAAGGTGGACAGAACACAAAGTGAACAATGGGTTTGTTATAATGTGAGCTACAATCTGTACGAAATGGTCACTGACAACACCCATCCATTTTCATGTTAAGACAACACTTGTCCCGTGCCTAAATGTGATTTGTTTTTAGCCGTATCACTTGACAATAACCGATGGAAATGTGATAATGACCTTTGAATGTGATATTGTGAATATATTTTCTGACTTCATGTTAATAAAGATTTAAAAAAATATATATATATTTTTAACTTTGTTTCCTTTAATTATATGTATTATTTACTTTGTTTTACGTTATTTTTTAACATTAAAAAAACGATATTTTTAACAATACTTCTGACAACTATATATTTTTGCCGATATTTTTGTACTTAATATAATGTAGATAGGACTTTGATATGCTGGACATCGATATTCTTGCATCAATATTTCTGTAGCTCGATATACTGACTGTCGATATTCTGTCTGTGATCCCTCAGGAACACATTCCCCCCTCCATCTTTTGCCGAGCTAAAACTAGGAGCCATACAAAACTGATTCCACTGCCCCCAATAATTTCCACACTACACAAAGAGTCCCACTACCATACATGTATAACACACTTACTGCACCTACACAAACAGATTGTCAGCACTAGGATCCTGGGATTAGATAACAGCAGAACTTTACTCAAGGTATCAGTGTACTGAGCACTCCTTGACACAGAAAAAAGCGTTGTCACTGTAATGATTCACAAAACTTGGTACGCTGCCACCGCTTCTTTATGTGATTTAACCATGTCATGGAAGGTAGTCTTATGCCCACTACAAGGACATGCTTGATGCGCCACTCCAGGACATAGAACAGGTTCTGGATCTTGCATTGCCAGAAACAGGTCTAGGCTACTGCACACATGCTAGATTAGCATGGTGCCAGGGCCAGATAAAAAGTCGAAATATCAGTTCTACATGCAGATAGGCATTCAATGCAGTGGTACGCACACACTATGCAGACACAATTCCATTTTCCATTGGCATGTATGTATGTGGCATTTGCAAAGCGTGAACCTAGCCTAAAGGAATAGCTGATTCTGAAAGTGGCATCAGACTGTTACTGTATAGTGATACAGTGTTCTTTAGGTGATGTGCCTTCAGCTCTTTCCTGAATTAAAGCAAGGTAGAGGTGGTTGTAGTGGATATGTCAATGTTGTAACTGATACTGAGTTCATAGGTAAAGAAAGTATGTTGCCTTGTTTCATCTCCAGTCTGATTGTGTCCAAGCTGCATTTGTGCCAAGTGCTACAGAGATGGTGAGCCTGTCAGCCAGATAGCTGGGAGTGTAAGTTGTAATGGATTTGTAGGTGATGCATCTAGTTTTGCAGATAGCGCAGGCCGACAAGGAGATCAAGTGAAGTTCCATTAGGGCATGGTTGATGTGATCATATTTCTATACTACCTTGAAGATGCATACTTCAGGTTGTAGGATTGCCTTTTGAGGGGCAGTGTGGAGTATGGGATACTCTGAAACAGGGCACTGCTGTTTAGCACCTCATTCGTCGGACAACAGCTCCACAGTGGACGACTGCTCAGCCCTGGTTACAGCCTCCAGGACAAAGACCTGCCACCACACAACATCGCAGGCCACACTCTAGTGCCTCAAATGCATAGCTGCAAAATAGGCCCTGTAACAAAAGCGGCCGAAAACCGGCACTGACAAAGAGCTCGGCGGCAACCCCCCCTCCCTTCCCGGGAGGAGGGGGGGGGCTGAACATTTTGCCAGGTCCGGTTTTAGTTCTCAGTCCGGCCCTGGTGCCTATGAGTGTACCTTGCTGCGTGCACCCTCTCAGACATCTATCAGTTGTAGTCTTACCCCTTGCTAACTGTTTAGTCCTGGTGTAATATGTTCTATGCAGTATCACACCAGCCAGCCAGGACCGCCAGCGTGAATTACTAGCCCGTCCGTTGGGGACGCCCGGCCTGCTCCTCACACCACTCTGACCACTGCCAGCGATGCTCGCCTTGATCCTGGTGACTTTCTTCAACACGAACTGGACTCTGGCACCAAACCTGAGAAGATAAACCTTCAGCTGGACTAACCTGGGACTGTGTCTGGCCTGCGTTCCATTGGTTAGTCTGAACTTTTGAATTTGACCCATTCCAGCGTTAGTCTTTGAAGTAAGGAGACTTTAAAGAAAGGTCTTTGTACTTCACAAGACCCTGCCGTTCCTGGCTCTGGCTCCAGATGCACTACAGGGGGGTATGGAGTTCTTTGTGTGGGGACAACCACAACCCTATTCAGGTGCAAGTGCCAGCTCTTCCAAATACTCTAGCTCGGGAAGGCTCATCGGCCTGGTGATGGACCATCCGGATATTCAGGGGCACACCTTAGGTCCCTTTGTGTTTGACTGTCTAGAGAGAATTCACAAAGCCCAATTGTCATCCAACCCAGACGTGTATTTTAGGGACAGGCAGAGGCACAGAATAGATAAATTAGGAAAATGTCAACTTTCTAAAAGTGGCATTTTCAGACCTACAATTTAAAAACCCAACTCAGTAAAATAAATTGTGAGTCCAGAGACGCCAAACCCCAATTTGCTATCAGGTCCCAAATGGAAGATACAATTGTAACATGTTACAGGGCAGTTCCAATGCTAACCCATGGGAGAGATAAGCCTTGCTGTAATGAATAACAAATCTAGCAGTTTATCACTACCAGGACATCTAAACTCAAAAGTACATGTCCTACCTTTTAAATACACTGCACATTGCCCATGGGGCTACCTATGGCCTGCCCATGGGGCTACATATAGCCTGCCCATGGGGCGACCTATGGCCTACCTTACAGGTGGCTTACATAAAAGAAAAGGGAAGGTTTGGGCCTGGAAAGTAGGTGTATTTACCAGGCCGACATGGCACTTTAAAGCTGCACACACCGGCTATCCAATGGAGGGCCTGGGACAGGTTTGAAAGGCTACGCATGTGGGTGGTACAATCAGTGCTGCAGGCCCACTAGTAGCATTTGATTTCCTGGCCCTGGGCACACATTGTGCACTGTACTAGGTACTTATTAGTAAATCAAATATGCCAATCATGGAGAAACCAAATGCCAATACATTTTAGACACAGAGTTCATGTACTTTACCACTGATAAAGTCAGGAGTAGTAAAGTGCCTAGATACCTAAAATCAGCAAAAACAAAATTCAGCACACAATCAAAAACAGGAGGCCAGAAGCAAAAAGGCTGGAGAAACCACACCAAACGATGCAAAGTCTAACACATCTCTTTCGATAATTTGTGTGCCTCGTCACCCAAGTAATTGCAGCTCAGAGGCACAGATAAAAGCGCATGTGAAAGAATGACACATCTCCGTAGGCTGTGCTCATGAAGCTCCCTTTACTGGCTCAAAGGTGATCAGTCAGGAGCTAGAGGATTTAGGAAAAAAGGCAGTAGAAAACAAAAAAAATTGATGGCTCCTGCACAATCTTTTTCCAGAGGTCAGGGGTTTGGATATAGGATGGCATTTGGCCCAGGAATATTCAGAGGAAGTGGCCAGCAACTTTTGGGGCACAGGTACCTCTGTTTTATGAGAAGTCCCCATTCTGGTATCCTTCAACATTCACTTCCCCACCCACCTCCAAAGTCCTGACTAAGCTACAAGATCTCCAGACGGAGGAAGAGGGGTCTTGTTCAAGGAGATTTAGCAACATTTAGTGACATATGTTTTGGCAATAGGCATTTGTATCATTATGGTATCTAATACATTGTCTTATTTAGCCACCTCCCTATTTTCATCAGGGACCTTTACCTAACTGTTCAATTTGCTGTTATGAACCTTTTGAAAACTTACTTTGGTATTACTTAAATCTTCACAGGATATACAATTAAACTGTGAGAAACTAGTTATGAATGAAGAGAGAAATGCACAATCTGTATTTTAATGTGTGGCAGACCCTGTTTGGTAGGCCACACGTCAGACAGAGGCTGCTGGGCCTCAACCATGGTGGTTAAGATTGTTTGCCACTGGTGTTCTGGCGTCTATTCTGCTTTGGCTCAACATTCTCAGTCAGACACACCCTTTACGCATTTGACTCTCAGTGTAGAGAGAGTAAGGGGATCAAAGACTTCTCTGTAAAATATTATCTGGGACAAGAGCTCATGACTCAACAGTCAATCTACAGACACAAGAACATATTGTCCAGACTCAACACTTTACTTACACAGCATAACATGATACTACACAGTGTAATTAGAGGTTTTAGACACAGGGACATTCTTCAGTGATCAGCTACACCCTTTCCTCACTCCTACCCTCCTTATCCAGTTTTCTAGTGTCTAAAATCCCTGGCATGTTACAGGGGCCAAGGTACTGATTAGACACAATTGAAGTTCTCCAAAACATTAGGCAAATGTGCAGTTCTTTAAACCACAGATGCACACAATAGTTCAGCTTGCCTTCATCAATTTAAGGTCACTCCTAGTATCAATCTCTTGCAGTCAGTTGGTTTCTCTGGGTGTTCCTTGTGTCAGACACACTCTGGGCTTCTCCTCCTGGACAGTCTCTGCTCCTGCGGGGCCACGTTCACTACTTTTCTCTCTCAGAAGGCAGACATGCTTCTAGATTCTAGCAGACCTTCACCCCCTCCAACAGAAAGTGCAGACTTTAGGTGATGCTTCCTCACCTCTGGGAGACTGTCTGTTAGGCAGACACTAATCCTGGTCACACAGCAGTCCTTCAAGTACTCTGAAGAGCACTCACCTGGTCATGACGATTTTGGAACTAGAACAATGTGGGGTGGTTTGGATTCCATTTGCACATACATTTCACAGACAAGGGAATGTGGATCCACTGTCTTGTGTTGTTTTTTTTCAAATATTATTTTCTGGATGATCCTCGGACACAGCCTTTGTTTAGGGTGATGACTCTCACAACAGGTAAATGAAAAGAGGGGGTGGGTGACCCAATATATCCTCGCGGGCCTGGGCAGACAATATGTAAACTGAAAATTGCTGGCAAGGGATTTATTTTGTGATATATTATACAGCATGTGGAATCTATACTTCAAGTTTAAGATTCAGACTGTGAATATCAGTCGCTGTGTTCAATTTAAATATTCAATTATTTAAGAAAAATATAAATAGCTACCACACTAGCTAGAAAAATAAGGACGTGCAACACAGGGAAATTTTGTATCAAAAATGTTATTATTTGTTGTAAAATCATAAGGGTTCTTGATCAGTCATGAGAGTTAAACAGACAAAACAAATCTAATGTACTAGGATTACAACAGTTTTTCCTATAATACAGAAGAAAAAGTCCAAACTGTTACATAAAGAAACAATGACACTGCTGCAATAGAGGTAAGTCACTGGTGGCAAGATGTCAATAGCACAGAAATGGACGTATAGGTCGACGTTTCGGTCTTATCGAGTAAATTCACAAGACCATCATCAGGACGAATAATTAAACATGTAACGATGACCCCTGAAAAATAACATAATATGACATTCAGTTATTGTATCCCTATTGTGTTGAAACACTGTTGACATTGTGGACATTTATTTGTTACACCAACTTCAGGATACATTGTTACTTATGTATTCTAAACAAATCCAGCTTTGTTTCTCAACAATAAGCATACATTTGATCCAGACGGTGTGGCGACAGATCAATTGTGCAAAGGTACTTGAAAATAAAGGTCACACGGGACTCGGACAACAACGATATTATTTGCATTGGAATCTACACATACTTGGGAAGACAACTTTATGTGACCAACTCGGAGGTGAAGTGATTACCTTCACCCCCTCCAACAGAAAGTGCAGACTTTAGGTGATGCTTCTTCACCTCTGGGAGACTGTCTGTTAGGCAGACACTAATCCTAGTCACACAGCAGTCCTTCAAGTACTCTGTAGAGCACTCACCTGGTCATGACGATTTTGGAACTAGAACAATGTGGGGTGGTTTGGATTCCATTTGCACATACATTTCACAGACAAGGGAATGTGGATCCACTGTCTTGTGTTGGTGTTTTTCCAAATATTATTTTCTGGATGATCCTCAGATACAGCCTTAGTTTAGGGTGATGGCTCTCACAACAGGTAGCAATGATGCTAGTTTCAAGCAGTAATATCCAAATCAACGGCACAAGGTACTATGATATCTCTGCACCTGGATATCATCAGCCTTCCCAAACCCTTAATTAGGGACAGACAAAAGGCCAGACCCTGCCTAGAAGGCTTTTCACATTGAACAACAAAAATCATAGCCTCACTCTGTACTCTGTAGCCTCAACTGTACCATCCACCAAGTGGCAGTTTTCAGGACAAATTAATTAGTAACCTTTTCCTAACAAGGACCATAATTAATTTCTAATGGTAACTCTATCTCCTCATTCCTACATTTCAGTGTCTGGGTTGCCACCTTCCAACTACACATATGCAGCCAATACACTTACACTGTCGGAACGGTGCACATACATAATATCGAGTTTTTAATTTTGAACTACAGATATATCTAGTTGTAAATATCGAAGGGTCAGAATATCAACATCAAAAATATGGGTGACCAGAATATCGACCTGAAGGTAAATCTTTTTTATTTTTGTTAATATTGAAGTCAGTAATATCACTTGTAAAAATATCTTTGTTAATAATATCAATGTTTATATTAGTGTTATGTATTTTAGTATGTATTTTATATGTATGTGTTCTATATTTTTTGTTATGTATTGTCTTTTTTTTAAATATATCTAATACATTTTAAGAAGTTAGTAATTTTTTTTTAAGTAAATTTTGCGTTTTAGTACCATAGCCGGTTGTGGGTTTATAGGGGAATACGGTGGGAAATTATTTAATTATAGTAAATTAAATAATAATTTTTTGATATCATGAATTATTTTTATTGAAATTTAGCATTTTAATTCCGTAGCAGGTTGTTGGTTTATAGGGGAATTGGGTAGGAAGTAATTAAATTATAATAAAGTAATTATTCATTTGTATTTTTTGGTACTGATAATTAATTTATTGTTAATGAATTATTCACGGGTAATGTATTCTTAATAATTATATTATTTGTGTTAATTTAGTTTAGGATTGTGGGTTTATAGGGGAATATGCTGAGAAGTATTTTCTTACAATTAAGTAAATATACATTTTCATTTATTGGTATTGATAATTAATTTATTGTTAATTAATTAATCATTGCTAATGAATTTTTATTAATTGATGAATTGATAATTATATTAATTGTGTTAATTTTTTTTCAGAGCAGGTTGTGGGTTTATAGGGGAATATGATGGGAAGTAAATTAATTATAATCAAGTAATTATGACTTTTTATATATTGGTATTGATAATTTATTGTAAATTAATTAATAATTGTAATTAATTGTTATTAATTGATTACTTGTTTATTATATTAATTTATTTTAGGAGTGGGTTGTGGGTTTAAAGGGGAATAGGGTGGGAAGTAATTTAATTTGATTAAAGTAATTATTAATTTACATTTATTGGCATTCATAATTAATATATGGTTAATTATTTATTAATTGGTTATGTAATTAAAAACATTATTTAATCGATAAGCATGTTCATTTTAACCCTCTGCTATCCAACACTTTCCCTACAGTTACACTCTCTGGAGTGGGAATAGTAATTTTTACCCCTACGGTATCCAACACTTTCCCTACTGTTGTACTCACTGTAGTGCAAATATTAATTTTGACCCCTACAATATCTAACTCTTTCCCTACTGTTGCACTCAGCGGAGTGTGAATAGTAATTTTAACCCCTACACTATCCAACACTTTCCCTACTGTTGCACTCACTGGAGTAGGAATACAAATTTTTACCCATTCGCTATCCAACACTTTCCCTACTGCTGCACTCTCTGGAGTTGGAATAGTAATTTTAACCCCTAGGCGATCCAACACTTTTCCTACTGTTGCACTCTCTGGAGTGGGAATAGTAATTTTAACCCCTACGCTATCCAACACTTTCCCTACTGTTTCGATCACTAGAGTGGGAATGGTAATTTTTACCCCTTCGCTATCCAACACTTTCCCTACTGTTGCACACTCTGGAGTTGGAATAGTAATTTTAACCCCAATGTGATCGAGCACTTTCCCTACTGTTGCATTCTCTGGATTGAAAATAACAATTTTAACCCTTTCGCTATCCAACACTTTCCCTACTGTTGCACTCTCTGGAGTGGGAATAGTAATTTTTACCCCTATGCTATCCAACACTTTCCCTACTGTTGCACTCTTTGGAGTGGGAATAGTAATTTTAACCCTACGCTATCCAACACTTTCCCTACTGTTGCACTCACTGGAGTGGGAATGGTAAATATCACCCCTTCTCTATCTAACACGTTCCCTACTGTTACAGTCTCAGGATTGGGAATAGTAATTTTTACCGCTACCCTATCCAATATTTTCTCTACTGTTACACTTTCTGGAGTGGGAATAGTAATGTTTACTCCTACGCTATCTAACACTTTCACTACTGTTGTACTCACAGGAGTGGGACTAGTAATTTTTACCCCTACGCTATCCAACACTTTCACTACTGTTGTACTCACAGGAGCGGGAATAGTAATAATTACCCCTACGCTATCCAACAATTTCCCTACTGTTACACTCTCTGGAGTGGGAATAATAATTTTATTTCCTCCGCTATCCAATATTTTCTCTACTGTTTTGGTTAATGTAGTGTATAATTTATTTTAAAAAGATAAAAAATATTGTCATTTTTTAAATTTGTTTTATATATTTTTATTTATATTATTGTTGTATCTTTATATATGTATTTATAATTTATAAAATGTTTTTGAACAATTTATAAGTTATTAAAATAATTATTTATGAACATTATTAAATAAGTATATATATTATATTTTATATGCAAATGTTTAATTTATTTTTACATTACATGTATTAGTTATACTTTTTAAACATTTAAAAATATTTTTAACTTTGTTTCTTTTAATTATATGTATTATTTACTTTATTTTACATTATTTTTTAACATTAAAAAAATGATATTTTTAACAATATTTTTGACAACTATATATTTTTCCGATATTTTTGTACTTAATATAATGTAGATAGGACTTTGATATGCTGGACATCGATATTCTTGCATCGATATTTCTGTAGCTCGATATACTGACTGTCGATATTCTGTCTGTGATCCCTCAGGAACACAATCCCCCCCTCCATCTTTTGCCGAGCTAAAACCAGGGGCCATCAAAACTGATTCCACTGCCCCCAATACTCAGAATTTTCACACTACACACAGCGTCCCATTACCATACATGTATAACACACTTACTGCACTTACACAAACAGATTGTCAGCACTAGGATCCTGGGTTTAGATAACAGCAGAACTTTACTCAAGGCGTCAGTATACGGAGCACTCCTTGACACAGAAAAAAGCATTGTCACTGTAATGATTCACAAAACTTGGTACGCTGCCACCGCTTCTTTATGTGACTTAACCATGTCATGGAAGGTAGTCTTATGCCCACTACAAGGACATGCTTGATGCGCCACTCCAGGACATAGCACAGGTTCTGGATGTTGCATTGCCAGAAACAGGTCTAGGCCACTGCACACATGCTAGATTAGCATGGTGCCAGGGCCAGATAAAAAGTCGAAATATCAGTTTTACATGCAGATAGGCATTCAATGCAGGGGTACACACCCACTATGCAGACACAATTCCCTTTTCCATTGGCATGTATGTATGTGGTATTTGCAAAGCGTGAACCAAGCCTAAAGGAATAGCGGATTCTGAAAGTGGCATAATACTGTTACTGTATAGTGATACAGTGTTCTTTAGGTGATGTGCCTTTAGCTCTTTCCTGAATTAAAGCAAGGTAGAGGTGGTCGTAGTGGATATGTCAATGTTGTAACTGATACTGGGTTCATAGGTAAAGAAAGTATGTTGCCTTGTTTCATCTCCAGTCTGATTGTGTCCAAGATGTATTTGTGCCAAGTGCTACAGAGATGGTGAGCCTGTCAGCCAGATAGCTGGGAGTGTAAGTTGTAATGGATTTGTATGTGATGCATCTAATTTTGCAGATAGTGCAGGCCGGCAAGGAGATCAAGTGAAGTTCCATTAGGGCATGGTTGATGTGATCATATTTCTATACTACCTTGAAGTTGCATACTTCAGGTTGTAGGATTGCCTTTTTGGGGGCAAAGTGGAGTATGGGATACTCTGAAACAGGGCACTGCTGTTTAGCACCTCATTCGTCAGACAACAGCTCCACAGTGGACGACTTCTCAGCCCTGGTTACGGCCTCCAGGGCAAAGACCTGCCTCCACACAACATCGCAGGCCACACTCTAGTGCCTCAAATGCTTTGCCCACTCTAAGATGGCTGCCCTGGCATCCCAATAAATACACACAGTGATCTCCCTCAGTAGCTTAAAACACCACCAATTCTCACCCCCTCCTTCCTTTCGCAGCAACTTCTCTCCCAATTTTTTCGCTGGGCTCCCTCCTCTCCGCTGACCAGTCCTTTGAGATCCCTCTGACTCCTTTAGTGGCAATGTGATTCCGCACCGCCTATTGCTTTCTCCACTACTCAGCGGCCCCCTACCTAGCAGTCCCTCGTCTCCAAGGGCTGCGATGGACCCCACTTGCATTCCAATCTCACATAACCCAACAACGCCACGTGGTATCCCAATCCCTGTCGACGCTCCCATGCCAACCCACACAAAACCGCATGGCGTGAACACCTTCGAAATTAGCTTCCCCTCAAGCTCTCCATCAAAGCAAGGAGAAATCTCAAACATAGTCTTATCAGACAACACTCAGAAACACTTTTTGTAGACACCTACCACTGCTCTTCCAAAGGGCAGGTGAAGATGCATCTCATCTTCCATACGGATAGACCGGACAATTGGATCACTACACTTAGATTACAACTTCACATATCCAAAACGACGACCACCACACATAGCTGTAAATTTACGACTTCTCTTACGAACCAGGTAACTAGAAATGGGAACACAACAGTGACCATATACTCAAATGGCACAGTGTTGATACAAGTTAATAATGAGAACTTTGAGGCTTTCAACTTCCTCTTCCCTGCTCTCTGTTCTGCCCATCTCCACTCTCTTCGATCTGCTCTGCCTCAACCCCCGTCCCCAGATTCCCTTCCCCACTTGAGGTCACAAATACCCACTCCCATCCTCCCGGTGAGACCCTTCAGCCTCCCAGCTAGGAACCCCTTTCACTTCCCCATTCCTACTAACCGCGATCATCAATCTCCTGAGGTTCTTCTTATCCCTTAACCCCCTCAGACTCAGCCGCCCCTACATCCCTTCACCATCCCTTGAACTCGGCCTTCTGACCCCCTCCCCACACCCACAGAACCTCTGAGGAAAAGCCCACAAACGGACCCCCCTCCGAGGGACATGAACAGCGGCTATCGAGGCGTCCCAACCAGCAGTAGAACCCACAATTGGATCTTGCCCACCACCTCAAGGGCCGTCCCGACCCACAATGACATGCCTCCTCCCCCGGAAAACATGTTACACTGACTGATCTTATTAGAGAATCAGTTACAAATAATATTCAGAGGCCTTGGCGAAATTATAACCAACCTAGACAAGGCTCGTTTGCCCGAACAATCCCCTACTAGGGCCTCTCCTCCAACCAACTCTAGCCTTCTAAATTCCCAGTCCGAGCCCTGTCCCACCTTCGATCTGCGGCCCGAGGCCCATAAAACTGTTGTGGAGACCCTGTTACAAACCCTCTCTCGAATGCCTGAGCAATCCCTTACAAGGGCCTTTCCTGCGACTAATTCTGACCTCTCAAAATCCCAATGCGATATACGGCCCCGAGGCTCAATAAAACCGTCGCGGAGACCACAGTACAGACCCGCACCTGAACCAAATCCTCCATGTCCAGGCTACCGTGTCCCCCAAGTATGGTTGCAAGGTCCCAGACGCATAGACCCTCCAGGACTAAAGCAGCAATGTCCGAGGAAGAAGCAGCAATCCTAATTGCCACCTACAAATCTCCTCCCACAGTCTCACTTGAATCCAAATTACAAGTGATCACAGGCTTCAGAAGAGAACACCCCCTCTAAAGCTAAATGACCCCCACCCTCCCTCTCGTCCATACCTAAGGCCCCACCAGGAAAGTACCCTAGCAAAAAGAGTCTATCCTCTAGCTGATCTAATTGTAGATCAGCTCCCAAACACGCAATGGAATTAGCAGAAACCGTCCCCTCCCTTGACCTAGACATTGCGTTCATCATAGAGACATGGCTAAAAGAGACCTCCACCCCCTGTTTAGATATGCTTGTGCCTCCTGGCTGCTCCATCATCAACAAAGATAGGATAGATCATCCACAGAGACGACACAGGCATCACTGTAACTGACTCCTGCAAGTACAGCTTATTTGAATGTCTTTCGGTGAACATTAAGACTAAAGACATCAGCTCTATAGTCTGTCATCTTCTCTATCACCCCCAGGCAACATCGCCACATTTGGGGAACACTTATCTGACATAATTGCCCAGTGTGCACTCAAAGACACCAACATCCTAATCCTGAGTGATCTCAACCTACGTTGGAATGAGACCAATCTCTCAACAACCTCCTCTGTGACAATAATCTTTCCCAATACTGTTCAGAAGAAACACACAACAAAGGTGCAACCCTGGATGCCATCATTTCCCACCAGGATGCAATTACAATCGGCAATATTCTTCCAGTGGACTGGTTGGATCACCACATGATCCTATTCCACATCAACCAAAGACTTTTATCCCTGCCTCCAGTCCTTGACCCCCCAAATGGTCCAGAAATCTCTCCCAGATTCCCCTGGATGCCATGGAAGAGAGGCTAAATCTGCTCCTACCTAGTGACTCGGAGCTCCCCACAACTGGGCTCATCTCGCTCTACAACGCGAAAATGATAACCTTGCTTGACCAACATGCTCCCCTTAAATAAATAAAAAGTCATCCTATTCCGTCCAGATCATGGTTCGACTCAGACATCAATGATGAAAGGAGACAACTAAGAGCTACAGAAAGATGCGGGAGGACCATGCCCATCACTACTCATTGCGATCAACTTAGAACAGTTCGGAAGAATTACAACAGACATATCAAGAATAAAAAATCTGTGTATTTCTGCTCCACTCTTGATAGCGCAAAAAACAGACCCAAGGAGCTCTTTAATATCATCAGGGGTCAAATATCCAAACCGGATACGTCCCTAGGGCCGGCTTCCAAAGAACGGTGCGATAACTTCGCCAACTTTTTCAATGATAAGATCTCTAAGATCGACCGATTCCTCTACACCAATCATGCCTCACTTTCCTATAGCAGCCAAGGTGAGGTGTTGGGGAGAACCCCCTATCTTACCTCTAAACCCTGGTCTCTCCTCCAGTCCATCACAGAAGAAGAGATAGTTAAACTCATCTCCACCTCCAAACCCCCTTCACACACCCTAGACCCCCTACCAGTTCAACTCACCAAAAAGCTGAAACTTTCACTAGCCCCTCTTTGGTGCAGGATTATTTTTAGCTCCCTTAAAACTGGTATAGTTCCGGATTGTCTGAAAGTGGGACATGTCACCCCACTGCTAAAAAAACCTGGTCTAGATATTGACTTAAACAACTTCAGACCCGCCTCCAGCCTTCCTCTTCTCTCTAAAATCTTAGAAAAATGTGTACTCCAACAACTAATCCAACACCTGGACAACACCAATCTTCTCGACTCCCATCAGTCGGGAATCAGGAAAGGTTGCAGCACTGAAACTGTAAACCTTAACATAATAGATGACATTCACAAATCATTGGACTCAGACCAATGCTGCCTAATTATTCTCCTAGACCAATCGGTAGCATTCGACACAGTAGATCACAAACTTCTCCTCAAGCCCTCGAAGAAAGGGCTGGTCTAGACGAGGTGGTCCTCAAATGGTTCTTCTCATTTCTCCACAACCGCTTTCAGAGAATCAAAATCAAAAGCTTTGAGTCCGACCTCCATCCTGTCAACATGGGAGTTCCCCAAGGATCAGTGCTCTCCCCTCAACTCTTCAACATCTACATGGAACCCCTCATCACCCTCCTCAGAAAAGCTAACCTCCCTTTCCACTTATATGCAGACGATACTCAAATTTACTTGGAAATCTTGTTGGCCAAAGATATTCAAAGACTCAATGAGTCACTAAAAGAAGTGCAACTGTGGCTGTCCAATAATCACTTAAAACTGAACCCGGACAAAACCGAACTCCTCCTCATTTCGAACAAAGAAGAAAATTCACAAATGGTCGAGTGGATAAAAGCCATTGATATGCTCAACGGGAACCTCACCCTGGCTGATTCTGTTAAATCTTTAGGCATTACACTAGACTCAAAACTGAACATGACCAAGCACAATAAGATCTCAGCGAAGAGTGCCTTCCTCAACCTGAAGCTTCTAAACAAAATAAAACCTTTTATCCCGCCCAAAGATCTTATGCAAGCCACCCAAGCATTGGTGCTGTCAAGACTAGACTATGGAAATGCAGTACTCTTCGGTATTGCTCCCCTGAAAACAACTCTCAATGCGGCTGCCAGAATGGTCACTGGAGTAAAGAAATTTGATCATATCTCTCCTGCTCTCAAAGAACTCAAGTGGCTTCCTATTGAACTGCGGGTGAACTTCAGAACATCCTGCCTCACCCACAAAGTCCTTCACACAGGCAAACCTGAATATCTGGCGGCCAAACTCAATAAAGCTGGCCAGAACAGGACTCTCAGCAGCTCCAACACCTTACTTCTCATCCTGCAAAAATGACGAAAACAGAAAACCGCCGCCAGGTCCTTCGCCGGCAACGCGCCTAAAATCTGGAACTCTATTCCCCCTCACATCAGAACTATTCCATCCTTCGCTAAATTCAAAAGTGAGCTCAAAATCCTTTTTCTTGACCGATCCTTAACAAACAGATAGGAGCAGCTGGAGCCTTGAGATCACACTTCCCTTCCCGGTTTCGATGTTAATCAAGATTTTGATATTGACCCTCCACCGCATTGTCATTGTGATTTTTATTGCTGAACTTTCTTGCCTTGCTGTATTTTGTGCTGCTATCTTTTCCTCTGCTATGTAACCGGTGTGAAGTGCTCCGATACCCTCCGGTCAGGCAGTAGCTATACAAAACTTCTTAAATAAGCAAATAAAATTGATATGTACATGTACAAGAGCATGAACTGAAGTTCTGAAGTCACTTACGGAGTCACAAGGGCGGAGGAATTTCACTTTATTCAGTACAGAGAGTTACAAGGCTATCTTGGTTTTCTTGGCAATATTTTCCTTGAGGATGAGGTAGGTGTCCAGGGAAAATCAGAGCTACTTGGTAATAGGTTATGTTTTAGTGCAGAAGGTGCCCAGAATCTAATTGTTGAGCTAGATTTGGACCAGGTGTTGCTTGTTGTTCTTGGTCAATAGCAGGAACTCTGTGTTGAGATGGAGGTAGAGGAGGGATATCCAGGTCTGGATGGCAAGCAAGCAGTGTTTGAGACAATGGGTGTCTGGAGCACTGGAGATTCTTCAAGTGTAGTGGTGTGCCATCAGCTAATTTGTGAATTTTGATGTTAGAGGTCAGTTGTGCCCCAATCGGTTCCTTTTAGTAGAGGAAGAGGGCAGGGAACAAGAAGAAAGCCAGAGGGACTCTGCAGTTTATAGGAAGCTCCCCGCAGCAGTAGGCAAACAAACTGATGTTGGTTAGATGGATAGGAGAAGCATTGAAGAATGTTGCCCAGGTTGTGTGAGATGAAGGAGGAATCGTCAATAATTTCAAAGGTAGCTATCTGATCTGGTAGTATTAGGCAACAGAGGTCCTCGTGATCTGTGGACAGAAAGGTGTTATCTATGATTTGTAAGGTAGCTGTCTCTATTCTGAAGCATGATCTGAAGATGGATTACTAGTTGTACAGGAGATGGGTGCCATGGATGCCTTCTTGGAGTGTGTATAGACTACTTCTGTGATTTTGCCGATGAGAAGTAAGTAACTAATAGGCAGGAGGTTGCTGAGTCAGAAGAGTCTAGCATAGGTTTATTCAGCAGTGGGACGATCCGACCTGTTTTGAAATATTTTGGATGATGCCTTGAGTGAGGAAGATATTGACGATGGCGACTAGAGGTGAAAGAGCACCTTTGAAGAGAATTTTCATGAAGTACGAGGGTAAATCACCATCAAAGGAAATAGCTTTGCAAGAGCTTAGGATGTCTGAGAGAGAGGGTCTTAAAGGATGAAAACATTTTGATGCTGCACAGACTTGTGAGTGTTAGGGGAAGCAGGTTTGTTTTGTTGATGTGCTCTTGAATTTTCTATATTTTTTCACTGGAAAAGAAGTTTATAGTTTTGTGCTTGTCTGTGAATAGTGAGATCGGAAAGCTAGATAGGCAATTGATTTAGCTCTTGACTGTCTTGAGGAACAGTACGCTTTTGTTGACAGCTTCATTAATGGTGTCGGTATAGTATTCGCTTTGGCTGCTGTGATGAGTTTTCTTCATAATGTGAGAAAGGAATTCAGTACCTTTAGGTCACTGGAGGTTGTATTTTTCTTCAATTTTGTTTCTCATCTGAGGATTGAGCATTTGTTGTTATTCACAAGGATTTTGTAGTAGAACGGTGATGGATGGTTTGGCTTGAGCTTGGGTGTTTTAGTTGGAGCGTGTGTGGACACATGGTTTTCCAGGAATACACTGAAGTCATATATAGATATTTAGCATAAAGGTGGCAGTGCAAGAGTGGAGTTTGAGCTCCAGGTTATCAATAGAGAAAACACTAAAGTTTCTGAAATGTTTTCGTCTCTTTTGGGTTGACATCAATCTTTGATTAAATGCTAAGCAAGGTGCAAGGCATGTCAAATTAGTTGGTCCAGTTCATTGATATGAGAGATTGTTTTGGACAATTGGTCATCTAGACTAGATGACTTTGATTTTGCTTTGCAGCATGTTAGTTGAGTAACCTGCAACACCACGTTGAGTGTGTTGATGAACTTGAAAAGTCTGTCTCTTTTTTGTTTACTTTTTCAAGTTGCTGATGAATTTAAAATCACATAGGAGGTTGGAGTAGGCATGTTGGATGGATGAGGTCATGAAGAGGAAATACATTATTTTATGAATTCTTTGTTCTGTCTAGGAATCATGCGGACAAGGTGAAGGGTGGCATGCCAGGTTGCAGGGAGTGACAAGATACAAAGGATGAACTCCATAGAGTTGAATTTTGGGGGGGTGGCTCGCGCCCAAGGAAGATGGTATCATTCCTGTGACTCGCCTGAGGGCGGCAGGAAGACGTAGGTATTTCTGCATGTAGTTTGCAGCATGGACCTCATATTTTGTGCCAACGGAAGTCGGAACCTCTTCTCCACAAGGTGACACAAGTTTCACCAATTTTAAGGTTATCTTAGCCTCTTGCTTTCCACTTCCTTCTTGACCGGCATGACGGCCAGTATTTTAGGGTTGTTCGTAACCTGAGGGAAACCGTCTTTACCGTGCGGTCTATTTTAGAGACTGCTTCAAGTTTTTTTCTCCTGTTCCACAAAGAATTATGTGAGAATGAAGCGTCCCTGTTTCAAAACTGATACTTGTTAAGTATTCTCTGTAATAATTCTGGCTCCGCATCAGTATTGCTCATTTTAATGGCAAAGTGTTACCTCCCTTCACCTCATGGGCTCTTGAGCTGCATTCTGCCTTCAACCCAGGTTTTTGCAAGGTACTTTATTGTTTCACTGACATGCTTTTATCCAGACCTGCAGAGAAAAATGTCACACATCTACCATGATCCTGATCTTTCCTCGAAGTAAGCTGCAAGTTATTTCACACGCCACTTGCATAGAGGTGCTTTACTGCTCAACAGTTCTCCATCTGCGCTGCTACAAATAGAGTTTAGTAAAGCCTGTGAAAATTAATTGCATTTTTCACCCTATGTTTTTACACCGCTGCGCGTCTCATTCTCATGACGCGCCCCTCAATTTGCACACTTTCAACCAAAACGAATCATACATACTATTATCAGCAAAACTGCCCATTTAGGTCACACTTTAAAGGATTACATAGTCTTTTCAGCATGGACCTCGACTTTATTTCTTTTATGGGGATACTGAAAAAAGTAAATCCATTGCAAGGAACTTTGAATTGTACCTTTATTGTGCGCTCAAATCTTTGTGCTCACCTTGCCCAAATTGAGGTTCCCTTGATCTCAACACCTAAAAAGGCTTCTTCATCTATCGCTAATGTTTCTTCAGCAACTACCAAAGCATCAACTAAATGGTTGAAAAAGGATCCTCCTTCTCCACCAAAGCAAACCTCGTCAGTCTCCATGGATCTTCTTTTGGTGGAAATTCAGGCCCTATGAACATTTGTTGAAGAGACAAACTCCAACATACAATTCCTAATGGATCGATGGGAAAAATTGGAGGAAGGAGTTATTAAGATCAAACATAACGTTGAAACGCTAAACTCATCTTACGTCAAAGTTGAGGTTCTTCAATCCCAAGTTACATCTCTACAAAAACAAGTTGTAAACCTTGAAAATAGGAACAGAAGAAATAATCTCTGTATATAGGGCTTATCGGAGGTCTCAGAAGGGCCTGACCTTATTTCTTTCTTTCAAAAGTTCCTGCCGACCGTGCTCAACTTGCCTGAGGGCACTATTCTCGACATTCAACGTGCTCATAGACTGGGCCTGAGGCACTCAGCATCTTCAAGCACAAAAAAAAGAGAGGATTCATATTGTACTTTCTGGAGTATATGGATCCTGTCAAAGTATTATCAGCAGCTAAGCTCATGAAACGTATTTCATTCTCAGGAGACCAACTTTTATTCTTACAGGATTATGCAAAGTCCATGGCGGATTGATGTAGAGAGTTTCTCGCCATGCGACCAGCACTACGCTCTTTAGGAGCACGGTTTGGATGATTCAATCCCTGTTTGTTCAAGGTTACTTTCAAAAATAACACTAAAACTTACAAAGATCCAACCAAGCAAGGAGTTTCCTCAATATACACTGCCCAGAACGGATGGACACTTCTAGTAAACGCCTTAAATAAACCTTGTTGTGCTGTCCAATCATATAAACCTTACATATTAACATATCGTTCTTTATGTAGGTGCATAGGTTAGACTCTAACTCACTAATCTGGTTTGCTTTTTTTAATTAACCTTTCACTTTCAGATTGTAACTTCTCAGCTTTTTTCTTCAAAATGCAATATGTCATAATATAATTTGATAGTACTAATCATTTCTTCTTTTCACGGGTTCTAACTTCGTGTGTCTGACTTGTCCATCTTATATGTTGTTTTTATCCCAAAGTCTCCCTTGCCTCACCTCGTAGAGTCTGGATGTGCCTTCGTTCCATGTGGCCTCATCCCCCCCACCCATTCATTGTTTTGAATTTTATGTAGGTATGATCTTTTTTCTTTTATTATTCTTCACTGTAATCATTTTCTTCCCCGTATCCCTTCTATCTTCTTTTTCTCACATATCACTCTATCATATGTCTCTTTTTCCTTTCTTTTACCCTTACCTTCCCTATTTTTTTCCATTTTTGTCAAATGGTTTTTATAGTTCTTTTCTTCGTACTTCATATAAAGATTATTCAGATGGTTTTTATATTTCTTACCATTGGGTTTATCACATGTGATATATTTCATAGTAAGCAGAATATTATTGGTTAACATCATATATCATTATCTGTATTTTAACAAAATTGTCATATGGAATGTCAGAGGCTTAAATTCCCCCAATAGGAAACAGAGATTTTTGTCTCACCTTTCCAAGCTAGATTCTAATATTGCTTTATTACAAGAATCACATCTTACAGAAAGCGAATCATTAAAACTTTAAAACAATTTGGGTTGGCAACATTTTCTTCTCACCAGGAGACGGTAAAAGAAATGGTGTTATTACTCTATGCCATAAGCACTGAATGCCAAACTCATTTCTTAAGAATCCGACACAGAAGGCAGATGGCTTTTCACTAACTTACTGTTAGGAAAAACTCCATTATCCTTGCTCACTATATATGCCCCTACTAGTGGCAATTATTATTGACATTTGTTGATGTTGCAATGCTTCATTTTGGTCCGTATATCTCAATTACTACTAAAGTATCCATCAGATAATTTTCTCCTTGCAGGAGATTGCAACCAAGTGATGGATCCTTTTATTGGCCGAAATTCTTAGTCTCCCTTCATCCCAAACTCTACACACAAAGTTTTTTTACAGACTATAAAACAGAGGAACTTACTTGATGCATGGTGGCTCTGTAATCCGTCTATGCGAGAATATTCTTTTTTCTCCCCTCCACATCAAACACAATCTAGAAGACTATATTTTCATTTCACGCAAGGTCTGCCAATCCTTAAGCTCAGCTGACATAGCCCCTATACGTATTTCGGATCACGTTCCTGTTTTCATTCAGTTGGAAATTATACATCAATCAGCACAACCAAAAAGATGGCGTTTTAACAACTCTTTACTACTTGATCCTAATTTTAATACTTCATTTATTTCCTTCTTCCATGAATATTTTCAAATAAGTCAAACGGTTGACATTCCTTTCCACACAATTTGGGATGCTTTTAAGGCCACTGCTCGTGTTTTTATTATCAGATTTATGTCGAAAAAGCGCAAAGCGTCTCCCACATTACATAATGCACTTCTTACTAAGATTACCAAACTTGAGCATTCCTTCTACACCTCCAAGTCAAAAGATTGTCTCAAAGATCTTATCAATGCAAAGATTGCTTTTAATGAAACGTCTACTGGACATGCTTCCCTATCATTTTTGAAGACCACTGCGAAGTTCTATGGTGGCCAGAACAAATCAGGTAAATTGCTGACTAATTATCTAAAGAATAACCAACATAAACTTCACATTGACACCATCATTGATGATAACCAAACACCAACATTTAAGGACCCTGAAATACTCAAGGATTATGTACATTTCTATAAGTCCTTATACACACCGGAAAACACACCTTCAGATGTGGAGCTTTCCCAGTATTTTTCCACAATTCAGAAACTAACTAATTCCCAGTTGAATTTCAGCCTTTAGGAAACTGACATTACATAGGCAGAAATGCTAAATGCTATGAAGACTCTTAAAAAATATAAAGCCCCGGGCCCGATGGCTATACAGTTGAATTTTATTTACACTTTGCCCAATTGCTTTTTCCACACTTACACACTCTTATTTCTTCTTTCATTACTTCCTGTAATTCCTCAGGCTCCTTTCCGGATGCCTTGATATGTCTAATACCGAAGGATGATACAGATTTACGTTATTGTAAGAACTTTTGACCTATATTCCTAGTGAATGTGGATTACAAAATGTTCTCGAAAGCTCTAGCCCTACGATTAGAACCACACCTGCCCTTGCTGCTTGGCAAAGAGCAATCAGGTTTTGTCAAAGGCCATAACATAATAATAATAATAATATAATAATATAAAGTTTGTAGAGCGCTCAGTAACGCCATCACGGCGTGTCCCCGCGCTGACGCTGTCCATGGATCAGCAGACAAACTGCCAGGAACTATGAAGTGTATAGATGAGTTTTAAGCAGAGCCCTAAACCGAGTTTCACTGCTCTCCAGTCTCAGAGCAGGGGGAAATTTGTTCCATTGTTGAGCTGCTTGAAGTGCAAAGGAGCGTCCATCCATTCTAGCCTTCCTGATCCTAGGGACTGTCAGCAGTCCGGCGCCCTTCGAACGGAGGGTCCTAGTTGGTTCATGTCTGCTGACTAGATCCTTTAGGTACATGACTGACAATACACGTTTATTCTTTGACATTCTATCCAAGTCGACACACTATTCAGGCCCATTAGCAGCAATTGCCCTTGATGCGGAAAAAGCCTTTGAACCTTTTATTTTCCATGCTGTTAAATGGTTTGGATTAGGACCTAAATTTACCTCTTTAATTGCTTTACATTACTCTGATCCCTAAGCGGCTATCTCTACTAATGTTCTCATATCCCCTTATTTTAATCTTAAAAGAGGAGTACGCCAAGGATGTCCCCTATCCCCTTTGCTTTTTAACTTAGCTTTGGAACCTTTTTTTGTCCAGAATTCGTCAAAACCACTCTGTAACAGGGTTGATTTCTGGTTCTCAGCAGATTAAATTATCAGCATACGCTGATGATATCTTAGTATTTCTTTCTCAACCACAGTCCTCACTCACAACATTTTTGACAGAAGTGGAAGCTGCAGATCGGTATCTGGCTACAAACTGAACAGCGGTGAGAAACTATCCTTAACCAAGTACACTGTTAAGGAAGACTTTAAGATCTCTAATTTCACTTAGAACTATAAACATTTAAAATACCTTGGTTTATGGTTCTCCCCTTCTATAAAGACAGCCATTTCTCTAAACCTAGATAAATGCATTGACAAACTTAAGACCTGACTGCAAAATGGCACCCCTTTCATCTTTCTTGGTGGGGTCACTTGGACACAATTAAAATGATGCTCACTCCTATAATCCTATACATTATATCCAACATATCATTATCTGTTCCAGCTAAACTTTTTCATGGGATCAATTCTATTTTGTTATCTTTTTTATGGAATTCTAACAAATTAAGAATGGCGTTACAGAAATTGACAAGGCCAAAGTCAGAAGGTGGGGTTATTTTTCCCCATTTCTCTAACTATTATAGAACTTTTCACATAAGACATTTATCGAATTGGGTTTCAGATCAATCAATAGATACACCATTATGGGTTGATCTTGAGACCTCATTTATAGCCCCTTTTTCATTTCAGGAATATCTTTCATTCACTTATAAGCCACAAAAACTTTCCACCCCAGTAATCAAGCAGTCTTGTAAGATATTAGCAACTACCCCATATCTAGTTCCGTATGACTTAGATACCTTTCTCAAGTCTACAATTTGGCATAACAAACTTATCCTTCTTAATAACAAACCTGTAAACTGGAAAGTGTGGAGAATTAAGGTTTTACTATGGGTGCATCAGCTATTTGACCAGGGCACACCTATCCAATTTACACAGTTACAGACCCTTTATCATTTACCTTATTCACTTCAACATAAATTTACAGCTTTACGAGATGCAGTACTTGATGCAAATGCTAAATTTATAAGTATACCTTCTTCGCCCCCATCTCAATTCCCGTGGCATAACATCTTAAGGGTACATCCTAAAGCTTCTACCATCTATTCTCGCTTAATGAGTCCTCTCACGGTTAGGGATAAAACCAAATTGGAACTTTCCTGGGAGACTGATTTGGAAATAGATAGGCCTGTCTCCCATTGGAATAGAATTTGGACAAAGATCAGGAAATCATCTAGAGCGGCTAGCACAACACAAACACTTTTTTTTATATATAACAGATTATTTCTTACTCCCCCACATCTGCACAAGATACATAATACAATTCCTAATACCTGCTGGACGTGTTCTCAAGATAATGCTGACCTGAAATATATGCTATTTACAAGTCTATATGTATTTACATTTTGGAAACAGGTCTGGCTTCAAATCAACACTATTTTTAACACTACAGTCCCCCTTTCTTTTAAAAATCATTTTTTAGGTCGCTTGGCCGCGGGTTGGGAAAAAGGGCCGTCGAAGATACTACTTATTGATTTGTTATTGGCAGTTGCTTTTCAGCAGAGAACAAAAAACTGAAAGGATGCCTCTAAATTGTCTTATCTGGCTTGGTGGTACGCTGTTTGCCATAATCATCAATAGATACAGCACTTGTACATCCCATATCTCTTGCTAAAAAACGATTAAGCCTTTGGTGTCCTATCGCTCAATTCTTAGATAATAACACAAAGAAACCCCCTACACCTACCCCCTACTACAGGAAGTTACTAAGTCTCCTTGACTTCCAATATACTGACTACTACATTGTTTAACCCACTATTTCAGTAATATGTTTTTGATACTGTATTTTTCAAAAGTATTATTATATTAAGACTTATGAACCGAATTTCTGTACTTCGAATTTATTTATACTTCTTATTATATTCTCTCTATCATTTCAAATGTAATTGTACACCATCATTATTATTTTTCTTGTAGTTGTTCAATATTGAATGATTACTTGTACGAAGTATTGTTATTACTATTCTATTAATTCTTTCAAATAAACCTATACTTGAACTTAAAAAAAAGAGTTGAATGTTATATGAATCCCTGGAGTCCAGAACCCATAACAGTTATGGAAGACACAAAAGACTCCTGTTAACAAACAGGTGTGTTAGATGTGTGGGTGAGTCATGTTTCTGATATGAAAAGTGCATCAAGGTTATGATAGATGAGGAGGTCTGCAATGCCTGTAGGATGGAGTACTGCTCTCACACAAATAACTCATCATAAATAAATAAATGTGTATCTATAAGGAATCTTGCATTTACCTCTGATGTGCATGGTTCAAAATGACTGGCTTCTCCGCAACCTCAGGAATTTCTCTGATTGTCGCAACTGTCAATTATTTTTGTTTTGCAAAAATAACTCCTGCTTTGAGAGATTTTTTCTCAGTGCAAACGTCTTTGCTAAGCAGGTGCTTTAAAGATAGTACCTGCTCAGAAACAATTCACTGATGTGAGGGTAGCAGTGGAGGGTCCTTACACAACAGACATCCACCCCCTTAAGGTCAGTATCGCTAAATAGGATGGACCCTCATCCCCAGTGTAGCAAAAGCCATAACCTCTATGCCCCAAGGGAGTCATAGATCATCATCCAGGGTCTAGATGACCACCAAGTCTTCTTTTTCCAAAGGTTGGATACCTTCTTCTAGAAAGCTACGATTGCTCCTAGCCCTTTAGCAGCTCTTCACTGAATCACAGCTACATCTCCAAGGGTGAGCAAGGGTTTCTATCTCTGCTTTTACCAGGCCACAGCCAAAGTCTGGTTCCACTGGGCTTGCTGATTGCTTTCCCAAGGGAACCTCTTGTACTAGGTAAATATGGGCATCAGTAGGCCTGCTTCCTTGGGCCTTTAAAAATAAAGTCCAGAAATAGGGTGTATTAAAGAGCAGGATCCACTGTCCCAGTGCTGTCCCAGGAAGAGTGCAGACTGCAAGCAGACTTCCTGAAATAGAGGTGGAGTAATAGTACACACTATTTCATCTCCACACTTAGACAACGTTTTCCCAGCGAATCTACCTGAGCTGTCCATCCTCATCACCGTGTCCCCAAAATTCCTCATAAACAATTTCAAACGTATTGAACGGTGGTGGCAGAGGGGCCCCCAATCTATCAGTTCCTTCCAGAAAAACCCTCTCAGCTCTAAGGAAGATTGAGATGAAATCAGTGAATTCACACCACATGGCATGGCTCCCTTCTCATTGCCTTTTGCAAATGTTAGCAGTGTCTTGGTATTGTGCACTGTTGACAACCACCAGCCATATTCCCATTCATGGTACACATTCCACAGGTTTCATTTCACCAGACTGTAAAAGAACAGCAAATAGAGTGCTAAGGAACAACCACCAGTCACATCACTCATAACATGGATCTGACATAGAAGGAACATCTGCCATCTGAACCTTTTTGACTTATGCTGATGCAGACGTCGGCATACCAAAAAGAATAGTTCCTGTTGCACACATTTGCAGGATTGCACGTCTTGTAATCAGTACGGAAAGAATCAATAAATAGACCAGTGTGGCGACTTTAGTGCCATATATTGGTAAATCGTCAGTACGACGGAGTGATCAAGCGCTTGAATGCAAATACCAGCTAGGCCCTGGTAAATGAAACTGAAATGACTCTGTGTCATTTCAGGAATTTAGCATTCCACATTTTACGTGCAATTCATGAAATTACGCAATTACTTAACATTGCATGATTATTTCGTCTTTCATTGAAAAATGAGAGCACTGGAGAACAACCAGAATGCGAGTGGCGTTGTTTCCAGCAATTATGTTTTTTGTACAATACTTTTAGCGTTCCTCAAGTCAGATATTGATGCCAAGAGATATGTTGTGCGAAAATACAGTGCCAAATGATTGATTTGCATTTCGCATTACACATAATTTCCTAACATGTCATATAATCACGCAAATACAAATTATGCCAGTTTCACGCACCCCAAATAATAAGATAAATAATGACAAATCATTGAGTAGTAACAAATAAAATATCAAAGACAGTATTCAAAATAAGTGATGATATAGATTATCCAGCAAAATCTAAAAGACTGCCATAATACATGACTGATTATTCATTAGGCCGCTATAAAAAGTCAACATTTCAAACCACTGCATCATAAGTCCCTGGATCCTCATCAAGAGTAAGTGGTGAATTTAGAGTATCTTGATGCCTCACAGGTTAGTGCCAATTGTGTGTGCCAATTGTGTGTTCAAATGGATCTCATCTAAGTAAATCAATACCTAGGGCCTCATTTATGAAAAGTGACGCATCGCTGCGAGAAAACAGCGATGCATCACTTTTAATTGCACCCTCCTTGCGACACCAATGATGCGTCATATTTACAGCATGATGCATCATGTCGCAAGGAGTTACAGATATGTCAGTATTTCTGACGTATCTGTAGGTGCAAAAATGACGCATTGCTGGAGCCTGTCACACAAGTGACACAACTCCAGCAATGGGTCATTCAACATGGGCAAGCCCCATGTTAAATGTGCCTGCATCAGTCTTACGCCTGCCATGAGACAATCGTAAGATGTTGACACATTTACGTCCTTGAAAGTCTATGGCCCTTTCTTGCGTCGGAATGCCCCCCTGCATACATTATACCTGGCGCAGGTATAATGTGGCGTAGGAGTTTGCAAAGTGATGCAACTCCCTAGATGCGTCCCTTTGTAAATGTTGCGCAACAAGGTGCATTTTTTACACTGTTGGTGCGTCACAAAAAGTGACGCACCAGCTGTGCAAATGTGACGCAAGGGCTCATAAATAAGCCCCATGGGATAATTGCAACTAATTAATGCCTAATTATGCGACAGTTCTCAGGTAAAGATGCACAGCATCCCACCAATGTGTCTATTCACTCCAGCCTCTGATCAAAAAACAGCTTGGGCGCACAGGGTGCCAATGTGCTAAAGTATGAACGTGAAGAGCTACATTGCAGCCCAATCTTAGGCACTTGCCCAGAAAATGGTGTGCCAGTTTTCACATTCATGTTCTTATCACACTACATTTAAGATTTATAAAGATGGATAAAGTAAAACTATTCAGCATGCTCTTAAGTCTCACAGACCCCTCTACATACTAGTTCCTGGAACCTAGGCTAATCTACGTGCCACACACACCATTCTATTCTATATACAAGTGTTATTAACAACTGTAAAATAACATCAGTCCAAAATCTCACTTTCCAGTTAAAAGTGATAAAAATAGAATTGCACATAGGTTGCACTGCATTGGTTCCAGATAGAGCATCGTTTCTATCTCTCATTAGCATAGCATGATCACATAGCTTGAGTGAGTCACTGCAGGAGGTGTGTTGTGCTAAAATAAAACCTGTTGTACGAAATCAGTCTGAGCCTCCTGAAACTTTCCTGGCTGTGATACCACCCAGGTAAGATCTTTACTCATCACGGCCGTGCTGCCAAGATGGTTAATGTAGGATTAGGCAATGCTCAAAAACATCTTTCAAAATTGAAAAAGACGTCCTCATTTGAGGTAAAATTATTTATATTATTCTGTGCTGGGTCTCCTACTTGGACTTTTGCCTGTACACAACTGCCCCACTCCTGATCAAATATAAACTGCACTATAAGTGTAACATACATGGTAGCCCCTGTCCTCCGATGTTACAGAATCTTGAGACACCCGTACGTGGCCCTGACGATAGGGACTGGACAAAATTCAAGGACCGGCTAGGATGGTCATTGATACGATCTGAGGGGAAGCTGAAAAAAAGGTGGTGGCTAATCAAGCAGCTCAGTGGTCTCGTAAGCCCATTTGCAGGGTGGAGGATGTGTGGACTGTGATGAAAGATTATGAGCCATTTGTGAAACAGCGTGCCCTTAAGCAATGACGGCTACTTTGATCGGACTATGGGAACAGTGTTTTAATGATGTAGTACTTTACGATATTAGGGATCATCTATATGCTTCTGGTATGGCACCTGGTGAGATTTTTAGTAATGTCATGACACTGGTCGCTTTTTATGTTTAGTTTTTTTAAAACTATTTTTATTGGCATTTCATTGTATCACAGTAGGCAGGCATACAAATATGATAATTAATCAAGACTTAACAGCAATATGTTCCAGTACTTTAGCCTGGGAAAGACCCTGGAGTGGCCTAAAGAACAGTGATGGATTATACCCAGATCTGTTGACTGGGTGTGAGTTTTTTGATTGGTTCAGATGCTCCGTCCATCACCACCCCCTTTTGTACCGCTTTGTTCGCCATAAGTTGGCAGGGTATGCTCAGACGTGAGTCCCTTGCTCACTTTGCCACTGGATTCAAGCAAGCCTGGCTGAAGACGGCTGAAATGCCAGAAACCGGTCCTAGGAAGCTTGTTTCCGGTCCAGGGAAGGCATGGCTTGGCAGTTCAGGCTGGACTGTTCCCATGAGGCACAGGGTCAGACTGATTTACATATGGCCATGTCTAAACTGGGGTGGCAGAGTGGGCTAAAGAACGGTGATGGATTAAACCCAGATCTGTTGACTGGGTGTGAGTGTTTGATTGGTTCTGATTCTCCATCCATCACCACCCCCTTTTGTACCGCTGGGAAAGACCCTGGGGCACAAGTAAAAACAGGGAGAAAAGGTAATGGAATTGTGCGCATGTTGCGGCATTGTGTAGGTCTTGATAAATTGCAGTGCTTGCCTGACAGTCTGCTATATCATGAGATAGGAGGCCAGTTTGTTAAAGGAGAAAATCAACCGGCTGTGGTGCCTAACTGGGGGTTAAAACTTGGGGAGTTCGGTCGGGCGACCTGGTTTGTCTGCTTTGTTCTTTAGGGACAAAGGAAACTGCTTTTTCATGTGTCTTCATCAGCTAGGAGATGGGGCAGGGGTTCTACTACAACCCCATTAGCTGTTGGAGATACTATTGGACCGTGGTGTTGTGCGCTGTCGCAGTGCTCCGTTCCGGGGGTACTGTCTGATCATGACTCTTGGGGACATTGGGACTCACCTCCGCCAAGAGGGGACCTGGGTTGTCTGGCCCGATTAGGGCTCTCAGGTGCACTCGGGGGCTCTGCCGGTTGCTGTGCGCCCACCCTATGCTGGCTGAACTGGTAAAGTAGCATGGACCATTCCATGCAGATGTGTTTTTTGCGCGTGCCTTGTGCCTCCTCCCTCCTAATTGTGTCCTCCTCCGCTGAGCCCCATCCCTTAACCGCTCCCACCCAAGCAATTAGGGGGGTCCACGTGGGGTTATCCAGTGCATAGCGATCCCCCTTTTGGACAATAGGAGAGCTAGGGAGACTAAGCGTGATTGGACTTTGTGAGTTTTACAGTTGCAAAAGAACCCCAACCTGCTGGCCTCCCAAATATCGATGTCTTTGAGTCCTGTGACTTCCTGCAAAGTTTTGTGTATAGTTTGCCAGTATGGTCACAGTGTGGGGCATGACCAGAACATATGTACAAATTTCGCTTCCGCAGATTGGCACATTGGGCATACTAACTGTGCATCTGGGTAAAAGTGCTGGAGCCTGGCTGGGGTGAGGTAGCAATGAATAGCTGTATTTTCCATTCACTGGTCCCCGGGGCAGCTCTGGCTGGCCATAATAATGTTTTGGTAGGCTTTTCTGGTGTACCGGTTTTAAGCCCCATCTCCAAGCCTCTTCCGCTGACTATAGGTCCGTTAATTGTGGATTCATCATTTTTGGTGACATCTAATTGCAGAGAAAATTTGATGGGCTTGGATTTATTAAAGAAGTTGGATGCTACCATTTATTGTTCCCCGGAAGGTGCTAATATGATGATGGACCCCAATGTAACAAGCACTAAACAGTGCCTGTCCAAAGATGCGCCCCTTCCTGTGAATTTAAGGATGTGCCACACACGTTGTGGGCAACGGGTGACATGGATATAGGACTATTGCAGATACCCCCTGTCTCGATCAAAGTTAAAGACAATGCTATTTTGCCTTGTATTAACCAGTGTAAAATACTGCAAATGGGGGAGCGAGCCCTGTAGCAAATAATACAGGATTTGATTATGTCAGGAGTGGTTAAAGAGACAACAGCTAATGTGTGTAATAGTCCTATTTTTCCTATTCTTAAGAGGGCACCTTCAGGTTGCTCTGATGATAATGCTGATGTTTATCGCTTTGTGATTGACTTGCACGAGGTTAACAAGATAGTAGTTCCCCACTTTCTGGTGGTTCCTGACATTACTGCTCTCTTGATGATGATTCCTTCCACTGCCAAATTATTTTCTGTCATTGGTCTCAAAAGCACATTCTTTAGCATTCCAATAGACCCAGACACCAGGTACTTGTTCGACTTTACACTAGCTGGTAGGAGCTTTAGATTCTGTCGAGCTCCTCAGGGCTATACTGAGAGCCCTAGTATATATAGTCGAGCTTTAAATGCCCAATTGGACTCCCTTAAGATTCACTCAGGTAATGAATTACTCCGATATGTAGACAACTGTCTCATTGGTTCCAACACTAAAAAGTGTTGCAAAGACTGTACGGTTAAATTATTGCTGCATTTGGCTCAGCAGATAAAGTGTCTCTTTCCAAATTATAATATTGTCGACATGAGGTGCCCTACTTAGATAACCTACTGTCAAAGGAGGGTTGGCGATTGACTCTCACACGCATCAGTACCATTGTTAAAATGCCTATCCCCAAAACTTAGAGAGGGGTGCGCGCTTTAATTGGCATTACTTCTTATTGATGTCAATGGCTCCCTAACTACTTGTTATTAATAAAGCCTCCGCTAGCATTAACCACATAGATGTGCATGAACCCTTGCCCTGGACGCATGAATGGCAACAGTCTTTCAAGCAATTAAAAGTCATGCTTTGCTCTGCTCCTGTGCTTGGTACGCCTGATTATATGAAGCCGTTTGTGCTGTACATGCACTAAATGGTGTTCTCTGTCTTTGGAGGTAATCAACCGCCGTGTGCTCATTTTTCTGCTATCTTGGGACAATCGGCTGGGCTCGTACTTGATACTGACCTCACAGTTATGGTACCCAATGCTGTGGATACCCTTTTGAATAAGACTAAGATGCAGCACCTCACCATTGCGCATCCGACCGGTTATGAACTAACACTTTTTGCACAACATGCTAGGATCAAAAGATGTGCCCCACTGAACCCAGCCGCGTTACTACCCCTCCCTTTTGAGAGTGAGGAAATTGACCTACATGATTGTATCTTCCAAGACAGAGGAAGAGACAAAAGGACGGGTAGACCTGACTGCTGTTACCTTATCTGACCCTCAAGGGGAACTATATGTCGATGGCACTTTTTTAAAGTTTACAAGTCAGACAAAAAACTTCTTGGGTCTCACAGAACCAGTAAGCCTAGGTGGTTAAATGGTCCCGACTCGAGTACTACGACGGAATACCGATGGATAGAGCAGGGCTCCCTTCCATGAGTTGTGACCAGGTTAAGGTGGGCTCACTTGTCCTACAAATTTGAACGAGTTCCAGTAATACCACTTGACCACCTAGGATTACTGGTTTTGTATTAGATACTTAGTCTTTTTTCTTTCTTTCACTTTTAGCCGCAGCTTGTTTAAGTGGTCCTGAGGAAAGCCAAACATACTTGATAGATGGCCATTGGCTGAAACATGTCGACCTTCCTTTACAATCTAGCAGTTTAATCATACACTGCGTAGCACTGCATTTTAATCCTGCCAGCGCAGATGAGCCAATAAAGTTCCTATTCATCTGCACTAGGCAGTTTTGATTCACCTTTTACTTCTTTTCTTTTGCGCTGCACCCTCACTTTACTAGTTTGCTCGCATTTGGGTCTCTAGGTATTCCCATATGCCTAGTGAATAACGAAAACATCCCTGAGCTCCCACCTCTCAGAGTGGTGGTTGTAGCCTTCAGTGGGACTAGGCTTTCCCAATGGGAGGAGAAAGCCCATATGATGAAGCATGTCACCTTTGGTGAGTGAGGGCATTCGTCCTGAAAGGGGTTGCTTCCCAATTAGGCTCTTTCTGTGAGATACAGTTGCATTTTATTTTGAACCTTCGCTGTTTTCCAAGTCTTGTTAGACCCAAGAAGTTTTTTGTGTGACTTGTATACGTGTTTAGGGGGATCTACTTGTTGCAGGTCTTTAAAAATCCTATCCCTTGGACCCCCCAATAAAGGTTCTCTGTGTTATGTCTTTTTTTAAGTTACCAGATGGCACTACAACTGCTGCATATGTGATCACAACACTGCACACGGTAGTTGACTCATCATGAGTTCCCTATCAGTTGGCCCGAGATGCAGAATTCATTGCCCTTATATGAGCCTGTGAGTTGAGTGAGGGACTGGCTGTCAATATCTATATTGACAGTCAATACACATTAGGAGTCGCCCATAATTTTGGGCAGCTCTGGGCAGAGATAGGATTTCTCACTTCCTATGGGTTGAAGATACAACATGGCCCCCTTATCATAGGCTTTTGTTGTCTTTGACACTCCCTAAGAAATTAACAATAGTGAATTACAGCGCCCTTAAGGCATTTGCTGACAATGTGGGTAAAGGGAATGCATTTACGGATCAGACAGCTAAGGAGACAGCCCGAATGAAGATGAAGAAGATGTTTGTAGCAGGTCCTGCTACGTGGGTGCCGGAGGTTACCATGTTTGAGGATACACTGGAAAGTGTCAAGGAGATACAGAGTGAGGCAACTATTGAGGAGCTAGCGATATGTCAGGAAAGCACAGCATGTTTGGATAAAGATGGGTGTTGGACTGATAAGTCAGGAAAATAGAGATGAATGGTACCAGATGCATATGTTCTTCCCATTGTTACCATGGCGCATGGGCCAGCTCATATCAGTGCTAAAGGTTTTTGTAAGTTGTTAGATCCTGTTTGGTAGAATGACAACATCCCAAAGACTACCACTGACTTGGTTAAATATTGTATGGTGTGTATGATGCACAATCCTGGAAAAGGTACCCCTATGCCACCTGGTAATTTTGTACCTCCCACTTTCCCTTTTGAGGTCCTCCTCAAAAGATTATATTGAAATGGACAGAGTCAACAATTTAAAATATGTGTTATTGGTTGTTTGCGCATTCAGTAAATGGGTTGACGCTTACTCCACTAAAGAAAATACAGCCATAGCGACTGCAAAGGTACTCATGAAGGAGTTCTTTCTCGCTTCGGCTTGCCCTATTTGATATGGAGTGATAACGCATGCCACTTTAACGCTAGAGTCATACAGTTGGTTTGCAAAGGATTCCACTTCAAACAAAAGTTTCATGCTGCGAATCACCCTCAGTCAGCGGGCCTGGTTGAGAAGTACAATGGTATTCTCAAATTGAAATTGGCAAAGATTCAGGAGAGCACAGCGTTGCAATGGCCAGATGCTTTACCATTAGCCCTCTTGTCTACAAGAACCACATCTTACTCTAGAAGAGGATTGTCACCTTACAAGGTCGTGTTTCAGTACCCAGCAAATTTCTGGGGCGTACCGCATCCTCTGAAATTTTCCAAGATTTAATACCCTCTGTTAGTATGAGTTAAATAAAGTCTGCGCTCAATTCACCAACAGATCCAGGACACACTCCCACCAGCACCTGAGGGGCCCTGGCATGACATTCGGCCAGAAACTACATTCTGATGCACAACTTCCAGAGGAGGAAGGCCTTAGAGCCAAGGTGGAAGGGGCCAGTTCAGGTGCTCCTCTCCACCCACACCGCTGTGAAGGTCGCCGTCCGGAAGAACTGGATTCATTGCCAGCATTTCCGCAAATTGCCTCTACCCTTACCTTTTGATCATTGGGTTCGTGAGGGCATGGGAGACACCGAGTGTGAGAGAGTCCCACAGTTCATCCCTTTTTTGGATATCTAACTCATGTGGACCCAAACGGAGGATGAAAACGATGCTGTGTTGAATGTGGCAGTGCCCCAGAGGTCAGCGCAATTCAGGAGCCCCGTTCTACTGGCCCATCTGTGCTTGAGTCCCAGTCCAATGTGTCTGAGCCCCTCTTTCCTGACCCCTCTGTGCCTGGAGCAGCTTGGTCCAATTTGCGCCCTCGATGAAGGAACAGTGCACCAAAGGAAAAGTCAGATTAGCAGGGATCGACTTGATAAGTCAGGCAACAGTAGCGTAGGGAGAGGCGAGATTGGTGCATTGTTCAGACACTGGACAGGATAGCTCAAATGTGCTCCCAGAGGGGGGTACTTTATCCTTTACGACGTGGGATTTTCTTTAAGAGCTGGTCTGACAGCTCCACCGCCGGTGCTCAACAGTGTCAACGTTGATGAACAATAGGAGTCTGCCGGCAAGGCTCTAATGGACTCTAAGAGCATTTGCCTTTTGCACTTGGATATTGTTTTGCATTTGCATTCTTTCCCTCTTGGTTCTATAACCTATCTGTTTGGCTGCCCCATACCTCAGGAGAAACAGCCATTTGCAGCACCACATTTAGAGCGGGATGAGTCTAGTTGGTCTGGTTGGTCCATGAAGAGTAAAATAATTTTTGTAGTGATCGTTGTGATTGGAGTAGCCAATACCGGTGTCAGTGGTTAACACCACAGTTACTCTCTGTGTCCATGGGAGTGGGAAGATAGAGGTAGGGGACAGCAGATGCCAAACCACAAATAAGCTGAGAACAACAGATAGTCCACCCCTAATACCACCCCCTAACATCTATTTTGTTTGTGCATCCCAAGGTTATGTTTGGCTCCCCAAGGGATGGTCAGGTACATGATAAGTTTCTTACCTCTTACCCCCTCTGTACATAGCACCGTCCAATTACCATAAGGACCATCGATTGCAGCATAGAAGTACATACCTGTTCCGAATAAGAAGGGTTATGAACACAGAAGATATAGATCAGACAGACACCACTTTGCAGCAGTTTACAGATGCTATGAAGGGTATTATACCCTTTTGGGGCCTTATGTCCAATAGTCTCAACATTCGTCGGCGCACAAGAGTTGTAGAAGGGGTTATCAATACAACAGCGGTTATACTGACAAATATCCCTGCTGAGCTTCAAGCCACAAAACTTGTTACCTTACAAAATCAGATAGTGGTAAACATTATCCTTGCTGATCGGGGTAGGGCTTGTCGTGTCATTGGCAGTAATTCTTGCATATACATACCTGACCACACCCCTAATGTGTATGTTGCCATACAGAAATGATATAGACTCTCATCTGACATACATCAGGAGAACAGCAGCTCGTACCTATCTGGGTGGATCTGGGATATATTAGCTTCCTGGGGTTGGAAGATTGTTACTTTCCTGGTGGTGATAGCAAGTATTATCCTCATCTGTTGTTTTTGCTTACACTGCCTTCCTGCCTGTTGTGCCTATGAGGTCAATGCCCTGAAGCCTAAAAGAACAGTAGCAATACATGACACTAATGCCACAATCATGATGATGAAGGACATCAATGATTTCATGTTAATAGACAAAGGCATTTTTGAGTATTAATAATGCCTATATTAGCTTGTAGTGATGATATGTATCTCTTCCTCTATGATCTTATTTGTTCTTAGGCAGTAACAAAATGCTTTGCTAATGCTAAAAGGAGGGTCTGTTGGACTGGAAAAAAATGCTTTTTGAGCAATGATCAAAACTAACTTCTGTCTCATTTTGTGTCTGCCTCACCAAAAAGCAGCTGCCAATGTATTCTCTGTGCGTGTATTTTTCCAAAGGTGAGTTTTACTGTGGTAATGAATAGACCGTTCTTATTATTTGATACCTTTCTGACTAGAGGATTACAACCCATCCTTCCACACTTTTCCTGGCAGTGATCCTGCCATGAAAAGTGTGGCAGTCAGGAAACTAAGGGTAAGCATGGGGTGCATGCAATGGGGCATATGGTGTGCCCCCTGTGTGCATGCACCCCAGTTCCTGTATCTCATGGGCTACATAGTCCATGCAGTGCAGGAACATGCTTAGATGTTCCTTCAGCGCTGCAGTTCAAAGGCTTACAAAGGAGCCTTTTTACTGCACCACCAGAGGACCGTCGCACCGGCTGCCCGCCAGACAACAAAATGGCTCATATTCTGGCACATAAGCGGCAATCGAGTTGACAGTCTTTGAGAGGGGCGCTGGCCTGGCGGTCCACTCCAAGATCACCAAACTCATAATTAGGCCCCAAGTCTGTAAGGTGGTGGAGGCTGATGTCATGGAATCTGAACTTTTTGGCCTCCTGAAGGATGAATTGCCCTACCAGATAATCCTCACTTTACCTGTCTACTGTCCCATGATCATGTGTCACTATTCCCATATCTGTGGAAAGTTAGTGAGGATGGCCCCTGGGGAAAAAATGAATGCTATCCTAAGGTGCTTGAGTGGCAAAGACATTTGGCATTTGTACTTATCAATTGGTATTCAACAGTAAAGTTAATAAATGTCTTAAATAATCTTCTTTAAGGAGGATCAGTCAGAATTCAACTATAGAACATTTACCTGGAAAGTAAAAACCTCATATAGCACGCATATAGCCAGGCTTACCTCTGCAATTGTAACCCAAGTGGATACAAGCTCAATTTAAAAAAATTTATACTATTTAGTTACAGCTTGGAGTCCTTCCTACATGTTCTTTACAGTTGTCCCTCTCTTGCAAATGAAGGGAGGAGATTGTTGATTGTCTTAAATCTGTGTCTTTTTTTTTTTTTTTTTAATTTTTGAAAACCTTTATTGTGCATCAAAGAAGAACAAATACTGGCCCACAACCACCTGGCCGGCCAGAGATACTCATGAAGCACCAGTGCATGCAATACGGCGACACAGTAATACCCCATCACCATCAACAAGTATTGAAGCGTTACACTGTAAAAGCTGCAATACCGTGTCCCAGAATCGATGAAGGTTAATTTTAAATGTTTTTTATGCAGCTATTAAAGTCAAATTGTACTTTTTCTGAATCATAAAAGAGAAATAATAAGCAAAGAAGGCAGAGTCCATGTAGGAGGAGCATGACGTTCGCTACAACTCACCACGCAGTAGAACAACCCAACAGTCAAGTCCCACCCAGGCAGCGTGGCAGCAAAAAGTATATTCAACAAAATATCAGTCCTAACGTCCCACCCATCGTTCACCGCCACCCATCCCCTAGTAAACCCAGGCATGGACCCAGACAGAAGAAAGAAGAAAACAACAGTGAAGAATAAAATAAGGCACCATAGAAACTATAACTAGAAACTAAACTTCTAACCCCCCACCCTACACGCATGCAGAGGCTACGGCCTGCCCCCCCCAGCAGTGTGTCTGTCGCCCAATAAACCCGAAATATAGCGAGAAAAGGAAGAAAGGAAAAAAGAAGAAGAAAAAGAAAAGGTACGACATCCAAAATATAGAGAGTGAGAAAAGAGCATCCTAATCTCCAACTCTCAAAGACAAACGAATCAGGAGGAGGATCAATTCTAGGTAGTCCCGGTCCCCCCAGCCACAAATACATCCTCCACCCTGGACTTAAAGTACAGCAGCAAGCATCGGTGCAGATACAGGAGTGGAATGCCAATTCGCAGCATGTGACTTAAATAGATGGAAAAAAACAGTCCCAAACCCGGCTCGACCAGCCAAGAAGCCGATAGTAAAGAAAAGCAGCCTAGCCCTGGCCCGATCTTGGATACATCCCCAAGTACGCTCCCCGAGAAAAGCCCGCCCCCTCTGAAGCAAAGAGACAATATGGCCACACAAAGAATGAGAGTGACTCAGGAGCACAAAATGGCCGTCGGAAGTCACCGTGAAATCCATTGTCCGTCGTAGGGAGTTCCTCCGGGACACACGGAGAGTATGAGCTCCTCAATAACAAGAGTGAATGCCACGAAAAAAGAGCCATCGAGGGGGCAAATGATGTCATATGCAGGTCTCGAGTCACTCGGGATGATGAAGACAACAATGTAGCAAACTCCGGTGAAAGGGGAAACAAAGTATCCCAGGCGGGTCTGTCGGACGGTCGGTCTCGGGCACCGGTAGAGTTTGAAGCAGGCATATCTTCCCTGCAGGCAGGAGGAGGCACCGTATCCCCACGAGGCTCCGGCAGAGGCGAATTAAAGCTTTGCTGGGTACAAACAGTGCGTCCATGTCGCAGAGCAGACGCCATGTCGTCCAATTTTTCACCCAATACGTGGTAGCCATGGTGCATGTCTGCTCGGAAGTCGCGCAGGGCAATCAGGATAGTTTCACAGGAAAGTGGTGACTGCAGCCCCTCCATCTCACTTCTCCGGGACGGCGCTTGTGAGCCGGACCCTAACACAGGCGGGGTAACACAATTCCTGGGCAGGGATGGGCGCTCTCCCCCGCGCCACGAAGCGCCAAACAAAGCCATAGTAGCGAGAGTCTGGAGTAGTCGCCGGGACGAGTGTGGCACGAGCGGGCGCCCAGTCAAAGCTCAGCACCACCAGATTCAATGCCAATCGAGCACCCGTCACTGAGAGCCGTCTCACTTCAGACCAACATAGCGAGACAAGGAATCAGGCAGCCGATGCCGAGCAGACATGTCCGAGCAACCCACGTCGCACATCTCCAGTCCCAAACAAAGGATTCGTACCTGAGGAGCGTCTCGTCCCAGCAAGCACTCACAGGACACCGCTTGCGACGGACCTCTTACAGGCAGCGCGGTCAGGATATCGTCTCATGAGAACTGCACCACTGCTCAAGTCCTCGGCGCCTCGTGAGCAGTCCGGCCGCCACTATTCCTTCGAGGAACGGCGGAGAGCGACTGTGCAGGCGGGGTCCAGGGCTGCAAACAGCTCCGCAAATATCTCCGGCCGCCGGGCAAGCCGGGATTCCGGGAAAACACGACTGAAGTCAGCGCTGCATCACAAACAATCCGCCGCCGAATTTCACCAGGATAGAAGTCAGGATATCGGTGCGGAGGAAAAAGGCTGGCGGAGCCGGGAGCCTATAGGTCTACTCCGGTCGCCATCTTGGCTCCTCCCTTAAATCTGTGTCTTAATGGATAATCCCAAGACATTTTGTGTAATAATTGTAATTTGGAATACTGGAATCTAGGCAAGATTCCACTGCCATAAATTACATTTTGCTCAAGCCTAATTATGACTTGTCAAAATGACTTCCATGAGTAATAGACCTTCTATTTTCAGAAACATGGCTATTACAAGATTTTTTGTATTGATATCTTGATCTGAATTTGTTAATAAATATGCATTTATTAATGTTTTAATGTCTTATTGTAAAAGATTTGATAAATTATACAATAAATTGTTATCAAATATTTCCATCACTGGATGTTGTTTTGCGATTGGAACACTGGTCCAGATCTTTCTTCACTTTCCTGAAAGCTTGCTTTGCCATTGAAAAGTGAGACTGCAGTCCTGATGTGTGCTGCAACTGAGCTCCCTGAAAGCAATCTAACTCCCATTATGTAAGCAGGTTTCTCCAACAAATCCAATGCTCTCCTTTGGTAGCTTGGCACAAGTTTCAAAGCAAAAACATCATGTAATAAATGTATAGCAGTACCAATACCACATTACAGTCACCAACAATAAAGTTAAAATCCTGAAACAATGGGGTATATTTACAAGAATTGCCACTAAGCAGTATTGAAGTTGCTTAACAGCAATTTGTTTACAGCTGTCCCTCGCCAAAATCCATTGCCATGTTTGCGGTGTATTTACAATACGCTGCTACAGGGTGTAAGGATCAATGAGCGGTGGAAAACGTTGCTGCTAACCCAAGCGTCAATGCGATAAATTCTTGATGCTAGCGTGAAAAAGGTGCTGGTCGGCCAATTAGAGGCAAGAAAATTCACGTTAAGTCATATCACTTTTTTGACATCTAGCGGGAATAAAAAACACAAAAAACCCTCAAACACCAAATAACAAACCTGAATGCTAGTAGGGCAGCCTTGACCCAGTTTAGCACCAGACAACAACCCTACCTAATCCCCACAACAGCCAGGATGAGCAGCCAGAGTCCCAGGGAAAGAGGATAAGGAAAACCAGATTCAGTCAGGAGGAGAACGAGATTCTGATTATGGAGGTGATGGAGAATCAACAACAGCTTTTCATCAGCTCCAAGGTGTCACTGGGGACCATTAATGCCATTTGGAAGTCCATTGTCAGTCAGGTGAACTCCGTAGCAGAACTCAAGAGGACCGTGACCGATTGTAAAAAGTGCTGGCATCATGTCAAGTGTCAACCCAGGCACTCTTGAACAATGGTGCAAGAGTGTCTGTGTTGGAGCTAGGTATTGCGCCAGCGCAGGGGGAAATGCCATACTGCACCGTATTGTTGTAAATACTGTTCAGACCTACATTTCAGAAGTTGCTGAGTGCAGGTGTTAAGCCAAGAAGGCTAACGGCGCGATCTGTCACAGCCTTTGACATATGTCCCAAGTAGAGTGTGAAAGTGTGCCTCATTTACAGGGTGCCGCCAAGCCACATCAAGTGGGTCAGCACTTTCTAGTAAATATTGCAAAGCACTGTTATATACAGTAAAGTTAAAAAGAATGATGGCCCTGTGGTGATAGTGGTTTTCAAATATGCCACAAGCAATAGTAATTGCCTTCCTGCTGATTTGATGTATGCAGGTGAATGCAACACACATGACCACATTAAAAATGTCCGATAGAAGTTTTTGAAGTTGACTCACCTTTTTTGTTCACATCAAAAGCCACACATCTTTTGCAAGCACCTTTCGTTTCTGATAGGCACATTCCATAATGATTATAAATTACATGCGGAAGGTGCAACATGCACATGTGTTCTGCATTTTTAAGTATTGTTTACTGACTCAACATTGTAGGAATGGGTTAATTTAAATATCAACATGCCTGTGTTTGTCAATGCTCAATGAACCACAACTTCCCCATTTCAATCATGGTAAGTGAAGGGAGAGATGGGGCGTCATTCCCAATGTTGCTATAATGCACATTATTTTCCTACACACTGCGTTGCCATTATTCCTTAAAATGACATTTATCCACATGAAAGTAGCTTAATGTGATATTCCTTTGGCAGTATGTTATTGTAAGGTCAAACAAGGAGAGAGGGGGGACCAGGAGCCTGTTAAGGTCCAGTGTCCGCGCTCCACAAATGAACATTAGATCAAAAGGGGACACTGTTTCGAGAGAAGGTCGCAAAAGTCACCCACTCATCAAGAGGAAAGAATTAGCGTGGAATAGATAGTGAGAAGGAGAAGAAAGAGAGAGAGGCAGAGGTACAACCCTGGTATCAAGGATGGGGTGGGCCAAGTCTTGCCTCTTTAGTAGCCCTCACACATCCGGAAGGATGTCATGCTTCATCACTGGGCCTTTGCTCCTTGTTGGGCCAGCGCTGCAATGCCCGACGGGCCCCCAGAGGGGTCACTTTGACGGAGATCTTTTAAGGGAAAAGCCGACAGGTGAGTGCGGGTGTGAGGGCTGGTACCAAGGGTGGAGGAGGTTAAATCTGTGCAGTGAGGAAAGCTAAAAATAACAGCTAAACCTACTTGAGGGAGTCCACAGGAAAACTTTAATCGTGTGGTACCCCTGGTAGAATAAAAAAACAAAAGACTGTTCCTTTAACTCCTTCTGCTGAGGGCATATCTACAAGTCGAGATTTTAACCACTTAAGCAAGTCACCCAGCCACTGATCTTTTTTAGACAATCCTGGCGTGAAAAATATCGACCTTTTAATAGTTACTTGGGCACACTAAGCCCCACAGTAACCCACCAACCTTTTGTTTTTTTCATTTTTTGCATTGCAGCGCTGGACCGATGAGGCGCAAAGGCCCGGTGACGAAGCATGACATTCTTCAGGATGTGTGAGGGCTACTAAAGAGGCAAGACTTGGCCCACCTCTTAGGGATTAGATCCTTGATACTGTTGTTGTACCTCTGCCTCTCTCTCTTTCTTCTCCTTCTCACTATCTATTCTATGCTAATTCTTTCCTTGGAAGTAGGGTGACATTTTGCACCCTACTTTCAGTATGTTATTGTATTCATGGTCCAGGGTTTGGTGGTCAACAGCACATATATACATGTCTGGAACATGGTAGAGTTAAATGTGGGTGGGATAAAATGCATAGCTACTGATGTCTGTAAAAAAATTTCCATTAACAAATGCATTGAATGACTATGTACACTACAGTATGTATCATCTATGTGCTCACCCCTGTGTTGTTCAACAAAGGTCTGCTGTGCAACAATGCACCAATCCCTGAAGCCTGCCTCAAAGTCCAATGTTCTCCTGCTTGAATGAAGTCATCATTGTCAATGCTCTGGGAAACACAAGGAGAGGGCAGGCACATCTTTACTTTGGCCCAGTCCCGGGTCTAGAGACACATGCTGGCTTGAACAATTTAAGTTGTTGTGGCACCATGTCTCTTCAAAATCTGGTCTAAGGCGTATATGTAGTGAAATCACACCATCAAGCCAAGAAAGGCATCCCCTGGTGTGCTGCATGATATATGCACCTTCTAACAGATTGCAACATCTTCCCATTGTGGCAAGCTACAAAATACGCAAGAGTAGTAGCCACAATAATTTACACTAGTGAACATGGTCACATACCTGTGTGCCAGTCAGTTGTTTGCCCTGATCTCAGTCTTAAAAACACAGAGGGATCAATGGACACATACACATGTTTTCAGAAGACATCCCTACGGTGACTCACATCCTGCTTAACACCTACACCAAAAACAATGCAATACAAAGGATGTCAGTGATTACCATTTGAACCATAGGTTAGGTTGTATCCACTTTGTAGTAGCTTAACCCTTGAAACGCAAAGTGTGTGTTTAAGATCCAATTACTAGCATCATGCATCACCATAATTGTTGGACTTGGCCCTTCTGGCAGGTTCACCCCTGAACATTTTGCCTGGTGTTAATAAATAATTATAGTGATTTCTGGTCTTTGCGCACTTTGACACTGTGGCGCAGTGTAAAGTGTGTGCGCTCCCTGAGTGCGTGTGTGAGATTGGCCTGTCCTCCCATAGGAATGCATGTGGAATGTCTGTGTCCCTGGTAGTTCCTGATGCGTGAGGTGTGCATGCTCGAGTTTGGTATGTGCGAACTCGTGGATAGAATGCTTACCAATTATGTATGTGGCATGTATGGGGCTGATTCACAGAACTAACTTAAGACAAAATCCTAAACTTACTACTTTTGGTATTCACAGAAGTTAGGATTTTGTCTTAAGACAGACTTAAGACAGACTTAAGACAGACTCCTAACTTAAGCCTGTCTTAAGTCTGTCTTAAGACTAAATCCTAACTTCTGTGAATACCAAAAGTAGTAAGGTCAGGATTTTGTCTTAAGTTAGTTCTGTGAATCGGGCCCTATGTGTCTAGTGTGGAAGTGCCACTTCTAGACATGGCTGTACGTGTGCTCTGAGGGTGCTGGAGTGTGATTGGCTGGAGCTGGCTGGCAAGCCTGGCTCCAGGAAGTCTGTGTGGGTCTGCCCCGGTGGTGAATGGAGAGATTAGCATGCTGATGTGAGGGAGGGGCTGCACCTGTGTCCTGAATGAGGCTGGGTTTTCCCCACACAATGCTGGCTCCACCCCCTGTGGTGTGACTGATGACCCTAGCCTCCCTAGTGAAGGAAAGGGGTGGTTGAGCCATCAAGGGTGCTCCAAAACCAGCTGCGACTGGTTCTCCCCCCACCCTGCACCTGAAGACAAAGGGAAAAGGTGTATAAAAGAGGGACTGTGACCCCATGAAAATGTTCTTGTTTGCCAACTTGAATCCTGCCAGGGGCATGCTGCTGCTTGGGCCTGGGGGAAGGCTTGCCTCTTGCCCAGCCCCTGCACTCCTGAAGGACTTTGCTGGACTGTGGACTTCCCTAAAGTGCCTGGGAGCACTTGTTCTTTGCTCCAGCGCTGTGGAGCGCTGTGTCCTGCCATTCACGCTTGGGAGCGCTGATTCATTGCCCTTCTAGTGCTTCGAAGCACTTCATTCCCCATTAGCGCTGAGGGAGCGCTGTTTATCTCAGCCGGTGCCCACCCGGCATTTGCCCCAGTTTTGCGAGGGTTAACGGACCCCAGCGAGTGCCTACCTCGCTTTATTTCTTTATTATTGATTTTGAGGGTGCCCACCCCTCGTTTTGGCCCCCAAGATTCACCGCCGCGGCCCGAGCCGCGTTACAATTGCCGCCACGTCCGTGGCCCACCTGGTTGTGGGCGGGGCCGCTGGACGGAAGCGGAAGTGCAGCCATTTTTCAGAAAACGGAAGTCCCGGAGCCTCGCAGGCTCCATCTGCTCAAAGTCCCGGTCCCGAGATGGGGGACCGGGTGGAGACCGCCGTGTCGAGAAGGCGGGGCTCTCATGAGGTGAGAGAGCCCCACCAGCTGCCCTGCTGACACCCGCGGAGGCTCCCTTGAGCAAGGGAGAGCCCCGGCAGACCTCGTGGAGTCCGGCGGAAATGGAGAGACGGCTCCCCAGAGCAGCCCGGTGAGTCAGGGCTGGACCGGGGGGTGGGGGGGGGGGAAGAGAGGCAGCATTCGAGCGGCACCGTTTGGTAATGGGCCGCTCCATCAGCTGGCTAATAATTTGTCTTACAGCTTTGAAGGCTCCAACAGTGGCCCCAGTTACCTAAACGGGCAGTGTTCTTGCCTCTGAGGGCCCCAGTGATCTCCAGTGCCTTGTTGGCTCCATCGTGGCCCCACAGTTGGTTTCCGAGCCTAGAGGGCTCCCAAAATGCCCGTTAGTTGTCCTAGAGCCTGGAGGGCTCTCCATGTATTGCGCATTCTTTTTCTCAGAGCTAGAGGGCTCCAACGTTGGCGCTAATGGTTCTGAGGGGCTAGCGAGAGCCCCCTGTCGCAAGTTCTTTCTGGCTGCCCAGCAAGTAGTGGGCAGCTGCACCGTTTAGGTTTTTCTTTTCTAGGGACATGTTCTGGACTTAGGAGTGACTCCTTCATCCCTACCTGGCCTTCCCCAGCTGCGCAGCACTTAGTGCCAGCTGCAGCGTTTAGGCCCTGTCTTGTCCCTCAGCTGCCCCGCAAGTTGTGGGCAGCTGCTACGTTTAGGTCTTGGCGCAGTGGCGCAACCTGGATCCTGGACTTTGATGTAAATCATGTGCTATTATGATTCCTGCGCTAACTGTGGTTTAGATGCTGTTATGATCTATGTCCTATTGCTTTTGGGTGTTAGGAAATGTACTGCGTGTTGTATGTTTTGCGCACCCTGTGTCCTGCACCTCTTAATGTGTTGTTGATGCATCATGTGCCTTGTTCCTTACACCGCTAAACGTATTGTGATACTTAGGTGGTTGTTTTCTTGCTAGTACAGGTGTTGCTAGCGAAGCCCAGGTTCCCTGTGTAATATTCTCCTAAGGTGGTTAGGGTTGCATAGGTGGTGTTTACCTGGTAACAGTGGTTACTAGTTGTGTGCTTTATGTTCTATTTTGTGCTACAATCTAGGTTGTGTAGAGTTTCCTCTTTAAGCTGCACCCTAGAATTTGGAATAGTACCTGTGGGTATCGAAGCTAACTTGCATCAATAAAGACACCCTTGCACCAAAGTGCAATGGTGTCAGGGTAGAGGGTATGATTGTCAATGAATAGGAAGGTGTGCTTTCCTGCACACAAACATACCTTCATGAGATTGGCCTGTTTAAATGTGTGCTGCACACATTAAAACACATAGATACATTTAAGATTAGGATAATCAGAACAAGTCTTGTTGTCTTTTCAATGTGAAAATCAATGTATCTTTGGGCTCAAGTGCATGAGTGGCATCCTCCTTATGCCACACTTGTAAATAGTTGTATACCACACGGGGTAGACCTTGTTTCGCTCAGCTAGAATGGGCCATTAATAATGCATACAAAGAGAAACTAGCTGACCATTTGGGTGCTGTCCTTAATATGACAGACTAGACCCAAAAAAACTTAGGGGCCTATTAGGATGGGGGATGGACCTGCGTCCGACCGCCACCCCAGAGGAGGAGGGACCGTCCGCAGGGGCAGCGACGGTCCCTCCGTGCTTATTAGGATGTGACCGCCACCCTGGCGGTCACATCCTGTATTTTTAACACTGCGGTGGGTGCTGCTTGAAGCAGCACACGCCGCAATGTTAAAACAACCATGTTTTCCTTTGCATGCACAAAGCTGCAGGCACCGCGTTATGTTATGTTATTTTATTTTTATAAAGCGCACAGATGCCGCAGCCAAGAGGCGTCCCGGCGCTTTTTTGAAGATGAAACACACAACACAACAGAAAGGACCAGGTAACCCTGAAGCTAAGCAGAGGAGAATAAATGAGTTTTTAGTAGTTTCCTAAACTGAAACAGATCTGGGATGAAAGGAAGTGATGCAGGCAAGAATTCCATAGTGTAGCCGCCATCACCGAAAAGGAACGTCCACCCATTCTGGACTTTTTAAAGCGAGGAATAATGGCTAAGTTAGACCCTGAAGACCGAAGGGCTCTTAAGGGGATATAGTGGAGAATAGTCTGGGTGAGAATGGGAGGGGAGGCCAAATTGAGAATTTTAAAAGTAAGGCACAAAGCCTTAAACTTAATTCCTTGGCCTACAGGAAGCCAGTGGAGGTCGTGGATAGTGCGGCGAGCGGAGACAAATTTAGGAAGGCCGACCAGCATGCTGGCCGCCGCGTTTTGTACCCACTGAAGGCGGGCTAGCTCAGCTTGATTCACACCCAGAAACAGGGAGCTGGCATAGTCCAATCTGGTCAACACCAGAGCTTGGACTATGATCTGCCTGGTGTCAGCGTCAAAGAATTTAAAAATAGGCCGCAGGCACTGTAGAGCGCCAAAACAGGTTCCAGCGACACGCTTGATGTGAGGAATAAAAGACAGTTTATCATCAAGCCATACGCCCAGATTTCTGACTTCGGCTACAGGAGTGGGAACAGGACCCAGTTCAGAAGGCCACCATTGGTCTCCCCAGAGCCCGCTGTCCCTACCGAAGATAATGACCTCCGTCTTGGTGGCGTTAAGTTGTAAACAATTATTCGCCATCCAGCCGGCCAGAGCTTTGAGGGCTGCCTGAAAGGTGGAGGCATTCATATTGGAATCACCATTAAGTGACACAGCCAACTGTGTGTCATCGGCGTATGACACCATTGTGAGACCAAAACTGGCAGCCACCTGCGCCAGCGGTGCAACATACAAATTAAAAAGGGTGGGGCTAAGAGCCGAACCCTGTGGGACTCCCTGTAGAATAGGGCGTGGGGCAGAGATATAGGGAGGTGTAGAAACTTTAAAGGTTCGATCCGTAAGAAATGATCGAAACCATTCAAGTGCTTGCTCTCCGACTCCTGCCTCCACGAGGCGATGTAGAAGGATCTGATGAGAGACCGTGTCGAAGGCGGCACTTAGATCCAATAGGATCAGTGCCGCCGTCTGACCTTGGTCTAATATTTTTCTGATGTGTTCCACCACAGCCAAGAGGGCAGTCTCGATACTGTGGCAGGCTCGAAACCCATTCTGGGAGTTGTCCAGTATGTTTGCTTCTTGCAGGTGGGAGGATAAAATCCTATTGGCGTGAGCTTCGGCTATTTTAGCCATCCAAGGAAGGAGGGAAATAGGTCGGTAATGCTCTGATTTGGAAAGGTCAAGAGAAGGTTTTTTAAGGATTGGTATAATAGTAACCTGCTTCCAAGCAGTAGGAACACTACCCGTTCTAAAAGATAGATCAATTAAGCTCTGCATCGCCGGGTAACAGCACTCGGCGAAATCGCGGAATTGCATGGGTCTCATGGGATCATCCGGAGAACCAGATTTAACTTTGATCGTGTTGCCTGCCGCTTCGTGCACGCAAAGGCAGGGGGGTACCATAGGTACCCCCCATGTGCACCCTCCCCTTCAGCCCTGGGGGCCCGCAACGAGCCCCCTAAAGACAACACCGTATGCCTTTCCACGGCGGAAATGCCGCGGTGGAAAGGCATATGTCCGCAGCCATCGGAATATGGCATGTTAGAGCTTTTCCGCTGTGGTCGGAAGGCAACCACGGCGGAAAGGCGGCAGACGCAAAATAGATCCCCCAGCCATCCTAAAAAGTCTTTATCCAGTCTGCAGCAGATAATCCGCATCCTCCGGGCCGGCGGTGGCTTCCGCCGGCCCGCAGGATGCGGATTATCCGCAATCCTAATGAGCCCCTTAAAACTTTGATCCAATTATTTAATCATTTAAATTTTTTTTTAAATGATTTTTGTTTTGTTCACAAAAGTACTTCAATGAAAGACAAAGGGCAAAACTTCACAATTTGTACTATTTACAAAAACACACACAAATAAGACACATCACTTTAAACGTGAATCAATTAAGCACAATTCAACATTTACATGTCCACACAGAAAACATTTACCTGACCTACAACAGACATTGACAAATATACATTTATAAACGACGACCAGTCATGAGCTGAATACAGCATAAGGGACCCAAATGATGTTAACTCGGGCCCCCCCTTCCAACGGGGATTTTTAGTACTTAGCAACAGAATGTAACCTAATTCATCAATTGCTATTCATTTCTACAGCTTAATCCCCTGTTGGAGAATTTGATGCTAACGCGTTTCAAAACCCTTATTGGTGAAAGGGCCTCTCTTCATGGCTGTGATTGGGTTTCTGTGAATTCAATAAGAAATAATAACTATGTTTAGACTATTGGTCAGAAGGTCCTGTTTTTTAGTTAAGGTGTTATACCTCTCCACTAATTACCTGTAGATGTTTTTTGAAGATTCATTGACTTTCAGAGTAGCCTGATGATAAAAGCTGGTGCAAATAAGATTTGCCGCCCGAGGAAACCTACAAACAAATACCTCTATTAAAGCCTTATTCGAGAAAAACATTAGAAAAAGTATTCAGTAAGAGGTGGGGCTCCTCAGTTCATGTTAGAGGACGAGAACTTACTTATTGGCGGAAGCACAACCAGCCTCGCATAACGCCACTTCCAGCTCCCAAGGTGCATCTCCATAACACGTGGATGCCGTGTGTATTACTGGTCTAAAAAATGGAAAAAAGTTTTTGGAGTCAAAGCGCTCAACTTAACAGTTAGTGCTAAAAAATAAAACCAGAATCGTAGAAACTCACCCTTTCCGAAGTGAAGTGGGCAATCAGGGACAAAACAGAAAGACCTCTCGGTAACGGCAGCCTCCTTGCTATTTAGGCACCGTATTCACTTTAAATGCCGATATTTCTGTTGAAACAAAGGTGAATGTCAGCCCAAACAAATATCATTACAAAACCTGTTCTGAAACAATGTTTCTGATTCTTAACTTACTCTCATACTCTGTGTTGTGACAAAAAAAGAGAGACGTGATACGTGCGTGGCTACAATGCCACTTTCCAATACGGGTTCTATTTGATGGGAATGGATTTCCTGTTCCCTGCTCCTTTACTCTGGGAGATGGTTGCAAAGGTTGATGGTCTTTGTAGTGTGGCTATTTGACACCTGATTATCGACTTCAATGAAAAAACTGCTAGGCCCACTAATGTATTCTTTCACAATAAAATGTATACGTGTGAGATTTCAGACATCACATTTAATCCTGCTAGCGCACTGTTACATTTTAGAATGAGGTATGCCTCTTTCTGAAGGAGGATTTTTTCTATATTGCCACCTGTTGGGGTTTGATTAGGAGCAAAAAGGATCGTCCATTTAATATCCCTGTCACTTTGCTTTTCCAGTGAAAAATGGCTTACAGGTGGTGCAGTCATGACTTTTGTACAGATACGCGAACTATGTTGTACAATTCGCTGGCGAATCGCTTGATTGGTTTTACCAATATATAATTTCCCACACGGGCATGTGATCCTGCATGTAACATTTTTAGATTTACAATTTCTGAAAGTTTTAAGTATCCATTTAATAGTATTATGTTCAAACACAGAGCCCTTGCTCACGGTGTCGCAGGACACACAATTCCCACATTTGTGGTGTCCCTCAATTGGATTATAGTTCTTTTGAGTTAGAAGATCTTGTTTTTTGAGGGCTAGGGTACAATCGGCTCTCACCAGTTGCTGCCCTATACTCTGTTCATTCTTCATTGCGAAGAGAGGTCGTTCATAAGGACAGTCAAGTTCTTGAAGCAGATGCCAATTTTTTAGAATCATTTGGTGGAACTGATTAGTGTGTGGCCCATAAGTCAATCAATCAATCAATCAGGAGGTTGTTAAAGCGCGACTACTCACCCGTGAGGGTTTCAAGGCGCTAGGTGTGGGGGGGGATGGGGGGAGGGGGGTGCAGGTTCCATTCCATCAAGGAGGGGGTCTGTCGAAGAGCCAGGTTTTGAGGTTTCTTGCGAAGATGGGGAGCGATGTTGTCTGTCTGAGGTGGAGCAAAAGGGCGTTCCATGCTTTGGCCGCGAGGATGGAGAAGGAGCGGCCTCCCGATCTGGTCTTTCTGGTGCGAGGGACCACGGTGTAGGAAAGCTGGGCTGATCGTAGGGTCCTTTGGGGTGCGTGGAATTTGAGTCGGCTGTTCAGGTATGCTGGTCCGGTGCCGTGGAGTGCATTGTGTGCGTGGGTGAGCATCTTAAAGGTGATTCTCGCCTGGACGGGGAGCCAGTGGAATGTGCCCAGGTGCTGGGAGATGTGGCAGTGTTTTGGCAGGTTGAGGACCAGTCTTGCGGCGGCGTTCAGGATGTTCTGTAGCTTGCGGATGAGGTTTTTGTGTTTTCCGGCGTAGAGTGCGTTGCCGTAGTCGAGTCTGCTGGTGACCAGGGCGTGAGTGACTGTCTTTCGGTGTTCGAGGGGGATCCATTTGAAGGTCTTACGAAGGAGGCGGAGGGTGTGGAAGCAGGAAGATGAGACAGAGTTGATCTGACGGTCCATTTTGAGCTCGGAGTCCAGGATGATTCCCAGGTTGCGTGCGTGGTCTGTGGGGGTTGGCGGGTTTCCGAGGGCGGTGAGCCACCAGGTGTTGCTCCAGGCGTCGGGGTTTGGGCCCATGATGAGTACTTCTGTTTTGTTGGTGTTTAGTTGTAGGCAGCTGTTTTTCATCCATTTGGCAACGGCTTCCATGCCTTCTCGAAAGTTCTTCCATGCCTTCTCGAAGGTTTATCAAAAGATAAGTAGAGATACACACCTTTTGGGAAATTGGTTCTTTGTCCTTCTTAGAAAGAAGGCACTCCCTGGGAGTGACACAATTTGAAAAGAAGGGGACCCCTACTGCTAATGCATTCACTACTTGTAGGGAATAATATGAACTCTTTTTTGTAAAGCAGACAGTAGTGAGCTAAATTAATAAGCTAACAAACCCAAGGAAAACATACAACTAAATAAATAAGTATTGTGACATGTAGTAGGAACTAATGGAAACAAAACTTCTTTATTGTGTATAAATAGATTTTTTTTGGCTTTATTTAAATTCTTTTCTTCATTTTTGTTAAACATTTCCTATATATAAATATACATATATTGCATTAAAAAGTCAGCGAGAAACATATTTATAATCCAGAATATATGTGAAGACATACTATCCTACAAATAAGAAAAGGGGAAAGTAGACAACACAAATGACAATGATTTTGAGTGGGGCTAGTAGAGTAAGCAAAGCGGTGGATGGGAACTCTACGCGCGTTTCGGCATTTGCCTTCTTCAGGAGTCCGTCATTTGCAATAGGACATTAGACACAACACTGAAAAACAATTAAAAACATGTCACAAACTCGTGTTCTAGTGGAATTATACAGTTAATATACATACAGTATAGCAGCCTTGGGCTTAGGTCTAGTTTATATTGAAACACACAAAACAGAATTTCCATATTCAATGTACTCTTGATATTTGCCTATGATACACAATGGAGCAGCTATCTATACAGGGGAGAGTATTACTTTAGAACGCATAGGGTGATCTGTTATATGATACATTGGTACTCTGAACATACTTTGCTTTAAGAACCTAAATTGGTTCTTTGTCCTTCTTAGAAAGAAGGCACTCCCTGGGAGTGATCCAGATGCATTCTTTAGCCTGCTTCAATAAATGTTTTGGGTAGCCTCTTAATCTTAGTTGTTCACATAAGACAGTGGAATGAACATCAAAGTCCTCTTTCCTGAAACAATGTCTCCTAATTCCTAATAGCTGCCGATGCAGGAGGTTGTCCCGCAGATTTCTTGGGTGTGAGCTTTTATAATGGAGAATCGTGTTTCTATCTGTAGATTTATGGTGCAATGTGGTGCAATTTCTCAGTTCATTGTTAATTGGCCTCACTTCTAAGTCTAGGAATGTGAGCGCGGTCTTACTCATGGTTTGTGTACATTTGATATCTGGATGCCTGGTGTTTACCCATTCAAAGAAAAGGGACAACAAAGTGTCTGTACCTTCCCATAGGCACCAGATATCGTCTATATAACGATACAATTTTACCAGATGATGTCTATAAGGGTTATTGACAAATACAAATTTCTCCCAAAAATCTCTCCATAAAAAGTACACCCATCTTCGGCGCAAAAGGACATCCCATGGCGGTCCCCATAGTTTGGACATAAAATTTGCCATCAAATTTGAAAAGATCCTTTTTCAAGGCAACTGATGCCAGTTGTAGAAGAAATTCTGTGCGGACCTGATGTGGATGGTCCTGAGTGTCAAGGTAAGATTCCAAAACTTCGAAGACCTCTTCCTGAGGGATTTGTGTGTACAAGGATATCACATCAAAAGAGACCAGCCAATTATTATCAGGATTAAATTGGAGGCCTTCAATTTTGTTTATAAAATCCATCGTATCTCTAAGATACAATGGAACCTGGTCAAGGAAGGGCTTTAGGAAGACGTCGACATATTTTGATACAGGCTCTAGAACAGAGTCACAGCCGGAAACGATTGGTCTTCCCGGTGGTTCAACTAGCTGTTTATGAATTTTCTGTAGAAAATACAGTGTTGTAAATGAATCTCGGACCCTAGTATAAATTTCCCGATTCATGCCCTTATATAGGTATACTTTATCATTCCCTTATATAGGCATGGAAATCATTACCATATTTGGCCTAAACCATACAGCCCAAATACGGCATGGATACTTCCACTAAGCTCCAAGAATTAACAACGTTTTCTTGGAAAAACCCGCCTTCAGCAGCTCGGGACATCCCCCTGCTTGAATATTAAGTTCTCCTAGAACTCCCGGCGTTTTCCAAGAAATGAGCCTTTGAGTGACGTTATTAAGTCCAAACTCGGCACCTTCAAAGTATAAATATGCCTTGATTTGCCTAAGCAAACACACAGTGGTTTGGAGCAGATCGATGTTTCCGCACGAGCTGCGGTGTTATTGCGCGTGACCGGATCACTCTCTTTGGAAGAGAGTGATCCGGTCACGCGCAATAACACCGCAGCTCGTGCACTTCGGATCTGGAACCTGAACGTGAGGTCACTTGTCAAACATCACCAGTTCATATATGACCTCATTGAAAAGGACTCTCCTGATTTACTTCTCCTCACCGAAACCTGGCTCCAGGACTTGGATGCCGCCATTCTCAATCTTACCTTCCCACCGGAATATACGGTTTTCACATTAAACCGTGCTACGAGAGGAGGTGGCATCGCTATGGCGGTAAAATCGTGCTTCCCCGCGGAATGGAAAGCCCTTGGGCTGCCAGCCTGTGAGAGCGCCCTTTTTAAAGTATCCTTTAGTCACCATTTCACGCTGAGCGGCATTCTTATTTACCGCCCACCAGGCAATGATACTGTCTTCAAGACCATCCTTGCCGAGATGGTAAGTTCTCTAGCACCTAGTTGTGCAAACTTTAACATCACTGGTGACCTTAACATCCACTTTGACCGCATTTCATCCACAGCCATAGACACTTTGCTTGCAGATCTTGAAGCACTGCAACTTGTCCAACTCATAACACTTCCCACCCATACCAGGGGGCACATCCTTGATCCCTTCTTCTCCACTTTGGAGAGGATGAAAGTGTCTAACCCGATTCCGGTTGGTTGGACTGACCATCTACTGGTGGAAGTCTTTTGTCCCATTGATACTATGCCATTTAATCCGGCGGATAGGTTGATTCTTAAAAGACACTGGCACAAGCTCAAACTTGAGGAGTTCTATAGGGTACTGGAGCGGAAACCCCTGAGCCCTTTTTTGGGTGTGGAACAAGGATACGACCTGTTCTGCAAATGGATTTCGGATGCCCTGGACTCCCTTATACCTATGCGCTGGTCGAAATGTCATTCCAAGGTACCCAGCCCGTGGTATAATGACTCGCTTGCCGAGCGTAAAAAAATCTGCCGGAAAGCTGAGAGGGAATGGAGGAAGTCTTATGACCTCGCCCTGAAATCCGTTTATTTTACCAAATTGAAGACCTATCATAGGGCAATCTGCAGAACTCGGGCTGCATTTTATGCCCAGGAATTCCGAACCAGTACCAACCCCTCCAAATGAATCTTTAAGGTCCTTAAAGACCTTATGAACAAAAGAGCCACCTCGGCAGAAATCTGCTCTGACTCTCATTGCGAGAGTCTAGCCTCCTTCTTTTTGGAGAAAGTGCAGGCTATCTACCGAGCATTTGACCTGTCTCTGCCTGATCCAGAGGTAGTTGGCCCGATTCCCTCGGGCTATGAGATCTTGACTTCCCTGCCTGACCTATCTATGGAGGCTTTCGACAAGCTGAGCCTCAAGATTAAATCAGGCTCCCCTCTGGATCCGCTGAAGCCAGCTCAAATTAAGTTGCTTTCCCCCATGTGTCAGGCTCCGATACGTACCTTGATCAACTTGTCGTTGTCTACCGGAATGGTTCCTCCCGCATGGAAGCAGGCGGTAGTTACCCCAATTTTAAAGAAGACAAATGCAGATCCGCTCCTGCCTGAGAACTATCGCCCCATATCTCTTCTTCCCTGGATGTCCAAAGTCACCGAGGCTCATGTCAATTCCATCCTGACTGAACATCTTGTCCACAATCATATATTAGACCCGAGTCAGAATGGTTTTCGGCCAGGTCACAGCACTGAGACTGCTCTGCTCTACATGACCGAGCATTTGCGTCTGGTGCTTGACTCCGGGCGGACGGCGGCGCTCTTTTTATTAGATCTGAGCGCCGCATTTGATACGGTGTCTCACCGTATTCTGATTCAGCGTCTAGAGGAAGCTGGAGTAGCAGGGACGGCTCTTAAGTGGTTCCGCTCGTTCCTCTCTGACCGTTTCTTCAAGGTGGCCATACCACCCTGCCAGTCAACCTTCCATCCGTTGAACCTGGGGGTCCCACAGGGCTCCTTGTTGAGCCCGACCTTATTCAACCTCTACGTGAAACCGCTAGCTGCGATCGTCAAACAGTGGGGTCTGACGATGACCTCATATGCAGATGATACACAGCTGGCGGTGACACTGAGTGGAGACCCAGAAGTGGATGCCCCCAGATTCAGAGCGGGACTTGTGGCAGTGGCAAATTGGCTAAAAACCAATTGTTTACAACTGAATGCCAAAAAAACTGAAGTTATGGTTCAGAGCTCTGGGGAGATCAGTGGTGGCCCCCAGAATTGGGCGTCACTCCAGTACCCGCTTCCGAAGTTAAGAACCTGGGTGTATGGCTGGATCCAGCACTTGCCTTCATAGGTCATACGAAGAAGGTTGCTGCCACCTGCTACGGAATCCTGCGAGGACTAAGGCCAATCCTCAAGTTTTTTGATCCCCCCACCCGGCAGCTCGTGGTCCAAGCCTCAGTTCTTTCTCGGCTGGACTACGGTAGCGCACTGATGCTGGGGATAAACCAGGCTGAGGCATCTAGGCTACAAAGGGTACAGAATGCTGCGGCGCGGGCCATTGTTGGTCTTCCCAGGCACTGCTCGGTCTCCAGCACTATCTCTGCCCTTCACTGGCTGCTGGTTAGGCAAAGAATCAAGTTTAAGGCGCTCTGTCTGGCTTTTAAAATCATGAAGCTCTCCTCGCCACCTGCACTTGCTAACTTGCTCACCCTGTATGTTCCTTCGAGGTCCTTGAGATCGGAGGCTCTTCATCTTGTGGTCTGCCCCCGTTTTAAACTTAGCCGGATGGGTGGCCGCTCCTTCCGAGTGCTTGCGGCTGGGCTATGGAATTCTCTCCCGGTGCACATTCGAGCTCTGGACAATTTGACCATCTTTAGGCGTGCTATCAAAACTTTTCTGTTTTCTGTACTTGGTTAGCCATCTTTTTCCTTCTCCCCGTGTGTTGCGTTTTAGCATCTGTTCAAGCGCCAGGATGCCCCTTTGCCGGGGCAGCTGTGCGCTGTATAAATAATACTAACATAACATACTTGCCCGACGCCCTGGACCAGCAAGTGCCGAAGGAAGCCGACCCTCCAGCAGATGCACTGCGAGACTCTGTCATTTCTCCTGCCAAGAAATCCAGCTCCAGTGTTTCCAGGCTACCCTTGCAGGTATCTGGGAAATCGAGTCTCGAGAATGAGATACAAGACCTCCTTCATTCTAGAAAAAAGGTACGGAGCTAATTAGACCTCTTAGAGAATTGTTGGAATCAGATTCCTGGCAGAGAACTCCTAGACTTAAACTGCTCCTCTTATACTCCCCCCCTCTTCCTAGACTTAGGTTAGGTACACCGGGGTAGGCGTATTCTAGAAGCACCAGTTGAGTATTTTAGTCATCCTTTTATAACTGTATGTATTTTATGTATTTTATACATTTTATGCACTTTATGGCTTAGAAACCATATCATGCTTTTATAGTACTACTTTATAATACTGTTCGTATTATATGCATTGTACTTCATAGTAAGCTTTACTATTGTAGCAGTTAATTTTCAATGCTTGAGAAAGAAGACTGTTCAATAAATACCTTTTTATTGATAGCGCCCGTCTCTCTATTTCTCTTGCACCTCTGGTGAAACTAAGCATGCACGATTGACTGAGTGAAATAGTTATCTATTGTTTCCACGACTCTAGAGATTTGATTTCTTATTCTTGGGAACCAAAGTTGTCATGTTTTATGCGGTTGTCAGAAACTAATCGCTTCTTGTTTATTCAAGAACGTTTCTAGTGACCTCTGAGTTAGCTGGCACTCACAATTAAGTCTAATATAGCTGGTAGAGACCTAGTAGACCTCAGTCCTACATCTAAACTACAGGATATATTATTCCAATGTGCAGAGCCTATTGGGAATATAGGAACTACACTACAATAGTATTGGGGTTCTAGGATGGTCCTTAATCAAAAAATCGTATTCTTTTTGGGTCATGAACCCACCCTCAAGACCTCGACTCAAAATTGGTTTGATTGTTTCCTATACTTCTCATTTCGGGTACTCTTGTTCATTTCTGTACCAAGCTCTATTCTGCACTTGAGCAAGTCCCATCTCTCATGTATATTTCTCTTGGCCACAACACTACCGCTCCTGCCTTCTTGGCCTGCTTTATTATGATTGATGTGTCTTGTTTGAGTTCCAGAAGTGCCCTACGCTGTACTGGTGTCAAATTACTTGGGACATAAGAGTTTTTATTCTCCAATTGCTGGATCGAGGAGGGAACCACCTGCTCGAAGGCCAATATTGGCTTGGGAACAACTGATGTAGGGGGGACAAACTTGGATTTATTAGTTACTCCCGACGCACCCTTCATTGTCAATTTATCTTTTCCATGAAAAAAGGTCCTCAATCGTATTTTTCTGAAAAATTCCACTGCTTCTATCTTAAGATTAGTAATATCCGGTCTTCGTCTCTGGACAAATTTTAACCCCAGCTCTAGGACCAAAATTTCATCAGATGTCAGCTTCTTAGTGGACAAGTTTACTATAGGTAAAGGTTCTACAACTTGTAGTATATACAAGTCGTGCAAATACAGAGGACATTCCCAAAAATGTGCTCTGCTGAGTCTGTGTCCCTGATAGGCAGTGAGATGACAGACCCTGTGTGAAAGACACAATGGGTCAAATTTCAAAGGTACCATTGCCACTGGAACGTCACTTTTCCCAATGTTCAGGTGTTGATAGGGCCTTGGATTACAAATCAAAGCATTTCCCTAATTTGAGGACTGTTGTCAAAAGAACTGGTCCTGTGTGACAATTTCTACTTTATACATGGTAATAAAAGCACTTTCATTTGTCTGATATATGTTGTCTGTGACCATCTAACTGGAGAGATAGCAGCAATGCCTAAGCAGTGCAGCCAGTAGAACTAATACAGAGGACAGTCCCAAAAATGGGTTCTGCTGAGTCTGTGTCCCTAATATTATCAATATTATTATTTAAGACTCATATTGTGTAATGAATCATCCTGACAGGGATCTCTCAACGCATTTGGTAAACACAGTACTAAGGACTAGGACAGGGCTTAAAGCAGTTAGAAGAGCCAAGTCTTTAGGAGCCTCTTAAATTGTTGCACACTGTGGCAGGCCCGTAGCTCATCCGGCAGCTGATTCCAATGGAGAGGGGCAAGATATGAAAATGCACGTCCTCCCGATTTGGCTTTCTTGATTTTATAGGGGATAAGCAAATTCCGGTTGCTAGATCTTAATGCCCGGGCCGGATTGTAGTCTGTTATTTCCTCCTTAGACAGAGCGGACCAATCCCTTCTCGCGCTCTGAAAGCCATTAGTGAGATAACAGACCATGTGTGAAAGACACAAAGGGTCAAATTTCAAAGGTACCATTGCCACTGGAACGTCAATATTCACAATGTTCAGGTGTTGATAAGGCCTTGGATTACAAATCAAGGCAGCGTAAAGCCACTTGAAGTAGCTTAACCTTGACTCGCTAACGAGGCACACTGTGACCCTATACTTAGTGTCAATGTGGTGGACGATGGGTGTTGTGATGGGTGTTCAGCCAAAACACATTTTAAGGCTGCTTAGGGCTGCTCTCAACTCTGCTTCAAGGCTCAAAACAGGTTCTAAAAGAAACAATCATATCACTCCTGAGCTGATATCCCTAAATTGGCTCCCATATGAAGCAAGGATACAACTAGAAATTGCATGCATGGCCCACAAAGCCATACATTTTAACACCCCGATATACCTCACTCAAAAACTGGAGCTCTCTGGTGGCTCTAGATCCTCTAGAAGTGCCAGCACATTACTGCACAAACCACAGAAATTCCATAAAAAGAAAACTTACAGTCGAGCCTTCTCGGTTATCACCCCAAGAATATGGAAATTTCTGCCCCTGAAGTTAAACTGAATGCCTCTATTGGCTTTTTGAAAAAGGAAATTAAAGCGATATAGATGAAGAAACTTCTGCCATATAACCCTAGCTTCCAATGCTCTCGAGGACATGCTAGTTTCTATGAAACTGTGAACATTGTATGTTGATCTGTTGGTTTTCTGTTACTTCCTCTTATTCCTTTGCAATTGCTATATTGTAAAGCACTCTGATTCCCCCTTTGGTCATGTTCGCAATATATTGAAACAATGTGGACTGGCCCACAATGTGTATGCAAATCTCTTAGTCACTGTTTGTGTGGCCTGGATATTGGACCCATTAGGTGTTATTAAAAGACCCCTCATACACCAACCTGGTTGGTGTCATGATTCATCATCGGGTCCCAACCAGGTGGCCGAATATCACCTGGTTGTGCTTCGATGCCTGACTGCAGCGGAGTGGGTGTTGGTGCAACAGTGTGATGTGGGTGAAAGTGAAGGATAAAAAATACCTCTGAGAATCTTTGCCTATCTTTTTTATTATTGGGGGATCACAGAAAAAGCAAGGAAATGAGCCAGAAACCAAAACCGCGAGAGATTGATTTAGGCACTTCCACGTGAAGCCAGACCCATACCACTAATGTGTGTTACCACCTTCAACGCGGTCTCCAACCAAGTCTCTAACATAATAAGGAAACACTGGAAGAACATTGGGACAGGAAATCTCAAATGGGACCCACCCGTCATCTCTCACAGAAAAGCCAAATCCAACAAGGATGCAATAGTCTCTACAAGACCAAAACCAATCCAGAGAAAAGAGAACACTGTCCTAAATGCATGGGGCCTGCCCAAAGTTGTAGGCCATTTTGCATGTGGTGATTGCAGCGTGTGCCACCTCAAGAGCACTACAAAGACACTTGACCTAGAGCCAGGCAAAACGTGGGAATTACATAGTGGGCCTGTTCACATTGTTTCAACATATTGCTTCTGGGGACAGGACCTTTTCAAATAAATAATTTAGGGGGGCGTGGCTTGATGCCAAGAGAGGATGACCACTCTCCGGTAGGCTGCGGAGCACATCAGGAGGGTTTTCGACCTCCATGCGCACTGACCACAGCTTCGGCTGAAAAATTGAGAGCTTTTGAACCATGAGCTCCCCCTGAAGTGAGGAATATGATTCCCGCTGGCCCGTGAGCAGTTTTCTGTCTCTTTTCTCATTCATATGTGTGGCGTGGCGTGTTTCCCTCGCGGGACTCGCGACCACCATTTTGAATTTTTCTCGTGCCGAGATCTCTGTTTCTCCTCACAACCCCTCAGTCTTTGATGGTTTCTTCACCACCTGGTACCACTTTTTCAAGCAATTCCTATCTCTCCCAACATTCCTCATTAAGGAAATCTGAAAAATGTATTTTCTGCACATTTTCGCCTCAAAATGCTTTTTTTTACTGGAATTCATGTGACAAATTTGACCTGATCTGACCTTTTTGCAATGTAACAAGCTGCATTTTTTTCCAAAGGGTCTGTTTGTCTGAAATATTTTACATAAATTGAGTTTCTCTTGCCTCCCCCATAATTCTTTAAAAAGAAGCCTTGACTGTGTATGGTTGCTGTTTATGGGGAGAACATAGTCAGTTAAACGCACTACACCCCTATCTACTTCATCTTCTACATTCAAAGATCATAATCCTTTTAATATTCTTCATTCTAACATGGAGGAAAGTCCCTGCAATACCATAACTCCTCCTGGGCGTACTGCAACGTCTTCCTCTAACATTCCACTTCCAACTTCAAAACCTCTACTTAAATCATTGGCTTCCTCTACTGCCTCGTTTGGCAAATGTATTAAAAAGGACCCCCTATCTCCGGTCATCTCCCCTCCATCCACGTCTATAGACTTACTCCTGGAGGAAATTTGTGCCCTTCGTACCCATATAGAAGAGACTAATAATCATCTACAAACTTTGGAAGATAGGTGGACTTACATGGAAAACAAAGTTATGCAAGTGAAAGTTGTGGTAGATAGGATTCCCACAATGCAATCGGAAATGTAATCTCTTAAAAAACAGATTGAGAATCTTGATAACCGCAACAGGTGTAATCATTTACGTATATATGGTCTGACAGAAGTACAGGAAGGTTCAGACCCCATCACATTTTTTAGGTCTTTTCTTCCAAAAGTTCTTGGCATTCCTGATTCTCCAAGCCTCAATATCCAGAGAGCACATCTATTGAGACACAGTCCACGCTCTTCAACTTCTTCTGCCAAACCAAGAGGAGTCATTATGTACTTCTTAGAATATACTGACTTATTGAAAGTGATACATGCAGCCAAACTTAAAGGACGGATAACCTTGCAGGGCTCCAACCTCTTCTTTTCCCAGGATTACATGAAAGAAACAGCAGACAGGAGAAAGACATTTTCAGATATGAGACCAGCCTTGCAGAATCTTAATGCTAGATTAGGCTTGTTCCACCCATGTCTGTTCAAGGTGACTTATAAAAACAAAACTACAAACTATGAAGACCCGGTCTCACTACAACGTTTAATAGACAATTGTAGAGAAGAAGATATGGTTGTTAGCAGACTTTCTAATACCTGAAGTTGTGCTGTTTAGGTTATTCCTTTTCCTTTTTCAGTGGTTTTTATATTCGATTTTCTCTGGTTGGTGATAATTTTTCGAGTTTCAATGTTTTAATTTGTGAAGTTTTTGTTAACCTTTTTCTTTTTCAATGGTTCTTATAGTTCATTTTCTCTGGTTGGTGATGGTTTGTCAAGTTTTGATGTGTTTCATGGTTTCAGGTTTCTATTTCTATTTCCATATGTTAGGTGTGGCATCCCATTTCTTTTTGACCTTTGTGATCACTGGTTCGTTTGGATGGAGTGTCTTCCCCCCGACCTGCCCTAAGGTGTCTGGTCAGTTGTGTCATCTTACTTATGTGGCTCCACCACCCTCATTTTTTTGTATGTCTTTTGGTATGTCTTTTTGATATGCCTTTTTGGTATAGCTTTTTGATATCCTTTCTTGTTTTTGAGATATATGGTGTTTGTTTCTCTTCTTCTCTCATTTTCTTCCTTCCCTTCTCCCTTGCCCTTACTTTTGCTTTTTCTGACAATCTCGTCATTTCATTATATCATTGTTCTTGCTTTCTCCTTTCTCCTTTTCAACTCTCTTCACAATACTCCTCATGTTGCATTATCTCTTCATATCTTTTTATATTTATTTGGTATGTCTGGACTTTGGATCAGGTTAATACTTTATCATATGTTATTATTTTCTTACTTTTTTAACTTAAACTATTTAAAATGTTTATTCTAATATAGATGTATTTGCGACTTTTATCTTGGAATGTTAAAGATTTAGGTTCGTCTATAAAACATCAGAGAGTATTAACTTATCTTTTTAATTCCAAATGTGATATTGCCTTGTTACAGGACATTCATATTGTAGACAAAGAAATTGCTGAGCTCAAACGACAATGGGTGAGTCATGTTTTCGCATCCCCAGGTAATTGGAAACGTAATGTGTTGCTATGCTATGTAAAACACATTTAGATATTCAGTAACTATCACAAGAATCTGATGATTTAGGTAGATGGGTGTCTGTTTCACTATTAGTTGATGAAATACATATTACTTTAAATGCCTTATGGCCCACAATACTGTCCAAATTGATGACTTACAAGGATGATTATTTATTAGTGGGTGGTGATTGTAACTTGGTGGTAGAGCCCATTCTTGATTGTAACTCTAAATCTAAATTTAATCCCTCTCTTATGCATACCCAATATACAACTACCATTGCACAACGATCTCTGATGGATACATGGAGACTTTGCAATTCTTCCCTTTTAGAATACACCTTTTTCTCTCCTGTACACTGTGCCCAATCCAGGTTAGATTATTTGTTCCTCTCCCAACCCCTAGCACAACATATCACTCAATCTGATATAGGTCCTATACTTATTTCAGATCATGCCCCAGTATTTTTAAATATAAAACATTTCCCTCCAACTCATGGTACTCGACATTGGAGATTTAACAATTTCCTTCTTTTAGACCACAATTTTACTCAAGGCTTTGAATCCTTTGCTAATACCTTTTTTGTCTTGAAAATTAACTTTCCTCTAGCTCCGCACAAATTATATGGGATACTTTCAAAACTGCATCTAGAGACTTCATTATTTCTTTTGAATCCCGTAAGAAGAAATCCTCTTTAAATACAATGAATTCGCTCACTACACCTATCAAACAATTAGAACATTCCTATTGCCATACTAATACTAAATCCTCCCTGGAAGAGCTTGTTAAATTAGAATTCACTTCTAATAAATTATCTACAGATAACGCAAATTCCTTTTTACTTAAAGCATCAGCTAAATACTATGGAGGCCAAAATAAATCGGGGAAACTTTTGGCCAACTATCTTAAAATAAAAAAGGAATGCTTCAAAATCAATTCAATCTATGCTTCATCCAATCATATGCTCTATAAGAATGAAGACATTCTGGCTGAATTTACCCGTTTTTACCAGGATCTTTATCCACCTGACTCTTTCACTTCTCAAGATAACATTCAACAATACTTGTCTTCTATTGATCCTCCTTCCCACCATAATTTAGATTTCGCTTTACTAGACAAAGAAATTCAACCTCAGGATATTCTCAATGCAATCCGTTTGATCAAACATGGTAAAGCTCCGGCTCCTGATGGCTTTACCATTGAATTTTATTCTCACTTTTCTCAATTTCTTCTTCCTAATTTACATCAACTTTTCCTGTTCTTTATATCCTCTCACTCCTCTGTGACAATTTTCAGGAGGCTCTAATTTGCCTCCTACCCAAAAAAAATAAGGATCACACACTGTGCAAAAATTACAGGCCTATTTCTTAGATTAATTTAGATTATAACATTTTTGCAAAAATACTAACTTTACGTTTGGAACTTTTAATGCCTCAGTTAATTAGAGCAGAACAATGTGGTTTTATTAAAGGCCGTCATATTGCAGATAACATTAGATTGTTCTTCAATGTCCTTAGTAAGTCCAAATCCTATAAGCACTCTCTCCCTAGATGCTATCTCCCTAGATGCTGAGAAAGCATTTGATTGTGTAAGCTGGCCTTTTATTTTCTCTACCCTTTCTTAGTTTAGTTTTGGTAAAACCTTTATTGATTATGTCTCCCTATTATATTCATCTCCTACGTCACCTACTTTAGCTAATGGCCTTCATTCATCTGCTTTTTCCCTATATTGTGGTGGTAGGCAAGGATGCCCTCTTTCTCCTCTCCTTTCATTCTCGCTCTTGAATCATTTCTGATAAGAATTCGTATAAACTCTCCAATTTTCAACTTTCAATATGGTGATAATCAGTTAAAGGCCTCTGTTTACGGCGATGATATTTTGCTTTTTCTTTCACAGACACAGACCTCTCTTCCAGCTTTTCTATAGGAGGTACATCTTTTTGCTTCAGGTTCAGGATACAAATTAAATACGGACAAGTGTGAGATTCTTCTACAAACTAAAATATGTTTCCATGCTGATTATACCATTTTGAATTTCCGTTGGTAACCAGATAAAATGTAATACCTTGGCTTATGGTTTATGCCTACTATTAAATAAACTGTATCTTTGAATCTAAAAGAATTACAAATAACTTTGAAAACTCTCACTTCCAAATGGAATCCCCTGTTTTTATCCTGGTAGAGCTGTTTGGATATAATAAAAATGATGCTATAATTCTCTTTTATATCTTCTAACCTCCCCATAAATATACATCTCTCCCAATATATATTAATATATTCCATCCTATCTAAATTTTTATGGAATAATAAAAAAATACTTATGTCTTTTCAGAAGCTTAAAAGACCTAAGTTTATGGGAGGTGTTAACTTCCCAGACTTTTATTCTTATCATACTCCATCTAACAATCTGCTCTCCTATTACAGAAGGACGATACGCCAAATTTACCTCTAGGGACCAATATTGAAAATAATTTTTCCATCCTTTTTATTTTAAAGAATTTTTATCCTTTAAACGTAGACCTTTAAATAAATGATATATTCCATTCACAAGTCCCACTTACTTTTGTTAACATTTTCTTAGGGAGTGTCTCTGAGGAATGGGATTCCCTTGTGCCCAATATTTACATAATAGACTTACTCCTTGAGGTTGCCTTTCAGCAACTCACCAGGGAATGGAAGAACTCTACTAAAATATCTTAACAGGCCTGGTGGTATGGAGTTTATACAACCATAGACTAGATAGAGCATATCTTTCCCCAATATCCCTTGTTATTAAACGTGATGCCCTTTGGTGACCCATAATTACCTTTTTAGACAACTCTGTTATAAATGCATGTTCTCATAATCCCTGAATTGAAGCAGTTCCTAAACCTCCTTGAATGTTTTTCCTTTTCATACACTATGAATATAGCAGTATATTAGTTGATCTATTTCCTCTTACCTAAATGTTATTTACTGTATTATGGTTATGCTTATTTCTACATTTTGATGATTGCCACTTTTCCCTCCTCTTTTCCCTTCTATTTTATTGATATGATAATTTTATGTATGACTAGCAGCCCGTCCCGACGTTGTCCGGGTATGAATTGCTGCCAGCCAGTAGTATATTGTTTTGTAGGATTTCGTTTTGATAGCATTTCTTATCTGTGACAGGCCTGTGAAACGCTCCGATTCACAGTGCACTGCTGATGCACTTAAGAGTGTGCGTTCAGTAGTGTGTGAACTCGAGTTTCCCTACTTTATTTTTCTTGCAATATTATAGAGCGCGAACTCGACAACATGGCATGAGCACAATTTACATTACAGAAGAACACATTCATTTGTGGTAGGCACGGGGAGACAAAGCGATTTACCTGGAATCACAGGATGTTGAGCTGATGCCGAGATTCGAACGTAGCTCCCCAGCTCTAAAGTTCGCAATTCTAGAACTTGTGTCGGGAGGTGTGTCTAAAAGTGTATTTCGGTGCTGGCCATCAATGAGAGAGACCTGTGCATTTTTCAAATGGGTGGTGAAAAAATATGAGTATGTTGCTGGAAATGTGGGCCGCCGTGCCACCAATGTACTTACCGGGGAAGGGTAAACACCCATTATTCCGCAACTTTATTTCCGCATACCATCACTCCGCAATGCCATTTTAACGCATGGCATTACATTTTATATGCTTTTACCACGCATACATTTACAACGAAATTCGTTGTAAATGCATGAATGGTAAAAGCATGTTTTTTTATGTTTGGATAAGGTAAGTATGGGTATAGGGGTATATGTTTTGGGGTACTGAGGTATATGTTTTGGGGTGTTTGCATATTTTAAGGGTTCAGATATAGTTTTGGGTTATGGGGTACAGGGGTAGTTTTAGGGTTTAGGGATAGGTATGGGTTTTGGGGTACAGGGGTATTTTTAGGGTTATGGGGTAGGTTTGGGTTTTGGGGTACAGGGGTATTTTAAGGGTTCAGGGCTAGGTTTGGGTTTTGGGGTACAGGGGTATTTTTAGGGTTCAGGGCTAGGTTTGGGTTGTGGGGTACAGGGGTATTTTAGGGTTATGGGGTCGTTTTGGGTTTTAGGGTACAGGGTTATTTTTAGGGTTCAGGGCTAGGTTTGGGTTTTGGGGTACAGGGGTATTTTAAGGGTTCAGGGGTAGGTTTGGGTTTTGGGGTACAGGGGTATTTTAGGGTTCAGGGGTAGGTTTGGGGTACAGTGGTATTTTCAGGGTTCAGGGCTAGATTTGGGATTTAAAGGCACAGGGGTATTTGTAGGGTTCAGGGGTAGGTTTGGTTTTTGGGGCACAGGGGTATTTTAAGGGTTCAGTGGTAGGTTTGGGTTTTGGGGTACAGTGGTATTTTTAGGGTTCAGGGCTAGGTTTGGGTTTTTGGGTACAGGGGTATTTTTAGGGTTCCGGGGTAGGTTTGGGTTTTGAGGTACAGGGGTATTTATAGGGTTCAGGGCTAGGTTTGGGTTTTGGGGTACAGGGGTATTTTTAGGGTTTAGGGATAGGTTTGGGTTTTGGGGTACAGGGTATATTTATAAGGTTAAGATGGGTTAGTGTTTAAGGGTGTTGGGGTATTTTAAGGAGTAAGGGTGGGTTATGATTATGGGGTGCAGGGGTATTTAAAGGGAGCAGGGTGGGATAAGCACACGATATAATACATGGCATGAAGGGCGAAACGTACCACACGCCCCCAGCGTTTGTCACCCCCCCAGCACACCCCCACAGCACACGCCCACAACACAACACAACGCAGACACGCCCACAAGGGACTACTTTGCTGGCACGGTTCTTTTACCTTTTAAATGTATATGGTGGGCGTCTGCATAGCCTATGTCCTTCTGCTGCAACTGGCCTTTCCAATGCTGTATTGGGTGTTGTGATTGGTGCTGTGGTTCCTGAGATTACCCGCCTCAAAGGTTTGGGCTCTCTCTTTATTATATTAGTATAGATTTTATCCCGTGCCTATTATATTGTATTTAATTATTTACAAATAAAATCTCTTTTAAACTTAAATAAATAATTTAGATCCTTCACTATATTCCCAAGGTTGGTGTACAAATGTTGCAGAACGAAGAGAAATGCTGCTTAAATAAAACTTTTGTTTACATACATAGTTGTGCAGCATTTTGCTGGACACATCCAGACAGCAAACCCCATGACTGTCAGTGTATGTGCATGAAGGGGCACCTTATAGCACCTGTGCCTACATCTTCCCTACACAGGCATCCTTGAATTATGGTGGATGTATGCCTGCATTTGCACTATGCCTCTCTATATTAAACATAATTACATGGAGAAAAGCAGCACAGCTCTGTAATATCTGAACTATGGCACAGCCCTGTGCTTCCATAGAGAGGGACCGCAGCATTAGCCTTCTTGCCCAAATGCTGGCCTACACCACTGTAGTTGTAAATAAGCACAAATGGCTCACATATATAAACTTAAAGAAATAGTGTTACACTCCATTGATAAACTGTCAATGTCTCATCAAAGTATATACACAAACCTGTCCAACCCAAATATACAATCTTAAAAAATGTCAAACGTTGATCAACTTATCTTTGTTGGGAGAGGCAAATGTAAGTTATCACATAGTTCAAGGCGCAGGCAACTAAGTACCACCCAACATCCCTACACCAGTGAAACAACGCTGTGGGAGCTTAATGCATCCACAACCTACTGTGGTTTTCAACTCAGAGACATTTCTAAGATGCCAACTTATTCTGCACTCTATCCCTATGCAATGGCATAACTTACCTTTGCTAGCCTACATATCATGCATGTCTGTTAATCCCAATCAAACAGCTTCATGACAGTAGCCTATCCCTAGAATATGGCATCAATCACATTTTTGATCCCAAACACATTTTTGGGAATGAATCTCATGTATCAAAATACTTACTCAAAAGTTCTCAGATTCACATTAAACATAATTTGCCCCACAAATAAATAAACACTATGAAGCTTATTACGGTGTCGGACCGAAAGCCTCCCGACAGTCGGGATCTCCACAACTGCGTCGGAGCACTTCTGACTGACTCAGTCATTTTACATTCCGACCCCCAGATTACGATGTTCATTGACAGAACGTTAACCACGTCGTCATTCCAAATCAGTTCCGACCGACTTGCAGAGTATACGTGTTGCTAGGAATGGCATTGTAAAGCCCTATGGACAGCATTTCCAGAGTCTGGATTACAATGTCGATTTCCAACAGCCTTTCCGCATCGGACTGTCTGACACAGAAAGGCTGTTGGGGAGTGACTTTAGGGGCCCCTAAAAGTGACCGCTTCAACCTACAGCCTACGGTTGGGGGATCAGGGGGTACCTAAGGGACCCCCCTGTAAAACCCTGTACTGTGTGGCAGGCACCACAGGGTGCCTGCAACAGCGTGAATGGTTTTCCGCACACAACCCATTTTCCCATAGGAGCCTTTGTTATGGCCGGTTGTCAGGCGTAACATGAGCTCCCACAGGAAACAATGGGAATCCGACTGGACAGTGTTCAGTTGCATCTTAATGTGGTGGTCAGAACTGCCAACCGTGAGTCGGTTGGTGCAGATTCCGAGACGGTGTCGGGTGGAGGCTTTCCGCCCAACATCGTAATGAGCCCCTATACCTTTATTTTTTGTAAAACTACTACATAACCTAAGCCTACATTTAATAAACTATCCTAACCTACACTATTCTAATTTATGCTAATTATACTAAAGACTAACCTAAATACCTTAGCTTAAGCTATACACATAACAACATGTATGAAACATCAACCCCCCTCCCCCTTGCAACTGGATTCAAGATAGCCTGGATGATGAGGGTTATGAACCCGAAACCGGTCCCAGGATGCTTGCTTCCAGTCCAGGGAAGACATGGCTTGGCAGTTCGGTGCTGGACTGTTCCCATGAGGCAGAGGGTCAGACTGATTTGCATATGGTCATGTCTGAACTGGGGTGGTAGAGTGAGATAAAGAATGATGATGGATTAAACCCAGAACAGTTGACTGGGGGTGAGTGTTTGATTTGCTCAAAAGCTCCATCCATCATCCCCTTTGGTAACTCTTTGTTCGCCCTAAGTTGGCAGGGTATGCCCAGACGTGGGTCCCTTGCTAATTGTGCCACTGGATTCAAGAACGCCTGGCTGATGAGGGTTATGAACCTGAAACTAGTCCCAGGAAGCTTGTTTCCAGTCCAGGGAAGACATGGCTTAGCAGTTCGTCTCTGGACTGTTTCCATTAGGCACAGGGTCATATTAATTTGCATGTAGCCATGTCTGAACTGGGCTGGTGGAGTAAGCTAAATAATGCTGATGGATGAAACCCAGATCAGTTGACTGGGGGTGAGTGTTTGATTTGCTAAAACACTCCGTCCGTCATCCCCTTTGGCATCGCTTTGTTCGCATTAAGTTGGCAGGATATGCCCAGACGTGGGTCCCTTGCTCACTTTGCCACTGGATTCAAATTTGCCTGCCTGATGAGGGTTATGAACCGGAAACCGGTCCCAGGATGCTAGTTTCCGAACCAGGGAAGACATAGCTTGGCAGTTCAGTGCTGGACTGTTCCCATGAGGCACAGGGTCAGACTGATTTGCATATGGCCATGTCTGAACTGGGGTGTGGAGTGAGCTAAAGAATGATGATGGATTAAAACCAGATCAGTTGACTGTGGGTGAGTGTTTGATTTGCTCAAATGCTCTGTCCATGATCACCTTTGGCATCGCTTTGTTCGCCCTAAGCTGGCAGGGTATGCCCAGACGTGTTTCCCTTGCTCACTTTGCCACTGGATTCAAGATAGCTTGGCTGATGAGGGTTATGAACCCGAAACCGGTCCCAGGATTCTTTTTTACGGTCCAGGGAAGACATGGCTTGGCATTTCAGCGCTTGACTGTTCCCATGAGGCACAGGGTCAGACTGATTTGCATATGGCCATGTCTGAACTGGGGTGGTGCAGTGAGCTAAAGAATGATAATGGATTAAACCCAGATCAGTTGACTGGGAGTGAGGGTTTGATACTAAAGTAGGAAACATCAAATTGAAAGAATGTATGGGGCCCTCTTTGAGAAGACTGGTGTAGGGTGGTGTCATTTAAAATTGATTGACAATCTGCTACAACATGTAGAAGCAAGGAATATGCCCTATTAAGCGGTACTCAGCAGTTTTCCAAGACAACAGTGCCATATTTTGCTACCTAGTACCAACAACGGCACCCTTGCACAATGGTGCAAGAGTGCATACATTGTTGGCAGGCGGGTAATTTTGCAACAACGCAGGATAAAACACTGAACTGAGCCGTATTGTTGTAAGTACGGTGCAGGGGTGTATTTCCCAACTGGGAATACCCAGCATAAAGCCAAGAAGGCTATTGCTGCTTTCCATCACTTCAACATAATTATGGCCTATAAAAACCTCTAATGATGCTGGTTTAGTATAGTAAAGGTGATATCCATGTCACGCACACCCAGAGTGTGTTCAACAACATACCGGACCTGTCCTCACAATCAATATTTTTTGGAATGCAACATACATGGACTAAGGCACTCACCAGTCGTGTGTGAGTCCCTGAGGCATCACTGTCACTTTGAGTGAATGATGGTCGTTCAGGTGTGACACCTGAAAAAAGTGTATTTATCAGTCATGATGTGTCACATGTCATGTTCACTATTCAAGTCATCAACATAAAAATTTGCAATGATCACATACATGTTTCTGTTCATGTTGGCTACATGAAGGGATGTGAATTGACTGACACACAACACATGCCCAATGCAGGATTGTGGAACACGAGATGATCTTGCAACAATACATGATTATATTGTGACTTCAATTAAGTAAGATATTGACAAGCCACTATCGCCACCACAGCATCACTTTCTTGATGGTGTGGTAGTGATAGCGGCTTCACCTTACTCACAAGGTGGTGTTAAGCCACTTGAGGTGGCTTGACGCCGCGTTGTGAATAAGGCACCCTTTTATGCTATACTTGAAGAGGGTGGGCAATGGGTGTTGTGGTGGGCGTTCCACCACAGCACTCATTTTTCTTGATGCTTGGCCATATTAACAAAGGTGGGGAAAATATGGGCCAGCACCAAACTTAAGACCAGTGATTACCTGATTTTACCCTTGCGCACCGAAAATAGAAGTTTAATTTAATCTCATTTTGGCTCTTTCCATGTGTGCTACGTTGTGCAGCACACATAGAAACAGTAAAATGCTATTGATCGCCTATGTGCAGGAAGGTGTCCCTTCCTGCACATAAACAAACATCATAAACAAATTAAGTTTTGCAACTTCTATGTATGCTGCATTAAGCAGCACACATACATTTTAAAATGCCATTTCTTATTGTTTATGTGCAGGAAGGAACACCTTCCTGCACATAAACAATCATTCCCTTCAACACAGGCACCCCTGCACAATGGCACTAGATTGCCTACATTGGTGCTGAGGCAGGTTAATTTTTAACAAAGTTTATGGCATCATCCTGTTGCCTAAATTACATTTTGTCAATGAATACAGTTGTTATCATGGAACACACAGTGGGATAGCAGACAACCTTTGTCATGTACTTACCACCTTGCCTGCAAAAATAATCCCCAGGTTATCCAACAAGTCTTCCTCACAGCCAACATAATCCTGCCATCTGTGTTTCCACTGGTGGACAGTCCTGTCCACTCTGAAGATTCTCAGCATGTAATGGCAGATGCGCTCCCACCTCAACGTCCGTACCTTGGCGTCATACACATGCAGTACACATTCCACACTCTCCACCATTCTTGACAAGAAAAATGTTACCAGCCAGAGAAAAGCCCCAAATGCTTCCTCTGACAGCCTCACAATCTAGGTAGTAGTGAGGCAAACTTTTTGGATCAGGTGTAAATCCGTATTCTTAGTAAACTTCTTGGGTGCACGTGGGTATCCCCCTCTGGCCTAAGGGAGTTAGTTCAATACTCAAAATGAAGCACTAAGTTTGACTTACTTAGTGTCCCCATGTTGCACTCCGGTTCGGTTAAAGTACCTTTCTCAAATTCAAATGAAGTTCACAATTGTTCACGGTATCTTTTTCCAGAAGAATTTCTTTTTATTGCATGTTATAGCATCACTATGACAATTCTAATAAATGCATGTACATCATGTCAATTTCTTCTTGGTATCACAGATATTTAACATCTCATATCAATCATCCCAATGCATTTCAAGTCAGGGACCCTTCATCAGGGGCTGTTTATCCTAAAAGTAAATAATCTAAATCAAGCATTTAGAGCCTCCCGTCATGTACAAGCAAAGTACAATACTTCAGATGGACTTCAAAACTATTTAAAACTATCCGATCACAGCTGAAGACACCACCTCGACCATGAAAGGCATCCACTCACGGGCCCCCACAAACCCCTGCCCCCCTCACATCTACCAGAGAGCCACGACCACCATCGCACCCAAACTACAACACATCATTAACACCACTTTCGAAACAGGCACCTTCCCAGTCAACTGGAAATGCGCAGAATAACTACCGGCCCATCTCGCATCTCCCCTTCGCAGCCAAAGTTGCAGAGAAAGCAGTCAACAGGGAACTGACACAATTCATTGAAGACAATGCCGTCCTTGACCCATCCCAAACCAGATTCCGAAGCAACAATAGCACAGAGACAGCCATACTCGCCGCCATAGACGACATTCTCACCCTCCTGGACCAAAGACACTGTGCAGCTCTCATCCTACTCGACCTATCAGCGGTCTCCCACCGTACACTCATCGCCAGACTACATAATGGCGGCATACAAGGAACAGCCCTAGATAGGATTTGATCATTCCTTCCAGAAGAAGCCAAAGAATCAGACTGCCACCCTTCCTACCTGACCACACGAATATCACATACGGAGTCCCACAGCGGTCATCACTAAGCCCAACTCTCTTCAATGTCTACATGGCCCCCCTCGACACCATCGTCTGACAACTCGACCTCAACATTGCATCCTAGGCCGCCGATGACACCCAGCCCATCCTCTCCTGCACCAAAGACCCCGCCACCGCCAGACTCTACTTCCAAAAAGGGATGCTGGAAGTAGCAACCTGGATGACCAATAGCTGCCTTAAGCTCAACGCCGGGAAGACAGAAGTCCTCGTCCTTGAAACCACCCCCACGGAATGGGACAACACCTGGTGGCCGTCCGCCCTCTTAAGCTCACCTACCCCCTTGGACCATGCCAAAAACCTTGGCATCGTACTCGGCTCATCCCTCACCATGAACCGACAGGTCAACAATGTCACCTCCAGCTGCTTCAACACCCTCCGAATACTCCGCAAGACTTTCAAGTGGAACCCCCTGAGACAAGAAAGACAGTCACCCACGTCCTCATCACTAGCAGACTTGACTATGGTAACGCGCTCCTTACTCAACAAACTCCGGACGATACAGAACACCGCAGCCAGACTCGTCCTCGGCACCCCTGGCACAAACATATCAGCCAACACCTACAAAGGTTCCACTGGCTCCCCATGGAGGAAAGTCACCTTCAAAATCCTCACCCATGCCCACAAATGCATGCCCAACACCGGACCTAAATACCTCAATGACAGAATCAACTTCCACATACCCAAAAGGAACCTCCGATCTTTCAAATTCGCACTGGCCGAAACCCCGCGCATCCACAGAGCTAGAGTAGGTGGAAGATCATTCTCCCACATCGCAGCCAAAACATGGAACATACTCCCGGCAGGAAGACTCTCAAGATCTGGTTCTTCGGCTGAACAGATCTGCTGACCCCCCCGCACCCCTCCTCAGCGCCTTGAGACCCTCACGATGGTAGCACACTCTACAAACCCTGTTTGATTGATTGGGATTGCATAAGCTTTTTCTGTTGTCAAACAAAATGTATTATAAATCTTCTGGCTGCTGTTTTAAAAGAATACCAAACCATTACAAAGAAAGGGTGAGATGTTTTATTAATAAGAAAAAAATCAGAAGCATAAGATTCAAATTGAGAGGTGAATATAGCATCCAAAAGAAGTTAATAAAACGCCATCTACCTGCGCGTGGGGTGAAAGAAATAAGATCAAGATCTGTACATTCTGGTGAGTGGTCAGATATGAGTATATATCCTTTGTCAGAATGTAAAATATGTTGGGCCAAGGATTTGCTTAGCCAAAGACAATCTATATGGGATTGTGAGCGGAGTGAATTTGAATGAAAAGTGTATTCCCTAAAATCTGGGTGACATACCGCCCGATTCATCAAACAAAATTGCGCTCGCAAAGGGCCAGATTCTGAGAATCTGGCCCTTTGCGAGTGCGATTTTTGCATTTGGGATTCAGCATCCCAAATGCAAAAATCGCTAATTGCGATCTCGCAATTTTGCGAGGAACTACATTTAAGGAATCTCTATTTGAGATTCCTTAAATGCAATTCATCATCCAATTTTTTTTTCCGAATTCGCAATTTCTGGCCGCAATTTACGGCGAGGTCAGACCTCGTGGTAAATTGCGAAAACTCAGAAAAATGCATTTAAATGCATTTTTCTGAGTTGCATGTTACACACACACATGTCCTGGGGACATGTGTGTGTGCAACACCTGTGTAAAATTTCATTTGAGGGGTGCTACAGGGTGTCCTTTGGACACCCTTGGCACCCTTCAAATCGCTATCTTATTTGCGATTAGCAAATTGCTAATCGCAAATAAGGAATACTCCCCATTCATTCCTATGGGCCTTTTGGCCCATAGGAATGAATGGCGAGTTATTCCTTATTTGCGATTAGCAATTTGCTAATCGCAAATAAGGAATATGTAGGAATCGCATTTCTTCATGCAATTTCTACATGAATCCCGTTTTGCGAGTCCTTAATAGCGATTCGCTATGAATCGCTATTAGGGGCTCGCAAAACGGGAGAATGATGAATCAGGCTGATAATCTCCAACTATCAATGAACAAATTGTGCTGAATGGCGGATCTGAACTGTGAATACATTTTAGTATGAGTACATTTAACTTTTGAGTTCCTATCTAATACAGAATCATGAATTTGATTTCAATCATCACCAAATATAATATAATTATTGTCTTGCATTATTAACTTATCAGATATTTTTGTCCAAAAAGTATTAGCAACTGACACTAGACCATAAACATTAAAAATTGTTAAAGGTATATTATCATCCAAGGGTTTAACAACAATCCAATGACTATCGGATTCGAACTCCTGGGAAACAACAGTAATTTGACATTTCTTATGATAAAGGATGAGTACACCATTATTTTTCCCTTTAGCAGGTGAAGTAAATAGATTACAGACCAAGCATCTTTATAACTAAGCAACTTCTGACTCTGAAAGAAGAGTTGCTGGTATTAAGGCAAGATCTGCATTGAGTCTTGCTTAATGAGATAATACTCTTTACCATTTAATAGGGTTACCTAACCCTTTAATGTTCCATGAGATGACTCGTAATGAGATATGACAACCATAGTGTGTACACTTTTTCACATATACAGTGACAAATTCAATAGGAAAAACAGTGAAGAGGTGAAAAAAAAATAGTTGCTCATGGAAAGAAGAAAGGAAAAAGAGGTAAAAAGGTAGTCAGTGAAAGACAAAGAATGAATAAAAAGTAATGAAGAAGATGAAGAAAAAGTAATAGGAGAAGAAGATGAAATATCAGTTCGAAAAAAGTGAAATAAGAAACAAAAACACAGTACTAGTCATACCAATGATGACTGAAAAACATAAACACAGAAACACGTAAACTAGAAGAAGAGCGTCAATTCCAGATTACGGAAGCAACAACATCTGAACTCCACAGGACGGCAAGGTGTTCATGACACATGTGTAAACACCACACAAAGTAAAAATGTATGGGGGCAAAATACATGGACAAACATCCTTTGGTAAAAGAAAAAGCAATACCAAATTTGATAATACTAAAATGAAAAGAAGAAACATCATTGCGTCAAAAAAAAGTAAAACAATCCATAATCCTTATGCAGAATACAAGAACAAGAAAAACAGAGATAGCAAGTCGTTTTTGAAGTGTCCATAGCTTCTTGTCCATGCTGTTGAAGAAATCTCTTAAGTGCAGCATGATCTTCATAAGTTCTTGATTTATCTTAATATGTCACCTTAAACAAGCATGGATGGATTAGACCAAAATGGGCATTCATGGCTCTTATCTGAGGGCATGTTAGACCTGGTATCTTTTGGCTTCTTTCACCTGTCTTTTTGCTGTCTGACCCCCCTCCCCGCCACCGGTGTTGATGCTGTTTTTGCTGGTTTAGTGTCTCTGCGCACTTTCTCACTGCTGTCCATTGTTAAAGTGCATGTGCTCCTATTGTAAATTGGATTATGAATTGGTATTTCCATGATTGGCATATTTGATTTACTGGTAAATCACTAGTAAAGTGCACTGAGAGTGCCAGGTCCTCAACATCAAATGCTGCTAGTGGGCTTGCAGCACTGATTGTGCCACCCATAAGAGCATCTGTTCAAAGGGTTCTCAGACCTACCACTGCAGTGTCTGCACACAGTTTTTGCTGCCATGTCGACTGGGCAATTGCACCCACTTGTCAAGCCCTAACTTTCCCTTTTAGGCCCAAGTTAGCCCTATGACAACGGTGCATTGTATGTGAAAGGTAGGACATGTCCTGGTGTATGTGACATGTCCTCACAGTGAACTACAGTGTAATTTGTTTTTTCACTGTTGAAAAGCTATCTGTCCTGTAGGATAGAATGAGGAATACTCTGGGACATTTTACAGGTATATCTTCCCATTGGGACAAGATGGAGAGATGGAATTTGGTATGCCTGAACTCAAAATGTAGAAAAGTATATTTTAATAAAGATGATTTTTATGTTCTGAGTTTGAAAATACCACTTTAGAAAGTAAGTATTTTCCTACTTAGCCATCCTTGTCCCTAGGATGGGACAAGGATGGCTGTCTGGCTTTGGAGCGACAGGGGCTGGAGTTGATCATTCTCTTCAGACAGCCACTGGGAGGGGTCGAGATGTGTTCTGCCTTTCCTGTATGAGCCAGGGCTGGGCTGATTAGACCTGGGCTGCATTTAGAGTAGTGGGAGGAGATTACCTTGCACCTGAATAGGCCTGGTCTGCCTTGGACAATGCTGTCTCCACCTACTGCTGAGAAGCAGGGCCAGAGAGGACCAAACTGATTTGGACTGAGCACAGACACTCTCTACCCAAGAGAAAAAAATGAAACTGAGTATAAATATTGGGGCCCAGACCGCAGAACTTTAGAACTTTCTTGGATCAAGGGACCTGCCAAGAAGAAATGGAAGAACTCCCAGGAGGAGTACTGCCCCTATGCTTTGTTGTTTCTTTGCTGGGTTGGCCTGCAGTTGCTGCTTCTGCCTTGAGCAGTGAAAGGAAATTAAATGTTACTTATCTTTTTTTCACTAGTCAAGTCTGGTCATTTATACAATGCAACCCCATTAACTCCCAAGTGTATTAAAAAAGCCTCTTTCACTTTGCTCCTCATTTTCTCCCCCCGAACTCACTGTATTGCTTCCCTCCACACACTTCCTCCATGATGATTCCTCCCACTTGTCCCCCCTGTGCTGCTTGTCCCCATTCCCACCCACCGCGTTGCGTCAATCTCACCTGTCCTACTTTTAGTTCATTTTGTTTAGCGGTCCAACTGGGATTGACAAATAAAGTGAAAACAAAGTACCAGCATCAATTTGTAGGTGCATACATGCTTTGCGGTTTTACCTACCAAATGACACCTGGTCACATATTAGGCTTTTTATTATCATTTTTATTCCGCTCTTCACAGCATCGAGAATGCTCTGCAGCATGCCACCAACTATTGGAAAAGCCAATAGGTCGTAAGGGCAATACCTGTTGACTTTGCAAATGCTTAGTTTTAAATGTGCTTTTAAGCTAAACAAAAATCCTTAACATTTATGTGTTTACTGAGCCAAGTGGCATCAGCCATCTTGGTTTGGTAAATGAAAGAACAAATGCAACCACTCCATTAAGCTGGTGCTCATGTGTCATCAGGCATGAGGTGCCATCAGAATGATGTCACCACCAGCTGTTGCATCATCAAGCCTTTTTTCTTCTATTGCCTATGCTGCAGGGCCTCAAGAAAAAAAACATTCTGCTTTTACTCAGACGCTATACTTAGGCACTGGCAAAGCCAATGGGTCGCAAAGGTGAGAACTATTGGCTTTTCCAGTGCTTGTTTTATCTTGAGGTCAGAATGTAATATTTGTTTTGTGCTCCTTAAGTTTAAATAGTGCTGCCCAATATCCATGGCTTTACAAGACAGTGAAACAAACCACTATTATGATGTATATCATAATGTAATACACTGGGCTAATTGTGTAGATTTTGGGGCATATTCACGTGGAAGTAGTGGTGAGAGGCGTTAGCCTCCTTGGCTTACACCTCTCACTGCCACTTCGGAAACGCCAGGCTGCACCCTATTCTCAAGAATGTGGTGCAGCCTGGCGCTTTCCCCTGAAATGGCGCTAAGTCTCACGATTTAACGCCCACGCAGGCACCCCTGCACCAGAGTGCAAGGGTGTCTGCGAGCAGGGAGTTTTTTTTATGTACAGACCTGCACATAAACAATCCTAAAATGCCGTTTAGTAACTTACATGTGTGCTGCTTCATGCAGCACACATTTAAGTTACAAAGTGTCATGTTTTAAAAGGTTTGTTTATGTACAGGAAGGGACACCTTCCTGGTTATAAACAAACCATGGCATTTTGGTATTTCCATGTGTGCTGCACATGGCAGCACACATGGAAATGGCAAAAACGAGGAGAAATTAAGCATTTCTCCTCGTTTCTCCACCTTAAAACCAGGATTTTTCTGGTCTTCAGTTCGGCGCTGCCACCTATTATCGCTGCCCTTCATAATAGGCGATAATAGGTGGCAGCGCCAAATTTAATGGGTGTGGCGGTGGTACACCCACCGCAAAACCCACTACACACCCCCTTTCACGCTAAGTTTAGCGTGAAAGGGGGCCTCTTCTCAAGGCAGCGTTAAGCCTCTTAACGTGGCTTTAAGCCATGTTGAATGGGTTAACGCTGCCATGAGAATAGGGCCCTGGCCCTATCGCCACGGGAACGTCAAAAAAGTGATGTCCCGTGGTGATAGGGGATTGCGAATTCAGGGGCATATTATCAAGTAGGGCGAAACAATTATCGCCGCTTTAGCAGCTGGAAACTCCTGCTAAAGTGGCGATAATGGGCTTGATAATACACCCTTGTGAATTCCCATAGCAGCCCAGGTTCACACCTGAATTTGGGCTGCTATGGGAATTCTCAAGGGCATATTATCAAGCTCATTATCGCCGCTTTAGCGGCAGGTTGCTGCCGGTAAAGCGGCTATAAAATGTTCTTGATAATATGCCCCCAAGTTCCCTAGCAGCATGCCTCGAAGTGGAGGAAAATGAAAGGAAGAGATTCTTTAAATAACTTCATTTTCAGATTTAACATCGAAAGTCTACGGCCTAAGTCAGGAGTGTTGCCACTGATCTTGGTTCGTGCCCTACAAGTTAAATGGATTGCTTTAGGAAATCTACCCTTTGCACGCAAGGTCTTTACTAATTAATGGTTGGGAGTCATGTGGGCTATCCGCCAGTTATGGTAAGAGGCTGATAAGTTATCGAAATGTCAAAACCCAGCAAAATCCGGGGTACACCTTTACTAACGCAGTTTCACATTTTCCCGAACATCCGGCTTATTCTCTAATTGTACTGAAAAAGCAGGTTTCACACGAGAATCTTAACTACCTGCTGCAGATCAATAGAAGTGGCCCAAAAAAGTAGTGGAGCAGAGAACTTGGGTGGTCTTACCAAAAAGAAAAAAATAAATTTGGTGTATGGGCATAGGCCCCCGATAAAAAAAAAAACATTGCTTGAAAAAAATCTGTGCTATTAACTATAGTTTTATCACTTGAACCTATCTGATGCGGCTGTCGTATATATTTAAAATGAATCAAAAAATAGGAAAATGTCTGTCAGTTTTATCAACCGGTGAAGAGCTAAAATGCGGCCTTTTGTTGCATGCAAAAGCAGAGACATATTTTATATGGTAAGAAACGTTTCCTGCAGTAAGACATCCACGTTGGTAGGGCGCCAGATGGCTTTTGGCCCGAGGAATTGAGATATTAAGGAGTGTATGCGTGAGACGGCACCTTTGAGTAATGGGATTGCATTCTTGACTTCCAGTGCCTGTGTCTGTTGGGGTCACGAGAGATCACCCCAATTCATGTGAGCCTTAAGGGCCCCTTTGAACTCCACTCAGTTATCAGTAGCAGATGCACAAATATGTTTCAATTGATTAGCAAACATATGTTAGGCTCAGGCTCATCCCATTAAAGCTTTGCATTGCAATAATGGGTCAATTTCCACCGTGAGGCTCGGTGGACTCCTCCATGTTTGAAACTGACAACCAGAAATGTTCAGAGAGCATAAAGGGCACAGCTCAGGGCCCATGAGGAGGAACGCTCAAGATTTAATAAACTAACTTTGAATACTTTAAAGCATGTTTCTACTTAGAATGCTTCATCTAATGCGTTGCTTGACTCGTTATACATATCTCTCTGGGCCCTGAGGGATTGGAAACGCAGGGCCCCACTAATCCATCACATTTAAGAAAATCTATCTATTTTATAATGATATATTTTGTAATAGCGCTGCACCCACAGAATATCGGAAACAAAAATATTGTATGGACAGACTATCATATCAAATTATAGAGGACCAAAATATTAAAAAGGTAAGTGCAAATAGGTAAGTATAGATGTACTATTATTAACTCCACATCTATGTACCTTGAAGATATATAAATGTGTATATATGTGTATGTATATATATTTTTATCTTCGATATTCTTGAAATATTATTTGTTACCACAATATTTTTGTTTCCGATAGTCTGTCAAAACACCTCAACAGCAAGATGGGCGTTATTGTGATTTAGGAGACAACAACCAGGCCGAAATGTAGTTATTTTTACAATAAAGTATGGGGAAATGGTATAAAATCCTAATGTGAAGATATGTCAAAAATAAATGAAGCTATACTAAAACAATGCGCTTGTGCTTTACTCTTTCTCTGTCCTGTATGCTTTCAAAAGATTAAGCAAGGGCCACTACCCCATAGTAAATATTGTGAATTGCCTCTAACACCAACATCTGGGAGTTTTGTTGCCCACATCTTCCATTGTCCTGTTATTGAATGAGAAAGGTACTACTCGTTGGAGAATTCTGTTATGCAACACTATATAGTCCCTGGGGTGTTGGTATTGATAGTCCAAAGGATAGGAAGGCAAGATGGCCGCCATACCCTTGTAGGACTTCCCATTCCTGCCAGTGCTTGCAATACTTAGCTATAAGCAGGTTTAGGTTGGTTTCCCTAATAACTTGGCGACTACTGACAAATCTTAACAATACTTTCCCCCCCCCCAAAATATTCTTCCACCTCAGTTCCAAAATGGAAAGTTTCTGAAAGATCTTTCAAGTGGAGGCCGTGAAAAAAGGGAGGTCCCAAAATGCTTTTTCCCCATTAAAAGTGCAATGCAAAGCAATTAATACATACAATATAAAATATTATTTTTCCCCTTTCATTTTCCATAGGAACTTTAGACACAGCTAGCCCTACCCCCCCCCCCCCCCACTGTATGGATTTACACCAAATGTGGCAGAAATGTGTCCAGAAAGAGGGCTTTTTGTGATTTGTATAAATCCGTTCAGTAGTATTTAAGAAATTATTGGTCACAAAATGTGCATATTTAACACAGCAGCGGAGGATCCACTGACCTGAAAGATATGTTGAGAAATCTGATTGGATGTCACTACATCAACAACAATGTGGCAGCAGCCATTTTATGACTCAGGGCACAGCCTCGAGTCCTAAGAAAAAGTGGTGCCATTGCATCACGCACAGTGTTTCAAGGGTGAAGCAATACTTAAGTCAGATTTACCAAGCAACACAGGCCATTATGTGTGACCCTGTATTACTTGGTAAATATGGGGTAATGCATGGCACCAGCGCATGTGTCCAAGAAACAATGTCTGACAGTCTGACGCCTGTTTCGAGGAGCATTACTCATAGGCAGGCAACGCAACGGCAATTTGGATGTTAATTGCTTTTTGCAATTACCATCCATAGGGCATCTAAACCTCTGGCGCGCAGCTCCTCCACCCATCGTCAGAAACCGCCACTGGAGGTGTGCCCACTTTTGCCAACCCCACCCCTCAGTTGAGGGAGGTGAGGTGAGCACACATCTCAGTCCCTTCCATCTTGAAGATTAGGGGACTCAGCCAATTAGGAAGAGGAATATGGCTCTCTCCCATTGGAGAGTAGCACACTAGTGTGTATAGACACCCCAAGGAGGGGGCACATTTTCCCGACCTGCACACCCAGTAACACCCCCAAATCTGGTATTTTGGGGCACCCCTGAACCTTACCTCTTCAGATTTGATGGAACAAAGAAGAAGATGGAAGACGACCACCGTCGGACCAGGAACTAAACCTCTGCAGACAAAACTCGGCAAGAACCCCGCTACATGCAACTGGTTCGACCAGTGGATCTGCCGATCTTCCAGAAAATCTGCAAGTACTCCTAGAATCCCTGGGTACATTTCAACCTTCACCAAAGTGCCAAGAACCTCCCTCCGGACTAGATACTCTAGTCCCTGGCATCCGCTGGTACAAGTATCCCCATAGTGAGGACCGACTCTTGTGTTGACCCGACTCACTGCTACAAAAGAACTCCCCGGCCTCAGTGGTAGAGGACCGACACTTGTGTCGATGCCACTCTGCCCTGCCAGAAGAAAAGCATCCCAGTCAGACTGCCTCCACAACCTCGAGAGATCCCGTCAGCCCCACGACCGCAGCTGTGCCATCTCTGTGCCCGAGAGTTTGTACCTTGCTGCAAGTGACCTTGTTAACTTCCCCTGATGCCTCTAATCCTAGTGCCCGACTGTAAACTCCCTGCAATGATCCGATGACATGGGAACTCCTCCAGCCGAACTAAAGCAGCCTGCCGCCAGCAACCGCGATGGTAACCGTGTTGGCGTTCTACTGAAAACTAGTGCACTACATTACTCTCTGCAGACCACGAGGGCAAATATCACGGCTGGTATCGACCGCCTCGGCATAGATACTGAAACCTACATCTTCTGTGTGTTCCCAGTCCCTCAGGACTGACATTGCCCGCAGTGTTGGCCTGTGACACCCAAAGACTGGAACTGTAAGCCAGGTACTTACTTGTAAGTCAATCACCTATCTTTCCCCCTACAGGATTGCAAAGCGTTCTCACTGTATTGCACTGTATATCCTGAATACAAAGTATTTTCTTTCCGATTGAAAAGTATTTCTTGACACTCTACAAACTCTTTTTACCTGAAAAGCCTTGATAGTTTGAAAGTATTACAACTTAGCTGCATTATGTAACACTTGGTTCATAAATATAAAAATAGTAAACATTTAAGACTTACCAGTTTGCCTGGATTCAGTCTTTGAGTGTGTGACATCATTTCTTGCCTGAGTGTGTACAATAAATGCTTAACACCGCTCTCTAATAAGCATAACTGATTGAACACACTACCACAAACAAAGCTGGTAGTATTATCTACTTTAAACTCTGCTATACCTCTGTGGATCCCCTGGAGTCTCTGCACACTATACCTTACTTTGGTATAGTATATACCGAGCCAGCTTCCTACATTTATTTCTTATGAGAAATGCTCTGCTCAAAGACACTCTACCATAGGCAAAATGATTCAACAAGAGCTTGATCAGATGTAAACCAAAACGATGTAAAATAAGAAAGACCCATTTACTTGGACTTCTGCAAACTGATGACCAGTCCTAGAGTAAACCAAGTGCAAGTCAAGTAATTACAAGTGCTAAGTTAAATTTCATAAATTAGAAAAGTGGATTTGAGAAAGCAAGTTAAGTCATTATCACTGGTGAGATGAAGTTACAAGTGCCAGTGTTTCCATGAATATGATCCTGAGGGTATAATTTATACCTTGATAGGCAGGCTGACAAACCCAGTTTTCTCCAGTGTATTGAAAGGGCAAAAGGGCAACTGTACATGATGGCCTGCATACCAATGTTTTGGTTCAGATGCAACCCCCAAATCAAGGTTTCCTTTCTGAGATACAAAACAACACAGGGAATCTTCTTGCTGTGCATCAGTCACATTTCAACTTTTTTCCTGCCCTGTACCGCAGTGCATTTCATGTACCACAGTGCATTACGAAGGGCAGGCTTTGTGACACCAATTGGCTGGTAGGCCTTGGGTGTATGGACTGCAAGCTAAAAATTCTGGCGCATAATTATCAAAGGGTTGGATCACCTTTCCAGCATCCATCAGGGCATACAAATGACACAAACATTAAGTTTGATCTATCAAGCCACGCAAGGCCACTGTGCGTGGCCGTCAGGGGAAGATCTTCCGCAATGATGGAGAAGCGTCGCCCCACTGGCTCAGAGCCAGCAGCTAAAAAATAATTTTAAAAATTCAATATTTTATTGTTATTTTTTTCATTTGCGTGCTCTGGAAGAGTGTGCAGCGAGGGGCGGGCCTGGGCATGGGAGGGGGGAGGAGGAGTGCTATGTGCACTCTCAAAGTATGCATGTGTGTTTGGCCCGCCATCTCAGACTGGCCAAACGTACATGCGCACTTAGGTTTCTCTAACCCGGCTGTATTGAACAACTGGTTTTGAGAAAAGACAGACTCCCTGAGTCAGCGTCTTTTCGACCCATTCCGGCCAATACCGCCACTGCTCCCATAGAATGAGAGAAGTGCGGGGATTGGACACGTAGTCTGATGTAGCCCCAGTGCCTGCTGGGACAAGGAAGAAGAACGCAACCAGGCATGACGCAGGAGACTGCGGGCAGCTTAAGGTAAGTTTTCCTTAAATGATTAAATTAGCCCCGCACTCCCACGCACTCCCATGTCCCAACACTTTTGGTATGTAGCGCCTGTCTCTTGTGGCTGCGAGTGGCTAGATAAATCCAGAGTAATGTAACGCAGTGCAAATCCCTGCCTTGCATTACTCTGCATTAGGGAGGCGTTCCATGGGTGGAGCATAGGTGTTCCCAACCACCCACCCATGGATTTTGGCACTTTCCAAGATTTACCACTCAGGAATACGTTAAAAGGCTACACCTCCCCAGGTGAGGCGTAATCCGCAGAAATATCTTTATTTCTCCTCGTTTCTTCCTCTTTCTATGAGCACTGCATTCTGCAGGACGCATAAAAATAGGAAAATGCTTCAAAGGATTGTTTTTGTGCAGGAAGGTATCCCTTAGTACACAAAAACAATCCTGCTAACAATGCATGCACTCTTGCACCATGACTCAAGGTTGCCTGCATTGGCGCTAGGCAGCACATTGCTGGCCAGCGATGGGAAATGACAGGAATGCGCTGTATATTTTTAAATACAGTGCATGTCTGCCCTTTCCCTATCATGCTGCGCAACAAGGTGGCTTTGCTGAGCTGCACTGCATGATACTTTGATAAATATACCCCTCTGCTACCAGAGTCAACTGAGTCACTGTTGTCAAAAACCAAGTGATACCTCCAACTCTAAATGAAGTAGGGACAGAGCAGGAGAACCGCCAAATTAAGGTAATTATACTGCTCTGCCAAACGCTAAATGATCTTTCAAGTCATAAAATTATTATGTTGAGAGGTGCTTTAGGTCAGCTCTCTTCAACCAAAGCTTTGTTGGCAATGTTATTCACTGCCTTCACTTTTTGTATCACCCTATTTGGTGACTGGAGAGTCATGCTGAGTGACAGCATTTTCCATCTTTCCATCTGAGTCTGCCTCATTAAGGAGAGCCCAGACAGGCAAATATGTCTGCCTGTAGTCACTGCCACAGCACGCCACACCATAGCCCTCCAAGGAGCTGTTGTGTGTGGATTAGGTGGTGAGGTACAGCAGCATTGCCCCCACTAAGTGGCATAAGAGGTATTTTGTATTGCTAATTACTCACCAGGATTCCCTTAAAGCATTGCTTGGTAACCGTATTCATGTTTCATTGCGGGTCACCTGTCCTCTACTGGTGAGGGACCCGAAGGAGGTTGCACTCTTAGCAATGAGGTAGCTGTAGTAGGTCAGGGCTCTTGGCAATCTCTTCCCTCAACAATGTGGCTGTGTTTGTACTTTGATGTAAAAAAACAAACTCATAGCCTATTATTTATGGCCAGAATTCCACTTATTAAGCACATTGTATGCTGGGTCAGGAGTTTCTGTCTCTGAGTATTTGTATATGAGAACAAATTCGGTCTGAAGCACTGGTAATGGGTGTAAAGGGCATGACCTGCTGAACGGGCAGTGGTAGCTGGATAAGGAGCAAGTAATGTAAAGAGAAGGAGAGTGGGAAAGAGCTACAGATCACCAGCAGTCTTTCTGCTAGAAGAAGACATTTCTTCAGAGCCAGCTCAAGCACAAGTCTGCCTCTGCAACAGCCTTTAATAGAATAGGGACAATTTCAACAGGGCTAACGTTAATGTGTCAACACATGCAAACACAGCCATGTACAAATACTATTTGCAAGTAGTACCGCATTAAAATGAGCCTAGTGGATTTTCAAATGCTTGTTATTTTTGCATATCAGTGTCATTAGGCATCTGGACACGTATCTTGCCACTTGCTTGTGGCCTCCAGTTTCTGTTTGTTCTAGACTGATCCAGTGACACCGCAGATGACCAGGTTTTTGCGCTGGGGTTTTCCTGAGTGGGTTTTCCCATTCACAGTTCTTTCCACAAACAGAAGCCCCACCTACCACAGGACCAACTTAATGCAGAGTGCAGCATACAAGTACAATAGGCATGCGGCTGGTATGCCCAAGGCAAACCCCTCTGCACTTGTCCATGCCAGGACCGCGCCCAGTGTCCAGTGCACAGTGCCATGATCCCTGATCCTCCCACTCCCTGAAGATACAAGTACAGTGAGCTCTACACCCTTAACCCTGGACACCACAACGAACACTGCCTCCGCACTGACCTATGTTCCACAGTAGGACCTTTCACCTGCACCCACTGCCACTTCACCAGCCACTGCACACACACCAGCCCACCAACCAGATCCACCCGAACATGCCACAGACATCACCTGAACAAAAAAAAAACTTGCACGTGCCCTTCTCAACATACGCTTACTATGCAATAATTGTAGTGAATTCTGGGACCTCATCGCCACCCTTGCGCCGACATCGTCTTTCTCAACGAGTCCTGGCTCAAGTTCACATCCACCCCAGAAATTGCCACAACAATCCCAAAGGGTATAAAATCACTCACCGGGACCACACCAACAAGCCGGGATGAGGAACAGCCATCGCCCACAAAGAGACCATACAATATACAACCATCACAAACAATACCACCACACCCATGGAACATCTCAACTTTAGGCTCCACTCAGACAAGACAACCATCAGAGGTATACTTGCATACTAACCCCCAGGCCCATACTCCAGCTTCTGAAACACCACTGCAGTCTTCATTGCACCCCTCACCATAAACTCTAAGGACTACATCTTCCTCACTGACCTAAATTCCCATATTGGCCACCCGAATGTCAAAAACATTGCACACCTCCTCGACAGTATGAGTAGCCTCATTTTGACCCTGAACATCCATGACCCTACACACACCGCAGGACACAAGCTGGACCCAAATTTCACCTCCAGCAACCGTGTCAAACACAGATATGTCACAGAACTCACATGGACCGATCCCTCCATCGTCCAGTTCGGCATCTCCGGCCCCCACACCGTCAACCCCAAGATGACCAATGCTCCCCGCTGGAGATGGAAAAAAATCTGAGACCAGTTGGGCGAATGCCCTCAACACTTCCAACCCTGCTACTGCCACCAACCTCATACAGGGAGTGAAAAACTTCAACTCCTGGATCAGCAATTGCGCAGACAGTATTGTCCACATCAAGAGCAATATTCAGAGAAAATCTTCCAAAAAGGCCAGCTGTAACACCCAAGAACTAAGAACAGCGAAACGAGACAGCAAACAGTTGGAGAGGAGATGGCGCACCAGCAAGGACACCTCTAACAGTTAAGCCTTGAAGATCTCCCTCAACGTCTATCACAGTCTGCTGAGGGCTACTAAGAAGACAGCCCGAGCCTTACACATCAAAACTAGCGTGAGCAACACCAAGGAACATTTCAGCATCCGTAAGGAATTGTTCAACTTGGCTGCCAGCAAAAACAACATAACAACCTCACAGGAGCTGTGCAACAATCTTGCCCACTCCTTCTACGACAAGATCTCAACCATATACAGAAACGTTGAACCCCAATCCACACCTATAGACTTCTTCGACGGATATGCCACCATCGTAACTGACACAAACCATAAACTGACCATCTGGAACGTCCTCTCCACCAATGACACCACCTCCACCATAAAATCTTGAGGCACCACAGACCCATCCCTGCACCACATCTTCAACCTCGGAAACCAAAGGATCGGCCAGGAAGTCATCACCCTACTCAACATGTCTATCACCACCACAACATTTCCCAATGCCTGGAAACATGCTGATTTCAGATCATCACTCAAAAAACCCTCTGCTAACCACAGTGAACTCTAAACCTACTGATTGATTTATTTGAAAAATCAGAATGGAGATCTGCTTGAAACCTCTCTTGAGCAGTGCTCAGGAGAGAAGCAAAGTGCCATAAGCCACATACGTGGATCCCAGATGATTCCAATAGGGCAACAACACTAGTTCCAGAATCCTCCAGAGACTTGCCCTCGTTTTACAGGAGAAGACACTGCTTCAGTGGCAAATCCCAGGGGGAAAGGGGTTGGGATGGAAAAAAGGTATAGAGTAAAAGATGCTGTGGCTCGTCTACTCAACAGCAACACTGCAGGTGGCATTCACTACAGTCTGATGAATGGTACCGGCATACATGGTACCTATAAACAAATAAATAATAAGGCTATAGTCTAGCATTAACTCTATCTCTTAAGGTATGACTGAGTTGAGTACTTAGTAAAATTATGTCTGTTAAGGAGTCTCTCCTTTTCTTCTTGTTCTTTTTTCCATCCAGGTGCAAGACTAATGCGGGACTTTCTTTGCGGTGACGTCGAAGTGGAACGATCAAGGGAGCTGGCAAGACAGAGTCCTGGAAGCAGGGAAACAGGTAAGTGGCAGGCAAAGAGGCTAAGCAAAGGGGAGGAATGTGGACGGTTTTATTACACAAAGAAATAAGGCAGAAATGCCCCTTTCCGAATGCACATCTATAAACTTTATCTGTCAGGAAGTAGTTTCTCCGAAAATTAGTATGCTGTAGTGCCCTCCACCCTTAGGAGACCAAGTCAACTGTCCTACGAGAAGCAAATCCCCTTGAGGTTTACACAAAAACTGCACAAATGCTGAGGCACATACAAAGTAGGCCAAATCTGTGAACTAGGCTTTTACCACCATAGTATGAAAAAGAAGTCCATGAGTCGATCTTTGTTCTCCTCTGTGTATTCTTTATTTCATATCAAGAAATTTTCATAACATCCGAAACAGGCAGCCGACACGTGTTTCGTCCGGAAGGACTTTCCCAAGGCTAGACAGAGCAATTGAGTGATTCATACTCCAAGATTCTTTTTTTGAACATAAACACAACCGTAATAAAGGTGTGACATCTATAGCGAAGGGAATCGGTAGTATCCACTCCAGCTACCTCCGTTTTACCATCCAGGCCTTGATAAGCCTGTAACAATAATCGATCTGATCATGTACAATTCTAATAGCAGCTGGTGGACGGTTTAGAGTGTCATGAAGGTCATATTCCAAAGGTTTGTAACAAGGAACAGGGGCAAATAATTAATTTGATGAGGTTGTCTTCTAGAAGGTGCTTCAGAATGTTCACAAAAGTCACATACTAATTGCTTATAGCAAGAAGCAGCTGCAGATGATTAGTTTGATAAGCCTGTCTCAAAGAAGGTGTTTTAGAATGTTCACAAAGGTTGCGTTCTAACTGCTTATAGCAAGAAACAGGTGCAGGGGATTAATTTGATGAGGGCTGTCTTTCGTAAGGTTCAAGTTGAGGTAATCTAAGCCGGGTTGGTTGGTGCTTATTCTGGTGGATTTTCTGAATGTTTCAGTGGTGTCTGAAAACTAACCTTGCATATCCATGGTAAAACATTTGTAAAAGCTATTACGCCATTTCAAACAAAATGGAGAACACTGGCTGGAGCTAGCTATTATCAACAGCACGTAACATGGTAAAAAGTCAGGGTACAAGACTTATGTTCATTCATAAGTGTTGGGAGGAATTTTTTGAGTCATGCCAGTATATTGTGATATTCAAGAGGGGCGAGCCATGGTAGGTAGATTTCCCCTCCAAAAGGCAGTCTTACAGGTCATGTATGTTCAGGTGCGGGTCATGGAATCGTTTCACCAGACGGGCGACATAAACCAAGGATACCCGTTCCCAGGAACACTCTAAAGGGTGATATCCCTCCCAATCTATAAGGTAATATAGTTTTCCCTGAGATCGTTTGGAGTCCAGGATACAGTGAAATTTTTACTCTTTTTAGCAATTATTGAATGGGTGGAAGTGAGGTATCATTTTGTGTGGTGGGTGGTATGGCTTGATCAGTGAAACCTGATACACTGGGTTGATAGTGTATTCAGGGGGAAGCTGTAGTTTGATGGAGACTGGATTAATTATCTTGATAATGTCTTAAGGACCTATAAACAGTAGTCGCAGTTTCCTTGGGCATTCTAGATGTAGGTGTTGTGTTGATAACCATAACCTGTCTCCTTCCTTGTATATAGGTGCTTGGGTTCTATGCTTGTCAGCTTCTGCCTTCATGACGAATTTGGCTTTTGCTAAACTTGTCACATGTGGCCAGTTTTTGGGTACTATTGAGAGAAAATTCCTCCTACGGCTATCTGCTAAGTATGGACTTTGACATAATAGGGCTGGCCTGGATTGGGATGCTGAAGAATGGTTGCAGTGATGAATTTTGTTTTTAACAGTTACAATGCCTGATTGGCTTCTGGCGACATTGCAAATGATGACCCCTATTTTAGGAGCTGTGTTATGGGCGCCACAATCTCTTAAAAGTGCAGAATAAAATGACCATAAAAGTATCTGTTTACTTTTCCTGACTTTTGTTGGAGTTGGCCAATTGGTAATGGCTTCGGCCATGTTGCGGTCCGTAGTGATGCTTGTCGGTGATAGGTGATACCCCAGAAACTCTACTGATTGCACATGGAGGGAGGATTTGTCTAATTAACACCTTGGCTGCTATGGCTTTTCCCCTCCTGTGCTGGGAGGCTTTGAGCTCTATTGTTTCATGACGAGCTCAGCTCGTCATAAGCACAGCTCAACCGTGCCTCATGACGAGCTGAGCTCGTCATGAGCAGCGAAGGGGTTAAGCAAAGAGAGCGTTTTCCTGAAAGCTATGAAATAGCTAAGTGGCAGGCAAAGAGGCTAAGCAAGGGGAGGAGTGTGGACGGTCTTTAAATAAGACTGATTTAGAATGTTCTTAAAGGTCACATTCTAATTGTTTGTAACAAGCAACAGGGGCAGATAATTAACTTGATGAAGCTGCCTTCCAGAAGGTGCTTCAGAATGTTTACAAAAGTCACGTTCTAATTGCTTATACCAAGAAACACCTGCAGATGATTAATTTGACGAGCCTGTCTTATAGAAGGTGTTTTAGAATGTTCACAAATGTTGCGTTCTAATTGCTTATAGCAAGGAACAGGTGCAGGGTATTAATTTGATGAGGGCTGTCTTTCAGAATGTTCACGTTTAGGTCATCTATGCCGGTTGCTTGATGCTTTTTCTGGTGGATTTTCTGGATGTTTCCGTGGCACCTGAGACATGACGTTGCATAAACATGGTAAAACATTTGTAAACGCTATTAAACTTTTTAAAACAAACCGGGGAACACCAGCTGCAGCTATCTATTAACAAAGCATGTAATATGGTCAAAAGTTAAGGTACAAGATGTTTGTTCATTCATAAGTGTTGGGAGGAATGTTATGAGTAATGCCGGTATATTGTGATAGTCAAGAGAGGTGAGCTGTGGCAGGAATCCTGATACAAAGGGTGCATCTGTAACTAGAGGGTGCTATCCTTTAAATGTAAAGGAAAAGAAGGAAATATATATTTTCTAAGTGCCATTAATACATATTTCACAAATAAATATGAATCAATGTCACATAGAAAAGATCTATTTCCTTAAGGCATAGCAGCTAGTGAACAGAAGATATGTTTCTCTGTCTTAATGTGTAGTGGTCTTTCAGGTTACTAAAGGACAGACCCCTGCTTTTGACAACAAACATCAAGCCTCCTTTGCGAAATGTAAAATGCCCCTTGTGGTTCCTTGTTGATTTCCTAGCACAAGGGTATACCAGAGAAATCCTGTGCCTCACTTGTAAATTCCTAGCAAACAGGGTCCCAGAACTGCTTTTGATTATTCACTTTATAGTGTTATACTGATGCAATATTTATTTTTGATGCAAAATTATCAAAAACATTAAAGTTCTACTTCATTATAAAGCAGTTTGTGCGATAGGATTACCTTCAAATGAGCTACACATTATCCTACATAATAAATGTTTTTGTGAGAGCTCCAACTGGCTTTGTAGGTTTGCAGAAACGCAGAAAGAACAAGCATGATGTTGAAAAAGAAGTTTGAATAGACCATTTGCATATGCACAATCTTTTGTGGATAAGATGATTCTGTTTATGACTGACTTCTAAATGTTTTATGGCTACTGACTTTAGCCAGAACAAAGCAATTCAGACAGACCAGTTGCACAAAAAACTTTTTTGCTAGTCCACTGACTAACATTTTTTGATGTAGAAATTTATATTGAGTTACAAATGATTGTTCATTTTCTTTCTAGAACTTTTCAAGCTATGTGCAAATTAATATGAAAATTAACCCAAGGTTGCTTTAAAAATCCAGTAAGTATTATTCGAGTTTCAGTGCATGCTTCCTGACTGTTTTTGCACAGCACCAAGAAGTAAACTGGGTGGCAACCGAGTGCACACTTTAAAGGGAACACTACTTTGCTTTACTTAGGAAGTTATGTACCATCCTCCCCAGTCTGGGAGCACGTAACAGACCACACCACACATGGAGGTCTGGTTTTCTCATCTTTATTTTTAGCATGTAACCATTAACTGAATGCATTACATCCCCGAACTTTATTAGCCATACCCAACCATATAGAACATATTATGTAATACTTGTAAAGAGTGAGCCGAGGACCATTAGAGGCCTCGTACACACAAACACAAAACAAAACATCTCCCCCTTTGTTAAATAAAAGGTATGAACAAATATATACACATTATAACTCCTCGATCATTTTTCTAGGTGCTCGCACCAGTCTTCCAGATCTAGTTGCACGAGGTAGAGGAGAAGAGCCTTCGTCTGACATGGAATGGAATGACATTTATAAAGCGCGACATCTGGGGAGAAGAGACAGATGCTTGACTTTGTCACTTGGGTGGGCTTGCCTCATTCAGGAGGTCTGGAGTCCGCAAAGATCGAGCTAAATGCTTAAAGTGTGATGAGTCTCTAGTTATGGATTTTACACGTTGTTGGACAGTTACCATATGTCCTTTACACGACACAACTCTTACCGGTTCAGCTTGACATGTCAGTCAGTCTTGTGTGTCTCTTTATGCTTGACAAGAACTTGGTCTCCTTTCACGAAGACTGTGTCTCGGGTGCATCTGCGCTTATCAACATAAGCCTACATTTTGCATTTGTGAGTGGTGTCAAGGATACGAATCTCATCCGGATCTATTGACCGCATTGTGGTCCATTGTTGTATCTTCTTTCCAAGAGCTCTCCCAAAAAGCAAGGTGGCAGGACCTTCTGCTGTTGTGGAATGAGGAGTGGAACTGTGGGCTCGGAGGGCTGGGCATAAAGTTGACTTGAGATTGATTCCTTCCAGTGCAGCATGTTGAACCACTCTTTTCACAGTACTCATAAATCGCTCAACAACACCGTTTGCCTGTGGCCAGAGAGGTGTACTTTTCTGACATTTGATGCTCAAATGATTAAGAAAGTCTTTAAACTCTTTGCTATTGAAGGGTGGACCGCTGTCAGAATTGAGAATGGAAGGAACACTCTAGTCTGCGAAAATGTTGTCCAGTCTCTCGATAACTTTGTCATGTGTGGTTGATGATAAGTTGTTATTGACAGCTACTATGAGACAATGTCCATTATTGAGGGGTTTGAGGAAGTCAACCACAATCCTCTCCCAGGCCTACTTAGGAAGATCAGAGATATTCAGCAGATGCTGAATCGTTTTAGTAGACATACAGGTGCACAGATGACAAGCTTTCAGTTCCCTTTTAACTCGTTAATCAAGGTAGAGGAACCACACTCGCTCTCTGAGGGATCTTTTAGTGGCAGCAATGCCACAATATCCTTAGTGTGCCAGTTCTATAACTTGATGCCTCAGGCTATCGGGGATAACTATTCTTGTCCCTCTAAGTATGACAGCATCATGTGTAACAGGAAGTTCTTTCTGAACATTTTTGAATTTCTGGACCTCAACATCATCTGTAAGAGGCCAAGTGTATTTCATCCAGGATTGTGTTGCAAAGTTTTTTAAGCTTGTGTCTTTGTCCTTACTAGTAAATGTCAGAATCTGTTCAATAGAAAAAGATGCAGGCTCACTTGACTTCACTATGAAATTGATGTAGGCCTCAGCTGCTTTGGACTTTGTACTATGACGCCGTAGCAGCACTTGTGAAAAGTAGTCTCATGGTTTTTATCCTTCTCTGGTTTGTGCACAATTGTTTAATTATGCTCTTGCAAATGCAACTCCCACCTCTCGATGCAAGTAGGTATCTTGGCTTTCGGAATTCTGAAAACGGTGACCAACGCCTGAAGAACAGTGACAAGGGTGAAATGCTTTCCATACAGAAACACATGGAATTGTTCACATTCCCATACTACAGCTAAGCTTTCTTTCTCAGCTTGAGAATAAGTACGTTGAGTCTGAGATACTCTGGCTAGCATAGGCCACAATGTGTCTCTAAGCATTGGGCTGTCTATTGTGTTGGGCAACGTTTGCGTCTGACCCCACGTGCTTGCATTTACCACAATCTCTGTATGCAATTTCAGATCAAAATAAGCTATTTCAGTTTAATTCTCAATTGTGTGTTTTATTTTCTTGAAACTTTTGTCACATTTAGATGACCATTCAAACAAAATATCTCGCTGTGTTAGTTCTCTGAGAGGGGTGCTCACAGTGCCAAAATAGCAAATGTACTTGGAACAGTAGCTGACCATGCCTATAAAGGATCACAGTATCATCACATCTTCTGGAGGGCAAGTAAACAACAATGCTTTAACCTTTTCGGGGTCAGGAGTCATTGCCTTTTCAGAACAAATATATGCCCAAAGAATATGTCTATTTTCGTGGAACTCAAACTTCTTTGTATTTAGTGTGAGAACTGCATCAGCAAGCAGAAGGCATACTTATGTGAGTGCTTTATCATGTTCCTTTCTTGAAGCCCCAAAGACCAATATATCATCATCATAGTTAAAAGCATGCGTGACATGTGACATCTTCAAAGATGTCTGCAGCTGACACTGCACCGAGTCGTTTGTATCTGAACAAACCAACATGAGTTGAAAAAGTAGTAATGTGCCTACAGTTTTTTTCCAACTCAAATTGATGGTCGCCTTTGTCCAAATCAAGTTGGTACAAAAACTGTCACCTTTCAGCTGTGTGATCATGTCCGCAATGTGTGAACCTTGATGTTTTTCTCTTTTGATTGCTTTGTTGGCCTGTCCCATGTCAATACAAATGTGCACTGAACCTCCACGTTTCTATTTTTCGACACCACCACAATGGGTGAAACCCATGGTGTTGGATAAGTAGAGCCCTCAATGATGTCAGTCTTTAACAATGTTTCCAATTCATACTCAACAGCTTCCTGTAAGTGAAAAGCAATTTAGTGGAGACGCTGTCCAACAGGCTGAATGTCTTCATTAGTCCAAGAAACAATGTTAGGAATTGACCCACTATTTCATAATCGGCATTCAAGCTGTAGTTAATAAAGATCAGTCCCATGTCAGCAGCAGTATCGAACGTTAATAAGCATGCACTCCACAATGTACTTTGGATGACATTAATGGCAACTTGCAATGTTGTTTTCTTGTGCCGCGTGGTCATTACAAAGGATCCTTGACTCTGCAAGGGTGTAGAAGCTGCCCAAGTGTACACTACTGTTCTCGACAGTGTGAGATGTGGTATCAGAGATAGTTTTTGTATTTTACTGCTGAACCACTGTCTATAATAAAAGTTGCAGGGCAACCATTCACCTTGAGCATGATTTTAGGGCAATGCCCAAATGAGCCTTACTAACAAAGAAAAGGGTTCTTAGTATGAGGGAAAGGTTGCGTTCCACTGAGTAAATGGTGTGTTCACTAGTCCAGAACTATCAGAGTGGTGCTACAAGGAAAGGGGTGACCGTGACAACCCCTTAAAAAATGTTATGCAATGCATACATCTACTTTTAGTGAAGAGAACCTGTGCACACACATAATATTCAACATATATGACAATTTGCGAGATTTAGAACAGAAAAGCAGTTGACGCTTGTTGATCTCGTTGTTTTTAATGCGCCAGCCGACACGTGTTTCATTGGAGTACAGTACACTCCAATTCTTCAGGGCTAGATCCTAATAGATAAGAGAAATCAATCCCCCAAAACTGGTGATAATTCCAACCCAGTCAGGGTATCTGCAGATTGTCCGACAGGTGAGGAAGAACAGTTAAGAAAGAACTCTGTAGCGGTTTCACTTTGCCTCGAGGAGGTCGCCGTATTCGGAACTGGACAGACATACAGGCCATTGTGAAGCGATTTGAACTTTTCAAGTGACTTTACTCAAGTCTTAGTGTATATAATACCAATTGTGGGCGTTACAGCCACGTCTGTCCAGGCTTATCGTATCAGCATTTATTTAGCGACTACACGGCTACAGAGTTCTTTCTTGACTGTTCTTCCTCACCTGCCAGACAATCTGCAGATACCCTGACTGGGTCTGGAATTTCACTCAGAGGGATTCTTTTTTCGGTCGAGCCATTACAGCACTTGAGCTGGTAGATGATCAGTTGTCTGCACTTCGTGGGGTCTGACTCCTCCTGTGCTTTGGATTAACTTTTGCGTTTGTCATTGAAAAATCATAGCCGGCAAATGGCTAATAATGGGTGCATGTCCCAACTTTTTTGAGAAGTTAACTCACATGGAGTATTTCCGTGGGATCGAGCAGTGATGCGCACAAAGTCTCTACGTGCAATGCTGGCTGATCTGGAAGTGCAGCAGATGGGTGCTTTTTTAACCTCCCACCAATTAGTGCGAAGCCTTCTTCAGCCTCTCCCCTGTCTGTCACTTTCAACCCTTGTTGCTCTAAGAGAGAAAGTTGAAGTAATTGGTAGCGCGTCAGTTAAACAAAGCCTGCACCAATTGGTACCATGGACCGGGCACAGGCTGACCCAGAGCTCGCCGGAAAATACAGGTATTTCGCTGTCTTTCCAACAACCCTCCCTCCTTCCAGCGCTATTGAAGTATGCATTCCCCCAAACCTTCCTCCTCCCAGCACTCATTATTATTATGGGCTGTCCTATTGCACAAGTGTGTGCCCCTCGCTTTAAAAAAATATGATCTTTGTCGTCCATTACAAAGCACAAATTTGGATGCAAAGGTCCCTGCCTGACCCTTATGGGCTCAGTCCTCCGCACAGCTTGCTGCTCGGCCTCAGGTAGGCGGTATGAAGGTCTGCACTGACACAGCCATTGTTTCCTGTTATTTCAAGGTGAGATGAAAGAGCTGCATGAATGTTCTATTTTCATTGGCAAACCAACATTTTCTGGTTCTCACTTGGCGAGCTGCATGGGTGTTTTTACTGGCTCTGAAGCCTGGGCTGGCACTTCAAAGCAGAGCAGACAGAGAGCTGTGTGAAGGACTAATGAAAGGTGTTCAATAAAGATGAGACTGTGCCACTGTGGTTTAAAAAGTGCTGGAGTGAGGCTTCTGCCTAAGCACTGTGCTGCAAAAGCTAGAATGTGGCAGTTTCCAATAGTCAGTAAATCCTGGGGACCTTGAATTCAGTGGGAGGCAATTCCTGTAATAGAGCTGTAAGTTAAAACAACTCACAATGGGATGGTTTGTGCTTAATATTTTTTTTTATATAGCGTTTATATCACAAAACACCAAGGTAGTTTAGTGTCAGTAAGTGGTAGAGCTTAGCTCTGTCTGGTTGGGGTCTGTATTCATCGCCACAGTGGTAATCTGTTAAAATGTTTGATATTCGCAAGTCGCCCCACAGCAGTGGTGAGCTAGTTGGCCATCTAATCTAAACCAACTTTACTGTGGTGGTTTCTTTATAACTTCATGTGTTACAGTACCTCAGCCTTAATATCCAGCTGATCCCACAGTAAGATTGGGCAACACATTATCAAAGCCATATTGCAAGTAAGTAACCAGGACATTCACTGTATTTATTTTAGGGGCACCAGGGCAACATTTCTGCAATATGGCTTCTGGAGTTAAACAGCAATACTTACAGATGGAGCATTCCAAGTGAGTGCTCCTGTAACTGCCTGATGGCTCTGTTGCACTGTGAAGTGTGCAATTGACAAACACAGTGCAAAATGGACGTTTGCCCCACAAACTCAATTAGTCAACTTTTTCAGCTTCCGACAAAAAACTCTGGGCCTGGACCACACTGGAACTACACCTCCAGAGTGCAGACAATAATTGACTTTGTGGCATCCAGATAGGATTGTAAAAAACTATGGTGTACCCAGTCTGCCTCGCCTAGAAGCTGCATTGCCAACAGACTGCCTACACATTATACATACCCTCAGACCCTGTTTCTCCAGCATTGCCTAAGCTAGATTGGTTGCACTTGATACAGTGCAAGGTGTTTGAGGCGCTATTAAGTGAGGCTTAAAAGGAGAACATTCTTTATACATTCATCTCACACAGCCTTTGCAAAACCTAGGCTGAGTCAAGATTGAGGAACAAGTTGGACCTCCTTCGTGGGTCTGACTGGTAAGCTTTAGTCTATTGTACTCAATTGTTTGGCCACAAACCTGGCTGAACTTTGGTCATGTGTTTTAGATTAACTCTGTCATGAACTAATGTGCTCCCAGATAAGGTCCATGCAGTGTGCATCAAGGGAGTCAACCCTCTCTACTTTGAGCGGTTTGTAGATAATTTAATTGTTCAGCCTCCTGAGCATGGTCATTAATCTAACTGTAATACCTTCCTATTGACTCCAGGTGCATTGCCTGTGCATTCTGCAAGAACATGTTTGGGAGGGAAGTTGAGGGGATGTGAAGCCCCTCAAGTATGCTCCCATTTTAACCAGCCTTCTTATTTTCTTTGGGGCTTACGCTCGGGCTGATATTCGGTTCTGTTTCTCTGTGCATATATTTCTGGGACACTTTTGATTTTGCTCTCTGTGCATGACACCATATTTAATTTAGCTTCTATTATGTCTCCATTAGCTGTGTGTCAGAAACAGGAGCTGGGTAAAGCACTGTCTATCTTGAAAGGGACAACCATAGTATTTTTGGGCATTACAGAATTCCTCAAAGTATATATTGTGCATTAGGTGATTTGGCACTGTGAGATTTTAAGGTTTCAGGCAAGCATGTATTTGTGAATCAGACTGCATGACCCAGTGTGTAGTAATTGTATAGCTCTTCCATCCCTGTTGGGATAGCACTTAGGATAATGAACTGCATTGCTGAACACTTACAACATCCCAAAGGCAAGACCGATTGACTATACCAATGCTTGTTTTGGTTCGGTGCAAATCTGTTCAGTAGTTGTGTTTGAGAAATCAACTTTACAAAAAAGGTGTTGGTTAGATGTGAAAGAATTAAAATAAAAAATTGGAGTAGTTGTTGAGTGGAGTGGAAGCCCCTGTCAAACAATTATCTCAATCCTTGTCAGAGTGAATCCCAGAAGTCACTTAATAAACCTACGCTTAAATCTCTGTTAGATTGGTGCAAAAGCAGCCAGTCTTAGCTTAGAGGCAACAGGTAGCACACAAAGAGTAAAACATTTAATACAGTTGTAAAGTGAAAACACAACACCCATAAAATTTGCAAACAATTAAGAAAATGAAATGACCCCAAAATGACAAAGATCCAATCAATATATCTGGAGGTATGAGTTTAAAAAAAGGTTATAGGTAAAAATAGGGCTGAAAAGCACAAAGTGTCACTCACGGTTATCAGGTGATGCTGGCAGGGGGAAGTCATAGGTTCAGGCTGACCAAGATGGAGCATGGCTCTGATACAGGAATCAGGTAATTCCCACTGAAGAGCTACCTTCTTAAGTCTGCATGAGTAGCTGTTGTACTCATTGGTGGGGGCCACAAGGTGGTCCTAGTCGGTGCGAGGAACAAGAAGTCCATTGTGGACATCCGCCGTTGTAGTATGAAGAGCCGGTCATTGTTGGAGATTTATAGTAATCAACAATGCTGGCTGTCGGTATCAGCACGAAGAGAAGGCCTTGCTGGATCTTCACGTTGGCCGTCATCACAGGGCCATTGTTGGTGTGATGTGCAGCTCCCACTCAAGCTTCACCTTGGCAATCATTATGAGGGGTTATCGAAACTCACTCCAGCAGAGACCAGCAGTAAGGCTAAAGCAGGTCCAGTTTGTGTTGGTTGGTTAGATTGAGTAGTTGCCCCTGGAAGCTGTTTTGTCCATCTAGTGCAAACAGTAGGTCAGCCAACTGACCCTTAGAGTCACTTCCATGGAACCTGGTTTCAAGGCAAACAAATTCAATATTCCTTCAGATCAGTGCTGGATTGTTCCTTGTAGAAATGGCAGTTTAGGACTGCACTATGGTCGGTGGTGGTAGTTCTGAGGTATGTTTTACAGTGCTACTGTAGTAGATAGTACTACAATGAGTACTGCATCCAAATAGTAGCATTTCATTTACCGGCCCTGTGTACATGTGGTACCTTTTCTAGGGACTCATAAGTAAATAAAGGCACCAATTAGGCTTAGGCCAATTCTAACAAGTTTCAGTCCTTCTGCTAAAATAGCAAGTTCTGCAAAACAGTGGAGTGAACGTAACTGTTAGAAATTGGGCTTCTGGTTAGCAGAGGAATGCACCCTGTTTAAGCAGGAAAACAATCCTAGTCAGGGTCACTCAGATACACACCATAAATTAACCTGTGCTCACCCTCTGGTACCTTGGCACAGAACAGTCAAGCTTAATTTAAGACACACTTTATACCAACTTCCAAGGGTGTAGGACAGGTTTGGAACCACTTGGCAGGGCAAGATGTCCAGCAAGCAAAGTCTAGGTAGTGTTGCAGGTGGATGAGAAGTATTTGATGTCCCTGAGACTTAGAACAAGGGGCAAACCAGAATGCACTTGCATTTGCTTTGGGTTCCAGTAAGATGGGTCCAGCGCTTCCTCAGAAGGAAAGAGGATGGATCGCAGCAGGGCAGCACGGCAGAAAATCAATTCTTCCAGAGAAGGTGTCCAGCAGGGTGGTAGTCATTGTAGCAGCTCAGTAGTTCTCTTCCTTATGGCAGAATTTCTCACAGGTCCAGTAGTGTCTGATTTGATGGGGTTAGAGACCCAGTATGTATACCGAGTTCTGCCTTTGAAGTGAAGGTGACTCAAAAGAAGGGCTTTTAAATGTACCGAGGTACTCCCCTCCAGCTGTGGCTACAGATTCAATACAGGGAGGTATGCACCTCTTTGTGTGGAGACAGGACACAGCCTTTTCAGGTGTAAGTGTCAGTTCCTCCCTCCCATCTTGCCCGGGATCACCCATCAGTATATGGATGGCCCATCAGTCACACCTAAGTTCCCTTTGTGTATGACGGTCTAGAGGGAATGAACAAAGGCCAGCTGCCACCCATCCCAGATGTGTATTGGAGACAGGCTGTAGGCACACAAGGATAAGAGCAGAAAAGTGGCATTTTCAAAAGGGTAGAGATACATTCATTGTTACCAGTAAAGAGGATTTAACATTACCACTCCAATGATATGAAACAGGATGGAGCTACTCCTTCTCAATCATGAATTAAAGCTTACAAGTGTAATAAGAAATTCCTTATGTTAACCTATGAGAGGGGTAAGCCTCACCATAGTGAAAAAAGAATGTGGGTGTTTATCACTACCAGGACACGCAAAACATAAACATACATGTCCTACCGTTTGATTACCCTGCCCTATGGGCTACATGGGCCTACCTTAAGGCTGACTGATGTGTAATAAATGGGAGTTTAAGGCTTGGCAAGGTGTTTTTCAATGCCAAGTCAACATGGCAAAGTAAACTGCACACACAGGCTCTGCAGTGGTAGGTCTAAGGCATGCATGAGGGCAACTTGAGTGGCTGGCACAAGCATTGCTGCAATCCCACTAGTAGCATTTAATGTACAGGTTTGGGCACATGTAGTGCACTTTACTAGGGACATATAAGTAAATTAAATATATGGCAATTGTGGATGTATCAATGCCAGCATGTTTGGAGGAGAGAGCACTTGAACTTTAGCACTGGTAAGCAGTGTTAAAGTGCTCAGAGTCCTAAAGCAAACAAAACAAGGTCAGAAAAAGGGGAGGAGGAAGGCAAACAGTTTGAGGGGACCCTTTAGAGAGGGCCATTTTCCAACAGCAACATATATGAGGGCACACCACTCCAAGGGCGTCAGGTCCAACAGATAAGTATAGTAATATCTTAACTGTTAATTTGCAGGACCTTTCTGGATTTACAAATTTGCTGAACATCTGCAAAGCATTTTCTAGTTGCAGACTTATCAATCCACATGCTTTCATTGCTTGCTCATCAAAGGACAATTTTATTTGTAGCAATTCTTATCAAATGTGGTGTACCAATCATCATGCTGGGAAAAATTAAATAGCATTGCATTTGGTGTGAAAGTTTTGGTTTGCAGACATGTGTGCGAGCAGTGATTTACAGAGCTCATCATAACTTGGGATTTTCAGGGACATTTTGGTTTTATTTTACAAGGATGACTGTTTTAAGTGAATGTATATACATATATCATACACACATGTTCTATAACCTTGATGAGCAAAATGAGGAAACATGCTGAAAAGGGATTACAAAAATAAGCCGAGATCATTGTTCATTTGTATAAAGAACTGGAAATAATATGGGTGACAAAAGAAATAAAACAATACTTTAGAACAAACTGGAAAAAAATCAGGAAATGTGTGAAGAGAAGATGCATGATTTAAAAAAGAGTGACAATGTAGTGAGGACAAAGTAGACAAAATGCACAGTACCATTGACATCTTTGCATACATTTTTGATTCACTATGCACTCAGAGAGCAGGTGGGCAAAGCAGTATACTTATGTAGGTTTTGCGTCACCCTTGTGCCATGCAAGGGAACACAAGAGCAACACAAAACCTAAGTCAGATTTATCAAGCCATGAAAGGCTACATTGCGCAACCCTGCATGGCTTGATAAATCCAGAGTAACGTACCACAGCACAAATCGCTGCACTGCGTTACTCTGCCCTGGGAAGGTGTTCCATGGGTGGAACGTATGTGTTCCCACTCATCCACCCATAGATTTTGGCATATTTCCAGATTTATCATTACTGGTAAACCTGGGAATGCTTAAAAATTCTACGCCTCCCCAGGTGGGACGTAACAAGGATATATATCTTTATTTCTCCTCGTTACTTCCTCTTTCTATTTGTGCTGCATTCTGCAGCACACATATAAAGAGGTATATGCCTCTCAATCAATCAATCAAACAGGGGGTTTTAAATGTGCCACTCACCCATGAGGGTCTCAAGTCGCTGAGGGGGGCTGCTTCGTTGAAGAGTCGGTCATTCGAAGAGCCAGGTCTTGAGGGTCTTCTTGAAGATGTGCATGGTGGGGGCACATCTGATATATTTTGGGAGCTCATTCCAGGTCTTGGCTGGAAGGAGAAGGATCTTCCACCTATTCTTGCTCTGCGGATGCCGGGGTTTTGGTGAGGGTGAAGTTGGCGGATCGTAGGTTCCTCTTGTGTACGTGGAAGGAGATTCTGTCATTGAGATATTGGGGTCTGGTGTTGTGTAGGCATTTATAGGCATGGGTGAGTACCTTGAAGGTACTCTCTTTCCGACAGGGAGCCAGTGGAGGCTGCACAGGTGTAGGGAGATGTGATCGTTTCAAGGGATGCTGAGGACGAGTCTGGCTGCAGTGTTCTGTATGGCCTGGAGTCTGTGGAGAAGAGACTTGTTTATCCCAGCATAGAGGGTCTTTCTGTAGTCCAGTAGTCTCAGGATTGTTTCTGTGCAGGAAGGTGTCCTTTCTGACACATAAGCAATCGAACTTACAACACAGGCACCCTTGTACCATTGTTCAAGGATGCCTGCATTGGCGTTAGACAGTACATTGTGCACCAGTGCTAAGAAATCACTGGAATACTCCGTACATTCCTACCCTTTCCCTATCATACAGTACAGGTAACTTTCTGTACTGCACATCGTGATAATTTCATAAATATACCTGAACATGTTTAGGGAAAGGGTCATACTACAGATTTGCTGCAGAGTTTAAACCCATGTTTCTTAGCAAATGAAACTCCATAAATAAGGTTACATTTTGGAGACGAAATAGATTGTTCCACATGGACACAAAACAAAGGGTATGAGGACAGCAATTAGAAGAACCAGAGGCAAAAAGAGATTTCGGACAATAAAGGGGAAAGGAAAGAGATACTAGCATAGAAGCAATAAAGAAACGCAATGGGACCAGAAGGAACAGAAATCCAAATGGATATATAAAAAAAGTATAGTAATGAACATCTCTTCTATGGTACTGACAAACGTACAATGTCAAATACTGAATTTTGGTTTAATATTGTGTCTAAAAGTCAACATGCACTTTCTTTACATGAGTATAGATCAGTACAATTTCATTAGAAAATTAAAGCTTTCTCATTTTTTAAATTGCATCCACAAAAACTATAAAAGATGGGAAAGGAACAGCTTTTAACTGAACGATGGAAGAGATCCCAAAACTGGTGAAGTTATGAGCCCTAGCTGGTGAATGTGGAGAAAATATACATTTAAATGAGAATATAGATGAGAGACAAAAAATTGAATCATTGACAATTGAAGTTTGCTTGAACAAATAGAATGGTTTTGGGAAACAAAAGCAAATTGTGAATACATTTACCAAAAGTTAGCAGAATTTAATTGCAGATTTTATCAAGAACGTCAGAAATGAGAAGCAAATATGAATATGAATAATCAAGAAAGGGAAGCTTTTTCCAGAATGATTTTATAATCATAAAGGCCTAAGACAAAGTATGATAATGAGGGCCTCATTTGTGGAAAGTGTTCCATTGCTGCTGGAAAACAGCGGTGTGCCACTTTTCATAACGCCATCCTTGCTCCACCATAGATGCGCAGTATTTACTGGACGACGCTCCGTGCTGAAAGGTTTTACATATACGTCAGTAATCCTGCCATATCTGTAGGCACAACATGTTGCATCATTGGAGTGTGTCTTAAAACAGATGCAATTCCAGCAATGCGTCATGAGCCCCATGAGAAAGGCACTGCAATACCCCTTATGCCTGCTTTAAGTGGGTGTAAGGATTTGGCACACTGAAGCCGTAGAAGGGTCGCAGTGAAATCTCATCGATTTCACTGCGTCACTTCTACGTGGCTTTCCTGCATCTGAACACCTACCTGCATACATTATACCTCTCACAGGTATAATGCAGCGCAGAGGTTTACAAAGTGCCTACATGAGTCACTTTGTAAATATGGTGCAGCATGGCACATTTTTTACAGCGCCCAGCATCACTAAATGTGGCCCAATGGCAGCGTAAGGGCCTCATAAATAAGGCCTTGCATGCATTATACCTGTGGCAGGTATAATGTAGTGCAGGGGTTTACAAAATGACAAATCTGACTAGACTTTTTATAAATATGGAACCGCATGCCACGTTTTTTATGCCTCCAAAGCATCACAAAAAGGTGTTGTGATGCTTTGGAGGCATTTATTACTATGGGCCTCATAAATAAGGCCCATAGTAATGATGGGCAAAACATTACATGTAAAAGAAGTATATAAACAATTTATTAACAAGGCATTATCGAAACTTGGAATGTTTCATGAATGAAACAGTGAGGGGCTCCTGGAAAAAGATGAATGTAAATGCCCAAAAATAATCATCCCATAATTTCAACAACACAACATGAGTTTTACCTAAGGTGCCCAAGAACATTACCAACCACCTGGGAATCCCCATAGTTATCTCAATTGGTTCCCTTCTGGGAAACATGTCCAGATTTCTTGACAACTTCTTATTTCCTCATATTGAAAATCTGCCATCATACTTCAGCAATACTTCAGAGTCTTTGCCAAAAATATAACAAACCACGGCAACATGCATTTCTAATGTAAACATTGGATGAAACCCCATAAACTTCAATTAATCATGACACGGACCTGATGGAATGTGGATATTTTCTTTAAGGCAAATCATTGAGGTTTTTTAAAGATATGCAAAATGATCTTCAAGGTGGACTTTTTTTCTCACACCTAATGTATTCCTGTTATATGAATTCTACTTCCTGCAGAAGCAGGTCTCTCATAGAGGCACCGCTTTTCCTCCCACCTATATGGCTCTCTTGATGGGATGGTGCCTTTAATAGGTGGCCTGGTAACATACAAGCAAATGAGGGTAGAAATGTGTGGTCTTATATATGGACAAGATTAATTTAAAACTGAGGGGCATATTATCAAGGGGGTTTATCTCCGCTTTTTTGGCTTTAAAAGCCAAGAAAGCGGAGATAAAATTATCTCCCTATTACCTAGCTGCCGCTAACACCAGTTAGCGACAGCTAGTAGGAGATAGCGACCATCTTGGGCCCCACTTTGCATGTCAGTGATATTTATCACTAATGAGATGCAAAGTGGGCGTGCCAAGATGTTAGAGACTGAAAACAGTCGCTTACATCGCTATCTCCTATTACCAACTTTTGGAGATATTCGCGCTAAGCGGGAATATCTCCAAAAGCTAACACCTGCCCTGAGCAGTTCTTAGCCATGTTATCCAATGGGAGGTGGATAACATGGCTAAAAGCATTAGCTCGCTAATGCATGAATATCGCTGACTTTTCAGCGATATTCATGCTTTGCGGCGATTTTTACCGCATTTGCGTTAAACCTTGGTAATACCAAGGTTTATTTGCGGTAAAAATCGCCGCAGCGCTGCGGTAAATTTTTGTCTCTAACCAAGCAATAGCGATAATTATCGCTATTGCTTGGTAATATGCCCCTGAATTCGGATGGTGGGAAAGAAATGCTGCAGGATGTCATCAGTGGGTTGAATGAAAGTGAATCAAATTTGAAATACATGGATGAAATCTGTCACATTGACTTACATTTTTTAATTCCAACAATATGCATGGTAAAGGATAAAATATATGTACCAAAATTCATAGAACCTAAAGAGGGCTTGTGGACCACATGACACAGGTACTGTGGGGGTGCAGGCTTTGAGATAGCCCACGCTTAGACCTTGGGGTAAGGGTGTGCTTACCCAGCCCCCTTATGAGGCCTTTTGTTTTATTCTCAGGATGCTGGAACCATGCCTCTGGTCCTATAATGGCAGCTGGAAGAGAAATCTTTGCAGTCAGTCAATCAGAACCTTTGAATCTGTGGTCTTCATTGTGAGTCCACAGACATGAAATGGATGACAGCAGAAAAGGCTTCGACGTCCAATGTATTAAAAAAAATAGTCTATGGCCTCAAATGCAGGTTCGAGAACCGTCCAGGAACTAACACTCCATATATGTCTAAATTTTAAATCGTTTCAAACCAACCACAAAATAATTTTGAAATGGTAACTGCTCACAAATTATTGCTTAGTTTTTCACAAGACCAATGGCACTTCCTCAATAGATTTTTTTTTACTTTCTTGACAACTTTTTATCCTTTTATTTTTTATCGGAGAACAAAGATTCCTATGGCAGCAGCACAGATAGAAGGAAGGTAGTCATTAACCTACATGGACTTTTATGTCTAGCTTGACGGTCCATTTGTTACCTGACCTTATATGAGCAACACAAATGAGCTTTCAGAGTCATACTGAGAGAGGGGTGTAGGCTTCACTCACATTTCTGTCCCCTTGAGTACAGGATACGATTGTGCCACATGTTTGTGCTTCATCTAAAACTACAGCGTGCATTGCACTATTTGGCTAGTGGCAAACTTTAAACTCAATAAAGCAGGACTGATTTGGTTATTATGGCAATCTAAGGATCATGGCTATGTCCTTATCTGTTCATTGTTAAATTATTAGGCCTGACGTTTTTATTGTAAAGAGTATGTTAAAGTCTATAGGTATTTAGGTATCAATTGTTATTAAGTTACATTAAACCCAACAGAACGCTACTTCAGTGCATGGAATTTCACAGATTGTCACAGCAGGCAAGGGTTTTGACATTAGCCACCCACTCTGTCAAAGCCTCGGGGGTTTCGCTGTGATGTTTCTTGTTAGACCCTGTTGAGAAGGATTGTATATATTTTTCAAGCAGTATCTTTCTTCCTGTTGTAACTTTATAACTGTATGCATGGTAGCTGCCAGAGCACTTGAAAAGGGCAGTGTTGGGTAAAATATGAAGCCGATGTTAAAGTGTAAAGGCCTCATCAGTTCATTGGGAAAGCATGCCAAATTTAATAGATTTGATCTTGTATTATGAAACGTTATGACAAAGCCAGTAGGCCTGACCAGCAGGCAACGATTTTGGTGTTAGTGACTTACCCCAACAAATTGTGAGGATAGAAGATATGCATTATAATAATACTTATTAGTTTCTAGTATGAAAGATAGTATTTTGTTAACTGTAATTTTGTGTATTTTTGCACTTTTATGGTTATATGCAGGATGGTTGCCTGTATGCTCAATACAATGGGCATACGTTGGTTATAGTGATATGCCAATGATAAAGACTATATGCCTGATTGTTTATTTATGAACACTTATAATAAAGACCTGACATATTGATCATGAAAAGCACATGCTAAAGCCAATAGACATTTAGGGATGGATTGTTATTACTCTGAATGTAATCCTATAGTTAGAATTTATATCTCACAGATTAGTTTAGTAAGCAAGGGTTTTGGTGTTGGTTACGCCCTCTGACAAACTTTGAGTATAGAAGATTTGCACTTTGAGAATATTTGTTAAGCCCTGTTAAGGATTTTATGACTGTAAGCCTGAGGGTTGACTTGTGGGGAAGCATATGCTCTATAAAGTAGGCCTATGATGACAAGCCAATTATAACAGCTTTAGGTTTGATTGGTATGCAGGGACATGGTAAGCTGTAGGTTTGGCTTGTTTACTATGAAAATATTATTAAAAAGGCAGTAAGCCTGGCTTATTTATTGTGAAAAGCATGTATAATGCCAGTAGGCCTCTAACAGTAGATTGTTGCCACATTATGTTAGTGGCCATAGAAAAACATTTGGTTACATGTAATCTCAAAAAGTACCATAGTAGGCATGGGTTTTTGTGTTGGTCACCCACTCTGACAAACCCTGTGAGTAGAATTACACTGTGATGATTCTTGTAAGGTCCTAATGAAGAGGGCTGTATATTTTTTGGTCAACTGTAATTTTGTACATATTTAGTATTTTATAAATGTATGCCTGATGGTTGCCAGCTTAGATGCACTTCTGGAGGCCAGGGTTATATATAGAAGTCTTATCAGTTCACGGGGTAAAGTTAGGTCAACTTCCTTAGGTGTGATTTGTTCATAATTAAAAGTTATGACAAAGGCAGTAGGCCTTATTTATTTATTGTGAAAAGTATGTTTTAACAGCAAACAGTTCATGAGAGTGGATTTGTATTGCACTGTGGAATTGCACAGATTACTGTAGCACATAAGGGGGTTGGTGCTGGTGACCCACCTGAACAAATTATGGGGACATATGATTTACACTATGGTAATCCTTATTAGGGAATTTGTATTGGTTTGACAACTATAGTTTGTACATATATGTCATTTTATTGCTGTATGCCTGATAGTTGCCTTACATGATGGCCTATGAACCAACACTGTAGGTCTGAGTTGCTTATGGTGACAAGCCAATAATAAAGGTTATCGTTGTTATTGTTTTTAATGAAAAGTTATGATGAAGGCAGTAAGCCTTACATATTGATTGTGAAAGGAATATGTCAAAGCCAATATGTATTTAAGAGTAGCTTTTCATTATTCTGCACTAAAGCCTACAGCAAGGTATTTTGTTAATATAATCTCACAGATTGCCATAGTAGGAAAGCATTTTGGTGCTGGTTACCTACTCAGACAAACTGGGGTGTAGACATGATTTGTGCTGTTAGAATACTTATTAGACCCACTTCGGAGCGATAAAACTTTGCTTTGCAAAAGGTAATTTTATATACCATGACATTTTATTACTGTATACCAGGTGGTTGTCTTGTGGAAAGCATGCAGGAGGTCTCAGTTGGCTGTGGCAATACGCCTTTGATAATGGCTACTGACCTGCTTGGTTCATTAGGAAAATATATTTCTATTGCTATAGGCCTGATCAGTTTATTATAAAGAGTTATGCTAAACACATTAGGCTTGGCACTTGGACTGTGAAAAGCATAGGTTAAAATCAACAGGCATTTACGGGTAGACTCTTAGCATACAGATGGGTATTTTATTACATAAAATGTCAGCTAACCTTTGTAGGTAATAATTCTGGTGTTGTTCCTGCCTCTGGCAAACCCTAGGGGCATAATATTTGCAATATAATAATTATTGCTAAAATCGCTTCTTAGATATCTGCCAGGATCTTGCAAGAGAAAGTAATCAAATGATACATACATCCATATGTAGATACATATATCCATATAGATACATAGAGGGCCTTTGGGTCCTCTCTGGTCTGCTATTAGTCTAGCTGAATGTCATTTACTCTCCGCTTCCATCCATAGCAATTAACCTCAAGGGGTAATGGTTAAGTCAGCATCAGTCATTATCTGTTTTGCCCTTGGAATGATGGCATTTTCTGATCATGTGTGTACATTCAGCTACAAATTAATGTGTTTTAGTAGTTGGTCTTGGCCATTCCTTTAGTTTGGATTTTTCTTCTTTTATATTTCCCTTTTCATTTCTTTGCTTCCCCTCGTTTTATTTTAAGGTTTCTTGAGAGGGTACTACAGCTTTCTACCAGTGCTAGCGGATTGCTTGCTTGCTGCTCGTTTATTCTTCAGAGTGCTGAAAGTTCATGTGGCCAATATCCTCTAAACCAGGAGATTGTTATAGAATGCTGTTGCCCATAGTGTAACATTGTTTTGCCATGCCAAGAAGGCTAAGACATTGGTTCTAAATGTGGCGGCCATGCTTGATCTTTAAAACAATGAAAGACTGTTTTACAATACCTTTGCAAGACAGATTCGATGTGTTATTGCACACACGAACCTGCTGTGCTCAGAAGGCAGCATGCTTTCTTTTGTGTGCTTGCATTCTTTTAATGTATCTTGCATATGCTGTTGAGTTGTATGTGCTTTATTGTGGTTGTGTTAAAGGGTGAAAGGAATGATGAGTCAGTGGACTGATGAATGGATGCATGAGTGCAAAGATTAAAGACAGTGTGTGTATGATTTATTGAGTGTCTACACAAAAGGCACTTTCATGCATATTCCAGACCTTTTAGCATTGCCAGTGCTTGCTTTGTTTTGATGTAAATTGCTTCAGTAGTTTTTGAGAATTAGCATTTCAATATGTACCCTTGTTGTGCAGAAAATGTGTACATTTTAGAGATAGCTTGACAGTTGGAATGCTTGCAGACACTTACCATTTTTAACACATTCAAGGCGAGGAAAACTTAAAGGGGTTATCAAACAGCATTGCTAAATGGTGAAGGCACACACTGGTCAAAGGCCTGTCTCAGGCCCCCCAATGCATAATGGTAAATGCTTTTCAGGGTGATCCATAACTTACAGTTTGTCTTGTGGTATTTGACACCAGCGTTCCGTTCTTCTGAACTCTTCAGAGGGGCAAAGAGTTCTATGGGGGAACATGACCCGCTGCTTAGTGTCTGCGGATAAGCTCGCTTGTGCAGGCCCCTCGCTCTGGAAATCGATCACCAGCGTTCTCAAGGGGCTGGAACACGTCTATACATTGTTACAGAGCAGAGTCACACACTGGTCAAAGGTCTCTCCTAGTCCTTCCCCCGGAACCAATATTGACTGCTTATAAAGCGCACGAATGCCGCGGCGTCTTGGCGCTGTAGTAAAGAGAAATGCAATGGAGCAGTTAGATCTGGTGAAGAGCCAGGTTTTTAAGGCCTTCCTGAAGCTCAGTTTAGATTTTTGAGTCCGTAACAATAGCATAGCAAAGATTTTGTAACCACTCCATTCAAATTTGCTTCACTTCCATTGATCAGCATACCGTTTGGCATACTAAGAGAAAAACTACATGCTAAGGTTTGACAACTTTTATGCTGATTTGTGTAACAGTATCTAGTTATTAGTAAATAAATCTTTTTTTGGACCCACTTTTGTAAATTTGCCCAGTATTAGAGAGTTGAACATACTTAGGGCCTCATTTATGAAAAGTGATGCATCGCTGCATGAAAACAGCGATGCGTCACTTTTCATTGCGCCCTCCTTGCGACACCAATGATGCGTCATATTTACAGTATGACGCATCATGTCGCAAGGAGTTACAGATACGTCAGTATTTCTGACGTATCTGTAGGCGTAAAGGTGATGCATTGCTGGAGTGTGTCACAAAAGTGATGCAACTCCAGCAATGTGTCCTTTCACATGGGGCAAGCCCCATGTGAAAGGGCTTGCATCAGTCTTACGCCTGCTGTGAGGCAGGTGTAAGATTTTTACGCATTTGAGTCCTAGAAGTGGCACAGTGAAATCTCATTGATTTCACTGCGTCACTTCCATGACCCTTTCTTGCGTCAATACGCCCCCCTTGCATACATTATACCTGGTACAGGTGTAATGTGGCACACGGGTTTACAAAGTGACGCATCTACCTAGATGCGTCACTTTGTAAATATGGCGCAACAAGGCGCATTTTTTACGCCACTGGTGCGTCACAAAAAGTGACCCACCGGCGGCGTAAAAGTGACGCACAGCCTCATAAATGAGGCCCTAAATGTCTGCTAAATTCTATCCAGATGTGTCAAATGGTACTAAATTTATAAGCAAACCAATACATATTACACTGGCTGCAATAGCTGTAGTGGAGTTATAGTTGATTCAGAATTTCCATTAGAAAGAACTTTTTGTCTTCTTAATCTCTTTGCTGCCATTATATGAATCTGTATGAAATTTTCCAAGCAAAAATAATCTATTTTAGGCCAATCAAGGCAAATTTCATGCAGATCCATTGAGGGAGGTGAGCAAGAAAAAGTGTGGTGTGGGTAAGAAAAAGTGGGGTGCGGGTGGGTTCCAGAAGTCTGATTTTCTATTTTCATTCAAATAAACTAATTTACTCTTTGGTACAGGCACAATCGCTGGTCAGAATTATACCAAACTTGACACAAAGTCAGAACTTTATTCAAGGAGTTTGCTGTTTTATTTCTGTAAATTCATAGTTTTGGGAAAGTGAGGCCAGATGTACAAACATTACGAATACTGATTTCCTAATTGCGAATCAGATTGTGATAACTCTGATTCGCAATTAGGAAATCGGTATTTCTAAAGTACAAAACTCTTTTCAGTTTTATTAGCAATTCCTAGTGGGTCGAAAATAGACATATTTAAGGCATATTAATGAGGTAGGTTGCCATTTGCGAACCATTAGGAATAGCAGCCATCACAGGTTCACATCAAAATGTTTTAAATACATCCCGTTTTCCTTAAAGGAAAATGGGATATATTTAAAAAGAATAAAAAGAAAACTCTTTCGAAGGGGGATTGGTTACCACAAGTTATAAACTGCTGATAAAGTATTATTGTTTTGCGACCAGAATTTGGTGGCAAAACATTAATACATACCATTCTGATTCAGTATTTGGAAGGGACGCCCGTTGCAAATCGGATTGGTATTCGGTAGTAAACGCAAATAACAAGTTACTGAATCACACTTTGCCTATTGTACATTAAAAATGCTTTTTTGTGGTCACAGATTCTGTGAATCAGGCGTTTGTGACTGCAAAAAAAGCTTTTTACATTTGACCCTTAGTGCTTAAAGAGATACCCATGTTTGATGCCCCTGCTTGACATAAAGAGGTTACATTGTATGTATATATGTACCAGAGATTACATTGTATGTATATATGGACCAGTAATTGATGAATTGATGAATTACTAGTAAGTAATGGATCCGGATCTACAGGAATCCACAAATTTTACATGTTCAAAAGATAAATCAATCTGATTGGCCTATATTGACTATTTTGAATCCATAGATCCAAATGATTTCATTGCCTGTCTGCAACATTGACAAAAAATGTTGCAGCCACCATTCTAAAGGACTCAGAGACTTAATTCCCGAATATTAAAAAAAGGTTAGGAAACTGACCATATTGGGGCAGGGTAATCACACCATTACCCCCTTGCCCTTTTGGAGGGGACTCAAAGGAAACCCCCTTTGATCAACATTTTAAAAATAATAATGTAGCTGTGAAGTCCACATTTTCCAAATGAAAGTTTAAAACAAAGGAAGATGAGTCTGTCCTGAGGCCTTGCCCTGAGGCAAACGCAACTTTGTAACGCAAAAGGCTGTGTGCGGTAGGGGTTGGCTGTCTGTGGCTGAGGAGTGTGTGGCTTGGCAGAAAGCCAGCCAACTCCCACTGTGCTCGGCCAAAGACTGTACGGGTTTGCCATCTGCAGAAGGCTGGCTGCAAAGGCCATGCAGTGGAGGTTGGCAGCCTGTGGTAGGAAGGTCAGTAACTGCAGCCAACCCTGCTCCTGCTTTCAGCTTTGTGGCCAACACCCACTGCACATGGCTACCCATGGAGGGTTGGGCACAGGACTATCAGTTGTTGTGTTTGTAAACAGAATTTACGATGCACATCATTGAATATCCTTGACATAAAAGCTCAGTTGATGCAAAATTGGGGCAGTGAAGTATAGAGTTTGCAACATGAAAGTTATAAACGAGAATGACACAATATATCTAGCGCCCCCCTTGTCAAGTGGTCGAGTTAGGCCCAGGAAGAAACACTGCCATTTTACATGCATATGTTTCTTATGTTGCCTTTTTTTCTACCTGCTGACTTTTGACACACATTTGCTTGCGTGACAGTACAGGGTTAGTTTCTCTAAAACCACATTGCTTACATTTTCACTTCATAGGCACACAATCACAAAATCTTTACAATTGAGTACAAGGCCTAAAACATACATTGTGCAAATGGTGTTTGTTATTCATCCATAAGGCAACATAGCTATCACAGAAAGATAACCAATGACAGCCTGGCTGAGGCCTCGGCACAGAAGCATGGATGCTGTTATTATATGTACACAAATATTTCCTTGGTCAAATTTGCAGTCACTGCGAGGTCACTGTTTGTATGAAACTCAGCCCAAGCCAGTTAATTCCTGCTTTCCCTCAGGGAGGAGGAATGTCCAACTTGTGACCAAGACGGGGACCTGAATTCTTTCGCCCACAGGTAATGAGGGGTTAGATCATCCAGAAAGGGATTTTGGCAGATCACCCGAGGCAACTACGTGAGGGAGTGCATTGAAAGAGTATACTATACATTGTAAGTAAACGCTAGCATGTACACACTGCTTTAGCAAACTGTGATGAAACTATGACAATGTGTGGTATGCAGGCAAGTTGGAATCCGTAATGGCTGACAGAGCTACACATAAAAGTGTGGTGTCCTCTAAGATTCACTTGCTATTTGCCATTCAGTTGAGTACCAATGCGAAGCAGGTGATGATTTGTCACCAATGTGGTTAGTATCTTTGCCATCGAGTAGGCACATGCCTCACAATGATCTATTGTGTCTAATTTGGCTTATATTGCAAATCCTGAACTAACACCTGTCTGATTTGACAACATGTAACAGTAACTGGTGATGTGTCTTACTTTTGTCACACATATTTTGTATTCATAATTCTAGTAAAAATCTTTCTATGTGTTCAGCCTTGGGAAGAATAGTGGGTGTATGTAAATATGGGATATGGTAGTATATGTATGGCAGTCCACTATGAAACTGTATGATAGAAGCACGCATGGCTAAACCACGCGTGCCTCTACTGTGCAGCCCAACCACGAATGAAGACAGTACCACTCAATTTTGTGGTAAAGGCATGAATGGTAAAGGGGTATGAATAATTTTTTTTTTTATTTGTGTGGTTACATAAAACCATTATAATAAGAAAAAAAATAGCATTAAAAAACAAGCATTGGCATAGCCAATAGGTCTCGCTTTTGGGACCTTATAAGTATTTAGTTATGCAGCACAATATCCTTGGTGCAACGACATCAACTGTTGCATGGCTAAGCACTTATAAGGTCCCAAAGGCAAGACCTATTGGCTATGCCAATGCTTGTTATCTGTGAAGCGGACGTGAAACAACACCTAGAAAATAAAGTCTCCATTTCTCGCTCCAGTGATTGGCTGCAGTTTGTGAGAGGTTAATGAGGAAATGACTCACCCAGCCCAGCCCAGGAGGAATTACACCGCGACAATTATAAAGAGTAAAAGAACACACACCTAGAACGACCTCAGAGAGGGACTAGTCCCTTCCAGGGTCTTTATGGCAAATGAAAACCCTTATGACCCAACCCAGAACTCAACAACTCTTCACTAGCCCTAAATCCAATTTTAATGTAATTTTGCATTTTGTCCTTAAAGATGCAGCCTTGAGAACTCACTCACTCCACATCTCCAAGCTCCGGGTACGAGCTCTGGGTTTGCAGCAGCCTCCCGTGGCCTCTGCTCTCTTGTGAGCTTACACACTCTTTAAGTCCGAGCTATGGGTCTGCATCAGCCTCCTCTGGTGCCTGCTGCCTCGGGAACTCACTCACTCCACAAGTCCGAGCTCTGGGACTGTAGCAGCCTCCCCTGCTGCCTGCTGCCTCGGGAACTCACTCACTCCACAAGTTCGAGCTCTGGGTCTGCAGCAGCCTCCCCTGGTGCCTCCTGCTTTGGGGACTCACTCCACAAGTCCGAGCTCTGGGTCTGCAGCACAGCAGCCTCCCTTGGTGCCTGCTCCCTTGAGAACTCACTCACTTCACAAGTTCGAGCTCTGGGTCTGTAGCAGCCTCCCCTTTTGCTTGCTACCTCGGGAACTGACTCACTCCACAAGTCCAAGCTCCAGGCCTGGAGCAGTCTCTCCGGGTGCCTGCTGCCTCGGAAACTCACCCATTCCATAAGTCGGAGCTCCGGGCCTGGAGCAGTCATTCCGGGGTGCCTGCTGCCTCGGGAACTCACTCATTCCACAATTGCGAGCTTCGAGTATGGAAAAGGCTCTGGGGATTCTGCTTCCTCGAAAAATCAATCACTTGAAAAGTCCAAGCTCTGAGAGGCTTCCTGGGGTACTTGCTTCATCAGGAACTCGCTCACTCCATCACACTATCAGTCCGAGCACGGGTCTGGAACAGCCTCACGGGGTGCCTGCTCCCTCGTGATATCTCTCATACCATCAGTCCGAACTCTTGTCTGGGACAGCCTCCCCCTGCGCTTGTTTCCTCTGGAGTTCACTCACTCCAGGAGTCTGAGTTCCTGGCGGGAGCAGCCTCCCGGGGTGCCTGCTCCCTCGGGTACTCACCCCCTCCAAAAGTGCAAGCTACGGGTTTGAGGTGCCTCCTGGGGTGCCTGCTCTCCCATCTCTGGCACCAATGAGTGAGGGAACATCCAGCAGCTGTAAATAAGAAGCCGGTCCAGCGAGGAGTGAGTCCCAGTGGCTAGTCTCAGAGTTCACCTGCGGTGGCGAGTGACAGCTCCATCGACCAGTCGGTAAGTACCCTTGACCGAGGGAGCACCCCCACTGGAGCGTGAAACAGGTCCAGCGATAAACCAGTGAGCACGGTTAAGTATAACTGAGGGTGCCCCTCTAGTGGCTGGTGAGTAGTAAGTCCAGGGAAGACTATGTTTAGTTAGCTATAACTGAGGGAGCTCCCCCAGTGGTGAGTGATGAAGAAGTCCAAAGATGAGTGCATGACCTTAGCTATAATTGAGGGAGCTCTCCCGGTGGTGAGCAACAGGTCCAGCAAGCATCCACTGAGCACCTCTAGCTATGACTGAGGGAGTTCCTCCTGTGGTGAGTAAATGGCAGGTCCAGCGAGCATTGAGTGAGTACCTCTAGATATGACTGAGGGAACTCCTCATGTGGTGAGTGAGAAACAGATCCAGCCATGAGTGTGTGGCAACGCCATCAATGAGGGAGTTCCCCTAGCTAAGAGTGAGTGAGCTCCTTTAGCCTCAGAGAGGGACTCGTCTCTTACAGGGTCTTTATGGCAAATTAAAGGTAGGCATCTTTTATTCCCACATAAATACAACAGTTCAGGCATTAAACGAGTGGGGGGAAGATACGCGCTGGACTCTATCAAGACAAGAGGATATTTGAAGCCAAGAAAAAGGTGCACTTTAAGGGGATAACTACTTCCATTTTATAGCAGGTTTAAGGTGAATCTCATGGGGCCAGAAATCGAACATGTTTTAGCTGTTAAAGGTAGATTGGACGGGATCTAATTTGCATAGATATTATTCATTAAACAATTCAACCATATGCTCAGAAGACAATAAAGAAAAAAATTCATACTTTCAAGTTTCAACCTACAAATATTCAGTGACCTGTGGTATAAGCAGCAGGGATAGATCAGAGGGTTAGTGCAGTTGCGGCGGAGAAGTGCGCAGATCCCAGAAAGGGTACCTCTGGCAGCCGTTTCTATCACACATGTGATGCATAGTTTTCCTGCCCACCCGTGGTCTCGGCATGAAACTTAAACTCAGCATGTACTGGAAATGACGAGGAAAACAATGAACCTGCCTGCGGCATTAAACATCATTGAGTAAATGGGTGAGGTGTGAACAGTGACACTCCCTAAAGAGCGGCTCAAGGTGAAGTCAGATGCAAGTGCGCTGCAGGGACTATTCCGGAATTGTGGTGGGTTTTGTGGAAGTTTGTGTTTCTAGACTGGACTAACGGACTGGACACAGGGAATGGACAGAGGTCTAGACAGAGGGGCTGAATAATAAGACTTCAGAGAGGGGCTGACAGGACAGAGGGACAGACAGAGAAACATGGGTAGCTGACTGGAGAGGCGGACAGACAGGGACAGGACAGAGGAACTTACAGAAAATCATGACAAAAGGACCGGAGAGACAGACTGACAGGGACAGGACAGTGGGTCTGACAGAGAAACAAGACAGATGGACTGAAGACATGCACTGACAGGGACTAGCCAGAGGGACAGACAGAGAAACGTGACAGGCGGACTGGAGTGAATGACAGGAGCACGACCAAGGGACCAACAGAGAAGCAAATCAGGCGGACAGGAGAGACGGACTGACAGGCACAGGACAGAGGCACAGTGAAGAGGGACTGACAGGGAAACATGGCAAATGAAGTGACAGACAGACGAGGACTGGCCAGAGGGACTGACAGAGAAACCTTGCCGGCAGACTGGAGAGAGTGACTGGCAGGGGCAGGAGAGAGCGACCGATAGAGCAACATGACAGGCGGACAGGAACTTCTTAAATCGTCAGTTGTGGCACATATGAACAACGATTTGTGTAGGCAACCAATCCCACTTTATCTCACCCTCCCAATGACCAACTGGGAAAGATCACTCCTGTTCTGCTTAAGGGCAGGAACTGTACAATTTTTATTTTGTTTCCCCCTGGGCTATTATTCAGAATCACACTATAAGCCTTGTCCTTGTGATGGAGTGAGCTCACAAAATGATTTGTACTTTTTCTTTTCCTGTAAATTTTACTTAAAATATATTAAATGGTTTTTAGCTTCGTATTTGAGGAAACGAAGACCCCTTTCCTTGGGGCAGTCTTACCTGATGTTGCTCTCCCTGGACAATGACGAACTGGTCTTTCGCACTAGCAGTTTTCTGAGACTCATTATCCGCGTCCGTCAAACGATGGCAAATCCTTGAATAATTGTTACATTCTAGCTGCTATAATAATCTGTTACTCAAATTCTGTTTTTATATATGTATTCGTAAAGTTTTAATGGGATTTTTATGATTGTGTATATGAGATTGCTTTTATGAATTTTTGAAATTCGAATAAAGATTTCTGAACTGAACTGCACAGGTGGAATGGAGAGGTGGACTGACGGACAAGACAGAGGGACTGACAGGGAAACATGAAAGGTGGACCGGAGAGACAGACTGACAGGGAATGGACAGAGCAACTGACAGAGAAACATGGTAGGAGGACTATAAAGACGGAATGAATGGGACAAGACAGAAGGACTGAGACCTATTGCTTTGCAAATGCTTGTTCTGTGCAGTTATGCGGAATAGCGGTACAACATTACAGGAAATAAGTGCAAGTCTAATTATAAATGTGTCATAATTCTGATCAGGTTTGCTGGAAATGACCCTTAAGCCTGGGGTCAAAACTTCACAGGGGGACTTCTTGATGCCTCTGCAATTTTGGCAAAAAGTTACGTGCAGCACCGGTTTCTAACATTATACAATATGCACTTTAGGGAAAGAGAAAACATGGCGTCTGGCGCCATCTAGTGATCAGCCAGGGAAGCTGCTTTATAATGAAAATTACAGGTATGCTCACGTTTAAAAACAAGCGCGCGCGAGAGAGGAAGGGGCCTGCGCCTGTTTCTCTTACGGGAACAAGCAGGGGCACCATATGTTTGCAAGTTAATTACAAACATATGGTGTCAAAGCTCGCTCCTGCAAGGGAATCGCCAGACGTGCACACGTTGCCATTAAAAGCAATGCAATGCGTGCATGTTTTTGGCTGAAAAGGCGCATCAATGGCTAAAGGTCTTTCTCCTAATCTGCGTATGCGCGCTGCATAGGTGAGACCTAATGACAGAATTAGAGTCTAGAAATCTAAAAGCGAGTCTATATACACAGCAAATGTTACAATTTTTCTGTTGCATTCTTGGATAAAAACAATCAGGTGATAAAAGGTGGCTAGGCGGCAGCTGCGCAAATGCCTGCCTCACGGCCTGGAGGGAAGTGTTCATCAGTTTTGTAAGGTTAAAATGGACAACTATGCCAAAGGTGGCCATATGCTTCACTGTGTCCAACGTGGAAAGTCGGTGGACTGCTTCCTTTGCAGTGCGAGTGCCTAGTTGAAGTAGGATGGGCCTGAGGTCATAAAGGGGTAGCTGTGGCTAGGCTCACTACTACCCCCCTCCCTGGCGCTGTCCCTAAAACTACCCCAACCCCTTCCACCGCCCTGAGACCTACCCCAACCCTCCAGCCCTCAAAACTACTCCAACTACCTATTCACCTCCCCATGCCCTAAGGCCTAAACATCCTGTCCTTTTACATACACTCCCTCAAAATCCCGACCCCTCGCTGTCCCTAAAACTACCCCAACACCCCCAGCCATGAAAACTACCCTGACACCAGCCCTAAAAACTATCCCGGCTACTCATTCCCCTCCCCCTGCCCTAATGCTTAAAACTCTTCCCATTTACATGCACTAGCCCCAGTCTCCACACCCCCTGCTGTCCCTAAAAGTTCTCCAACTCTATCCACAGCTCTGAAACCTACCCCAACCCTCCTCCAGACCTAAAAACTACCCGACTACCCATTCCTCTCCCCTTGCCCTGAGGCCTAAAATCCTGCCCCTTTACATACACTAACCTGATCCCCCAATCTGCTGTGTCCCTAAAACTAGCTCAATCCCTTCCACTGCCCTGAGACCTACCCCAACGTCCTTGACCTAAAAACGACCTTTCTACCCATTCCTCTCCCCCTGCCCTGAGGCCTAAAACCCCGATCCTCCCAATCTGTGCTTTCCCTAAAACTAACTCAATCCCTTCCACAGCCCTGAGACCTACCCTGACGTCCTAGACCTAAAAACTACCCGACTACCCATTCCCCTCCCCCTGCCCTGAGGCCTAAAACCCTGTACCGTTATATATACTACCCAAACCTCCCACCCCCCTGTCCCTAAAACTACCTGACCTCTGCCCTAAAACCTACCCCAACTACCCATTCCCCTCTCCCTGCCCTGAGGACTAAAACCCTGCCCCTTTATGCACACTAACCCCACACCCCTCCACACCCGCTCTTTCCTTAAAACTACCCTGAACTCCAGCCCTAAAACCCACCCCCAGACCTTAAAACTACCCTCCCCTCCCCAGCCCAGCCCAACCCCACTTACCTCACGGCGCCCTCTGGTTCTCTCCCTGGCTTCTTCCTGCTTCTGCATTCACCACAGCAGCAGTTACACTGCACACTGACTTAACTACACATATGCATGGTGAAGGCATAGTAAATAAGTAAATAAATAAAGTCTTATTTGGTGCACGAATGTCGAGGCATCTTGTCGCTGAGGAAAGCAGGACGGCGGGGAAGGCAGGAGGCGCTAGATCACTGTAGTGGAGGGAAAAGCCAGGTTTTAACCTGGCTCCTAAACTGTGATCTTGACGGTAACAGCCTAGTATTGAGTGGGAGTTCATTCCAAAGCTTAGATGCCAGGAAAGATAGGCAGCGGCCACCCCATCTGGTTCTCTTAACTCTGGGGACGTGGAACAGGGTTTTGTAGGCCAATCTTAACGTCCTGCTAGGGGAATGCTATTTGAAAAGTTTATGGTAGTCGTGGGCCCCGCCCTCCAAAAAGGGGTCAATGGACCAAGCACAGTGCCTTAAACTGAATTTTCTGCTTGACTGGAAGCCAATGCAGATCTCTAATTGCAACCGAGATAGAACAACATTCTGGGATTTTTAGCAGGGTGTGCGCAGTCACATTTTGTAGAGACTGAAGTTTCAACAGCTGGCGTTTATCAACGCCCAGGTATAAGGAGTTACAATAGTTGAGGCGGGAAAGAATAACCGATTTTGTCAAATCCTCAGGTAGAAAAGGCAGAATTTTCCAGAATATTTTTAGGAGAAAGTAGCAAGCTGATGTCAATTGATTGATCTGCCCTGAGAGATTGAGGGCAGCATCACATAAAAAGCCAAGGTTTCTCACTTTGGTGGCCGGGACAGGGCTAGCCCCAGCTGCTACTGACCACCAAGCTTGGGACCAGATAGGAGAACCATTCCCAAATTCCATGACCTCTGTCTTGGACGCGTTTAATTGTAAGTAATTATTATACATCCATTCCATAATGTGGCCAAGACAGATGTGAACTCTGTCCTCCACCATTTCTGCCTTTGATGCAATGGAGATAATAATTTGAGCGTCGTCAGCATATGACACTAACGAGAAGCCGTGGTCTTTAATTAATTTGGCCAGCGGGGTCACGTAAATGTTAGAGAGCATTGTGGAAAGTGATGATCCTTGCGGCACTCCTCCAGGAAGATAGGGGGAGTTCCAGCACACCCCTCTGTTCTCTAGCCGAGAGGAAGAAGGTAAGAAGGGAAAGGGCAGTGCCCCTAATTCCTACTGCCTCCAGCCATCGTGTAAGCACAGTATGATTAACCATATTGAACACGGCTGATAGGTCAAGTAGGATCAGGATGGACCTGTCACACTTGTCAACATGCCATCCTATTTCTTCCGTGGCCAAGATTAGTGCAGACTCTGGCGAGTGGCCTGAACGAAAGCAATGTTGTGTAGAATCTAGTAGATTGTTAGAGTTTAGATCTAGTCTGTGAGCTCTACATTGATGGCCTTTTCTAGGAATTTCACTGATAGGGGCAGGCAGGAGATTGGGCGGTAATTTATAAACTCGAGAGGATCAAGGGAGGGTTTCTTTAGGATGGGTCGGATACAAGCTTTCTTACAGGAGGACGGAAAAACACCCGTGTTGATAGCTTTGTTCAAAAGAGGGGCAAGTATTGCGCTGACTATGTTAGAGATCCTGTGGATGATGTCGGGCGGACATGGGTCTGTAGGAGATCCAGACTTGATAGTAAATAGTAGGTCATTTACTCCATTGGTTGTCAAAGAGGAGAAGTTGGTTAGATGGCAAATATTCAGTGTCATGTCTGATGTGGGTGGGGACTGAGAAAAGGGGGTGTCAGGGCTCTGGGTCTCTAGTTCCTGGTATATAACTTGAACCTTTGACTGAAAGAACATGGCCATTTCATCACACAGTGCTTGATAGGGAGCAAATGCATTTCTATGCTGGAGTTTGGATGTGTATTGACGGTCCTAATGAGATCTCTAGCAGGATGTTTGGCTCCCTCGATCTTATTGTATTGTAATTGTTTTTTGAGCTAAGAATGGTGGCTTTGTAATCATTTAGTTCTAATTCTTTCTGGCCGTCATGCTGTAGTCTACCCTCCAAATGCGTTCCAGGCATCTGCATGTGGATTTGATTGTTTTCAGCTTCAGATTGTAACAAGGGGCAGTGAGGTTTTCCCTACGCTGTTTAACATTTTCTTCTGAGGCTAATTTGTTTATTGGCCTGACCCAGTGTGTATAATTTTCAGCCTGCAGGTTTGAGTCTGCATCTAAGGTAGGCAGATTGTTAGCTAGCAGGTCTGTTAACGTCTCTGGCCTGATGTTCCGCCAGGGCCGAGTTTTTGTTGGGGGCAGAGGTGGCAGCTACAGGTTTATATTAGGCCCATCTGGTAAGTTAAAATGTATTGCCATATGGTCAGACCATGTGAGTGGCAGAATTTTGTGAATATGTGTAGGGGAGTTGTTTGTGAAGATCCAATCTAGAGTATGAAGCTTATGGGTTGGTTGCCGGATTATCTGCCTAAAGACATGCGCTTTCAGGGTGTCTATTAACACAGAGGTGTACGCATTCTCATAACGTTCAAGGTTTAAATTGAAGTCCCCTAGTATGGTGAACATGGGGAAGTCTGAGCATGATTCTAGCAAGGTTTTTAGTCCATTGGAGAATTTGGGTCCAGGCTGTCTGTAGAGGAGCAGACCTGGACAGGTTATCATATTCCTGATTTTGATGTTAAGCATCATAGCTTCTTCGCCTGGCAGCAGAGCAGATTCAGATGTAATTTTAAACTCTGACCTGTAGATAATAGCAATTCCCCCGCCCATTTGATGCCCAGCCTGTGCTGGCTGGCAAGCGAGTAGCCCACCGGTAGGGCTGTCACCCAATCCAGTTCTGTTGATGCAGTGGCCCAGGTTTCAGTGAGAAATACAATGTCAGGGTTTGAGGTTTGAAGCAGATACTCTATTTATGTTTAATAGCAGATCTGGCTTTAAGTAGTATAACTTTAAGTGAATGGTCTTAGACTTGTTCGACATTAGTAGCTACTATGCATTCAGAAGAGAGAGGATTTTGTTAGGAGATTAGGTTTATGGTTCTGTAAAATGAGTGCATTTGTGGGCTCCTTAGATTGGGAAAGTTGACAGCAGGGGAGGTAGCGGGGAGGTTACTGGTTAAGACTGTAAACCTATAGTGGGGGCCAAAAAAAGCATTAGTATTGATATCCTTGAGCTGAAATGCGACTTTTTCATGTCTACCAGCGTTTAAAAGTAATAAATGCTCATTAGTGTAAGTTAGGACTATTGGACGGACAGGGTTCTTGGCGCATGGTGCGGACTTGACGCAGATGGGCGCAGACAGGCATGCCTTTGGTGCGCCAGCGGCACGCCCACTGTGCACATCCACTTTGAATTTGAATTTAAAATATTTATATAGCGCAGCATTCACCATGCGGTTTCTTGGCGCTGTGGAGGCTAATTTAGCAGCAGGACGAAGAACTGGCGGAGAAGTGAAAATTAAAATCAGTTCACATTAAGAAAAGCCTGGGTGAAGAGGAAGGTCTTAAGGTCTTTTCGGAAAAGGGAATAGTGTCTAGCCAGACGCAAGTGATCGGGGAGGGAGCTCCAAAAGGATGGTGCTAGGAATGAGAAGTTAGCTCCGCCCCATTTCTTGCGTCTGTACCGAGGTACCTGAAGGAGTGATTGGGTAGATGAGCGAAGCTCACGGGCAGGGATGTACTCTTTTAGCAGAGAAGAGATAAAAGCCGGGGCAGTCCCCTGGCGCGCCTGAAAAACCATGCAACCGGTTTTAAACAGGGATCGCTCCCTTACAGGTAGCCAATGTAGTGCCTTCAGTAGAGGAGTAGAATGATGGGAGCGGGGGAGGCCATACACCAATCTGGCCGCCTGGTTTTGAACCAGCTGGAGCTTCCGCAGACTGTACGCTGGGATGCCGTTGTAAAGGGCATTGGCGTAGTCCAGCCGGGAAATAACCAGTGCGGACATGATTAACTTAAGTGCAAGGGGAGAAAAGAAACGAGAAACAGAGCGGATAGTTCGAAGAACAAGAAAGCAGGAGGAAACAACAGAACTAATTTGTGAGTGAAGGTTTAGATGATTATTAAGTTTAATGCCCAGAGTCTTAACTGAGGAAGAGGGTGTGGGGGGGATCCTAAAGAAGAAGGCCAAAAAGAAGGGTTCCAGGGACTGGAGGAACCACCCGTAAGGACCAATTCTGTTTTGTCAGGGTTCAACTTCAGATGGTTGTGGTTCATCCAGTCCCTGATGAAAATCATAGTAGACTGAAAATTAGAAATGGAATGAGGGGAGGAAGACAGGTTGAAAATAAGCTGGAGGTCATCTGCATAGTTGAAAACAGTGACCTCCAGTTGCTGAAGTGCAAAGATCAGAGGATAGATATAGAGATTAAACAGAAGAGGGGAAAGAGAAGAACCCTGAGGAACAACACCAGTGACTTTTAGTTGGGTGGCCGAAAAAAACCCCAGCTGGACCGCCTGGGTGCGGTCCCTCAGGAAGGACGATAGCCAGACCAGGGCTGAGCCCTCGACCCCCGCCGCTCCGACACGGGAAAGTAAGATGGAATGATCCACCGTGTCGAAGGCGGCGGAGAGATCGAGGAGCACCAAAGCCTGGTGGTTGTTTTGGTCCATGCCCTCCCTGAGATTATTCAGGACCGACACCACGACGGACTCGGTGGAGTGCCTAGGCTGGAAACCTGCCTGGCGGGACGCTAGGCCCCCATTGGCTTCTACATGGGCACTGAGGACTGATGTTACATGTTGCTCCAGTACCTTGCCCAAGTAGGGCAGGAGAGAGATGGGATGATAATTGGCTGGAGCAGAGGGGTCCGCGCGGGGCTTCTTAAGGATAGGGACTATGGTGGCAGATTTAAGAGCTGGAATTACCACCCCCTGAGCCAGCGAGCTGTTGAGGAGGGAAATTGGCAGTTTGGGACAAACGGAGTAGATCTGTTGCAAAATATGGGCTGGACAGATGTCCGCCGGAGAACCAGACTTAACTTTGGGAAGTATTGCAAGGAACACTTCTTCAGTGAGCGGCGGGATAGAAGAGAGACAGCTGTGAACAGTCGGGGTGAAGGCTCAGAGAAAGTAGGGGAAGGAAGTGAGATGTTGGCTTTAATGTTGGCAATTTTTTCTAAAAAAATAAGAATTCAGAGAATCACAGAGGGACTGTGAAGGGGGGGGGGGGCTTGAGAGTGGCCCTGTCAGAATAGGCCAGGTCCTGAACGATGGAGAAAATCTCCCTGGATTTATTCTCTGCTGCTAAAATTTTAGCTGAGAAGTGTGCGGTTTTAGCGCTCAATATGGCCCTTTTATAGTCACTCAACAAAGTCAAATAATGAGTTTTTAGTAGAGGGCAGTAGTCCTTTCTCCATTGCCTCTCGGCCCGCCAGAGGGTCAGCTTTTTTATCTTCAGGTCGTCGCCAAAACACCGATTTGACTCCTTGGATCTTCGGATAGATATCCGTCGTAAAGGGGCTACCGTGTCGAGGCCTTCAGCAAGCCAGGTGTCGATGGCAGCGGCTTGAGAGATAGAAGATAAACCCTCTAGGTTGGGTGCGGAGTACAGAAGAGAGGATGACAAAGCAGGAAGGTCTACCCTATTCCAGTTCCGCGCCTAGGTGTTTTTGGCAGGCGGGATCTTTGTTGCCGACTTAAGGCGAAGGGAAAAGGATATCAGGGCATGGTCTGACCAGGGGCATGGGGACACGGTCATGGAAGAGACCGAGGTATTAAGAGACCAAACCTGGTCTAGTACATGACCGTGAATATGCGTAGGAGTGTGCAAATGGGAGATAACATTAAAGGATGCAAGTGAATCAGAAAATTGTTTAGAGGCAGTGCATTCATGGGGGTCTAAGGGCCAATAATTAAAATCCCCTAATACTAAAACTGAAGCGTGATTAATCGCTAGAGTGGCCAGTAGGTCCTGAAATGCCGGCAGAAACAGGGGGGAGGGCTGGGGAGGGCGATACATTAATAAACAGGTGAGCGGGGGAGAAAAGGCAAGAGAGCGAGCCACAAGGTGCTCGGTGGGGTTGATGGTAGAGGAGGGAAGAAGTTGGAAATTGTGCTCAGATCGAGCAATGAGAGCCACACCACCCCCTGTCTTACCCGCTGGTCGATCAGCGCGGAGGGCCACATAAGAAGGGGGAAGGGCAGCCAACAGCGATGGCAGGGAGGAGTCACAGAACCATGTTTCTGTTAAAAGTAACATGTCGGGCTGGTGAGTATCAAGCAGCACAAACAGCTCCTGGTGGTGCTTTACTGCCGACCTTTGTGCTCGGTAATGTATTGGGCAGATATGGCCCTGTAGCCGGAACCGGAAATGCAAAGCCAGACGCCGGGAGCTGTGGTCAAAAGCTATACCGCTAGAAAGTATTTCCCCAACTGCTAAGATGGTGGCCAATATGCAAATGATGAGAGAGCAGAGCTGGTGCTCTTTCCGCTCAATCAGGGAGGAATCTAGTGGTGGACCGAAGAGCCCAGAAAAGGTAAGAGGAGTCTGGGAGTGCTCTTACGATCACTCCCAGGAGGAACGAAAAGTGAGGTGATCTAAAACTCGAATGCAGTGCAAATGAATACAATAGGCTAAGATTAATTAAAAACAGTTAAAAAGTCCTAACAACAGGGTGCCACAGTGCAGTGCCACGGTTTGCTGTCCTGTGTGCGTGTCTTACTTCAGTGTGCGTCTTCTCATACGCATGGTTAACGCAAGAGCGGTTGCTCTTGCATAGTTGGAACAAGCGTGGCTGATGCAGCAGTGTTCTGACAGTTTCCCCACTATGGTCAACAAACACAAGGGTTATTAGTATGTGGTAATGTTGCACTGTACAGTGCAACTGGAAGACTGTGTACACTACAGTGCCACACATCTTTTAGGCAGTGTAGGCTAAATCTTTCACATGATTCAGTGTCCATGGTTATGTGTCGGCACAGGCAGAACCAGTGCAGCATATCTCCGTGACAGTCACATTATTTCCCAGAGAACTGTATTGTTGGCTGTCATGGGATAGGTAGTTTGTGCATGAGTGGGCATCTTGCTGCACAGTCTGACACCTTGGATGACTGCTGTAGCGGTTTCCACACCAAAAATGATACATGTGGTGCACATTTATTTATTTATTTATTTGCTTATATAGCGCAGGAATTCGACCCCCAAAGGGGTATCTCCGCACTTATGTTCTTACCAAAAGCCATAACCAAATAAAAAACAATCAGAAACAAGAAAATTAGAGTTTACATCGTCAGGAACAGGTAAGTCTTTAAGCATTTCCTAAAGGCTCCAAGATTGAAGTTTTGCCTCAGGGTGAGTGGCAGAGTGTTCCAAAGGGTGGGGCCCCTATAGGAGAGGGCTCGGCCACCCTGTCTTTCCCTTTTGATCCGCGGTACCTGGAGCAGTGATTGGTTCTTAGAGCGCAAGGAACGACATGGCTCATAAGGTTTGAATTTTTCTGACAGGTATTTCGGACCGGTACCAAACAGGCATTTATGTATTACGCAGCCTATCTTAAATTTCACCCTCTGGCGGATAGGCAGCCAGTGGAGTTTATTCACATTGGATGTGATGTGTGTATATTTTTTTTTTTAAATTTGTTTTTATTGCAGAATTAGAAACCATTGCATACAATAAATCAACCAGCACACTCATGGTGTCCCCACGCATGGATCGATAAAACCATAGATCATACACAGCCATTCAGCCCATATCCCGGAGGCCGGGCGGCGCAGTGTTCCAAACTTCCAGGAAGAACATCACAGTGAGCATCCCTGAGGGACAATAGGTTGATAATCTCTTCATGTATCTGCATTTTACCCCCCTAACGCCTAACCCCCCCCAACACCGTCCAGCATATCCTAACAGTCCAGTCACATGGCAATATTTGTGATCCTACCCCCCAGTCCATTCGGTGGTGGGCCCTATCATAACAGTTCCATGCGTCCCTGTCCCTACCCCGCCATCTATCCGAGCTCTCCCGTCCCGCCAGGACAGTTCCAACCCCGGGGATCACTGCTGCCTCCCGATCTGGATCCCGGTGCCCAACCCCCCCCCAACAATGCCAAAACAACCCCCATCCCCCCCCCCAGCAACCGCTAATGATGTGGGCCATGCTCCTAACGCCATTACGGGTCCCGCTACAGATCTATTGATACCTCCATACTCATAAGCCTCATGGAGTCCTTATGCACTATCCATTCAGTCTTCGTCCTCCACCATGGAGTCCCGCAACGCCTGTACTATCATCTCCAACGCTCGCGCCGATTCTAGGCTCTTTTCATTGTCGAGCTTGACTGCCTGTCTCATACGGAGCACACTCTCGCATTCAGACCACCTCAGCAGTTCATTCACCCATCTCCTCACAGACGGTCCCTCCCTGGACTTCCAGTGCCAAGTGATTTCCCTCTGCGCCAGTATCAGCCCCAGGTCAATGAATTTACTCGTCACCTTAGTATTTTTCGTGTGTGGGAACCGGAGCAACAAGCACGCCGCCATGTCAAAATCCACCTCCCGATCGGTCACTGCATTTAGGAGTTCCCCAACCTCCGCCCAGTAGACCTCCAGTTTCGGGCAGCCCCATAACAGATGATCTAGATCTGCCTCCAATGCCAGGCATCTCGGACATCTCGCCTCCTGCACCTGGAAATACCGTTTAATCTTCTCCGGGGTCAGGTAGGCCCTGTGCAACACGTAAAAGTGGACCTGCTGAAAGCGTGCGTTCCTTGTACCCTTCCACGTACGCTTAAGGATATGGCCCCCACCGTGTCCGGAATGGGCCTACCTATGCTAAGTTCCCACTTCGATTTCAGGCCCAGGAGCGGATCCAACCCCTCATGCAACATCCTATTATGGAGGCAGGTCTCCGCCTTAGAGGTACCAGCGGCCATCACGACATACTGGCAAGCCATAGTCGTTTCATGTTCAATGAGCCCCCCTTTCCAGTGCTTCTGCATGGCCGCCACCACGGCCGCATGCAAGAGGAAGCCCCCCTCTGGTAGCCCAAACTGTTCCTGCAGCGTCTGGAAGGGGACCAGCGTCCCATCAAGACACAGATCCCCCACCACCTGCAGTCCCAGCTCCTCCCACTCCAGTAGCGGAGACCAATCGCCCCCATGCGGCAGCGCAGTCAGCATTCCTAACGGTATCTCCGGCGCATACGGTCGGGACGCCTTCGCTCTCCTCAAACGCCTTTGCCAACACAACCTGAGCATCTTCTCCTCCATGGTGAGGCCTCGCAACTCCAATCTCTGCTGCATGATAATGTAGGCCAGGACATGACGTTGTATACCCTGCTCTTGTTCATGTTCTGGCCCTCTAAATACCCTAGCCACGTGCTGTGTGAGAACCTGAAGCTGCGCGGCCAAGTAGTACAACTCAAAGTCGGGGACCGCCATCCCCCCTCAAGCTTGGGACGAAGCAACGTGTTCAATGCTACCCTACGGCGACCGTGCCCCCAAAGGAAATCGATTATCATCGTCCGCAGGTCCTTAAAGATCCTCTGAGGAATCCAAATGGGCAGCGTGCGAAAGTAATACAATAGCCGCGGGAGCGCTACCATCTTCAGCAGAGCTATTCTACCCAACACTGACAAAGGGAGGGAGGCCCAAAAAGACATACAGCCTCTCAGCGCTCTTAAACACCGCCAAATATTACCCTCCAATAAGTTCACGACCTCGTGGTAGATTCAGACTCCCAAATAAGTGAAGCAAGATGGCTCCCAGACCACCCCTATATCGTGGGAGGGACACGGCACGTCCGCCCTGAGCGGAAAGACACAAGTCTTCGTCCAGTTAACCCTGAGGCCCGACAACCGACCAAACTCGGACAGCATATCCATCGCCCCGCCCAGAGCCCGCTCTGCATCCGCCATATACAGCAGCAGATCGTCTGCATACAATGATATATAGTGCGACTGCCCGCCTCTGTCGATTCCCGTGTACATGTCTCCCGACCTGGCGCACGCCGCTAATGGTTCCATCGCCAGTGCGAACAGCAGCGGGGAGAGGGAACACCCCTGTCTCGTCCCCCTACAAACTGGATAAGCCGCGGATACCAGAGTGCCCAGGCGTACTCGCGCTGTAGCCGAGGAATACAACACCTTCGTCCATCTACGAAACCCCTCGCCAATGCCAAACTTTACTAGGACTTCATCTAAATAGACCCACTCCAAACTATCAAAGGCTTTCTCAATATCCACAGATAGCATCGCCTGGGCACCGTCCGCCTCCGTTGCGCCTTCCAATATCCCAATCAGACGACATATATTAAGCGCCGTGTTCCTCGTAGGGATAAACCCCGCTTGGTCCCTGTGCACCAGCCTGGTCACATGCGGGGCTAACCTGGTGGCCAAAATACGGCTCAATATCTTGTAGTCCACTGTCAACATGGACAACGGCCTATACGATCTGACATCAGTCGCCTCTCTGCCGGGTTTCAACAATGGCACTATCAACGCCTCCCTCATTGATCCGGGCAGATTCCCCATCCTGTGAGCCTCCCCATACACCACCAGTAATCTAGGCGCCAAGCTATCTACATACTTCTGGTAAAATTCAATCGGCAGGCCATCTACCCCGGGCGTTTTATTCCTCGCCATATGTTTAATGGCCGCCCTAATCTCGGCGAGCGTGATAGGTCCCCCCAAATCCTTCGCATCGTCGTCATCAAGCACCGGAAGCTGCATCGATTCTAAGCATTCACTGATCTCCCAGGCCTCCACCCCCAATTGACTCTCGTACAACTCAGCATAATAGGTCCGAAAGCATTCCATCACCGCTGTTTGTGAATAAACCATCTCCCCCAGTGTATTTTCTATGCACAAGATTGGGCAGCCTCTGAGTTCAGGATTAGCGAGCCTGGCCAATAACGTGCCTACCTTATCCCTTTCAGCATGCGCTTTAATGGCATATTGTCTGTAATCATAGCTCCGCAGCCGTTCCGTTTCGGTAGCCACCACCTCCTTGGCTTCCAATAACCGGGCTTGTAAGTCCGGTCGGTCCGGTCTACGCTGTTCCAGATCCCTCAACTTCTCTTCCGCTTTGGCAAGCGCATTCAACACCGACGTTCGGGCATTCGAAAACCTACCCATGCACACTCCTCTCACCACCACTTTCATCGCGTCCCATTCAGTGGACCTACAAGTTGCTGTCCCCTCATTCTCATCAAAGTATTGGTCTATGCCCCGTTGGACCGCGTCACTAAACACCGAGTCCTCCAATGTGTCGGGCCGAAGCCGCCATGTTGGAATAGCGGATCGCGCGCGCTGCCATTGTACGTGCATCAGCAAAGGATTATGATCCAAGATGGTCCTGGCCAGGTACTCCGTATGGGTGACCAATGTGGCTAGGGACCCACTGCACAGGACTGAGTCGATCCTAACATGTAGAGCGTGGAGGGTCGAGAAAAAGGAGTAATCCCTGCTACCCTGGTGTTGCTCCCGCCACACATCCAGCAGTCCCCATCTTTCCTGCCAATCCTTCCTGTGTGCAGCTAGTCTGCGTACCGGGGAATCGACGAGTGGTGGGTGGGACCTATCCAAGGCTACATCCGTGATCGAGTTAAAGTCCCCTCCCAGAATCACAGGACCCGCCAAGAAAGAGGCCAGTGAGCAGGATAAGCCATCAAAAAAGCGAGCCTGGTCAACATTCGGAGCATATACACAGCATAAGACCACATCCCGACCATACAACCTTCCCTCCACCGCCACATATCTACCCTCAGGATCCACCAGTTGATTCAACATCTGGAACGGTACCCCCGCTCGTACCCATATCAGTACCCCTCTAGCGAACACGGAGTAAGTGGTTCCAAAGACCTGACCTCGCCATCTCTTCTGTAACGCAGTGCATTCCTGTTTCGTTAAATGAGTCTCCTGCAACATGGCAACCTGGACCCCCCGCCTCACCAAATAGGCATGCACTTTGTGGCGTTTGACCATAGTTCGCAGTCCTCGGACATTCCATGTTAGGCATTTCAAATTAGGTAACGTCCCCATAACAGCGCAAATCGATCCAGTTCAGGTGTAGCCATTCATTGCCCACATCGTAGCAGTTGCCCCCCCCCCAAAAGAATCATAGAAAAAACTCCCCAAACCCCACTCCCCAGGACAGAGCCCACAAACCCAATTTCAGCCCTGATCCAAACCTTAAACAAAACACACATCCGACTAATCTGTGGTCATCACCACAAAAGGCCTTAAGGGCCCCGAGGGGGTGAGTTATCACCGACCCCGGGCAGGCGGAGCCCGCGCCCCGCGCCTTCCATCCCGCAATGCTGATGCCACACCCTACCTGGCAGCCCTTCTATTACCAGCAGAGCACCTCCCAGCAAGAAGTACAGTGTCCCAAGTCCCATACATGAGTCAGCCATGAAAGATCTCTTCGGATGTCTGGGGGGTGACCACCGGGCCCTTCGAGCTCTCCGCCTCCGATAATTCCTCTCCAGTCCTGCCGCCGTCATCGCCAGAGTCCGTTACAGCCAGGTCACTCTCCTGTTGCGACCTCGTGATGCTCGCCGTCGCTGCCAGCGCCCCTCTCTTGTCCGCAGCCATTTGAGCCTCCCGTTTCGCCCTCTGAAGCTTGTTGCGGGAGCGAATCCGTTGAGATTTCCGGACCTGAAGCGGTTTAGGCCTCTCTTGTTGACTTTTGCCAGTCCTGTCCGTGCCAACGCGATACAATTCTAACCATGACCACGCTTCATCAGGAGTCTGGAAAAATTGAGTGTTCCCATCCAGGATTACTCGCAGCTTGGCCAGGAAGAGCAATGAGTACTGGATGCCCTCCTCCCTCAGCTCCTTTTTCACCGCCAGGAAGGATGCTCTATTCTTCTGGACCGCCTGTGTATAATCCGGGAAAATCGTGACTCAGCTATTTCCACCTCATATGGGCCCGAAGCTCGAGCTTTCTGAATTAACAGGCCCGATCTTTATAATGGAGGAGCTTCACCACCATCGGTCTAGGGGGGCGGCCAAGCGCTGGCGGGCGAGCCGGCACCCTATGTGCTCGTTCTAACGTGAAGAAGGAAGTGAGGCCCTCCGGTGCCACCACCGTCCGGAACCAGTTCTCCATGTAGGCCACCGCATCCTCCCCTTCAATTCTCTCCGGCAGGCCTACGACCCGCACGTTGTTCCGTCTATTGCGGCTTTCGGCATCCTCCGCACGTCTCTCCAGCGTGTCCAATCGGTTTAGGATGTCCGTAATCTTATGTTCCGCGGTCACCACCGCCGGTTTCAGGTCTAGAAACAGCTGCTCATGGTCCTTTACCTTGTCCGCCAGCTTGGCATGATCCGCCCTCAGGAGGCCCAGCCCCGTGGTGACCTGCGCAATGCCCTGCTGCAATGCCTCCTTGGTCGAGGTGATGGCCTCCAGTATAGTATCCAGGCGCCGGTTCAGTCTCTGCTCCTGTTCCATCATCATCGGGGGAGCCTCACCGACCTGGGATAGCGCGGTCGAGTCCTCCCGGCCCTGCTCCGTGATGGCCGCTCCTCCCGCAGCCGCCATCTTAGGTGCCTCTGTCGTCGTCGCACAGACAAGCCCGATCTTCACCAGGGCCCAATATCCCTTGCCCGGGGGACGTGCGCACCAACGGTGATCGTGGTAGAGTGCCTCCACTGTGCTTGCGACTCAAAGAACCAGGAGTGCCAGAGCCGCCCGTTCCACTGTGCCAGAACCGGGGGGTTAGGGGGGAAGGGGGGGAGGCAGAAACGAGTGCATGCACCCAGTACACCAGTCCAATGTTGGCCTCCGACCCCCTAGCTCCACAGGTCTGTGCCAGCAAGCCCCCGTTACTCCGATCTCGCAAAGGTGGGCCACCCCGCAGGCCGACTCCAATCCTCCTCAGTTTCGGTTCAGAGACCATCGACCCTCTCCGCCGCCATTTTCTTCACACTCCGGGCAACACCTGGGACGTCGTCTCTCAAGGTCCCAGTGGCACTGGCGGCCCCCCAAGAGCTCTCAGCCGCTCTCCAGTGGTTCCCCAATACCTCGCAGGCCAGTTACGCCGATCAGGGGTCTCCCTGGGTGTAGTTTCAGGAGAAAAAGCGGGACCCTGCGCGGAGCTGCAAGCTCACGCCGCCATCCCGATCGGCGTCCAAGCCACGCCCCTAATGTGATGTGTGTATATAATGTGTGTTATAGTGTAGCATAGTTGAGTTGATCTCACGGCGTTTATATATGCCCTTATTTATCAGTTTCACGGGTCTGGGATATACATGTGATACACAGATTTGAGATAGGGATATCCTCCAAACAATGTATTTGGAAGCCTCATTTAGCTAGTTATTACATATGTGAGGGTCATTGACACAATTGATTACACACACAAGGCCTCATGTAGCATTTGTAGCCACTAGGCATCAATGCACATGAAATGGCTGAGCTGTCTTTCAGTTGACGTACAGCACATCGATGGTTTGTCCACATCAGCAACATCACATGATAGTGACTAGTGCCAACACTCCCCCTTGCACCATGGTGCACGCATGTCAGCTTAGTGTCCTGACATGACGTCATGCTTTAAGGGACACTTTCCAGCACCAATTTCATACAATCTGTGCTATTCCCTCCTTCAGTTTGTCATGCAGAATGCTGGATACACTCTAATTGGAAAGGTCACCTCAAGGCCCATGGTAGACCTCTTTAACATAGGGTAAATGAGAGGTGCACTTTCTTGTGGCTTCCAGTATTGCATATCTATGAGGCCTTGCAATGTCATGCAGACATACTTAGCACTGCCGCATTGATATGATTTGGGCAGCTTATCCACCAGAGCATCATAATTAGTTGACTTGTACATGTGGGCCACAGTAGCATAGGTTGGGTTGAAATGTGTGACTAATAGGAAATATGTTGCCCATATGCCATATAGTATGGGACAAGCATATCAGCCCACACCAACATTGTATGCACTGTCACATTCAACCCAAGACTGGTGTGTCAACGTATACCTACATGATTGAGTTCTTTGGGATGTATGACGTTACAACGCATACCATTACAACTACCTACCATTACAACGCGACCATTACAACGCATACCATTACAACGCATAGCGCTTAGAGGTGCTGGATAGTGGTAAGTATAATTTACTATTCCAACTCCAGTCCCCGTGGACACTAGGGAAGGTGTTGGATAGTAAATTAAACTTATTCCCTATCCTAGAGCGCCCCCCAGCGCAATGCGTTGTAATGGTATGCGTTGTAAAAGTTGCGTTGTAATGGTAGGTAGTTGTAAAAGTTGCGTTGTAACAGGTGTATACCGTTCTTTGTGGTCTGTCATGTGCTTGGGATGTACTTACCAGCCAGTTGGCCATTCCCATAGGTCCTGTTCTGGAAACGGTCATTGATGGCAGAATGTCGGAAGATGAATGAGTCATGTGCACTACCTGGGTACTTGCTAAGGATCTTGATGAAAAGGCCGGGATGATCCATGATTTCCTGCCAGTTCATGGAATAGGTGTGCTTCTTGTTGCGGTAAATATGGGATTTAGCCACTGGAGGCACAAGTTGCACATGTGTTTAGTCCATTGCCCCCAACACATGTGGAAATCCTTCAATGGCATAAAAGCCTTGCTTGTTGTGCTATTGTTGCTGCTCTGTGTTGGGAAAGTAGAGGTACTGGGGCATGAGACTTATGATGGCATCCAGGATAGTTGGGAGGAACCTGGAGAAGGATGCCTGGTATACTCCTGCCACTCTGGCTGTGGTGGGTTGAAAAGTTCCAGACACCAGTATTTGTAGTATAGTAAGTGATTTAGCTTGCGGAGGGATGTTGGTGCAACTCTGCAATGTTGACTGTAGCCTTGGCACAATCAGGTGCAGGAGGTGGACTATGGACTTCTTCCTCAGCATGTAATTAGCAATGAGATCATCCTCCCTGAGGCCAATGTGGGTTATCCTATGGCAGTATGTCGGCTCCCTTCTCCTGCGCCTCATCTGTGGTGGTCGTGGTAGTAGTTGCCGCTTTGGTGCTCCTAGCTGCAATAGCAATTGATCCATGGTGTAGTTGAGCTTGCCAAATGGCTTTGGGTCTATTCTGCTTTTGTACCAGTGTGCTTGCAACATTTTTAAGACCAGCTTTCACTAGCTCAAAAAACTGCAGCTAATGGACCTTGGGGCATTTCGGGAAAAATAGCTGCATTTTTGAAAATGCTTGTATATATGGCAGCATCAGGTTTGCGTGTATTTTCTCAAGGGAACATCTACCTTGTATATCATTTTTGGAAAATGCTGCTAGCAGAACTAGCATTGTAAAATATAGGCGCTAGCAGTGGAAAAGTCATGCCAAAGTGCTCTAGTGTCACTTTGGAAATACGGTGCAAAAAAAATCCCCGCTTCAGAGTCAAAAATGTGATGCTGCAGCACCATTGACTCCTTGTAAATATGGCCCAGTGGGTCTGACTTTAATGTGGTAATACAGGTTGCAAGAATTTGAGCATTAAAGCCAGACCTGTTGGCTTTGCCAGTGCTTGTTTGTGTTTGCCATTGATGACATAAACATGGAATAAATAGAAGATCCCCGGTAAATAATGTGATCTATTGACTTTCTAGGCAAAATGCGACACACAAGACCTATATTGAATTATTTAGATTTTTACCATAATTTGGTGATTTTGAATGGGGGCTGAAATATGCCTTTTCTTAAACTGTGAATTGTGTTCGTTTCCAACCTTTGTAGGTGCCACTAATCTAAATGATTGCATACATATTAAGGTTTATAAATATTCATGGGATGCCTGTGGCAAGAAAGTTCGGAGAAAATACCCTTGGAAGGCAACCTCAAATACCCTCTATCTTTAAACTGAGACACGGATGAGTGATGTGTTTATTCCTTTCAGGACACGTCTTTCCACAGCAGGGCTTGGCTGGTGTTAGTATGGGGCATGAGAGAATTCAGCTCTGGCTGCCGTGCAGAACAGACCCATGCTCAGCCTCTTCGGAATCAAAGTGAACAATGTATGATGTATTTCACTGGTACAGTTAAATTCTCCAAACAATAGGGCGATCCCCCCTGTGGTTTTAGTAATTTTATATTTCGTTTTTTCAGCATAACCATACAATTCATACACGTGAATGCACGATTCCTAAAAACTTTACAAGAAAAATTCTCATAAATGATCATTTGAAATGTTGTATTCTTACTCCGAGTGACAGATAGATACTAAAATTGTTATAAACTGATACATGTGGTAAGTAAATTGTTTGAGACTTACCATTTAAATCGGATTCATTTTCAATAAATCGATGGTGGTCTTTGGACGGGAACAGAGTTACATCATATTACTGACTTGGCATCCCGTAAACAAATCCTTGATCGGGTAACAAAAAAAAGTTCAAATGGAAACAAGGGACGTTAGTTTATATCTGGGGACCAGTTTCAGACTTCTGAGTCAAAACGCTTGAGGCAAATGAGATTAACCTTCAACAGTTTTATTAGCATGTGCTGCTTGCCAGATCACCAATCAAAGCAGGAAAAAGGAAAAATATTTCATGAGATGGAATAAGCTCACAAAACATGTCAAAGTCAATATTTTGGGGTGCGGTGGAGCACAGAAGAAGTTCACCATTCATTGACTATACAGAATATCGAGGCTGTTTAACTTAAGTAGTTGTCTTTTCACTACTCAGCGATCTGCAACTTTTGATTGAACAGCATTCTATTGAGAAGCCAACTGCAATCTAAATGGACATTGGATGTGAGAATATGGAATGCGCTCAACCCTTCACAGCCTAATCATCTCTTATTCAGAAGATCCTCAAAATCGAGTTGGGTCGTCCTGGCTGGAATTAGCCTGCACCAGCCTTCTTGGAGCAGCCTGTTTCTTTTTAACTTAAAACGTTTACTCCGGCTCATTATAGCTCCTTTATTCTGCTGTTTTCCAATTATAATACGAGGCCATGTCTTAATACCATAAAAATAATGTTGGGGCCTCATTTATGAGGAATTGGTGCAAGGCAGTACCGCAAGTGTTCTTGCTGCTCTTCCCTAAGCCAATGTGAAAGGACAGGTATGCATAATATGTATGAAATACAGTGTATTTCTGTCCTTTCCCCCTGCCCTGGCCACCCAATTTGTTGCCAATGTAGGCACCCTGGCAAAGGGTGCCTGGGTTGCAGGCAGGATTATTTTTGTTCACCAAGGGGCACCTTCCTGCACAAAAACTATCCAGAGAGGCATTTTCCTCTTTCCAAAGAGACGCTCTGGTGGCACAAGCCTTTCATAAATAAGCCCCAAAGTGTGTATTATACTATTCCAAGATGGCCACCGTGTTAATAAACAGCCCTTGAGTGGTGCAGCAGTAGTGGTGAATGTACACTGATAAAAACATCTGAAAAATGTATGTTACAGAGAATAAAGCAACTCTTGATTTCTCATCTTTTCCATAGAATACATTTTTCAGATTCTTTTGTCGGCACTCAATCAGCAATGCTACCAGACCACTTCCTGCATTTTAAATTGTCTCTAATGCATTCCACTGATGGCAGAAGGACACACCTTAACAGCTAATAGGAAAAGCTGGGCTGATCCAAGATGGGATTGACAAATGTTGCCAGTGAACCCCTGAAGGTTCCAAGGTCAAAGAAGCCAATGAATGAAGGGGGCTCACCCAAAAACCCTTTAAAGGAGGTATAGAACATAAAAGTTTGCAATGAATGGGGCAAGCTCCATATAGGTCAAACTTAAAAATTAAATACATAAATATATATATTTTAATTATCATTAAAATGTTTTGCTTTATTGCTATTAAGCATATTTATATACTTCCTACAACATCACATATGGTTATTGAGCATCTACCTGTTACCCTTTGTGACTTGCTAGCTGTAGAACCTAAGAAAAATACAAATGTTAGAGAGCATAGTGTGATATGTAGATAATTCAGAAACCCATGTACCTGACTGCCCTATTCCTTACTGTGCACTGCAAGAAGAGAGAGACATGTGTGGTACCCACTGGACCTCTGATTTGCAATGGGCTTGGCCACTTCTCGACCTGCACGGAAAGCCTGAATAGTGAACCCTGCATATACTTCACCCACCTTGACAATTTAACCTGGGCATAGGAACTGCTAAAACTAAGCTGAGAGTTCCCATGTTCCTTGGCTGAATATTCATCATATACAATTCAAAGGCAGCAATTTGAGAAATTAGAGTATTCATATGCATCAACCAAGGCAATTGACTACTTGATTTCACTATCGACAAGAACACTTAGGGCCTTAATGTGAGTATGGTGGTCCGCCTGCTGTATGACCGTGGCTATCCCTGCCAGCAGCCCATGGTGCTGGTGGTCCAAAGACCGCCTTATTACGAGTCGACCACGGGGCTGGCATTATGGAGGTGGTGATCTTGCAGCGGTGGCGAGTACGTTTAACATCTATATCAATGCCTTTCTGTCCATTTTGACTTCAGATGTGTCAGAAACACACATATGCGTGCTATATGCTAAGAAATACCATATACCCATTACGGGGTCCCGTAATGGGTATATGGTATTTCTTAGCATATGTGGGCAGTCTTGGCAATAGGCATATGGTTAAAAAAGGACTTAACTGTAGATCACCGCTAACAGGGTCATAAACCTAGGCGTGAAGATCCTGCTGTGAAGGGAGGACCTGGAAAAAGGGATATGTGTCAGAATCTGCCTGAAAGAAGAAGAAAGGGTTGAGTATGCACTCCAAATCCTTTGCCACCCCAGTCCTCTCGTGGGACAGGCAACTTGTAATATAGACCGTGGTACTGATACCCTGTATGGCAGTTGCCTTTCCCCGATAGCGAAACCGGTGGTCGGCAGTCTATTGGAGGTCTCAGCGGTCCGGCTGCGGTCTTCGCAAAGCAGATCCACCCATCTCATAATACGGCGGTCAGACAGCCGAGCACAATGTAGTAAGTAATAAATCCCCGCTACTACCTTCTTGTGGAAACAGGTGAGAACTTTATGTGTAGAGCTAGGACAAATTGTACATTTCGCCAGCTGACCAGACTCCAACAGGCAAGTCTGGAATGCTAGTTGGCTGATGTCAGGCATTGGAACAATTATAACATTCTGGAAGGACAGGGAAGGGGCAACATAGACAAAGGGTTAGATAGAGTTGTCACTAATACAAGATCATATTTACAACACATCTCCTTTCCTTGGAGTGAAGGAAAACATTGAAAAGTTAATATACTAATTAGCAAATATAATCATTCAAATAAACAGGTGGTCGACGAGATCTTGAACTTCTAATATTATCAGAAGCTGAAACATCATGTGCAAGCATGTTATGGGTAGGTGAAACAATGCTATGACAATTAAACTCCTGTGCATTAAGATATTAAGAAGCATCACCATCACCTTCCTCCCTCCTACACCTATTTGAAATAGGTGATCTAACATCTTGGAAAGCATGTAACCACTATTGTACAAAGAATTTTCTGACTTCTCAGCACATTTTTGAGTAAATGAGTTTTTCTGATAGAGGCAACTCTTCTGTAATTCCACTTTTATCCTTTATCCAAAATCACATAATGTGGATAGACATGTTCAACTAAAAACGGACCTCTATATTTAGAGAGTCCTTTAGTAACCCTTACAGGTTTGACTTTTACCAAGTCACCAACTGATATGGAACTAGAAAAATCACTTTGAACCATCTGATGAGAATTGTCAGTGTTACAATTTTACAACCACGGGGGAACCAGTTTTGTACCAGGTCTTCTACCTCGCATGAGTTCAAAGGGAGATTTTACATCTTGTTTGTGTGCAGTGGTGCGATAAGCCCAAACCATTTCCTGAACAGCCTCACCAGAAGAGCTAGTCATTTGTATGATACCCTTAACTACTTTATAAGCTCTCTCACAAAGACCATTTCCTTGAGGATTGTACAGAGTCGTACAATGGTGTGTTATACCACAACTAGTCAAAAATACTTGCATTTTGTTTGATGTAATCTGTGTACCATTGTCAGTTATTAGTACCGAAGGTACTCCATCATGAAATACTCTTTTTAGAACATTTATTGTACAGTCTGTAGTAATTTCTTAACCGTTAGCCACTTTGAATACATATCAACAATGACAATAGCAAAGCGATGACTAGCTGGTAATTCATCCATAGGTCCAATAAAATCTAAGCACACACTATGCCAAGGCTGGTTTACAGAAACAATTTGACCCATACGTTGACCAGAAGCTATTTTAAGCCTTTTTTCGCCTTCCTTGTAACACACACAATTTTCCACCCAAGATGCCGTTTGAACATCAATTGAGGGCCACCAAATATTGGTTTTTATTCTACGTTGAGTGAGAGTCTGCCCTAGATGTCCCTCATGAGCAAGTTTCAATAACTTTGGTCTTAAAGAATATGGTGGAATAAATCTGACACCTCTCATCAAAATTACCTTATTAAAAACAGACAACTTGTCTAAGATTTTAATAAATGGTAGTATAAACGGTATGACACAACTTTCATGTCTAGTGCCCAATTTAACAAGATCTATAACTTTGGAAAGCACCAAATTGCATTCCATCGCGGAACACCATTCCTCTTTAGAGAAAGTTTCTTCACCCAAAGTTAAAACAACCAGGGAATCCAGTGCTGCCGACTGAACCGGCCACCCCCTGGTTCCAGGACCCCAGCGCGACTCGGCGCATGCGGTTACTTCGGAACCCAAGGTACAAGCGGATTGATGGTAATTCTCCCTTCCGCCGCCCGGACTATTGCTCCAGGACCCCAGCGCGACTCGGCGCACCCGATAACCCCGGGATCACTAGGTACAAGCGGAAACGCGGTAACTTCATCCATTCCGCCCCCGGACCTTGAATTATTGTTTCCAATTATTTTGCTTTCCCAAAGGATTGTCCCTCTTAAATACCGGTCCTGTTCCACTGTTTACCCTAAGCTCGCATGAGAGCTCTTAAATCTTCAGCCCCTTGGCTAAAGAGGCTCATATTTTAAAAGGCAACCATTGTTTTGTCCTGATGATGGACCCCAACACTTAGTAAGGGGGTCCGAAACGTCGTCGACTCTGTGTACCATATACTTATATAATGATTGACTACACTGAATTATGTAATGGTACCAACTAGAATCTCTCTGTTCAATTTTGAAATTTCTAGAGATTGTTGATCTTGCCTTGCAAAGCCCTTTTATGTATGTTGTCTGTGTTTATGTATTGTCGTGGTTGGGTACAGGCTTGTGCCCCACGCATGTGAACTGTTGAAGGTGTATTTTTGTCTTTCAAAACTTTTATTCAAATACAAACCCTGAAGACCTCTACCCGGCTGGGTATGTCTTCAACAATATAGAACTGACTGGGTCTATATTTATTGAGATCATCCTTTGTCTCCTTGCTTGGGACCGTTGTTGTTTTTGTAGAATGTAGGCTACAGCACCTTCTTCTTGATCTTCATTAAAATCATAACCTGAAACCAAGCTACTTACTAGGAGTCTAGAAAGACAATCCGCCTGCACGTTACGCCAACCTTGAATATAAATCAACTCAAATTGATACTCTTGTAGTCTAGACGCAAGTCTTGCCCATCTAGGTGAACCTTTACCAGCACCCCCAGGACCCAATACACTAACCAGGGGCTTGTGATCAGTATTTATTTTAAACCTGGTACCCGACAAATATGTTCTGAAATAGTGTACACTTCAAGCAGCAGCTAGAGCTTCTTTTTCTATAACGGAATAGTTACGCTTCGAGGGGGTTAAAGGTCGAGAAGCAAAAGCAATTGTTTTCTCTCCTTCTGAATGTTTTTGTAATAAAACAGCACCTAGCCCAATGTTACTAGCATCCACCATCAATATTGAAGACCGTTTAATGTTGAAGGGAGTTAATACTTTTGCTTCACACACTTCTTTTTTAATGACTTTAAAGCAAGTGTTATGTTCCTCATTCCATGAAAATGTTACTCCTTTTTTTAATAGATTTCTTAGAGTAGATGTCTTGTCAGAATTTATTTTTACAAATGTTGCATATAACTCTATTAGGCCCATGAAAGATCGTAGTTGATCCTTGTCAGAGGGGCAGGGGGCAGATTCTATGGCTTCTAAAAGATTTCTCTTGGGTTTTATACCATCAGCTGTTATTTCATATCCTAGATATTCTATCCCTTGAAGCAAAAATTAACATTTCTCCTTGCGCAAAGTTAGACCTGCCTCCTCAATTCTATTTAAAACAACCTTCAATGTCTCATTGTGTTCAGAAATGGTATCTCCAAAGACAAGTATGTCATCTTGGAAAAATATTGCATTTTTAATGCCCTTGATAATGTCCGTTACCATCCGCTGAAATACACTAGCAGCAGATATGAACCCAAAAGGTAGCCTACTAAACTGAAAAGTTCCTTCATTTGTAATGAATGCTGTAAGATGTTTTGACTCATCATGAAGGCGTATCTGATGGTATGCGCTCTTCAGATCCAGTTTAGTGCAGTATTTTGCACCCTGTAAAGTTGAAACTAACTCCCCAATATTTGGAAGTGGAAAAACATCTCCCACTACATTTTTATTCAAGGATCTAAGATCCACACAGAATCTTATTTTTTTATCCGCTTTTTGAGTAATCACAACCGGAGACACCCAAGTTGAAGCTTCTACTGGTACAATTATACCTTCTTGCAACATTTCATCTATAACATTTTTAACTTCTTCCCTTACCGCAAATGGTACTCTGCTCACTTCATGTTGTAAAGGAATGAAATTTTTTTTAACAAAATCTTGTGCACATAACCTTTGAACTCACCCAATTCATCTCCAAAAACACGCTTTGCATCAAGTATAATTTCATTGATTGTGTAATCATCCACCACCATGACTTGAACATTCGCTCTTGGATTGCCTATTATGTTCAAGTCATATTGGTGCATCCATCCTAAAATAGGTGGTCCATCCACTGAAACATAAACCTTCCATTTGTGGACCTATGCATAAAACATATTTCAGTATCAAAATACCCTATAATTTCTATAGTTTCTCCTTGGTATCCTGTTGGACATATGTCACTATTAAAGAGTGACTTGTAACTCCATATACCTCTAAACATAGATTCAGGGATTATGGTCCACCTTGATCCAGTATCAACCATGAGGGTCTCTATATGAGCATCAATTTTAAATTCTGCCTTTGGTCTTTTTTCTCTCTTCTCATCACAAGTGATGATATCTGGATCAGTTTAAGAAAATATCTATAGCTAGTGAGTCAATGAATTGACATAAACAGTTCTAGGTCTAGTTGTAATGTATAACCACAAAATGATCTCACTTAAAACATCACAAATTGACTAGAATTGTCACACATACATCTAGGAAAATCTTTTTCATTTTATTATTCATTATATATATTTTTGATGTATAATTTTTGTTTTCATCCTTTTTTATGTTTAACCAAAAAATTAATTTCAAACCATTTGTATAAATAATGTCAGACATCATCTACATGCATTAATTCATATGTACAGTATAAAATTACAACATTATAGAACGATAGACAAGAAGTTGATGGGGGCATTGCAGTAGATGTAGACTACGTGCGTTTCGGCATTGCTGCCTTCATTAGGAAACCGTCTATTGCACTAAAACTGAATAAGACATATAACAAAACTGTTACAATGTGGTTACAAAAACATATATTATAGACATAAGATCCTAGAACAGATTAACAATATTAAAGCATAATAGGCTAATATGACCAAATATATTCAAAATGTGACCTATATACAATTGATTTTCTACATAAGCAGTGAGCACCGGAGTACTAATAGAAGCCCAAGCCAAAATTCACATAAAAATCACATATAACAAACATAATACGATTGCTTATATATTTGATTCATTCATCTCTCATATAATATGAGTCAACTAGCCATGTTGTAGTATGACTCAACCGGTCTAATGGTATATTGATGTTACTTGTATTATGATTTTGAATGTATAGGTGGGACGGAACATTTACCAATTTAATCACATTCCATTGGAAACGAGCATAAAATATCCCATAGACCATTTCAAAATTAAAGGTCCAAAATACAAGAGAAGCAACTTACTGTAGTATATGTAGAGTAGACTCCTACATGGGGGTCGGATGTATCTGTTGATAGCGAGCGAGAAAGATAACCACCATATATTGATGAACTTTAAAAAGGACTACAAAAGATATATCATGTTAACATAGTTCTATATGCAGATAAAAGACTAAATATTATGAAAAGGCAACCGTATACACGCTGCCTGACATATGACAATTGTCTGCCTCTCAGAGTTAATTAAAGGGCAGGTTTTAAAGAAAACATGAACTGCCTACGGGATATACAGGTAGATTCATGAAGCATTTTTGCGGGCGCAAACGGTGCAAATCGCAGAATTCGTCCGTTTGCACCCGCAAAAATGGCATTTGAAATTCATCATTGGGTCATGTACTCGCAATTTGAGAAATCGCAAAAAATTGCGATTTCTCAAATTGCGATCGCATTTAAGGATTCTCAATTTGAGATTCCTTAAATGCTATTCATGACCCAATAAAAATTGCGAATTCGTAAATTTTTCCCGCTATTTACCGCGAAGCCAGACTTCGTGGTAAATAGCGAAAACTGAGAAAAATGCACTTTTGTGCATTTTTCTCAGTTGTATGTTACACACATACATGTCCTTTGGACACGTGTGTGCGCAACATGAGTCTAATTTACATTTCAGGGGAGCTACAGGGTGTCCTGTGGACACCCCTAGCACCCTTGAAATCGCATCCTTATTTGCGATTAGCAAATTGCTAATCGCAAATAAGGAATAACTCCCCATTCATTCCTATGGGCCTTTAACTCCCCATTCATTCCTATGGGCCTTTAGGCCCATAGGATTGAATGGGGAGTTATTCCTAATTTGCGATTAGCAATTTGCTAATCGCAAATAAGGAATGTGTAGGAATCGCAATTTATTTTGCGATTCCTACATGAATCCCGTTTTGCGAGTCTGTAATAGCGATTCCTTATTATTCGCTATTACAGAATCGCAAAACATGCTGATGATGAATCGGGCTGTTCGTGACATAAAACCAATATCAACATCTAACAATTATCTGGCTCTCAGAGTAAATTAAAGAGCAGGTTTTGAAGAAAACATGAGCTGCCTAAGGGATATAGTGACATAAGACCAATATCGACCTCACAATAAATAAAGATAGGACAACAAGATGGTGCATATGATGTCAACAATGTCTCATACAAAAAACATAGCCAAACAATACATCTTCACTCTATCTAAGATAGATATGGAATCCTAATGTACCTGTCCGAAAATACAGCTATTCCAGATAAGGAGTCCTTATTAGATATAGGTTATCCGGGAAATAGTTATACCGAGCCACCAAGGAGGGTTGATAACTAAAAAACATATAGAAGATTTACACTCAGCATCTAGGTATATAAGTCGATCAGTAAATTAAACTGGAACTATCGTCCTATTATTATATTAGACGGTGACAATAACTGACTTCATTAGATACGAGGTCTTCCGATAATTTATGACGCAAACATGCTGAGCCTGGATACAAAAATTCCCCAAATGACAGCTATTTTATTAGAAATATCAGGAGAAAGATATCCTAGAGTAAAAGAAAGGCCCTAAGGGTTATATTAATGGCTGCTCGGTATAAGACTAGGCGATAGAGACTAGATGCAAATATCAACCTATATAAATACAAAGTGGACTGAAAAACTTATTCGTTGACCACAAAGTTGCTGATAGTGTGGAACTGGATCACGCTAGCCCAGATAGTCTATTTTCATAGATACCACTAATGTGTTAAAAACACCAGGACAAAATCCACGATCAGAACCTCCTTAGATTCCACCGAGCTGCACTGCCACTTCTTCATTTGAATCAAATGAATTAAATTCCTATGCTTTTCTCTTTGCGTTATTCTTCAAATTTATACTGTAATCTTTCATCCATATTTAATAGTTCAATTCATTTTATTCAATCGTAATCATTATTTCATCGATATTCATAAAAGGTTCAGGAGTCCACAGTGGGTTTCACATGCCATGATTTATTTCCATTAACCCAATGCATTTCGGGAATAACTTCCCTTCGTCAGGGGTATCTAAAGATACAAGCATAAACATATTTCAATCGTCTTTTACAACTTAATGCTCCACATTGTTTAAAAACGAATTCTACTATAATCTGCCAAACACGTGTTATTCTGTCACTGTTATTCATCACCATTATATAAACAAAGTTTTCATTTCGTTCCAAGCACGTGCTGCTTCCTGGTACCCCTTCATTATTATCCCATGTTGAGCTTAACATTTAAATTCAAGAGTGCTTGCTTCTACTGCATATAATTCTACAAGCTCGTAATTTTAGCCAAAAAACAGCCTTACAGCTATTAATCGCTTTGCGCTTACCATAGCATGTTGGTTATTCCAAATACAATAATTAAATCCTCCTAACATTCTTCCTCCTGGCGTACCGCCGCGCGTGTCCTCTTGAATTACTTCGAGCTGAGCTCTGTGTCTGTAACAGCTATTTGTAAGTCCTACCCTTGTTGCCTCAGAATAATTTACAACACCTGTGTCTGAAAAAGCTTGTTGCTGACATTGATAACGGACTGAGTGCACAGTGCTTATGCGACTAGTATTAAGAGCTGTACTACATGTCCCAATATGCAATATAATTCCTGCTACATTGCCTATCATATTTCAATCTGTCCGCGTTCAGCCTACTGTAAAATTAGATGACATGTTTATGAGTCTTAAAATAATTCATATCATGTTGTAGTCCTTTTTAATCGTGATGCGTGAAATACTTTAAACTGTGATGTTTCCACATGGAAGGAAACCCGGCTCCTTTGCCCTTTTATCATCTATATCCTTTAAACCTTCGTATATTTCTTGGTATTGTACTTGTTAGTGAATCTTAAACTTGCTTTCAACTTTGTTGGTGGGTGCTATCTCATTTGAGACGAACGGGTTCATTCAAATGAGGTTAAAGAAGATGAGATGACTCCTTTTCTTAATTCAGACTTAGACCAGTTTTTCTCACATTCCACTTATAAAGGCGTCCAAGGCTCGTTTTCCGCGCTTCGTCTCGTTGCGCGTGCAACATAACAAAATCCACGATGAGAACCTCCTTAGATTCCAGCGAGCTGCACTGCCACTTCTTCATTTTAATCAAATGAATTAAATTCCTATGCTTTTCTCTTTGCGTTATTCTTCAAATTTATACTGTAATCTTTCATCCATATTTAATAGTTCAATTCATTTTATTCAATCGTAATCATTATTTCATCGATATTCATAAAAGGTTCAGGAGTCCACAGTGGGTTTCACATGCCATGATTTATTTCCATTAACCCAATGCATTTCGGTAATAACTTCCCTTCGTCAGGGGTATCTAAAAATACAAGCATAAACATATTTCAATCGTCTTTTACAATTTACTGCTCCACATTGTTTAAAAACGAATTCTACTATAATCTGCCAAACACGTGTTATTCTGTCACTGTTAATCATCACAATTATATAAACAAAGTTTTCATTTCGTTCCTAGCACGTACTGCTTCCTGGTACCCCTTCATTATTATCCCATGTTTAGCTTAACATTTAAATTCAAGAGTGCTTGCTTCTACTGCATATAATTCTACAAGCTCGTAATTTTAGCCAAAAAACAGCCTTACAGCTATTAATCGCTTTGCGCTTACCAATGCTTAAAAATCATACGAAATACTGAAACGTAATTACTTACCTGTTTTAAGTTGAGACCCCAGTGCTGGCCCCAGAAGCCCAGTACTGGATTACAAAAGTAAAGAGATTGTACTTTACCTGCAATCTGAATTTTCTCCCGTTGGATAACATTGCCAGGTTTCTGTTGAAAAGTTTCTAAGTGTGAACTTTTAAAATAGCTTTTTATTCCTGAAAAATCACTACAATACCTAAAACGTTTTTGCTTAACTGTTTTCAGCTTAGACCCCAGTACCTATTGTATTTACAAAGTTATTTGCCTTTCTGCAAAGTACTCACCTGAGACCTCTCATATGGAGAACAGTACATTTTGATACCTGTTGGTTCTAGAAATAGAACAAATATATCTCTTGATATAAAAACTATTGGCCTGGAGTTCAGTCTTTGAGTGTGTGAAACCTTTTGCTGACTGAGTGTGTGCAACACATGCTTTACACTGTCCTCTGGTACTGCCTTACTGCTCGGCCAAGTTATCACTTTAGAGAGGGGTTTGTGGACTCTATACACACTGTACCTTATTCTGGTTCAGTGTATATAGAGCCACTTTCTCACATCAGACATATGTGTATTGCTCCCACATATTGAACTAGTATCACCCTCATATACATTTTTTTCAGAAACTTCTGAATCTGTTGTTGTAGACTGCATTTTTGTAATTCCTTCATGCATTTTTCAGACTCTTCTACTACTGTTGCTAATTCTATTGCCAGTTTTAGAGGAGGGTTTTTCGCTGCCCACAGTCTCTTCTGAATGTTCCTATTGTTGCATTGCACTATAAGCTGATCGTGGATTAACTCATCATCCATTTGGCCAAAATTACATTTTACGGAAAGTTCACTTAAACGTGCCACACAGTCATCTATAGACTCTTCACTCTGTTGTTTGTTTTGTAAAATTCATATCTGTTCATCACTAGGTTTTCTTCTTTCGCAAATGTAACCTCTAGTCAAGTGAAGATTGGCTGCCTGATTGTAGCACTTGAGGGAGATATTTGAAAACACGTTGCCCTTCTTTCCCTAATGCTGTTAATAACAAAGCTTTTTTCCTTTTAGGAGAGAACTCTTGTCCATCTACAGCGTCTATGTAGTTGTCAAACATGACAATCCAATCTTCCCAAGCTATTGATGGAGTTCCTGTTTCGCTAAGAAATTGTGGAGGTAGAGCAACAGGTCAGAATAACAGAATAAACTTCCCTTTTTGATGGTGATCGTGTTCGTGATCGTGTTCCACAAACTATATATATGTTTATAAATGAACTACCGTAAATAACTTTATGAATATTCAATGCTCACACAATATTGAATTAACCATAAACACAAGCTCATGAATTGTATTACTGAATATGTAAACGTGGACACTGCGTTGGTGTGGTGAGCGTATCACCGTGAAGGATGACGTTCAAAGTGCACTATTATACGTTCATGAACTACTCTGGTAATCTTTGTTAATATTTAATACTTACATGATAGTGAATCAAACTATAACACCAGCCCGTGAATTGTATCAAAGAAGATGAAACTGTGGATCACCGCGTTGTTGTGGTGAGCGTGAATCCCTGGATCACCACGTTGTTGTGGTGAGCTTGAATCTCTGGATCACCGCATTGTTGTGGTGAGCCCATCACCGTGATAAATGATGCTCAAATTAAAGAAAATACTGCACTGTAATATTCCTTTAAAAACAATACACAATTGTTACTAATTTGCTTTCTAAACTTTTGACTTTCACCACAATACTTGTAAAGTTTCTGTAAAATGGTGAGCGTATCACCGAAGATGATCGCGCTCGTTGAAATGGTGAGCATATCACCGCAGATGAATGCGCTCATTGCTATGATAGCAACACTATGCCAGAGATACAATTTTTAAATGGCCGCTTGCGGAGTTGCGTCATCACGTAGGGCATGAATAACGTCTATTCGGTCAAAGGTTATTCATGAGCCGAAGACATAGCTGCCTGGCAATGTACGTCACCCCGTCTCAAGCGATCTCCCTGGAAGGACATCTCCACTTAGCAATGCAGTTGCTAGGTAACTTGAGACACAACGCAGGGTTCGTTCACAGACTTAATATGAAGCTGGCTCCCTGTTGGAGTGATGACGTCAGGGCTTCACTGAGACTCGTCTTTTAATCTCCGCAACTGTATTCCTGCAACTCAGAGCGATGTCGCTTTCTTCCGGAAACACTCACGTTGCACTTTCTGGGTTCTTCTAATGGGAGATGTCATCTGTCCTTTTCTTTTCTTCACTCTTTTTTCGAAGAAGCTTTATCCTGTGAACTCCTGCTCAGCCTGGTCAGCGCTCTGTTCGATCGTTGCCAAATTGTAGTAAGTAATAAATCGCCGCTACTACCTTCTTGTGGAAACAGGTGAGAACTTTATTTGTAGAGCTAGGACAAATCGTACATCTCGCCAGCTGACCAGACTCCAACTGGCAAGTCTGGAATGCTAGTTGGCTGATGTCAGGCATTGCAAAAATTATAACATTCTGGAATGACAGGGAAGGGGCAACATAGACAAAGGGCTAACTAGAGTTGTCACTAATACAAGATCATATTTACAACACACAATAAGCTCGATCCGCCACCAACGATACAGCAGTCCACGGGACCACCAAGCTTGGAATAAGGCCATTATACTGTGGTAAAGTTCTTTAGTGCATAAACTAGCTGCAACCCTACATTCTTATGGTCACAACTGAGGAAAACATTTGCAAGTCTATCTGTTCTTATGCTTTCTGTATGAAAATCGGCAATTCGTTTTGAGTCCTTCAGAAGTAATAAGTCAAAAATCGAGTTTAATAAATAAACCGAGACTCAATCCCAGCTAGCTACAGACCAGACAGGCTTAACTTAAGTAAAGTTTGTAAACTATTTAGCAGTACCGAATCAATAAAAAAGTTGAAACACATCACCATAGAAACCCCACAATACATTTCTAAAACTATAGAAAAATTATACAAAATATGGTTCAAATTCAATACGTTGAACCAGAAATATGAATTTTAGGGCAGAAAATCATCAACTAAAAGTAAATATCCAATCAGATGTGGGTGGTAGGCTAAACATACATGGAGAAGGAAGCAAATCTGTGAGGACCTGCCCAGCTGGTTGAATAGTGCAGTGGCCAAAACTATTGACTGTGTTGAGAGCATGAAGCCCAGAAGCAAGCAAGGAAGCAATCAACTGGGCAGCTCACATTGCACAGACGGAAAACAGACAAGACTGCAGAGGAGCTGGTGGCTTCTGCAGAGGAACAAGATTGCACAGCATCTGTAGCGAGCCTCTGACTGACTCTAAAGCAGAGTGAAATATGGACCAAACTGTTCTCCTGCTGCGGCAGACAAGCATGTTGGCATTGTGACCAACTGGACGGTGAGGTCAAGTCAGAACTTGCTCACCTACCCAGAACAAGAAATACTCAGCTGCTATAGTGAGGTGAGATCTGCAAGGATGTGAAGGAGCATGTTTCACAGGTGCATCGATGATCAGCAGAGAGCAGGTGCGCCCATTTGACACAACCCCATAACACATGGTGGGGACAATGAGTTTAATGCCCTGTGGCATGGAAAAAAGGGCAACACAGAGTAAAACTCACCTCATTCAAAGTGTCCATTAAGGAAGTTAGACTAGGGGCACCTTAGTATGAGGTGTATTATGTGGCCTCTTAGATACAATGCATATTTCGATGTCTAGAAAGGCAGAATCTCCAAGAAAAATCAGCTCTGGGAAGCAACAATTCCACCAGACACCTCCTCCAGTTTTTACTGAGATACATAGTGCACCACTATAATTTACCCAGGCTACTACATATAATTTACCTACATATACTTCCACCATCCCAATTGACAGCCTTATACAAACCTGGACATCAGGGCAGGTGGAATACCGGCGCAATTGGCAAGAAGCACACCAGATGACAAAAGGGAGCTGTTTTAAGGAAGGGAAATTACTCACTATAGAGGAGATGGCGGAGGGGACCACACACACACAGTTCATAACCTACTCAGACGTATGGTGAGAAACGCAAGGTAATATAGGTATGGAACCCCCCAAAACACTAAACATTATTGCTCCCTTTTACTATGGGAAATGGAATCAAGGGATATGCTGGTTGAGGGCCACTTACAGACAAAGAATAGTAGAGAACAAATGACTATACCAAGGAATCTATAGAAATGCAAGACTTAAATACATTACATGTAACTACCTGCACAACACCTACCTAACTCCAAGATGATTAAATCTCATGCTAAGGATAGATAATGAAAGTTGCCCAAGACTTTTCACATATGGTTTTGCAACAGAGGGTGTTGACAGATTACCGGGAATACATAGTGCAAATGCTAAATCAAGTGGCTAACTGAGAGTTTCACTGCATCCCAGAAGTGTGTCTAATGCAAATAAAGCTAGTAATAGGTTTATCAACCTAGCTTTTATACAGGCCTAAATATGCACAGCCATGCATTGGAAAGCAGATGGGGCTCTGACACCGACATGGTGGAAAAGAGATGTCAGCAGATGGGGAAAGAGCGAATAAATGATGCGAAGAAAAACAACAGAAGCGTCTCAGAAAATACCCCATGGAAGAGAGCTGAAGTGAATTATTGACCACCTTCCAACACGCTAACTACAACCCATTTTATGTCCTAACACAACAACAAAAAAGCCATCAGTTAAGGGAGGGTAAACCATAAGTTGGTCAAATGGCTGGGAGAATTTAAAGGAAAGCGCTGGGCAACAGATGGGTGGAGGGAAACGCCTACGAGTAGAAAGAGATTGTACTATGTTTTCATTCAAAGTTGAAGTATTGATTGGTTACAAATCTTATTCTGATGTGGCCAACTCACCAGCCCTACATGCACACTGAAGGGAAAAATGTATATATGCCAAATAGTATTGTAAGGAAATAATATAAATATTAAATATATCCAAACTAAGCATTGTGAAAGCAATCAATAAACCAACAATAGAGTTATTCAAACTGATGTACATTTATTAGGAAATATAAATATTTCAAAAGCAATAAATAGATTTAAATAAAAATAATACTCCATCCAGAAATCACTGTTTGCAGTTAACTGGGATCTAGGCTTGTTTTTTGGCCAATTGTAAAGGCGCACAGGTCAGATACACCAAAAGAGCCTTTCTAGTCAAGGTTTGTACCGTCTTAATCTGAAATGGAAGTTTAAATCATCAGCATGCAACTTTGAAGGCTGTATACTGCAAAATACTCTGAAAGCTGCCTCGCCATTGTACAATATCTGCTGAAGCCATTGGTTTTGGCAAGAAAAGCTCCGATCAAAAAAAAATGAAAAAGTTGTGCCTTCGAAAGTCCTCTTGTTGGACAGACACAATCACGCGTTCTCCCAAACAGGATTTCGACATTCAGGTGTTTTTTTTTTGAGCTCTAGCAGAGGTCAGCAGAGCTGAGCTGGGGGTTCATATTATATATCGAGGACTTTCCTCGATCATCTGCCTGCTCCTCGCGGCCCCTTCTGTTGCAAAGGGAACTTTTCATCCCCAACATTTGAGGAAAGTCTTTCAGCATGACTAGTCTGGTCCCTGTATCCAGCATGGGGTTTGTGCCAAGCTACCAGAGGGCGAAGCACAGCTTAATTTGGGGTTTGCTTATGACTTCACTCTAACAAATATTGTGAATGTTGCTTGAGTAAGGTATCACCCCCTCAGCCAGTAACCCATTTCCCAACATTGTGTTCAGCGGTGACATTTGGACTTTTGTTTGTGCTGTGCCATACAGTGTTTTTGTGAAACACTAAAATCCCAGATAAAGAATTTGATACCACTTCAAGTTTTTTAAATTATCCTTTATTGGCTCTTTTGCTTTTTCCAAATCTACTCTCATAGCTACCTGGCTGTGACCTTACCTGCATTATTGGAATTTGTGCTGGCCCACCTGGATAGCTACACTGTGGTTGAGCTCAAGCAGTTTTGTAAGGAAAGGGGACTATAAACTGAGAAAGGCACCAATAAGTTGGAGATGACAATAACAGAGGATGGCAATGAGGAGGATGATATGGAAGAGCAGGAGCTGGGCCTGGACAGCAGCACTGAAATGCAGCACTCACAGGAGGGGAATGACCATCTTGTGAATTGGAACTCCCTGCCACAGCTGGAAGTGGTGTATCTTCACATGGCCTTAACCAGCAGAGCTGGCTGACATGAAAACAGAGAGGGAGTTTCAGTAGCCATGGCTAGTCTCACAATGTAGGCAGAGTAGATGAGAAAAAGCTCATGAAACGAGCCTCGGAGAGCTGGACATCAGAGCCAGACAAACAGAGTCCAGCAGCAATTCACAGTGTCTGAAGGGGACAAGAAAGTTTGAATGGCCAAAGATCTGGTGCCTAACTATGAGGTAGGAGGTGACATAGACAAGTGGTTTGCTACTCATGAGGGGATCAAAGATGCACAGTATCCGAGAAGAGTTTTGGGGGGGCATCACTCTGGAAACACATGCATCAAGTGGAGAAGTGTACCTTTCCTACACTAGAGGTGGGGAACCAGATGAAGTATATCCCAATGAAAATCATCCTTGTCACTAATTTGGAATCACCCCAGAGAAGTACCACATTCGATTCAGGGATTGCCAAAAGAATGCACAACCAGTGTTTGGTAGATTTTCTTAATTACATGAGCAAGGCACTGAATGGTTGGGTGCGGGGCAGCAAAGTTGATGATTTAACTGGGTTGTTTATTCTGATACTAAGAGAGAACATGTTCAATACCTGTTTTACAAAGCTGCCCCAGCACCTAATTGATAGTAAGCTCCCAGATCCCAGGGAGGTTGCGAAGGAGGAAGGCCTCTGGGTTAGCACCAGAATGTTCAAAATATATCTGGGGGAATCACTAAAAGGGTGTTCTGGATCCCCACTATAAGAAAGAGGAGGAAAAAGCTTAAAAATACCGAGTTCTCTACCGCATAATTTTCTTGATAGACAGAGAGGCTCATCCCCCAGTATACTGAGTGCTTAAAGCATAGACACTCTGAGGGAGACACCAAATGTTCTAAGAGGGCACAGCCCCTCACTGGTGGACAGACACCTGGGTTGATGAGTGTGGGAGGAGGTGGTCCCAGTTAGCTTTGGAGAGAGAGCAAAGGTTACCTTTGCATCCCTAGGGGATAGAGAGATGGTGGTGTAAGCTCACATGCTTTCCAATATTTCTATGTATAGGCAGTGGGTCACCAGCAATGGGCAAAGAGTGAAGGCTCTGAGAGATACAGGAGCCAGTATGACTATTCTTTCAACAGAAAGTTCAGACAGTCTATGACGACCTTCGCCTGCTACCCACCTGTGAGGAGCTCCCCCACGAAATAGCTCAACAGGTGTCAGTTCTGGAACTCCCCAAATTCTCCCATCTCAGCGATGCCCAGGTCACTACCCTGCTCCTACAGACCAAATCTGGCTCCCCGCTAGACCCATGCCCCCCTCACGTTTTACACCTGGTCCCTGAAACTATCAGTCAAGCTCTTACCCCGCTCCTCAACACTGCAATCAGCTCCGGGCAATTTCTCAGCAGCTGGAGGAAGGCCTGTATCAGGTCCATCCTTAAAAAGGAGAAATTAGACCCTAAGGAAGCTAAACACAGCCGCCCAATATCGTGTTTACCCCTCCCTGCCAAATTTTTGGAAAGTGCAATTAATCAGGAGCTAACTAAACACCTTGAGGATAGCCATCTACTAGATCCCATACAACATGGCTTCAGGGCCTGTCACTCAACTGAGACAGCTCTGAACATAGCCTCGGAGGACATACGTCAGACCATTGACGAAGGAGGCAGAGCCGCTCTGATCCTATTGGATCTGACAGCGGCGTTTGACAGCGTTAACCATGGCGTCCTCATAAATAGACTAAGGACGCTGGGAATCACACACACTGCCCTAAATTTGCTTGAGTCCTTTTTAGAGGCACGCATCCATCAAATTCACTGGGATGGTCTCCAATCTGAGGAGTTCCTTCTACCATGTGGAGTCCCTCAGGGATCGGCCCTATCTCCTACCCTTTTTAATCTTTATGTCACTCCCCTAGCTGCACTGATAAAGTCCCATGGCCTGCACTTAGTCTCTTACGCTGACAACACCCAACTGGTAGTCTCACTGGCGCAGACGGTAAAAGCCACCGCTACCAGTTTTAGGAACTGTCTGTCAGACGTTAAGAAATGGATGTACGCTCACTTCCTCAAACTTAATACAGAAAAGACGGAGGTGATCAAGTTTGGCCAAAAACGCTCCATTTGGAACGATCTTTGGTGGCCTCCAGAAGCTGGCATCTGCCCTGCTCCGGCCAACAAGGTCAGAAACCTAGGTTTCATAATGGACAAGGACCTCACCTGTACAGCTCTCTAGGTCACTTCGGCCTGCTTCCTCACACTTAAGGTCCTCTGAAAAATCCTGCCCTACATCCCTTTCTCTTTGAGGAAAACGGTAGTGAGAGCATTGATCATGTCCAGGGTAGATTACTGTAATGCCCTGTACATAGGTGCCGGCAAAAAACAAGTGGACCGACTCCAGTCAATCCAAAATGCAGCAGCCAGAGTACTGCTTAACCTCCCCAAACGACATCCTACTTCCAAAGCAATTCGTGAACTCCATTGGCTTCCGGTCAGGCGCAGAATTCAATTCAAGGTCATGTGCCTGGCCCACAAATCCCTCTATGGGAAGACTCCTAAACAGCTCCCCAACCTTCTTCCCCCATATGTACCTGAGCGTTCACTCAGATCCAGTTCCCAAAATGTACTCTACACCCCCAGGACCAAGAGAGTCCGCTGGGGCGGCAGATCTTTCTCTCATCAAGCCCCCAAGCTCTGAAACAGTTTACCATCCTCACTTCATTCCGAAAAGAGCATAGCTAAGTTCAGAAAGGCATTGAAGACCTGGCTTTTCACACTGCCCTAATCCAACTCCTCTCTTTCCGCCCTACAGCGCCAAGACGCCTCAGCATAAGAGCGCTCTAAAAATAATTCAGTCAGTCATTGTGAGGTGTCATTTAGTGTTCTCAAAGTAGTTCATCCCTAATAGATTCTACCAGGTCAAAGTCACAGATAACAGTGACAGCCACTACCCAGTGGCTCCGATTTCCTTTGAGTGGTGTGGTGGTCTCAGGTTCCCTAACAGAAGCTGTAGAATCTGGCGTGTCTGTAGATTGTTTGTCAGGCAATGACCTAGAGCACACTATCTGTAAGGAAGTGGAGCTCAGATCCAAAAAGGAGATGTTAGGCTTGCCTGAGTGGGTCTGCTTTGCTACATGGCCCGAGAGGGGAGTAAAGGGAGCCTAGAGACTGGAATTTTGTCCCAGGCAGCAGCGAAGAAGAGGAATGGCAAGGGGCACGGGAAGTGGGTCCCTGAAGTTTCTGCATTCCAAGTTGACGGGGTGCCTGAGGAAGGCTCCCTGAACCTACCGGGGAAGACATTACCACCCTAGAAGATCTGTCTGAGCTTGCTGGATGGCAAGTTGAGTGTGGGGCTACCAGGGAAGAATTCTTTAAGGTTCAGAAAGAGTGCCCAACTCTTGAGGGCTTGAGGTGTCAAGCTGAGGTCCAGGCAGCAAGTGATACCTCTGAATATCACCTTATCTATTTGGGGAATGGCCTCCCATACAGTGAGCCTAAGGTTCCTGGACCTGGGGCAGCCAGTGTGCTGGGGGTCCACCAGATTCACAGGGCCTCCCTACTGGAGTAGGCTCATGGGGTACCCCTGGCAGGACATCTGGGGCAGCACAAGACCTTTGTTGGGCTTGTAGCCACTTCTACTGGCCCCAGACCTGGTCAGAACCGGTCGCTCCACCTCGCTCCTGAGCCGCCTGGTGTTCGTGGCTGCCTGGTGTCCACATTGCTCCCTCCTGGACTGTCTGGTATCGTTGTGCTCATTGCTGCGCCTGCTATTGCAAATAAGTTGTTTTGATTTGCCTATTTCGTCATATAATATTGTGCTCATTGCTGCGCCTGCCATTGCAAATAAGTTGTTTTGATTTGCCCATTTCATTATATAATATTGCTCCGCTTTGCCTGGTATCGCCGCTTTTGGTGTTTGCTCCAGATTGTGCCCCCGGATCCCGTCCGGCATTGTTTTCGTGCCATTTGTTGTGCCTCTCCTGCTCACCCACGGCCCCTCCCCCGTAGCCCTCCGGCATCCCCAGACCTCGCAACCCCGCTCCTGCCTTCCAGCTGCTCCTCCCTCCCACTGAAACACATAAGGAAAGGAACGTGCATTAAGGAGCTGTGACCGTCCTGACCTGGTCAGATCCGGTCGCTCCACCTCGCTCCTGAGCCGCCTGGTGTTCGTGGCTGCCTGGTGTCCACATTGCTCCCTCCTTGGCTGCCTGGTATCGTTGTGCTCATTGCTGCGCCTGCTATTGCAAATAAGTTGTTTTGATTTGCCTATTTCGTCATATAATATTGTGCTCATTGCTGCGCCTGCCATTGCAAATAAGTTGTTTTGATTTGCCCATTTCATTATATAATATTGCTCCGCTTTGCCTGGTATCGCCGCTTTGGGTGTATGTGCCAGATTCTGCCCCCCGATCCCGTCCTGCATTGTTTTCGTGCCATTTGTTGTACCTCTCCTGCTCCCCCACGACCCATCCCCCGTGGCCCTGAGGCATCCCCAGACCTCGCAACCCCGCTCCCGCCTCCCAGCAGCTCCTCCCTCGCTCCGCCCCCTCCACGATCCATTTATGACAGATGCACTTAAGCGCAGCGTTCACGTGCAGCGGTCGCACCCCATGCGCGCCGAAGGTGTGCCACAGGTAAGCCCGTCTACGCCCGTCTGCGCCTGGACCTCGCCCAGCGCCAGACCCCCTGGCCCCCGCCAAACCAACTCCACCGCCTAACTTACGACGCCGCAACCCTCTCTGCACTCAACACCGGCCGACTCCCCTACTGCAACCAAGCCGCCCCAGGACGCACCCATGGACCCTTCACCTGTCAATCCTGCAAGTTCTGCTGCATCAAGTCCTACACTACGCCCACTAATGCCAAACAGAGCTTCGACAATAACCGCCTGAAATGCATCCTGCTCAACTCCTGCTCGGTCCACAGACACACCATTGAACTATGGAACCTACTGGACACCACAACGCCGGACGCCGCCTTTCTTACAGAAACATGGATGAATACCGCATCAGCGCCCAACATCACCATAGCCATCCCGGACGGCTACAAGATCATCCGAAAGGATCGCATCAACCGAACAGGAGGAGGCATCGCCATCGTCCACAAGAACACCATCCGCCTCACAACCAGCTCCGACGACACCTTCACCGCCGCCGAACACCTAAACTTCCACATGCACACCGACCCCAAGACCACACTAAGAGGCACCCTCATCTACAGACCACCAGGACCCGCACACAATTCAGCGAAGAGATCACTGACTTTATCAGCCCACACGCCCTCCCCTCCGAGGACTACATTCTCCGAGGGGACCTCAACTTCCACCTGGAAAAGAATAACGACAGCAACACCACCACCCTGCTGGACAACCTCGCCAATCTCGGACTCATACAACTGGTAAACACCCCCACCCACCACGCCAGACACACGCTCGACCCAATCTTCTCCTCCAGCAAACACATCTCCTTCATTCACGCCACAGGACTCCACTGGACAGACCACAGCTGCATCCACTTCAACTTCAGAAAGACCACAACCCACCACCACCCACAACAAGTCCCACGCAGAAACTGGAACAAAATTACCACCGACCAGCTCACCACATCGCTAAACCAAAACCATCCCGCCAAACCATCGGACCCAAACCAAGCAGCCATCAATCTCTCACAATGGATCACCCACTGCGCCGACGAATTAGCACCCTTGAAAAACCATCACAACAAACCAGGTAGCAAAAAAGCCTCCTGGTTCAATGACGACCTCAAGAACTCCAAAAAGAACTGCCGCACCCTCGAGAAAGCCTGGCGAAAAAACCCAACCACAGACAACATGACCGCCCTCAAGGACGCCACCCGCAAACACCACCAGCTGATCCGATCCACCAATAAATTAGCATTCAAGGATCGACTCGACAACAACACCCACAACAGCAAGGAACTCTTCAGCATCGTCAAAGAGCTAACCAATCCCAGTGCCGGCTCTAACGACATCACTCCCTCTCAAGACCTCTGCAACTCTCTAGCCTCATTCTTCCACAGCAAAATCGCTGACATACATAACAGCTTTGGCGACCCGTCCACCTCCCTCACCACCACCGAATTGAAGCCCCCCACCACCACCCTTGGCGCCTGGGACCCAATTAGCACCGAAGACACCATCCGCTTGATGAACTCCATTCAATCCGGATCACCAACCGACCCATGCCCCCACCACATCTTTAACAAGTCCGACTCCATCATCGCACCCCATCTCCGGGATATCATCAACTGCTCCCTCAACACCGCTATCTTCCCAGAAAGCTGGAAACATGCCAAACTCAGTGCTCTACTGAAGAAACCCACAGCAGACCCGACTGAACTTAAGAACTACTGCCCCATCTCGCTCCTCCCTTTCCCTGCCAAGGTCATAGAGAAGACCATCAACAATCAGCTTGCAGCCTTCCTCGAATCTAATGGCTCCCTCGACCCCTCACAGTCCGGCTTCCGAGCCAAACACAGCACCGAGACCGCTCTCATCGCAGCCACAGACGACATCCGAACACTTCTTGACAACGGGGAAACAGCTGCCCTCATCCTCCTGGACCTCTCCGCAGCGTTTGACACGGTCTGTCATAGCACTCTTGTACAACGCCTCAGAAACATCGGGATACAAGGAAAAGCACTGGACTGGATCACCTCGTTTCTCGCTGGAAGAACCCAGAGAGTCCGCCTCCCCCTTTCAGGTCAGAGGCCACGAAGTCATCTGCGGTGTACCACAAGGATCATCGCTCAGCCCCACCCTCTTCAACGTCTACATGAGCCCCCTCGCATCCATCGCACGCCAGCACAACCTCAACATCATCTCCTACGCCGACGACACAAAGCTGATCCTCTCCCTCACCAAAGACCCAAACACCGCTAAAACTAACCTACACGAAGGGATGAAAGACGTTGCCGAGTGGATGAAGAACAGCCGCTTAAAACTGAATTCTGACAAGACGGAAGTCCTCATCCTAGTATCATCCCCCTCCGCATGGGACGACTCATGGAGGCCACCGGCCCTGGGCAGCGCACCCAAACCAACGGACCATGCTCGCAACCTGTGATTCATTCTAGACTCCTCCCTCTCGATGACCAGATAAGTCAACGCTGTCTCATCATCATGCTTTAACATCTTACGTATGCTCAGAAAGATCTTCCGCTGGATCCCCCCCCGAAACAAGAAAGACGGTCACCCAAGCACTTGTCACAAGCCGACTGGACTACGGAAACACCCTCTACGCCGGAACCACAGCCAAATTACAGAATAAACTCCAACGCATTCAGAACGCCTCCGCCCGACTCATCCTAGACATACCCCGCCACAATCACATATCCGGTCACCTGAGAGACCTTCACTGGCTCCCAGTCAACAAGAGAATGACGTTCCGTCTCCTCACCCACGCACACAAAGCCCTCCACGACCTGGGACCCAAATACCTCAACATGCGCCTGACCTTTTACACCCCCACCCGCCAACTACGATCGTCCAATCAAGCCCTCGCCGCGATTCCACGCATCCGAAGAGCCACCATGGGAGGAAGATCCTTCTCCTACTTAGCGGCCAAAACCTGGAACTCTCTCCCACCCACCTCCGCCTTACACAGAACCACCTCTCCTTCAGAAAACAACTCAAAACTTGGCTATTTGATAAGTAACTAACCCCCCCCCCCTCAAGCGCCTTGAGACCCTCTGGGTGAGTAGTGCGCTATACAAATTTTTTACTTGACTTGAGCCTCAGATACATTCTGTAGATTTTGTCCCACCTTTCAGGGCAGCAGGAAAACAGGGAAGAAGCTCAAGGCTCCACTGACTTCCTTGCCTGTCATTGGGACCCTCTTTGAGAGGGTGGTCATCAACATTGTTGGTCCCTTGAACTCCAAGACAGCCTTATGCAACAGGTTGATCCTTGTCTTGGTGGACCAGGCCACAAGGTACCCAGAGGCCATCCCTCTGAGGTTGGTGACTGCACCTGCGGTAACTACGGCACTGATGGAGATTTTTGCCCACATGGTGTTCCCTAAGGAAGGGGTGTCTGACAGAGGCACTAACTTCATGTCAGCGTACATGAAGTCAATGTGGGATAACTGTGGGGTAACGTAAAAACTCTCCACACCCTATCACCCTCAAATAAACAGACTTCCTGAAAAATTCAATAAGATGCTTAAAGGCATGATTATGGACCTGCTTGAGCCAATGAGCTGGAAGTGGGGTGTCCTCTTGCCATGCCTGCTGTTCACCTACTGGGAGGTGCCATCAAAGAAGTTGGGTTTAGCCACTTTGAACAACTCAAAGGGGACAATGTCAGGGGAACTCGCAGCCTTGTGAGAGAGGAAATGAATGAATAAATGAATGAGTTTAATCATGTTCGCGTACTTAAAATCATTACATGTGGAAAACCTTGTACAGCATTTTCCTAAAATGTAAATATTAAAAGCATGCTGAAAATGTGTCAGCAGTAGTTGTATAAAGAGACACGGCGTTGTAAACTAAATTAAAATTCTTAAAAGAAGTGACATCGTGATCAAGCAGCATGATATCCCATCTTGATTTACATACAGATTATTCTATTTTGAGCTGTGATTAGGTAATTGAGCACAGAGCTAAGTCAGTATGGCAAGAAAAGTGCAAAGGCTGAATTGTCTTTGTGTACAACCTTTGTGTTTGTCAGAATGCATCCATTTTAAAAGAAAGAAAGGACTGCACTAGTGTCACCCTGTTGTGAAGTTAAGGAGCGCTAATCGTATAACGTTTGTGAATTTCCCTCGTCTTGCTAGGGTCATTGAATTGTTTTTGGAGAAACACAGGTCTGAGGCTTTTCTGCAAGATCTTGTCCCATTGCCTCGGAATAAGGGGACTGCCAGTGAATGACAGTCACTGGCAAGTTTGGGGCAACAGCACATTAGATGAAGCCAGGATTCTCTGTGTTAGCTGCAAAGTCTGCAGGTTGCAGCCTCATCCCGCCTCTCCCAGAAAGTGTTTAAATCCATGATAGGTAGGTCGGGAAGCCTCTTGAATGTGACTTTCATGCATGTGTGGGCTGTGAGGGCTTGGTGGAAATAGGGTCGAGCTTTACCCTGCATATTAGGGCATCAAGTGCTTCAAGAGTGGGGCTGCGGCCAAGGCTATTTCAGTGTCCAGTTAAAATAAGATTTTCCTGACCTGCACATTCACTGTTCTCTTCCAGGCTCTAAATGGTATGTCCGGAAAACATAGATTGGTGGTTTTGACTTTCAAGCTACTGATTGTCTCTGCAAGCTACACTTGCCAATGGGGAGTCCCTTCCTTAAAGATTTGTCTAAGTTGTGATTTGAGTGTGTTCTCAGGGGCCCAGAGGGTCCTGATGTAATATTTTAGTAGATCCCCTTGGCATTCTAGGTCCATTCTCCCAAAACCCAGCTCCATTCTCAGCCTTTCTCTTCTGACTTACTGGAATGCGTAAAGGATTTTTTTGCAAGCTGAGATATGGATGTTCATAAGATGTCTTTCCAGTGCCCCAGGGAAGGCTAGATGACTGTAATTTGGAGCTGGAATCAGTTATCCTTTCTGGACTTTCAGCATTGGTTCTGCAGTAGAGCTTTGCAAGCAACTGTTTAGGTGCTTCAGGCTGTGAATAACTCATGTGCCCTTGCTTCTGAGGTGCTTTAAGTCGGCAATTGGTTTAGCCTCAACAGCAATCCTATTTTCAACATTTGTCGTTGATTGAAATGCAGTTTTCACACTTTGGCAAATGGAGCATTACTAACGGGTAAACTGGATCCAGAAAATTGAGCTGCTAAATATTTGAGGCTCACAATTATTAAAGATTAGGCCAGAATATGTAATGGTAATAACATAGATTCAACATCAAGAAATCCTGAATTAAACATGTCAAAAAGAAATCAAGTGATTCAAAAGGCCCATGTGTCAGGTCAATGAGAAATCATTTGATAGAAATATTGAAGATACTGTGCAATTAATAAACCTAGAAACATGAAAAACTGTTCTACCCTGCATAAAGCGACACTTTCAAGACATTAGGTGACAAAGGCATATTAACAATTACAGGTGTGGAGAAATCCCTCTAAAATTCCCTATACCCACCCCAAATACTGGCTTTGCTTAAGACTCATGGATGTTGTCTGCATGATCATAGCATATTTTCTGACTACAGTACTATTCACAGTATTTTACCTGTATTTATTTATTTATTAAAATTTAGTGGTACATAGACCATTGAGAGCTCTGACTTGGACAAATAGAATAAAAATAGGGTAATGTAATCCTGCAACTTCCATAGGGAAGACATTTATTTGACATTCTTAAATTGCTACCATATTGGAATTGAAATTTGTTAAATACCTATTTGAAGACTAAATAAAGGAACTCAGTTGCCTGAACATTTTAGTTTTCATGAGTTCTTTGAACTGAAGGCAATCTGTTTCCTTTCTTAGTCGATGTCTAGGGCTGTTCCTTAGTTTCAGTCTCTGGACACCCTAATATCTTCCACTATGTTTTAGTCTTTTGATGAAATGTTGTTGGTTCACATGAGCCAAAGAGCAATAAAGAGTCCTGGCTGGGAAGTAGTGTGATGCTATTTTCTGAATGTTGTGAGGACTTGCTATGTGCATAGTTTAGAGTGTTTTGAATTTGATATGAAATTTAGAGCTAAGAAACTAAGAGCCAATGAAGAACTTTGAGGGTGAGTTGTTGTGGTCACATTTCTTTTTATAAGTGCAAGAGCATTATGAAGGAGCTGAAGGAATTGTACAGAGGATAGAGAGTTGGACGTTTGCTTTATAACTGTGTTGATTTGTGAATCAATGTTGAGGTCTCAATAAATAATGATCTGAAAATATGTAATCAGTTGAGAGGAAGGATTACCCATATTCGAAGGTCCATGACACTAGGATGACTACTATAAATAGAAGTTTGGTCTTTTTCCCATTCATACAAAGTAAACATGTGTTGGAGTGCTTCTCTGCTCTGTTTCCACAGCAGGTGTAAATTTAGGCATCCTCCACACATCTACAATTTTGGCCCATGGTAATCTAATCTAAATACTGTAGCCAAGGACAACATGTAGAGGGAAGAGGGAAGACTAAGGAATTTTGTAATTTACATCATAGAAAAAAGAGAAAGAAGATAACATCAATTATTTTTTATCTTCTTGTGGAGGAATGATCAAATTCACTTGAGAGAAAGCACATGTATTTTCTACATATTCCGTAAACTGGTTCAGTTTGATAGTATGGTTTATCATGTTGCAGTAGTTGAAAGCTCATGTAGAATCAAGGTTGCCCTCTACTTCTGGGTGACAAGGATGTCTTTTGTGATCATTCAAATGCTGATTATATGCCTTAATGAGTTCTAAAACCACACTAAAGATTGTTCTGGAAGAGATTAGGCTTAACAAGTACTTAAATGAAGGAATGTTAGTACTTATACCCTCAAACATTATTGACTTTGGACACAATTTCAACATACTGTTTATATATCTTAAAGCCATAAAAAATATAATCATAAGGAGTAAGTGAAATATATTCACTCTTGGCAAAAAAAAGAGTTCATAGCATATCCCCTCCATGGGCTGTATTATACAAACTGCCCCTAAGGAAGAATAGGTATGTGTGCATGCTTTTGGATCCCCTAGAGTGCTTTGCTATTATAAAAGGGGCCACAGATACTTGTGCAACCCCATGTATAAAATAGATTGGGCAGATGCACATTTTGTGCCAGCACAGTCACAAGGCAGCGTTTCCTCATTTAAACGAGGGAAGCGACTTTGGTCTTTGCGCCCCGAATGTATTACAGACCCAGACGAGGAGGCAAAGGAGCTGTTGGGAGGTGCACTGACTCTGCATCACATAGAGATGGTGCCCTGTTAGTACATTCCGTGAAGCTAGCCCTTGGCGGAGACTATGGGGATCCCAGACCCCCCAGCAATTATTTGGGATTGGGTGCAGTTACTCGCAGCACCTGATTGCAGGTGATCCCTGACCCCTTTAAATGTCAAAAACAGACCTATGGTTTCTAAAAGCTGGTCTACCTTTCACCAATGTGCTGTTCAGACTGCAGGCGAGAGTTTGCACCTAGACTCTAAATAGCATGTTCACAATAATAGGGGACACTGGCCTGGTTAGCACCAGGCTTAGACTGCTACTTCTGCAGAATTGGTCCAAATCAACATCACACATATCACCTCTACTGTCCTGCACATGTTTTTTTATTAACCAACAAAGTAAACTTACTTGTGTTATTTTCCATGGTAAACTAAAGATGGCCAGGGTTTGACCATGTTTATGACTACGATTTTGACTGACAGTAGATGTGAATTTTAGGAATCATTCTTGGCTACAAATGATACAATCTTTTAGGGCTTTCCATTTCTATATTTCATTCTTTTTATTTCAGGCATTGAGTAGGGTATTGTGCAAGTCTCTTAGAAAGATAGCATAATCATTCCAATCTATAAGAAAGAATTTAGATCTAATCTAAAACATTACAAGAAAATAGCATTTGTATATGCAGTTGGCAAAATTTACCCCACAACGATACCAGATCAACTACAAGAGAGGATAAAGAGAATATACTTCCAATGGAAAAAATAGGATTAAATAAATATTACTTAGCCTTTGACGGTATCACAATAGTTTAGCTAATATATGGAAAATATGTGGTTAAGACAAAACAATCTGTTTAATTTATCTTTCATTGACTTTAGCGTCTTTGACTAGTTGGATGAAGGAATGCAATGGCAAAACCTATATGCCTTACAAATTCCAACCAAATCATTAAATGCTCTGCTCTCCTTCTATTCTGAAGTAGACACAAATTCTAAGGGTGTAGGTTTGGGGACTTACCAAAAACATTCTACTCCTAATGGCTTAAATAAAGGCCGCCTTCTAACTCCACTCCTCTTGTCATTGTATATCCCTGACTTTTCAACTTCATTAGCTTCTTGGGAGAAAAAAAACTATAATTATTGGGATAGAAAATATTCAATATGATACTATACAAAGCTGATGTCATAATCATCGACAAAACACCAGTTGGCCTTGAACAAGACTTCAAACACGTTCTGGGTCACAATATAAAATAAATATAAAGAAGTTTAAGGTCAGAATTCTCCAGACTTTTAACCATCCACAAAGTTTTAATTGGTACTTGGGAACAGAGAAAAAAGAAAAGGTATTATTCTCCAAGTATCTTGGAGTTACAGTGACGTATCCTGTGAAAGGTAATGACATACTCATTACTTAGCTACTAAAGGATGGTGTCAGTTAGCTGAAAGGAGAAGAGTAAAGAATACAATTGACAAGAAACACATGGAACATGCACTTAAGCTTTTTAATGTAAATATTGCCCTCAACCCTGCTCTATGGGATTAAATCTACCCCTTTTAACAGACATACATTCTAAACAGAGAGCGAACATTTTGAGAGCCCTTGTTGTGTTCCCTACACAGTGCACCTGCATATATAACATAATATTGAGTAGGTTATTTGGTATCAACGTTTAGGGCCATTGATGCAGCCTTGCAATAGGAACACAAAATAACAATGCACATTCGAACACAAGAAGACTCTCCGAGTCGGCGATGCGGCTAGTGCAAGGTAAGTGGTTTTCTTTTTTATTGAAAAATATATTAAGCGTTTGCAACATCAGCGTGATCTTCCTGAAATTTTGTACTGAATCATATCTGTTTTCTATAATCACATATTAATCAGTTTACGTGGGTTTAAGGGTAGCTCTTGTATTCTCTTATTGTCCCTGACTATAGAGGCCGAAACCTCACTGGTTCATTTTATGTTATTCACTTAGAATATTTTGCCATGCCTTCATGCCTTTACTGCTGTATTTGATTGAGCCTTATGCTAATTGCCTATACTGATTTATTATGCATTTTGATTAATTCCTATCTTTTACCGCCTGTATTGCACTTTGAATTATTTCAATAAAGCTCCAAGTTTTAAATTTTACTTCTGACTGGGGGGATTTATTTCCTTGAAATGCTATTTTATTGATCTTCTATTTGGGTGTTGCTTACGGATACAATGCCTCATACATGCTTGAGGTCTCAGATTCTAAGAATGCACTTTCTCTATCAGAATAGAGTTAACAGTATTGAGCTGAGAGGAGGAGAAGGTCTGATGGATAATACGATCACTTGCAAACAACACCAGTGACATGGCATCCTGTAAGTTGTGCCAATTAAATGTATGTCTTTGTAGCTCTCTATGTACTTGAGCTAGGTCAATAGGGCCATATCTGTATGCCTGTTGGGGCTGCATAACAATTTGACTTGTCTTATTTTATAAAGCGCTTCGCTGTGTAAGAAGGCTGAATCAGCTCTAAAGATGCTCCATCATGCAGCCATAGAGTTGCAGCATTAGAACTGTTTGAAATAACTGGCAGCACCAACAGCGGTGATGATATGGACTGCAAGACTATGATGATCAGGTGACCATGAGTGGATATGTGTGTTGATGTTCAGTCCACAAAAGGCAAATGTCTCAGAGAGGCAAAAAAGAAATATAAAAGCAGAAGGTTGGAGGTACTTCATGTAACATATTCACATATAACTCCTGTTTCCACTATTAAACAAGGACCAGAGTGGTTGTTATTCTTTTGCAGACCTTTGCTATTACACAAATACATGGAATATACATTATTGTGACAAACATAAATATTTCAGCACAACCACCCTCCATTGCAATGTGCTGATCATGAAGGGTGCATCCTGGGTTTTGTACAGAAACACCAAAATATTATGATTTTCAAGTAGCACCCATCATAAAAACATGTGCGATAAAAAGAGACAAAGATATTCCAGGGCTTTTAAAACCAGAAAAGGCCAGTAGGAGGCTGGCGATTGGGTTGACTTATTAGAGGCGGTCAGGCTCAGAGACAACATACACTTTTAGCAGTTAGTTACACGAGACGTCCCAGGGACTTAACTCGCCCAGATTGCCATATCCCCCAGAAGTTGGGTGAATCACTTCTCAACACTCTATGCAGAGGTAAGATTGAGAGATGGGATATTAGAGAACCTGGCAGTCCATACTATAGAGTCTGCTGGGAAGGGGTTAAAGTCAGTCACCCTAAAAGAAAACTTAGATTCAATCCGGGCCCAGAAAAATGACAAAACCCCTGGCTTGGATAGAATCCCAGCAGATTTATTCCAGAATGGAACCTCAGATGTGGGGACCCAATACAAATTGCCTATCAAATGCATTGATGGCTGGAGCACCGATCCCGAAGTCCAAGAAACGAGCGGAAATAATTCCTGTTTATATAAAGGGTGATAAATCCACACTGGGAAATTATTGACTAATATGTCTGATTGACAATATCCTGAAAGTCTACAGCATCAAAATATTATCAAGGCTATAGGACTGGATTTCCCAAGCCAAAGTGTTATCCCACCTACAGGTAGGATTCAGATCCAACATTAGTACCATTGATCAGATTGACCGATTTCAGTTTGTTAAGTGGAAGATGGTTGACATTGATAGGGAGTGGTTTGTGGATCTGAGAGCTGAATTCGATCTTGGCCCTTGGTCAAAACTCTGGCTGGCTTATTTTGGCCCCTACACTTGTTCTTTTGTTCATAAATGGCTGTATCCCCTACCTCTTAAACTGTGAAAATGACTCCCCAAAGGTGAAGGAATGCTACGTCTCCTAGATGCAGATAACTCTTTTTTATTATCATATTATAAAAGACTCCTCATGGTCTATCTATTCTCATTGGTAAGTTTAATACTTTTTGTTTATACCATGGCCTAGAAATTAATTATAACAAAACTAAGTACATGATCTTTGGTACCAGGAAGAAAACATCCAAGAATAAGCTATTCTTAGGGAGGAGAGATTGGATAGGGTCCATGCATTTGGCTATTTGGGTGCAAGGCTGGAAGACTCCCTTAGATGGAAAGCACAGGTACAGAAAAGTGTTATGACTCTAAAGCAGACAACTGGGTCTATCTTAAGATTTGCCAATAGATCACCCACTTTTGCCATATCCCCCCCTTGGAGATATATAAGATTGAAGTTTGTTGGGGGGCTATGTATGGGGCATATTTATGGGGGCACTGCAATCTTAACACCCTTGAAAAGCCAAGAATGCCTTTATCAAGACTCTCTTTAGAATGCCCACCAGTGATCCGACTCTGCCAATTAGATTCAACCTAAACCTAAGACCGATTTCTGACATTGCTATGTTGAGACCTATCCAATATTGGATGAGGCTCTGAACTAAATCTAGGTCCCTATAGGGATTGTGTTGTAAATGAATCTAGGACCCTAGTGTAAATTTCCCGATTCATGCCCTTATATAGGTATAAATTGCCCGATCCTTATATAGGCATAGAATCATTACCATATTTAGACTGAGCATATGCAGCCCAAAAACGGCATGGCTACTTCCACTAAGTTCCTAGAATCAACAAAGATTTCTTAGAAAACCCGCCTTCAGCAGCTAGGGACTTCTCCTCGCCTGAATACTAATTTATCTAGGAAATCATGGAGTTTTCAAAGAACTGAGTCTTTGAATGCCGTTATTAAGTCCAATCATACGTCAAACTCGGCACCTTCAAAGTATAAATATGCCTACATTTGCCCAGACAAACACACAGTGGTTTGGAGCAGATCGACTAACTACTTGCCCGATGCCCTGCAGCAGTAAGTGCCGAAGGAAGCCGACCCTCCAGCTTACGCACTGAGAGACAATGTCTTTTCTCCTGCCGAGAAATCCAGCTCCAGTGTTTCCAGGCTACCCTTGCGGGTTGCTGGGAAATCGAGTCCTGGGAGAGAGATACAAGACCTCCTTCCTTCTAAAACCAAGGTACGGAGCTGATTAGACCGTTAGAGAATTCTTGGATAGATTCTTGGCAAAGAAATACTAAACTTAAGCTACTCCTCACTTACTTCTTCCCTCGTACTAGACTTAGGTTAGGTACACCGGGGTAGGCTTATTTTAGAAGCACCAGTTGAGTACTTTTAGTCATTATTTTATCACTGTATGTATTTTATATGTTTTAAGGCAATTTATGGCTTGGAAAACCATATCATGCTTTTACAGTACTACTTTATAATACTTTTCGTACTAATATACCCTGTACTTCATAACCAGTATTACGATTGTAGCAGTACATTTCTTATGCTTCAGAAAGAAGACTGTTCACTAAATACCTTTTATTGAAAATGCCAGTCTCTCTATTTTCTCAGCGCCTCTGGTGAAACGAAGCATGCACGATTGACTGAGTAAAATAATTATCTATTGTTTCCGCGACTCTAGAGATTGATTTCTTATTCTTGGGAAACAACGTTGTCATGTTTATATGGTTGTCAGAAACTAATCCCTTCTTGTGTATTCGAGAAAGTTTCTAGTGACCTCTGAGCTAGCTGGCACTCACAATTAAGTTTAATATATACGATAGAGACCTAGTCGACCTCAGTCCTACGTCTAAACTATAGTATATGTTATTCCAATGCGCAGAGCCTATTGGGAATATAGGAACTACACTACAATTGCATTAGAATCCTACTAGATGACTACCATGTTGGAAGATCCCCAGGCTTGTCCATATTATTGGTTATTCAAGTTAGGTCTGAAATGTTTTTGGCTACAGCCCTTTGCATTACCTCAAGGTGCTCGGGAGAAGCTGTAAGTGTCCTACTGGAATTATGCATAAGGAACAAAACTCTCTGTTGCCTTCCCGGGTAGATTCCTTTTGATGTTCAAATGTGTACCTGAGTATGAGCAATACCTGAATATGGTTAGCAACCCGGTTGCATGTCCACTTTTTGTTAAATTTAGATTGGGCATATTACAGTTCGCTATGTGTACCCGTTCCTGGACGAAAAAGGGAGACATATCCAATTTGTGTCCGATAGGTTGTCAAGACGCTAAACTCCTTCCACTCCTGAAAAAACCAGGACTAGATGTGTCGGTCCCGGGAAACTACCGACCCATCTCCCTCCTGCCTGCTCTCACAAAAATCTGTGAGAAGGCAGCTCTTCTACAAGTGGAGAGCTTTGTTGAAACATCTAATGCCCTCCACCCGGCCCAATCGGGCTTCAGGGCTGCCTATAGCACCGAGACGGCCCTGGTGGAGATGTCTGAAGCCATCCGGGAGTGTCTTGATGGAGGTGGCAGAGCGGTCCTAATTTTATTGGACCTCTCTGCCGCTTTCGATACTGTTCCCCATGATCTCCTTCTTGGCCGGCTGTCGGACATTGGTATTGGGGGAGTGGTGTTTGATTGGCTTTCTTCTTTTCTATCTGATAGGACCCAGCAGGTTTGGTTGCCTCCGTATGCTTCGGAGCAAAGACCTTTGCTTACAGGGGTCCCGCAGGGGTCCACACTTAGCCCCCTACTGTTCAATGTGTACATTACACCTTTGGTATACTTAGCTGAACAGTTCGGGGCTAAAATTTTAGGGTATGCTGATGACACCCAACTGTTGTTTACCTGGCCTGATGACAACCTGGACACATCTACAGTTCATCTGTGTCTGTCCTCAGTATTTCGCTGGTTAACACAGGCCCAGCTGAAGTGCAATGAGGACAAGTCCGAGGTGCTCTTTTACGGCTCCTTTCCCCCCTCATTCAAGAGCACACTCTGGCCTCCAAACATTCCTGGCCCAACAGAGATGGGGAGACCTGCAAAAAATCTGGGCATTTGGTTTACGGAGGATCTCAGATTTGAGTATCACATCAAAAAACTCACCGGCACTTGCTTTGCCACTCTGAAAATGCTCCGTAAATTTTTCCCCCTGCTCCCCAGGGAGGCCAGAGAGTCGGTTGCCAGAGCACTCATACTGGCTCGCCTTGATTACGCGAATGCACTGTTTAGTGGCATTCCGGCATACCTGGTCAATCGCCTCCAAATTGTTCAGAATGCGGTTGTACGCCTATTATTTAACATCCCCAGGTGGAAGAGCGTTCGCACGGAGCTGCGCTCGCTTCACTGGCTCCCAGTAACACAACGCATTCGGTTTAAAGCCTTGGTGCTGGCGTTTCGCGCAATTCATGACCAAGGCCCCTCATATTTGAAAAGAAGATTCACTAAGTACATCCCGGCACGCACCCTGAGATCTGCCTCGTTGTTCAAACTGTCTCTTCCCCGCTTCAAACGCGCCAGACTGGGTGGTCTGTCGCTGTCGGTGGTGGTGGCTCGGGCCTGGAATGCCCTCCCTTTCCATCTTCGCTCCATGCCGACAGTGACTGCTTTTAAAAAACATCTGAAAACTCACCTATTCACGAGTGCAGGTTAGGTGTGGAATTTTGATTTGCGATCTGAACATCATCTGCGCCAGCTTGTCACCTATGTACTACATGCACGGCAGCTATTCTAGGTCACCTATGTATTTCGTGCACGGCAGCCATTTTAGGTAACATGGTCTCCCTGTCCACGATCGATCGCCAGCACGTCCCTCTGACCCAGCAAGCATCCTCCGCGCACCCTGGCTCCCCCTCCCTCCTCCTCCTTACGAGCAGGACCCTTCTGCATGACCCTGTCCTTGGGAGTCACGCTAGCGCCTGACCAACACCTCCTCTCCTCCCATGAATGCCCCTCTGTTGACAAACCTCCCTCCTGCGCTGGATTGTCCACGCGGCATGAATACCACTCCATTGATAGCCCCTCACCCCGTGTCCGACTGTCCACACAGGTCCGAGGCCATTGCCTAAGCCGGGAGATATCATTTACTGCCCTTTATTGTATGAGGTCGCTCTCCTTCAAAGGGCCCTCTATTGATCCAGGCCTCCCCACCCCCTGTGATATGATCAGGCGCACACATCCTAAGACTCGACGGAACACTCAGCTGCGTGATGGTCCCCTCCTCTTATCAGCAGGTTGAGAACCTCTATTGTGAAGGTATATGGGGGTGGGATTGACACTAGGATTACGGGGATGTCTTCTCTTGTCTCACAAAGATCTGATTGTATTAAAAGAAGGTCACATGCCATAGACCAGTGTATAAGAGGCCAGGCCTCCGAGAGGCTGTGAGAGCACCTCGACATGATACCTTGTTGTCTGATCTGATGTGTTCTGCTCCGTCGGAATAAACTTCTGTTTCCTGCCTTCTGGTCTCCGGCGCCTGCCTCATTGCTTGGTAAACTCGAATGGTACAAGGGCGGTTAGCGCCGGGCAAATCTTGAGAAAGGTCCTAGCCCTACCTTTTTCTACAAATTGGCGTCCCAAAGCGTGGGGCCCATCAGCGACACGTGGATCCAGTGGGAGAGGTCCCGATGACAGAGTGAACGACTGCAACGATCGGGAAGAGCTCGTGTCCGATAGACCCTCGTCTGACAGCCGATCATCCGACCTTCACTAGTTCTGAACAGACCTCTCTCGAGTGATCTACGGTCCTGACTGGGAACCATCAGGAGTGCCGCGAACAACACAAAGGAGAGAGGACGATCGGGCGCTGGATCCAGAGGACAGGAAACCGTCCATGCGGTCCGGGTAAGGTCGTGTAAACACGACGAATTGAGGAAATTGTTTTTGTTTGGATAATACTAGTATTACGCTTTGTTGAAACCCTCTGGAGATTCACTGTCTGCAAACGGGGAAAAACAAACAGGCTCTCTCTTTGCAAGCAGTGAAGGATAGGTAACGCAGACTTTTGTCCCCATTGTAATCCGTCGTGCCTATCTTCCTCCCCCACTGTTTCCCGAACTATCGTTCGTGGATTATTGTCTGGAGATTCTTTGTCTGCAAACAGGGAAGAACAAGGCCTCTCTTTGCAGGTAGAGAAAGAGTGGGTAACGATAATTTTTCGTGCCCACTTATTCTCCCCACTGGATTGTTTGATTGGCCGATTATTCGGTATTGGTTCTTTTGAGGTATTCACGGCCTCCAAACAACGTAGAATAGAAATATTCTGTCTAGTCTTTGTCCGCCGTGATAAGATAGGTAGTGCAGACTTTTGTCCCCGTTGTAATCCGTCATGCCTGTCTTCTCCCCACTGGTTGGTAGCCTGTTTAGCCCGGACCGCTTATTAGAGATGAACCATCCAGCTCCACTGGAGGGCACCCCTAATAAGGACATGTTCACTAAGTATGGACTAGTCGCTATAGCTTACACTAAACTATGGCATAAATATACGAAAAAGAACCTTGAAAGTCAGTGGCCACTGATAGGTTCCTTTGACGAAAATAAAATAAAAACATTAGAAATAGCGCTCCAGAAGAATAAGACCACGCCCACTATGCTCGACAGTATCGGCATGTGGCGCAAAGAAACGGAACAACGAAAGAAAAGAGAAGAAGCAAAAATAGGGAAAGAATTACGAAAGGCAGCCCACCTAGCCGCAAAGCAACTAGAAGAAGAAATAAAAGAAAGAAAGGAAACTATGCAAAACCAAGAATCAGGGTCGACAGGCCAATGTCCTGTTAGGACCCCCTCTGCGCTCTACCCTGAATTGCCCTCCAAACAACGAGCGAACGACGAGCTACTACTAGGTCCCCCAACCATCTACATGCCCCCTCCATATGCCCCCTGCCGACAAAGCTTTCACGCTCCGAGTGTGAGCGAAAGCGATCTCAGCGCTAGTGCACCAGCCCTCACGGCCTTTGCACCAGCCACATTAACAACCTCATCAGACGACCCCGAGTCTAGCAAACAATCATCGGCCAGATTAAATAGATTAAGCAAAGATGAGCGGGACGGGATCGACAAAATAGCAAAGACCTTGGTAGAACGAAGGGAGAGCGAAGAGTACACAATGAACATATATAATTCACATGCCGAAAGCCACAGACGGCATTTTATTTTGCGATTCAGCTACCACACCCTGAACGCGTATGAAGATAGGTATCAGAGCAAGGGTCCCGCTAAATTAACAACGCTGTATAGGAAAATTGATGTTGGAGATGGGACTGAACGTGAGGCGACGGAGCTCTTCATGCAAATGCTTGAGGTCTTCCGCCACCTCACAGAACAGAAACCAGAAGCCAAGGTTACGGTCCCTGAAACAACCTCGGCAGAAGTAGCCAATACTATGATGCCTATTAGAGAAGCGGCTCCTTACTGGATCCCGCCACGGGGTCAGGGAACGAGCGATGATATTAATAATGAAAATGCAAAAGGAAGGGTTGTGTACAATTGGGTTTACCAACCATGGGACCGACAAGATATCCTAACCTTCAAACAAACCCTGCCCGACTTAAGAAAGAACCCGACAGCATTTTATACCGAATTGGGTACAGCCTTGGGTTCGACAATAATGACTATAGCAGATATTGACTTGTTCTTTGGGCTATGTCTGCCAGCTGACGTGTGGAAGCAAATCCGGAAGGCTGACCACACGGATCTGTTTGGACATACCTGGGACCAACTCGGTAAACTAGACAGACAGCGAGAGCCAGGGAGTAAACCAGTGAAGGACATACTGGAACTCCCAGATAAAATAGTTCAGAAATTAAAAACACTGGTCCCGGAAAGAAAAGTAGACTGGTCGATAGTCACGGCCTGTCGACAGAAACCCCAGGAAGATGTGTCAGAATACTTCTCCCGATTTGAGACAGTGTTCTCCGACTACAGTGGCCAGGACATGACCACCGCAACCGGACAGCACCTGTTTGTGCAAAATTATGTAAAAGGACTAACTCAAGAAGTCTCCCAAAAACTACAGACAAGTGAGAGTAGTTGGGGGCCTCCAAACCCGCAGCAATCCTTCAGATGGCTCAGTATTACGAGCACCAAAAGAATGAGAATGATAGGGCGTCTGAGAAAAAGAAGAAAGATTTGAAGGAAAGGGTAATGATAGCCCAGATACAGGGTATAGCGCTAGGACGGGAACATCAAAGGGGGAACTACCAATCAAACGCCCCCAGAGATCTACCTCCTAAGGATCACACCCCGACATCTCACACTGGACGGAGAGATATTAGCAATGACCAATGCGCCTTCTGCAAAGGGTTCGGCCATTGGAAAACCCAGTGTCCGGTTTTGCTAGAGATGAATAGAAATAGGGATTCCAGGGATGTGGCAGGTGGTCCGAGGAATAGAGTACAGGGACGAGGGAACTCCAACGACACTAACAATGACAGATCAGGAAGACTGAATACATTTGACCGTCCCCGACAGAATCAATATCAGCTATCCGAAGGTGAAAATGCCCCCGATTTTGCATAGGACTGCCAGGGGCAAGGGAGGGATCCAGTCGAGCTCTGTGTTGACCAGCAAGGTCCTTATGTCACCGCTAAGGTCTTGGGTACAGAGTCTCCATTCTTGGTAGACACTGGGGCGACACGTAGTGTGTTATCAAAACGACTGATTCCAAGGGCACCCTTGTCTGGCTCACACATAACGTCGATAGGTTTCGATGGGACGCCCTCCACTAACCCCCTGTCCGTACCTATTACCTTTGACCTAGAAAGCAACACTGCTGACGCGACATTTCTACTCTCCTCCAACTCCCCTGACGCCATTATGGGCATTGACTTACTGAAACATTTTCGAGCTACCATTAGGTGTTCCCCAGATGGAATACGAGTCATTCTGTACGACAACCCAGACATGCCCAGATCCCGTCCCCCACGACACATGTGCTGCAGAACTAACGCTGACCTGTCCCTGCTTGACACCCTGCCTCCGTACTTGTGGGCCAAAAATGACTCTGATGTGGGGCGAATGATGATTGACCCTATTCACATAACTGTACGACAGGACGCTATGCTCCCGAAACTCCCGCAATATCGGATATCCCCAGAGGGTGCGAAGGCACTGGTAGCGATCATTCAGTCTCTGGTAGATGCAGGAGTGGTTGAAGAAGTGGTTAGCAACGTCTGCAACAGCCCAATCCTACCTATTGTTAAGAAACAAGGTGAAGGAGATGAGAAAGCGTACCGCTTCATCATCGACTTACGAGAGATTAACAAAGTGGTTGTACCCCAATATCCTGTGGTCTCTGATATCACCACCATTCTGACCCTCATCCCGTCCACTGCCACCGCCTTCTCTGTTGTCGACCTTAAAAACGCATTTTTCTCTATCCCCATCCATCCAGACAGCCGTTATCTTTTCGGCTTCACTTTAAAATCTCGCTCGTACCGATTTTGTAGAGCTCCCCAGGGGTACACTGAAAGTCCCAGCATTTACAGCCAGGCTCTCAAAAGACAGCTGGATGCCTTCCAGCTACCAGAGGGAGTGGTGTTGATCCAATATGTCGATGATATCCTTTTGGCGGCCGACACCACCCCGCTTGCAACGACAGCCACCGTCCAACTCCTACACTTCCTTGCAGAAAATGGCCATAAAGTCTCCAAAAAGAAACTACAGTTCTGCCAGCCACAGGTAACTTACCTAGGCCATCTTCTGTCCAAGGAAGGGAGGAAACTTACCCCTGACCGAATCCAAACTATCCTAGACACCCCCATCCCAAAAACGCAAAAGCAGGTCCACTCTTTGGTTGGCCTAACCTCTTTTTGCAGACAGTGGTTGCCTAATTACAGCCTCATTGTGAAACCATTACTTGCCCTGCTGACCAAAGATGTCCCCTCCCCGCTTCCTTGGACCACTGAGTGTCAAGCCTCCTTTAAGGAATTACGGGATGCACTCTGCTCAGCACCCGTCCTCGGAACGCCGGATTACTCCAAACCCTTCTCCCTCTTCACCCACGAAAGGGAGGGATGCGCATTGTCTGTCCTGACTCAATCAATTGGCCCTAAGCAGCGCCCTTGTGCCTACTTCTCCGCCACTCTTGATCCTGTAGCCAGAGCTTTACCTGCCTGCCTCCGAGCGGTAGCTGCCGCTGCTGTCTCCATCCGTCAGAGCGAGGGAATTGTACTTTCCAACTCCCTCACTGTATTAGTGCCCCATGCAGTAGACACCCTTTTGAACCAAACAAAGACCCAACACCTGACTAGCGCACGACTGACAGGGTACGAGTTGACTCTGCTTGCGCCCCACATCACACTTAAGAGATGCACGACTTTGAATCCTGCCACATTGTTACCCCTGCCTGAAAACGACCCCGACGTTCCTCCCATACACGACTGTGTGACCCTCACAGACGAACAGACTAGGAGTAGGGTTGACCTCCGAGACACTGCTTTTCCTGACCCCGATGGAGAGCTATGGGTAGACGGCTCATGCATCAAACTCCCAGATGGCACCACTTCAGCTGCCTATGCAGTCACGACAGCCCGAACAATAGTTGAGACAGCTTGCATCACACAACGATCTGCCCAGGCAGCAGAGCTGATAGCCCTCACCCGAGCATGCATCATAGCCGCAGGGACCACCGCGAACGTATATACGGACAGCCAGTATGCCTTCGGAGTGGTCCACCATTTTGGGCTCCTGTGGAGGGAGAGGGGATTCCTGACGTCCCACGGTACCCCAATCCTCCACGGAGATTTAGTGTCCGCTCTGATTGAGGCAGTTCTCCTCCCCAAACGATTAGCGGTGATCAAATGTCAGGCACACAAAAGAGTGACAGACTTAGTCGGACAAGGGAATGCATTAGCCGACATCACTGCACGAACCACAGCTGAAAATAGGACAGTGACACGCATATATGTGACTAGGTCGCAAGCAGAAAAATGGAGTGACACAAGGGAAATGATCAGAGACATACAGTCGGCCAGCACCCCTCACGAATTGACTAAATGGGAAAGGGTGGGTTTGAAGGACGAAGAGGGTTGCTGGCGAACAAAAGATGCAAACAAATGGTTGCTGCCCGACTCATATCTGATTCCCACACTGACAATGGCTCACTCCCCCGCACACATAGGATCTGCACCCATGATCGAACTCATTTCCAAAGTCTGGCATAACGACAAAATCCCCGACTCAGCCAGACGCCTGGTTCAGCAGTGCCTCATCTGTCTGCAACACAACCCCGGGAAAGGGACTGTAGTACCCCGGGGAGGGTTCGGGACCCCCAATCACCCCTTTGAGGTCCTTCAGATGGATTACATCCAACTAGAGAGATGCCAAAACCTGAAGTATGTACTAGTCATTGTGTGTGCCTTCAGCAAATGGGTGGAAGCCTATCCAACCCGTGACAACACTGCCATGACTACTGCCAAAGTACTACTGAAGGAATTCTTCCCTCGCTATGGCCTTTGTCGGATTTTATGGAGCGACAATGGCCCCCATTTCATAGCTGAGGTTATCCAATTAATCCTAAAAGGGTTGGGGGTGAAGCAACGATTTCATGCGGTCTTCCACCCCCAATCCGCTGGTCTAGTGGAACGCCATAATGCCACCCTGAAGCTGAAACTGGCAAAAATAGTGGCCACCACTGGACTTAACTGGCCGGATGCCCTCCCACTGGCCTTGTTATCGATGCGCTCCACTCCCACCAAGCACCATTTGACCCCCTACGAGGTCGTGTTTGGGCGTCCGATGAATCTCTGGACTGCTCCCAAACCGACCTCCATTCATGACGTCCCGGACGTCCTACTATCTGATTATTTGTGCAAGTTAACTAAAACGTTGTCTGTCATCCATCAACAGGTGCAGCAGGCTATCCCCGATGCTTCCAGGGGCCCCGGCCATGACATCCAACCGGGAGATTTCGTGCTGATACGAAATTTCCAGCGAACCAAGAGTCTGGAACCTCGGTGGACGGGCCCCTGGCAAGTGCTGATCACCACCCGAACGGCACTCCGAGTGGAGGGGAAGAGGCACTGGCTGCACGCGCATCATTGCCGAAAAGTCTCTGCAAACCTGGCCACGACAGAAAACGTCAGCACCCAAGAAGAGATCCTGAGCAAAGACCGACCGATATTGGACTGTTATCCCGATACTGGGGCACTCGAACTTGCAAAATTCTCCGATCCCACTGTGCCGTCCAGAGAAGGGTATTTCCTGCGTCGAAAGGGGGGAGTTTCGGCTAAGTAGGCCACGGACTAAGTTAAATCTCAGAACGGTGACCTAAACACAATCAAAGGTTGCCGGGAGAGAAGCTAAACGAAGTCTGTGGTTCTGCCCGCTACCGAGCTCCCTTGAAGGTGATGGAAGCGCCAGATAAGAAGATGATGGAAGCGCCAGATAAGAAGATGATGGAAGCAACAGGAAATACCCAGTATAGAAATCCAAAGACTGACAACTTGCACAAATCAAAGACAATCGCACTCTTCATTGTCTTCCTCTTCTGCCTCCTCCTCAGGACCTCCTTCTGGATTCTGGAGGAAAGCACACCGGCTCATGAGGCATTGCTACCTACTGTGCAGCCGACCCCCCTGAAAGAGCATCACCTAATCTCTCTGTCGCCTCAGCTCCGAGAAAGGCGCAGGGAATTCTGGAACAATTCCTTTGTGCAACTGTTGCACCAACACAACATTGCTGCCAATGCTACGAACTGTTGGATCTGCGGGTTGCTCCCGCATGCCACTGGACACTCTATTCCCTTCATCCCTTCACCCTTCTCAGTTCACGGCTCTTGCCTCGCCTGGCTGATCCTCATGCAAGAGAGCCACAAGGATAACGCCACCTCTGGCCGGACAGTGTCACACTTCTACTCTGGGTTCTGGCTGAACAGAACCGGAAAGACTCCTGCTGCTTTGTGCCCTGCGCTCGCAGGCGCCACCTTCATCAAAGACATTCCAGCCAAAGAACGAGTCGAAGTACAGGTGCTCCACAATCCAGCCAGAACCACCTTCTCTCATCTGCAAAAACAAACTACCACCACACTGACTGTGGCTCTGTCTGTTATTAATGTCACCGGCCTTGTGTGCCTAGAAGGCCAGGGAACGCAACAGGTGGGTCACAGCGCCTGCCGAATCACCAGAACATTGGACACAGCTGACCCCCCTTCCTTTGTTGCTTCTCCAAACATGTACTTTGTGTGTGGCACCAAAGCTTACACCTGGCTCCCGAGAGGTTGGAAGGGTACCTGTTACATTGCCTTCGTTCTCCCACCCACATATGTAGCCCCTGCCAACCATCACCGGCAGAGGCGTGCAGACGACCTTGGACAAACCGACTCCACCGGAGCACAGTTCCTAGATGCAGCAAAGGGACTTGTTCCTCTGTGGGGCCCAATGGCAAACAGCCGTGCTATCCGGCACCTGACCCAGGCAGTAGAAACAACGATCAACATCACTGCTGGTATCCTCGCCAACAACACTGCGGAACTTCAGGCGGTCCGTCTCGTGACCCTCCAAAATAGGCTTGTCCTAGACGTGGTCCTAGCCGACCGAGGAGGAGCGTGCCGCATCATCGGATCCAGCTGCTGCACATACGTGCCTGACAACTCGCCTTCAGTCTACAAAGCCATTGAACACCTCCACAGACTTTCCTCCGAGGTTCACCAAGAACAAGAAGGATGGTCGCTTGGGAACTGGTTTTGGGACACTTTGAAGAATTGGGGTTGGAAGTTGTTTTCCTTTGTGTTGATACCTGTTGTGATCTTATGTGGGTGTTGTTTAGGTATCCAATGTCTGCCACCTTTGTGCGGCCTTGTTTCTAACTGTATGTGCCCAAAGACTTTGGACTTCCGAAACGAGCACATGAGTCCCCTCTATGAAGTAGAAATACGTGACCTTATGGGGATAAATCCAAACTGACAAGTTGGCGAGATATGTTAAAAGGGAGGACTGTGGAATTTTGATTTGCGATCTGAACATCATCTGCGCCAGCTTGTCACCTATGTACTACATGCACGGCAGCTATTCTAGGTCACCTATGTATTTCGTGCACGGCAGCCATTTTAGGTAACATGGTCTCCCTGTCCACGATCGATCGCCAGCACGTCCCTCTGACCCAGCAAGCATCCTCCGCGCACCCTGGCTCCCCCTCCCTCCTCCTCCTTACGAGCAGGACCCTTCTGCATGACCCTGTCCTTGGGAGTCACGCTAGCGCCTGACCAACACCTCCTCTCCTCCCATGAATGCCCCTCTGTTGACAAACCTCCCTCCTGCGCTGGATTGTCCACGCGGCATGAATACCACTCCATTGATAGCCCCTCACCCCGTGTCCGACTGTCCACACAGGTCCGAGGCCATTGCCTAAGCCGGGAGATATCATTTACTGCCCTTTATTGTATGAGGTCGCTCTCCTTCAAAGGGCCCTCTATTGATCCAGGCCTCCCCACCCCCTGTGATATGATCAGGCGCACACATCCTAAGACTCGACGGAACACTCAGCTGCGTGATGGTCCCCTCCTCTTATCAGCAGGTTGAGAACCTCTATTGTGAAGGTATATGGGGGTGGGATTGACACTAGGATTACGGGGATGTCTTCTCTTGTCTCACAAAGATCTGATTGTATTAAAAGAAGGTCACATGCCATAGACCAGTGTATAAGAGGCCAGGCCTCCGAGAGGCTGTGAGAGCACCTCGACATGATACCTTGTTGTCTGATCTGATGTGTTCTGCTCCGTCGGAATAAACTTCTGTTTCCTGCCTTCTGGTCTCCGGCGCCTGCCTCATTGCTTGGTAAACTCGAATGGTACAAGGGCGGTTAGCGCCGGGCAAATCTTGAGAAAGGTCCTAGCCCTACCTTTTTCTACATAGGAGGATTCTCTTTAGTCTTGCTTTCTGCCGTTATGATCCCTTCCCCGCGCCAGGATACTCACAAGTAACAGAGCGCGCTACAAAACGGTTTATAACATAACATAACATAACAAGTTCCAGAGCATATTGAACGCTAGCTATTTTTCAGTAAGGTCTAGTCTAAAGAATGTACATGCTGGATTATTCCCCTTTGTAAACTTCTCGGGTTTAGGGGGCACCAACTAGCTCTTAGAATATGTAAAGCCATCACCAAAGACTATGTGGTGTATATAATCGCTAGTTACCAGTCGGCAATATGGTACATTAGGTCAAATGCTTTTTGGAATAGTAAGCATATTTCTTGCATTTTTAATGTACTACCTCAATTGTATTTATGATTAGTGTTGTACCCTTTTATCCAGGAGTTCATTTTTCCTCTTTGTAAATAATTTTAGGTGTGGGATGTTTCTTCCGAACTTTTTTTTTATCATTTTACTATAATATTATGGGTCTTAAAAAATATATGATGAGGCTTGTATTGTTGGACCGTAATTTCCCACAGAATTTAGTATTACCTAGAAATATTTTCTCACAATTATTTTGCACATTTTATTACATCTCTATTTTAAATGTTTTATACTGTACCGTTTATGGTTGTATATTCAACCGAAGCAAAGGAAATATGATGACAAAGACATTCGATGAAATAAATGTAATTTTTTAAAATAAAAGGTACAGTAGTTCTGTCTTCACTAATAACATATCGTTTATAGTACTACTGCAATTTATAAGGATGTATTCAGTCTGCAGTGCGAATTGAGAACATCTGGCAGTGCATGCGGTGGTGGGGTTTTGGCTCAGAGATTATTTAATTTAATCAATTTTCCTAAAGGCAGAGGAAATAACCATACATGACAGTTGTATTGTTTGAGAAGATTTTAAATAAATAACTACAAGGAGAGAAAAACAGTGAGTTTACATTTTACTTAGATGAATTCTGAAAAATATGTAAAGACTGTAAAAGCTTTCCAATTTGTGAAAACTTTAAAACCTTCCCGAACATGGTGGCGTTGGTGACGTGTGGGAAAAATCATCGAATAGTCCAGCAAAAGTACGTGTTGGTAAACAAAACACTTTTTGCAAAACATGTTTTCACTGGATAAATAATTTCTAAAATACCTTTTGTGGGACATTGTGTTCCATTAAATATGGCGTTTTAGGAAGATGCCAAACTGCAAAGTCATGACGCAGCACAATTTGCCACCGTTGTAAAACGTTGAGTAAAATTATAATTATTCACTTCCCTTTCGAATCCTGGGTGCACTTTCTAGTGTCACAGCTGCAAGGAAGTTGTGTATTTGTGCCCCGTAAGTGATTGCCTGTCTTTTTATATCAATGATTAATTATAAGAGACCATAAGGCACTTTCCTTCTCAATTCCCGCAGGTGATTCTTGGCTTCGCACCAAAAACTGAAACGCTAATCTGAAAAGAAAAAGTCCAGGTTCTGGCGAATATTTCATGGAATTATATTGCATGTTTCACATCAGGATGACCGAAATATAATAGATGACTGGAAAGGATGTCCAAGAATTAAGGCCTATTAAAGCTATAAAATGTAGCTATTTCATCCCTTTATTTCAGAGAATTATTAAACATGCATTGACAAAGCAAATCAGTCTTTCTGTTTTAAGAATAAACAATTACCAACGCAGCATGACAAAGTCAATAAGTCTGGAGTATGACTGGTATTGCCTGAAAACTTCCATAGATTCAGTCACTCATACACTGAGTGCTCATACTCATCCCACATGCTATCAGTGACTCATCCTTGCATCCAGTTATCCACCCATTGACCCATTCTTGCATTCACTCATTCACCCATCCACATTTCCAGCCACACAAACTCCCCAATCCACGTAGTGGCACCTCCAAATGTAAGCCAGCCGGTGGTGTTAGGATGGCTGCATTGTGAGAGGTGAGATTATTAGTCTGTGGGAGGTGTGGGGTATGAGTGTGCTGTTAATAGTTTGACACTGGTGATGTGTGAGAGTACTGACTGTAGTATGACAGCTGCCTTGTCAGGGGTGTGAGGGTGCTCTCAGTAGTGAATGATTGCTCTGTGAGGGGTGTAAGTGCCATGTTTGACTAGCATTCTGTGTGAGTGCTTTCAGAACCGCGTGAGGGGTGTGCGAGACCTGTCAGTAGGGTAAGGTTTTCTCTGGGGAAATGCATGCATTAGACTGCCAAAGTCAAGCATGTGGAGCAACAAAGAGGAGGAGAGCAATTAAAATAGGGATACTGTTCTGCCAGACCTTGGTCAATCAATAGAAGGGAGGAATTAGGTACAAGCACAAGGTCTGTGAAGAGTTCATTAAAGTGGCCCCCACTAGTGACTGAAGGATGAGTAATGGGGTTGGTCTCCAGCACATTAATCTCCTCCATCCTTGCTATTTGTACTGGGCCATCCCCATCAATCACTCACCGGGGATTTTGGAACACACGAGAGTATGGGCAGCCATACCTATCAATGAGAGACATATCCCCTGTGCATGTTATCTTTAGTGCAGATCTATGACTTGAAAACATAGGAAAACATACATCACCCAAGAAAAGCATTGGTCACCTGACAACCATCACACATGGAAGCACATAACTAGAGACTCCATCCTGGGCACTGCCATATTCACCTTGTGATGTGAGATTTTGTGAGGAGTCAGGCATCAACTAATATTGTGGTATTTTTGTGTGGGGATGAGTGCTGGTGCTTGCGTGTGATTTAGTGACATCCATTTTGTTCTAATTTGAGATTGAGTTTGTGTAGAGTAATGTTAGATATTAGATGAGTCGTGTTTAAAAAAAATAATAATAATTTTTCTAATTATATGCTTTTGTTACATTTACGTTTTTAGAATGTGGTTTGTATAGGCATCTGCAAAATCCAAAAATATATTACCTTTTATTGTACACAATATTTATTTTACTTTTAAATTGTGTATTCTATTTGTACAGCTGTCTGCAATATCTAAAGTTATATGATGATTTATTTGTCTCCTAGATGTGGGCATTTGTGCTGATAGTATTATTTCCTGCCTCCACTGGATTACGTGTGATTACATTGAAGTTTCTGTCAGTGGCCATGTGTGGTGGCAAATGTATTCAATAATACCAGCCAAGAAGGTGTGAAACAAATGTCATTGTTCATGGTAATATTACCTGGGATAGACTATCCGAGCGGCTATACCCATTAACACTGACATATTGGCCTGAGGATGAATCCTTAGCCAGTTTCAAACATCTAATTTTGTTTACGGATGGGCATTGTTTGGCAGTGGAATACTTATATTTAATATATATGATTGTCATACTGATCACCATGTGTATCCATTACTGCACTGAGGATTTCTTCACTTTTCTCACAATGTAGTTTTAGGTTTCGAACCTGGCGAGGGGCACGAAGTGCCCCTCCCAGTTTGAAAACTATTGTCTTCAGTATGGGTGTCGGCCCCGCCTCTGCCTCTCATTGGCTAGCTCCATAAATGGAGGATAGCCATTGGGAGGCAGAGGCTGTCAATCGCGCTTTCTCTCGAAAACGCGATTCGGGGGCGTTTCTGGTGCTTTTTTTAAGCCCCGCCCCTTTGTCCCGGGCCGCGCTGCGATTGGCTGCCGGCCCGGGACACCCCCGTGACGTCATTCCCGGGCCGCGCTGTGATTGGCTGCCGGCCGGGACACCCCCGTGACGTCAGCCAATCACAGCGCGGCCTGGGACCTGACTTGTTTGAAGGTGGAGTTCTGAACGTACCCGAATGTGCGTAAAGTGAGATATATACGGGTGAGCGATGACGCATTTCAGCGTGAATGTACTCCTACTCGTTCTTGTAAAGTGCCAAAAAAGGTGTTCATTTCACTGTTCCAATAAGTTAGCTTGTATTGACAGATTAATTCAACTGCTGGGGCGGGATGAGTTCGCGTGCCTAGAAGAAAATCACAGGTTACGGTATCTTGGAAAACATTGAGCAAGGTCCGGTAATATAAAAAAAACCCTACTTCTGGCGTCGTGGTGCCATCACTTTATGTTTTGGCTTATTTTTTAGAGGCTGCAGAGCTTACTCTTGAAAATTACCACGTAAATTTGTGGTCACGTGATCTTTTGAATTCCGGAAACGAAACCCCGCAAAAGGTACGTCTGTCATCATAAGATTGAAGCGTCTCCCAGTCGGGGAACCTGTTGTCTAGAATGGCATTTTAAAACTCTACTCGTTATTATTATTTTCATAGTGGTTAGGTTTATTTATTTATTTATAAAGTTTTAAATAGAGCGAACTTGATTCTGTTTGCAGTGCAAACTTTGGTTCTGAGGAGTCCAAGTGAAAACATTTCTACAGGGGGCACACTGGCGCCTAACACAGGTGTCCAGCTCCAGGGGTATTTTCTTCCTTGCCCATTCAAGCCTCAACAAATTAATATCAGCAAACCACACATATTATCATTTTAAACAAAAAATGTAAATACGTTTTCATCATTGAAAATAGCACTATCCAATTAGCACATCCCTTTAATGGCTAGATTACGACCTGCAGGGCATGGTGCGGATGCAAGCTCCACACAGTACCGTGCAGGAGCACCCTGCCAGGAGCCCCGGGCACTTATGAGTTAAATCCCATGCATTGGAGGATAACTCTGGCATAAACCGCACGGAACTCTGAATTCCGAGGAGTTTAAAGCCCCCATTATCACATGCTGGGAGGCGATGGGAGCAGAAGCCTCTGCGAAGGGCGGTGAATGGAGGGGATGCAGCGCTAAGGGAGGGAAGGGGAATGTGTTCTGTCTTCTGTCATGGGAGAGCAGGCTCCTCCCTGCCAGAAGAGGAGGCTCGGCGGGAATGGGGACGAGGCCTGGCCTCGGCTCCCACGCCTCGGCTCGCAATGACGACCTAAAGTTACACAGCCATGGATCACTACAGAGCCTCGAAGACTCATTCCAGGCAATCTCAGGTCCATCAGTCAGAATATATATGACGCTCGTGATCATTCTATAGAAACCACAATGTCTCAGCTGGTAACACCTGACGTTACTTATTCGATCATGTAGAGGTTTACTTATGTCTTTATGTAAAGGTTTCCTTTCGAATGAGCCAAGCCCTCAGAGACATTACAGCTCTCTTCTTACTCCGAAGAGGAGGAATGTACATTTCAAGATGACACAAGAAATGTAGGCAACCAGCCCCCTCTTAGTTTCTTGTAACCTGTCGGTGTTGGGAGGTGCACGGAGCTTCTGCCGTCCACCTACTGCCCCTTACTAACCGGATGGCGTCATCACCACCGTTCACACCCGGCTGCAGACAACCCTGACCCAGCTCTGCAGGAGGAAGGACCCCTCGCCCTGCTGGGCTGACCTCTTCCACAAACCGGGCAGGTGCAAACTGCACAGCACGGGCTTTGCGAATGGTGGTGTGATTTACAGTGCGACCTATGTACTACCAGGTTGGTGCACAAATGACTCCTTTGCAGGGGTCACTGATTGAATAGTAATTTATCAGGTTGTATTTTATGGCCGCCTCTGACTGGCTGCAAATGTAGGGACCTGCAAGGAAAACATTTTGTTTCAAAACCGTCCCTTGTCAAGAACTGCTTGAAAAACATAATTCCTCTTTGTAAAACAGTAGGCAGAACATACCTGTCCCCCCTCTGACCCTATGATTAGGGAGGGAAAGGTCAAGCCCATATTCTGACAGACTGCTTTCCATATGCACACTTTTCCTATAACACCTCTGTCATACCATATGATTATTTTTTACTGTCCTCACACACACTCATGCTCTCTCACCCCACCCTTCCCCGCGTCTCTCCTTTCCCTGCTAAACACTCACTCCTTCCCTCCTAATAAATTACCGAGCACTTTGTTTCTAGTTCATTCTCACTGGCACCTTGTCTGTCTGCTCGCCCTGTACGTGTGCTGACTAATTCTACTTCAGCAACTGAGTAAAACAATTATTCATGTTACATCTCTGTACAAGAAAGTCGCATGCTGCTATCAGTTTATTTTTATTCATAGTTAAAATATAATGAAACCTCTCCACTTTTACATATACACGCTTTCTCCTTTTTTATTTTTCCTTTCTCTTTTGCGTCACTCTACATGTCTTTCTCCCCATTCCCTCTCTCTTTGGTTTCTCATTCCTCCACCTTCTCTCACCCTTTTTACGCCTTTCCCTTTTTTTTGCTGACACATTATCCCTTACTCTTTCTTCATCTCTCTGTTTCACTCCATCTCACTTTCTTTACCCCCTCTTCTCTCTCTCCACCCTATCCTATCCACTCCAATTAGTGTGTGCCCTTCCCTCTTAGTCTTCCACTCTACTTTAGTCTCTCTCTGTTTAACCGTTTCTCTTCCTCTTCTTTTATTACTCTCGCTATTTTCTCTAGACCTTTCACTTACTCCTTTGCTCAAAATTCCCCCTCTTTACTTCCATTGGCCTCTCCACGATGCTCTCACCTTCTCCCTTCCCCCTGCCAACTGTCTGCACATCTCTATAAGCATTCCTCTCTCTCACTCAACCCACACCTCCCTCTGTATTTTACTCTCCCTTTACTTCTTTTGGTTTTTGTTTCGAACCTAACTCCACCTGAGAAAAATCCTTCTTTCATTCTTTCATTCTTTCATCTCCACTACCTCTCTCCCGTCTCTATATTATTGATTATCTTGCGCACTCTCATCTAGCAGTCCTTTTCCATGTATTTCTTCCTCCCTAAGTCCCCACTCCCTCTTCTACTCCCTCCTCCTCCACTCTTTACCTGTTTCTCCTTCCCTTCTCTTTATTTCACTGTCTTTTTCTCCCACTCCCCTTCAGGTTTCCTATTTACCTCCCCACTAAACTCTATTTTTCTCCTACTACTTCCATATCTCATTCTTCCTCTCTATCTGACAACTCTCTCCAAGCTCTACATTCCTATCACATACTTTTCTCTCTTACTTCCCTCGTTTGATCTTCTACCTCTCCCACCTCACTATCCCTTCCTCTCTATCCAACTCCCTATTTTTATCTCTGTCTTCTCCACTATCGGTTTGGCTCACTTTCTTGCATTCTCTTGGTCTCTTTCTTTCTCACAGCATTATCTCTTCAATATTTTCCCACCTCTGTCTCTTACATTGTTACATCTCGCTGTTCCTCCCCTCCATCTTTCTTTCTGTTTACCCCGACGTTTATTTCTTTCTCTCCCTCCTCCCCTCATATTCTCTCCTTATTCCCAAATTCCATCTTTATATTTTTACTGTTTGCGAGAGATTAAGCTATTGGCATTGTAAATGGCAATGCCATTTATTTATCTGTTTTCAAAACCAACACACAAATAAAAAATTTGTCATTTACAATGCCAATAGCTCTAACTTTTACAAAGGCGAAACCGTTGCATTGTAAATGCTTGTTTGATTTCGCAGCCATTGCATTTCATTTATTGATGTTTGAAAAGCTCTATTGAACAAACAAAGAAATAAACAAAAATACTAGAATTGTAATCAAATATTGAGGCAGAAATACAATCAAAAAAAGAAATGTGGCTAGTATTATTAATAAGAAAAAAAGCTATTTTTAAGTTTTTATATGTAATTGGGAAGGGAAGGGGGAGGAAAATACTAATATATTAACATAACAGAAGAATGCATATTACATTGCATAATACAACAGAATGTAAACAAGGCATTGATCAGTTAATACTATATATCAAATCATTGTGAATGATAAAGAAAGAGAGCAGAGAGAGAGTATTCAAGGGGGTTTAACATTTTCAGAATTGAGGGAGGAATTATGTTTTAAAACAATCTGATCTAAATAGGAAGTAAGGTGTAACCAAAAAAGCTCTCTATTAAGTGTTGGCTTTCAGGAGGAGGGGAAGGCAACATCAAGTCTATGAAAGTGGCAAAGGCTATTCCACCAGTGTTGTATAGAAAGTTTAGAAATATTTTTCCATTTGAGGGTAATGTGCTGAAAGGCTAGAGCAAGCATGAGATCAAAGAGACCATGATCACATGAGGGTATAGGCAAAGAGTCGGAGAGAGGGGTAGAGTAAGACATAGATAGTCTAAAAATATAGGACCAAACGGACTTCCAAAAATTAGATACCAAAGGACAGAGGAAAAGAAGATGCATAAAGTTAGCGTCAAAAGAACCACAAGTCCAACAGTTAGAGTCAGAATTAGAAGAAAAACGAGCGATGGAAACAGGGGTGAAGTAAAGTCTGTGATAGAGAAAAAACATAGATTGAGTAAGGGGGGCAGAGCAAGAGATTTTTATGGATCTAGACTAAAGTTTGTCACATAAGTAGATAGTCCATTCGCATCCCAGATCAGATTCCCAGGAGAGTTCTAATTTAGACTTAGCTCGCTATGGATTGAGGGCTAAGAAATATTTATAAGTAAGGGAAGCCTTGTGCAAGTAAAGGAAATGTTTAAGAAGAGCGTTTTGGGATTCAGTAAGAGAAGGGGAAAGAGAATAGTATACATCAAGGATAATAGTCATAAGAGTGCTACATTTGTGTAGAAAGAATCAGGGACAATGGAATAAGGCTTGAAATTGGGGGAAAGAGCATGGCGGGAGACCAGCAAAAAGGTGTTTGACCCAAATAATGCCTTTTGACCTCCAAGAATTCTAGAAGATGGGCCTGTTGTTAAGAAGAATAAGAGAATTTTGCCAAATGGGAGAATCCAGGAAGGCATCGCGAGAGAGAGATTTAGGCAAAACTAAAGGTTTCAGAAGGGAGCAAGTGTGTCTGAATAGGGGAAAGGATATGTGAGGAGTTTTGACTGAAAAAGCCATTACTTCCTAGAGGGAGAATGGTAATAATAAAGTTTTCTCAATGGATAGCCAAAAGGGAGTGTAAGCTTATGGTAAAGGGGGGGGTGGTATCCTTTAGATCCCAGTGAGGTAGCCTCAGATCTGGTTATTGCTATAATATTTTTTATTGAAATTAACAGTCACAGAAGATATATATATGTTTTGTCAGTTTAAAGACTTGTTAAAATCTAGTTTGCGACATCAACATTATCGGCGCCATCTTGTCCCTTTGAGGCTCATATGTACGCGTAAGTGTAAGCCATTTTTAATGTCATGGCCTCTCTGCCCACTGCCGATAGCCAGTGCGTTTTTCTCTCTCCCCCCTAACCTCGCAAGCATCCCCCGCACGCTGACAGCCCCCGCTCTCACATGCTTGGGCCATAAAACTCCCTTTCAGCGCGACCCTGCCTCGGATCCACCTCCCGTACCCAGCCAACACCTCCCTCCATCCCTTTCATGATCTCCTATCCTTTGATAAACCCCCCTTTCCTCTGTGCCCGATTGTCCTGCTCATTCCCAGGCCGCCACCTAGCCCTGCAGATGCAGTTTATTGCCCCCATACAGTAGGAAGCTTCTCTCATCAAAGGATCCACAACTGATCAAAGCCCCCACCCCATGAGATCCGATCAGCCACACACATTCCGGGAATCGGCGGAATATCCAGCTGCGCGACAGTCATCACCTGTTGAGACCGGGGTGGGGACTTCTACTGTAAATGTGTGTGGGAACGGGCATGAAGCGGGGATTCCGAGGATGTCTTTTCCGTACTTCAAAGTGTTTGCAGGAATGTGTTACTGTAATAAAGATCATAAACCTGTGTATAAGAGGCCAGGCCTCAGAGATGCGGAGAAAGCACCTCGAGAAGATACCCTGTTGTCTGATTTGATGTGTTCTGCTCCGTCGGAATAAACTCCTGTTTCCTGCCTTCCAGCCTCCAGCGCCTGCCTCTTTGTTTGATAGATTCGAATGGTATGAGAGGCGGTTAACGCCGGGCAATACTTAAAGGTTCTTAGTCGACATCGGCTCTACCTTTTTCAACAATTGGCGTCCCAAACGTGGGGCCCATCAGCGACACATGGATCCAGTGTGAGAGGGCCTGACGACAGAGTGAACGACTGCAACGAACGGGAGAGCTCCTGCCCGATAGACCCTCGTCTGGCAGCCGATCATCCGAACTTCACCGGCTCCGAGCAGACCTCTCTCGAGTGATCTACGGTCCTGACTGGGAACCATCAGGAGTGCCGCGACAGTCACGGAGAATAGAGGACGATCGGGCGCTGGATGTGGAAGACGAGAAACTGTCAATGCGGTCCGGGTAAGGTCGTGTAACACGACAAATTGTGAAACGATTGTTTGAAAAATACTAGTATTACTCTTCGGTTGTTTGTTCTTTTGAGATATTCTCTGCCTACAAACGGGGAAGAATAGAAATATTCTCTCTTCCTTTGCAGACAGTGAAGGATAGGTAACACAGACCTTTGTCCCCTGTTGTAATCTGTTGTGCCTATTTTTCTCCCCACTGATTGATTGATTGTCCGAACATTGATTGTTCGAAGTTGGTTCTTTGAGATATTCTGTTTGCAAATAACGTAGAATAGAAATATTCTGTCTAGTCTTTGCAAGTAGTGAAGGGTAGGTAGTGCGGACCTTTGTCCCCCGTTGTAATCTGTCATGCCTATCTTCTCCCCACTGATTAGTAGTTGGTTCAGCCCGGACCGCTTATTAGAGATAAACCATCCAGCACCACTGGAAGGCACCCCTAATAAGACATATTCATGAAGCATGGACTAATCGCTATAGCCTATAGCAAGCTATGGCATAAATATACAAGAAAGGATCAAAGAAGTCAGTGGCCACTGTTAGGATCCTTTGATGAAGAAAAGATAAACGTGCTGGAAACAGCCCTTCGTAACAATAAGACAACGCCCACCATGCTTGATAGTCTCGGCATGTGGCGCAAAGAAGCAGAACAACAGAAAAAGAGAAACAAAGTCAGATTAGAGAAAGAGCTACGAAAAGCAGCTCACTTAGCTGCCAGAAAGTTGGAGGAAGAGATTAAGGAAGGAGAAGAAGCCAAGCAGAAGCAAGAGTCTGAAACATCTAGCCAGTGTCCCGTTAGAACGCCCTCTACGCTCTACCCCGAGTTACCCTCGAAGCAGCGAGCGAATGATGATCTTTTACTAGGTCCTCCGATCATCTACATGCCCCCTCCATACGCCCCATCCCAACCCTTAGCACTGCATCCGCAGCCCCTAAGCACAGATGAGAATAGTGCCAGGGCCTCGGTCCTCACAGCCTCCGCGCCGGCCGAACCCCTCGTACTCAGCGCAGCGCAAGCATCAGCATTAGACAACCCTGAGACCTGGAAGAAAGATTCTACTAGAATGAACAGGTTGAGCAAGGACGAGCGGGGCAGGGATCGACAAAATAGTAAAGACACTAGTAGAACGGAAGGAGAGTGAGGAGTATGTAATGGATATGTAAAATTCATATACTGAGAGCCACAGACAACACTTTGTCGTGCGATTTTGTTACCATACCCTAAATGCTCACGAGGACCGATACCAAGACAAAGGTCCCGAGAGCCTAACGACTCTGTATAGAAAGGTTGACATCGGGGATGAGGGCGAGTGGGATGTGACAGATCTCCTCACGCGAACGCTTGAAGTTTTCCGCCACCTCACTGAACAGGGGTCGGAAGCTAAAACTACGACTCCTGTAGCGACCGATCCTCGAATAGAACAAACTAGCGCCATGATGCCTATAAGGGAGGCCGCTCCCTACTGGGTCCCCCCACGAGGTCTGGGAACGCACGATGATGTTAACCATCAAGACGCAAAAGGGAGGGTAGTTTATAACTGGGTCTACCAACCATGGGATCGACAAGATATTCTGACGTTCCGAAAATCTCTGCCGGATTTACGAAAAAACCCCACTGCCTTTTATACTGAATTAGGTACAGCCTTAGGCTCAACAATTATGACCCTAGCTGACATCGATTTGTTTTTCGGGTTATGTCTGCCAGCTGATGTGTGGAAGCAAATCCGGAAAGTCAACCACCTTGAGCTGTTCGGACATACCTGGTCACAACTCGATGGCGTGGACAGACAACGAGAGCCTGGACAGAAACCTTTGAAGCCCATTTTAGAACTCCCAGACAAAATCGTACAGAAATTGAAAACCCTGATCCCAGAAAAGAAGGTGGACTGGTCGATAGTAACAGCCTGCCGTCAGAAACCCCAGGAAGACGTATCAGAATACTTCTCCCGGTTTGAAACGGTGTTTTCCGATTACAGCGGCCAAGACATGACCACTGCAATCGGACATCATCTGTTTGTCCAGAACTATGTTAAAGGTCTGTCACAGGAGGTCTCTCAGAAACTACAGGCTAGCGAAAGTAGTTGGGCAGCCTCCAAGCCTGCGGCTATCCTTCAGATGGCCCAGTATTACGAGCATCAAAAGAACGAGAATGATAGGGCGACTGAGAAAAAGAAAAAGGACATGAAAGAAAGGGTGATGATCGCACAGTTGCAAGGGGTGACTATAGGAAGAGAGCAGTACAAGGGAAATTACCAGTCAAATGCTCCTAGAAATCCACCCCCTAAAGACCGCACGCCCGCCACCTATGCCGGACGTAAAGACATTGACGAAAACCAGTGTGCATTTTGCAAGGGATTTGGCCATTGGAAATCCCAGTGTCCGATCCTGTTAGAAATGAATAAGAATAGGGACACAAGAGATATAGCGGGTGGGCCACCAAGAAACAGAGGACAGGGACGAGGGTCCACAAACGACACCAGCAACAGCAGGCCAGACAGACCAAACACATTTGACCGTCCCCGACAGAACCAGTACCAGCAGTCTGACTGCGACGACGCCCACGACTTCGCATAGGACTGCCAGGGACAAGAGAGGGATCCAGTCGAGCTCTATGTTGACCAGCAAGGTCCTTATGTCACCACTAAGGTCCTGGGTACGAAGTCTCCATTTTTGGTAGACACTGGCGCAACACGTAGTGCGTTATCTAAACGACTGATTCCAAGGGCACCCTTGTCTGGCTCACTTGTAACATCGATAGGTTTCGATGGAACGCCCTCCACCAATCCCTTGTCCACACCGATCTCCTTTTACTTAGAAAATAACACCACTGACACAACGTTTTTGCTCTCATCCAACACCCCTGATGCCATTATGGGACTTGACTTACTGAAGCATTTCCGAGCTACTAGTAGGTGTTCGCAAGATAGAGTTCGAGTCTTTCTGTACGATAACCCGACTCTGCTCAGACTTTGTCCCTCCCGACGCATGTTCTCCATCTCTGACGCTGATCCGTCCCTACTCGACACTCTACCTCCATATCTGTGGGCTAAAACTGACTCAGACGTAGGACGCATGATGATCGATCCAGTGCACATAACTGTTCGACAGGACGCAATACTCCCAAAACTTCCACAATATCGGATATCGCCCGAGGGCGAGAAGGCATTGGTAAAGATAATCCAGTCCCTGATAGATGCAGGAGTGGTAGAGGAAGTAGTTAGCAATGTTTGCAACAGCCCTATCCTACCCATTATAAAGAAGCAAGGTGAAGGAGATGAGAAAGCGTACCGCTTCATCATCGACCTACGAGAGGTTAACAAAGTAGTTGTTCCTCAGTACCCCGTAGTCTCAGATATCACCACTATTCTGACTCTGATTCCTTCCACTGCCACCACCTTCACTGTCATTGACCTCAAGAACGCTTTCTTCTCTATCCCCATCCACCCAGACAGCCAATACCTCTTTGGCTTCACCCTAAAAGCCCGCTCGTATAGATTCTGTCGAGCACCCCAAGGCTACACTGAAAGTCCCAGCATCTACAGCCAGGCCCTCAAGAGACAACTGGACGCAGTCCAGTTACCCAATGGAGTGGTGTTGATACAGTACGTCGATGATATCCTTTTGGCGGCTGACACCACTCCACTTGCAGTCACAGCCATCATCCAACTCCTGTACTTCCTTGCGGAAAATGGCCACAAGGTCTCCAAGAAGAAATTGCAATTCTGCCAACCCCAGGTCACTTACCTAGGCCACCTCTAGTCCAAAGACGGGAGAAAGCTTACCCCGACCGGATTCAGACCATTCTAGAGACCCCTGTCCCTAAAACCCAGAAACAAGTCCGTTCCCTTCTAGGCCTCACCTCTTTCTGCCGACACGGGTTGCCAAATTTCAGCCTCATTGTGAAACCACTGCTTTCCCTGCTGACTAAAGATGTCCCCTTCCCACTCCCTTGGACCCCTGAGTGCCAGTCCTCATTCATAGAACTACGAGACGCCCTTTGCTCAGCCCCTGTCCTAGGAACCCCTGATTACACGAAACCCTTCTCCCTCTATACCCATGAAAGGGAGGGATGCGCTTTGTCTGTATTGACCCAGTCCATTGGCCCAAAACAACACCCATGTGCCTACTTCTCTGCCACTCTTGACCCAGTAGCCAGAGCTTTGCCTGCCTGCCTTCGAGCTGTAGCTGCCGCTGCTATCTCTATCCGACAGAGTGAGGGGATCGTACTCTCGAACTCCCTCACGATGTTGGTACCCCATGCGGTCGACACCCTCCTGAACCAGACTAAGACGCAACATCTGACTAGTGCACGACTGACTGGGTACGAACTGACTCTACTTGCACCCCACATCACCTTGAAAAGATGCACCACGCTGAATCCGGACACTGTTGCCCCTACCTGAGAACGATCCCAATGTGTCCCCTATACATGACTGTGTGACCCTCACGGACGAACAGACTAGGAGTAGGGTCGACCTCAGAGACACAGCCTTACCAGACCCTGACGGAGAGCTGTGGGTGGATGGCTCTTGCATCAAGCTCCCCGACGGCACTACCTCAGCTCCTTATGCAGTTACCACTGCCCGAACTGTAGTAGAGACAGCCCACATCACACAACGATCTGCACAGGCAGCAGAACTGATTGCTCTCACACGAGCATGTATCCTAGCAGCAGGAACCCCAGCAAACATTTACACCGACAGCCAGTACGCCTTCGGGGTGGTTCATCATTTTGGGCTCCTCTGGAAGGAGAGGGGATTCCTGACCTCGCACGGCATACCCATCTTACACGGAGATCTAGTCTCTGCTTTGACTGAAGCGGTCCTCCTTCTCAAGCAACTTGCTGTAATAAAATGCCAGGCACACAAAAAGGTGACAGACATCATTGGGCAGGAGAATGCACTGGCCGACATCACTGCCCGAACCACTGCTGAGAATAGGACAACGACATGCATGTATGTGACCCGGTCACAAGCAGAAAAGTGGACAGACACTAGGGAGACTATTAGAGACATCCAAATGGCAAGCTCACAACACGAATTGACTGAATGGGCACGGGTGGGACTGAAAGACGATGAAGGCTGCTGGCGGACAAAAGACACGAACAAATGGTTGCTACCCAATTCATACCTGATCCCCATATTGACCATGGCACACTTCCTGCACACATAGGATCTGCCCCTATGACCGAACTTGTCTCTAAAGTTTGGCACAACGACAAGATCGCAGACTCTGCTAAACGTCTGGATCAACAATGTCTGATATGCCTGCAGCACAACCTTGGGAAAGGAACTGTAGTACCGCGGGGAGATTTTGGGGTTCCCAATCATCCATTTGAAGTCCTTCAGATGGACTACATCCACCTAGAAAGATGCCAAGGTCTGAAGTATGAGCTTGTTGTCGTGTGCGCATTTAGCAAGTGGGTGGAAGCCTATCCAACTCGCGACAACACTGCCATTGCCACTGCAAAGGTACTACTGAAAGAATTCTTCCCTCGCTATGGCCTTAGTCGAATTTTGTGGAGCGACAATGGCCCCCACTTCGTAGCCGAAGTTATCCAACTCATCATGAAGGGGTTGGGTGTAAAACAAAAATTTCATGCAGTCTTCCACCCCCAATCTGCTGGACTAGTTGAGCGACATAATGCCACACTGAAGCTCAAATTAGCTAAAATAGTGGCTACAACAAGACTAAAATGGCCAGACGCTCTCCCACTAGCATTGCTATCAATGCGTTCCACCCCCACCAAACACCATTTGACGCCTTACGAGGTCGTTTTCGGCCGGCTCATGAGCATCTGGTCTGCACCAAAACCAACTTCCATTCACGACGTCCCGGACGTCCTAATGTCTGATTATTTGTACAACCTGACTAAGACACTGTCTGTTATCCATCAACAGGTGCTGCATGCCATTCCTGATGCTTCCAGGGGCCCCGGACACGACATCCAACCCGGCGACTTTGTGCTAATCCGAAACTTCCAATGTGCAAAGAGTCTGGAACCCCGGTGGACGGGCCCCTGGCAAGTCTTGATTACCACCCGTACAGCTCTTCGAGTGGAAGGTAAGTGGAACTGGCTACATGCACACCACTGTAAAAAGATCTCCTCGACCCTGACAGCGACCGAAGACGTGGCCACCCAAGAAGAGCTGCTGGACAAAGATCGACCATCCCTGAGCTGTTACCCTGATGAAGAAACACTTGAACTGACAGAATTTCCAGATCCCACTGTGCCATCCAGAGAAGGGTATAACCTGCGACGAAAGGAGGGAGCTTCGGCTAAGCCGACCACTGACTAAGTTACAATTCTCAGAGCGGTGGCCTAACACTACTAAGGCTGCCTGGAGAGAAGCCAAATGAAGTTTGTGGTTCTGCCCGCTACCGAGTCCCTTGAAGATGATGGAAGCGCCCGTTATGAAGATGATGGAAGCCCCCGGCACGAAGATGATGGAAGCAACCAGACATCCGAAGATTCACTACAGAAACCCAAAGACTGACAAAATCCACAGCTCAAGTACTATTGCTCTCTTTATCACCCTTCTCTTTTGCCTCCTCCTCATGACCACCCTCTGGATCGTGGAAGAGAGCGCACCAGCTCAAAAGACATTTCTGACCACTGCACAGCCTACCACAATGAAATAACATTAGCTGGTCTCTCTTTCATCTCAACTCCAAGAAAGACGTAAAGAGTTTTGGAACAACTCCTTCGTGCAATTGCTGCACCAGCACAATCTTGCCACCAATACCACCAACTGCTTGATATGTGGGTTGTTACCCCACGCCACTGGGCATTCCATCCCCTTCATCCCTACACCTTTCTCAGTTCACGGCTCCTGCCTTGCTTGGTTGATCCTCTTGCAAGAAAGCTACAGGGATAATGCCACCTCCAGCAGAACTATGACACACTTCTATCATGGGGTCTGGCAGAACAAAACAGGGAGAACTGCTGCACACTTTTGCCCCCTGACATCCAACGACTCTATTCCTATGGACATCCCTGTCAAAGAACGGATCGAGATGCAGGTGTTCAACAACCCAACCAGACCCACCTTCTCCTACCTCCGGAAACGAACGGCTGCCACCCTGACTGTGGCCCTATCTGTTGTCAATGTCTCAGGTCTGATGTGCATCGAAGGATGTGGGACACAGCTGGTAGGCCAGAGCGCTTGCCACATCACCAGAACTTTGGACTCAACAGATCCACCCTCTTTTGACCCTTCTCCAAGTATGTACTTTGTTTGTGGTACAAAAGCTTACACCTGGCTCCCCAAAGGCTGGCGGGGTACCTGTTACATTGCCTTCATTCTTCCGCCGACCTATGCGGCTCCAGCAAACCATCACCGACAAAGGCGAGCAAAAGACATTGAGCAAGCCGACTCCACCGGAGCACAGTTCCTGGACGCAATGAAGGGACTTGTTCCACTCTGGGGTCCGATGGCAAACAGCCGTGCCATCCGACATTTGACCCAGGCAGTTGAAACGACAATGAACATTACAGCTGGCATCCTCACCAACAATACAGCCGAGCTTCAGGCGGTCCGCCTGGTGGCTCTTCAGAACCGCCTTGTTCTAGATGTGGTTCTAGCGGATCGTGGAGGAGCATGCTGTATCATTGGGTCCAGCTGTTGCACCTACGTACCGGACAATTCACCCTCAGTGTACAAAGCCATTGAGCACCTCCACAGACTTTCCTCAGAAGTTCACCAGGAACAAGAAGAATGGTTTGGATCTGGATTACCGTGAAGAACTGGGGGTGGAGGTTATTTATGATCATACCGGTTGTCATAATATGTGGATTCTGCTTGGGTATTCAATGCTTGGCACCTCTGTGTTCACTATGTGCAAACTGTATCTGCCCTAAGACTCTGGACTTCGAAAAGGAACGCATGAAAGCATTGTACAATGTCGAGGTTAGGAATATAATGGGGATAGATATCGACTAACAAGCTAGCTAGATATGTTCAAAAGGGAGGACTGTTAAAATCTAGTTTGCGACATCAACATTATCGGCGCCATCTTGTCCCTTTTAGGCTCATATGTACGCGTAAGTGGCAGCCATTTTTAATGTCGTGGCCTCTCTGCCCACTGCCGATAGCCTGCGCATTTTTCTCTCCCCCCCTAACCTCGCAAGCATCCCCCGCACGCTGACAGCCCCCGCTCTCACATGCTTGGGCCATAAAACTCCCTTTCAGCGTGACCCTGCCTCGGATCCACCTCCCGTACCCAGCCAACACCTCCCTCCATCCCTTTCATGATCTCGTAACCTTTGATAAACCCCCCTTTCCTCTGTGCCCGATTGTCCTGCTCGTTCCCAGGCCGCCACCTAGCCCTGCGGATGCAGTTTATTGCCCCCATACAGTAGGAAGCTTCTCTCATCAAAGGATCCACAACTGATCAAAGCCCCCACCCCATGAGATCCGATCAGCCACACACATTCCGGGAATCGGCGGAATATCCAGCTGCGCGACAGTCATCACCTGTTGAGACCGGGGTGGGGACTTCTGCTGTAAATGTGTGTGGGAACGGGCATGAAGCGGGGATTCCGAGGATGTCTTTTCCGTACTTCAAAGTGTTTGCAGGAATGTGTTACTGTAATAAAGATCATAAACCTGTGTATAAGAGGCCAGGCCTCAGAGATGCGGAGGGAGCACCTCGAGAAGATACCCTGTTGTCTGATTTGATGTGTTCTGCTCCGTCGGAATAAACTCCTGTTTCCTGCCTTCCAGTCTCCAGCGCCTGCCTCTTTGTTTGATAGATTCGAATGGTATGAGAGGCGGTTAACGCCGGGCAATACTTAAAGGTTCTTGGTCGACATCGGCTCTACCTTTTTTCAACAGACTGTAGCATCAGTGTCCCACTTAGTTTTGTTCTGTCCTCTCAGTCTTCTTGGAGGGAGAAGGGGAAATTTCCCTCTTTCCCGATTGGTTATTCGTGGAATCGCAGAACAAGTAAAAAATGATCAGCAGAAGAAAAAAAATACAAGAAAAACAAATATTAGGCCGCTGGCCTGTTAAATAGAACAAATAAGGGAGGGTGGGTGTGCACACCTTCACCCGTGTCCTGTTTGTGTAGTGCCTAGAATGGGAGGGAGTCAAGTGACTGTTCTAAGTGCCCCTTTTCAACCCCTTCCACCAGCCCTTAAATAAAAGGAAACGTGCTAATGGCACTTGCCTGTGACCACGACCCTCCGGGGTTGTGGTGAAGGGATATCTAGCCTCCTCACTTGCCTCTGGAGTACTGGTCCCAGTCGCAATGTTCAGGAAATGTCCACTTGTGCAGTTGTTGGTCTCTGCCTCCTCCCACTCTCCTGGGGCCGATTGGTCCCCGATACTGCTGCTCCTCAGCCCTCCGTCTCCTCCGCTCTCCATCTCGCTTCCCTCCCTGTTTGTCCCCTCGCTGTTTCTGTCTTCCTCCCACTCCTCTTGCCGAGACCCCGAGTCCATCGCCAGCGTTTCTTTATCCTCCCACTTGCCGGTCGCGCCTTTGTTGGGGCGTGTGTCAACCACTAGAATGCTGCCCTTACTTCCGGTGTTGTTTAGCACAGCCGCCATGTTGGAAGTCCCGGGTTCGGCGGTGGAGGTGACTTCCTCACAGGGAGTAAGGGGAGAATATTCAGATAAGAGCCATTTCGAGGCTTGAAAAAGATTTATGATAAAGGCGAAAGTCAGGGAAGTTCACTGCACCATTAGACTGTATCTTACGAAGGAAAGAGAGCAATCAATATGCTTCAGGTATATGGCAGGAATGTGAACAGGAAGCATTGAAAGCGTATAGATTAAGATTGGGGCAATCATTATTTTGATTGAATCTAATCGACCCCACCAAGAGAGGACAAGAGGATTCCAGGAGGAAAGTAATTTATCAAAACAAGATAAAGCATCAGTCATATTTAATTTAACCGAAAAGGCAATTGAGTTGGAAAACCATATGCTTAGATATTTAATTTTTTAGTCCTTCCAGGTAAATCCAGTGGACGAAAAAGAATGGGGAAGACAAAATTGTGTGGGGGGGGAGAATTTCTGTTTTGTCTGAATTGATCTTGTAACCAGAGACCTGAGAAAAGGAGTCAAACTCATGAAGCAAAGGAGAGATAGAGGTTTCAGGTTTAGAAATAAAATAAAAGGATATCATCCGCATATGCAGAGAGTTTAAGTTGCTGGTCTCCAAAAGGAAAACCAGACAGAGAGTCATTGTTATGAATAGATGACAGAAAGGGTTTAAGAGCTAGGACAAAAGGAAAAGGGGATAAAGGGCATCCTTGACGAACTCCACGTTGAAGAGGGAAGTAGGATGATACACAACCGTTAACTAATACTGAGGCTTTGGGAGCAGAATATAATAGAGAGATAAGTGAAATCAATTTGGGGCCGAAACCATGCCATTGTAATGATGGTCAGCTCTGTAAGGGATAAGTCTAATTCAAGCTCAAGAAGATTAAGATGGGATGAAGGGGAAGGGGAAGGGGGAATTTTACTAAGGTACTCTTGAATGCTAGAGGAAGATGGAGGAGATTCTGGAGTGTAAAGATTTTGAGAGAATAGCTTAAAGGAGGAATATATAGCATCTATGAGGGTGCGGTCCTTACGTGTTTTGAGATATTTAGCCAGAAGTTTGCCTGCCTTGTTACGGCCACCATAGTAACGAGCACTACTTCGCAGAAGCACAGAGGACGCATTATCAGAAGTAGTTTTATTAAAGGCAAGTTTAGCTCGGATCAATTCTGATAAGACTGAATCTTTCAAAGAAGTGTAAAATTTGTGTTCTAAAAGCTTGATATATGCTAAAGTAGCTTTATGTTGGTGAATAAAGTGTTTCTTTTTTTTTTAGACGAAATCAATGATAAAGCCCCTTGCAGTAACTTTAAAAGAGTCCCAGATGATATGTCCAGAGCAATCGGGGGCTCTTTTAAGATCAAATAATTCAGTTGCAAAAGAGCGAAAAGAAGAAGAAAAGAGAGGATCTGAAAGTCGAGAATTGTTAAAACGCCAATGAAAGGATTTGGGATGCGGAGGGAGTAAATCAAGATCTGTAACTATTGGGGCATGGTCAGAAATAACAATAGGCTCAATAGAGGAGGAGAGATTTTGGGATAAAGGTTGAGAAAGAAAGATATAGTCCAAGCTGGAAAGAAAAGTTTGAGGAGGAGAGAATAAAGAGAAGTCCAAAGAGTCAGAGTTGGAAAGTCTCCAGGAATCAATGAGATGTACTTGGGAAATAGTGTCAAGAAAATGTTTATGGATCTTGGGAACAAAATGAACTTGAGACTGGCGATCAAGAAATGGATCTACAACTTGGTTGCAATCGCCACCTAAAAACAGTTAAGAAAACATTATTAATTAACAACTTAACTAGTAGCCATCTACCTTCTGTATCAGTTTCTTAAGATAAAACTTTGCATTTTAGCTTTCTATGACATAAAATTATGACACCATTTTTTATTTATTAGCAGAAGGAGAGAATATGACAGTACCCATCCAGCCTCTTTTTAATTTTTAATTTAACGCATCAGATTCAGTGAGGTTTGTCTCTTGCAGAAGTTCTTAGATCGGGGTTATTAGAGGCGAGGTGGGAGAGGATTCTCTGTCTCTTAATTGGGCTAATAAAACCTTTCACATTCCAGGAAATAACTCTGAATGCAAAAACCTTAAAGCTTTATATAGAACTAAATATGCATTAATGGAAGAATAAAATTAAAAAACAAATATAGGAAAGGGAAAGAAAGTGAGGGAAGAAAAAAGGGAGATAGTAGGTAAAGGAAAAGCACAAGGACAGAAAGTACATATCCATAAAGGACGACTGAGAAAAACATACCTGAGGGGAACGAAAACAAGAGAATACTGGGGCAATGGCGACAAACGACAGATGAGACGACCAAACCAGGGAGTCCAAACCCCACCAGAACACAGAGGAGAATGCAAACGGGTCAAACAACTAAAAACATGACAGAGAGAACCTGTATGGAGATAAAAGGAAATTAAAAGGCAATAAGTTAATAAAGAATTAATGGAAGAAATCATGTCAAACAAAACTAAGAAGTGCAAACAATAATTAATAAATATGAACTATAGGAATTGCAATTGGAAAAGCAGTGGAAGAGAAAATAAAGGAAATAGTAAGTCATAAGGATAATTAAGAAGAGGAGCACAGCTAATATAAACAAGAGAAAAGGAGAAGGGAATCTATAGCGATAATGAAAAAACGAAATCAAGGAATTTACTATAATGAAGACTTAACGACAAACAAGGAAGATAAAAAGAGGGATAAATATAGATATAATGAAATGAAATACTATAGTGATAGTATGACAAACCGTTAAAATAATAGAAAAATGAATATAAACATGTTAACCCGTAGAACAAACAGAGAAGACCAAACAAAGAACATATATAATCATAAACATAAGCAACTCAGTTATTAACATTATGTTGAGAATGAGAGTCTTGATAACATTGAATAGAGCATGTCAACCCGTAGGAGGATTAGTGGTATCCATGTTGGACAAAGAATGAGAGTGGATAAACTTCTTGAGCTCTGCAGGATCTTCAAAGGACAGGGTTCGATTTTGAAAAGTCACTTTAAAGATGCAAGGGTAAAAAAGTCCATAGCGGGCACCCATCGAAAGAAGAGGAGGACGAGGAGTAAGAACAATAAGAAACACTTTTCCCCTGGCTGCTGTTGCATTGGAGAGTGAAATTAACAACTGGAAGAAGAAAACACTTTATAATCAAGGCAACATTGTGGGTTGGTGGGTAATTCTATCAGAAGCTGCATTAAAATATGTGTCCAAAAGTTGTTCAGTAAAGTAGAGTGATTACCACTTACATTGAAGTAAATACAATGATCAGGAGAGTCCTAAAAATAGGAGTCTCACAGGACATAAAATAAACAGCTTCCTGAAGTACCCAGTGCCTTGAGGGAAAAAGCATACTGCAGTTGCTAGGATATTTGTTACATAGTTGCAGTATAGAAGAGGAGACGTTCACAGCTGCTCCATGCAGGGACTGACAGGAGATTTTAGCCTGGCTTTAAGATGGCGGTCGTGTGAGGAGAACCTGCAGGTGATGGTTAGGACCAGAAGCGCAGCGCGCTTTTACCTCTAAAAACCCTCACCGACTCACGGCATGTTCCAGTGCAAGGCGAAGTAAAGTCTGCTTAGGAAGAGTGCGGATTAACGCACTTGCGGCTTATTTCGTGTTCTTGTGCAGCAGAGTTCCGAGCTCAGGTGGCCATCATGCGCAGGGCCTCTGCATTTTATTTATTGATAAAATTAAAAGTTTGACCACATGGTGTTCACCATTTTTGCTTCCATTATTGTAAGAATTCAGGAAATATTCATTATTGCTTGACTGTTATGATTGATTACTTATAACAAATCAAATACTTTACTGAAACACTGTCGTTTACATGACTCAAAGCACAGGTTCGATAAAGTTTTTTGGGTGGCTCATATTTTTTTAACAGATAAGTGGTGAGTGAGTTACTCCACGGCTTCAATGGAGTAAGAGTGAGTGGATTTGGACTGTAGGACTCCTTGAGTAGAAGTGGGTATAACTTTGCAGAATTGCAACCACATTTTGACAATGTGTTTTTGTATTTGCATGTCTGCTCCTAGGCCCATCTGTATTTTTTCTACTCCACCTCTCATTTCGTAGTAGAAATTCCAATTTACCAGCCGCTGCCTCTTGTCACTCCAATATTTACAACTAAATGTAGAACTAAGGGTGTATAGTTCTAAGCCCTCTTGGTGGTGAACGTAGAACATAAGAGGATGACCCGGCATACGCATAGATCAATGTCTGTTCCTTGATGAACTACATTTATGTACTAATGGAGAACTACTGCATATTCATGTCATATCTTTGTGAATTGCCCTCCAATTATTTAACCAGATGTTGTTAGATTGCTAAACGAATCAGGGAGACAGACACATCAGCATGAAAGCAGAGGAAGATGGACAAAGAAAAAGTCAATATTCAAATGCCCCTATTGACCAATTGGGATTCTTAATTGTGCGCAAAACAACTGTGCTTCAGAATGCTTTGATGAGTTTCACTTTTTTCCTTTCCAAATCAGCAACGAGTGACATTTTAACTCCAGACTCTTGGAACGCAGTAGTGTGAATCATATTCATGTCTCTATGATATGAATGTTTCCTTTAAAAGGACACACAACTTCACAAATATGGGCATCCTATCCTATATGGTGGGCTTTCATGGCTGGCTTAAGACAGCTTTAGCTATTTTAAAGAGCACATACAATAGTTAGTGAAACAGGTATAGAGTCACCCCCTGGCCACTGAATGAGCTAAACTTTATTCATATATTGGTGAATCCACAATCATGAGCTTCTGGTTCAAGGGGCCATCCAGCGAAGAGAAACCCTTGCCCAGTCCTGCAGCAATCACCGTCACGTAATGAACATTCTGACCTTACCTTTCATTAGTGTTTTAAGTAGCAGTGGAATGCAGTCAGTGCAGAGTCGCTATATATAAGCGATTTTACTGAATCAAATGCACGAGAACTGTGTTTTCTTTGATGGATGGCAGGATGTTCTGGCTAACCACACAGAAATGAACCAACTTGGTCTGTACGATCTCAAGTGTTACAAGCATGCTTTGTTGCTCTATTTAGTTTATGTTTTGTTTTACTTTGATCTTTATTTGCATAATTAATGATGCATATTTTTTCTGGTTTTCAGATAATGTGACTTAATAGACAATGGACAAGCAAGCTACCTGATGAAGGGCCCGACATGAAATGCATAAGTTATTACATACACAATATGATGATCTTATGAGCCTTTACACTGGAACATAACATCTATTCATGTGAAGGACGTCTTGCGTCATATGAGGATAATCAATAGAAACATCACTTTAAGTTCTGGATGGATAAGAATAAGGGTCTTAAATAAGCGAATGTTGCTAATAAGTTGACCAAAAATGATTACTGAATCAGCTTTTGGTGCTGTAATCAAGCACACTATTAGTCACCTATTGGACAGACAGCATACCTTAATAGCACACACAGTTGAAGAAATTTGAATTAGTGGCATTACATTAAGAACTGCAATAAGGGGACTTTTCTATGCAAGTGACACAAACAGCTACATTATTGCGAACTGTGTCTGTTGTGTATTATTTCCCACTCTACTCCCTTACCAGATTCTTATTGGAGTTTTGAGGGAGTTCGGACGCTCAGAAAATGTCTACCTAATCTATTTATCTTTATTCTAAGAGTATAATGTTACATGCTCCAGTAACACTGCTAAAAGTCATACCTATTTATCAGGACCTTTTAATCCACTCACCATCACTTGGTTTTAAATGTATATTTATTGATTGATTTTGTCTTGCTACTGTGTCCCACACTGTTTTTTAAACTTCGTTTTTCAGCTTTGTGCCTTGAAGCAGAGCTAACAGGAATTTGTTTTTTTGCATGATAAGGGAAGTGCCATGTCTGGATTACACAGTGAATGGAAGAGCCATTGTGATGCAAAGAGCTGGTAAAATGTGAATACATACAAAGGTTGAATTCCACGGGAGTAAAGCTGAAACTTATCACACACACCTAAGGTTATTCAGGCAGTGAGGGGCCATCGGGGAGATTAAGTGAGCTATTGCCCAGAGTCACCTGACGCCAAAGTGGGCTGCCAGCGGGGATTGAACCATGAGCCCTGCACTCCAGAGTCAGCTACGATGGCCACTGCACCACGCCTCTCTCTTACAAAGTGTGTTGTTTTGTTGCTCAGGTGTGATTAATATATCGACCCTTCTCTAGTGCTTCTCTAGGCCCATTCATGACTTTAGCTCTTCCTGAAAAGGCTCCATTGCTGAGTTGGTAACTAGACTGTTGTATAGCACCTCATATTCAGTGACTCTTGTCAATTCTGCCTCGACTTATGGTTGTGACCACCTGACTGCTGGATACCTGATTTCATCCCCACCCTAAGCCAATGTTGATGTGTGTAAAGGAACACATATAAAACTGATGTTAATAGGTATCCTCTGCTTTACGAAGGCTATATATACAGTGAGATGTTGTAATTGGGCACCACTCCAATATGAATTCAAGATATCTTAAACTTGGGTTATTTAGCATTAGAATGCCACTCTCTGTTCATGAAAAATAAATAACTTGTCATCGGAGTCTCATGTTAGAGCTGTCAATTTTCACAGAATGAGGAACATGGTGGTTGGTGACTATTAGACGACTATCTGCCTACTTGCTATGCCCATTCACCTTGGATATTGATCAGTTGGTGTGTCTATTAGAGCTTTCTGCTGACCAAAACAATAGATGCTGCCACCCCCAAGGTTACCCCACCTCACCTAAGTGGCCAATGTGCATCACAGGGCCATATTTGACTTTCAATAGAAGCTCCCACCTAGACAAATAAAGTAAATTCAGGCCGGTTTGGCCCAGAATAATTTTTCTTTAAAAAAGAATCTGAAATGTATTATTACTCAATGGATCGCAAGCCTATTTCCAGCTTAGAACAATGATCAAGAAATAATACCACATAGTATCACAAAACGATTATGTTTAGAAACAGTATGAAAATATATGCATACATTAGTCACCCTACTGCTGTTTTACCATTTAGGCTGGCCACATATACTGACGTACATGATCTAATTATTTATTTTTAATAAATTCACTGAGCACAGTGCTCACCGGTCACTCAAGATCTTTTGCCTCTTTCTGTCCCATATTTCTGCTAATGCTAGCAGTTTTTGACTGACACTGCTATTCAGTGCCACAGTCTGTGTGCTCTGCCTCTAGAATGGTACTGTCAAGATTGATGTCGCTCAATTAGCCTTCTTAACTTTCAAATGCCATGGTGATGAGCAAAAATTGCACCAGCTAGTTGGAAGGTAAATGTCATATGCAGGCTGCGTGGTGTATATAGATGCATGAGCAGTGTAAAAAAAAAAACCGCATGTTTGAAAATACAAACACGGTATGGTAGTCTGCTGTACCTTGCAGGCTACTGTCACCAATGATATGGGGTTGTAAATAGTGGACTGCCTAATTAATATTTATTACACTGGTCATTCAACAGTCTCTCCATGATTGGAGATTTTGTGAGGCAGCCTATTGGGGCTTACGTTGTTTGACAAATTTAGATACAGGTCACAAACAGTTTGTGCAATTTGTGACTAGTTTTTAAAAACCTGCTGATTAGGAGATTTGACCCCATGTTCCTTATTGACTGTAGAAAGACATATTGATTAAAGAAGCTATGTCAGTGACGAGGTATCATTAGGATAATCATAAAACTTGCCACAGTACTGTCTAAAGACCGCTACATGCCATTACCATTACAAATTAGATGACACAATTCACTTCTAACTGAACTGATTATTTTCCAGTTCTCTTGGTTTTTAGCAAGCTATGCCAATTAACTTCTTGTCTTTCCATAGTTTCAAGTATTTGAGTTTCATAGGAAAGAGCGACCCCTTAGGAACTAATACTCAAAAGGATATTTAGGTGAGTTTCCCTTCAGATGTGCAACATAATGAATTACTATCTCCTTTAAGTTTTGTTACTATCTCCCTATTTTCTAATATGTCCTGAATAGGCTATTTTCAAGGTATACAAAGCTGTACCACAGATGTAATCTACACAAATTAGTGAGGGAGCATTCAGTAAAAAAAACTTGGGTCAAGGTTGGAAACAGTGTGCCGAGACTAATGCTCTTCCTGTTGTCAATTTTTGAGTTATTGTCTATTGCAGTTTTGAATCAAATGTAGTCTGTCCTATCATTGAGGTATTATTCATTATTAAAACTGCAGCCTGACACATCTGCATGAAGAAGAGTTAGATGCTCCAAATATTCTCTGATTGATTTGTCACATTGAGGCATATCTTTGAATACTGTTTTGATCTCAGCTATTGTAAAATATAATGAGTGAAAACACATGATATCACACCTCAGTGATAGAGCCTCAGTTTAAGCATTAGGTCTCTTTAGCCTTATCCTCAAAGCTTCATGTTCCTTGTGAGACTTGTTAATGTCAACTTTAATGGTGCATTAGCAACGTTGCATTGTTTTCTTAATGTACGAATATGTCCATTTTGCATTCCCATTACATTTTCTTGTCATACACTGCTGTTTTTTTTACTCTGTGCTGTTAAACTCTGTTAACAAGGTCCCAGTGCATTTGCCCTGGCCCCTAAAACATGTTAAAATTGGCTGTACTTCTAATTGGAATATTTCACTTACCTGGTATATGATACAAACTATACTCAGGACCTGTAAGTTAAATGTCACTAGTGGAATGTAAATCAAATTGTGCCACCCACTGCAGTGACAGCGTAAACACAACTGCAGGCCTACTGTAGTTTTAAAACTAAAATTTTTATTTGCCAAAAGAAACCCTTTTGACCAGACAAAATCTTCCTTTCAAATGGTAATAAGGCACCCTTTGCAGGATTTATAAACTCTTCCGACTAAAATTAAAGCCACCACAACCTTTTTTCGAGCTTCGATGGACAGAAACTGGGCGATCTTTCTGATCACCTGAATGAGGCCAAAGCAGGTAGCGACTGTTCTGGATACCTGGCGAGACATAGAGAGGCAAGTATCAAGCATCACTCCTAGATTTTTTCCCTGGGAGACAGGGGTGGGGCTGAGACCCAGGGAACTGTCCGACCTGTCCCCAAAGATCAAGATCTCCGTCTTCTCACCGTTGAGTTTCAAATAATTTTGAACCATCCAGGTGGAGACAGCAGTCATGCAGTTCTTAAAATTATGCGCAGCATCATTGGGATTTTGGGCAATAGATACCATGATCTGTGTGTCATCTGCATAGGACAGCACCTCAAGTCCAAAAGAATGCACCACCCTGGCTAGCGGGGCCACGTAGATATTAAAAAGGGTAGGGCTCAAAGAGAGGCCATGGTGAATTTATAAGTGCTTGGGTTTTGGCGCAGTGATTGGATAAGTACATAGGGCTCACTGGGTGATTGTAGCAGTGCATGGGTAGTGACAGGGCGATGGCTGGACTGCATGGGTATTAGCTCGGTATTTGCAGGAGTGAATCAGTAGTGTGCAAGTGGTCAGAGGTCTGCATGGGTGGTGCTCAGGGGATTGTAGCAGTGCATGTGTTAGTGCCTGAGCCATTTCATAAGCATATGGGTACTGACTGGATGAAGAGAGTACTGCAAGGAGAGTGCATGGTAAATTTATAAGTGCTTGGATTTTGGCAGAGTGTGCGTTTGCGGACTTGTCACATCAGGCCACACCCCCTCCCTGCACCACTGTACAAACACGAACCCCTGGTGCGTTGTAAATTGGGGGAATAAATACCCTTGAGTGCTGAGGGTCCCTGGGGCCAACTTGCTCACCAGCTACATCCAGTAAGCGCCACAGAGCTGCATTGTAGAGTGGTGTAAAAAGGGGCGTGGCTTTGGACAACCTCTCTCCAACGTAGCTTTCTGGTGCTTACTGGTGGTACCTTGTGGGCTAGTTGGCCCCCAGTGACCCTCAGTATTCAAGGAGAATTAATTCCCCAACTTAGAACGCACCAGGGGGTGCATTTGTAGCTTGCTGCAGGGAGGGGGTGGTTCTGGCAAGTTGCCGGTTTCTTTGATTTTTTTTCTGAGAGGGGGCTGCGTGGCCCCCCTTTCCAGGGCTACTTTTTGCCCCTGGGACCCCATCCCCCGGGGCCTAAGGATTTTCTTTTTATATAAAAAAGAAGAAACAGAAAGGGGGCTGCGTAGCCCCCCTCCTGTGGCTATTTTCGGCCCCTGGTACCCCATCCCCCAGGGCCTGCCCAACATTTTTTACTTTATATAATATTTGACGGCTGCGTGGCCCTCTTCCACAGGGATTCTCCTTTTTAATTGTTTTATTATAGGGAAGGGGGGCTGCCTGGCCCCCCTTTCCTGGGCCACTATTGGACCCGGGGACCCCATCCCGCAGGGCTTGCCCATTACTTTTTAATTCTGATTCAGAAGAGGTGGCTGCAAAGCCCCCCTCCCCAGGCCGATTTCAGCCCTAGGGACACCATCGCCTGGGGCCTGCCTGCCTTTTATTTAAAACATTTTCTTTTTGAAAGGGGAGGGGGGCTGCTTGGCTCCCCTCCCAGGCCAGATTCTTGTCCTGGGGACCCTATCCCCCAGGGCTTGGCCTCTTCATTGGGGACTGTGGGGGGAGCTCCAATACCCCCATAGTCCCGCCGACTCCTCGCCTCCTGCGGGAGCCGACATTGCTTTTCAACATGGGGAGCTGCTGACATTGTGGAAAAGCAATGTGCTTTGGATTTTTTTTAAGAGAGAGCAGGTTACCTGCTCTCGCTTCCAAAATCCAAAGCAGAGTTTGTTATGACAGGGCGGGAGCCACACGGCTCCCACCCTGCCATAGAAGACAGCAGTGTCCAGGGGGTGGGCACCTTGGGATACTGCAGGAGCCAGCCCTTAGGGGTGATGGTCCCCAGTGCCTTTGGGGCTCCAGGAGGGGGTCCGCGCAGCCCCCCTCCCAATATGTGCAAAGTCCCGGGGAAGTGGTGGTCCCCGGGGCCCCATAGAAAACCCCTGCATTTACATTTTTAGTGCCCGGGGAGAGGTGATGTTACCTGGCTGTGTGTGGGGGCTCGAGCCCCGGGGGCTTTCAAAACAAAGTGCGGGAGACTGTGCGTAATTTTTTTTTACTTTTCGAACGAATTCGAGCCCCGGGCGTGACAGCCTGAAAATTTACAAAAAAAATGCTTTGGGCCTGGGGGTGTCCCTGTGGGCCCTTATGATCAAGCCTGGGGGATCAGGGTGTTTTTAACCTGCCCCCTAATCTTGTTTTATTATCTTTCTCCTACCATTTTCTTTCTCCTTCCGTCCGACGCACAAGATGGCTGTCAACACTTCCTGGTCTGAAGTGTTGGCAGCCAATAAAAGGCAAGCTTGTGCTTGTGTGGTTAGGCTCCGCCCAGATATCAAAGCATGTTCTTTTTAATTTCTTAGGAACTACTGAACGGATTCACACCATGTAAAAAAGGGGCTCTGAAGTAAGACCTACCTTTTTGCCTAAATTTGTGTAATTCCGTTCAGCAGTTCGGGCTGTAGCTTTGTCTAAAGGTTCCTATGGAAATTAAAAGGTGGAAAACTTGTTTTGGGAACCCCTTTTTTCACGGTACCTGCTTGTCGAATTACCCCGAAACTTTCAAGACAAGAGCTCACCGGAGTTGACCATCAGTTTTGAAAACTTCGCAAAGATTTGTCAAACAGCGTTAAAGTTATTGGGAAAAGAAAGCGCTTTCCCTATGGAAACTAGGTCCTAACTATTACTACCTACTGGTGACCGCCAGTAGGTAATATCTATATATATATATATATATATATATATATATATGGATTGAGTTCTGTTTCCAGGATGAACCCACAGAAAATACGGACCACCACACGAGTTGCAGAGTGTCACAGCAGGCGTTTATTCAACCATTTTGCAGCTTAAATTTGGCATTATATATATATATGGATATATAAATAGATATTACCTACTGGCGGTCACCAGTAGGTAGTAATAGTTAGGACCTAGTTTCCATAGGAAATCTGCAACATTCTATTTGGAATAACTATGGCGCTGGTCGATGAATACACTAGAAATTCTCCAAGAAAATGGCCTGCTCCGCTCTGCTCCTACCCTGAAAGATTGGGGGTGATTCGTGAAGCGGGGGCTGAGAAAAAAGGGGGTCCCAAAACGTGTTTTCCCAATGCAATTTTCCATAGGGACATTTAGCCAGGGCTACAGCCCGAACGGCTGAACGGAATTACACCAAATTTGGCAAAAAGGTAGAGTTTGGTTCGCAGATTAACCTTTTATTAAATGGTGTAAATCCGTTCAGTAGTTCCTGAGAAAATCAAAAGTAAATTCATAGATATATCTAGAGATGAAGTACCGTACTCTGTACTGTACTCTGTACTATACTCTGTACCTTCCCGAGCACAAGCTTCGTGCTAATTGGCTGTCAACACTCCAAACCAGGAAGCTTTGGCAGCCATCTTGTGCCTCGAGGCACAAGAAAGCAGTGAAACAAACGTGCAAAACGCGCACAGGGGACAGGGTAAAAACACCCTGACCCCCTAGGCCTGCTCAGGGGGTCCCACAAGGACCCCCAAGGCCAAAAATTGTTTTACTTTTTTTTAAATCGCGGAGTACGAAGTATAGTACTCTGTACAGTACTCTGTACTTTTCTCTGTACTGAACTCTGTACCTTCCCGAGCGCATACTGGACAGTCCTGGTGGGCTAGTTGGCCCCCAGGCACCTCCAGTATGCAAGGGGAATTAGTTCCCCCTCTGCAAACGCACCAGGGGGCTGCGTTCCAGAGAGGTGTAAAAAGGGGCATGGCCTCATTACACCTCTCTGCAATGCAGCCCCCCGGCGCACACTAGAGGTTCCAGGTGTGCTATTTGGCCCCTAGGGACCCCCAGTAAGCAAGGGGAATTAGTTCCCCCTCTGCAAACGCACCATGGGGCTGCGTTGCAGACAGGTGTAAAAAGGGGCGTGGCCTCATTACACCTCTCTGCAACGCAGCCCCCTGGGGCACACTGGAAGTACCTGGCGGGCTAGTTGGCCCCCAGGGACCCCCAGTATGCAATGGGAGTTAGTTCCTCCTCTGCAAATGTGCCAGGGGGCTGTGTTGCAGAGAGGTGTAAAAAGGGGCTTGGCCTCATTACACCTCTCTGCAATGCAGCCCCCTGGCGCATAACGGAGACTCCTGGTGGGCTAGTTGGCCCCCAGGGACTCCCAGTATGCAAGGTGAATTAGTTCCCCATGTGCAAATGTGCCAGGGGGCTGCGTTGCAGAGAGGTGTAAAAAGGGGCGTGGCCTCATTACACCTCTCTGCAACGCAGCCCCCTGGTGCATACTGGAGGTTCCTGGTGGGCTAGTTGGCCCCCAGGGACCCCCAGTATGCAAGGGGAGTTAGTTCCTCCTCTGCAAATATGCCAGGGGGCTGCGTTGCAGAGAGGTGTGAAAAGGGGCATGGCCTCATTACACCTCTCTGCATTGCAGCCCCCTGGTGCATACTGGAGGTTCCTGGTGGGATATTTGCCCCCAGGGACCCCCAGTATGCAAGGGGAATTAGTTCCCCCTCTGCAAACGGGCCAGGGGGCTGCGTTGCAGAGAGGTGTATTGAGGCCACGCCCCTTTTTACACCTCTCAGCATTGCAGCCCCCTGGCGCATACTGGAGGTTCCTGGTGAGCTAGTTGGCCCCCATGGACCCCCAGTATGCAAGGGGACTTAATTCCCCAATTTAGAATGCGCTATGGGGCGTGTTTGCACAGTGGTGAAGGTAGGGGGCGGGGCTTAAGGTGATATGTGCGCAAACATGCCCTGTGGCGCGTTTTAAGTCGGGGAATTAATTCCTCTTCAATCCAGAGATCCCCTAGGGGCCAACTAGTCCAACAGGTACCTCCACGGAGCTGCGTTGCAGGGTGTTATAAAAAGGGGACGTACCCTTTGAACACCTCCCTGCAACGCAGCTCCCTGGAGCATACTGGAGGTACCTGGTGGGCTAGTTGGCTCACAGGGGACCTCTGGATTGAAGAGGAATTAATTGCCTAAACTAAAACGAGCCACAGGGCGTATTTGCACACATGTCACCTCTGGCGCCGCCCCCTTCCTTCACTATTGAGCGAAATATTCCTCTAAAATCAGCCGAACTACAAATTCCGGCTTACTCACCTGTTATCAGGAGAGACCTCAGTGCTGCACATTTCAGCCCACTACTGATCCTGAAAAGTAATTCTAACCGCACTTACAGTAACTTTAATTTCCTTCCATAGGCTAACATTGACTGCTTTCTCTTGGAAATTCTTCTAAGAGTGGAGTTTTGGAACTTTAAAAAAATCCTCTCAAATCAGCCAAACTACAAATTCTGATTTACTCACCTGTTGTCAGGAGAGACCTCAGTGCTGCATCTTTCAGCCCACTACTGATCCTGAAAAGTAATTCTAATCGTAGTTACACTAACTTGAATTTCCTTCTATAGGCTAACATTGACTGGTTTCACTTGGAAATTCTTCTAAGTGTGGAGTTTGGAGTTTTGGAACTTAAAACATTCCTCAAAAATCAGCCGAACTACAAATTTCGATTTACTCACCTGTTATCAGGAGAGACCTCAGTGCTGCACCTTTCAGCCCACTACTGATCCTGCAAAGTAATTCTAACCGTACTTACAGCAACTTGAATTTCCTTCCATAGGCTAACATTGACTGGTTTCTCTTGGAAATTCTTCTAAGAGTGGAGTTTTGGAACTTTAAAAAAATCCTCTCAAATCAGCCAAACTACAAATTCTGATTTACTCACCTGTTGTCAGGAGAGACCTCAGTGCTGCATCTTTCAGCCCACTACTGATCCTGAAAAGTAATTCTAACCGTACTTACAGTAACTTGAATTTTCTTCCATAGGCTAACATTGACTGGTTTCTCTTGGAAATTCTTCTAAGAGTGGAGTTTTGGAACTTTAAAAAAATCTTCTCAAATCAGCCAAACTACAAATTCTGATTTACTCACCTGTTATCAGGAGAGACCTCAGTGCTGCATCTTTCAGCCCACTACTGATCCTGAAAAGTAATTCTAATCGTAGTTACACTAACTTGAATTTCCTTCTATAGGCTAACATTGACTGGTTTCACTTGGAAATTCTTCTAAGTGTGGAGTTTTGGAACTTAAAAAAATTCCTCAAAAATCAGCCGAACTACGAATACCGATTTACTCACCTGTTATCTGAAGAGACCTCAGTGCTGCATCTTTCAGCTCACTACTATTCCTGAAAAGTAAATTTAACTGAACTTACCAGTAACTAGAATGTCTTTCCATAGGATGTCATTGCCTGCAATATAGAATATATATAAATTAAAAAATTTTTAAAAAATTACAATTTCAATATTTTTAAAAACATTTTTTTATTTATATTAAAAATATGTAATGTAATTTAAAATATGAAATATCTAAAAATAAATACTTTAAAACAATGGAGTAAATTTGTATAAATAAAAAATATAACAATTAATACATTTAAAAATTATCATTTACCAAACCTTTGAAATTCACTGAAAAAACCATAGGTTTCACACATGTTATTGTTAGCTGGACATTTCACTCATACAAAACCATTGAAATTCCCCTGTTTTAGTCAGTTCAGCTAACTATAACTTGTGCGCCCGCAATGCACTACTGATGACGTCACATATTACATCACTGATGACATGGTCAGTGACATCACTCATGACATTACTGATGACATCTCAAATGACATCACTGATGACATCACTGATGACATCATCCTTGTGAAAGAGTGGCAGACCTCCTCTAAGCGTAATATAACCTTTAAAACACACATTCAAAAATAGAAACTAAAGATTTCAAAACAATGGAGACACCAATACCAGTTACAACAACCTATTCAGTAATTCCAAAATCTACATGCACATCCACTCATTCACCAACAGTTCTATATAGTCACTCATACATGGAGTCACTCATCATATGTACTCATACACCTATACATCCTGTTACACACCGATACTCATCCATAGAGTTACTCACACACATACTCACACATGCAAAAAAACTATCAAACATCCATTTACTTGCATATACAGCTATATACACCACTACACTTATACACCACTACACTTACTTCTACATATACACCATATACAGTGGAGAAGTGTGGCTCAATGATTAGAGCGGCAGACCCTGATGCAGAGGTCTAGCCCGGGACCAGGGTTCAATTCCCCGCCTCGGCGAGTCTTGGGCTCAAAATTCCACGGACCTGATTATTCTCGCTTATGTGCCTATTCCAATCATGGAGTCCCACTCTGCAACTCTGGGCAATAGCTTGCTTAATCTCCACAACGGCCCCCACAACGCTAAGGATGCCTGGCCTCCACCTTGGGGGTGCCCAGGAGTGGACGCCTCACAGGGAAAGTCAGGATGGGTTCCACAGTGGTATTCGTACAAGCGCCTTGAGACCCTTGCGGGTGAGTAGTGCGCTATACAAGTATCAATTTACATTTACATTTACACCACTACACTTACATATACACCACTACACTTACTTCTACAGAAATGCACACTTACTCTCTCAAACAATCACTTATAGAAACACGTACTTATTTATACAGGAACTCTTCCAATCTCTCACTCTCACATATACTCACTTATATACATCAATACTCACATATACTAGTTTAAACATATTTACTTACTAATACAGTCATTCACTCATTAACACACCCATACACACACGCATCCACCCATAAAGTCCTGCACACATGCTGTCTTCAAAAACATACAAACAGTGAGTCACTCATTCATGCATCTATGTGCTAAGTAATATCCCCCACCGAACCATACAGACACTCATAATGATACTCAAAAAACAAAATAATAACCCATATACACACTCATGTAGCTACTCACCAACCCATGCAGCCTCCTATACACTAAGTGAGACACTGATACAGATATTTAAATATTTAAACATTACTCGATAATACATGTATTCACTAAGATACAATTAATAAGTCAGTTATACAATCAATTTTACAAAAAAAACCATCTATTTAGACACTTATTTACCCATTTATTCTTCCATTGGCCTTTAGATATACATATATAAAAAATATTTATTTTTCAGAAAGAGAGACATACACTGGATGATGTCATCAGTGATGTCATTTGAGATGTCATCAGTGATGTCACTGACCATGTCATGAGTGATGTAATAAGTGACGTCATCAGCAGTGCACTGTGGGTGCGCGAGTTATAGTTAGCTGAACTAACTATAAAGGGGGAATTTTAATGGTTTTGTATGAGTGAAATGTCCAGCTAACTATAACATGTGTGAAACCTATGGTTTTTTCAATGAATATATATATATATATATATATATATATATATATATATATATATATATATATATATAGATATAGATACATTACCTACTGGCTATCGCCAGTAGGTATATATAGTTAGGATTAATTCCCTATGGGATTTCTGAAAATTCTATGTCTAATAACTTTGGCGTTTGTGGACGGAATCGGCTGAAATTTTCAGGAAAATGGCACATTTTGTTTCTGAGCAGCCCCTGAAAATTTGGTGGGGTTTCGTCAAGGGGGGGCTGAGAAAAAAGGGGGGTCCCAAAACGCGTTTTTTGCATTGAGTTTTCCATAGGGCGGTTGGACTCACTTTTAGCTCGAACGGCTGAATGGATTTGCACGAAACTTGGCAAAATTGTAGGGACTGTTAGCCCGATGTGCCTTTGCTAGGTCTCAATATATGTGCTTCAGTGGATTTTGAGAAATTAACGTTTAAATCAAGATATATATCTGTAACAGCGCTCCGGGCAGCGATCCGGTCCGCTTACTTTTCGCGTTTCGGAACTTTGCGTGCAGAAAGCTGATTGGCTCTCCGGTGTCTGTCAACATTCTAAACAGTCCGGAGCGGCCGCCATCTTGTCTCTCGGTAGGATCGAGAGAGAAGAAGAGGTGAAAAACGAAAGGGGAATTTAATGAAAGGGGGCAAGGTATCCCCCTCTTGACCCCCTAGGAATGTTGTTGGGGTTATTAAAGGGTCCCGTGGGGAAAAGAAAAAAAAAATGATTTTTCACGGTAGAAGCGCTTCACGGGCCGCGAACTGGGCCGCAAACTGGTAGCGAAACGGGAATTCGCCATTTTGTGCTTCGTTTTAATTGTTTAGAGATAAAAATTATCGCCGCACATCGGCCACAATGCATGAGTATTGTTGAAAAGTCAGCGATATTCATGCATTATCCAGCAAATGCTCTTAGCCGTGTTATCCACCTTCCATTGGATAACATGGTTAAAAACTGCTCTGTGCGTGAGCTTTTTTTTTTTTTTATTTTTTTTTTTTGCTGCGTGACGTTTGTTAACGTTCGATTCGATGGAAATCAGGAAGTGTTGACCACCATTTTGTCACTGCGAGTAAATATTTTGTTATAAATGAATCCTTATTGAAAAACATTGTCTGCGCCATCTTGCCTTTTTGTCCAATGCCACAATTTTGTCGTGCACGGCAGCCATTTTAGATGCCTTGACCAGGCCCACTCTCTGAACGCCGCCGAACCTCAGCATGGCTTCCCACCCTCGCAAGCATCTCCCCCACGCACTGGTCATCCCCGCTCTGTCTCTCATGCATGGGCCATATACTTCCCCCCATCTGCGCTGCTCTTCTCTGAGAATCACACCCTGTGCCCTCCCGACACCTCTCTTTCACCCTATTCACTACCGCACCCTCTGACACTCCTCTTCCTCTGTGTCCGATTGTCCAGGCCGGACCTAGGCTATCACCTACCCCTGCGGATGTAGTTTATGGCCCCAGCTGTAGAGAATTCAGACATGCCAACCCTCCCGATTCAGGCGTGTGACTACTGATTTCAGTGCTAGTCTCCCGCCTCCCGATTTCTGCAAGCAAAAACTCGGGGGCATATTACGAACAACTAGCGATAATTTTTGTCTCTTATTTGTTTAGAGACAAAAATTATCGCCGCACATCGGCGATTTTTATCGCAGATAAACCTTGCTATTATCGCAGAAAAGTCAGCGATATTCATGTATTATCGAGCAAATGCTCTTAGCCATGTTATCCACCTCCCATTGGATAACATGGCTAAGAACTGCTCAGGGCAGGTGTTAGATTTTGGAGATATTCGCGCTTAGCGCGAATATCTTCAAAAGTTGGTAATAGGAGATAGCGATGTTAGGGACTGTTTCCAGTCGCTAACATCTTGGCACGCCCGCTTTGCATGTCATTAGTGATAAGTATCACTGACATGCAAAGCGGGGCCCAAGATGGTCGCTATCTCCTTTTAGCTGTCACTAACTGGTGTTAGCGACAGCTTGGTAATAGGGAGATATTTTTATCTCCGCTTTCTTGGCTTTTAAAGCCAAAAAAGCGGAGATAAACCCCCTTGATAATATGCCCCACGATTCCTTGGGGGTTTCAGCTGACAGGGCTTGGTATTGTGTTACATGGTAATTTTTCCAGGAAACGTCAGAGGGTCGATGCAGGGGTTCTAGAAGAGGTGATAAACCATTTAAGCCTCATGAACAAGCGCATGGTCTTTTAACCTCTTCGCTGCGGCGGCTATTCCGCCGCAGCGCTAAAGGGGCGGGGCGGCCGCGCGGCCGCCGCATGCTGGTGACAGAACCGCTCCGTCACCAGCTACAGTTGAGCTGTGCTGGTGACGGAGCGGTTCCGTCATGACCCGCCCCGCTCTTTAGAACGCCCGCGCAGGCGCGAAATCAGCGCCGCGCAGGCGCGGCGGCCGGGCCATGACGGAACCGCTCCGTCATCAGCACAGCTCAACTGTAGCTGATGACGGAGCGATTCCGTCATCAGCATGGAAGGGGTTAAAGATTTGTGAAGTACTCGGGGCGGCGGTGTGTGTGTGCCCTCTTTCAGGAGCGGGCGGGGGGGCACTGCCAGCAACTTGCCAGGTCAGGTAGTGTTCAACACGTGCATCACCCTTTCTCTGCCTGCTATTGCGCTCCATGCTTCGGAAAGGTAAGAAAAAGAACGTGCATTTGAGTTTGAAATGTCCGATCCTGCAGCAGCACACTTCCAAAGCCCACACATGACAATAACCCGATTCAAGGCCCCATTCACCCGTTTTAAAAAAAATAGATAACACTCCAACAAAGTAAGATTATAAAACTTTATTAACTATTAACTATAACGAACGGAACAAAAACTAAAAACATTTAAACATTTTTCAACACAAAAAGCAACAATGGTTAGAAGCTGTCTTTTGTGCGAATAGTCCCAAGGCAGCACAACGTGCAGAGTTCTGGACGGCACCCAGGTGATGTCGCCTGGGTGCCGCACTGGTTTTGGGATCCTACAATGCAGCACAGAAAAACAGCGTGGGGCGTCCCGGGTGGTGCGGGGGGAGGCCTCGTCAGTAGCGGTCTGTTGTGCGAATAGTCCCAAGGCAGCAGAACGCGTTGAGATGTTGATGGGACTGTGTCCAGTGTCACATGGCTGACACAACATGTACGACAGGCACCCAGGTGATGTCCAGTAAACTGCCGCACTGGTTTTGGTATCCTACAATGCTGCTCCGAAAATTGGCGTGCGGCGGCCCGGGGGTGGGGGAGGCGGCGTGAACGGGCCTCCCCAGGTGGCGGCCATCTAGCTGAGTTGCGCTCGCTTTTGCGGCTACAGCGTCTCGCTCACCATGTTGTTGAGTTGCTTCCACTCTTGCAGTGCAGCGATAGGCGGCTGCCACATGGCTCTTAAAATGGCGGACGGCTCCTCGGTTTTGGGCCTGGTCCACTGAAATGGCCCTGGGACACCTTGGAACTCGGACGCTTGCCTGCTAGGGCTTGGGCTCCATTCTCGAAAAGCGTCCCCTCAGCCGTGAAGATTCTACAAAAGTTTTGGGGGCCCCCGACTCCCGCAGGCTTCCGGTGGGGAGCGGCTGCCATGATTGCTCGCGGAATGACCACGACGGAGCCACGAGATGGTGGTGCTCTCATGCTGACGCCAGCTTCAGTCTGAATGATCCAGAAACAAGGTGGGGCTTTTATCGTTTGGGAAAAAAAAATGTTCTAAACCAATGAAAAGTGTTATTTTTAGGTCATATGACCAAGCCTTCCATCTTTAGGAAACCAAAAGTAAAATGAACCAATGAAAAGTTTTATAAACAAGTCACATGACCTGTTATGCGGCATAGGGCTACAAAAAGCATAGAAAATCCGTTGGCACGTGAGGCGGCGTCAGTAGCGGACCGATGTGCGAATAGGCCGAAGGCAGCACAACGCGCCGAGATCCGGATGGCACCGAGGTGGTGTCCAGCAAATTGCCGCACTGGTGTGGCCATCCTACAATGCTGCGCCGAAAGACGGCGTGTCCAGCTGAGTTGCGGTCACTGTTGCGGTACAGTGACTCGAACGCGCCGAGATCCGGATGGCACCGAGGTGGTGTCCAGCAAATTGCCGCACTGGTGTGGCCATCCTACAATGCTGCGCCGAAAGACGGCGTGTCCAGCTGAATTGCGGTCACTGTTGCGGTACAGTGACTCGAACGCGCCGAGATCCGGATGGCACCGAGGTGGTGTCCAGCAAATTGCCGCACTGGTGTGGTCATCCTACAATGCTGCGCCGAAAGACGGCGTGTCCAGCTGAGTTGCGGTCACTGTTGCGGTACAGTGAGTCGAACGCGCCGAGATCTGGATGGCCCCGATGTTGTGTCCAGCAAGTTGCCGCACTGGTGTGGCCATCCTACAATGCTGCGCCGAAAGTCGGCGTGGGGTGCCCCGTTGGCTTATGAGGTGATGTCAGTAGTGGACCGATGTGTGAATAGGTCGGAACCAGCACAAGGCGCCAAGATCCGAACGGCAAGTCCTGGATGTTGAGTGCCTCAGTTGAGAGTTCTGAGCAGTGCTTGTAAGACTATCTGAAGTTTATTATAAGAATCAGAGTAAGTTGAAGACTGTCTGAAGCTTATTTGCACCTTTTGCAGCTTCACTATTGCCCAAGGTGGTGTTCAGCGGAACTTTTTTCCTTTTCCTTTCTGCTTCTTTTCCTACAATCCGTTTCATCTGAAGACACGACCAGGTCCCTGAATGTGTGTAGGGGGACGCTATTGAGTGAATGAAAATGGCGGCTTGTCCAGCTGAATTGCGGTCACTGTTGCGGTACAGTGAGTCGAACGCGCCGAGATCCAGGACCGATGTGTGAATAGGTCGGAACCAGCACAAGGCGCCAAGATTCGAATGGCAAGTCCTGGATGTTGAGTGCCTCAGTTGAGATTTCTGAGCAGTGCTTGTAAGATTGTCTGAAGCTTATTTGCATCTGCTGCAGCTTCACTATTGCCCTTGTGTGGCCAAAGGTCGCACATGACATAGGCGGCCGGCTCCCGAGGTCCGGCGGAACTTTTTGCCTTTTCCTTTCTGCTTCTTTTCCTACAATCCGTTTCATCTGAAGACACGACCAGGTCCCTGAATGTGTGCAGGGGGACGCTATTGATTGAATGAAAATGGCGGCTTGACACAAAGCTGACTCAAGCGTTACTGTTGATGCTATACAGACAAAAATTGGTTTTCAGTTTGTACATTCTTCATGTTTTTTTTTTCCATCCAAGTCTGATTAAGAGTTTGTAGAAAAATGGCTTCAGATTTTCCACATACTACTCTTCAACATTCTTCCTAAATGTAACAATGTGAAACTCACTAGGAGAACGGCTGTTTCTGTTTCCTTTCAAAATGCTGCCAACAATATTTTCTGAATGGAAGACACCATCTTGTAGCATAAAGGGCCGAAAGGGGTTCTGGTCTGGCCGATGGTTGGTGGAGACATTTTGACTATATCTTGGACCTGCCCGGCCTCGCCCAAAATGGCGCCGGTATAAATGGGACTCGTAACTCCTTGCCCGCAAATGTATATCTAGAAAATGTTATTGTAAGTGGCCCTGTCCTATTTTAATTACAAAATGTATGTCCACCGATTCCGCAACTGTTAGACACCTTAGTTCTTGCAACCTAATGGCCCGCTCGTTACGTTCCTCTACAGTGTAAATGTCTCCTCATCATATACGATTTCAGTTTGCTCCGTGGCCGGCCCACGTGGTTATAGGCCCGTATTTGTATACTGACATTTTCACAATAAAGGTTTTTAAAACAAAACACGGTAGTAGTATTTACATTGGTAAAGTTTTTACTTTTAGTCACTGTTTTCGAATCAGTAAAAGGCAAGTGAAATAAAGCAGTCCAATTACATGACGGATAAAAGGTATAATATGTAGGAACGCAGTAAAGATAAATGGTCAAGGGCAGTTGTGTTTTTCATGTCTGCAACATAAAGTGATCGATAAGAATCTGATAATCAGGCGTATCGGCGACTAAGACAGCAGGCCGAATCTCTTTTACTCAACGGTTCCGTCATGGAAGGAAGAAACGCCCTTTTTCTCGAAAAAGGAATATATTTTACTTGCAAGACAGTTGTAAATTTTCCGGGAAAGTACATTAGCCTGGAATATTATAACATATGTTTGAAAAAAAAATATTCGAAAACAATAAAAAGCGTAATTTTTAGGTCATATGACCAAGCTTTTCATCATTAAATTAACAAAAGTAAAATGAACCAATGAAAAGTTTTATTAACAAGTCACATGACCTGTTATGCTTACGTTACGCGCTGCGCGCTGCGCCTCGGATCACTTCCGGGTGCGCTAACGCGGCGTGTCATATAACGCATTACGCGACAACGTAGGTCAAGAATATAGTCAAAATGTCTCCACCAACCAGCGTTCAGAACACAACCCCTTTCAGCAGTCCAAAAAGTTCTGTTAAATGACAACAGAGGGGACAGGCAACAAGAACCATCAGTCAAAGAGGGGAGGGCAAGTTCTTCTCTTCCGGGTCATGTTGGGGCGCTACCGGAACTGATCGAATTGGTAGTCTACAGTGTTTCTGGATGTTTCAGACTAAAGCTGGCGTCAGCATGAGACCACTACCATCTCGTAGCTCCGTCGTGGCCATTCCACGAGCAATCATGGCAGCCGCTCCCCACCAGAAGCCTGCGGGAGTCGGAGGCCCCCAAGACTTTTGTAGAATCTTCACGGCTGAGGGGACGCTTTTCGAGAATGGGACCCAAGCCCTATCAGGGAAGCGTCCGAGTTCCAATGTGTCCCAGGGCCATTTTAGTGGACCAGGCCCAAAACCGAAGAGCCGGCCGCCATTTTGAGAGCCATGTGGCAGCCGCCTATCGCTGCACCGCAAGAGCGGGAGCAACTCAACTACATGGTGAGCGAGACGCTGTAGTCGCAAGAGCGGGCGGTAAACAGCTGAATGGCGGAAGAGGCACAGTGTAGCAAAAGCGGGCGGAATGGCAACTAAAACGGTAAAGGGGCGCCCCACTACAGCTTGTCTTCAGGTGAAACGGATTGTGGGACAAGGTCCAGAATTGAAGAGTCATCAAAAGGCAAAAAGTTCCGCCGGACCCCGGGAGCCGGCCGCCTATGTCGGGGGCGATCTCAGGCTACACCAGTGCTATAAGACTTGGGGAGGGTGTCGGAGCCAAGCGTCTTCTCCGAGTCCATGGCCATCACACCGCCCAAGTTTTCTAATGCAGTCAGGTCCACAAACGACACTCACTTACTTTGAGAATAGTGAAGCTGCAGTAGGTGGAAATAAGCTTCAGACAGTGTTACAAGCGCTGCTCAGAACTCTGAACTATGGCACCCAACATCCAGAACTTATGCTATTTGAGAATGGCAGTGACATCGAAGCATCTCAGGGACCAAAACCATTAACATACTTTCACGTATGAAAATCTTACTTGGGGAGGGGGCAGGAGCGAAGCGCCCCCTCCCAGTCAGCGCCACCACACCGTATGTTGAAAATTTGAAGCCATCGTTTTACAAAGTCAACCAAACTTGGATTGAAAAATCTAGAAAAATGTACAAACTGAAAACCAGTTTTGGTCTGCATAGCATCAGTAGCAACGCTTGAGTCAGCTTTGTGTCAAGCCGCCATTTTGATTCAACAAAGCACAGGCATTGAAAAAGGCTCAAATTCAGAACTCTAAACTATGGCACCCAACATCCAGGAGCTTGCCATCCGGATCTTGGAGCCTTGTGCTGCTTTCGATCTATTCACACATCGGTCCACTACTGATATCATCTTATAAACCAACGTTATGTAAATAGTTTTTTAATAAAATGTTTTACCCTGTTTCTTTGCTGGTGTGTTGTCTATATTTTTAATATTTGCATAGGGTTTGTCGTTATTTTGTGCGGGATGGGTGATGGAGCCGAGCTGTCTTGCAGCCCTCATGGTGTGGAGCTCAGTTCATCTCACTATTTTCGTATTTCTCATGTATGGTTGTTCCTAATATTTCTATTTTAGCGAGGTCAAAAAGAGATCCAATTAGTGGCCTACTGATTTTGCTCGATTACTTTTATTTTTTTTACACGATTTTTCACTATCTGCAAAGACTAAACAGAGTATTGCGACTTTGTGCTTGTTTGTAAATAGAGAATGATCCAAAGAGAACCAATTCTAAAACAGTAAATGCTTGGACAACAATCAATCAAATGGAGAGACAAGCAGGCACGACGGATTAAAAAGGGGGGAAAGGCTTGCGTTAACTACCGTTCACTATCTGCAAAGAGAGAGTACTACTAAGACAAAAGAGGGGAGGGGGGGGGTGCAGCGTTCAAAGCACATCAGCGTGCATAAATACGAAAATGTTTTCATCTATCACGTACTTGACATTTTAAAGCTTTTCATATTTGCTATTAAAAAACCAATGAAATTCACAGAAAAAACCATAGGTTATAGTGGATATATAGTTAGGAATTTGCATTTACAAAACCTTGAAAATTCAATGAAAAAACCATTGGTTTTAGGCCATATATAGTTAGGGATTTGCATTTACAAAACCTTATTTTACTCGCATAAAACCATTGAAATTCCATATATAGTTATAAGCGCTAACTATATATCGCGCACCCGCAATCCACTGCTGATGATGTCACATATTACATCATTCATGACATGGTTAGTGACATCACTGATGACATCACTGATGATATCTCAAATGACATCACTGATGACATCACTGATGACAACATCCAGTGACTGTATGTTTCTGTAAAGTTAAAATATGTCTTACATATTGAAGAATGAGTGGATGTATAAGTGTCTGGATGAAGGATTTAGTAGGTGCATGACTGACTGTATGAGTGAGTGATTAAATGTGTCTCACTGAGTGCATGGGTTAGTGACTAAACTGTCTTAATTTGTGCATCATTATGTCTGTTGTTCTGTAAACTGTTGCATGTGTTGATAAGTAGCTATATGAGTAACTATATGGGTTATTGATTGGTTGCCCAAGTATTTGTATGGGATACTGAGTGTGTGTGTAGGTGGCTGGGAGGTGTATGACTCTGTGCATAGATGTGTGAGCAGTTGATTCACTAGATGTATGGTTTCAAAAGTGCATGTGGAAACAGCTGTATGGGCGGTTGACTGTGTGCATGAGTGCATTGGAGAGTGAATGGATATCTCAGTGCTACATGTCAAAGTAAGTACACATGTAAAACACAGTACATGTGAGAGTTGACATATATAAATAACTGTGCATAAGAGCCAGTGAATGTGTGAGTGGCTGTATGGATCATTGTGAACTGGTATCAGGGATTGTATAATAGAGTAAATATGTGTTAGTATATGTTTGAATAAGTAAATTTTGTATAACTGTATAGTTGAGGAAATGGAGGTGTGATTGATTCTTTGCATGACTGACTAGGTGTGTGAGTAACTCCATGGATGAGTGACAGTCTGTGAGTGTCTGTTTACACTGATTGTATCTAAGGTTATATTAGAGTCTGAAGAGGTTCATCGTATTATCACATGAATGATATCATCAGTGATGTTATCAGTCATGTCAAATGAGATGTTTTCAGTGATGTCATCAGTGATGTCATTTGAGATGTCATCAGTGATGTCATCAGTGATGTCACTAACCATGTCATGAATGATGTAATATGTGACATCATCAGCAGTGGATTGCGGGTGCGCGATATATAGTTAGCGCTTATAACTATATATGGAATTTCAATGGTTTTATGCGAGTAAAATAAGGTTTTGTAAATGCAAATCCCTAACTATATATGGCCTAAAACCAATGTTTTTTTCATTGAATATATATATATATGATTCAAAACAGTTGCCTGCTGTAGAAAGCCCCGCTAGTCAGGAAGGTGATTTGCCAACAATCTTTAATGCAGGCTTGTAGCGAGGGCATTGCTTCACAACGCTAAAAATAAAGTCCGGTTCAAGCAGACGCGTTTCGTGATGTTATCAATTCTTCATGGGCTTGTGAGCAACATCAACACAGGTGATTCAAACACTTCCTTTTACTCAGTTTTTTCGCCCAAAATCCAGGCATCTTATGAGTTGAAGTGTTCATATATTGCCGCAGTGGGCCACCGTGTGGATGCTGCAATAACACGTGTTATTGCAGCATCCACACGGATGAAGTGATAACATCACGAAACGTGTCGGCTTGAACCGGACTTTATTTTTAGCGTTGTAAAGCAATGCCCTCGCTGCAAGCCTGTATTAAAGATTTTTGGCAAATCACCTACCTGTCTAGCGGCTCTTTCTACAGCATGCATCTGTTTTGAAACATATACATATATATATACATTTGTTACAATTGTCCCTTCACCCAGGAACGCCACAGGAGCACACGCAGGCTTGATTTATAACACATTTATTTCATCTCGCATGACGCGTTTCAGCCGCCAGGCCTTTATCAAATGCTGTGTGATGAAAACCGATTGTTCATATTCCACGGTTTAAATAGCTCCAGAAGCACAGCTTCTATGTTATGGCAAGCAAGAGAGGACTGCATTTTCATTGTGGTCCTGTTTGTTGTTTTAACGGCGCCATCTTTGAAAGTGAAAAAGTGCATTTAAGTCCCATCTAAATTGATGTTTCTTTTAATTATCGACTTTAGAAATGAATTTCCTCCCTCGTGATGGATCAGATATTCATGCCTTTACACAATTGTCCGATGTTTTGGGCCATTATTAGTCTCTCTCCAGATGCTGTTGTTTTTTGTGAGCTGTTGGTGTAACATGCCTTTCCTCAGCCACTCCGTGCATTTTCGAAATTGTACCTGAAATTGCGGATGTAAGTAAACAGCGTTTTTGCATGTCGTCATGTCCTAACTCCAAGGTCAGCAGGCACATCATTCTTTTTGCTTGGGTGGTTCGAGCAGTTTACCATAATGTTCATACAAATGCCAAACGAACTGCCGAACTCCTTACGTGACGGGTGCCTCCTTCGTGCATTTGGCTTGCACGTGTTTAACTTGTTACAATTGTCCCTTCACCCAGGAACGCCACAGGAGCACACGCAGGCTTGATTTATAACACATTTATTTCATCTCGCATGACGCGTTTCAGCCGCCAGGCCTTTATCAAATGCTGTGTGATGAAAACCGATTGTTCATATTCCACGGTTTAAATAGCTCCAGAAGCACAGCTTCTATGTTATGGCAAGCAAGAGAGGACTGCATTTTCATTGTGGTCCTGTTTGTTGTTTTAACGGCGCCATCTTTGAAAGTGAAAAAGTGCATTTAAGTCCCATCTAAATTGATGTTTCTTTTAATTATCGACTTTGGAAATGAATTTCCTCCCTCGTGATGGATCAGATATTCATGCCTTTACACAATTGTCCGATGTTTTGGGCCATTATTAGTCTCTCTCCAGATGCTGTTGTTTTTTGTGAGCTGTTGGTGTAACATGCCTTTCGTCAGCCACTCCGTGCATTTTCGAAATTGTACCTGAAATTGCTGATGTAAGTAAACAGCGTTTTTACATGTCGTCATGTCCTAACTCCAAGGTCAGCAGGCACATCATTCTTTTTGCTTGGGTGGTTCGAGCAGTTTACCATAATGTTCATACAAATGCCAAACTAACTGCCGAACTCCTTACGTGACGGGTGCCTTTTTCGTGCATTTGGCTTGCACGTGTTTAACTTGTTACAATTGTCCCTTCACCCAGGAACGCCACAGGAGCACACGCAGGCTTGATTTATAACACATTTATTTCATCTCGCATGACGCGTTTCAGCCGCCAGGCCTTTATCAAATGCTGTGTGATGAAAACCGATTGTTCATATTCCACGGTTTAAATAGCTCCAGAAGCACAGCTTCTATGTTATGGCAAGCAAGAGAGGACTGCATTTTCATTGTGGTCCTGTTTGTTGTTTTAACGGCGCCATCTTTGAAAGTGAAAAAGTGCATTTAAGTCCCATCTAAATTGATGTTTCTTTTAATTATCGACTTTGGAAATGAATTTCCTCCCTCGTGATGGATCAGATATTCATGCCTTTACACAATTGTCCGATGTTTTGGGCCATTATTAGTCTCTCTCCAGATGCTGTTGTTTTTTGTGAGCTGTTGGTGTAACATGCCTTTCGTCAGCCACTCCGTGCATTTTCGAAATTGTACCTGAAATTGCTGATGTAAGTAAACAGCGTTTTTACATGTCGTCATGTCCTAACTCCAAGGTCAGCAGGCACATCATTCTTTTTGCTTGGGTGGTTCGAGCAGTTTACCATAATGTTCATACAAATGCCAAACTAACTGCCGAACTCCTTACGTGACGGGTGCCTCCTTCGTGCATTTGGCTTGCACGTGTTTAACTTGTTACAATTGTCCCTTCACCCAGGAACGCCACAGGAGCACACGCAGGCTTGATTTATAACACATTTATTTCATCTCGCATGACGCGTTTCAGCCGCCAGGCCTTTATCAAATGCTGTGTGATGAAAACCGATTGTTCATATTCCACGGTTTAAATAGCTCCAGAAGCACAGCTTCTATGTTATGGAAAGCAAGAGAGGACTGCATTTTCATTGTGGTCCTGTTTGTTGTTTTAACGGCGCCATCTTTGAAAGTGAAAAAGTGCATTTAAGTCCCATCTAAATTGATGTTTCTTTTAATTATCGACTTTGGAAATGAATTTCCTCCCTCGTGATGGATCAGATATTCATGCCTTTACACAATTGTCCGATGTTTTGGGCCATTATTAGTCTCTCTCCAGATGCTGTTGTTTTTTGTGAGCTGTTGGTGTAACATGCCTTTCGCCAGCCACTCCGTGCATTTTCGAAATTGTACCTGAAATTGCTGATGTAAGTAAACAGCGTTTTTACATGTCGTCATGTCCTAACTCCAAGGTCAGCAGGCACATCATTCTTTTTGCTTGGGTGGTTCGAGCAGTTTACCATAATGTTCATACAAATGTTTGGCATTTGTATGAACATATATATATACATATATATATACTATATATATATATATATATATATATATATATATATATATATATATATATATATATATATATATATATATATATGTATATATATATATATATATATGTATATATATATATATATATATATATATATATATATATATATATATATATATATATATATATATATATATATATATATATATATATTTCTTCTTTCATACAATGCTTGTACGATTGAAGAAGGCGCTGACTCCGTGAATCTGAATCCAAACTTTTATTCTTAGATCAGTGTCTGCTTAGACGCGTTTCGGCGTTGCCGCCTTGTTCACTACATCTGCATTAGAATCTAGAGCGTTTATATATGCACAAAATACTGGGCGTGTCATTCAATTAAGGTACAGGTTGAAACTAGATATTGCCATGGTTACAATGTGGCTAAACCTGTATTGTATAATATTTTCACATTTGTGCACCCAGAACGAGCATTACTTCAGAATTAATTTTTCAAAAATATTTACATTATTACGTTTATCACCAAACCCATGTGTCAACATAATTTTGACCTTTCCATCATATAGCATGTTCAAATTCACAGCTAAAATAAGGTCATCCTTCAAAACTCAGTGACATCATTAGTGAAAAGAAAATAATATTAGTTAACACAACATGCTACAATTTCCCTTGTGTCCCTGCCATGGATGTTCCCAATAAAGGTCCCGCAATGGTAGCCCATCTGGTTTGCCTGTGTGTCCTTGTATTGCTGAAGCCTCGTGTGGACGCTGTGCGCGTGTATTGGGAGACAAAGCAATTTGACCGGAGACGGCCGGCTAAGGCGGAAATCTTCAACATGCTACGATTCCCTCTTGGTAAGTTGTTTCGTGATGCAAGTGTGGGAATTTAATGAGATACATTGTACTCATTAGTGTGTAGACAGAGATTTGCCTGTGCATCATAATTTTGCTCGCGCCTCGAGTGAACACGGTGCTCATGTGTTTGAAACAAACATTTTCACAAGAGAGGGCCGGACAGAGCGGAAAACATTCTGCATAGTAAGCTTGCCCCTTGGTCGGTGTTTACGCGAAGCAGATGTGAGATTTGGTGAGATACAAAATGCTCATGCGTGTGATGATAATTAATGGTCACATTAGTATATATATATATATATATATATATATATATATATATATATATATCAGTTAGCACGGAATACCATTGAGCACTCAGGTCAAAGTAACACACAGGAGGCCATTCATTAAGTCAAAATATCCTGGTTTATTGCAGTCATAAACCAAACGTGATGCGTTTCGCGCTACCCAGAACGCTTATTCACACAATTTGGATCAATAAAGTTCATCCTTTTAACAACACACGCATTCTCGTAAACAATAATAATAGAAAACGTCTTAAGTTCAGCTATGGGCTCCATCTTTGCCTGTGCAAACTCATCATTAGTATATAGCAAGCGAATCATGTAATCGTATTTCATTGTCGTTATACATGGGTCATACAGCAAGCAAACTATACATTAATATGCCGATAAATTCATAATGTAAACTGTGTATGTTTAAAATCTAAACAAAGGTAATATACATAAGACTAATGTGCCGGTGAGTGCGCGCTCATCAGCCGAAATGCATGTTGGACTTAATAGTTCGATACCCATTACAGTTCATGGGGAGCCCGTTTTAACTAATCGTAACAATTAGATGTACATGTTAACAAATTGTGAGTGTCATACATGTGCAGATGCTGCGTATCTGTATGCCTAATAAGTATAAATTAATCTGCTTATGAAAATAGAGATATTATGATGCTCAAATCGAGTTATAAAGAAAAAGAATAAGAAAAAGAGACCCCACGTTTCTCTTTAATTGTCTGTAGACTGCGGGCGGTCTGGCTGCCTTGAGAACAGAAGGAATATCTCTGTCTCTATAGTAACGGTGCAGAAAATTAACAGTGAACGCAAGGTGCAGTGTATATTTACATGCAGTGAACGCGAGGTGCAGTGTATTTCTACACGCAAACTCAGCAAACTGAGAGGAAAATACAATATTTAGTATGCCTTTTTTTGTCGATTATTAAATGTATCATTAGATGGCGATTTGAAATCGATATGTAATAAGTCCTAGTACCATTAAAAATGAAAGTATTTATCCAACGACCCTCACGCATATATACCGACAGTTAGGCGGCTATTGCACCCATAAGTGTCAACATGAAGCACTATGAGTGCATCGTCAATAGTAGCTCCGGTTGGGCTCATCGCTATTCTTATAGCAAGTATGGACTATTTTTTAAGTGACTACAGATGTGTAGACTTGCAATTGATGAATACAATAGAGAATGCAGTTTTAATGTATGGAATTAGTAGTCTAACAATTTTGGCTACATGCTCACAATTTGATAGTGAGGTTGTTGTTTGAGCCCATGTGATGTCCAATATTAATTACTCACAGTATTATTAATTGTGGCTCATCTTTGTAGGTATTAGCTGAAAAATAGCTGACTTATAGCAGCACCGCGGATTCAGTCCATTCTTTGATTTTAAAAGGTAAATATACTAAACACCTTTGTATAAATCCAGCAATGGCAAATATAGCAATGGAGTTTGTCCCTGAAACTGCCCACTCTTTTCATCCTAAAAGGTTGATACAATATGCACCTTTAGTAATGGTTCACCTAGCATTTACGCATTCTTTTGAATTTATTATGTCCCTAATTATTAGCTGGCGGATGTGGGCTATACACTATCAAATATGAATTGGTTAGCCATAGAAATCTGCCATTCTATTCTTGAGATGCTCTGCAACATGAATTGGTTGTGGGCGAGTTAGTGACAACAATTTGCACTGAATATATATTTTATGTAACATTTGTTTAGACCACAGCTGAATGTTATGAATGAGTAGTGTATGTAGAAGCTTAATTGTGTATTTAGAAGCAGAATTGTTAAATATGAAAATTGTATATATATATAAATAATTTTTAATGCAGTCATGTGATGTATTTTTTATATTGTGTATTTTTTATTTCAGATACTTTGTTTATTATGGGATATTATTAGTTTTAATCCTGAGGAAGGTTTTTGGCTTGGAATAATTTAATGCCATAACCGAAACGCGTCGATGCATTATTAAGTGGAGATACACTGAGTAATTGAACAAAGAAACTCCTTTGATTGTGAACCTTAAACATACAACCTGGAGTAGGATTCAACTATCCAGAAAACCTGTGTATTTTCCTCTTTGTAATTGGAATTATTTTCCTTATGTATTGTCCCGTTCTGTTTGTATATTTATTTATGATGTCACATAATGATTTTTACATTGTTTTTAATCTACCAAAATAAAATGTAATTTTTTTTGTATGACTGTATCATGTTTATCATTTTCTGCTTCTAGTTTGTGGTATTGAAACCATTTGTATGCATGCACGTTCGGTTCCGAATTGTGGTCAGCCTATAAGTTCACCCAAAGGGGAAACTGTATTGACAGTCTATTAATAACTTTATAAATTATACTTTTCTATTACTATACAAACACATTCTACATAGATACTGACTGACGAATTGTAGACCTTAAATACAAGTGTGAAGGTGGTTACACCAATACATGCATAGTGCATAGGCGTTTGAAACACTCGTGCCCTAAAGCCTGGCTCACTGCATGGGTACATGCATACTGACTGAATGATTACAGTACTATAAGGAGAGACACTGGGTGAATTCATAATTAATGAAATTTTGCTTTAGTGAATGGATTAGTACATGGTACTGAAAGAGTCACTATGGGATTGGAAGAGCAGTCACAGGGTGTTTGCTGGAGTGTATAGATACTAACTATTGAATTGTAGGCCTGAAACACAAGTGTAAAGGTAAGTAAGTAATTCTTTATTGCTCAGTTAATTAAAACCATTGCAATCAGCATATTTACCTGTAGGTGAACTTAAAGTAAAATTTTTGTCTAATAAAACATTGCTATCAAACTTTTCAGTTAAATGAACTTAAAAATGTTATAAGAACTACTTGAAGCTAAAAAAATATATGTTGCAAGACATTAGGCTTTCGCTTATCTAAATGCTAAGTCATTGTGTGGACAGGAAGAGTCTTTATTCTTGTCCGTACCGCAATGGGCTCTTGGAGCAGTAATGCGCAGGACCTTCTAAGGGATGTGAAAAATAAAAAGCAAGCCACTCCCTGCAGCCTTTACAGATTCTTAGGAGTTTGTGATCCGTCCGTGCTGATTGTGGCTTGAGTTTGTGGTAGAGGCTTACTGGGGCGGTCGTCGGAGTTAAATCTTGTGTGGGTTAGTGTCCTCCGGGCTCTCCATTCTGTCATTCTGCTTCTTACCAGCTTTTTCCAGGAATTTTACCAGATGACTTGCTAATTGGATGTTTTTTCCATCGAAGCATGCTTTGACTGCCTGCCGGCATGTTCTTATTCCCAGTTTCTTTAGGGTTGGCTTTAGATGTTGTCGGCGCTCCTTGTCCAGATCTTTGCATATTAAGTGAAGGATGTCCTCTTTTGTATCCCCACATAATCAGCAGCTTGATGGCGTTTGTGGCCGTTTCCAAGGGGGAAGATGGATTTGTGATAGGAGGATGCCCAGCCTTAGTCGTATGAATTTCTCCTTTGTAGACCGTGTGAAACCGGCTCCTGAGTAGCTTTGGCATGACAGTCCAACCATGTGCCCTTTTTGTTAATGCAGCTTTGTCCTCTATTAACGACATGATCCTTACAGATTTATTTGCTAGTTGTTTGAACAAGTTATGTGAGATATTGCTCTTCCAAACATCTTGTAGCTCCAAAGTTTCTATGGAATGCTTTAGATAGGTTGCGGCAGCACTCGTGTTTCTCCCTGATAGCTCATTCCAGAGATGGTAGTCCATGGATGAGGCATCGGCCCCTCGTATTTTATGCCAACTTTTGGCATAGGCACCCATTCTTTCTATTCCTTGGTTCCTCAGGACAAATTCAAGTCATATTTGTGCTTGGGAGGTGTATTTAGGCAGATTGAATAACATTCGCATTGCCCTGGCTGTTATATTGTTCAGTATCTATGCGTCCCTTCCTCGGAGGCATTCACTTCCGTAGGGGATGGCCGGTGTTAGTTTTGCTTGAATTATTTGTAGAAGTGGAGTGAAACTGCGGCCAGATACTTTCTTTATGAGATTTTTCACTGCAGCCTATATTGTGGTACCTCTCCTTGATATTGCTTCCTTCTGAGGGAGGAATGTCCCTTTTCTGTCAACAATTACGCCCAGATATTTGTACTCGTCCACGGTTTCCACTGTTAGGCCTCCCATTTGCCAGAGAAATTTGGATGTGGCCGTCTTCACATTTATTCTCATGGCTTTTGTTTTGGAGAGGTTTATGCTGAGGCCATTCGTAGCTGCATGGGTGTATGTTGTGTTGATTAGGTGTTCGGCTAATAAGCACAATGTCATCGGCGTACATCAAGTTTGAAGCAATAAGTCCTCCTAGTTTTGGGGCGTGAGGATTGCATTCATCTAGCATTGGAGAAAGATCCGACATAAAAATGTTGAAAAGGGTCGGGCTAGATCACACCCTTGTTTGAGGCCCTTGGTCGTCTGTACTTTTCTTGACAGGCAGTCTCCTGAGCCCAGCTTGATTTTTACCCATGTGTCCGTATGTAATAGCATCAGTTGTGATAGTAAAGTTGTCGGCATTTTCCTGTTGGCCAGCTCCTCCCATAGTAAGTTTCTGTGATGTTGTCGAATGCTGAAGTAAAGTCAATGTCGCATACATAGAGGGGTAGGCTGGCGAGTTTGGCGGATCCAATTAGCAGAGTTAGGGCCGGAATATTTTTTCGTTGTTCCTAATTTTTTCCGAAAGCCTGTCTGGGTGATGGGCATTACAGCATTTTCATTTACCCATTCCGTGAGCTCCTCTAGTTATAGACAAGCATAGTATTTGGCCTCGTTGTCGATTAAGGCAACAACTCTTTGGTTCATTTTTGCTGCCTTTCTTGTGAATTGGAGCTATTATTGAGCCTTTCAAAGAGTCAGGAATTGATCCCGTTTCAGAAATCTGTTTGAATAGTGGCAATAGGGCTACTCTCCAGTATTCCGGATTTCGTTTGTACAAAATGGGAGTAATTCCATTGGGGCCTGGCGCCCCCTCTGTCTTCCCTTTTGCTATCCTGCTTATGATTTGTTTTTCTGAAAAGCTCATTGAAGTTGGCTCTGTTGGTTGTATGCTGTCTAAGGTTTTTCTATTGAGTTCTGATGGCTTCTTGGCAGAGTTATTTGTTGTTATATTGAAGTGGAGCAGTAAATATTCAGACCATGCTTCTTCGGTGATATGTGAGTTTATGCTGGGTATTCTTGAGTCCTGGATGTCATTCACTGTCTTCCAGAATCTTCCACTGGTGTTGTATCCTTTTGCGTCATGGAGCAGCTTAGCCCATAGGTTTTCCTCTGCCTCCCTTTTCAGGTTCCAGATTAGTTTCTTCTTGATGGATTTTTGTTTTTGCAGTTCTTTTTGGACTTCTGGACTTCTTTGTCTGGACCTTTTCGGTATAGTTGCCACAATAGTTTATTGATGTTTCTCTTATGGATCTTTAAGTTTATGGTCTGTTTTATTTTCTTGTCGTCCTCTTCCTTGTTATGAGAACTCTTTTTGGAGCTTGGTTGGTTTTGATAGTCCAAGTTTTTGAGGACCGTTTTTTAAGCTTGTTTGGGCAGTTCCAAGGCTGCTGGTAAATATTTCCCATCGGCTTAGATTCTCCGTCCAGAAACTCCATGCTTTTTTCCCACAGTTTATTTAGCTTCTTTTTCAAAACCTTACAAATTATGCGTTTTGCATTTTATAATTTTTTGTATAACCGAGTATGATGATCCCACATTAGTTACTGGTAAGGTGGCCGCAGCCCCATAGGTATCAAGAGTGATCTCTTGCGGTAGGTGGTCGCTGGCTGCGGTTGTTCCTATTCGAAAGTCCAGAATTTTGCCAAACAGTTGTAGAGATGAAAATGTGAAGTCTATTGTGGAGCTTGCCGTTGCGTTATGAAAAGTGGCTGCCGATGGGATGTCGTTTATGAAACGGCCGTTTAGAGCTACAAGGTTGAGATGTTCCAAATCTTTCAAGCTGTCTCTTGACAATCTGTTTTGTTTTCCCCATTTGCTGGCCACCTGTTGGGGGATTCCCCATATGGTAAAATGTTCTTCTAGGAGTGAGTCCCTTGGCTGGGGCCCGCCTAAGTACATGTTAAAGTCCCCTGTTACTAAGAGGTTGGTTGTTGACTCCTCTGACAGTATCTTTGTTACTTCTGCAGTCAGTAGTTTCATCCCGGCTTTTTTTTCCCGGGGGTGAACATATAGGTTTAGCAGTGTTAGCTTTTGGTTATGATCTTTTACCCCTAATTCCAGCTCTATTGTTTTTATGCTGTTGTTACCTGACTGTGTAGTTATTTCATTTATGCTCTTTATTGAGGTGTATGGTGTTTGGCCACCTTTTGAAAGGCCATATTTGGCATTTCTTGTAGATGGTATGTGGAATGCTTTGAAGCCCTGTATTTGGTACGGCTGATCCGACCAGGTTTCTTGAAGGGCAATTATGTCAAATTTCTTGAGGTAAAGTAGAAGCTGTGTATCGTCAGCTTTATTTCCTAAGCTGTTTATGTTCCAGAAACACATTCTTAGTTGATGGTTGAGTGTTTTGTTGCGTGCTTTGTCATTTCTTCTCAGGCCTTGTGTTGATGGTCCTTGCTACCCAATTCCAATCCTTATCTCTGATTGGACCTTGGGCTTGCCTTGAACTCAGTGGATATATGTCTGTCTGTGAGACTGAAATGCTTCTAGTCCCTTTCCCTGGATTTCGTTTGTTTTCGAAGCAGTCGAGTCTCTCTATTTGTGCTTGGCATAGTTGTTCTGGATATCATGTTTTTTCCTGTATTTTTAGGCAAATCCCCCATGCTTTAAAGTGTTGTTCAAACTTCATGATTCTTTCAGTTATTTCCTGTGTGGCACATGTGGTTTTGGTTACCTCTTGATCAGACAGGTGACTGTGATATACAAACTCCACAGATTCAAGGTTGTTTGTTTTTATGTCCTCCAGGTTGCTGATGATGGACAATAAGTGTAGTATGTTGCCTCGGTTGCGTATATCCCCTCTGCCTCTTGACCTGTACTCCGGGATGAGTAGGATTGTGCTTTTTTCAACTTCCTTCTGCTTATAGTCCCGTTGTACGTGTTCTTCAATGTCTGGTTTAACCAGTGTCCGCTCGGCTCTTTTTGTAGGTGGTTGCTCTTCAGCTCGGGCTTCTGTTGCCTCCTTGTCTTCTTCCTGCATTGAGCCCTGTGCCACGGAGGTTCCTTAGTGTCTGTTAGTGATGCTCCCGGCCTTGCTGTGATGTTTGTCCTCTCTGTTCCATTGGTGGGCTTGCTTTTTTCTCGACTGAATTCTGTTTGACGCTTATTGGTCGTGTCTCTGCCTTTGTGGTTAGAGTTCTGACTTAGTGAGGTTTGTTCGGTTTCTTTAACCGGTGAGGTTGTTATGGTCACTGTTTGCCTGTCTGTATCTGCTTCCTCATCCCTTTCTGATGTTAGGTTTGCCACTTTAAAAAAAGCTTTTATGTTGCTTGTCTTTTTTCTCCCTTTTCTTTTCTGTTTTCGGCCTCGTTAGTTTAATTCCCAGAGTTTTTCTGGGCTTTCTATCCCCGAGCTCTTGTTTTGGGGGCTATTGTGGTTAGTTATTTCTGGAGCCTTCCCCTGTTGTCCCTGTGCATCACTAAGCTGTGTGTGCTTTTGTTCCAAGCTAACCTTTTGTTGTGATTCTGCAGGTGTTTGTGTTACTTTCCATGCCACCTCGGCGTACGTTTCAACGTTGTTTTTCCACGAGGTATTCTGGCATGTTGGCCCATCCCTGCTTGAGTTTTGTGCCTTCTGCCCATTCTTGGTTCCAGGATTATGTGAGTTGTGTGGGCTCCTCGTCTCTTTTTTGTGCCACCCTGTGCATGTCCATTTTATCCGAGTGATACTGCAAGGCCTTTATTGATAGCTGTAGGGTGTTTAGCAAGGATGACCATAGTATTTCCGGTCCATTAGAAGGCTCTTCTGTGATTGGGATTTTAACGGGAACTTGTTGACTGTCTTCCGCCTGTGGGATAACTGGGGAGTAGATGCTACTAGCCTCTCCCAATCCTCGGCTGTGAGCTGGCCGGTGTTCTCTAGTTTGAAGATGTCCATTTGGTCCACTCTGTTTTTTCTGTCTCTTCGGTACTTCTTTTTCCTCGTTTTTTGGTGATATTCCTGGCTCTCTTCTGACATCCTCTTGTGAGTGTTCTCGTTGTTGTGGGTGAACATGGGCCTGGTTGGTGGGAATGTCAGTCACTTGTTTACTAGTGTTGGGTCCTGTGTTTGCTTTTGACTGGTCCTGTGTTTTGTAGTCCTTATTTGTTAGCTTTGTTGAAAGTTGTGGCTCCGATTTTCTGCGTGTGAGTTGTTGTCTATTGTTTGTGGGCTCTTGATTATTTTGCCTCGTCTCTATGGCTGTTATTAGTGGTTGTGACGTTGGCAGGATTGCTATCCTTGGCTCAAGGGGGTAGCCCCTTTCCTCCTTGATGCTGTTGTGGGCATTGTAGATTTTGCTGTGTCCGCCCTTGCCTGTGCCGGTTAGCTCTGCTTGGGTTGGGCTTTCCTTGAGTGAGTGTGTTCCCCGTTCGCCCTCAGCAATACTCTCCCTCTTCCTTTCTTGATCTTACTCCCAGCCAGCCCCGGTGTCTCTCTCAGTCCTCAGCTTTTCTTGTCTTATGTTCTTGCTTTTTTCACCTCCTGGGACGATGGCAGTTATTTGAGTAGATCCCGCAGGTTCCACTGGGGAGGGGAGGCCCTTTACATCGCTGATTGAAGTGCTTAAGAACTACCCAGGATCTTTCAGGAATGAGAAGATTGAGTACATTTTTGGTTGGTGTCCATTATGTGCTAGTTTGCTCAGTGTATCTGTCTTGTCCTCCTCGCGCGTAAGATTTTCTGGTGTTGCTAGCTCCTGCTCCTGCCAGTGTATTATTTCATCCAGTGGCTTGGACTTGCTCTTCTTGTCTGGGCGTTGTCGTTTGCTTTCCTGACTTTTCCAGACCTCATCCCACTGTCAGAAGTTTGCTGGTTTGCAGTTGAGGATAGTGCCCCTCAAGTGATTGCTTCCTGTTTATCTACTTGATCGCGCTCCCGGTTAGCAGGTGTGCTGATCTGGAGTTTTTTCTTGTTTTGCCTTCCTGGAGTTTTCCTGGTGTTCCACTGTGGGTTATATTACTGTGGATCTGTTTTGCTACTTTTGCGTTGCCGCTGTGCCGTTTGCTGTATAGTTTGCTATGTTTGGTCGCCCCCCTTGGGCAGCTTGTTGAGCTTGTTAGGCCTTTCACTGCCCTTTCTTTAATGCCTGGTTGTAGAGGGGCCAGGTTTGCCCTGCCTTGACTTGGTTCCGCCTGCCGGCACACTCTCTCAAGGGTCACAGACCACCTCTTCTCTGCACCTGCTCCTGCTACAACTCCTACCTCCTACCCCCTCTGCAGCCTGCTCTAATTGCTCTGTTTATGTGGTGCAGAGGTTAGCGGAGGTGAGCCACCTGGGGGAGCCTGGGGGTGCCTGGGGGTGCCTGGGAGTGTGCTTGACAGGCGGCAAGTGGCAGCTGGGGGGTTACAGCTCTCGGTGGGGTGGCGTCACGTGTTCCCCCGGTTGAGTTCTGCCCCAGCCCCCATGCCGCCAGCTCCCCTGTGCCCCCCTGAGCTTAGGGTGTGCACCTGAGCCTTCTCGCATCTAGGGCACCTAAGGCACGGACGCGGAGGTGCAGATGCGCGGGGCCCGGGCTTGGGACACAGGATTAAGGAGCACAGAGGGTCAGAGGATCAGAGGATCCTGCAGCGGAGTATTGGCGGTTCTTTTGTTTTTTTTCTTTTTTTTTCTGGTGCTCACCATTGCCTTCTGTATCCTTGCTCTCCCTCTTGTTCTCCGGTCAAGAAGGCGGTGAAAGTGGTAAAAAGGCTGCGGCCACCACGATATGCGGGAGGCGGCGGCAGGCGGCAGTGAAGCTATAAGCCGCAATGTTGCAGTGATGGACAGTGAAGGGCAGGCCGGCTGCCACTGTTGCAGTCGCTGCCTCCGTCACCAACACCAACGCCGCCAACGCCGACTAACTCGCCGGCTTTCTCACCACCGCCGCTGCTGCTCCGTGTGCTCCGTGTGCTCTGCTCCGTGTGCTCTGCCTCGCCTCGCTCCGCTCCGCTCTGCTCACCTCGAACTCTCACTCGCTCTGGGTTTTGTAGTTAGACTGCTACATGCATAGTCCATACGAGTTTAAAGCAGGACATGTTACAAGGCTCTGAATCGCTAAATGAGTACTTGGATAAAGACTGAATGATTACAATATTACAACCACACATAAAGTTACAAAATGCTTCTCCCACAATGCATTACAAATGCACACACATTCACAGTGTGATTCTAGAGAAGCAACACTATTCACTAGTCTAGAAGAGTTAAGATGACTGCACACATTCCACATATTTCATGACTGCATTTGAGAATGCAAACCTGACACATTTTAAAATACATAAGCAATGACTGCTTTCAAATTCCACCAAAAATTGGCAACATGATAGATTTTTAACCAGTTATATATCTGCAAACACATGAAGTACCCAAAGGTTTCTTTCACAGCAGTTCCAAAATGTACACAGTCTCACATTGCGATTCTAGACAAGTAAGACTATCCCTTGGACTTCATCAAAACACAACTACGGTGACTGCACAAATTACACATAGTTCAATATTGAATTTTACTAGGAACATGGCGGCGGCAGGCTAACGGCTGCTGCGAGGCTCCTGAACCTAAACACCCCCGTTACGAGTTTTTTGCCGGTCTTGTATCTTAAAATTATGGATGACAGCTGTTAAATAACTGGTGAGGCAGTTTCTTTAATTATTACCGCTTTTTGTGTTTTCCGCTGAGTTTTTCCCTCGTTTCACCCCGTTTGTTGGCAGGAGCTGGTGATTGGAAACTGCGGTAGCACGGGAGCACTAGGACCCTGCGCTTGACTTGCCGGAATGCGTGAGCTGGAAACTGGGCAGCTGCAGCGGATTACAAACGCCGAAGGTCCTAAGCTGCAGAAGCAGGTCGGCGGCGGTGACTGTTTGCTTTCAGGAGTAGGAGTTGAAGTCAGCAAGCCCCGGGTAAGCTGTTTCGCCGCCGATTTATGGCTGCGGTCGAAATTAGCTTTTTTGAACCGAGTGAATGTTCCAGTGTGCCGTGGCATTTTTGCTGTTGCGCCAGAAAACGGCGTAGTGACACTTAAAGGAGGAGACTGTATGGAGGCTGACAGTCCTACAATAGTCCCCCAAAACGAGAGTGTAAGCGTGATAGATTTTACCAAGAAAGGGGATACTGCAGAGTGGACCACCTTGGTTGATCACTGCACAGCGCAAACTCTAAAACAGGACACCACTTTAAAAGGCAAAGAGAAACGAGGTGAAATAAAAAGTCGTTATCAGTTACGCTCAAAACAAGAACTCAGGAAGAAAGGAGTTCTGAACCCTGTTGATTCTACTGAGAGTAGAGGCCCAGTACCTATCTCCCCTCTTAAACAAAACAAAAAAGGGGGAGCAAAGGGAGGTAGATCATCCAAAGGGGTAAAACAAACGCAAGTGCCTAGAGGGACTCCCTCATTAAAAAGTTACTTTAAGATTATGGAACTGGCTTTGAACTCTAAGGAGTGTGCTACAGGAACAGTGGGGGTGGACACAGGCACAAATGCAGTCGAGGAGCCCATAATGGACGAAACCTCTAATTCTACTACAGCATCAGCCCCCTCGCTCCTCACTACATTTCCATTAAGTAATAAGTACGCTATTTTGGGTTCAGCTCATGTAGGGGGCGGGGTGGAGGTGGTTGTTCAGGAATCCCCGAACCAGAATTCAGTTTCAGACGCTGGTATTTCACGGAATGATGACACACATAACGTGCAAATTGCTCCCCCCTCTCTGAAAGAGTCAGCCGCTTTAAATCCTACAGTAATATCTGTAAGCAAAGTTGCTAATACACCTCTACCTGCGTTACCTACTCACAGTGTGGACTTGGGAAAACAGGGCCCAACCCCCCATTCTGATGGGGCGTGTGGAGGATATGATGTAGAAAAAGAAGAGAATAGACTTGGTTCTCTGCTGTATACTTTGAGGGAAGACTTACTGGGAAAATTTGAGATCACCGAGAATAATCAAAGGGGGTTGCATGACAGATTTGACCTTTTGGAGGCTAAAATTGAAGGTATTAACGCTAGAACGAGTGTACTCGAGGGTAAGGTGACAGCCCTCTCAGAGACTTCTAAAGGAAACACTAAGGACATAGAAGCTTTAAAAACCCAAAATAGTACACTAACAATGGACTTGGAAAGGTTGGAAACCCAAAGTCGACGTAATAATCTGAGGATCCTTAAAATTCCTGAAGGAGTAGAAGTGGAAGACATTAAGGGGTTCGTATGTAGATTGCTTCGGGAGGATATCTTAAAGGACCGACCTGATATTAATTTGGAAGCTGAGATTCAGCGAGTACATAGGGACCCATTCAGGTTGCACCCGGATCGTAAAGCTCCCAGGAAGATTCTGGTATATTTCCAGACTTACAGTGTTAAAGAACTGATCCTCAGTAGATGTTTGTCACGTACCTCTTTACATTTTCGAGCCAACCCCTATCAGATAAGATCAGATATTGGTGGGAAAACCGCTCAAAGACAGTGGGAACTTGGCTCTAGGATGCCTGAATTGCGTTCAATGGGGGCACAGGTACAAATGAAATTCCCAGCCCTCCTCAAAATAATGTCGAACAATAAAATGTTAACTTGTCATTTCCCAGAAGAAGTGGACGATATATTAGCCAAAATGAAAGGCTAGATGCCCACTTCTTTTTCTTGAAATTAATTCTTTAAAGAAGGCTTAAATAAAAAGAGGAGTAACAAGGGGGGGGAAAATAATAAATAAATACAAAAAAAAGAGGGTGAGGGGAAAAAAAAATAAAAAAAATAAAAAAAATGGGGTGAGCAGTTTGAAAAAAAAAAAAAAAGCGCAGGGGGAACTGAGGCTTGAGTAAAAAAAAAAAAAAGACCAATGATTAATTGCACATAAGTGGGGGTGTCAAAGGTAAAGGGCCTCCTAAGGTGTATACACGCCAAACAGGAGGGTAGGGTTCCTCGGGGGGTGGGTTGGGGGGGTATCTAGGGGTGCGGGGAAAAAACTTATAAAAATGTCCTCAAATGCCATAAATTTTTATTCTTTCCTATTCGAATGTAACTACAAGTCACAACTAGTGGTAGGCGATGGGGTACTTCTATTATATGATGACTTCGTCTAGTGGTAGTAACATCCTTTCCTGGAATTTGAATGGATTGGGAAGTCGTAAGAAACAACAAAACATTTGTAGTTTTTTAAAAAATACTGGAGCAAGTATATTTCTTTTACAGGAAACACGCTTAGAAGCAGAGGAATGTAAGAAAATATTTGTAAGATATAAATGGGTTCAGGAGATATTGTGCTCAAAACAAACCGGTGTCACTAGAGGGGTAGCTTTGTTAATAAGCGTTAATAAAGGGATTAAAGTCCATGATTGGAGTACTGATCAGTCAGGTAGGTGGTTGGATGCAGTGCTCACAATTGGTAATGTTAAAATCTTATGTGGGGTATATTATGAACCCAATGAAGACAATGATTGTTTTTTACAAAAGTTAGAAAAGTATATGCTACAACACATAATTCCAGTCATATTGGGGGGTGACTTTAGTCTACTGCTAGATCCCCAAATAGATTGCACTTCAAAAACTAAATATAATCCTCCAAAAAAATCCCTTCTTGTCTTAAAAAATATAATGAAGGACTATGCACTATGTGATGCCTGGAGACTTAAGTATGGTGCCAAAAGAGAATATTCCTTTTATAGCAAAAAGTATCGTCAGTTCTCAAGAATAGATTTCTTTCTATTAGACCAGTCTTTTTTAGAAGTTATTTCTTCTATTTCTTACATACCAGTTGGTCTATCAGATCACTCTATAGTTGAGTTAAAAATAAACTTTAAAAACAACACCCTAGATTATAGGTGGACACTTGATAGGACCATCTTATTAAATGAAGAGTTTAGAGATAAAATTAGAGAAAATTCTATGGAAATCTTTAGGTTCAACGATAATACCGCCCCTGCATATATTGTATGGGACACATTTAAGTCTTATATTAGAGGAGTATATAGTTCCCAAATGATTCTAAACAGAAACCTTAAAAAAGAAAGGGATATTCAGGAGCTCAACTTAATTAAAATAAAAGAACAGCAACTCCACTCTGCTGCTTTGGATGATAGAGCCAGTATTCCAAAACTTGAGAAGGAAATATTGGAATTGCAAATAGATTTCAGAATAAGAACTGAAAAGACACTTAAGGATAAATGGGAAGTTAGTAAGTTACACAATTTTGAGTATGGAGAGAAATGTGGGGCATTACTAGCTTGGAAGGCCAGGTCTGAGAGAACCAGGAATAATATTAAATCGTTGACACAGCGTGGGACAGGAGTAACCTTAACAGAAGACATTGAGATTAAAAGGGAAGCCATAACTTTTTATGAAGAACTGTATCAAGAGAAGACTAATCTGTCTATGGAAGATCTGGAGAATTGGTGGACTTTAAGAGAATTGCCTCAGTTGAGTGACGTAGATAGGGCCTCTCTGGTCAAGGAGATAACAGTGGGAGAGATTAGATCACAATTGAAAAAGATGGCTAGAAATAAGGCTTCCGGCCCTGATGGACTTCCGATTGAGGTTTATAAAGACATTGCAGAAGAAATTTTACCTCCATTACAGAGACTCTTTAATAAAATATTCATCCATGGAGAACAAATTCCATCTTCTTTGCTAGATGCTACAATCTCTTTGATAGCCAAACCAAACAAAGATCCTGAAAAGATAGAGTCATACCGTCCTATTTCGCTTTTAAATTCTGATCTAAAAATCTACTCGGGTATCTTGGAGTCCAGGCTGGCTAAAGTTATTAAAACAATTATCCACCCAGACCAGAGGGGATTTATACCAGACCGTCAACTAAATGAACTCACCTTTCAAGTAACCAGAGCCATTGATACCGCTATTGAGAAGAAGATACCGCTCACCATTGTGGCAATAGATGCTGCTAAAGCATTTGATCAAGTGAACTGGCACTTCTTATGGAAATCAATGATAAAATTTGGCTTCCCAAAGATTTTTGTTAAGGGAATTGAAACTTTATACAGGGGCCCGAGAGCTAAAATCTTGGTAAATGGTAGCCTGTCTGACTGGTTAAACATTTTTAGAGGGACAAGGCAGGGCTGTCCCTTATCTCCTCTTTTGTTCGATATTTATATTGAGCCTTTTGTCTGTACCTTAAGACAGGACCCAGTAATTAAACCATTTAAAATTGGAGATTTAATACTTAAGACAGCCCTATATGCAGATGAACTTCTCCTTTATACATCGAACACAGTAGAAGCAATACCAAGATTATTTGAGTTGTCAGAGGATTGTGGTACTGTATCAGGATATGGCATTAACAGGGATAAAACTGATATAATGTGCTGGAATAATCCTGTCCCTATCCCTGAAGCAAAATTTAAAATCAGATATCTTGGGATTCAACTCACTCAAAATCTGGAAGATATCCCTAAGACCAGCTGGGCAACTGTAATAAAAGAGGTGAAAAAACTCCTAACTAGGTGGGCCACCCTGCCCTTAAACATCTAAGGCAGGGTGAATTTAGTTAAAATGATAATCCTGCCAAAAGTAACGTTTCTCTTCAATACCATTCCCTTAATTTTTAACAAGAAAGATATTCTCAACCTGCAAGGAAGGATAGGCTATTTTATTTGGGCTACAAAATCTCCCAGAATAGCCTGGAAGAAGCTGAGGAGAGGATTAAAGCTTGGTGGTTTGGCACTTCCAGACTTACTTTTCTACTGCTATGCCTTCCAATTCAAAAATTTTAGAATTCTAGCCAACAAACAGGACTACACCTCACATAGTAGACTTTTCAGGCTATGGTATTAGATCTTCCACATAGTGCAGATTTCTTTTTGTTTAAGTTTGGCGACCAAAATTTTTTTTAAAAAAATGTGTCTAAAACTATTAAGGGCTGCCCTAGACAATTGGCAACAGATCTGTAAAATACTAGGTATTCCTTATTACCACTCTCAAGCTCCAATTTGGGATTCCCCCGGCACTCCGGAGTGCTTAACAGATCAATTAGCCCTTCCATTGAGGAGAGCTGGTCTCGAGAAATGGGGGGACCTTTGTAATGCGTCGACACTCTTAAGTTGGGAATCCCTAGCGGGTTTAACCGGGGGTACCCTCACGAGGTTCAAGTTTTACCAACTGTCTGCTTGGTGGGGGAGCCAAAAGTGGAATACAGAAGAGGAGAGCCCCCTGTTTGAACTAATAAGTAGAAATACGGGGAGGAAGGGTGAGACCGCCGTATGGTATAAAATTTTAGTGGGAAGTAAGGATAACCTTGAAACTGAAATTATTAAAATATGGGAGTCTACCAGATAGCTTAGTGAAAGCTTGCATAGATTCCTTTACAATGTCTCAAAATATTATAAAACCTTCAAACTTGAGAATAAATCATCTATTTACAATGTATAGGGTCTATTGGACTCCGTCTAAACTCTCTAAAATGTCAACAGTACAATATACTTGTCCTAGATGTAAGCTTCCTGAAGCTAATGACATTCATATGTTTTCGGATTGTCCTAAAATAGTTAACTACTGGAGACAAGTCTGTTGGTTTTTTGGAAGAGGTACTGTTATTTCCATTCACATGTACCCCTAGATTAATTTTCTTTGGTCTTCAAACTGATTATGACATTACCAGTTATATAACACAGTTTATTTTTTATGTGCTTGTCATCGCCAGAAGAGAGATCTGTAAGGAGTGGAAGTCGGAACTTCCCCCAAAATTTTCAGAATGTCTTAAAAACATCATGGCGGTGAGTAAATTTGATATACTCTGTGGTGGAGAGAAGTCTGTTAAATTGTGGTCTGCGTTAAAGATCTGGTGTGATAAATAATAGTCCAATGATTATGCCAGAGGTTAAGTGGTCCGGTCCTCCCAATGTAGCAAGAAACATCGCAAATGGGAGTTGGATGGGAAATAACCCTACCTCTGGGCAGTCTTCGCTGGCTATCCACAAACATCAGGGCTGGAAAGGAAGGTTTGTGTCAGTGGCTTGAAGAATGCCTATTTAGAGCTAATATCTACTGGTGGCATATATGAGGACAAAAAAAAAATCTGAATTTCACTGTTAAAGCCTAACTCATTTTGTAAATACATAAGCAATAACTATTTTCTAATTCTATATAAACTTGACAACAAGAACGTTTTTAAGCACTTTTGTGTCTGCAAACACATCAAGCAACCAAATGCTTCTCTCACAACTTTCCCAAATGCACACTGACTCACAGGGCCCGATTCACAGAATGAACTTAAGACTCAATCCTAAACTTACTACTATTTTGGTATTCACAGAATGCACTTACTACTTTTGGCATTCACAGAATGAACTTACTACTTTTGGTATTCACAGAAGTTAGGATTTTGTCTTAAGTCTGTCTTAAGTCTGTCTTAAGATAAACTTAAGACAAAATCCTAACTTCTGTGAATACCAAAAGTAGTAAGTTCATTCTGTGAATGCCAAAAGTAGTAAGTGCATTCTGTGAATACCAAAATAGTAGTAAGTTTAGGATTGAGTCTTAAGTTCATTCTGTAAATCGGGCCCACAGTGTGTTTCTAGACAAATAACAGTATTCTTTGCACTTTAGCAAAAAACATTTAGTAGTCTGGAAGGGGTAAGGTAACTGCATACATTCTACACATTTCATTACTGCACTTTAGAGTACAAGCCTGACAGAATTTAAAATACATAAAAAATTGCTGCTTTCAAATTCTACCAAAAATTTGGCAACAGGAAAGGTTTTTAACCAGTTATATATCTCCAAACACATGAAATACCCAAAGGCTTCTCTCACAACAGTTTCAAAATGTACACAGTCTCACACTGTTCTTCTAGACAAGCAAGACTATCCCTTGAACTTTATCAAAACATATTGACTGATCTAGAAAAACTAAGGTGACTGCACACATTCTACATATTTCATTACTGTTAAATCCTAGCTCATTGTGTAAATTCATAGACAATTACTATTTTCTAATTCTATCACAACTTGACAACAAGAAAGGTTTTAAGCACTTATGTGTCTGCAAACACATGAAGAAACCAATTTTCCCAAATGCACACTGGCTCACAGTGTGATTCTAGACAAATAACAGTATCCCTTGCCCTATAGTAAAAAACATTTAATAGTCTGGAACAGGTGAATTGACAGCACACATTCCACATATTTTAGAACACAGTCTCACAAAGTGATTCTAGACATGCAAGACTACTCCCTGGACTTTGCCAAGAGAAACACATTAATCTTATTAAAAACAAGCACTCAACATACAACCTCTGATTTGTAGATTAAGAAGTATGTCAGTCACACACTAGATTTTCTTGTACAGAATCTCTGTACTGTGCAGCATTTAGAAAAACCCCAAAAATGGCAAACATTCCCTCTAATTCTCCACACATATACATGTAAATATCAAATCACATTGCTTCCCACATTAATTCAAAAGCTAACACACATTTCTATTGGTTACACATTTCAGCCCTTTTCAAATGACATAAGTTTGAACCATACTCCCAATCTGCTCACTGCCTGTTACTATAGTAACAGTTCATACAACACTCAACTGAGCACACAGGTCACAAGTTCAGCACACAATGTTGCTAATCCAAACAACAAGTGTGACTGACTTTTCAAAATATCAGCTTATACTATGTAATGTTCCTTTCAAACAGTTTTTCTTAACCAATAAGAAACATGCTTTTAAAAAACAGAAACATGCAACCTACTTTTCAGACTAGAATGATCTCAAACAACCAATCATTTATTTTCTTTTTTCAAAACTGCATCTTATCCACCATTTTAGAAAAATGTCACTTCTCAAACTGCCATTTCACATATAGACACCTTCTGGGTGCATCCAGACCTCCCTTCAAGATGCTTAGAGTGTGGATTGTGGGACACAGATCTATTTTCTAGAGCCAAAGGTATGCAGAAAATAGCAGCATGGACAAAGACCTAGCTTTGCCAAATGTAGACATTAAATGGATTGGACAGAGAGGGTTAAAGTGGCACCAATTGATGCCATTGGTTAAATCCTTTTTGCATCTCCAACACCCTGACCTCATAATTGTGCACTGTGGTGCCAATGACATAGGCACTTTGACTGAGGTAGATCTGGAAATGCTTATGAAGGACACCTTTACATAATTTGAACTGATCCAATACATTTTAACCACAAATTGAGACAGCTAGGAAACATGTCAATAAATCTGTTTCTATTTCTCCGAGATTATAAGATGGGGTCCCTTTAGCACAACAATCAACATTTCAATATGATGGCATCTATAGGAGAGATGGTGTACATTTGACAGATGAGGGTAACAGAGTCTTCCAGATCAACTTTAGACTCTGCATAGGTACTTACTTGTAGGTACCAACATCTCTCAATAAACACAAGGGCTTTTTTTATAACCACCAAAGATCTAAAAACATGAGGTTGATGTATATCTGAAAAATATTTTCTTTTTTTTGCTTGGAGTTGCGCACCCAATGCGTCAGAGTCGTGCACCCAACGCATAGAAGTCATGCACCAAACGTGCTGGAGTCACGCACCCTACACGTTAGGAGTCATGCACCCAATGAACACACACCAGGGGAGCCGCACTGAGTGCCACGCTTGGTGCGCGACTCCTAATTTTACTGTAAAAAAAAACAGCCCCTATCACTAATTTCTATTATCCCCAGGGACTCCATCCCCCGGGGCTTATATAAAATGTTAGAGACCGTGGGGGAGCCCCAATGCCCCTACGCTCCCAGCCGGCTCCTGACGTCCTTCGGGAGCCAGCATTGCTTTTCCATATGGGGAGCTGCTAACATGAGGCTCCCCATGTGGAAAAGCAATATGGTTTGCATTTTGAGAGAGAGAGCAGGTTTCCTGCTCTTTCTTTCAACATCCAAACCAAGTTTGCTATGGGAGGGCGGGAGCCGCGAGACTCCCGCCCTCTCATAGCAAACAGCAGTGTCCCAGGGGTGGGCACCCCGAGACACTGCAGGAGCCGACCCAGGGGGGTGGCGGTCTGCAGTGCCACAACAAGGCTCCAGGAGGGGGGCCACGCGGCCCCCTCCAACAATACACAAAGATCCGGGGGTGGTGGTTCCTGGGGCTTGGTGGGGCTGTTGAGCCCCCACCATCATATTTTGCTGGGGGGGCCTTGGAGCCCCCCCAACCATTTATTTTGAAGCCCAAGGGGGTAGCGGTCCCTGGGGAGCCCCTCTAGGCCCCCCATGAATTTTAATAATTTTGCCCCCGGGATTTACCCCCAAGGGCTAATTAATAAATAAGCTCCATTTTATTTTATTTTTTTTACGGCAAGATCTGCACACCCTGTGCGCACTTTGCGATTTGAAAAAAAGAAATTAGGCCCTGGGAGTCCTTGTGGGACCCCCTAAGCATGTTTAAAGGGTTAGGCTATTTCTACGCTGCCCCCTTTATACGTTTTGCACACTTATTTTACTAACTTCTTCAGCCTCGCATCTACCGAGGCACGAAATGGCTGTCAACACCTCCTGGTTTTGAATGTTGACAACCACTTGACAGCCAATTAGCATTCAGCTAGCGATCGGGACGGTGCACTTAGGGTGCGCTGATCCACCGCGGCCATATATATATATGTAGTTTTAAATGTCATTTTGTCAGGTAACTACTGAAAGGATTTTCATCATTTAAGCAAAAGGCACAAGTCTAAACTAAAGACTACCTCTATGCCAAATTTTGGTGTAATCCTGTGCAGCATTTTGGGCTGTAGCGGCGATGATTGGTTCCTTTAGAAAATTGCATGGGGAAAACGCGTTTTGGGAACCCCCCTTTTTTCTCGCCCCCTGCTTCATGAATCACTCCAAGACTTTCAGGATAGGAGCGGAACAGAGCTGGCCATTAGTTTTGAAACTTTTACGAAGATTCGTCAACCAGTGCCAAAGTTATTCCAAATAGAATGTTGCGGAATTCCTATCTGCAGCATTCTATTTGGAATAACTTCGGCACTGGTTGACATATATATATATATATATATATATATATATATATATATATATATATATATATATATATATATATATATATATATATATATATATATATATATATATATATATATATATATATATATATATATATATATATATATATATATATATATATATATATATATATATATATATATATATATATATATATATATATATATATATATATATATATATATATATATATATATGTATATTACCTACTGGCGGTCGCCAGTAGGTAGTTATAGTTAGGATTTTTTTCAATGTTAAATCTCAAAATTCTATTTGGAATAACTTTGGCACCGGTTGACGAATCTGCCTGAAAATGGCCTCGCGGCGCCCCGGTCCTTCCCTGAAAGTTTGGGGGGGATTCGTCAAGCGGGGGCCAAGATAAAAGGGGGGTCCCAAAACGCGTTTTCCCCATGTTAATTTCCATAGGGCGGTCGATTTCACTTTTAGCCCGAACGGCTGAATGGATTTGCACCAAACTACAGGATCCAGCATGCCTTGCAACATGACGACAGACCATTGGAGGTCTTGACCACTGGGGGTCAATAAATGCAACTGTGGCAATCACCTGTGGTTTGGCAGCAGCAATGGTGTAAAGGGGTTCCTTTGAAAAAGTCCAATGGTGGACGAAACGCGTCAGGAGAACGCCCCGCAAAGTGAATAAAACTACCTGTTTGGCAATCCGCTGGTGTGCGACTCCATTTCCTGCGTTGGTGGGAGTTTGGCAATGTTTGGCGGCGTGGTTCTGCCGCGGGAGGACGCACAGTCAGCAAGCGCGCCAGAGGCTTTCCCGACTTGAACCACCTCTCCTTGGTCGTGACACACGTAAGGGAAAGCGGTTGCCACCGATGACCGGCATCGGTTTGACTCTGGAAGCGGACTGAAAAGGGTTCGCCTACAGCAATGCGGAACCAACAGACACTTTTAAATTAACACCGCCTAATGGAGGGCAGAGAAACTACTACTACCAAAACTACAGGATCCAGCATGCCTTGCAACATGACGACAGACCATTGGAGGTCTTGACCACTGGGGGTCAATAAATGCAACTGTGGCAATCACCTGTGGTTTGGCAGCAGCAATGGTGTAAAGGGGTTCCTTTGAAAAAGTCCAATGGTGGACGAAACGCGTCAGGAGAACGCCCCGCAAAGTGAATAAAACTACCTGTTTGGCAATCCGCTGGTGTGCGACTCCATTTCCTGCGTTGGTGGGAGTTTGGCAATATATATATATATATATATATATATATATATATATATATATATATATATATATATATATATATATATATATATATATATATATATATATATATATATATATATATATATATATATAATATATATATATATATATATATACATATATATATATATATATATATATATATATATATATATATATATATATATATATATATATATATATATATATATATATATATATATATGTATATTACCTACTGGCGGTCGCCAGTAGGTAGTTATAGTTAGGATTTTTTTCAATGTTAAATCTCAAAATTCTATTTGGAATAACTTTGGCACCGGTTGACGAATCTGCCTGAAAATGGCCTCGCGGCGCCCCGGTCCTTCCCTGAAAGTTTGGGGGGGATTCGTCAAGCGGGGGCCAAGATAAAAGGGGGGTCCCAAAACGCGTTTTCCCCATGTTAATTTCCATAGGGCGGTCGATTTCACTTTTAGCCCGAACGGCTGAATGGATTTGCACCAAACTTGGCAAAATTGTAGGGACTGGTAGCCCGATGTGCCTTTGCTATGTCTCAAGATATGTGCTGCAGTGGATTTTGAGTAATTTAGGTTCAAAAAAATATATATATCTATAGGCGCTCTCCGGTGCGCGCACCGGAGAGCGCTCCAGGCGCGCCACGCGACTTGCGCAGAAAGCTGATTGGCTCTCAGTTGTCTGTAAACATTCTAAACAGTCCGGAGCGGCCGCCATCTTGTGTCTCGGTAGGATCGAGACACGAGAGGTGGGCAAAACAAAGAGGGAAATGACCATAAGGGAGCAGGGTAGACCCCCCCTTGACCCCCTAGGTTTGATGTGGGGGCTATAAAAGGGCCCCGCGGGGCATTTAAAATATTTTTTTTTTTTCGTTTTGCGCGGGGGAAGCGCCCGGTGCGCGCACCGGGGAGCGGCCCGGGGAGCGCACTATGATGAAAAAAAGGTGACAGAGTTTTCAAAAAATGAAGTTTTGATTTAGAAATTGGAGGTAGTTCTAAAAAGAACTTTTTTTTTTCTTCTTTTTGTTGTTTTATATTTTTTTTGTGTTTTTTGAACTTTTTGAACTTTTTTTGGCTTTTCAAAACAGTTTTATATTTTTTTTTGTATTTTTTAGGGGGAGAAACAAAAAAAGGGAATTGAAACTGGCTCAACTGGAGCAAAAAAACAAAAAACACAAAAAATTACTTCTTTTTGGGGCACTTGTGATTATCACCTGCAAGGACGATGAGCTTAACACTTTGTTCCCCATAGGAGATAAGCTTGCCACAAGCAGTACAAGTAATTTTAAAATCAGCAAATCTCGGCTGAATGCAAGGCATCACCTCGGATGTTTCTGGTTCCGAGGAAGTGGGTTGGTTTCTTTGGGAGGGGGTCCTTGATGACTGGGGGAGGTTACTGGCCAGTTCCCGGAACTCTGCACGAGAGTAGTTGTTTGGATGCTTTCTTGTCATGTGCCGAATCATGGTATAGTTACCAAAAGAATATTTCTTGTTTGGGTTGCCCCGTGAAAGTTCATCATTGCAGATGAGGCAAGTCACCTTGGGCGCATTCACCTTTTTTTTCCCCTCTGGAATTGAAAAAAACTGCCAAACAATGTGTGGTTTGGGTTTGTAAGGTGTATTTTCTTCTGGCAGCCATCTTCTTCTCCCCTCCTCCTCTTCCTCTTCCTCCTCCTCCTGTTCTTGACCACCAATATAATTTGGAGCTGGTCCTCTTGGTGGTGGTGGTGGTGGTGGTGGGGCAGATGCACCAGCTGATGCTACTACTGAAGCCATTATTTGGAGCAAAAAAGTAGAGAGAGCAACAAACAGGTCTTCCTCAGTCAAAGGACAAAGTCAGAATAAGGAAAAAAGGTGGGGTCTTTCATCATTTAGAAAAAAAAACTGTCCTGAACCAATGAGAAGTGTTATTTTCAGGTCACAAGACCAGGGGCTTCATCATTATGAAACTAAAACTGTTATGAACCAATGAAAAGTGTTATTTTCTGCTCACATGACCCGACGCGCTTACGCTACGCGCCCGGGGCGCGCCCCGGGTCGCGCAGCGTAAGCGCGCCGGAAGTTTACGTTGTGCGATCGTATTCGCTCGAGTACTTCCGGGTGCGCTTACGCCGTGCGTATCACGCGGTCGCAGCTACGCGATACGTCACGATCAAGTTTTCGTTTGCGATATTGGCGCTCACGGGACGCTCCCCGGAGCGCGCCCCGGGGCGCTTTTTAAAAATACGCTTTTCGGGGCGCTCCCCGGGGCGCGCTCCGGGAGCGCTCTCCAAAAAAAAAAAAAAAAAAAAATGGGATAATTGTAGGGACAGGTAGCCCTATTCTGAAGTGGTTTGTAAAAAACATTAACTTTAGAAAAATATGCATTGTGCTACATTGGGCTTAATATATGTTAGAGCCAAAATGTAGCCCAAATGTAGCCCAAAGTAGCCCAATGTAGCCCGAAGATGGCCACCAGAGATCAAAAATTGTAAATGTAGCCCAAAATTCAACTAGATGTAGCCCAACTGTAGCCCAATGACAGAATGTACCAGAGTGTTAAAAAGAACAACTAGAGTGCTAACAGTCTTATTTATAAAGTGAAACTTATAGTTAGGAATTAGCATTAAAAAAACCTTTGAAATTCACTGAAAAAACCATAGGTTTCACACCAGTTATAGTTAGGAATTAGCATTTAAAAAACCTATGAAATTCACTGAAAAAACCATGGGTTTCACACCGGTTATAGTTAGGAATTAGCATTTAAAAAACCTATTAAATTCACTGAAAAAACCATAGGTTTCACACCAGTTATAGTTAGCTGGAAATTTTACTGATATAAAACCATTGAAATTCCCACGTTATAGTTAGTCGGACTCACTATAACTTGCGCGTGCAATGCACTGCTGATGACATCACATATTACATCACTCATGACATGGTCAGTGACATCACTCATGACATCACTGATGACACCATCCTTGTGACACAGTGACAGACCTCCTCTCAGTGTAAAGTAACCCTTGAGACACATATTCAAAAATAGAAACTGAAATTTTTAAAAAATGGACATACCTATATCAGTCACAACAAGCACTTCCACTATCTATATACACATCCACTCATTCACCAACAGTTCTATATAGTCACTCATACATATACTCACTCATCATATGAAGAGATACACCTATACATCCTGTTACACACCGACATTCATCCAAAAGTTACTCACACACATATTCACACGTGCAAATAAACTATTGAACAACCATTTATTTGAATATAGAGTTATACACACACTTCCACCTTACGTCTATTGAAAATTACACATATTTATTCTCTTAAACAATCACTTATAGAAACACATACTTATTTAAACAGGAAATCTTACAATCTCTTACTCTCACATATACTCACTTATATACATCAATATTCATATATTCTAGATTAAAACATATGTAGTTACTGATAAAGACACTAGTGAGACAGTCATTCACTCACTAACAAACACATATAGACACTCATCCACCCATACAATCCTGTACATATGCTGTCTTCAAAACACATACAAACAAAGAGTCAGTCACTCATGCATCTATGCGCTAAGTAATACCTCCATCAAACCATATAGACACTCATACTGATACTAATAAAAATATCAAATAACCCATATACATACGCATGTAGCTACTTATCAACACATGTAGCCACTTATACACAAAGTGAAACACTAATATATGTATTTAAATATTTAAAAATAACTCACTAATATTTATTTTTCAGAAAGACACATATTCACTGGATGGTGTCATCAGTGATGTCATGAGTGATGTCACTGACCATGTCATGAGTGATGTAATATGTGATGTCATCAGCAGTGCATTGCACGCGCAAGTTATAGTGAGTCCGACTAACTATAACGTGGGAATTTCAATGGTTTTATATCAGTAAAATTTCCAGCTAACTATAACTGGTGTGAAACCTATGGTTTTTTCAGTGAATTTAATAGGTTTTTTAAATGCTAATTCCTAACTATAACCGGTGTGAAACCCATGGTTTTTTCAGTGAATATATATATATATATATATATATATATATATATATATATATATATATATATATATACATATATATATATATATCAGTCGCCAGTAGGTAGTTATAGTTAGGATCTACTTTCCATAGGAAATCCGCAACATTCTATTGGGAATAACTTTGGCGCCGGTGAACGAATCTTCGCAAATTTCTCAAAGTCCGTGGCCTGCTCCGCTCTGCTCCTTCCCTGAAAATGTGGGGGGGGGGATTCGTCAAGCGAGGGCTGAGATAAAAGGGGGGTCCCAAAACGTGTTTTCCCCATGGTAATTTCCATAAGGCGGTCGAACCCACTTTTAGCCGGAACGGCTGAATGGATTTCCACCAAACTTGGCAAAATTGTAGGGACTGGTACCCCGATGTGCCTTTGCTATGTCTCAAGATATATGCTCCAGTGGTTTTTACGAAAATTAACTTTGAAAAAATATATATTGGGCTACATTGGGCTATATATATGTTAGAGCCCAAATGTAGCCCAATGTAGCCCAAAGATGGCCACCAGAGACAAAAAAAAAACAAATGTAGCCCAAATATCTGCCAGATGTAGCCCAACAATTTGCTATTAAAAAACCTGTGAAATTCACTGAAAAAACCATAGGTTTCACACACATTATAGTTAGGAATTAGCATTTAAAAAACCTTTGAAATTCACTGAAAAAACCATAGGTTTCACACTAGTTATAGTTAGGAATTAGCATTTAAAAAACCTATTAAATTCACTGAAAAAAACATAGGTTTCACACCAGTTATAGTTAGCTGGAAATTTTACTGACATAAAACCATTGAAATTCCCACATTATAGTTAGTTGGACTCACTATAACTTGCGCCCCTGCAATGCACTGCTGATGACGTCACATATTACATCACTCATGATATGGTCAGTGACATCACTCATGACATCACTGATGACACCATCCTTGTGACAGAGTGACAGACCTCCTTTCAGTGTAATGTAACCCTTGAAATACATATTCAAAAATAGAAACTAAAATTTTCAAAAAATAGAGATACCCATACCAGTTTCAACAACCAATTCAGTAATACCACCATCTATATACACATCCATTCATTCACCAACAGTTCTATATAGTCACTCATACATATATCCACTCATCATATGTAGTGAAACACCTATACATCCTGTTACACACCGACAGTCATCCAAAAGTTACTCACACACATAATCACACATGCAAATAAACTATTGATCATCCATTTATTTGCATGTACAGCTATACACACACTACCACCTTACTTCTAAGGAAACTTACACATACTTACTCTCTTAAACAATCACTTATAGAAACACATACTTATTTTAACAGAAACTCTTACAATCTCTCACTCTCATATATACTCACTTATATACACCAATACTCACATGTACTAGATTAAAACATATGTAGTTATTCATTAAGAGACTAGTGAGACAGTCATTCACTCACTAACACACACATATACACACTCATCCACCCATACAGTCCTGCACATATGCGGTCTTCAAAACACATACAAACAGTGAGTCAGTCATTGATGCATCTATGTGCTAAGTAATACCCCCACCAAACCATACAGACACTCATACTGATACTAAAAAATATAAAACAACAAAAAAGAATAAAATAAACAGTGACACCATCCTTGTGAACGAGTGACAGACCTCCTTTCAGTATAATGTAACCCTTGAAACACCTATTCAAAAATAGAAACTAAAATATAAAACACATTGATTTTTCAGAAAGACACACATTCCCTGGATGGTGTCATCAGTGATGTCATGAGTGATGTCACTGATCATGTCATGAGTGATGTAATATGTGACGTCATCAGCAGTTATAGTGAGTCCAACTAACTATAACGTGGGAATTTCAATGGTTTTATGTCAGTAAAATTTCCAGCTAACTATAACTGGTGTGAAACCTATGGTTTTTTCAGTGAATTTAATAGGTTTTTTAAATGCTAATTCCTAACTATAACTAGTGTGAAACCTATGGTTTTTCAGTGAATTTCAAAGGTTTTTCAAATGCTAATTCCTAACTATAACGTGTGTGAAACCTATGGTATATATATATATATATATATATGTATATATATATACTCACATATATACGACAAACGCCGCAGCTATCAACCACAGCCCTGAAAAAACCATAGCCTAGGTTTGTGCCTAGCTGCAGAGCGCGCACAGAGTGATTTGGGATTGAGGGCTAAATTATTCTGTTTAATTTTTTCTGGTTTTGCTTTTTGGCTGTTTGGGTGTGTTAAACTTGTTTCCGCCTGGGTTGACGGGTCTGGGGGCATTGCTGGGAAGGTCTAATACCGGATAAAAGTCTTTTGGAGAAAATCCATGGTGGAAAAGTTTTTCACTTTCCGAGTTTTCGCTCACTTTTGTGTTTTCGGGGGCCTGCTTTTGGGGGGGGGGGGTTCCTGGTGTTTGGGGGTCATGGAGCAACGCTGGGTATGGATAGTTTTGATTGCAAGTGGTTTGGAGAAAATCCAAGGTGGCAAAGGGGAGTTAGGGCCTAGCTGCAGAGCGCGCATGGACTGATTTGGGATTGCGGGCGAAATTTTTCTAAGTTTCAATTTTTGCGGTTTTGCTTTTTGGCTGTTTGGGGGTGTTAAACTTGTTTCCGCCTGGGTTGACGGGTCTGGGGGGAATTGCTGGGAAGGTCTAATACCGGATAAAAGTGTTTTGGAGAAAATCCACGGTGGAAAGGTTTTCACTTTCCAGAGTTTTCGCTCACTTTTGTGTTTTCAGGGGCCTGCTTGGGGGGGTTCCTGGTGTTTGGGGTGAGGTTGGGGGGTCTTGGAGCAATGCTGGGTATGGATAGTTTTGATTGCAAGTGGTTTGGAGGAAAGCCATGGTGGCAGAGGGGAGTTAGGGCCTAGCTGCAGAGTGCGCACAGAGTGATTTGGGATTGAGGGCTACATTTTTCTAAGTGTACATTTTTGCGGTTTTGCTTTTTGGCAGTTTGGGGGTGTTAAACTTGTTTCCGCCTGGGTTGACGGGTCTGTGGGCATTGCTGGGAAGGTCTAATTCTGGATAAAAGTGTTTTGGAGAAAATCGGAGGTGAATAGCGTTTTGGCACTATTTTTAACTTAGGGCTCATTAGGGTTAGCAGTATTGCATGTGTTTGGGGGTGTTCTAGATTTTTGCAATTGGGTTCTGGGGTCTTAGAGCACTCATGGGAATATGCAATTTTGGTTTCAAGTAGTTTGAAGAAAATCCATGGTGGGGAAGGGGGGATTTGGCCTAGTTGCAGAAAGCGTTTGGCACTATTCTTAACTTAGGGCTCGTTAGGGTTAGAAGTATTGTATTGCATGTGTTTGGGGGTGTTCTAGATTTTTATGACTGGGTGGGGTCTTGGAACACCTGTGGGAATGTCTAATTTTGATTGCAAGTGGTTTGAAGAAAATCCATGGTGGGAAAGGGGGGTTTTGGGCATACTCTCTGAGTGCGTTTTGGCATGATTTGAAATTAGGCATCTGCGAGGTAGCAGCAGTATTCTGCACGTTTTTTCGGAGGGTAATGTGGGGTGTTCTAGATTTTGGGGATTGTCATCTCTGTAAGTGTAAATTTTGCACTACACCTTATATTTTTTTTTCTCCGAGGTGTATTTATCACTTACTGTTGTGTTTTTCCTTCAACAATTACAGGCAGGCTTTTACCCTGTGCCATCAATGTACTACTCAGGCTTACAATTAGCTATCCGCAATTCCACATCAGGCAGGCAGTGGACAGTGTGTCTGGTCACCAAGATTAATAGACGGAGCATCCGATGGAATGAAGGAGTACCGCGAATAAGAGGAATGGCTGGATGCATCAACTTCACAAATTCAACGGGACAACTACAAAGAACAGTTACAGTATCCAAAATTCTCCTTATCTTTTAAATGATGTTCTTGAGAACTTGAACTTACTTCTACAAGTGTGACTCTGTGCGTTTGTTTGATCTCTCCTTCAAATTCATCCCTCCAGCTATTTGATACGTGTTTGCTATGTTTAACAGTAATTTAATGCTCTAAGTGTTTATTCTCTCTGAGGGCAGAGAGGCAAGTGAAATTGCGTAATGACTGCAGCCCTGTACTGTAATTGTAATTGTAAGCACACTTTTAGAGCGCAGCCTAGTCACATCCTCAACTAGCAACTCCATGAACTTTTCCCACGTTCAGTATCAGAATCAGAATCAGAAATATGCTTTATTCGATTTTTTGTAATTTAAAAATCATAAAAGCCAAAATTTATACATCAACATATTAAAATAGGAAACGCCCTATACAAACATTCTGGGAGCAAATTCATTATACAAATAAATTCATTTATACAATTCATCATAAACAAACCCCAGCATCAAAGGTAAAAGGTATGATCATATCAAATCAATTAGCAGCTTTTAAAAGTTCAGATTCAAACAGGATTATGAGGCAATTTATTACTACATTTTAATAGACTCCTTAAGAACCCTGTCATTAGTGAGATACAATATTCACTACTTAATTGTTGTAAAAACAAGAAAGCGGGACGATATTGCTGCCACCCCCCTTGATGCAGGTAAGGTCTTAGCCACTTTGATCGTTCTCCTTTATAAAATTTGCAGAACTGGATTGTATGAATTGTAGTTTGGTGTGACATATTATCGCAGGGGCAAGTATTCAAGTCCTCAGACCAATTATGTTTGTTTGGAAAAGTAACCAGGCGGTGAAAAGATTCCAACCTAAATCTAGTTAAAATGAATCTGTCAAACCCATTCAGGCAGATACATAGATACGGTTGGATTCTATAACTGATTAAAGTCATCTGATGAGAAATCACGGATCTTTTCTTTAATTCCCCAGTCAGCCTTAGCTCCTCCAAATGAGTCATGCACAGTGCTTTCAGTGCCTTCTTACTTATCGCACAGATGAGTTCAGGGTCATCATAGTACTCTAATATGTTAAGGTCATTGAGAAAAGTTCTTATATAGCCATGGTATGTTCTTTGACTGGTCCAGGCCCATAATATCTTTAATTATTTCTCTATTAAGACCTAAGGCCTCTGTAGTCCAAATTCTGTGCCATAAGAGCACTGGTTGCATTCGAATAATATCTGTTATATGTTCTATTCCCAGTTCAGCATGGCAGTTATAAACTGATATGCTTCCCGGGACTGCAAGGACATATCTGAGGAACGAATTTTCAGCTGTTTGGAGGGCCTTTATGTTACTAAAGCCCCAAATACCTGCTCCGTACTTCGCGATACTACGACATTTTGCTATATAGATTTTTAGAAGCATGTCGGGCGGTCTTTTGCCCAACTTAAGGGCGAAGTTTATAAGTGCAGTTATATATCTTTTAAAAATGAGTACCTGCTTCTAATCGCTGGACCCCATGAGCCAGATTCCTCCAGCAGGACCCCTAAATAGGAGACATTTTTCGTGGCAACAATACTCATGTTTTCTCCACATAAACTTTTAATTTTACTGCGACCACTTCCATATTCCATGACAAATGTTTTTTTTTGCGTTAAGTTTTAAACCCCTGTTTGCCATGAAGTTAATATAAGTGGAGAGCGCGCGCTGAATTACTATTTTTGTTCATGCCATCACTGCATCGTCCGCGTAGAGAAGGGAGACGACCTGTTGTTTCTTATATCTAGGGCAGTCTATAACGCTTGACCTCAGATCTTCCTCCAATGAGTTGGTGTAGATGGAGAAAAGAAAGGGGGCCAAGACGCATCCCTGCCTTACTCCCTTCTCTACGCGGAATGATTTTGTGCACTCCCCCTTTAGGCCAAACCTCACTTTGGCAGTGGCGCCAGCATATAATTGTTTTATAAATAACACTATATCGGGGTCAACTTGTAATTGTTCCAGGGTCTCCCATAATTTGGTATGTTCTACACAATCGAACGCAGCAGTGAGATCTGCAAACACTGCAAATAAACGCCCCTTTGTTACTAGGGTATACTTCCCCTGCAGAAGAACAACATTTAAAACCTGTTCGATTGTTCCCCACCCCTCCCTAAAACCATATTGCACTTTACTTAAGACATTATTTTCCTCGGCCCAAATCTGTAATTTATTTAAAATCACCCTGCCCGCCACTTTCATTAGAGAATCCAATAATGAAATTGGTCGGTAACTAGCAGGACTCTCCCGGTCCCCTTTCTTATAAATTGGGACAATCAGGGATTCAGACCATGTATGCAAGAAACCATCAAAACAGCAGGCCATTAAGACCCGTGTAATTATGGGGGACCAAAGATCTACATTTGATTTGAATAAATCAGCTGGGATCCCGTCGGGACCCGGGGCCTTAGAGCCTTTACTTTGGTTTAATACAGACTGTACTTCCTTCAGGGTAATTTCCATTGAGATGGGCACATGCCTATTACTACTTTCTTCTTCTTGGCATTCTGAGACTGCATTTGCCAGTTGATCAACATTCTCCTGCTTATAAACTTTTGTAAAGAAATCGATTCACTGACTTTCCTCAATAACAATTTCTATTCTAGCAATTTGACTGTTTGCAAGGAAGGGGGCATTTACTGCCTTCCAAAACAGGTTAGAATCTCTGGATTGTGCTGCCTGGTACAAGTTTTCCCGGGCCTGGTCCTTAATTTCTTTTTTTCTGTTTTTCCGGGCTTCGTTATAAGCTTTTCTACATACTCTAACCTCTGCCTTATCTCTGATGTCCGCAGTTAGGGCCATTTTTAGTGCTTTGTATGTTTTTGTGCAATTTTTGGTCGAACCACCCCTCGCTTGTACTTGTTTCTTGTTTACAGCAACCGCCAGTGTTTCCTGTACTATTTGTGCACTTGACAAAAAGGCTTTTAGTATGTCCCCATTATTTGCACTCTAGTCTAGGCATTTGTTAATAGGCAATATAGCCTTGGTTATAATATTTTATTGTTAATGTCTTGATTTTCTGCCCCCATCTTACTCTAAACCTATTTTGGCGGGGCATCTCCAAATCCGATAGCCATCCCAATAGTTCCACCTGGGGCCTTGCCTTGTTAGTTTGTAGCTCCAAATCTATACTTAACGGTAGGTGGTCACTTAAACCTACCGAATGAACTTTACATTTTTAAACAGGGTCATGTAACGAGCGGGAATAATAATGAAATCAATTACAGTTCTAAAATCCCTGCCTATGAAGGTCGGGACAGGCTTGTTTGAAATGGCACATGAAGAGTTGGCGAAAACAAGATCTTTCGCTGCCATTATATCATTTAAGATCTCTCCCTTCTCCGTACATTTAGAGCTAACAATACACATTTAAAATTCCCACTATCTATGTTATTATAAAAATTCACTACTAACAATTTAGTTGATGGTGGCAGACAGATCGTCAATAGCTGATAATACGGTGTATTTTTTTACCATATTAATAACCCGGGTCCTAAGCATATTCGACACATAAATACATAGGCCTCCCCACCTAAGTTACATCATTACTGCCTGGGTACACTAATTGATGGTCGGTTATATTATTACCATTAACAGAGCATATAGGTGTATTCAAGTTTTTTAAAACTTCAACCTCAGCATTAGTATCACCCCCTGTAAATGACTGCTTTTGTACAGTGTAGGCCTTCCGTATATCCAGGGCACGATCCCCCGCCTCATACATATCCAAGTTAATGTCCTGCTCCTTAGTGTACTCACCCCACCTGGTACAAGTCTTCCCCCGTGGCCCTCCCCTGTCGTGTTCTGGTGGCGAATTGACCAATCTTTGGCTAGATTTAGAGGAATTTTCTATCCTACGGGTACTTGGATATCTAGATTTAGAGATTGACTCTGTCATACAAGTACTTGGGAGTCAGTCCAGGTCGTCAAGTCCAGAAAGAGCACTTTAGCGATTTACCAGGGGAATTTACCAGTATGGGGTATATTGATAATGGGGATTCCCATATTCTAGGTTTGATCTTGACCTATCTAATTGACCCCGGACAGGATAATGGGGACCCCGATGAGTTGTATCAGGCAACAAGGAGAAGTGAGCTGGGTAGTTTGGATTTGTAGGGGTGGCCCCCCTGTTCCGGGGCAGCAATTGTGACTCAGGATAAAAGTAAGTCAGCGTACGAGTCAGTATACTGCTACCTCCGTCTACCAAAAACCATTCAGCAATATGTCTCACCACCCTCCGGTCTCTGAAATTAACAATGATTATATCCCCCCTTGGTATCTTTTGGTCTCGAGCCCAACCACTCCAATCTCCGAACGCATAATAACACCGTCTAGGTTGGGGGGGATTGGCCTATTTTGGGTGAGCCAAAAAATTACTTTATTCTTTCCTTCCCGCTGCTAATTCAGGTACCCCTGTAAGAACTATAACGTACGGGAGGCTTCTGGTGGTAGGTCAATGTGGCATAACACAGATTTAACGGAGAAGTCTGGGGGATACTGCTGAGCATTATTATAGTCCTTAGTTGATTTAGGTGGTGGAATATCTCAGTCAATTAAAGTAAGCGAACTCCCCAGTATATTCTGGGGCAACTTCTCGCTGCTCCTACCCGGATTACTTACACTAGGCAAGGGGCCGACCACCGCCAGTGGAATTACAATCGGTGGTTCCGGACCCTTACCAGTGTTGGTTCTACCCGTGGCGGCAGCCTCAGAGTACAGATTAGTACTAAGATGTTTGTCTTTACTAGCCTTATTTAGGTAAGATGGCGTTAAGTTTTTTAATAGGTGTGTGTTTGCTGTAGTTACCTCCGCGAGGGAATTAAGTTGTTCGCCCATCCTTCTTAGGCGCTCTATCAAGGGTAATAATAAGGATCTAACTAACTGTTCTATATTCTCCGTTAAGTGGCTAAGGAGCTGGGTTTCAAAGTTCTTTGTTACTGGGCCGTTCTTGTCCAATTCGGGAGTTTGCGAGGGGAGTGGAACACCTGCCTGTTTGTTGATAGGCTGAAGTATAGGATTAGCTCTACCTATTTTACGGACTTTTGCGCTCCTTCCCCTATCTGCATTTCCCACTCTCTTTCTTTTCTGGGGTACATGGGTGCCTATTGTTCTTTTATTAGGTTTTTCCACTTTTTTCGCTTTATGTCCCGGAGTCGGGTTGGGCAAACTTAATAGGGAGGGCTCATCTAAGCTTATATCTATAGTAGGATCTAAGTCTACTACCAGAATGTCATCTGTGGCACAGTTTTTAGGAGTCTGGGGTTTATCCTGGAGCAGTAGGGGAATACTTATATCAGCTCTTGGGATATACCCTATTCTCTGAGTACTATATAATGGTGGAGAGGTCGATGTTGCAATTAATCCCAAAGATGAACGTTTATTCTGATTAAATATTTCAGCTGATAAACGCCTCTCAACAATGGAGATTTCCTGCTCCAAGTGAGAGACAGCTTTATTAAAATATGCATCCAAGGTCCCCCTAGCCTTCCCACCCTCCGGGGCTTTACTATCCTTTCCCACTTTAATAGACATATTGGTATTTCTACATTCAAAGGGTGTCCTAGTATCTGTCATAAACTAAACTAAAGCAATAACCGAGTCCAGTAACAAATGTCTCAGAATATTGTCCAACTAGGGCCCATAAGTTCTTTACACTTACGCCAATCCCGGGATCCTTTAAGGCTGCACTACGGGGGGTGGCCCATTCCAGTCTTAGCCGGTCCTGGACGGGCGTAAACAGGCCCGCCCTTGGCCCGGGCTTCGACCGGGCTCGCCCACGCGCGTCCCGCGGTACGCGATGCTATGTCTGGCTAAATAGGGTCAGAGGGGGCGGGAATGCTGGTCAAACGCTCGGCCTGCTGGGACTCGCAGTCCCGCTGCGCTGCTCCCTCTGGCGAAACAAACAAAGTCAATCCCGGTTCTGGATATCTCTAGGTTTCAGGTTCAGGTGAGTGGCTCCAAGAACTCCACGATGCTCCATCGAATGTCAGCAAAGAAACTGCTGCGAGCGGCTCCCGCGAAGCGGGGGCCGCGGGCAGTTATAAGGACGGACAGGAGGGAGGTCAGGAGGGGCAGGAAGAGTCCCAGCTGCCGGCAATGCTGGTCAAACGCTCGGCCTGCTGGGACTCGCAGTCGCGCTGCGCTGCTCCCTCTGGCGAAACAAACAAAGTCAATCCCGGTTCTGGATATCTCTAGGTTTCAGGTTCAGGTGAGTGGCTCCAAGAACTCCACGATGCTCCACCGAATGTCAGCAAAGAAACTGCTACGAGCGGCTCCCGCGAAGCGGGGGCTGCGAGCAGTTATAAGGACGGACAGAAGGGAGGTCAGGAGGGGCGGGAAGAGTCCCAGCTGCCGGCAATGCTGGTCAAACGCTTGGCCTGCTGGGACTCACAGTTCCGCTGCGCTGCTCCCTCTGGCAAAACAAACAAAGTCTATCCCGGTTCTGGATATCTCTAGGTTTCAGGTTCAGGTGAGTGGCTCCAAGAACTCCACGATGCTCCACCGAATGTCAGCAAAGTACTTTGCTGCGAGCAGCACGTTCAGTAACTCAAACGTCCATTCTTTTTGGCAGTCATCAGGACTAACAGGGCATGTTGTCCTTGAACTGTTTTCGTTCATCCACAAGCAGCTCACATTCAATCTCGGCTTTTTCCGCGCGTGCGCAGTATCTTTCACTGTCACAGTAATCGAAAGCCTTCATTTTTAGGTAGGCCTCACAAGCCAGAATGGGAACTATCATAAAAACAAACACAAATAAATGTTAATTAATGAAATATAGCCCTTATGTTTACCTCCCCGCATACTAAGGTTTCCCTGTTAGATATTACCTAGCAAACAAGCAACATATATGCAATTTATACTCACTTATCCTTCGGTTTCTGCCACAAATACATGCATAAAAACCACATTTATACCGCTTTTATTTATTTCTAAGCTTTTGCATTATTTCACATCACAACAACAACATTAATTAGTTAGTTATATTTCTTCGTGCGAACAGATTAGTATTCCCACGTGTATATGTGTGTGCATTCTATACTACCTTGATTAATATCTTCCACACCACACAATTAATAAAAGTTACGGTTATGAGGAAATGAATTCACGAGGGGTATAACAATTTTTGTTTCTCCACCTCGCTCCATCAGATGTCTTAAGTGCCTTCCTGAAGAGAAAGTAATCTGAACAAATTTGAATATGATGGAGAAGTTCATTCCAATAAGAAGGAGCTAGGTAAGAAAAAGATCCCTGAATCGGCCTTTTAGACATGAGGAGCAGTTAACCGTTCTTTTTCCCTTATGTTTTGGCCAGAGTTTTGTGCTATGAGTTGGGCGTGCCAGCATCTTAGAGATAGAGGGTTCTGGATGAGTTGCTAAGAAAGCCTCCCTTATCACTAACAGTGGCCTATATAGAGCCAACCACAAGTGTCAAGTGCTGTAATTTGAGCTTAGTCATTGTATGAAGGCCAATGATCAGGCCATTTTGCCAATACTGGTACAGTTTTTCCAAAATAGGATTCGATATTCCGCCACTACTAAAAGCAGCCTGTGAATTTTTATTTTAGGGTGTGTGGCAGTTTTTACTGTCAAAATGTGTTTTCCCCATTCAGCGTCATTTCAGATTGTAAGTCTTTTCTGAGAATAAATGTGTTTCTTGAATTACGCCTATGCTGGGTTGTTTCTCAATGCAGTAAGCATTTTCTTGCTTTTGATGCAGTAAATCAAGTCATTCACATTTAGAGTGAGAATGAAGAGGTCTTTGATGTGTGTTACTGTCTTAATTTCAACTCATTTGAGTTGGTGGCTTCCACCCAAGTGCTGGTGTGATATGTTTAAATATCGGAGCGAGGGAGGCTTCAATATAGTAGTGCAGATCAACATCTGATGCGGTTGTAGGTTTCATTTTAGCATTGTAGCTATCACCGATTTATATGTGTAAGTGTCTATTGTACGCATCTACCTAATAGTCTATTAAGGGAGAGGGAACTAGTAGTGGACAGTCACTTTATTTCTCAGATATTAACTGGTTTTAGATGCTGAGATGAAGGGTAGATAAATGGAACCAAAGTAGTGAAACTAGCGTTAGGTGGTCGGTTGAGCAAAGCTATGTTAGCAGGTTGGGCACAAGACTAGCCAAATCACTAACCCGTCTATGTAAAGGACATGCTTGGATGTATGCATATTTGTATGTATATATGTATGTATCTATGTATGTATGTATACATTCATGCATGTATGCATGTGGTGTTTCTATAGAGTGAACCAAGCCAAAAAGCAGTAGAGAACTGTACATGGTCAAAGTCAAGGATGCATTTAATGAGTAAGAGGAGAGGAAGCTGGTTTGTGAACAATGAACACATTCTGATGTAGTATTATGTAAAGAGGTGAATCGCCAACTCTTTCCTAAAGTGGAGCAGTGTTGTGGTGGTACTGGTGGATATCCAGCTGTTGTTCAAAATCCTGGATGCATAGATACATAGGGCCTGCTATCCTGTTTTGTGTTTTTTTTGTTATTTGTGTTTTTACACTTCTTAGTCTGCATCCTTATGGTGTCCTGGATGTGGGTGTACCAAACACCACCAGAGATAGTGAGCTTGTCTGCAAGCTAAGGAGGGATGCTTGTTCTATAACAACCAGCATCCCTCTGCCACTGATGCAGCTGGTTTGGAAAAGGGCAAGAGGAGCCAATGCAGTTCCAACAGGATGGGGTTATTGTGGAGGGGCAGTCAACAATGAGGTGTGAGAGGCTTGTCTAATTTGTGAGGATGACTTTAATAGCAAGATCAAGCAGATTCAAAAATCTAAATTTTAGCGCAGGGATGGGGTCGGAAAGGAAAAAAAGACACAATCCTTGATCATTGTCTTGTGAGTTCGGAGGTTTGGGTAAGGGTACATTTTATCTCTTGCAATGTCTTATTTGTTTTCCTCGTTCCTAGGTCTGAAGGGATGGTGCCACCAATGCCTCAGGAAAGAGAAGAATTCACAGGTAAGAATTCTAATAAAAACTTTCCTCAATTCCTTCTGACTAAACATTGTTGGGTTGTGTTCACCCTTTTTGGTTCCCAATATTCTCAAGTCCTAGAGGCATATTTGCAAGCCCCTATCACCACTGGAATGTCACTTTTTAAGACGTTCTTGTGGCGATAGAGGTTTTGCCTTATTTACAAGGTGGCGTTAAGCCCCTTAATGTGGCTTAACGCCACCTTGTAAATAAGGCACCCCTTCCGCGCTTTACTTAGCGTGAAAGAGGTGGGCAATGGGTGTTGTGGTGGGCGTTCTGCCGCAACACCCATTGATTTTGATGCTTCCCCATATTTACAAGGGTGGCGTAAATATGGGGCAGCAGCAAAATTAAGGGAAAACCTGGTCTTAACATGGCAAAACGAGGAGAATGCTTTATTTCTCCTGGTTTTAGCTGTTTCTTTGGGGGCTGCATTGTGCATCACACATAGAAACAGCAAAAATCCATAAATGATTGTTTATGTGCAGGAAGGTGTCCCTTCCTGCACATAAACAATCATAAAAAATGACGATTTGCAACTTCTATGTGTGCTGTACTATGCAGCAGACATACGAGTTACTAATCGCCATTTGTTATTCTTTATGAGGAGGAAGGGACACTTTCCCGTACATAAACAATTATTCCCCCCAATGCAGCCATCTTTGCACTATGGCGCAAGGGGGTTTGTGTTGGCGCTAGGCAGCTTAATTTACCACCAGTGCTAGGGGAAATACACCATAACTTTGTAAATCCAGTGCATCCCTACGTTTTCAGACTGGCGGAGCATGGCCTTTGCATGCTTTCCTTAACACCACAGTCCGTCATTCTGTTGTACATATGCCCCCTAGTTTTCTTTCATCAGATCAACCCTGTCACCAATATACACCCATGTTCTGCAAGAAATCGCTCTGTATCACTACCTGTTTTTAGGGGGTCCTTCTACATAACTATCATTTCACAGTTTTTCCCTCACAACTGGTTCCAGCAGAAGAGGAACACAACTGTTCCCCAGCCAACAATGTCTGCCCAACAACCTAGCTCCCTGTCACTCACCCAGGCAGCCTTGTGGCGGACATTCCATAACCATCTGTGACGTCCACCAGTCTTCCAACTAGGCCTCCTCCTCACTCCCTGCATCTTCTCCTCCTCGTGGGTGGTCAGAGTCTGAGCTCATGTCCTCCTTACAGGAGCACCTCATCCTCAGGCTACAGACGTCTTCCTTCTCCACACCTCACCATTGATTTGTTTCTTTTCATTGTGCTATCCGTCGGCTCTCCTCGTTCCACTCTCAACATCATCTCCTTTGCGGTCTCCCTTTGCAGCTTCTTCACAAATTTTCTATCTGTCTCTCTGCCTATTTCCTGTGTGTGTGACTCTTTCATTTTTCTATTTTCTTTCTGTTTCCACATCCACCCCTCCACTCGTTCTAGACTATTCCTAGACTATTCCCCTTTTTCACTTTTTAGGTTCTTTGGACCTTCCGCGATGAGACCCATACACCGTTCCCCAGGTAAATGTCCTCATTTTCCTATGGCCCCTTTGCAGTGATGTGATCATATTTCTTCAGTCCTTGGATGAGAAGTGTTGTGGCATGTAGGGCATACCACAGGCTATTACCACCATTCAGATGTGAGAGCACAAGAGTATGAACAGCAGTTCTGAAGTTACTTTCTGGAAAAATTATTTTGACTTTCTGTAAAAGAGAAAGCTGGTGCCAGGCCGTCTTTATATTTTTTTTGGCAATGTGTTTCTTGAGGGCAGGGCTGGTGTTCAGTGGTTTATCCAAGTGACCAGGCATTCAGTGAAATTTGGGGTTCAAAGCCATCAAGACTTATGCCAATGATCCAGGTTGTACGGTGTCTTGTTCTTGACGTGCTTGAGAATTAAAGAAGGAGGGGAAGATAACAAAGTTCTTCAGTGTCTAGTTAGCATAGTGTTATACTAAAGTCATACATAGTTACTCCCAACACTGTTATACAAACATGCATTTGTAGTCAGTACATAGAAATTATTTTCTAGATATGTGCAAAACAGATGTAGAGTTCTGCACCAATAAAAAAAGTATACCATTGATGGTTCCAGTTCGGTTGTTTGTTTTTAAGTATTTTTTGACTGAGTTCCCAGTGATGAGATCTTGAGAGGGAAGTACGATTTGTCACAGGATTCTTAGCTTTTTTTCTCTGTCTTTCACTGGATAGCCAGATTTGTTTTACTTCTTCGATTCCTTCCCTTTCATCCTGGCATGAATCAGATGTTGGCAGGTCCATTGCTTTTTCTGATGCTTTATGCTGCTGATCTGGTTGGTTTGTTGCTATCGCCAGTGGATCTATAGTGTGCAAATTTTTTTCAGAATTGTGCAGTTTGTTGAACTCCATAGTTTTGCCATCCATCGTGATCAGCATAGTCGCTGGTTTAGATGGCCAAATCGCACATTAATTTTTCCTAATTTAGGGTCTGAGACATAATAACGTTTTTCCTTTTTAGTTTACTTTCCGGAGGAAAGACTTGTGAAATATAGAGGTTATATGTGTCATGCAGGAAGCTGCATAGTTTCTTGTCTACTAGCACAAATTTGGGTTGTGCTTGCTGGTGATAAGAAACATTCAAAGACTTGTTTAAGTCTAGGTGTGTGATTTGTGTCTTTGCCCTGAGCAGATGAGCTCTTTGATTCCAGTGGTAAATCGAAGTTTAGGCCGGTTAAGCAGTAATATTGCTTGAATGGAGAAGACATCTGATGTTGTTTTGGCCATGTTGTCTCCCACCAATCCAATAAACAGTTCAGAGCTGTCATTTTTCTCTGTTTCCCGGTATTCCTGACTACCGCCGAACACCTACACTTCCAGATCCACACCGACCCGAAGACCACCCTCAGAGGCACCCTGATCTACCGACCCCCGGGACCACGCACACAATTCAGCGAGGACATCGCCGACTTCGTCAGCCCGCATGCCCTTCCCTCCGCTGACTACATCCTCCTGGGGGACCTCAACTTCCACCTGGAGAACAACAACGACCGCAACACCACCACCCTGCTCGACAACCTCGCCAACCTCGGACTCAAGCAGCTGGTGACCACCCCCACCCACCTCGCCGGACACACACTCGACGCCGTCTTCTCATCCAGCAAAGATATCGCCTTCAGCCACGCCACAGGACTCCACTGGATGGACCACAGCTGCGTCCACTTCACCTTCAGAAGAACGACGATCCACCACCACCAGCAACAGGTCGCCCGCAGAAACTGGAGCAAGATCACAGTCGACCAGCTCGCCGCTTCCCTGAGCCAGCACCCTCCCGCCAGCTCACCGAACCCCAGTCAGGCCGCCGACAACCTCACGAAGTGGATCAGCAACTGCGCGGACAAACTCGCCCCACTGAAGACCCCGCCCAGAAGACCCGGCAGCAAGAAGGCCCCATGGTTCACCGACGAACTCAAGAGCTCCAAGAAGAACTGCCGAGCCCTCGAGAAAGCCTGGAGAAGGGAGCCAACACCGGACAACATGACCACCCTCAAGCTTGCCACCCGGAAGCACCACCAGCTGATCCGCGACACCAAGAAAACTGCATTCAAGGACCGACTGGACAACAACGCACACAACTGCAAGGAACTCTTCAACATCGTGAAAGAGCTCTCCAACCCCAACGCCGGAAACAACGACATCACCCCATCGCAAGAACTCTGCAACTCCCTCGCCTCCTACTTCCACAACAAGATCGCGGACATACACAACAGCTTCAACACCCAACCGACGAACGCCACGTCCGACTCAACCGAACCACCGCCCCCCACCACCACCCTCCGCGCCTGGACTCCTATCAGCACCGAAGACACCGTCCGCATGATGAACTCCATCCACTCCGGATCTCCGACCGACCCCTGCCCTCACCACGTCTTCAACAAGGCCGACGCTGTCATCGCACCCCACCTGCGGGACATCATCAACACCTCATTCGACACCGCCACCTTCCCTGAGAGCTGGAAGCACGCCGAACTCAGCGCTCTACTCAAGAAACCAACAGCGGACCCCACCGAACTCAAGAATTACCGCCCCATCTCGCTCCTCCCGTTTCCAGCCAAAGTCATCGAGAAGACCGTCAACAAGCAACTGGCCGCCTTCCTCGAGATGAACGGATCCCTCGAACCCTCACAGTCTGGCTTCCGAGCCAACCACAGCACCGAGACCGCCCTCATCGCTGCCACCGATGACATCCGAACCCTAATGGATAACGGAGAAACAGCGGCCCTCATCCTCCTAGACCTCTCCGCGGCCTTCGACACCGTCTGCCACCGCACCCTAGTGCAGCGCCTCTACAACGTCGGAATCCAGGAGAAGGCACTGGAATGGATCATCTCCTTCCTCGACGGAAGAACCCAGAGAGTCCGCCTACCACCGTACAAATCAAAGGCCACCGAAGTCATCTGCGGCGTACCCTAAGGATCCTCGCTGAGCCCAACCCTCTTCAACGTCTACATGAGCCCCCTCGCGACCATCGCACACCAACACAACCTGAACATCATCTCCTACGCCGACGATACCCAGCTGATCCTCTCCCTTACCAACGACCCCGCCACCGCCAGAGCCAACCTTCACGAGGGAATGAAAGAAGTAGCCGAGTGGATGTCGACCAGCCGCCTGAAGCTGAACTCGGACAAGACGGAAGTCCTCATCCTGGGATCCTCGCCCTCCGCCTGGGACGACTCCTGGTGGCCCCCCGCCCTGGGAACTGCACCCAAACCGACAGACCACGCACGCAACCTGGGCTTTATCCTGGACTCCTCCCTCTCAATGACCAAGCAAGTCAACGCAGTCTCCTCGTCGTGCTTCAACATCCTGCGCATGCTACGGAAAATCTTCCGGTGGATCCCCACCGAGACCAGGAAGACTGTCACCCAGGCCCTCGTCACCAGCCGACTGGACTACGGCAACGCCCTCTACGCCGGAACCACCACCAAGCTCCAGAAAAGACTCCAACGGATCCAGAACGCCTCAGCCAGACTCATCCTCGACATCCCACGACACAGCCACATCTCCGGTCACCTAAGAGACCTGCACTGGCTCCCGGTCAACAAGAGAATCACCTTCCGTCTCCTCACCCACGCACACAAAGCCCTACACGATCAAGGCCCGAGCTACCTCAACAACCGCATCAACTTCTACGCTCCCAAACGACACCTCCGATCAGCCAGTCACGCCCTCGCCGCCGTCCCCCGCATCCGAAGAACGACAACAGGAGGAAGGTCCTTCTCCTACCTGGCCGCCAAGACCTGGAACTCCCTCCCGACCGACCTGCGCCTGACCCAAGACCACCTCGCCTTCAGGAAGAAGCTCAAGACCTGGCTGTTCGGGCAGTAGCAGCACACCCCCCCCCCCCCCCCCCTAGCGCCTTGAGACCCTCCGGGTAAGTAGAGCGCTCTATAAATGTCTATGATTGATGATTGATTATTCCTACGCCAACACTCAGATCAGCAGTCGGGAATCAGCAGTCGGGAACCCAGATGCCACTGCAGTTAAATTTCATGACTGCATGCTTCAGATAGGCAATTGGATGTTGAACAATTGTCTTAAGTTAAACTCTTCAAAAACTGAGGTCTTACTCTTCGGCAATAATCCCTCTTTCTAGTCTTCAATTTGGTGCCTCAATACCTTGGTTCTCTTCCGATCCCAAATGCTAAGGTGAAAAACTTGAGGATTATTTACAACTAAGGCTTCCGGTTTTTCGTTTTTCAGATAAATATAGACAGAAAACATTTCCTGTCTGTATTTATTTTTAAAAGCGAAAAAATACTGAAAAGGTTGCTTCTTGTGATTATCTCTCCATGCTGTCTTTCATGAATTCCTAAGCAGGCAGACAGCATGAAGAGTCAAAATACAGGACGAGATTTTCTTAAATAAAGGCAAATGTTAACATATATTTGTAGTATAATGCTAACATGTAACTGTGAGTGTAGTCTTTTGTTATAAGTGGCTGCTTAATTTGCTAAGACATGACAGGCATCCATGTTTAAGTGCACATCAAAGAGTTATTTAAATGTAGAAATATACCATTTTACAGCTACATTTATTCTTGAAACACAAAATAAATATGGATAAATACCAATAGGATGGCCAAAAAATAAATATGGATAAATACAGATGAAAATGTAAAAAAAAAAATCATAATATCGGGAGCCCTATTTACAATACAAAACTCTCCTTTGAAGGTCAGATAAATCACATAATCTCTTCACAATTCTTTATTCTGAAACTTCTTATAGAGGTTTTGCTGTACATTCCGCTGACCCTACAAGAAAACAGTCGTCAGGACCATCATCACCTCCAAATTGGACTATTGTAATGCGCTGTTCACCAATATCAAACAAAAACGCATTTTGAACAAGCTACAGGCACTTCAAAATGGGCAGCACTATTTCTGATGGGCATACCGAGACACAGGTCTGCGCCGCAAGCTTTGATTCAGTTGCATTGGCTTCCTATCAGCAAGCGCATTCATTTCGGGCCCTCTGCATATCCTTCAAGCCCTTACACAGCTCTGGCCCAGCCTCTCTGGCACAACATTTTAACCGCATCGCTGCGGCGGTTATTTTTGCGCTACGCGGCTTTTTCCTAAAAGCCGCGTTAGATGACGAGCTCAGCTCGTCATCCGCACACGCCCCCCGTGGCTGATGACGAGCTTAGCTCGTCATCAGCATCGAAGGGGTTAAGCATTACGCTCTTACAAGACCTCTTCACTCTTCCCTTAGTGGAAATCTCATTGTCTCCAATTTGTAAAACAAATGGGGTGGGAGGAGTTTCATGACTTGCACAGGAAGGTTGTGGAACTCGCTCCCCCTAGAACTTAAGAGTATATCAAACCTATTAGAGTTCAGGAAATATCTAAAAACCTGGTAATTTTACAAGTAGTTCCTTATTTTCATGCTGCCATCGTATACAATCTAACTGAGTCAGTTTAGCGTCTAGATACTCCTGGGTACTAGTCGCACTCTAAAAATCATATTTTCATTGTACTTTATTTAATTTTCATAATAGTGTCTAGCCTAATCTCTGACATCTTGATGTTTTTTGAGCCCGTGTGCAATTTGCATTGTCTACCCGCTATAACCTCATTAAAAAGTCGCCTAGAGATGGAGAGCTTGTTTATGTGCCTTATCATCAGGGTTAATGAAAGAGCAGGTTTGGGCTTAAGGTTTCTGATTGATACACAGGAATGCAGTGTGTAAGACGGAGCAACCAATCAGCCTATATGTCTGGAGGCATCCGCTATGCACTTTGAGAACTGGGTGAGGCGTTTCTGTAGGTAGCGACGCCCTGCAATGCTGTTCTAGTCAGTGACTGTGCATGGTCATGCCTATATTACCGGGAGTATGTTCTCTGATAGTCTAAATCACAATAGGCTGGATTGTGAGAGCGCTACATGGATAGCACCTGCGTGCAAGATCATGTCCAACTGGTAGGCCTTAGTGAGTTTCAACTGTTCCCAGCACTAGTTGAGCTGCGCCTCTCTGTGTCTTCGTGCCCTTCATGTAGATGCTCTACTCTGCCCCTGAATTCATGATACTGTGGTGTGTATTGACAAGCACGGAATATGGGCGGCAGTGCTGGAATTTCCTCAGTTTCTTGGCCCGCACTCACTTTGACCTATTAATCGCATTTGTAGACACTCTAAAGACTGGGGTTACATGTTCTGCTAAAGTCCCTGTCACAGACAGGGCTGAATCTAAAAAGGCATTTCAAATGTATGCAAATGTCACGGTGAAAATAAAGTCGGTTTTAGAATTCCAGAACCTGTGAATGGCGCTTAGATTTGGGAATCACAGCATGTTAATGGTGTTCCTCTGTGTTCAATTGCCCTGGTTTCCTGTATCATAACTATTCAGGGGCGTAATACAGGCCCCTGCAGCCCACGCAGTGGGGGGGGGGGGGGGGGGCAGGAACATTTACTCTGGAGGGGGCCCCCATCCACTTCCAAAGCCTTCTCGCAATAGAGGCTGGCTGCAGAGCTCACTGGTTTGCAGGCGGCAGGTGCACCGGAATTATCGTGCTCGGCTGGCTGGCAGCACTATAGATCGCACCTTCAGCCGGACCGCCTGTTGCAGTGGGGCTAACATATCAATGGCTGCCGCTGCCCCCTGCCAGTAAATAATTATTTACGAGCCAGAGGGCCGGTGGAGGGATCGTGCTGGAGCCTGTGTCTGACGGGAGGTACAGGCAGAGTGAGGTTGCTTCTCATCGCAGCTGTACAGGTCTCTGCAGGACTAATGGGTCCCTTTTCTGTCTTGGTATACAGACTCGAGCCTTTAAAAAAATGGAGTAAAGTCGAGACAACACCCTCAGAGAAGCAAAGAGCAGGACCACTAATGTCAGTCATGCCCAACAATTAAAAGTGCGCAGTAAGTCGTGACCAGTAAACAAAGACCGGAGCAGGTGCCTCTGTGGAAGGAAGGTAGGCCCAAGCGAAGCGGGTAGCGTTGCTGGGATTTTTGGAACAGCAACTTACACTGCAAGCTAAGGCTGAGTGAGAGCAGGTGCGTAGCTGTTTGCCAAAAAAGTTTTCATTTTTCATGACGGAAGCAAGGTAACATTTTTCACAACTGTGCGAAAATGGCGCTCCATCTGTATTTGCAAGGCGACCTCTATGGAGTAAAATGACTCCCAATTAATGTTTTCAGATCAAAACAAACAGTGCAACCTGGTGCGAGAGGGTGAGAGGGATAATGATAGAGAGGAGAGGGCTAGATAAGTCTATGCAAAAACAGGCTTTTTTCCCCTGTATGAGATGCCATAAATGAGGCGACAGGGAGGTTCACACACAGGAACAGAGTAATTTAGGCCATTGAAGTACAATCTAGAGCAGGAGACGAAATTGCATATATTTTCAGCGACAGCAAAATCTGGATTTTTTAGATTGGTTCCTACACCGGTAACTGGCCTCTTAGTAAACTGTGTGATGAAAATACAGCTCCTTTGCCACTTTTTGGAAGGATTTATGTTGATTTAATCGTCAAGCTTGTATCTGTCAATTATCCTTAGAGACATACACTTCAGAAGCAGTTAAACTACCAGGAGAATAGACTAAAGAATTAAAATCACTAATTGATTGATAATACAATTACTTAAAGAAAACATTGGTAAATACACGGAATGTAAACGTAGCAGTGCTATGTAAAGTAATATCTACCATTGCTCTTTTGCCTGCTTTATTAACAAAAATGACTCAACCCAGCGTAAATTGTCCAGATGTTTGCAAAGAAATTGGCGGGAACTTTTGAGCACGATGGACATTTAACACTTGAGAATAATTGAAGTTAATAGCGCTGGGATCCTTTTAGTATCATTTATGGACAGTACTGTTAGTTCCTGAGGATGGCTGTCCGCATATATCACATTTCTGTTACATAGAATCCACATCAGATCATGCTGGGAATAAGCTCAGGTTGAAACAGCTGGAGCAAAGACCAAATAAGGTTATGACAACAAATAAAATATCCCCAGAGCAGCACAAAACCTAAATAATGTATCCACAGACTGAATAATTCAGCAGCCCTGTGCCACATCGCCACTACTAAAAGCAAGAATGGCGTCACAATTAACGTCCCTATCAAATAAGAAGGAAGAGTGAGCAACACCCCTGGAATCACTTCACATTCTTACAGCTACCTGGAGTAATCAATCAGCGACTTACACCCAGACCCTCACATGCAAATGTAGAGACAATTATACACTTCACTGGCCCGCATTAAATTCATCAGGGCAAGTCATTACTATGTGTAGGCAGAAAGACTAAGGGGCACATGCATCACGCTATTTTGCGATCACAAACAGTGCGATTCACAAAAATAGGCCTTTTCTAATGCATGAAATTTTTTTTTATTCACAATTTAGGTAATTGGAATTTGTCAGCGATTTTCTAAATTGTGAATGCACATAGGGAATAGCAATTTGCGATTCCCTAATCCACATACAAGAAGCCTTTCCTAAATGCGAACTGTGCATTTAGGAAACGCTAATTACCATCACCTTCAAGTTGATGGTACCCATGTGCATACTTTGAAAAAATGCACAAAACTGCATTACTCGAAGTGCCATGTGAAGCACACATGTCCCTAGGGCATGTGTGTGACTTACATGTGTTTCTTTTTTTGAGGGGCGCCTCAGGGGGGTACTTAGGTCCCCAGACACCCATGCCTTTGCATGACCTAATTTGCGATAACCAATACGGTAATCACAATTTAGGTAATGCAAGACCATTCTCATCTATGGGCCTTGAGACCTGTAGGAAAGAATGGTGTCACAATTGCAAATAGCGATCTCCTAATTGCGTTTGCGATTCTTAAGGAATCACAAATTGAGAATCCCTATTTGCTGTCTGTTTTGTTGCATTGCATTGTGTGATTACCTAGTAGTGATTTCTAAAAAAATCGCAAAATTGTAATCGCAAAAGGAAACTTTCATTCATATGCCCCTATAACTTTAAGAATTGCTAAAAGCTTCATCATTCATAAACAGCACCAGTACTAAATTAAAGCAATGCACACACTTTAAATGTATCTGTGAATATGGTGGTATACCCAAGGTGTTATCTGCCTTTCACATGGGCCAGTCCATTGCCATTCCATCCTTCTTTTCTCCTCCTCATACTGTGTTGTACTACATCGGTCGCATTCAACAGAACAGAGCAGATCAGCTTCACCAGATGTGAAAAGGATAAGACAGTGTCTTAATGTGTCTTGACTCATTGGGTCATTCATTGTATCAGCATCTGCTATACCTTGGCCAACAAAGACTCTGTGGTGAGCATTTATGCCCACTCCACTAAGGCCATTCCATAGCTGACATCTGTGGTGCATCCGCCTGGTCATATTTGCTTACTTTTGCCAAACTTTACTGACTAACAGTCAATGCATGCAGTGATGAGTACTTTGCTATGGCTGTCTTGCATGATTAAGAATCACAAACAAGGGAGGTAGTGAAGAGGTTCTGTAGCCAGTGGACTCAGCCTTCTCTATAAATTGCGAAAAAACAAAGAAAGTACACATTTTACTTATAGAACAGGCTGCCCTTCCAGAATTGGGTCTAAAGTGAGTGTTTAGAATACAAAAGGGTTTCCTAAGAATGTATAGGAAAACAAAATGTTTTGTTAACCCCTTCGATGCTCATGATGGAGCAGTTCTGTCATGAGCATCGGTTGGGCTGTGCTGATGATGGAATCACTCTGTCATGAGCACAGCCCCTGGGGGGATCGCTGGCCCTCCCCCCCCCCTGGGCCATCTATTGTGGCACCACAGAGGGGGATGGCAGCAGAAGAGTTTTCGCTGCCACCTAACCCCCCTATGGTTCCCCATGACGTCAGCGTGCACAGCATGCGCCAACGTCATCAGGAAGTGCTGGTCGTGCTGGAAACCATTTGTTACCAGCGCGTCCACGGAGAAGAGGTAGGTTTTGGCCTCCGGTGGGGTGGGGCCGATTCTGGATACCTTGAGGCATCGGGGGAGAGGAAACACTGTTTCCTCTCCCTGATGTCCTAATGTAGGGCATTTCTGGTGCTTGAACGCGCACAGCGTCGCGATTGTGCACCAGGAATGCCCACACTAGACACCAGGGATGTCTTTTTGTGTGCAAATTAATAAACCCCTTGGGCAAGTGTCGCTTCCTATGGGGCAAATTATAATTCAGAGTTTTCTGACCCCCCGCCCCCCCCCGCCGGGGACAGATCGGCTGTTTTTTGGCCGATTCTGGACCTGGGAAGGGCAGAAAAGCCCACTAGAGTCAGGGAATAGTTTTTTTTTCATAATCGGAAGTGACCCCATGGGCAAGGGTCGCTTCCAGGGGCCCTAAAAATTGTATAAGTATATTCTGACCCCTCTGGGGGCAGATCATTTTTTTGTTTGTCCTTTCAGCTCCCAGGGGGGGGCAGAAAACCCCACTAGACCCAGAGAATATTTTTTTTTAATGGAAGCGAGCCCTTGGGCAAGGGTCGCTTCCAGAGTCCAAATTTAATAAAAAATTATATTCTGCCCCCCAGGGAACAGATAGCCTGATTTTATGGGTGCTTCTGGCCTCCAGGGGCCATATTTTTTCAAAAAGTATATTCAGCCCCCCCAAGGGCAGATCAGTTTGTTTAATTGGCCTTCCTGCCCCCAGGGGGTACAGAAAACCCCAGTAGTCACCAGGGAGTGTTTTAAATTTTAAATGGAAGGCAATGGTTGCTTCCTTACGGGCCTAAATAATTTTTAAGACTTTTCTGCCACCCTCCCCCGGGAACAGATCACCTATGTTTTTTGGCGTTTCTGGCCCGGGGGGGCAGAAAAGCCCACTAGAGCGAGGGATTTAAAAATAAATTAATTGGTTGCTTCCAGGGGACATATATTTGTTTATGTGTATCCAGCCCGTTTATTTGTCCTTCCTGCCCCCATTTGGGTAGTGACATAGCCTGTTATAATGTGATTTTTTATTTCTTGTGAATTGTAATGCTTTATTCCCCCTTTTTGTTCTAGTTCAAGGCTTTTGCTCTTTAGACTGTTGCAGGTTGCGGTTTTGTTACTTGTGGTTCTGCTGTTTGTGCAGTTGCATATGTTTGGTAAGAGAATTTTTTTGTACAATGTAAATGTGTTTTTTGCAAAGTGTGTAATAATACCAGTATGTTTGGCTTCTGTTTTTTGAGTGTCTAAAATGTTTTGCATTTGTGCTTGATGTATATTTTGTTTTCTGTAGAGTAATTGATTTTTTTTCTTTCTAGAGGATATCATTGATTTTTGCTTTGTCTTTGCAGAGTAGGTGCTGGTGAGTGTAGCTGTCTCTTATAAGTGAATCGTATAGTTTTTGAGTATATAGATCTTTGTGATGAAGGCACGCTTTTTTTACTTACTTATTTTGCAGTGTTGGTTGTTGACTTGTTTGTGCTGTCTCCTTTCTTAGTAAGGATAATCGCTAGCCGCAGGATTACTGCTCAGCAGGTTGTTGGTATGCTTTTTCATTCTTCCTCTAACCATGGTCCAGAGACTGACTCTGATTCTGAGGCAGAGGTAGGAGGGGAAGATTCAGGCAGTGAGTTTTCTCTCCACATGGCATCATCCGATGATGAAGATACTCTCAGTGCAGATGAAGCTACTATTGGTGCGATGAAGTGCCTGTTTTAGAGGAGGACATTGATGTGCTGTTGGTATAGTGAGACAAGAGGCATCAGGGCTGCAGTCTGGGGGTGCAAGACTTCCTGTTGGCAAAGTGAGACAAGAGGCAGCTGGGCTGCAGGCTGGGGCTGCAAGGCTTCCCGTTTAAAGTGCTGACCTCTGGGTTGCCCCAGGCATGGTGCAGCCGGCATTGTCAGACTTTACTGGTGTTCCAGGGTGTAGAGTGAATACTGAAAACTTTTTACTAATACATTTTTTTCTGTTTTTTTTGGACAATGTGTTTTTGGCAGAAATTGTTGAGCAGACTAATCTATATGCCGAACAGTTTTTGAGGGACAACAGTGCGAGCCTTAAGCCCCACTCTAGAACTATCCGGTGTACTCCCACAAATCTGGAAGGGATGAAGAAGTTCTTGGGTTTAACTCTTTTGATGAGCTTGCTAAGGAAGCCATCAATGGCTTCATATTGGTCTACTAGTCCCTCGATGGTAACTGCTATATTTCCGGCAGTCATGAGTTGTGATAGGCAAAATGTAAAAATGTAAATTGATACTTGTATAGCGCACTACTCACCCGCCAGGGTCTCAAGGTGCTTGTACGAATACCGCTGTGGAACCCATCCTGGCTTTCCCTGTGAGGCGTCCACTCATGGGCACCCCCAAGGTGGAGGCCAGACATCCGTAGCATTGTGGGGGCCGTTGTGGAGATTAAGCGAGCTATTGCCCAGAGTTGCAGAGTGGGACTCCATGATTGGAATAAGCACTGAGGTGAGAATTATCAGGTCAGTGGAATTTTGAGCCCAAGACCCGCCGAGTCGGGGAATTGAACCCTGGTCCCGGGCTAGACCTCTGCATCAGGATCTGCCGCTCTAACCATTGAGCCACACTTCTCCTCACTTCTCCACACTTCTAGGTATTTGCTTCTGCTTTGGATGATGCATTTTGTTGATAATGGTTTAGCTTTGCCACAAGATCACTCTGATTGTGACCATCTTTTTAAGATTCAGGCTGTCATTGATCACTTTGTTGATCGATTTTCTGAGATCTATGCTCCAGGGAAAGAAATTGCAGTGGCTGCTTGGTTTTTAGGCAATACGTTCCTAGTAAGAGGGCACGCTAAGGAATTAAGCTGTATATGCTGTGTGACAGTGGGACTGGACATGTCTCTAATTTCAGGGTGTACACCAGTGAGGAATCCAGGATTAACCCCCCTGGTTGTTCGTCCACTTTTGGAGTGACTGAGAAAATTGTGTGAGAACCTGGTAGAGGATTTTTTAACAAAGGCCACCATTTATATTTGGATAACTTCTACACTGGTGTGCGGTTGTTCAGGGAATTGGCCAAAGTGGACACTGTTGCTTGTGGCACAATCCGCTCTAACCGCAAAGGTTTCCTAAAAGAACTTGTTTGTCAAAAGCTTGTGCGGGGACAGTGCAGTGCGTTGCGTTATGAGGAGCTTCTAGCTGTGAAGTTTTCAGACAGGAGAGATGTCTACATGCTGACTACCATCCATGATGAAAGCACTGTACCTGTGACTGTTTGTGGTCAGGTTGCTGAAGCGCGCAAACCTGTGTGCATTTTAGAATATAATAGGCACATGGGTGGTGGTGACAGAGTAGATCAGATGTTGGTACCTTAAGCTGCTCTTCGTAAGGCTTACATTTGGTAAAAGAAGTTGGCTATCCATCTTTTCCATTTGGCAACATTCAATGCTTTTGTTGTGTTCCAGGATTCTTGTCCTGAGTCAAAGATGACTTTTGTTAAGTTTCAGGAGTCTGTAATAGGCAGCCTTGTTTTAGTGGAACAGGCAAGTGATCCTAGAGTTGGAGTGGTGGAGAATGCTGCTAGATTGAAAGATCACCACTTTCCTGATCACATTCTCTCACACCCTCAAAAGACTTTTCCAGTAGGAGATGTTGAGTCTGTGTGCGAAGAGGTATGCGGAAGGAGACTCGTATGTATTGCCCTGAGTGTCCTTCTAATCCTGGGCTGTGTGTGCCTGCTTGTTGTTTTAGAATGTACCATAAGCAAAATAATTTTTGGGAGCATCCATGAGTGGTAAAGTGAACTGCTTGGCCTCTATTTTTTGTTCAGTTTCAAGGGTAAAAATAAGGGAAATTGATATAACTGAGCAACCATATGAACTGGCCAGAATAATTGAAAAATCCTAAGAAGAACTAGGAAGAGATAGTTTGTGTGGGAAACCAATCAAGCAGCAACTAACAGACAGTCCTGAAAAGGTCTTTATTTCTAGTTTTTCTGAATTTTCGAAGAACATACATTCTAAACCATGCAGAAAGGGTTAAACCTCTCTATGAATTAATCAAACCTGATTTCAATACTAGTAATTGGACTCAAAAACACACAGAAATGTTGCGTTCAGTGCAAACAGACATGTTAGCAACATCACATTTACAGACACGCATAAACGTTCGCAACCTTGTAATCAGAATAATCCCAGGAAGATGTGGATTTACGTACCTAACCTTTAATGATGGTGAAAAAGTATCAATTGCTTACAAATCACACTTGTACACACAAGCTGAAATGAAATTCACTTCTACAGAAAAAATTCTGACAGCGGTTCAAACTCGCACAGGGTAAACGCATAATGGTCGTTACTCCTGTACCTGTGTTAGAGGCAGTGACAAAAGCAAGCATTCCGAATGCAAAGGCTTTACATCTAAGATACAATGGGTTAACTCTCTTGCTGTAACAGACCTTGAATACGTTTTTGACCCCTACTTGAAAACACAGGAATTTCTAAAAAACGAACAAGAATGTCCTCTGCCCACTGAGATTCTGCCTCTAGAACAGTACAATGTATAATTTATACAGACCCGTCAGCACAACCCACAATTGGGGGTAAACAAGCTTACAGTGCTGCATGTGCGATTGTTAAAGGTCACTGGCGCAATTGTAAATTCCGACCTATGGTCATAAAAACACTATCTCTCAGAGATTGTACAGCTCAGCGAGCTGAACTACAGGCTTTCAAGATGGCGCTTGAAAATACGGTTCCCGAATTCCCCACACTCATAGTGTGCGATTCGTATTACTGAGTTCAATCTTACAATGAATACTTGCAAAACTGGGTTCAAAACGGTTTTAAAGATGCAAAAGGTGGCACAACCAAGCATAAGTTGCTTTGGGAACAAGTAGTTAAATTACAGAAAGTACTACAAAAGACTCACGTGATCCATACACTGAGTCATCAGCGTGATGGCGTTTACGTTGCAGGGAATTCATTGGCTGATGAAGCCGCAAAGGCAACTGTGCACGCGGCTTCGGTAGCTGCAATCACTCGTTCGAAAACAAAAATAGATGGCGAAACAATGCTAGCTGGCAATGCCACAAGCAAAGGCAGCGGAGCAGCATTACCTCTAAACTATCCACTCGAATATTCATACATAATTGATGCCAACTCCATCCCTTTTGCTCAAATCCCTGGAGTGGGGGATAGAGTAATTCCAAACATGGAACATCGATGAGGACAAATTTTAGCAGCACATGAAGGGCTTGCCTCTGCACACGCAGGTGCTTCTGCTAAAGTGTCATTATTAAAACAAAGGTACCGGTGGCCGCGCATGAGCAAACAGACCAGAAACTATGTTTTGTAATGTGAAATCTGCCAGAAAATGAAAGTTTCAACAGTGAAACGCCCGGAGCAGACGCCCCTTTTAATTTCAGATAAACCATTTGCTTGCGTTTACCCGGATCACTACGGTCCCTTACAGAGGGATGGTAACTATAAATATATCATGGTCGCAGTAGATGTATGCTCAAGATTAATTTGGATGTGGCCTCAGCGCTCGGCTGATGCCCGAACTGTTATAAAAGATTTGCGGCACATACGCAGTCGGCACGCTACATTCTGACCAGTGTCCTGCGTTTAGCTCCAGAGATTACAAGGAGGCCATGGCCAATCTGGGTGTTACATTGCAATATTTAAGTCCATTCCATCCTGAGGGAAAGTCTGTAGTGGAAAGAAAAAAAATGGAACATAAAGCAATCTATAACAGCTAGAGTATTAGGCTTGGGTGACAGGTGGGTTAAACATCTAATAAGTGTCCAACATAGTCTAAATAATCTGCCAGGAAATTCTTTGGGTGGAATCACTCCATAACACAATACAAAAGCCAATGACCACTGAAGGAGAACCACCCGTCCCAGCAAGGCCTGTCTGGATTCCAAAGATTGGGGATCTAGTCAGAGAAAAGATTGTGCATAAGAAGGAATTTGGGACTTCTTACAGAAAACCAGTACCTGTGCTAGCAATCCATGGATCAAGAACAGTGTTACTGTCACCCCTTGCTGGAAGAAAAGAGAACAGGTTTGTATCTATCCACCTGGTCAAACCACATCATGTGACCAATAATAAGTAGTAGGCCCAGTGGACTCCAAAGACGTAGCAGAAGACCAAATCTTGCTACTATCCAAGAGGCTCAAACTGAAAGACTCATCACCTTTGAAGAATCTGCAATGAGAAAAGAAGTATTTCTTAGTGGTACACAATGTAAAAGCGCACTAAGCGGTACACTTTTATGTCAGGGTATTAATTTACATGCCCCTGTGAGGGTTCTTCGACCAACTTATCCTGCCACCTGCAAGGTTCTTTAGCAGCAGTGATAGATCCAAATTTTAGGCAGCTTTCTAACGGGAGCTATATAATGTTGAATGATCACAGCTGTTGTGGCATGTTGCCAGGAACAGCCTATCTCGTAACTGTGTCAGCCAGGGTCACTTGTTGTATGCAAGTATTGTTTTCTAAAGCTAAGACAGTCAGGGAGTCGCCGTTATGGCCTTCACTGAACATCTCTTCTATTCGAATTGATACTTTAAGAGGATGAAAGCCATTATTTTACAAAAAACTGTGCCACTGACCTCGTCCAAAGAGACGTATGAACTACAAGTTGCAAGGTCCTCTGCAGAGATACATCCCCTCTTATCCACAAACTGCCCCGTACATTTCGTAGAAATGTTAGGTCGTATCTTAAACATGTCTGATACCAGTGGTATTGTACATGTATTTAAGACAGTTTTTTTGGAACTGTGAGCTCCTTTGGAAGCGGTCCTCAGCATTTTTACAAACTTCGTGCACTCTGTGTTCGGCGACCTGCCTCTCATTTTGGGACTCATAGTAGGAATACTATTCTTGTTCCTTCGGCTCCGATATGGCAAGTCCGGTCAGCAGCGACGCCCAGATTACCATAGAGAACACTCTCCTGGCAATGAAGTGTCATGAGCGCATGATACAGATTCTGGGACTGGCATGTTTAAGAGCCCTAAATACCACGTGGTTCCTATCATTCTGACCAATCTGGCAAGATTGTATCTTACCTGTTCTACGATGCCTGCTATATGGAGAAGAATGTGTGTTGGACATCTGTCTAACACGTCCATCAACACTGCCAATGGATGTTGATACCTTGATTAGTTCAGTAACGGCCCATGCATCGTGTTGCCCCCAGTGGCTACCAATCCTGATGACGGCATTCATTGAGATTTCACAGATGCAATCTGCGGACGGTGAGATACGTGGCTCGGCAGGTCCACAGGTACCATCTCCATCTCCGATGATCATTGCTAATGCGGCTAACGCTGATGGCGATGCTTCACATTTTTGTGCTATCGGTTTACTTAAGGAAGTGGTCCAACTTTCACCTACTGTGGTAGACGATTTCTTTGCCAGCTTGGAAGATTTGATGTTTTCTCCTAACAACAAGAATGATTTTTGAAGTTAGCACACAGCGTTCTATGGGACTCTGTATTCGACCTTCACTTTTCAAAAAAAAACCTTCCAACTTTAGAACTCTACTTTTCTGCGATTTGACTTTTTCCAAAATTGAACCTTTTTGGCACAAAGTAATCTGCTTAAAGTAGAACTATTCTTAGAGAACAAGAATTCTTTGAAACACTTCCAAGAGACAATATTTGACCTTGTCCACAACATGAACAGTTTATATATTCTGTCATGGAATGGGCTCAACTTTTTTCTGTATTTCAGAGCCATATCATAAATGTTATTTCATGACTCATTCTGATAAGCATTTTCCAATGCCACACTACATGCTTTGAATGAAAATATTGATTTTTCAAATGCGTACAGCACAAATGCTCATATTTCGTGTACCACCATTTTAAATGCATTTTATGTATTTTGGGAGGGATTTTTTCACATCATGCTTTATTTATGTTTAAAAAATGCTTAGAATTTAGTCATATCGAACATAATAAAGTGGAGTGGGTGTTGTGTAGCATGTTAGAATCCAAGCGTAATTTACCGATTCATGCCCTTATATAGGTATAATTCACATTGCCCTATATAGACATAGAAATCATACCCATATTTAGACATAACCCATCCAGTCCAAATACAGGCATAGCTTCTTCCACTAGTTCCAAAAAGCCACAACGATTTCTTGGAAAACTCGGCTTCAGCAGTCAGGGGCATCCCCTTGCTTGAATATTGGTTTGTCCTAGAAATCATGGAGTTTTCAAAGAACTACCATTCCCTTGGGGTTCTTTGATGACGTTATTATGTCCGACTTTACGTCAAACTAGGCACCTTCAAGGTATAAATATGCCTACACTTACCCTAGCAAACACACGGTGGTTCGGAGCAGCTCAACTATCTACTTGCCCGACGCAACTCGCTAGAGCAAGTGCCGAAGGAAGCCGACCCTCCAGCCGACGCAGTGATTGAGAAGCTGTCCTTTCTCTCACTGAGAATCCAGCTCCAGTGTTTCCAAGCTCCCCTCGCAGGGTGTTGGGAAATCGAGTCCCGAGACAGAGATACCAGACCTTCTTCATTCTAAAACCAAGGTGCGGAGCTAATTAGACCCTAAGAGAAATCTTGGATAGATTCTTGGCAAAGAAAACTAAACCTATGCTACACCTCACTTACTTCTTCCCCTGTACTAGACTTAGGTTAGGTACATTGGGATAGGCATATTTTTGAAGCACCAGTGGAGTACTTTGAGCTTTGTTATTTATGTATGTATTTATCTATGGTTTAGAAACCATACAATGCTTTTACAGTATTATTTTATAATACTCTTCTTACTGTATGCATTATACGTTGCAACCAGTATTATGATTGTAGCAGTTCACTTTACTTGAATGAGAAAGAAGACTGTTTAATAAACCCTTTTATTGAAAACGCCTCTCTCTCTATTTCTCTGCACCTCTGATGAAATGAAGCATGCACGATTGACTGGGTAAAATATCTATCTATTATTTCCACGACTCTGAAGATCAGTTTTATTCTCGGGGGAACAAAGTTGTCATGTTTATGCGGTTGTCAAAAATGAATCCCTTCTTGTGTATTGAGAAAGTTTCTAGTGAGTTCTGAGCTAGCTGGCACTCACAATTAAGTCTACTATATTCGATAGAGACCTAGTCGACATAAGTCCTACGTCAAATATATAGGATATATTATTCCAATGCGCAGAGCCTATTGGAAATATAGGAACTACACTACAATGACATACAAGACAAATAACACAAAACACACACTCTATATGGGTCATCATCTGTGTTTGTCAAATCCATATGTGACTGTCTGCCTGGAGAGGTATTATGTGAGATAGATGTAAAAAACGCACAATGAGATAACGTACACTTTTGGCCCCATGAGCTTAAACACAGGAGGGGAGGAGCGCTTGTAGTCAAACAAAGGGTTTAATGATGAGAAATGAAACCCGATACACAGGTACTTCATAAATAAAAATGCTAGTTGACTAATGGAATTGGCTGTGCCGTACTTACATCGTCAAAGTTGCTCTCTCACCCAAGCAATGCCTACCCGTGGCTCCAATGAATGAGGTCTTGCATGAATGTCTTGATTATTTGGCAATACTCAATCCCACCTCCTAGGGATCTACTGCATTGGAACATATTCATTTGGTGAGAAATCAGTGGGAAAATATATCCATTAGAAGAAAAGGTTACTTATATTAGGTAACAGTGAATTTGATGAATACATTAACTACCTTCAGATTCCTCACTGCCCTCCTTCACTTGATGAGTTAGTGTCAGATGTAATATAAGGATCCCAAAAGCATGCAAACATGACTTGTGTTGTTATTGGCACTGTCACAGATGCTCTCTCTCTTCCTCTCCACACACCTCAATGGGGCACAGAAAAAGTCCAAGAATTGATACCATTGCACTAACTAACATTTAATATACTCCACCGTCCTCATGTCTACCACGCAGAGTCAATACAATTCCTCTTTGGGCTATTAGTGGCTTGTGTGTATTTTTGGCAGCTAGCACCTAATACTATGTTATGTGCTGGTACTTGCTTCTTGCCCTCGCTCTTTGAGGATGCGCTGCCTATGGTTGAAAAAGCCATGCTGGTACATTGCTTTCAGTGTAGCTTGCACTTTAACAAATACCACATACATAGGCAGAAACAACCACCAGGTCCTTAGCACAACATATCCAACTGTGGGCCTTCTTAGGATGGCAGTCGGACTGCCACTGACTGTCCTTTGGTGATGGCCCGACAAACATGGAAATGGTATGCCCAGATGTGCATCCCATGCTCACTGCACCAATGGATCCAACCTAGCCTGGATAATGAGGGGTGGTGCCCCAAAACCGATCCCACGTCGCTTGTTTCCAGTCCAGGGAGGACCTGGCTTGGCAGTTTGGACAGGACTGTTCCCATAAGGAACATGATCAAGACTCATTTGCATAGGGCTGAGTCCAAACTGGGGTGGCGTGTTGAGCAAAAGAATGAAGGATTAAACCCAGATCATTGTGACTGGTGGTGAATGTTTGCATTGTTCAGCATTTTGTCCATCAATTGATTCTTTTACATTTGTTGCCCTAAGTGGAAAGGGTATGCACAGATGTGGGTCCCGTGCTCACTGCACCACTGGATTCAAGCTAGTCTGGCTGATGAGGGATGAGCCCCCAAAACCGGTCCCAGGAGGCTTATTTACGGTCCAGGGAGGACCTGGCTTGGCAGTTCGGGCTGGACTGTTCCCATAAGGAACAGGGTTAAGACTGATTTGTATATGGCTGGGTCCGAACTGGGGTGGCACGACGAGCAAAAGAAGGATGGATTAATCCAAGATCCTTGGGACTGGGGGAGAATGTTTGCATTGTTCAGCATCCATCCATCAGTTGTTTCTTTTGTATCCAGCTGAGGGACAGACCGATGCTTCTGATGGGCTCATGTAGCCCATCAGGCCGTCGGTCGGATCATATGCCCTACAATAGGGGTGGTACCTGCACATGCACTGCCTTAGGAATGACAATGTCCCTTTCTGACAGCCTTTCCATGGCAGTCTGACTCTCATGGAAATGCTGCTGAAAAGGTACTTTGGGTCCCTAGCAGGGCTATAGCAGGGCCCCTGTTCCCTGTAGGCCTCCTCTATGAGGCCCGGCGGACATCTGTGGTGACCCCCCCCCCCCCAAACATCCTTACTCTTTGTGCTAGGCACCACATGGCTACTGGTGTGGGTGGCATAATCAGTGCTGCAGGCCCGCCAGTAGCATTTGATTTACAGGCCATGGGCACACACAGTGCACTTTGCTAGGGATTTACAAGTAAATCAAATATGCCAATACTGGATAATCAATCATAATTACAATTTACACAGGGAGCACTTGCATTTTCACACTGATGGTGCCTGGCACACACAGGATGCTAGGGACTTGCCAGTAGATCAAATATGCCAATCATTGATAACCAATCATAATTAAAATTTTCACATGGAGCACTTGCACTTTAAACTGACGGTGCCTGGATGTTTATAAAAATCCCTTTTTCCATTGCTGCTTGTGCTGTGGCCCTTTTCAGTCTGCAACACTAGCACCAATTTAAAAAGCCATAATCCTAACCACCTGCCCTTCAGTCACATCATAATTTGCTGCGTGGAACCTCTAACTACTTGTTGGTTGGTCCCAACACCGCCCCAATGACGGTCAGCATCATAATAGGGCCCTGTGTGTTGATTTGTATCTAATCCTGTATCTCATCTCAAAATATTTTATCAAGGTGTCACCTGCTACATTTAACACCATCACCTGTTGGGATGAGATTTTGATTATCATTGCATACATGAGCACATAATATCCTCTGATGTTGAATGGGTCATATTCACAAGTGTCCTCACCTAATGAAATGCAATCTCTGTACCTATGCAACTGGTGTTTGTGAGCCGGATGAGTCGGGCGCCACCATTGATGACATGAGAGGTGAGGAGGAAGGTTGGAGTAACAAGGGGTTCAGCTGCTACATATTAATATATGCAGTATATTTTCTGGCTCCTGAGACGTAACTGCACATGCCTGAGCATATGCTTCACTCGTCCTTGATAAATATGCCAGGGCAATTATGACGGTGCAGGGCGTGGTCCACTTTTCCATGCACTTGCTTTTATCTGCTCCCGGGCGCTGACTCCGTGGACCACTAGCAATAGTGACGAAGTCAGTGAGTGTATGAGCAGGGGCTGGCAGACTCAAGGTGAGAAGGGTGACATTCGTAGATTGCATATAGAGGTTGTGTCCTCCATTCATTTTGGACATCTCACTCAATGGAATTGCGAGGTGCTTGGGAGGATTTACTGCTGCTCTGAACTTCTGGCATTTCTGCAGTGCACATGTGCTGGTATACTTTAACCAAAGGAAAGGCTGACACTCACGTATGTGCTGCTGGTGAGTGTTTTCTCTCCCACTTATGAGCCTGGTCCTTTTTTTTTTACACGATGTAGGGTCCAGGGGGAACATTTAGATTAAGCTGTGGGCTGTCCATACTATAATAATCCATCCCAATCCGCCTGCCAATGCTCTGAACCTCAAACTCCCTTCCCTCTTACTGATTGCTGCTTGGAGCATTATGTTAGGGCTGACACTGCTCTTTGACTTACAGTGATTAATTCGGCAGTTTCACCCCCTGTGCTAGCTGCCTTACAACACAATAACGAGCAGCTGACTGGTGCTGAATTGTGTGGCTGTGTAAGTGTGCATAGGAGAGAGAGTATGTGTGCATGTCCTGTTTTTTAAATATGATTTTTTAATGGTAATTTAGAAATATTCCTGTGCACCCGCTCTAATGACAATGCTATCAGTCAGTTGTTATGTATACGCATATGTGGCCTAATTTCTTATGATACAAGAAGCAACATTAACATGCAGCAATGTTCTTTTCTGTTAAATCAAACATAAGATGTCTTTCTAAAGAGCATACCCTCCTGAACTTTTGTATTTTAGGTGCACTCATATGTGATAATGAAGAAGAGGGAGGCTCGGTGAAATAAAACATCTGCCTGGGATCACACATTTTGGTCAAGCAGGGAACCCAGAATTGGTCCCAAGATTTCTGCTTTTACATTCTCAAGTTCAGACCTTGGGACCGTCTAGCTGCCCTGCTCATGCTGTGAAAGTTGGAATGAAATTTCACACCTCACCACTTTAAAAATGCACCAGCCGCCACTGCCCGTGGTTCGTAATGAGATTTGGTACTTGTCTGCCTGCAGTACTATACTTCATGCATTAATCTTGGAAGCATAATTAGTTACTCAATGAACCCCATATAGTCTTCCAGCTAGCAGTGGTGGCTGCCCGAGGTCTGAAGCGGTAGGGAGGGAGTGGGGGAATACAAAATTAAGCACAGACAGCAACAAAAAAAGGTAAAAAAACTTTTCTTACCAGCCGCCGCGTTCCTCCTCTTCCGATCCTCGACTCCAGGGCTGGCTGGTGCACAATGCGCAGGCTCCCAGCATAAGAGAAGCACTAAGATTGGTCTGAAAGGCCTGGTTTGCCTCTCAGACAGTGCCTGGGAGACTGTGACTTTTCTCCACCTGGCTTTACAATACAGCCGGGTGTAGAAATTCCAAGCGCGCATGACAGTTTGGCCGGCCTAAGACGGCTGGCCAAACCAACATGCGCACTTAGTGGTACCCGTCATCCCTCTTCTCCACTGTTGTCATGCCTTGCATGGCCCACCCCACCCTATGACCTATGACCTCGCTGGCAGTCTGCAGGTATAAAGAAAATGAAAACGATAATAAAATTGGTTTAGTATCTTTGATTTTTCATGTGGTTTGATCTGATGCCTCCTAGTTGAGGGACGGTCCTCTGTCATAACTTAGAAGAAACCCCTGGCAGCTAACAACAGATGGGAAAATTGTTTGTGTTGCCACTTCTACTAAATGCAGGGAATGGCTGCTTCCTTCAGAATTACTTGCATACAGAATGGAACACTAATGACAGACAAAGCCTGCCAATCTGATGGTGGTGACACTGTTTAGAGCGCATGTATCCTGTGAGGCGCCTGAAAAATGGTGATCTCTGTGCCATATGTAGTGTACGGGTTTGTGTGACCTGGTAGATTTGCTTGTGAGAATGTGAATAGCTTGTGGTATGGGAATGCTATGGGCATACCAGGTCTCTCAGTTCGGAGACAGCCACACATAAGAAGAGCAGACAGACGCAGCACAGAATGCCTAGTTCTAGGCTGGATTCATGACGTATTTTCTGGTGGTGTAGGTTGGGTACTGTCACGAGCAGGATGGGCGGATGGTGTTCCTTCTGAACAGAATGTCTGCAGGCCTTCCTCATCAGAGTATATTATGATCAAGGTAGTCACAAAACCCGGGGTGCTGTGAACTGCCAGCAGGGTGACCCCACGCCTAGGCACTTCTTTGCGTCATGACAGGTGGTGAAGGGGGGGTGGCGGGGGGGTCGACAGGACCTTGAGCTAGAGCTAGGGGCCACCCTGCACCGCAGAGGTTGAGGGGCCCTGTGTATGCCTGATTCTGAGAGCATTATCCGCATCACCTATTTGGGAGGGAGGGCGAGGGGTGGGAGAAAAGTAGACCAAAATTGTTTGTGTGTGTAAAAGGCCGCTTTATTAGGAAACAGGTGCACATCACAAATACAAACCTTGGCAACGCCTTACAAAACTAAACCTCACTAAATAAATAAATAACTACAAACTCAGCCCCCCAAACCCTCCCCCACCCCTAAAACATGTGAGCCCTCCCCCTGCCAACAATACATCAATAAACATTATAACAGCATTATAACATTACGTCATCAATAAAATATTACATCATCAATAAAACATTTCGTCATTAATCAAACATACGTCATCGTTAAAACTTTATTCGTCAAATCACAATTGCAATAACAACGGTCAGGTCCTCCATAACCATAAACCCTGCCTGACCCTGCACTCCTGCAGATACGCCCCTCACAAAACTGAACGGTCAAACCATGACCAACATACCCCAGCACTTGTCAAAGAAATACTCGAACGAATACTCAACAAACAATCTGCCTAAAAACGTACAGATACACCAAAACACCGCACAGCACCTGTTCCTAGCGACGGATACAAATACAAGAAAAACCCCTGCACACCGATAACCCATAAAACAGCCTTTTAAAAAGAAAATGTAACAAAAAACCCAAAAATGGGGAAAAAGCGAGGGAGCGAGGGAAAAAAGGGGGCACTAATGTAAAAAAGGCGAGGGCGGGTGGGACAAAAAGCTAAAAGCCCTCCTAGCCACCAGGTCACCAAACCTAAAATGGTGGCGGGTAGGCGGGGCTTGGGAAATTTATATTTGGCCTGGCTGGTCCTACTAGACCAGCCCAAAACTAGAACCTTCTGGCAACTTCTAAGAAGAAAACCCCTTGCAGCCCTCCCAAACCGCCTGGGGGAGGGGACCTCCCGGCGGTCGGCTCCCTCCCCAAGCCCCCCTTGGGAGGGAGGGCGAGGGGTGGGAGAAAAGTAGACCAAAATTGTTTGTGTGTGTAAAAGGCCGCTTTATTAGGAAACAGGTGCACATCACAAATACAAACCTTGGCAACGCCTTACAAAACTAAACCTCACTAAATAAGTAAATAACTACAAACTCAGCCCCCCAAACCCTCCCCCACCCCTAAAACATGTGAGCCCTCCCCCTCCCAACAATACATCAATAAACATTATAACAGCATTATAACATTACGTCATCAATAAAATATTACATCATCAATAAAACATTTCGTCATTAATCAAACATACGTCATCGTTAAAACTTTATTCGTCAAATCACAATTGCAATAACAACGGTCAGGTCCTCCATAACCATAAACCCTGCCTGACCCTGCACTCCTGCAGATACCCCCCTCACAAAACTGAACGGTCAAACCATGACCAACATACCCCAGCACTTGTCAAAGAAATACTCGAACGAATACTCAACAAACAATCTGCCTAAAACCGTACAGATACACCAAAACACCGCCACCCAGAAAGGTAGGCGGGGGAGACACGCCTCCCTTTCTGCCCCCCCCCAACCCTCGAAGCGAAACAAGAAAATCAACTCTGCATAGCCAATGCCCGCGCTAACACCTCACGGAGCTCCAACAAATAAAGATCCATGCCCACACGGGACAAATGAACCCCATCATCCCTAAAAAACTCAACGGACTCAAACTTAATGTCCCTGTGTGAAATCCTGCTGAAACCCAGGCTCCTACAACAACGAGACACCTCTGAATTCACTTTCTTCCTAGCCCGATCGACAGCCCTGGGGTTCACTGCTCCTCTCCATATCCTGCGCGGTATCAACTCTGTCCAAAAAACATGGCCCCCAGCCCAAAGGTCCTTAATGAGGCCCAAATCCTGTTTCATAGCTCGTAGCAAAACCACACCTTTCGTAGCACATAGGTCGTTTTCTCCCAAATGAATAACTAAAATATCCGGGCATAAACCGCCCACCATGTTGTTGTTCAAACAAGGGATTAACTCTCTCCAGAGCATCCCACCTTTACCCTTCCAAATAACGTTAAACATTCGATCATTGAAACCAAGTAGTTCTCCAAAGTAACTCCGTGCTGCCTGGACTCTGGCCCACTTCACAAAGGAATGCCCCACTATCCAGACCGTTACCACCGAGGAGCGAGGCCCAGCAACGGATCCTGAAAAAGAAAAAAGAATTAGAATCATGTGAAGGAGGACGACGCATGCGCCTCCTCAGCAGAGCTCCTCACATAACGCTGGAAACAGTTGGAAGACCAGCGCCCCAATCGCATAATATCCCTCTCAGACCAACCTCTGTTAAAAGCCTCAGTGGCTGCACCTATTCGGAAAGAGTGAGTACCATAGAGATTGCCATCGAGACCTATGTGCTGTAGAGCTTTGCGCAAAACCATTCGTAACTGATAAGTTGTTACAGGGGTGCCATTGATATGTTGGAAAACAAGAACTTCATCACCACCCCCACATAATGAACGCCAGCGCCGCGCCAGCAGTAAAGGGCAAGTAAGCTTCGGAGCACGTGCCTGTAACCACACACCTTTCCCCTTACCCGTCTGATCAGTTTTAGAACTGGCCAACCAGACGTGAACTCCCTCATCATAACAAAAAACGTCCTTCCAAAACAATCCACACTTATATTTCGACCCCAACAACTCCGATACCCTGAAGGCTCCAAAAAACATGAACGCCATCAGCATTGAGAAAACACATGCCTCAAAATCATCTGAACAAACTAAAGGCAAAACTGTGATTAGTCTGGCAAGAACTTGCCAAGATAGGGGGGCTCTGGATCTACCAACGTGCCCTTGCTCCCTGGCCCAACCCTCAAGCATCCTCCTACCAATTTCCCCCGCTGCTGGAGGATAGCCCCACAACAACTTCCCCATGAAAGCAATCCCCGCCAGTTTCCCAGCAATGGTTACTTTGGTTAAACCCTTATCCATGAGGTCCAGTATAAAATTGACCACATCATCCGACCGACGCGACAGATCCTCCCTTCTGACAGCACCAGATTCCAGGAATTCCTTCCATGCAAGGGAATACGCAGAACGCGCAGACACAGACAAAGAACCTACCACCAATTGTACGACCCGACCTCGCCGACGTGCCACAGATGACTCGGCATCGGAGTCGGGGATCTGTCTGCGTCCCTCGCCAGTCCACGGAATCTCCCCCACTGTGAACAAGACAGAGCATCCGCAATGTCATTGTCCACGCCAGGAATGTGTAAGGCACGAAAATGAATATCGTGTTTCAAACAACCCAGAACGAAAACTCTCATAAGTTTCAACACTTGTTCGTCCCTGGCAGATTGACGGTTCACTATCTCCACAACAGCCATGTTATCTACGCGAAACAGCACTTTCTTGTGTGCCAATTCCTCCCCCCACAGGGTCAAGGCGACCAATAAAGGGAACAGTTCCAGGAAAGTGATGTTGCGACCACCATTCAACCATTCATCAGGCCAACGTTCTGCACACCATTTGCCATTCCAAAAGAGCCCAAAACCATCACTGCCAGCAGCATCCGAAAACATTTGTACATCCCACTGAAAGTCAACATCTCTGACCAAGGGGACACCATTGAAGGAATTCAGGAAAAACTTCCACATTCTCAAATCCTCCTTAACACCGGCAGACAGACGAACACGATGGTGGGGCAATTGATGACCTGCCAAAGCCCTGCCCAGTCTTCTACAAAAGGTCCTGCCCACTCTCACCACTCTGCAGGCAAAATTCAAATGGCCCAAAAGCACTTGAATCTCTTTCACCAACACTTTTCTCTTTGCCAACATCACATCCAGTAATTCAACCATGTTGACCCTTTTGTCCTCGGGCAGGCGAGCAGACATAACCACAGAATCTATTTCAATACCCAAAAAGGAGAGGACAGTGGCAGGGCCCATTGTTTTCTCGGGAGCCAAAGGAACTCCCAGATCCTCCATGAGCCCTTGGAATGTGTCCAGAGCCTTCTGGCACTCCGCAGGGCCCGGGGATCCGACAAAGAAAAAGTCATCGAGATAGTGCGTTACCAGTGAATGACCGGACTGATGGGAAAAGTACCATTGCAGAAAAGTACTAAAACACTCAAACAAGGCACATGATATGGAGCAGCCCATCGGCAGAGCCTTGTCCACGTACCATTTACCAGCGAATTGTATACCTAAAAGGCTCCAATCATCCGGGTGGACAGGCAACAGCCGGAAAGCAGACTTGATGTCACACTTAGCCATCTCAGCGGCTGCGCCCGCGGTCACAACAAGTGACATAGCCACGTCAACCGAAGAGTAAGAGACAGGCACTGCCTCTGGGTCAATGAAATCATTAACAGACGACCCTTCAGGCCATGACAAGTGTTGAATCAGTCTAAACTGTCCCGGCTCTTTCTTCGGGACAACTCCAACCGGTGAAACAATCAAGTTAAGGATCGGCCAATCATGAAACGGGCCAGCCATCCTCCCTTCATGTACCTCTTTATTAAGTTTGTCTTGTACCACTGTGGCATGTTCAGAAGCTGATTTTAAATTGGCAGACCACCTCCGTTCCTGAGAGCCTAGGTAACCGAGCCGGAAACCAAACTGAAAACCTTCCAACAGTGTAAATTTTGCTGACTCATCTTCGTAACCATGTAAAGCAATGCGCAGCCTTTCTAACCTAACTGGCGTACGAGCCCTTGGACCCAGCACCCTTAGCACCTCTCTATCCCCTTCCCCCTGAAAACTGTGATGTCGTATTTGAAGTTCCTGAAACCGTTTGCTTCCCTTGTGGGCTCTCCGATGGCTGGTTGTCCCAACACTTGGACAACGGGTGTTTCCTACCACAACCTGAGCATTCATGTTTAAATTTACAGTACTCTCTGGTGCAGGAGCCCCTGTTAAATTCCCAACAGAAACCAGACCCCGAGTGCATGGTTGCAGTGGCCCCCACCCCTCCCCGGGTGGGCTTCCCCTGAAAGGGCCGGTAAACTAACGGCAAACCACTGGCCGTGAAAATGGTTTTCCCCCCTGAGGCTGACCCCATTGTATGTTGCCACAAGTCCATATCCAGCTCCCCCCACTTAGCCTCGGGATCCCAAGCCATCCTGGCCCTAAATTCCTCATCATATTGAGACCAAGCAAAACCACCCCCGGTGATCTGCGCCTTGCGAATGACGTCCATGTATTTAAAAAGGGACACGCTGCGCTCAGGGAACTTTTCGCAATATACACTGGCATAAATCAAAAATGCAGCTGTCCAGTTTTCAATATTCAAAGGCACTCTAGGGCGTTTAGCCAGCTCAAACTCCTCCTCCTTAGACCCCTCTTTAGACCGGACTTCCCGGTGCAGTAGCTTAAGGAGTTCTACATACTCACCATTCCAAATGCGTTCCTTGGTACTTAACATTAAATGAGCACCTAACGGTTTCGTAACCCCCATGTAAGGCAATTTCTTGATTTTTAATTCCTTACTGGCCACTGGCTCTTTAACATTGCTGGAAGCACCAGCCATAACATCACTTTCCACCTTGTTCGTAACTTCTACCACATCATCTGTACCAACTGCAGTATCTTTAACGTATCGACCTTTGACCAGACGGCCATCACCAATAACCACTTCGGTTTCACCACCTGTACCCACAGACACCATCATAGGTTTGGCCTGTGTGGCTGATTGCTCACCTGGCAACAGAGAGACCACTCTCGATGGCTCCGCCCGTGGTGCCGAGGTCAATGCATCCGATGTGCGAGGCGCCCTACTCGATGGGCCGTGCTCTCTTCTCCCTTGCACTTGACTCTGGACCACTGGAGCCTGTAAAACACTACGAGAAACATGAGAGGGCACCCCCCCTTCCGGATCCCGCAATTCACCTTCTTCAGGACTCTCTTCATCGTAGTCCAACACCACTGAATCGACACTGGTATGCAACAAATCACCACGGGTCTTACCCAACCCGGTATCAACAACCGTACATTTAAATGATTTTGAAACTCCAGGAGGGGGAGCAGACTGTACGCGCCTGTACCTCCCTGCGCGTTGACTCTGCAGCTCCATAGCCGCCGGCAAGGCCTGCCACCTATACCTGCTACTCGTTGGGGCCAGCGGGGTCACGCCAGACCCTCGTGTGCTGGCCGCGGCGGGATCCCTCGGTGGAACAGAGAGGGCCGCGGTAGGCACTCTCCTCACTTCCCCTTGGCGAGATGGGACTGGACCGCGCCCTGCCAAGTCTGGACCTCCGCACCTATTCCTATCCTGAAAAGAAAAAGTTTGGACTGGTGTGCTAGGGTCCCTGAATACAACACCTGAAACAGACCTTGGCCTGTGTAAATTAGCATCAACAATCGTCCCCTGAAACCTCTCCAAAGAACGCCCCCTAATACAACTTCTCAAAGGCACTCCCCTAATCGGAGAGTCGCCTACCATCTCTTCATCGTCACTCTCATCCAAGTTACCGCCCGCTGCCGCTGAAGAAGAGGCCTGAAGAGGGGCCCCCGCACCCCCCACGTGGCCCTCAATATCCTTGTGAAAACCACGCTGCGCCAAACCTGCCGTGCCGAAATGCTCCCATCCAGGAGAACCAAACATGAGATAAGGACCTCTAGCATCCCCTTGAATAGGCCCCCCACTCACCTGCTTGGAAATCCCCTCCCGCTCTAAAAACGTGCTCGAGACACCCACAGCCCCTGCAAACCTCACGTCAGGATGAGAAAACCTCACAAAATCATCCACACCAGCCCTTCCAATTCCCCCCAACCCTGGGCCATGCACAGGTCCTGACCCACTAATCTCACAATGAAAGGCTCCATGACCCCCCCGTGACACTCTCTTACCATCCCTCCGCAAATGGTCACTCCCTTCCTGAACACCAGGAAAAACAAAACCCCCCGACCGTGAACAATCCTGGCCCAAAACAACACCAGACATAGAACTACTTTCACCCATCTGTGCCCACTCACCCTCCCCCCTGGATCCCCCTCCAACAGACAAAGCAGCACCCACAGAGGAACCAGGGGTAGAGAATAATAACGGGCTGCCCACATTACTGTCCACATCCCCATGTGCAGAACCAACATCATGTGGAAGAACAACCTGGCCAGCCTGCAGCTCCAAACCAACATGCCCTCCCAACCCACCTGATACGAACTGACTGGAAACCCTAACATCAGACACATTGATCCTTGGTACAGAAGGAGTTAACAACATGCGAGCGCTTGGGTCAACATTAAACTGTGTCTCTGCTACAAAACGCTGTGAAACATTCAAATCTGGCATATCGTGCTGCTGAGCTGCTCCGTGATGACCTACCAATTGTACAGAGCCCCTGCGCCCCCCTCGCGCAGACACCACGAGCTCAGGCTCCACGCGGCGCTCCCCTACGGGGTCAGAAGCAGAGCGCTTCTTGCTCCCTCTCTGCCCCCCCCCTCCCCCGCTTGGCCGGTAAATTGCAATCGGAAGCGAGCACTTCAGCCTCCAAGCCTTGTCCCACCCGCCCCTCTGAGGCAATAGAACGCGCGTCAGGCGCCTGACCCGGCTGCCTGGGAGCCGAATACCCTGCCGCCGGAGCACCTCCCGCCCCACACTGCAGCTGAGGGAAAGCTAAAGGGGCCGTTCGCGCATCTGAAAAACCAACTACGGGAGCGCCCAAAGCTATCGGCGCTCCCCCCTCCCCCGCCGCCACACGCGCCTGCAATGAAGGGGCCGGTTTCCTCGTACGGGACCGGCCCCTTTCACTTACCTGGCCAGAACGCCTCTTTTTAGGCGAAGAACACGCCAGTACTGCAGCGGACACACCGGCGGAGGCCTGTCGCTGGGGGCGCGCCGGCCCCCCTCCCACCAACAAATCCATGCGACCTGCTTCCAACAGCAGTCGCATGGCTTCCAAAACGCGATAGTCCTCCATAGCAATAAGTGAACAGCCACAGGAAACAATAAATGTTGCCCAAAAACACCTAAAAGCACCTAAAAGCACCTCACAAATCTCCCTACACAAAAAGCTAAAAGCCCTCCTAGCCACCAGGTCACCAAACCTAAAATGGTGGCGGGTAGGCGGGGCTTGGGAAATTTATATTTGGGCTGGCTGGTCCTACTAGACCAGCCCAAAACTAGAACCTTCTGGCAACTTCTAAGAATAAAACCCCTCGCAGCCCTCCCAAACCGCCCGGGGGAGGGGACCTCCCGGCGGTCGGCTCCCTCCCCCAAGCCCCCCTTATAAATGTTGTCGTTTCAAGGACAGTATTGTTGGGATGTGCTTTGAAGCAGTTTCTCACACTTATTTTGAATGAAGTTGCTCATAGTATCAGCGACTTTATTTTATGCGCTTTTGGTATTTTTAAAATTAAATGTTCTGCTTTTAGACATATAGTTGCATTAATACACTGAATATATGTGTATTCACATGCTGAGTGCTGTTTCGCGAACGCCCACTCGCACACTTTTGCATGTATGATAACAGGAAGCCCTACCACTATCAGACATGAAAAGTGTGCTTCATATATTGTGCACGGGAGCTGTCTATGTTCTTTCTTTTTTTAGTTCCCTGCGTTTTACTAAACTTAAAAAAATATATCTGGCAATCAAAGGGGAGGTGCATAGGTGCACGTCTATCAAGAACAGAGCGGCCTTTACAGAATTCATAAAATCATCAGTTATTCCAGCTCACAGTCAGACAAACCACATATAAGCAATGATCATAAGGACCCTGATGGTGGTCGGAGGGAGGGGGATATGAGAACAAGTGTAAAGAAACGCTGCACTTGAATATGGTACACCACATAAAACCTAACGAAAAGGACATACATATTTAAAGCACATTTCTTTAGATAGGCGTCCCATTGCTTATCAAATGCATATTCTGCTTCCTTTTATGCGTGCTTTCCTCCAATGGCACAAACACACTCCTCCCTTGCAGCCGCATTGTCTGATTTATGAACTCCCTTTCTAATTGGTGTATACAGGTATAGATCAGACCCTTTGCAAGATGCATTCCTTATCACAGTGAACAGTTCTGCTGTCACTACCCTCCTTCTGCCTGTCTTCTGCTCCTGCTTTGTCCCACTCTTGCACGAGGATATATTAAGTGAAACATGTGCAGCATTGTCTTGATCACTGGCCTATTCTGATCTATTACACTGTAAATCTAGGCTGCACTTGTCATTCACCCCAACATTTTTGCTCATGTGAAGTTACTGCTGGTTTAGATTCCCTTTTGAAGTGGTTTGACATATACACCTGAATCTCATCACAGCTGTCCCGGAGCATTCTGCTTTTAGACCATATAGCCTTTTTGTCATTACTACTCACATGTCTGAAATGTTAAATATTCTATTTAAGGGGTTATATATTTTGAATGCTTCTTTTGGTCTTTCTTGAAAAGTGGTAAGCCAGGGAGAGGAAACATTCAAGTTAAGCGGTAGAGTTTTTAATTGTCCTCAATGTAACTTACATTTATCCATCTTAGTTTCTAACAACCTCCAGATTTTCTCTATAACAAACCTAGACCTGGCCACATGTTTTTCTATCCATATGTGGATTTCCATTCCAAAATAAAGTAAGGAAGTATTATTCTTGAACAAAGATAATTCTACACACAGGTATCAAGATGAACTCCTTTACTATGGCCTGTGGTTTTATGGCGTTTGCCCCTCTCTATGTTGTGTAGCCCTTGCAACCTTAGTTATATTCCACTGTCGCCTTGAGGAAATGAGCTATGCAATAAGCATTGATGTTAATATTTCTCTTTCAGGGGGGTGGAGCTAGGGGGAACATGGCGGCCGCTAGCTGAACGGCCGCAGCCACCTTTTTCCCCCATGGAGTAGCTAGTTTTCCTACATTCAGAATGTATTGCCTGTAGACCCATATCGTACTTTTTTTTTTTCTGCTCGAATCCATATTTCTCCCTTCTATTTTCCCTTGTGGGTAACTACGTACCATATCGTACCGTATGCTGACCGGTTGTCGAATATGCCCCCGGACCTCGGTGCACATCTATTGTCCTGCGGTGCGAGGCGAGAGGTCAGCGAGGACGGGTGTGGCTGGAGGAGGAACCAGCGCAAGCTGCGCGAGCTGCAGGGCGATGGCGTTTCCAGGAACTTGCGCTGGCTGTGGGAGGAGGCGGCCAGGCTGCGGAAGAGGCGCGACTCCGCTCTGCTAGTATTCCGGGTCAGCGGTGGCAGAGCCAACGGCAGTTACTTTGGAGCAGAGGCGGCGAGAGAAGCAGCACCAGAAACCGCAAGTAGCGTTTTGGTTTGGCAGCGCAGTGGTGCAAGCTTTGAGGCAGAGGGTCGCCGGAGAGGCAGAGTGGGGGAGAGTAGCACACGAGTCAGCGTTTTCAGCGGATTTAACCCCCTCCAACTAAACAAGAACAACTCCAGTACATCGGTAAGGTGTATGGATGTAGGGGGTGGATGTGGCAAGGGCTCCGGCGGCGAAGAAAGTACAAATGGTGCCAGTAATATAGAGGAGAGCCAGTACCCTGCAAAAATAAACAGGTACACATTAAGAGCCAGGACAGTGTTCAATCCAACCAAGGGAAAACCTGTGTATCCCTCGCTCATCTCACCCACCATCTCGGAAGTAAGGGAACGCGCAAGAAGGGGGAAAGCCAAGCTGAATACCTCGGAAGAGTATTTAAGTGCTAAAAACATCAAAAGCAGGGAAAAAAATAAAGGAGTCAAAGTAGCAGAGGCAAGCATCAAAGTTACCCCCTCACTCAAAACTTACTACAAGGTAATGTCTAACACCATTACCACTACCTCCGCTAATAGCCGCTTCCCCTTGGAAGCTCAGCCTGCCCAGCATACATCTCTTATTCAGCCTGCTCAGCACAACAAGGGTATACAGCCCTCTCAGCATACCCAGCCCACCTCAGCTACCCCGGAAGCAAGTACTTTAGTGGCATTGACACAGGGAGGCGCAGAAGGGAACAGCATGGACAATTCTACTGCTCCAGTAGAGGCAGAGATAATAAGACACTCAGACATTGGTCTGACCAATTGATTTTCAGCACTAGAGGAGGATGGACCAAGCGTCATGCAGGATACCATAACAATGGCCAGAAGTACATATATATCGAACTAGTAGGTTCACAGTATCGGAAACCAACCAAGCCGAAATGGCCAACAGATTCTCAGTATCCGAGGCTAACCAAGCAGCAATAAAGGCTTCATGTGAGGAGCTGACCAAGAGGGTAGACGAGGTTACTCTCAGGACCAAGGCGATGGAGTTAGAACCCCCCCAATATCAAGGAGTCGATGAGTACCACCGAAGCAGCGGTCACTAATTTGTCAGCACAGAATAAGGAACTTATGGAGGACATTGAGCGTCTGGAAAACTACTCGCATCGGAATAATCTGAGAATTCTGAATGTGCCGGAATCCATGGAGGGGGGGGGGTGACATTAAGGGGTTTGTTATATCCTTACTGAAGGGGACTGTATTAAAAGATACACCAGAGGTGGATCTGTTGCACGACATACAGAGGGTACATCGAGACCCTTTCAGGAGAAACCCCGCAAAACAGAAACCCAGGAAGATTCTGGTGAACTTTTTGACTTACTCCATAAAAGAGCAGATTCTCTCTATCGCATTAAAAGAAGGCTCCATACACTTCAACAGCTCTAACCCCTTTACCTTTCATATAAGATCTGATATATCACACATCACCGCAGCAAGGCAGTGGGAGTTGGGGAAAAGGCTGGAGGAGCTGAATAGCTCAGGAGCCAAGGCGCAGCTGAAGTTTCCAGCACAATTAAGAGTGATGTGGAACAATCACATGCACCAGATCAGGTCAGGGGAAGAAGCTGACGCTCTTATAGCTAAGATCAGAGACAGGAAAGAGGGGCAGGGGGGGTAAAAAGACCAAGTGGGTCTTCAATTAAATATGATGTGTAACTAGCAGGAAATTTTGTACAGCAAATAATGGGAATGGTATAGTTGCTCCGTGGGGGAAGAGGACTAAATAGGCTTTTGCCTATTAGTAGGGAGGGTTCCTCAGGGGTAGAGGGGGCACAGGGTCATGGGGGGGTCAGGATAGGAAGGGGGGCTCGCGGTGGGGGAGCAGTGGGAAAAAAGGAAAAAAAATTGTCCTCATCTAAACCTTTTGCATATTCATAGCAACTTTCGCTTCAAAAAGGGGCCGATGTTTCCACGTAGGAAAAGAGGATGATGGCAGGTGTTACTTTAAAGAATAGAGGGATCATAATTGTTTCTTGGAATGTCAATGGGTTAAGGTGCCCCCGGAGGCAGAGGCTAATCCTTAAACACCTAGAATTATCAACTGCACAAATATGTTTGTTACAGGAGACACACTTGAGTTATGAAGAACGCACCTCAATTTTCTCTAAGGTCACGTGGGTGAAGTGCTTCAGCGCCTCAAAACAGACAGCTCAAAACAGAGGGGTGACCATATTAATTAAACAAGGAACGCCCTGCAATATAAAAAAAGCACAGTAAGACTCCTCTGGTAGGTGGTTGACTGTTCTATTAGCATCTGAAAACTATGATATGGTCTGTGCCTCTTTCTACGGTCCAAACATGGACGATCCAGACTATATTCACAAATTACAATCTGTGCTGATGCTGGAACCTCCACCATATGTGATAGGGGGAGATTTTAATGTCTTGATGGATCCCCTTAAGGATAGATCCAATTTAAGTCACTACAAAGGTGCAGTGAAGGTACGTCGGGCATTAGTTAACATGATTCACGATATGGATTTAGTCAATCTATGGAGGGAAATAAAAGGAGATCAGAAGGGTTTTACCTTTTATAGCAAAAAGCACTGTCACTCCTCTAGGGTTGACTATATATTTTTAGATAGAGGTTCAACAGCCAATCTAGGGGTGGTTTCAGATCTCCCGAGTCACTTGTCTGACCACGCACCTCTGCAATTTGTATACCAGATTAAGGAGGTACAGCGGCATGCATCAAGGTGGACCCTTAATAGGGCCAAGTTACTGGACCCCGAGGTGATTGCCGCTGTGCAGGCCCCATCCTTGGAATTTTTCTTGCTGAACTCAGGCTGTACAACACCCAATGTAGTTTGGGACGCCTATAAGGCCTGGCTTAGGGGGAAACTCCACGGAACTATCTGTCATAAGAAAAAGATCGAAGCTGAGGTATTGAAAGACATCAAAGGGAAGATAAGTGGTTTGGAGAGAGAAAGAGATGGTGTCAGCAACGGGGACCGAGAGCAACTTACTCAGACCTTGAGGAAGTTGGAAGAGGCAAGATCAGAATACAGAGGAAAAATAGAAGCTAAGTGTAGAGCCCAGTGGGATACCAGAAGGATGCAGAATTACGAATATGGGGAGAAGGTAAGCATGGGCGAATTTTGCGAATCTCGCGTTCGCGAATTTTGCGGATTTGCAAACTCGCAATCTGCAAAATCCGCGAATTCTTGCGAATTTGCGTTTTTTTTTTTTTGTGTTCGCAAGGATTTCTGCAAGTTCGCGAGGGTTTCGTACCAGTTCGCAATTGCGAACTTACATTTCGTCGCGCAACGGTCGCGAATTATGTTGTTTCTACGTCTGGTTCATCATCACAGGTTCCCAGCACCCTCTGTTTCACCACTGCAACCCTCTGTTACATCAATGCCACCCTCTGGTTCATCATTACTGTAGATTATGGGGGGGAAAAGCAAGCACACCAGCCCTGCTTCAACTGAGATGAATTAATTTGGGGTTAGTTTATTAATGTGTCACTGTTTTAAAATTCCAGTCTGGCACCTGCTTCCTTATCTGTAATTTTGCTTTCTGTTGCAGTGCATTTTTTTTCCCCAGGACCTTCTTTGTGGCCTACTTGTAGCTATTGTATGAGCCTGCTGTGAGGGTCAGAGCAGGGTCATACAATTGTTGCAACTAGCAACTGAATTCTGGAGGGGCCCCAGTCAGGAAGCACTACCGGGAATTGTTACTAATGATGAGTTTGAACTCTTGCCCCTGCCGAGTGCTTTCAGTTTTGAAAAACTCATTTTTCTGCAATTTTGCGGGGTTCGCGGGGTGCGAACACGCGCGAGATCGGATTCGGAAGCCGCAAATTCGTGCGAATATGCAATTTGTTTTTTTTGCGGCGTGTTAGTTGGCAAGGTTTTGTGAGTTTTTGCGAGCCGCTCGTAGCGCAAGACGCGAAGTTACCCTCGCGGTCGTTCAAGGGCGCAGCCATCTTGTTTGCCTGACGTATTTCCGTTTCCGGGCGCGAAGTGTAATCTCGCAAAGTCCGCGGCTTGCCAGTACAGTCTCGCGCGTGTTCGCAAGGAAAATCTCGCGCGAACTTACCCGCGCGGTCGTGAACGGGCCATCTTGTTTCTCATTCATTGCTATGGTTCTGGGCATGGTCTTTGTATCCTCTGTCAATCTCTGCCATCCTTTGCTTGTTTGAAGTTTTTTTTAATCTATTTTACTTATTATCTATCCCTCTATTTTTCTAGCCCTATATTTTTGTGTTTACTGCTACTTTTGGTTAATTTTAAACTACTTTTGTAAACTCTTTTCTTTTCTTCTCTTCCCTATTCTATTTTCTTTATTCCTTTCCGCCCAGACCATGGTGAAGGGAGCCGGGAAGCATCCCGAGAAGGGGAAGGGTCCCGCACCCCGTGTCCGGCTCCCGTGCGGGCGTTTGAGGGGGGAGCTAGTGATGCCACAGGAGATCTTTACCCCGGAGGAGGTGGCCCAACTCATTTTTTATGTTCAGCGCCGCCTCCCCAGGACCATCATGGGAGGCGGCAAGATCAGTGCCGGGTACGGGGCCCGGGAGCGCCGGAAGCGGTGGGAGAAGGTGTGCCAGGCCATTTACCACCACTCTCGGGTCTGGCGCACCTACAACCAGGCCACCCACCGCTGGACGGATGTCCTGACCCGTGAGCGAGATCTGCTCGACCTCCTTGGCCTTGAGATCCCCGGGCTTGGTGAGTAGTAGTAGCTATGTCTTTACTACTATGTTTTCTCCTGCTGTGTTATTATATTGCAAATTTTTGTTTTTTACCAAGAGCAATAATGCTGCTCATTACATTGTAGGTAAATTTTATTTCAAAATCTTCTGTGCATTTCAGGTACACTGCTCTCCTTCTCAGTAGTGTTGCTACTATGCTTATTTGTTTTAGATTTTGTGTTCATTTCATTGGCCTGTGAAATTATGTATGAGTGTAGTTGAAAGAACTGCGCAATGCTACACACTAAGGTTCAGATTTTTAATTACCGGCGCATCCCTGCAAAGTTGCAAGGATGCGCCAGTAATTGTGCGTCACGCCACCATCACCCATGGTGCGCCGTATTTACAATGCGGCGCGCCATGGGCCCAAAACGTCACCAAAGCGTTACGCATCTGTGCCGTAAAGGCGGCGCATTGCTGGAGTTGCGTCGCAACGATGGTGCAGCTCCATCAATTCTCTGGGGTGCCCTATCTCCCCAATGCTGCGTCAAGCCGTACGTCTGCTTCAAGCAGGCGCAGGGTTTGAGTCACGCATCATTGTCCTCAAAGTGACTGATTGAAATCTTGTAGATTTCCCTCAGCCACTTTTAGGATGCGTTCCTGCGCAGGAACGCCCTCCCTTGTGCCGGAACACCCCTATTGGCGCAGGGCTTTACAACGTGATGCATCTCCCAGATGCGTCACGTTGTTAATATACGCCGCACCATTGCGCCTCTTTTGTGCTGTCGCTGCGTCACAAAAGTCACGCAACAATGGAGCAAAAGAGCCGCAAGGGCCTTCTAAATCAGCCCCTACAGACTCAAGTCCAGTCCTTCCTTTGTACACATGGCGATAAGAAGAAATAGTGGTGGTGGATTAATAGTTTGAGTATTTTAATGACTGGTGAATGTAGTAGGAAACTTTAGTGTTGTCGCTGATCTTCAATCACGATGGACTTTGGCTGTCACTTTGCGTGCTGCGGACTGCTGCCTGCCAATCCTAGGCAAACCTTTTTAGTACTTTGTTTAGTGAGTTACATAGGGTAGTTTCCAATTCGACGGTCCGCAAATCAAGCAATACTAAAGTAATGACGTAGTCGACCACATGAGATTGGTCAATAATATATCCCGTGGAGTCGTTCCCTATTTGCTATTTCGCAAAAATATTTTGTTACTTTGTTAGTTCTTTTTTAAATGTTTGATTTGGTTGAGAAATATCATCCATGTTTTCTGTTTTTCTTTCTTTCATGTTGTACATCAGCTTCCCCCAGGGGCAAGAGGAGGACACAGGAGGAGGAGGAGGAGGGTGCTGTTGTCGATGCAGGCCAGGACCGGGCAGTCGAGGGCTCCTTTGCTGGCCCCAGTAAGTTTTAATTTTAATATAGAGTACTTATTTTTTCCTAGCGTTCCTCATTCGATTTTTTCTAAATCGTCTTTGATCTTCTTGTAGACAGGATCTAAATTCTTATCCTGCCTCGACTATGACTCCGTGTGGTATTACTAGATTATTCTTATTAGTCTGTCTGTGTAGCTAACTAAGATTGCACATTTGGCATTTCCATTGGACTCCCATTCTAGTCAGCAATAGCTCTATGCACTGAGTGTAGTCCTCTGGGATTGTCCATAATGTCTTTTCAAGTATTCTAAATGTTTATGCTTTGACCATTGCCAACAATAAAAAGGTGAATGACCACCACCAAGAAATAATAAGATACTACTTTACTTTTGGTTTGGATAGGAGGACAATCCATTCTACTACTGTTGCAGGGACAAATCTGCACAAACAGAACTATGGACACTAAATAATGCATCACTTAGCTTATCAATTATAATAGGTGCTGTAACTGTTAGACTTTACACATACCTCAGTGATAACAGACTTTGTAGTTGAACCCCCAATCTCCTTACTGACTAGATAGTGTGGCAGAGTCATTTAGCTCCCAAAGTCACCGATGGCAGAGGCACGGACTCATGCTTGCAAAAATTCGAAAACCTTTAGCTCATCCACTCTAGTCTGGAGGACCAAAAACCACAGAGTCTATTTAAGTTTAAAAGCTTTATTAAAAGTAAACACATTTATTAAATTCAAGTTTGTCATAAAAGTGAACGTGTAACTGAAAATGGAAAAGTGCTTAGTGCTGACGATTAATTGGACACATTTCTTGTGGTCGAGCCGAGCTCTCACCTGGTTTGAACTTGATCCTGCTCGTGTTCTTAGAAGTCAAGGTTCTGTCTGTTAGGAGAAAAAGTGGTGCGTGTTAAAAAGTAAAAAGCAAACATTCATCAGTTGTGCCAAAAAGTGCAGCAAGACAACAGCTTTCCCTGGAAAAAGGGACATTTTTACTCTAGAGTACACAGTCAAAAATTATTAAATTGTACACTTTTTTTCACATTTCTTTCTTCCTCCTAGACCAAATATTATATAGTAGTGAGTGGTGTATTCTAACATTATTAAATGTACTTTGTAGGTGGAACATCTGGAGACGGGGCCAGCGCGGAGGTGGTGGTGGCATTGGACGAGGAGGACAACTCTGGGGAGGAGGCGGTGCAAGTGCCGGAAAAGGACATGCCTGTGAGGGTTCACACGGTGGTGGCGGGCAGAGGTAAGCTATACATTCCTTAGTCATTGAGATTGAAGACTGCAGAGTGTGCTTTCTGCACGGGTGTATTATAAAAAAAGCAGGTAGTAGCCTCCTCTAAATGTACTTCGACTTAGCTGTAAAGTTTTTGGCAAGAAGAATCCCAATCAGATCTGAGGTGAACTTGATGGATGGGATGAACGAAAAGCGAAAGAAGGGTGTAAGTAAGTGTGGAAGCACGAGAAATGTAATGATGACTGGCAAAGAAGAATGATATGTGTTTGCTTGGTCCCCGAGGTGGCTGGGAAGGTAAGAAAATGGTATGGTGCATGGCTGGGTGAATGATGAAGCAAGGATGGGTGGAAGGAGAACAGCCTGGGTGGGTGAGACAGAAACTGTATGTGCGCAATATACTTTGAATGGATGGATGCCTGGATCATTCATGGTACTATCTGACTCTTAGATAGCATATGTGTATCTAGAGAGAGTAGACGGTCACTGGATGAACTAAGTGTTACTTTGAAGAGCATGTAACACCGCACCCGCACGTCCGTTCCAGTGTAGGAAAGGCAAGGAAAAGAAGTTGTAACGTTGTCCAAAGACTACCATGAATAGTAGCAGTAGTTTGTATTGCAACTGCAAGCACAGCATATATCCAGTTATTACGGTGGACACTCCCTACCTCCCTTAATAACTTTAGTTTAGTAGTAGTACGTCATTCATGTGTGGGGGTATCACTGTTCACTCAATAATAAGCAAAGCACCTAAAGTCATCCCATATGTCATCAAATACATCCCATGTGAAGTGATAGATAATCAGATAATTTAGCTTCTTCATTTTCCTTTTCTAATACTCATTTGCACTGTAGGGTGAAAGCTAAATTAATTAAGCAGTAGCCCTTTTAACAGAGTATTCTCAGTGCCACCCGTAATAGAAAAGTAAGAGCTTCACCACCTGCATGTACTGGACCGGTACAGTAACGCAAGTCTGTCTCACTCATCATGGTGTGCGTCTGTTTTTCTCGGGTGCAAGTCCACTGCGCTGGCATTATGCCGGCTTGCATAAGATAACGCACCAATTTTCCTAAACAAGAGAGAAGAAGAAGAATAAGAGTGGTGTACTGTCATAGTCGACTGTAATAGAAGTCCATAGTGCTCATAGAATTTGTTCCTTAAACTCCCACTAATGTTATTAGAGCAAGGATGAAGAAGTCGGAGGTTACATAGATACTGTCCTCAATAGTTATGCACTGTGCTTTCAATTTGCTACTTGTACTGTGACAACTTTCTGCTCAATCATTTTGTGTTAATCTTGAGGAGCATTGGTTACAGACTATGTCTTTCTTTTTTCATGTAGTTGCTCCTTCCAAATCCAAGACACCATCAAGGAGGAAGGAGCTGGCTCGAATGGCCCGGCAACGGAGGCTGGATGCCACTGTTGCTGAATATCGGCGGCTGGTGGCCCTGGAGGAGGAGGAGACGCAGTCTGGTACAACAACAACGTCCACTGGGACAGCTGCATCCTCCTCCGTGCGGGCTGCCAGCCAGCGCAGTGCTCCAGCGGTACGGAGCCGGGCTACCAAAGCCAAACGCCACCGCCCAGCAGCAAAGAAAGCAGCTGCCCCTCACAGGATTTGCAAGGCACACCGGCGCCGCTTATCCCTCAGACTGTCCTACCTGGAGCAGGAGGTCCATAATTATAAGAACGTGGTGGAGGGCCTCCGCTTCGAACTTGCCACCCTCCGCAAGGAGCATGATGCCCTGGCTGCTAATTCCAACAGCACCCTGCCATAGTGTCCCTTGCCCCTTTTTTAGAGACTTTTGGGGGGTGGGAATTGGGAGTTGTGATTTTTGGGGACTTTTGAAGGACAATCGTTGGGGTTAGGGAGGGTCTTGCGGGAGATTCTTTTGTTAGGGCTATAAAAATATACTTTTTGAAACTTTATCTGACCATACCTGTTTTTTACTGCTTTTGAGTCTGGTGGGTGGGGGTTTAACATAACAGTAAGTTTGTTTTCCTGAATAGTCCTAGGACTTTAGTAGTACTACCGTCAATCAAATCTCTCATCTCTCCTAATACTCCATTATACTACCTCCAACCAAATGCCTATCTTACCTGTAATTTCTGTTTGCAAGTAGGGCTAGGCCCAGGGCTGGCTTCACGGGAAACAGCAAATAAGGTTTGCAATCCTGGGCGGATAAAATTTCCTCATAGCGGTGGTACTAGTGGTGTGACACAGTGGCAGTTGCTTGCCTATGAAAAAAAAGAAAATGAAATCTGGTTTGTCCTCCTGAGCAATACAAAGGTACAATACAGAATATAGCAGGTGACAGAAGTACACTAGAACAGTGCCACGTTGTAGCCTAACAAATGTTAAAGTATAACTAATTCGGTTGAAGTTCTTTGACATTAGCCATGGGTCTTTATCAAGCAGAGTAAGAATATATCCTCGGATTTCTTCACCAGCCTGTTGCTATCACCTTATCCTCCCCAGCAAGTGTGTGGATTTATTGCTGTAATTTAGTCACACATCAATCAAAACCACACAGCCCGGGGGAAGAGGGTTAGGGTTTGAAAAATGGATGGGTACGGGGGTTTTTGGGAAAGGTTTTGGGAGACAAGAAAAAGTAGCACAGCATGGACGAACAATTGTGAACATAAACAAATCTTTGGGTACAAACCTATCCATCAATCTTTGAAAGTGCATACACTACTGCATGCATGTCAGTTAAAAGTAAGTAGTACTTTCGACAACGGTGGAAGAAAGAATGAGACAGTACAGGGCGTGGGTGGAAATATTGATAACTATATTCAACATAAGGTCTCTGTAGCCAGATACCTGAGAGCCTTGCTGGTCACTATAAATCCATTCACAACAACACTCAATGGGGTTGGTCTGGAAGGTATAGTAGATAGAAAAGGAGAAATTGCTTTTTTTCTAGGTGTCCCCTCACTCACCAGGGTTGCCCCTTGGTGACATGCTTCATCATTGGGGCCATCCCAGTCCTCTACGGCCTGGGGCGTGCTGCGACTTGCGAATTACGTAGGAGCACTTACAAATGACTATGTGTGGTGCAGATGTGATAGTGGAGTGGACTAAGTGATGTGTTAAGGGATCAATTTAGAAGCAGAGAGAGATCCAAGAAATGCAGTCACAGTCAGAGAAAAAGGCAAGGGATACTGTATCTATGTGGTTGTAGTGGTCCTAGTTGCCTGCAGAAAAAAAATCCTCCTTTTAGCGGCACTCCTCCATTGCAGCCGACGCTTCGTCCATCGATGTTGGTCACCAGAAGACACCCTGTAAAAAAAAGCACAGCATAGACAAACAATGGAACATAAACAATTCTTTGGGTACAAACCTATCCATCAATCTTTGAAAGTGCATGCACTACTGCATGCATGTCAGTGAAAAGTAAGTAGTACATTCGACAACTGTGGAAGAAAGAATGCGACAGTACAGGGCCTGTGTGGAATTATTGATAACGATATTCAACATAAGGTCTCTGTACTTAGCCAGATACCCGAGAGCCTTGCTGGTCACTATAAATCCATTCACAACAACACTCAGTGGGGTTGGTCTGGAAGGTATAGTAGATAGAAAAGGAGAAATTGCTTGTTTTCTAGGTGTCCCCTCACTCACCAGGGTTGCCCCTTGGTGACATGCTTCATCATTGGGGCCATCCCAGTCCTCTACGGCCTGGGGCGTGCTGCGACTTGCGAATTACGTAGGAGCACTTACAAATGACTATGTGTGGTGCAGATGTGATAGTGGAGTGGACTAAGTGATGTGTTAAGGGATCAATTTAGAAGCAGAGAGAGATCCAAGAAATGCAGTCACAGTCAGAGAAAAAGGCAAGGGATACTGTATCTATGTGGTTGTAGTGGTCCTAGTTGCCTGCAGAAAAAAAATCCTCCTTTTAGCGGCACTCCTCCATTGCAGCCGACGCTTCGTCCATCGATGTTGGTCACCAGAAGACACCCTGTAAAAAAAAGCACAGCATAGACAAACAATGGAACATAAACAATTCTTTGGGTACAAACCTATCCATCAATCTTTGAAAGTGCATGCACTACTGCATGCATGTCAGTGAAAAGTAAGTAGTACATTCGACAACTGTGGAAGAAAGAATGCGACAGTACAGGGCCTGTGTGGAATTATTGATAACGATATTCAACATAAGGTCTCTGTACTTAGCCAGATACCCGAGAGCCTTGCTGGTCACTATAAATACATTCACAACAACACTCAGTGGGGTTGGTCTGGAAGGTATAGTAGATAGAAAAGGAGAAATTGCTTGTTTTCTAGGTGTCCCCTCACTCACCAGGGTTGCCCCTTGGTGACATGCTTCATCATTGGGGCCATCCCAGTCCTCTACGGCCTGGGGCGTGCTGCGACTTGCGAATTACGTAGGAGCACTTACACATGACTATGTGTGGTGCAGATGTGATAGTGGAGTGGACTAAGTGATGTGTTAAGGGATCAATTTAGAAGCAGAGAGAGATCCAAGAAATGCAGTCACAGTCAGAGAAAAAGGCAAGGGATACTGTATCTATGTGGTTGTAGTTGTCCTGTTGGAAGTGGTAAGTAAGTTGCCTGCAGAAAAAAAATCCTCTTATTAGCGGCACTCCTCCATTGCAGCCGACGCTTCGTCCATCGATGTTGGTCACCAGAAGACACCCTGTCCACTGCCTGCCTGATGCTGAATTGTGGCTCGCTACTGTGAAGCCTGACTCCATCCTTTTTTCCCCATTACAGAGACTGAAACCCGGCCTGTAATTATTCAACGAAAAACAGGAAGTGATATAATATTACAACACCACTGATAAATAAATATAAGGTATGTAGGCTGTGGAGTGCAAAAAGTCACAATTTGATTTTCCTAGTAGACAGTACAATATTTTTGAAAGTGCGTACTCTGAGTCACCTTTTGAAGGATAAATAAGTATGGGCAAATTAATGTAGCGGATCTTGCCCCTCAAGCTAGGTGTACTGTAAACTGTGTTTTAGAACAAAATTAGATCTTCCTAGCAGTGCTCCCACCCAGACCCTTACTAAAGCCAGTCGCAAAAATGTAGAAGACCCCCAATCAAATCTCAAAAAACGAGGCCTAGCAGAAAACTGGTGACAAAACTTACTTTGAAAGTAAAAATAGGCCGAAGTACCCCCTTCCTAATTACCCATTACCCACCGTGGATTGCATTGAAACCACTTGCAAGCAACCAAGCAAAAGTAGCCATAGCCAGCATCGCTCCAAGACTCGAAATCCCCCCCACTCAAACACATGCAATAGAAATACTGCTAACCCTAACGAACCCTAAGTTAAGAATAGTGGCAAAGGCTTTCTTTAACTATGCCAAATCCCCCCTTTCCCACCTTGGATTTTCTTCAAATGACTTGCAACCAAAATCACACATTCTCACGAGTGCTCTAAGACCCCAGAACTCAGTTGGAATAATCTAGAACACCCCGAAACACATGCAATCCTGCTGCTAGGGCTAACCCTAACGAACCCTAAGTTACAAAAAGTGCCAAAAGGCTTTTCCGCGAGGATTTTGTCCCAACCACTTCTACCCGGTATTAGACCTTCCCAGGAATGCCCCAAGACCCGCCAACCCACCCGCCAAGAAGCATAACACCCCCAAACAGGCCAAAAGCAAAATCTCATACTTGCAATATTTCTGGGCCTTCGGTCCAAACGCGCTGCGTAGCTAGGCCATAAGTCGGGGTTGGCACAACGGATTTCCTGAAAAGCAAATGCAATCAAGATTAGAGTGTCCCAGCAATGCTCCCAGACCACGAAACTCACCCACAAACAGACGTAACCCCCCCTAAGAGCACCTCAAAGGCAAGCAAGTCATCAAAAACACAAAAAAAATTCCGCCTGGGATTTGGTCCAAAACACTTTTATCCGGTATTAGAGCTTCCCAGCAATGGCCCCAGAGCCGTCAACCCAGGAGAAAACGAGTAGAAGACCCCCAAACAGCCAAAGAGCAAAAGTACAAAAATGGGGACTTAGTCAATTTTTCACAAATTTCCCAAATCACTCCGCGCGCGCTCTGCAGCTAGGCCCTAACTCCCCTCTGCCACCATGGATTTGCTTCAAACCTCTTGCAAAGTAAAGTATATATAGCCAGCAGTGCTCCCAGACCACGAAACTCACCCACAAACACCAGGAAGCCCCCCAAACAGGCCCCCGAAAACGCTACATAGAGCAAAATGTCAGAAATAGCCCAAAAAAAATCGGCCTGGATTTTGTCCCAACCACTTCTACCCGGTATTAGACCTTCCCAGGAATGCCCCAAGACCCACCAACCCACCCGCCAAGAAGCATAACACCCCCAAACAGGCCAAAAGCAAAATCTCATACTTGCAATATTTCTGGGCCTTCGGTCCAAACGCGCTGCGTAGCTAGGCCATAAGTCGGGGTTGGCACAACGGATTTCCTGAAAAGCAAATGCAATCAAGATTAGAGTGTCCCAGCAATGCTCCCAGACCACGAAACTCACCCACAAACAGACGTAACCCCCCCTAAGAGCACCTCAAAGGCAAGCAAGTCATCAAAAACACAAAAAAAATTCCGCCTGGGATTTGGTCCAAAACACTTTTATCCGGTATTAGAACTTCCCAGCATTGGCCCCAGAGCCGTCAACCCAGGAGAAAACGAGTAGAAGACCCCCAAACAGCCAAAGAGCAAAAGTACAAAAATGGGGACTTAGTCAATTTTTCACAAATTTCCCAAATCACTCCGCGCGCGCTCTGCAGCTAGGCCCTAACTCCCCTCTGCCACCATGGATTTGCTTCAAACCTCTTGCAAAGTAAAGTATATATAGCCAGCAGTGCTCCCAGACCACGAAACTCACCCACAAACACCAGGAAGCCCCCCAAACAGGCCTCCGAAAACGCTACATAGAGCAAAATGTCAGAAATAGCCAAAAAAAAATCGGCCTGGATTTTGTCCCAACCACTTCTACCCGGTATTAGACCTTCCCAGGAATGCCCCAAGACCCGCCAACCCACCCGCCAAGAAGCATAACACCCCCAAACAGGCCAAAAGCAAAATCTCATACTTGCAATATTTCTGGGCCTTCGGTCCAAACGCACTGCGTAGCTAGGCCATAAGTCGGGGTTGCCACGACGGATTTCCTGAAAAGCAAATGCAATCAAGATTAGAGTGTCCCAGCAGTGCTCCCAGACCACGAAACTCACCCACAAACACCAGGAAGCCCCCCAAACAGGCCCCCGAAAACGCTACATAGAGCAAAATGTCAGAAATAGCCAAAAAAAAATCGGCCTGGATTTTGTCCCAACCACTTCTACCCGGTATTAGACCTTCCCAGGAATGCCCCAAGACCCGCCAACCCACCCGCCAAGAAGCATAACACCCCCAAACAGGCCAAAAGCAAAATCTCATACTTGCAATATTTCTGGGCCTTCGGTCCAAACGCACTGCGTAGCTAGGCCATAAGTCGGGGTTGCCACGACGGATTTCCTGAAAAGCGAATGCAATCAAGATTAGAGTGTCCCAGCAATGCTCCCAGACCACGAAACTCACCCACAAACACCAGGAAGCCCCCCAAACAGGCCCCCGAAAACGCTACATAGAGCAAAATGTCAGAAATAGCCAAAAAAAAATCGGCCTGGATTTTGTCCCAACCACTTCTACCCGGTATTAGACCTTCCCAGGAATGCCCCAAGACCCGCCAACCCACCCGCCAGGAAGCATAACACCCCCAAACAGGCCAAAAGCAAAATCTCATACTTGCAATATTTCTGGGCCTTCGGTCCAAACGCACTGCGTAGCTAGGCCATAAGTCGGGGTTGCCACGACGGATTTCCTGAAAAGCAAATGCAATCAAGATTAGAGTGTCCCAGCAATGCTCCCAGACCACGAAACTCACCCACAAACACCAGGAAGCCCCCCAAACAGGCCCCCGAAAACGCTACATAGAGCAAAATGTCAGAAATAGCCAAAAAAAAATCGGCCTGGATTTTGTCCCAACCACTTCTACCCGGTATTAGACCTTCCCAGGAATGCCCCAAGACCCGCCAACCCACCCGCCAGGAAGCATAACACCCCCAAACAGGCCAAAAGCAAAATCTCATACTTGCAATATTTCTGGGCCTTCGGTCCAAACGCACTGCGTAGCTAGGCCATAAGTCGGGGTTGGCACAACGGATTTCCTGAAAAGCAAATGCAATCAAGATTAGAGTGTCCCAGCAATGCTCCCAGACCACGAAACTCACCCACAAACAGACGGAACCCCCCCTAAGAGCACCTCAAAGGCAAGCAAGTCATCAAAAACACAAAAAAATTTCCGCCTCGGATTTGGTCCAAACCACTTTTAGTGCTTCCCAGAAATGGCCCCAGAGACCCGTCAACTCACCTGCAAAGAGGTAGAACAACACCCCCACAAGTGCTGAGTCTTTCTTCATTGGGCGTAAACCAGCCCTCTGCTTTGATGGAAATAGGAGTCTGGAGGAGGAGGATAGAGGAGCATGTTCTTCGGAACTTCTGAACCTGAGGAATGCAGACTGCGGCACCTTCAAATCAATTCGCAAACAAGTGAAGACAGTTCTGTTGATGGGCTTGTTTTTGTGATTATCTGATTAAAGTTTGAATTATATTAACTGTGCACAACAAAGAAAGACAGACACACAGGAATAAAAGTGAATAAGGATGAAAAAGAAAGTTATTGATTCGTTGTCTCATTTTCAGGGCTCGGTATCACGGTCCAGGAATAAGAATAAGGCTTCGTCATCATACTCTGCGAATTCAGGCAGGGTGAGCTCAGTGTCACCTGACAGAGTAGAAATTCCCTCATCTATGTTGCTGGCCACCTCCTCTTCATCCGGCACGCTCTCTCGTACTCTGAAATCTGGTGGTATGAGGTGCTGATTCATCTTGATCATTGTTAACCTCTCCACATTTTTGGGCGAGAGGCGGCTCCGTTTGGGAGTTACAATCCCACCAGCCGCACTGAAAACCCGTTCAGAAGACACGCTTGCGAGTGGGCAAGACAAGTAGTTTAAAGCCAGGTTGGTGAGCTGTGGCCACAATTCTTTTCTCCCATGCCAATACGCCAATGGGTCAGAATTAACATAGACCTCTGTTGAGTCATTCAGATAGTCCTTCACCATCGACTCAAGGTCCTCATCCAAGGTTCCTCCACTTTGCTTAGCTCTTGCTGTGCCTCTGACCTTTTGAGAACCAAACCCACGCAAAGCTAGCCAATCCTCTTCAGCCTCCAATGTTTCTGTTGTCTTTCGTGCAGATGATCCGGTTGCCGGTGTCTTTAACGGCTGAGAGGTCACTTGTGCCACAGCCACAGGTGCAGAAGTGGATTGTTTTGACTGGGGATGGCCTGCTGATGTACTGCCATTTCCTTCAATTTCCAGCCGTTCTGTTTCAAACTTCTTGGCTGACAAGGCTAGCCAACCTTTGGAACATGTTCATCATCAAAAGGAAAGAATGCTTGGCCTGCCAGCGCCTTTTTGTAGCGTGGATCCAGAATAGTAGCACAAATGTAATGCTGTTCTGAGTGGATCTTTTTAAGACGTTCATCACCTTGTAGGAGCTCTAATAATTGCTCAGCCAGAAGCAAAGAGTCTTGGTTTTTATCTTTTCCAAACACAGAACACACCTCCTTCAGTTGGTCCTCCAGCATGTACAACAATGGGATAGCTTTTCCCAAATTAGAGTCCTCCTTGCTGACTGCACGCGTGAAGAACTCAAAAGGACGAAGCATGCGTGTCAGGCTTTCAACTATGTTCCATTGCGGCCCACCCATCCTCAGCTCCTCTGTACCCTCTTTAAGGAAATATTGATCGAGTTCCGTATACTGCTCATACAGACGCTCAAGCATGTAGAAGGTTGAGTTCCAACGTGTTACCACCTCCTGGATGAGTGCTTTCACTGGCATTTGACGTTGATATAGCAGGCTCCTCAGCTGCTTCCGGGCCTTAAAAGAATGGCTGAAATGCTTGCACATTTTTCGGCAGGTGTCCAATACACTGTACGCTGCACTGCCTTTATTACCCAAGAATTTTTGGACAACCAGGTTTATACAGTGCGCCAAACACGGCACTCTGAAATAGTAACCGTCCCTCATGGCCTTAACTATATTGGCGCCATTGTCCGTGGAAACATAACCAACCTTGCGTTTTAGTGGGGACAGCCAGTTAAGGACCTTTGTGTTAAAGACATCCAAAATGTTTTCTGCTGTGTGACGTTTCTCCAAACCAAACATGGCTAGTGTTGCATGTTTCCGAGCACCTTTAAAAACAATGTTCGTGTCAACACCTGCGTTTAGCTTTGATTTAGCCCCTGAAAAAGAGACCCAGTGTGCAGTGATGCACATGTAATCAGCGCCTGCGCCACTGGTCCACATGTCTGTTGTCAGATGTATAGTGTGAACAGCACTCTTCTGCAAAGCTGCCCCAATCACCTTCAGAACATCTTCATGTAGTGCTGGAACCGCAACTCGGGCAAAATAGAACCGGCTAGGAACCTTCCATTTAGGGCAGAGCGCTGTCACTAATTCTAGAAAACCAACCCCTTCTACAAAAGAAAAAGGGAGAAGGTCCAGAGCTAGCATTTTAGCCAGCTTAGTGTTATACAGACGGGTCATTGGGTGGTTGCGTTCATATTGCGCTTCTGTAAACAACATCTTTTTAATGTTGCCCTGGACCAAGGATTTACGGGATGATGATGATCTCTTCGACCCAGTTACGCTCGCTGATGAACTTTTCCGCATTGATGTCTCACTCTCTCCCACACTCTTAGTGTGGCTCCCATGGGGTTTGCTGCTGACAGGGGAACTGGGTGTAAGTGAAGTGTTTGAATCGTCTTCTACCTCCTCGTCATCATCAGATGAAAAATCAACGTTTTCATTACGTGCAATTCCGGCTTTCTTGACCGCCTCTAGGTGCGGAAACCATTGGACAGGGTGCGCTCTCTCAAGATGACCTCTCTGGCCTCCGGTACCATAGTTAGAACCAAGCTTACCACGACTAACTCGAAGCTTACAAAGGCTACAAATGGCTACGTTTTCCTTTTTTGGGCAAACACTAAAGAAGTCCCAAACTGGAGACTTGAAATGTCTTCGGGGGCCGGAGGAGGCGGCGATACTGGTGGTGGTGGTCCTGCTGCTAATGCCAGATGAAGTGGAGGATGTGGATTGCCGAACTTCAGTACGTTTTGCACTTTCACCACCACAAATTGAGGTCGAGGACGAGGTGGGTACCTTCTTGCGAGGAAGAAATATGGAAGCGGTAGGTTTTGGTGTACTACTTAACTCCAAATCTAATGATTCCATTTCCATTGCCTCCTCGCCGACATCATCATCACGCTCAGCAGCTTCTCGGGATAGGGTCAAAATGTCTCTTTGCTGCATGCCCGGTGGGGCTGCAGTGACCTTTGTGATGACTGGCTCGTCGTCATCGTGAGAGGCTTCATCACCAGCAGTATCTGTCACTTCTTGTTGAGCCTCATCACACTCCATAGGTTTGAGTTTTTGGACGACCTTCCTTTTACGCTTAGGTACCGGTGTCAGATCATGGTGTGCCTCACTGTCAGACCGCAGTTGTGGTTCCCAAGACAGATCACTTGCATCAGAACGAGGTGGGCTTGAAGAAGATGTAGACACCCCCCTTGATCTTTTCCTTTCTAGGGATGTGGAAGACAATGAATGATCATCAGGAGGAGTGGCTTCCAATGATACCTCGGGTTCATTGTCGATTTCCTGATGTGCCCCTACTTCGGGAGGAACAACTATTGTGGGCACTTGTGAACCTCCATGCACCTTTGCTTGCGCATCTCCTTTTGCTGCCTCTCCTTCCACATGTACTTGGGCGTGTACTTGCACATGGTGTTGTTGTTGCGGCTGTGGTTGTTCAACACTTGTCAGATGAGTTACAACAACCTGTGTTGATTCAGGGACATTGCTGCTACTTTCTTGCGATGAGCCAACATCACTGGTCGATGGTGATTGGAGAAGTACACTGACTGCCTCTGAAGCACTCAAGGGCTTTGACTTAAGTTGGCGTGGTGGTGGAGGCACTGAACCCAATGAAGCAGGGGTGCTGCTCCCAGCTTGGTCCCCAGCAGATCCTGCTGCTGCAGGCGTACTTTTTTTTTTTCTGCCAAAAAACGTGGCGGGTGGCACACCAGCCTCCTTGGTAACTTGCTTCTTCTGCTCCTTACTAGCAACTTTCTTGCTAGAGGAGCTACGGAGAACTTTCTTTGGGGCCATCTTCTTCAGAGCAGGTCAGACAGCAGGCCGCAGTTGCACGAATTGTAGAGTTGTCTGAGGCCAGACGTGACGTCGCGTGACGTTATGCTGCACACACACACCGCTGCAGGACTTCTTCCTGGCACTGGTGGTTCTCTTGAGTCTTGTGCACCTAAAAAAAATGGAAGACAGAGGAACATCAGTTCAGTTATAGACACAAAAAAATCGAAAAACACTGCAAAATCAGCACAATCCCATTCCATCCATGGCCTCCATGATGTTTAAATTCAAGACAACCCACAGAAAGACTAGGCCCATGCAAGACTCACTACCCCTGGGCATAAATAAAGGTTGAAAAGTAGGCAAAATGGTTGGAGGCCTAACAACAAAGCCTGCATTCAAAATGGCCACTTGCCTCCTAGCACATGGCCAGGGCCTGCCTGTACCAGCACTCAAAATGGCCCCCACCCACATGGCCTGTCCCCATGAACACCCCCAAAAATCGAAAAACACTGCAAAATCAGCACAATCCCATTCCATCCATGCCCTCCATGATGTTTAAATTCAAGACACCCCACAGAAAGACTAGGCCCATGCACCACTCACTACCCCTGGTCAAGGCCCCAACAACAGGTCAAAAATCGAAAAACACAGAAAAATCAGCACAATCCCATTCCATCCATGCCCTCCATGATGTTTAAGTTCAAGACAGCCCACAGAAAGACTAGGCCCATGCCAGACTCAAATACCCCTGGTGAAAAGGCCACAAGTACAGGCCCAAAAAACGAAAATCACTGAAAAATCAGCACAATCCCATTCCATCCATGGCCTCCATGATGTTTAAATTCAAGACAACCCACAGAAAGACTAGGCCCATGCAAGACTCACTACCCCTGGGCATAAATAAAGGTTGAAAAGTAGGCAAAATGGTTGGAGGCCTAACAACAAAGCCTGCATTCAAAATGGCCACTTGCCTGCCAGCACATGGCCGTGCCTGTAGCTGCACTCAAAATGGCCACCAGCCACATGGCATGTCCCTCCCCATGAACACCCCCAAAAATCGAAAAACACTGCAAAATCAGCACAATCCCATTCCATCCATGGCCTCCATGATGTTTAAATTCAAGACAACCCACAGAAAGACTAGGCCCATGCAAGACTCACTACCCCTGGGCATAAATAAAGGTTGAAAAGTAGGCAAAATGGTTGGAGGCCTAACAACAAAGCCTGCATTCAAAATGGCCACTTGCCTCCTAGCACATGGCCAGGGCCTGCCTGTACCAGCACTCAAAATGGCCCCCACCCACATGGCCTGTCCCCATGAACACCCCCAAAAATCGAAAAACACTGCAAAATCAGCACAATCCCATTCCATCCATGCCCTCCATGATGTTTAAATTCAAGACACCCCACAGAAAGACTAGGCCCATGCACCACTCACTACCCCTGGTCAAGGCCCCAACAACAGGTCAAAAATCGAAAAACACTGCAAAATCAGCACAATCCCATTCCATCCATGCCCTCCATGATGTTTAAGTTCAAGACAGCCCACAGAAAGACTAGGCCCATGCCAGACTCAAATACCCCTGGTGAAAAGGCCACAAGTACAGGCCCAAAAAACGAAAATCACTGAAAAATCAGCACAATCCCATTCCATCCATGGCCTCCATGATGTTTAAATTCAAGACAACCCACAGAAAGACTAGGCCCGCCCATGCAAGACTCACTACCCCTGGGCATAAATAAAGGTTGAAAAGTAGGCAAAATGGTTGGAGGCCTAACAACAAAGCCTGCATTCAAAATGGCCACTTGCCTGCCAGCACATGGCCAGTGCCTGTAGCTGCACTCAAAATGGCCACCAGCCACATGGCATGTCCCTCCCCATGAACACCCCCAAAAATCGAAAAACACTGCAAAGTCAGCACAATCCCATTCCATCCATGGCCTCCATGATGTTTAAATTCAAGACAACCCACAGAAAGACTAGGCCCATGCAAGACTCACTACCCCTGGGCATAAATAAAGGTTGAAAAGTAGGCAAAATGGTTGGAGGCCTAACAACAAAGCCTGCATTCAAAATGGCCACTTGCCTCCTAGCACATGGCCAGGGCCTGCCTGTACCAGCACTCAAAATGGCCCCCACCCACATGGCCTGTCCCCATGAACACCCCCAAAAATCGAAAAACACTGCAAAATCAGCACAATCCCATTCCATCCATGCCCTCCATGATGTTTAAATTCAAGACACCCCACAGAAAGACTAGGCCCATGCACCACTCACTACCCCTGGTCAAGGCCCCAACAACAGGTCAAAAATCGAAAACACAGAAAAATCAGCACAATCCCATTCCATCCATGCCCTCCATGATGTTTAAGTTCAAGACAGCCCACAGAAAGACTAGGCCCATGCACCACTCACTACCCCTGGTCAAGGCCCCAACAACAGGTCAAAAATCGAAAAACACAGAAAAATCAGCACAATCCCAATTCATCCATGGCCTCCATGATGTTTAAGTTCAAGACAACCCACAGAAAGACTCAGTCCACCCACCACTGAGTACCCCTGGGCAAAAGGCCCCAAAACAGCCCAAAAATCGAAAATTCCAAAATTTTAATTGCAGCAACTGTAATGCCCCAAACAAACTTACTTGTAAAATTTCTAATCCAACAGTGATCCAAAGAAAGTCAAAAAGGCCTCAAATCCAAATATCCAGCAGCATCCACAAAAAGTAATCCTTCCAGCTCCAGATCCAAATGAAAAGTGACCAGGAGATGGACAAAGCACTGGGAGGAGCCTGCTGGACAGGAACAGGAAGTTGAATACTGTGGGGCACTTCCTTCCTCCCACCCCCTCCCCCCTCCCCAAAATGGACTCCTCGCTAAAAAAGTGCAGACAAATGTCAACCTAAGGAGTTATTCAGATAAAAATCATCATTTCAAGAAGGTTTATGCTGCTTGCTGGTGGATTTCTTGTGCAGAATTGCAAATTTTATATTTTTGCTTGTGCGAGATTGTTGCTGCTCGCCGCATCTCAAATCTCGCAATTGCGAAGTACCGCGAGACGTGATCTCGCCGTACTCGCGTTGACAAACTCTTGCTGTGCAAGTTGGCAAGCCGCGATGACGTAATCGCGCTCGCCAAATTCCCGCGGGATCACACAGCAAGATCCAAAATGGCGCAGCACTCGCAAAATATCGAGAAAAACAACTCGGCAAACGATGATAAACGCCGCGCGCCGCAAAAATTGTATCACCAACGCCGCGCGCCGCAAAAAAAATCCGCTGCGTGCGAATTTGCGGATTTTGCGGGAAATTCGCAAATCTCGCGGATTGCGAATTTACCGAAAATCCGCAAAATCCGCGAGCGTAACGGATTTTCCGCCCATACTTAGGAGAAGGCTGGTGCCTTATTGGCATGGAAAGCTAGGACCGACCGAGCTAGGAATGATATAAAAAAACTTAAAATCAACGCCAGCTGGGACGTTTCAAATAAGATCAAGGATATACAGCCCTGTCTTCTTTCCATGTTCTCAGAGCTGTATAGAGAAGACCTGGCTCCCCTGCTGAGTTCGATTTAGTAATTTCTTAGCAATAAACAGCTTCCCGTACTCTCAGAAGAAAGCAAAAACAACTAAGATGCCCCCTTTTCGTCGGAGGAGATAGCAGCTCAGAAAAATAAATCTAAGAACAAAAAAGCTGCTGGTTCAGATGCACTCCCGAGCGAAATATATAAACACCTCAAGGTGGAGCTTTTAGAAGCATTGGGGGATACCTTTAATTCAATTTATAGTTTAACTGGAAAGGTTCCCAATACATGGAAAGAGGCAATAATAGTTGTGATATTAAAACCTGGCAAGGCTCCAAAAAAGGCAGACTCCTATCGCCCAATCTCCCTACTGAATGCCGATTATAAGATCTTTATGGGCATTTTAGCAGGGAGATTGGCCAAACTGACACCAAAGTTAATACACCCAGATCAGAAAGGGTTCGTCGCAGGGAGATACATCCAGGAACAAATGCAGCTCTTAATTGGCAATATCGATCTGGCCATTCAGAGGACAGACCAAAAGAGGGGGGTTTCCTTTCTGTGGTTATTCCATAATTATTATACAATATATCAACTCAATAGATCAAGACACCTATTGTGAGACAGTTTTTAGTTTAAGATGAATTACAATATCCGCAAAAACACATATACCTTCAGACAAAAAGTTGTATCAAAAAAGTCACATTTATTAAAAAGGAAGACACAAGCATTAATATTGAAGAGTTCAAACAATTTCACATAAATATTATTATGTCATAGAAACACATGTATATACTTTTCATCCAAATGTTACAATATAAAAACATATAGAAACGAATAAAAAAACACTGTTGTCGACGCGTTTCGGTGCTTAGTTGGGTACAACACCTTCTTCAGGACTAATGATTAAAAGCTTCATAAATCTAAAAGAAATATATGTGACATTAAATTAATACAAGGTATACGAGAATTTGTTTTTTACAGAAACATTTTTGTCTCACTTCATACAGGGTCATAACTATTGGTGGTCAAAATATCTTACTCTTTAAAGCATTTTCAATTTGCTATGCCAGTCTTGATCCTGGAGTGGAAAATTTCTTTAGTTTGTGTATTCACCTCAGCTTGACAATCTAGAGGATCTGAAATAACAGTAATACTTAATTTTACACGATGTTCTCTGTGTGGTACATATATTCTTATTTTACATGCACCAATGCTTACTTGGTAGCGATGTGCAGATTCTGATTTTTTAGATGGACACTTCTCCAAGCGCCTGCATTTTATCTAGGTCGCCTTGGGGTATTCAGGAGCCTTTTTACAAGTAAATTCCAATTGCTTGTTTATTTGGGCGAGCTTCACATCTATAGGTGGAAATCAATAAGCAAAGTCTATTACCATATTTAATTTGTAATAAATCTACGTGCATATAGTCACATAAATCATGACCAGCACTATAGTCAGTGCATAGTGTTGTTCTTTGATGGAACCTTACTGTGCTTTACTTGTGGTTACAGGAGTATACCACACTATAACTTGAGTGCCCTGGTTGGTTGTATTTAAAATGCACATAAGGTGATGGCTGTAACCTGTCACAAGATGCAAATACATCACGTCCATCATGGGGTCATAATTAGAAATGCGGGCGTGCTCTGGATCTCAGGCGCATACTGATTAAAGTGCTGCTGAGGCTCTGTTTGGATTATGTTAGCAGGGTATTAGAGCTACTATAGAATTTGGTTTGCGCACAAAGCCAGCTAGTTAATAAGGTAGTTTTTTGGTTTAGAAACAGCAACAGTATTCAACAAGAAAAGGGGCTAGAGGTCCGCTATAGCTAGATGCAAAACACGGGTATAGATCGCCGTGTTCACGGACAGAATCTTACCTAGGTTCAGTTTTGTCCGCGCGGTCTGCCTGGTCTCCCTGGTCTCCAGAGTCAGTATGGAGGACGAGGCGCGTATTGGTTAAAGCGCTGCTGAGGCTCTGTTGGGATAATGTTAGCAGAGCTTTAAAACTATTGTAAAATTTGGTTTGCGCACAAAACCAGCTAGTTACTAGAGTTGTTTTTAGTTTAAAGGCAGCAACAGTATTTAGCAAAAAAAAAAAAAAGGGGGCTAGAGGTCCGCTATAGCTGGGCTCGAGGCCATGTTTCCATGTTTACGGGCAGAATTTTACCTAGATTCAGTTTCGTCCGCGCGGTCTGCCTGAAACAGGTTCTGCTAAGTTGCAAAATCGCAACATATACATTTGCAACAATATTTCGCAACTTAGCAGAACCTGTTTCTTTCGTTTATTTTCGCACCCGGTATTTGTTTACCAAAACAATGAAACTAACGTAAAAACCGAAGTCCGTTTTCATCTTCGGACAACATTCGCACTGAATGCGTTTCCTTGACTACCAACTGGCATCTACCTAAGTCCGCCTTTAGTCTCGAAGGCGTTTAACTTATACCGCAAAAACTACTAAAATGGCGCGGCTTCACAACACCATTTAATTAAAAACAGGTGGATCTTGTCAACCTGTTTATTGCAATTTTTCAGCGTATAAATACCGCCTCCGTGCCCCGTCCTCCATATTGATTCTGGAGACCGGGGAGACCAGGCAGACCGCGCGGACGAAACTGAATCTAGGTAAGATTCTGCCCGTAAACATGGAAACATGGCCTCGAGCCCAGCTATAGCGGACCTCTAGCCCCCTTTTTTTTTTTTTTTTTGCTAAATACTGTTGCTGCCTTTAAACTAAAAACAACTCTAGTACCTAGCTGGTTTTGTGCGCAAACCAAATTTTACAATAGTTTTAAAGCTCTGCTAACATTATCCAAACAGAGCCTCAGCAGCGCTTTAACCAATACGCGCCTCGTCCTCCATACAAACTCTGGAGACCAGGGAGACCAGGCAGACCGCGCGGACAAAACTGAACCTAGGTAAGATTCTGTCCGTGAACACGGCGATCTATACCCGTGTTTTGCATCTAGCTATAGCGGACCTCTAGCCCCTTTTCTTGTTGAATACTGTTGCTGTTTCTAAACCAAAAAACTACCTTATTAACTAGCTGGCTTTGTGCGCAAACCAAATTCTATAGTAGCTCTAATACCCTGCTAACATAATCCAAACAGAGCCTCAGCAGCACTTTAATCAGTATGCGCCTGAGATCCAGAGCACGCCGGCATTTCTAATTATGAGCCCATGATGGGCGTGATGTATTTGCATCTTGTGACAGGTTACAGCCATCACCTTATGTGCATTTTAAATGCAACCAACCAGGGCACTCAAGTTATAGTGTGGTATACTCCTGTAACCACAAGTAAAGCACAGTAAGGTTCCATCAAAGAACAACACTATGCACTGACTATAGTGCTGGCCATGATTTATGTGACTATATGCACGTAGATTTATTACAAATTAAATATGGTAATAGACTTTGCTTATTGATTTCCACCTATAGATGTGAAGCTCGCCCAAATAAACAAGCAATTGGAATTTACTTGTAAAAAGGCTCCTGAATACCCCAAGGCGACCTAGATAAAATGCAGGCGCTTGGAGAAGTGTCCATCTAAAAAATCAGAATCTGCACATCGCTATCAAGTAAGCATTGGTGCATGTAAAATAAGAATATATGTACCACACAGAGAACATCGTGTAAAATTAAGTATTACTGTTATTTCAGATCCTCTAGATTGTCAAGCTGAGGTGAATACACAAACTAAAGAAATTTTCCACTCCAGGATCAAGACTGGCATAGCAAATTGAAAATGCTTTAAAAAGTAAGATATTTTGACCACCAATAGTTATGACCCTGTATGAAGTGAGACAAAAATGTTTCTGTAAAAAACAAATTCTCGTATACCTTGTATTAATTTAATGTCACATATATTTCTTTTAGATTTATGAAGCTTTTAATCATTAGTCCTGAAGAAGGTGTTGTACCCAACTAAGCACCGAAACGCGTCGACAACAGTGTTTTTTTATTCGTTTCTATATGTTTTTATATTGTAACATTTGGATGAAAAGTATATACATGTGTTTCTATGACATAATAATATTTATGTGAAATTGTTTGAACTCTTCAATATTAATGCTTGTGTCTTCCTTTTTAATAAATGTGACTTTTTTGATACAACTTTTTGTCTGAAGGTATATGTGTTTTTGAGGATATTGTAATTCATCTTAAACTAAAAACTGTCTCACAATAGGTGTCTTGATCTATTGAGTTGATATATTGTATAATAATTATGGAATAACCACAGAAAGGAAACCCCCCTCTTTTGGTGTTACTATTTCCCAGTCCTTTCTGGGTCCACTCGGGAAAACTCTCTCCTGTTTTTGCATTCAGAGGACAGAACCCTTGGCCGTTGTCGCTGTCGACGCGGCCAAGGCCTTTGATAGAGTTTGCTGGGTATATCTATGGGAGGTCCTGAGGGCCATGGGGTTTGGTCCAATTTGTATACAAACCCTGCAGAACTGCTATCAGGGTGCCTCTGCTCGAATATTCCTAAATGGTTTCCTTACGGCGAGTTTCAACATCCAGAGAGGAACTAGGCAGGGGGGCCCGATATCACCTCTTTTGTTTAATTTGTATGTGGAACCATTAGCTCAGATGCTTAGACTGGGTGACTCAATCTATCCATTTAGATCAGAAAAATATAGCTCTAAAATAGCCCTATATGCCGACGATTTAATACTGTACACAAGTGACCCAGAGACAGCTATTCCGAGGGTGGAAGAGTGTATGTGTGAGTTTGGATCACTCTCCGGGTTTCTTGTTAATAAAACCAAGACAGAGGTGATGTGTTGGAATCTGGAGTGGTCAGGGAGAGTAAGTGAAGAGATGAGATACTTGGGGATCTATGTAGTAAAGGAAGTTGAAAAGATACCCAAGTTGAATCTCAAGAGGGTGGCAAAGGAAATTGATAGTCTCTTTAGCAGATGGAGAAATCTCCCCTGATTATTCATGGGAAAACCAACTTAGTAAAGATGGTTATCCTACCTAAGCTGTTCTACCTCTTCTCTTCAATTCCATTAACATTTCCCAGTAAAAGTTTAATGAAAGATTAGAGTAAGATCGGCAGTTTCGTCTGGGGCAATAAAGGGGTTCGTCTGGCGTGGAAAAAACTCAGACGCAGACTAAAAAAAGGTGGGTTAGCCCTCCCAGATGTAAGGCTGTAAGCAGCAGCATTCCAGTTTAAAAGCATACGGATGCTGCTGGTGAAACCTGGGGAATCAGCCTGGGGGAGGCTGCTGGGTGAAATGGCGCGGGTGGAAGGGGGAGGAGATGGCGAGGCGTTTCTGTACAAGTTTGGGTCACCTGTGTTCTTCAAGAGGGTGCACCTGAAACTTTTGAGGGCAGCTTTGGAGTTATGGTACAGGCTCAGGCGCAGCTGGGGCATTGGATACCACTCTGAAAATGCCCCCCGTATGGGATGCACCAGGAACACCGGACTGCCTGCAGGACAGTTTGGCATTGCCGATAAAAAGGGCAGGCATCACAATTTGGTCCGAATTGTTGGACTCCGGGGGATACATCCATGGGAGTACCTGAGGGCAAAGATCGGTCCGGGGCTCTCAAGATTTAAATACATACAGTTACCATCATGGTATGAGGCAGAAAAGTGGGAGACCAGTGGGAATAGAGAGATTGAAGACCTGTTGCGATCTATTCGCCCACTGAGTAAGGAAATTTCTATGTGGTACAACAGCTTGTTGGAGGCCGAGGACCATGAGACACCCCCCTTTGCTGCAGTATGGATGGAAGCCCCACTTGGGCCGTTAACAGACTCCTTGTATGAACCTTCACCAATGACCCTGTACAGATTTGTCAAGCCTGCTTGTTTAAAAAAAAAACATTTTTTTGTCATTAATAGACTCTACTACACCCTCACAAAAATGGAAAGTTCGCCCCTGACCCTGCCCCTAAATGCCCCAGGTGTGCGACACCTCTTGCCAATGACTTGTATATCTTCTACGAGTGTCCAGCACTTGAAAGATTTTGGACTGAGGTGGGTGACAATATACGGGATATTTTTAATACCATATAGAGATCAATATGCCACTGGTGTTCTTTGGAGATGATGGTTGCCTCAGTCAGACCCTCTCTCAGAAGGACAGGGGTTTATTATTGTATTTGATATTGCTGGCCAGAAGGTAAGTGTGCAAGAGGTGGAAAGAACCCCTACTCCCGCAAAGGGAAGATTGGCTTAAAGCTGTATTTTCTATGGCATGATTAGAGTATGAGGGCGTGGAGGACAAGATATCGAAAATATGGCACCCCCTCATGAGCTGAGGTAAGAATCTAAGATTACTGTAAACATCATTGGTCTTATGATTACACCAGGGTCCCTTACAAAAAAAAGGGATCGGTCGGACGACCCAAGCGAGTGCGGTAAGACGTAGGGGCGACAGATCACGAAGGCGGCTTCATAAGACCCGCAGAGGCTTGAAAGGTGAGATGAGGACCAAAAAAAATAAAAATTTTAAAAAAATATATTTCTCTTTAATTCCAATTGCAAGTTCATATCTTCCATCTCATCACATCGGCCAGACAATTTGGGTCCAACATTTTTAACACACTCTATACATATCAGGACACCTAAATCTTCCAGTAACCGTCTTTTAGGAATTCTACTTTCTTGCATTACCCCATGTGAGTTTACCACTGTTATTAAAAGCTGATTTGTTTATCTTCTGCACTGTAAAGAGAAGATTGAACATATTAGGAATTGTTGGCAGTAAGTTGGTCTTTAATAAAGCAGGTTTCCCATACATATGACAATTGATTTGATTGTCTCCTGTTAAAATTTCTCTAAAAAATGTAAGCCCTGATTACGAGTTTGGTGGTTTGACCGCCCGAACACCTCGGCCGCCAGGAGACCAAAACACCAGCTGTCTTCTGACCTGCGTAATATGAGGTTAAAGCAGTGCAAGCGGTGTGGCTGCGGACATCTTGTGGTGGTTGGGATTATTTTATCATATACTAGCTTACCCGTCGCGCGTTGCTGCGATCTCAGAAGAAAGGAAATTTAAGGAAACTTTTTATGATGAGATTTAATTTACATTGGGTCATTTTTATTGAAACTTATTCATTTTAATATGTAAAACCTTTTAAAGTGTTGTTTTAATTCTGTTTATTTATTCGAGTGCTTGTGGATACACAGTATTTTTTGTTTTTCCGTCTGGTGCGTACACGAATAAATCAGAAGGTTTTCCGACGCGTGAGCTGGCCACATACAGTTGTCCATGTGAGAAGCACAGATTCTCCAAATCTAGTCCAGACACTTGCAGCGATTGTCCTTTTGCTTTGTTGATGGGCATTGCAAAAGCGAGTCGCACTGGAAACTGTTAACGTTCAGTTTCGGAAAGATTATGAGGGCCCTGGGGGCCGAGCCGATATTTAACTTTTTTTTTTTTTGCCAGAAACCTTTGCGGGATTGTACTCAACAACTTTTAACAATTTTTATTTTTTATTATTTTTGCCAGAAACCTTCGCGGGAGTGTACTCAACAACTTCAAAAAGTTTCATGGCGATCGGATGAATGGTGTAGTAATGCATAAAGGACAAACAGACAGACATAATTTCGTTTTTTTATATATATAGATATGGATGCCTGGGTGAGCATTTCAATAGTATATGTGTGGATGCACACATATGCATGATACATGTGGAATAATACCACCTACCCATTGCTGAAGTCGGGCCCATATGTGGGAGGTCCAGGCAATGGGTTTATGGTACACAAAGGACTCATCTGTACATTGCTACAAACAAGGTCGTAATCCTCAGCGTAGAAGGGGAGACCTGAAGAAAGGGATCCAAGTCAAACTCTGATCAAAATAACAAGAAAGGGGTGTGTATGCACTCAAAATCCTTTGTTTCTGCTGACATGTAGCTGGTTGTCCCAATTCCGCAGACAACTCGTCGAAAAGTCAACTTGTAAGATGGACAGTGATGAAACTCCTCTGTACCCCCCAATGGCACTGCTTTTCCCCAACCGCAACCCGGTGGCATGCGGATGGCTGGTGTTGTCGGCGGTTCAGCCGTAGTCTTTGCAATAGCAATACCCTCAACTCATAATACAGTGTGCGGACCGGCAAGCTCGCAGCATTCAGACTGCGACCTCGGGTACGGTGGTTCATGGACTGCCAAACTCGTAATAAGGAATTAAGTATTGTCAGGGACAATATTAATATTAGGAACATTGATTTTAAGGTACATTATTGTTTATTGGATCATTCCCAATCACAAACATTGAAGTGAAAACTGAAGCATGATTTTCAAATAAGGAAAACCTGAACTCTTAATAGGCTTTTATATCTTTAGGCAGCAGTGATAGTATAACATCCAATTATAAAACATGTGATCCCTAGCTGGAATTCCCCTTTATCTGGTAATTGCTTTCTGTTTTAGAGCTAAATTACTAATATTGGGAGAAAGAGACAGTCTAGTCTTTATTTTTGGAAGGAATCGTGTTCTGCAAATCAAATTTTAACTCCAGAGCCTTTGCCGTGGGTAGATTGAAATAAGGTATGGAAATCAAAGACTGTCAACAATTTTTGCAAGTTGGTCCAGCTTAACCTGTCAACTGCATCTTTTCCATTTGGGCTGACAGTCATCAGCAGAAATTTATGACATTAGTTTAGATGAATGAGATCCAAGAATGGTTTGAGACTGTTTATGAGGAATACTCTTTGAACAAAATTCGTCAAGCTGCTTATTTAAAATTAATGTTATGATTTAATGGCCACAGTAATTTTGGAATTTAGTATTTTATTGGAAAATAATTTATATAGTTTTATTTGGTTTCGTTGGATGTGAGAGGAAAGTTACCAGGGAAGATTCCACTAAATGTGGGTTGGAATGTCAATGAAGTATGAGATTATAAATCCCACATAGTTAAAACTACTGAATAGCTGTCAAAAATGTCAACAGGGAACTCATAATGACCCCTCTGGCGGCATTGGCTGAGTCTTTCGGGGCCCAGATCGTATCCTATGCTGACGACACCCAGCTTCTCTTTACCTGTGAGAAAGGAGAGGATTTTGATGGAGAGAGTATCCGTGAGTGCCTTGGGGCTGTTTTCAAATGGCTCCAACTGAACAGCCTCAAGTGCAACTCAGACAAATCGGAGGTACTCTTCTTCAGCTGTCAATTCGATCCAGACTGGCAGGTATGGTGGCCCGCTGATATGTCTCCTCCGGTGCGATCGTCTCAGTTGGCTAAGAATTTGGGGATCAAAATTGACAACGGCTTGACTTTAAGATCTCAGATCCTTGCCCTCACTGGCACCTGTTTTGGTCTCCTCCGTATGCTTCGGAAGTTTTTTCCTTTGCTATATGAGGACCATAGGAGGACTTCGGTACAGGCCTTAATTGGTTCAGGATTGGACTATTCCAACGTCCTATATCTTGGCCTGCCGGAGTATCTCCTGCAACGGATGCAGGTGGTCCAGAATGCGGCAGCGCGAGCCATTTTTGGCCTGCACAGGCGAGTCAGAGTCTCTGGCTTGTTGCAGTCTCTTCATTGGCTGCCTATCCGGAAGCGGATAGTTTTCAAAGCCCTAACTCTTGCACACAAGGCCCTCTACGCCTCGGGGGCTAAATACCTTCAAAGGAGGCTCGCCTTCTATCGTCCGTCACGATCTCTGAGATCAGAGTCGATGTTTCTTGCCACTGTTCCTCGTGTGAAGAAGGCTCGCATTGGAGGCCGCTCCTTTATGTCCCGGGCTCCACAGCTTTGGAACTCTCTGCCCCTGACTCTGCCCAGTACCTCGAATTTGCTGGCCTTCAGGAAGGGCCTGAAAACTTGGCTTTTTCCCTCTTAGACTCCCTTTTATTTTGCTGACTCCGTTTTTTTAATATCTGTGTTGTGTTTGTCTTTTTCAGGCCGTCAATAAAGCGCCGGGACACTCTTTCGAGTAGCCGAGCGCTATAAAAGACTCAATTAACATAACATAACATAACATAATATAATGATCTAGAGTTTTACTTTAATTTTAACATGTCTTCTCCTCTAGACCTCTTCTGTAATTTGTAAGACTAACAGAGGCTCTGGTTAAAGCATAAAACCTTCCTTTTCTCTAAAATATTTTTATCGACAAAATTTTTATTTGCAGTATACAATTGTTAAAAAACATCTATGAATCTTACAAATTATAAATGAATGAATATACTATCAAATCAAACTATATGTAAAACTACAGCATTTATTTAAATTACTAAATCAAAAAAATACAAGAAATTGTTGAACAATATTGCTGCACTACCAGAGTACGAAATTACTTAATTCGAAGACTGTTCTAAAATAACATTGAGAAAGTCTATTCTAAATCGAACAGTGAAAGTAATCCTTTCCAGACTAGCTAGTTTATAAAGACCTTTAAGCCATTCATATATATTTGCCCCCTTAGTATGTTTTAATAAATTGATATCATCTTGTTGTCCACAGAGTGCACGTACTATCCTATTCTGAAGATGCAGTTTCATAAATAAAATCATCTGATTTTTGCAGCTCTTCAACACGCCATCAGTTCCAATGGACATCATTTGTAAATTTTATCACTGGTAGTAAAATGTCACTCATCATCTTCCTTATTATTTAGGATGCGTTGTGGCTATTCTACAGGCAAGACCACTGTTTAGTTAATCCGAGGACCGCCTGGTAAAGGGCTCCCACTGCAGTCTGCACTTCCGGTGGACACCAGACTGGGGCAGTCAGCGCTCTAGCTCTAACTCTAGCAACCATCATAACAGCTGATGCAGGGCACGACGCGCAGCAGACGCGCTTGTGGCCACTCTACAGGCAAGATCACTGTTTAGTTAACTTGAGGAGTGCCTGGTAAAGGGCTCCCACTGCAATCTCCTAATTGTTGCCTCTACACTTTTAATTCACCCAACCTAAGATAATTGCGCCACTTTTAAAAATTGTATCGCTTGCACAGTAACTGTTTGGTATTGTACTTTACCTGCACATGCGGCTCACAAATCTCAGTTAGGTGCCACCCTGGTCCACCACGGAACATTCCGTTTGTGTGGAGGGAGTAGACACCTACCAGAAGGCAGTCAGTCTGCACTTCCGGCGGACACCAGACTGGGGCAGTCAGCGCTCTAGCTCTAACTCTAGCAACCATCATAAAAGCTGATGCAGGGTACGACGCGCAGCGGACGCGCTTGTGGCCACTCTACAGGCAAGATCACAAATTAGTTAACGCGAGGAGCGTCTGGTAAAGGGCTCCCACTGCAATCTCCTAATTGTTGCCTCTACGCTTTTAATTCACCCAACCTAAGATAATTGCGCTGCTTTTATCAATTGTATCGCTTGCACAGGACCTGTTTGGTATTGCACTTTACCTGTACATGCTGCTCACAAATCTTTGTTGGGTGCCTCCCTGGACCACCACAGAACGTTCCATTTGTGTGGAGGGAGAAGACACCTACCGGAAGGAAGTCAGTCTGCACTTCAGGTGGACACCAGACTAGGGCAGCCAGCGCTCTAGCTCTAATTCTAGCAACCATCATAAAAGCTGATGCAGGGCACGACGTGCAACAGACGCTCTTGTGGCTACTCTAGAGGCAAGACCACTGTTAAGTTGAAGCGAGGAGCGCCTGTTATAGGGCTCCCACTGCAATCTCCTAATTGGTGCCTCTACGCTTTTAATTCACCCAACCTAAGATAATTGAGCCTCTTTTAAAAATTGTATCGCTTGCACAGTAACTGTTTGGTATTGTACTTTACCTGCACAAGTTGCTCACAAATCTTTGTTAGGTGCCTCCCTGGTCCACCACTGAACGTTCCGTTTGTGTGGAGGGAGTAGACATCTACCGAAAGGCAGTCAGTCTGCACTTCGGATGGACAACAGACTGGGGCAGTCAGCGCTCCAGCTCTAAATCCAGCAACCATCATAAAACCTGATGCAGGGCACGACGCGCTTGTGGCCATTCTACAGTCAAGACCACTGTTTAGTTAACGCATGGAGCGCCTGGTAAAGGGCTCCCATTGCAATCTCCTAATTGTTGCCTCTATGCTTTTAATTCACCCAACCTAAGATAATTGCGCCGCTTTTAAAAATTGTATCGCTTGCACAGTAACTGTTTGGTATTGCACTTTACCTGCCCATGCTTCTCATAAATCTTTGTTAGATGCCTCCCTGGTCCACCACGGAATGTTCCGTTTGTGTAGAGGGAGTAGACACCTACCGGAAGGCAGTCAGTCTGCACTTCCGGCAGACACAAGACTGGAGCAGTCAACTCTCTAGCTCTAACTCTAGCAACCATCATAAAAGCTGATAAAGGGCACTAAGCGCAGAGGCCGCGCGCAGTGGGCGCGCAGCTAGCGCGCCAAAGGGAAGCCCTTCTGCTCCCATCCACGCCTGGTCGTCGCCAGTAGCCAGAACCCCTGCCATTCATAACCCAGCTTGGTCCCAAAAAATACACACTCCTACAAACTGCTACAATATAGGACTTAAGTGCATCAGAGAAAGGCACCACCCGAGCGCCTCTCCTACTAGCACATGCTCCCATTCCAGAATCCCAGAAGGACCTTTCTCTTGCAGGAATTGCAGATTCCAGTGTACCTTGCAATCCAGGTCCCCACCCAAGGCAATCAATACAACCACACATTACCAAGTCACTAAGCATGCACAAGACAATTGATTACAACATGACGCCTTACACCTGGCCCATCAAACTAGCAGAGATTAGAATTGTTTCTTGGCCAACGTCCGATCCTTACCCAAACACTCCGTGGACATCTGGGATTTGCTATCCTCCACCTTGCCCCATATCGGATTTCTGACCGAGACATGGACCAAGCCCCACTCCAATCCTGACATCGCTATCGCACTCCCAATTCTGAGACAAGATAGACCACTTAAAGCAGGAGGAGGACTAGCAATAATTTACAAGGATCCCATTAAAATCTCCATTATTGATCAGCAATGTAGCGAAACTATGGAGATACTAATTTTCAGAGCAGACATACACCCTCTACTCTGTTGGAAGGGCGCCCTGGTTTATCGACCTCCCGGGCCCCTATCCAACTTCCCCTCCCAACAATTGGAACTCATATCTCCCTATGTGATTTCCACCAAAAACTTCTTACTTTTGGGAGATTTAATGTGCATGGGAAAATCCTGAAAACAAAGATGTTGCAACACTATTAACTGAATTACCTCATTTGATCTAAGCAAAGTTAATACTGATCCTACCCATCAGGCCGGACACATGTTAGACTTAGTCCTAGCAGACTCTCCCAACATAATCTGTAAAACCACTAAGCCCCTGGAGTGGTCATATCATTCTATGATCAACTTCGATATCAGAGGCCAACACAGAGATATTGGCCCCAAACCAAATCTATCAGGAAACATAGACACTGGCACAAAGTGACACCACAATCCTTTCAGGAATCCTTCATCCCACCCCTTTCTGGGGAATCTGATAGCAATGAGGAAAGATTATCCTCCCTAACCACTAATCTTCTAGTCACCGACCATAGACCATTTAGCTGATAAAGCAGAAAACTCCTCTCGCACCTTGTTTCAGATACTAAACTCATTCACCAACCCTAGAGCATGTAATACAGAAGAAGCTCCATCCCAAAATCTCTGTGACAATATCGTGAACCACCTCTTTCAGAAAATTGAAAAATATACAAAAAAATCACTTAAGTCTCCGCTCGCCACTCTGAACCCCATATAGATGCACCACCTATTGCAGCTGATTCCCTCACTTTAGAAGTCTTCCCTGCTCTCACCATTTCTGAAACAGACTCCTTCCTAAAAACGGTCAAATCTGGGTCCCCATTAGATCCATTACCTGCCAAGATCTCTGCCACTTTGTCTAACACTCATGCTAGGCCTATATGCTCAATCCTTAATAGCTCCATGAAAGAAGGCCCTCTTCCAACTGAGTGGAAAGCAGCACAGATAATTCCTTTATGGACAAATCCGAAGGTCCCACCAGAGGACGTTACCAACTTCCGTCCCATCTCTCTGCTCCCCCTATATGGTAAACTCCTAGAAAAACATATAAACAAACATCTATCTGAGTTCATTGAATCCACTAACCACCTCAACCAATCACAGTCTGGCTTTTGCCCTAAGCACAGCACAGAGTCAACATTGGTGGAGGTTACTGATAACATCCGAATGGCTGCGGATAGTGGTCAGGCAGTGATCTTGGTGCTGCTCGACCTGTCTGCAGCCTTCGACAACATATCCCACCAGGTCCTGCTCAAACGTCTTGAGGATATAGTCATCCGGGGCAAAGCCTTAAGCTGGCTGACCGACTTTCTAACTAGCAGGACACAAACAATCAACCTCGGTTCCTACTGTTCCCAGACCACCTCAGTCACCAAGTGGGTTCCACAGGGCTCCTGTTTGAGCCCAAAGCTGTTTAATATCTATGTTAGCCCCTTGGCAGGGCTGCTGAGGAAATTAGGCTTCGTTCCCATCTCACACGCTAATGATACGCAACTCCTCCTTACCTTTGACAAATCGAATCCACATATACAGGACATCTTCTCGGAAGGGGTGAAAGGCATCGCACAGTGGATGATGGATAACTTTCTCCAATTGAACACTGAAAAATCAGAGATAATGCTGTTCGGAGAAGCAAAATTGAGATGGTCCCCCAATTGGTGGCCAGGGGAATTAGGACCAGCTCCACCCCCAAAGCAGACAATAAAAAACCTAGGAGTGCGAATTGATCAGGAACTAACGTTAGAGGAACAATTAAACATCACAGCCAGGACTTGCTTTCATACCCTTGGCTTCCTCAGAAGGGTTTTTCCATTGCTACCATCAGTAAGCCGTAAAACCTTAATCCAGGCACTGATTATCAGTCGCCTGTATTATTGCAATGCTCTGCTGATCTCTGCTAAGGAAAAATCCCTAAACAAACTCCAGATAGTTCAGAACACTGCTGCCCGCCTAGTGAGCAATGCCCCTCCCAGAACACCTTCTGCTCCCATTCTTCTTAAACTTCACTGGTTTTCAATAAAAAAGAGAATTAAATTCAAAATCTGTTGCATGGTGTACAAATCATTACATGAGCCATAGCTACTTAGCCCAAAAGTTGGTCAGATATACCCCGGCCAGGCCTCTTAGATCTAGCCATCAAGCACTTCTTTGTACTCCCCGTATCAAACTGGCACGTACAGGAGGCAAAGCTTTCTCCCATCTGGCCCCTCGGTACTGGAACCAACTCCCCATACAGATGTGCCAGTGCACAAATTTCTTGCCCTTCAGGAAACTTCTGAAAACTGAACTGTTCTAGTCCTCCTTGGTATGACCACAAGCAGTCTGAGCGCAGAGATACGCCGTATGGGGTGATTCAGGCGCTATGTAAGTCACATAAAATAAATATTTTATTGACAAAATACAGCTTTAAGGGTAAAACTTCATATACAATTTACTTAGGAGTAACAAAGACAAAAGTAAATAGTATTTAAGACAGTTATTATAATATTGTGTTAAATGAAAGGTATCTGGATGAAGCACAGTGTTTGGCGAATGCAAAAAACAAATGGTGCAAACTTTTCTAAAAACCATGTAACAGAAAGTACTCACTTTTAAAAGTCATGAAAAGTACATGGTTGATACATTTTCAGAACAAATGGAGGCCTATAATTTTGTAATAATGGGACCAGCCAGTGCCTTAATTTCTAATCAAACCATTGACTTGATTGATGTTTCAAACCTCATCTGCTGTATTGTATTCAGAGTCTTCTTCAGAAAGATGGGGACTTGTCATGTTTTACGTAGCAACACATTTTCAATAAACAATACATTATAAAGTATATCTTCAACCAGAGTTTAGTTTTAAGTAATTCTTTAAAGCTTATTTCAAATAATATCTTCAAAAGCATTTCAAAGTTGACTTTGCTCATCTCTGCAAGAAGGGTCAGAGCACACAGGCCCAACTCCAACATAAAAAGGTTGTGCAGGTGCTCTTTCACTATCCCAGAAAAATGCTTTCCAATTTGGGGACATCATATGACACAATAGTGTTTACTCTATGTAATAAACATTGATTTTTCGATTTAATCTGTTACACCCTGCCTTAATAAATCCATCTTTAATCATAACTTTGGGCTTCATTAGGATGGCGGGCAGACTCACATCCACCCGCCACCCTAAAGGAGATGTGGACCGCCCGACTTAGTGTTGGGGGGGTCCTACAGGACAAATTACAATGCAACCTCCACCGTGGCGGTCGCATTGTCCAGGGTTTCCATCGCAGTGGGTGCTGCTGACTGCAGCACCCACCGCAATGAACAAACGGTATGTGTAACACATCCCGGTAGTATGTGACAGGCACCATGTAGTGCCTGTCTCTTGGTACAGGGAACTGTTGGGGAGCACCATAGGTGCTCCTCCACAATCAAGGGCTCGGGATGAAGGGAGGCCCCCAATGTCCATTCCCACCAGCATTTGCATGGTGGGTGGACCACCATGGAAAGGCTGGTAGGGAGGGACCATCCTAATTCCTACGGCAGTGCCTGGTAGGCACCGCCATCATTTTAGGGATAGGAAGGCCTCCTATGCACCAGTGGGCTCAAGGAGCCCATCGGATGCGTGGCGTTTGGAGTTTCCGACCGCCACGGAACCGCCCACCATTGTAATATGGCAGGCAGAAAATGGGTTTATGATGATGGTGAGACCTCCACCGACAGCCTGTCAGTGGCGGTCTCACTGTGATGGTAATGAGGCCGCATGGTTCTTACAGTTTAACCCAAAAAAATGTCTTCGTTTGTGTGTGTCTCGTTGTATTTCGATATAAAGATAATAAGCGCCCTTGCGCCTATATAAATATTTCTCCTTTAGTGTAATGAGGGTACTTAACTATTGATGCAAAAATGAAATGTTATAATGTGTTTTTTGTTCTTGTATCTGAAACTTCTATATACCGTATGTGGGTGATATGCTGAGAGGTGGCATCCCCATGTGTGTGTATATGTATGGGGGGGTGTCTTTGCGTGCGTGTTTGTGTCACTGGGCATAGAGTTAGCAATTGATGTCATGTTTGTGTATCTATTTTAATGTGGTTAAGAAGCCGCTTATTTATATCACGTGCCTAATTGAATGTGTGTACACATCTGTGTTTCCGTTTACAATAGTCGCATTGTGTGCAAAATCATATATGTTTTCTTGCTGTGGTAATATGAGAAAAACTATTTGTAAACACAAGTGTCGGTGCGTGCACGCATGTGGGTGTAAAGGTTGAAGGGGAAACTTTCCGCCCGATTCATGAACCTAAATTGCGCTCGCAAGGGGCCGGATTCTGAGAATCCGGCCCTTTGCGAGAGCGATTTTTGCATTTGGGATTCAGCATCCCAAATGCAAAAATCGCTAATTGCGATGTCGCAAATGGGCGAGGAATTACATTTAAGGAATCTCTATTAGAGATTCCTTAAATGCAATTCAACATCCAATTTAAATTTGCGAATTCGCAATTTCTTGCCGCAATTTACCGCGAGGTCAGACCTTGCGGTAAATTGCGAAAACTCAGAAAAATGCATTTAAATGCATTTTTCTGAGTTGCATGTTACACACACACATGTCCTTTGGACATGTGTGTGTGCAACACCTGTGTGAAATTTCATTTGAGGGGTGCTACAGGGTGTCCTGTGGACACCCCTGGCACCCTTCAAATCGCAATCCTATTTGCGATTAGCTAATTGCTAATCGCAAATAAGGAATACTCCCCATTCATTCCTATGGGCCTTTTGGCCCATAGGAATGAATGGCGAGTTATTCCTTATTTGCGATTAGCAATTTGCTAATCGCAAATAAGGAATCAGTAGGAATCGCATTTTATTATGCGATTCCTACATGATTACCGTTTTGCGAGTCCTTAAAAGCGAATCGCTATGATTCGCTATTAGGGGCTCGCAAAACGGCCCGTTGATGAATCAGGCTGCTAATGTTTAACTATGTATGCGAGTGAATGCACGCTTTTGGGTGCGGAAATGAGAAGGGATTCCTGTATGTGTATGTGTACCTGTGGATGTGAAGGTGATAATCAGTGTCCAAAATACGGGCACATGTTGTACGTGTAGTGTGCATGTGCCAGTGTGCTCGCATGTAAAATAAAGGCAAGAAGTAACATTGTGTGTGTGCGTGTGTGCCTGCGTGTTAGCTAGGGACAAGAGACAGCAAAACTAAATCAAGCAAAGACATACAGAAAGAACTAAAACCCCACAGCTAATGCAAACATCATGTTGTGCGCTGCGAATGACTTTGTGTTTTACCTTTGTCCATAATTGCTGCTAACCTGAAACAGATTCACTCTGTCCATAAACTACTCATTTGTTAAGCAATAAATAATTGACGTGATTGATGTGTTTTCACGTAATTGGCATTATGACAAACCACGAGCAATTTCATAGCGGGTTCTCCTAAATTGTTATGAATGTTTATGTTACAGCAAAACCACCGTCATAATTGAGAAAGTTGTTTATGTGAGCATTTGTTTCTATTTAGCACAAATAGGCTCATTTATGGGTTTCACATCAGTTTTGTTTGTCTTTGGCTGCCTGTCTTACATCTTCATTTACAAATCACAATATGAATACTAATTTCTAATTTCACAACTTCTCTGCTGAGCAGAAAACAAAATATACAGTAGTAGTTAATTGTATTCCATTGAGCAAAATAAGGAAAGCTTCAGGGATAGAGTGACTGCAGATCACAAAGGTTCTTGAACCAAGAGTGAAGCCCGCCCCTTGGACATACTCCCCATTGTAACAGGCATCCATGCACTCTTGATATTGTCAGGAGGTGTTGTGACAAGGGGGTGTGACTCAGGCCCTTGCAGCCCCTGCTAATCAGGGGGTATACTAAGGGCCCCCCAACCTTTCAAGGGGACACATTCAGCTCAAGGCCAATAAATATCTGTGAGATATGGGAGACTCTGAGGCCTCTCTTCACATTATGCAGGGAGAGGCAGATAGTTCTGCGTCACGCCACTCTGTCGTGAGTGTGAAATAGGCCACAGCAAGCAGGGGGTAGCTATTCAATGGGGGGGTGTATACCCCACAAATGTCTTGTGAGTCCTTTCTGAGGGAAGCTGGGGTCGGTATGTGTGTATTAGGGGCAGGTGGACAGTGTCATATGATATCACTTCCATCCAGATGAAGCTACAGGCTGCAGGTCCAATTGGAAATGTACCCCATTGGGCCTCTGTGGCTCAATACTATAACTTTGCAGCAACAGAGACATTTAGTGCAGCGTGCAGGACATTGTGGGCCGGCAGTGGTTTGCAGCATGCATGGTGGAAGGGAGGATGTGGTTAAAAATTGGTGCCAGCATCCCTGCAACCTGACACCTGAGTGGCATTGAAAGCATCAAATGAATGGGTCACAATGCCTTGGGTCAGCTCTGAACATGCCTCATTTTTCTGTGCCTGTTTATGAAGGCAGGATGCACACCTTTAGTTATCCAATATTCAACCATCTTTTGTCATCATCTTTCCTGTAGGTGCGTGCAATTTTCTGTAGTGCTATGTTCCTTGGGGCACGGAAGAGCTGTCGCTCGCTACGTATTCCAAGCTTGGGTGCCCACCATTCACCTGCAGCCAGCTTCAAGCTTCCCGTTATGTGCCCTGGTGCCTGGTGATGCTGGGGAGGAAGTACACTCCCTCAGACGGGCTTCTGGACTCGTAGCTGTGTCCTTTCCTGCAGCCCAAGGCTGATTCATGGTGATTGCCTCTCTTCACCTGCCTCCCTCCCCTTATAACAGTCAGAGCTGATGTAGTCGATTCTACAGCCTTGGAACATGGGGGGTCTTTTGCCCTTCAGCAAAAGCTAACTCTGGTCCTGTAGCAATGCTGCAGAAGGGCTATTATCTCTGTACCTTACACAAGTCTTACCTGCTCCTGCTAGGCTTGTAGTCCCTTCCTGCATGCGATTGTGTACTCTTACTGGTCCAATAAACCTGATCAAACACAAGGAGATGATGGACGGAGCACTGAAACTTTTCAGACACTCACCCCCAGTCACAGGTCTTGGTTGAACCCATCTTCATTCTTTAGCTCACTTCACCACCCCAATTCAGACCCAGCCATATTTAAAATCTGATGGACATGGCCTCCCAGCCTCCGGACCACCCTGACATGGTTCCTCGTGCTCAGCCTGTTCCCAGCGCTCCAAGATCCCCTTCTCCTCACGGAACTCTGACAACCATTCCAGGCGGATGATGCTATAACTGGCAGCACAGTCATCACCCACTCTGATTAAGTTCGTTCAGCTGAACTGCCTGCATCTTCTTTCACAAGAAAACTGCCTGGGGTGATTCATGCAGGCAGCGAGGGACTACTAGGACTTCGTTGTCGCGTGAATTCAGCATTGAAGGTGCTGCTGCAATAATATAAATTCAGGTTTGTGTTGGGCAGAATTTGCATGCCCATGACGATATTGGTACCCATGCCCTCTCACCTGCCAATACCTCGACGCGCCTACACTGGCAACCAATCATTAGTGTGAATGGAGCAGAAGGAGGCAACAAGTCAGCCAGGCTGTGAATAGCAATCATCCCTCCATCTTCATTCTGCATCTTATTGAAAACGGGCAAAGGAACAGCTAAAATGCAATGTTAAATGTTCTCAGCTCACCCAGGTGTAGGTAGTTTTTATAAAAACAAACTTAAACCCTTTTGTTCACAGATTCGTTTTTCTTCTACATTTTTTCTTGGAACTTTTGGGAGCGAATCATTTGCATTCTAAGACTTTTTTGGGCCTTTAAAAGTTTGCCATCCTGAATAGTGTTCTACCACTCTTGACTTGCCCGTCATTTGTAATTTGGAACATCTTTCGCCTGGGGAGTACGTTTCCTAAGTTAGAAACCTGAGCGATAAATCTGTTGATATTGGTATGAGCCTGTAAGATCTGTGTAACTTGGGGAATACTTTTTCTAACTGTGAGATAAGTGTAACCTGAGGGATAGCTCTTCAGAGCTAGGTATGTATCTGTATGATCTTTGAATTTCCTGATATCTTATGCTGGTGAAAGTAGCTTTGCTGTAATAGACCTGCACTCGTAAGATCTCACATCTGGTAAAAGATAGTGGCATGTGTGCAGATAGAAATCTGAGTTTTGAAAACTATGTAAACGGAGTGATAGCTCTGCTGTGAATGCCTGTATCTGTAAATTCCTTCTGGCCCACGGGATTGCTTTATTGTCAGAGGTCTGAATGGGAGATAACTGAGTTACCCGAGGATCAACTCTGCTGTGATAGGCCACAAGATCAGTGTGACATGACAGATATCTCAGGTGTCAGATTCTTAAGTTTGTAAGATCTCTATAAAAAGGAAGATAGCTCCAGAGCTTTAGGGTCTAATTACGAGGTCAGTGGTCTGATGGCCCACCAAACCTGTGGTGTCGGTGCAGGCCTTGCTGCACCGGTGGTCCGACCACCCTATTACAAGTTTGGCAGTCGGACCGCCATAGGACCGCTGCTTCCACTGGGGATCTGCAATCTCTCTTCAGTCTTGCAGTGGTTTGAGGCTGTAATATGTTGGCCGTGGCGCTGCTGCACCGCCAAGTATATTACGAGTTTCCGCACTGCCATAGTTTTCATGGCAGTGAGCCTGCCATGGAAAGCGTGGTCATGAGGAAACTAAGGGGTCCCTACAGGGTCCACTGTTGCGTCTGGGCCATGGGGTGAATGCAGGGGGACACCTTGGGTTGTATTACACACCTTTGGAAAGCTTCGTTGGGCACAAAGAATGATAATACACCCTTTTATGGTGAATGCGCTGCCCCAGGGCAGTCACGAACTCTCACATCCCCCAGGGCAGCGCATTCATTTGAAAACACACAGCAGCTGCTCAATGTTTTCACTGTGCAGGCGGCACCCGCCTGCACTTTCAAAGGGTTTTTGGAGATCCTCTTGCAGGCGAGGGCAGTTACTGACTGCACCCACCTGCAAGGCGATATCTGGGGGTCCATGGGACCTCCTTTACCCCCTGCAGAGGGCTGCTGTCAGGAGGCGAACTGACAGTGCACCACCTTTTAAATGGCACACTGTCAGTGCGCTTCCTAAGGGCTTCTTTGACTCTGTGCCACATCTGTAATATGGCGCAGGCACAGAGTCAAAGAAATTCTCTCATTTGCACAGGTGCACTAGTGCTATCAGTATTATAGAAGGGGGCGCACAAGAGTCTGCACCCCCTTCTATAATACCAAAGTGCCCCGGTGGCTCCAAAATTGGGAACAAACGCCTGTTGCGCTCCCAGGGCACCTTCCGTAATACGGCCCCTGGTGTTTCCCCTGTCTGTAGGCACCCTGGTTCCTGCACGCCATTGACTGCACAGTCCATGCCGTGCAGGAACATGCTTTGGCACTCCCATTGTGGTGCCTTTCTAAGGCTCAAATATGAGCCTTTGAAAGGCACCACCGTGGGTCCACCAACGCACCACCCACCAGACCACAAATAAACTCACAATCTGGCGGGCGGTGTGTGGACAAGTTTGGTAGTGTGGCAGCGGGACACTGGTGTGGTGGCCCACTGCCACACTGCCAAACTCGCAACTAGGACCTTAGTCTTGAGGCAGTAAGATCAGTGAAATGTGTGGAGTAAGTTTGCTGTTGGTAAATTCTTTATTTGGTTCAAAAAGCAAGGATTCTATCTTCATAAAAACAATGTTGTAGCCGGTGCCTACGCGTTTCGTCCAAAAGGACTTCTTCAGGGCTACAAATAACACGTATATATACTTTAATTACAATTTATACATATATACAAGTTTCATGATCTACTTATACTATCAATTTTTTAAAAGTCAAAAATATATATACCTTTTACATACTTTACATTTGTTTTACTTTTTGAAATCAAAATGACTCCACTGAAGACTTTCTTTCCTACATAGTTTCCAGTTTGTTCAAATTTGGGACTGACATTTTTTTTATATATCCTTCCCATAGGAGCACAACCAGTTAGCATGTATTTTTACGGTATGGTGGGTAGAGCAGAAATTATTACCGAAGCTGAGATAAGCAGTGAAAACACCATTTGAACAAAAATTGTTAAAGGTACTAAGATAAACAGTTAAGAGCAACATTTGGGTGACCATAATTTTTCTTTAAAAAGGAGAGAACCTTTGAGTAAACATAACATTTCCTTTGAAAGGGCTATCCATAACATTTTTTTAAAGACTGTGAAAAATCAAAAACTCTGCTGTTGAGTCTGTACACCTTATTTTTTAACCCTTAGAACATTCCTTGATTTCTATTCATCACAATTTAATTAAAATATGCATAACATGTCTTACCAGGTAAGTCACTGTCTTTATGTAGGTAGAGTTTATCTGTTTCTTCATCTAGAGAGTTAATTGCGAGTTACTTCCTTAGTGTATTTTCACAAACATTGTGGTGAATATCTAAGAAAAATATTTATACAGTTTGTTTATTATGGAAAGGTCCCTCCTTAATTTCAGTTCAAAGCTAATGCACAAAAGAGCAAAGTGTCATACAAAGTTTATTGTTAGGCACATAGGTGTCTATTATCACATTGTGTATTAGCCTACCTTATGATTAGTGAATATTGTGTTCTCGTTGGGGGTCCCGTGTCTGTGAAATGTATCTCGCACTGTCTTTAGCGAAGGTCTTTACTAAGCCGGATTCTCATAGATCCAACTTGCTATTAAAGCAAATGATATGCACTTTATTTAGTTTATATTATAGACCGAAAAATGCAAACATCTGTATTGTTTAAAATGTGCTTAGTGCTAGACAATACATACTAACGTGACCACCATTTGATTTCATAAGCTTAATGAATATTAGTTGGTTTAAAAATACTTTTTAGGCTGGTGCCGCCATAGATTTGTCATTCATTGTTTAAAAATTAGGGAGGCTTCCATGTCTTAGAACGCTAACTAATTTTTTAAGAGAAAGGACAAAACACATCTATAACATGAAAAAGTTCTTTCCAAGAAGCAAATTATCAGTGATATTGTTGTCTAAGGCGCTTATTATCAAAGGGGAAGAAGGGGCAATCCCTGACTAACATTTTTTAAGTTTCAGAGATTAAATCAAAAAAACGTCCTTAAGTTAGTTCTATGCTAAGCGTATCGAGCAGAGTATTCCCTTAACACTTACTTGTTTTGTATGTAAATCCCGGACTTCATGGCCTCGTAACCACATCGGCTTACAAATGAATGTGGTTTGTCCTTGGTTTAAATAGCCCGCTCGGATCTCTCAATTGAGCACAGCTGATCGTATTTTTGGAAAGACGTCACCCTTGGTGCATGGGCGCCATCTTTAAGTGTTCGTTATTCAAAGAAAATATAGCGATTCTATCTAAAGAAGGCTCTATCCAATAGGGCAATACTATATTTTATCATACGGTTTTGTACCAATTTTCTATTCATGCATCCAAAAACCGCCAGTATTATACTTAATGTAATGCATGAAATAACAGACGCCATTTTGAAGTGGTCTCATTTCATATGTGGTATTGGTGCGAATCCTCATTTACAATTGCCTGTATGTTAAAAGGAAATAGTATAAAGTGCATTTATTTTAAGAAATAATACTTATTACCATTTCCGTATTTATTTACGATAGGTAATGCAGATCAATGTTATATCTGACATATAGTCATTACTATATTTAAAGATCGATATAGTTAATTGAATTTTATGTTATATCACTTTATCATACAAATATCTAATAATTAATGTTACACGTAAAAAAGTCACGAGCGTTTCAACCGTATGCCAGTGTTGCATACCGGAACAGACAGGCGCCATCTTGGAAGGGTTTATGTGATAATATTATTGATGTCCACCAGAAACTATTGTATATCTTTCAGAATATATGGAAAAGATGTTATCGTGCATATGCAATCATCAAACTTTATTGGTGAATATTAGCTCGATAATTAAATATATTGAACATATTTATGTATGGGTTAGAAGTAAATTATCTAGGAACCTGGCTTTTTTGTTTTAAACTATTGTTTTGTAGAGCATAGATGGAATTTTGTTTTCTAGTTAAGTATCTATATAATGCTTCTTCCAACCTGTTAGCTGTAAGTTCAGAGTGAATACAGGTATATACTCGAGGAGTATCTATAGTAACTAGATATACTACTTTGGATAGCATATTTTAGTTGTCTACTTGTGAAGAGGAGGGAACATTTTTTACTGTTTGGCTCATTTATAAAAAATGGTGTAATTCATTGTTAATGTTAAGTCCCAATGTTGTAGCCCGTAGGCGACAAATCCATCCTGCCTCTGCCTTTCTCAGGTTTATTTCCCTATTGCCTCATCGAAGTGGGTTTTTTATTTGTTCCAGAGCATGGAACCATATATCCCTTTTCTCAGGATGTTGTTCCTGTATGTGGACAGCTACGGGATATTTTGTGTCTCTGTTTTTAATTGCTCGTACATGCTCTTGTATCCTGATTTTTAGGCTTCTAACACTACTGCCCACATAAATTTTACCGCAAGCACATCCCAAAACATGTACTGTATGGGTTGTGTTGCAATTTATGAAGGTTCGTATTGTATAGTTTTTCTGGGTATTATATTTGAACTCAGTCTTTTTATTGAGTCCAATCTTGCAAACTATGCATGAACCACAGATGTGGAATCCTACTGGTCTACTTGGTAGCCAGTTTTTAGATGAAGATGTGCTATTAGTATTAGATACATAGCTCGGACATAGTTTTTTCTTTAATGTTTCTCCTCTCCTGTAAACAACTCTTGGTTTGTCTGGAATAGTTCCAGCTGGCATTGGTCCAGAGTTAAGTAGGTGCCAGTTCTTTCGAAGAATATTATAAATATGATCACTATATGCATTGTATTCTGTTATGAATAGCACTTCATCATTTTTATTGGAGCTGTTTGGTTTTGATTTAAGGGTGGACTTTCGATCTATCTGAAGGGCCTTTGATTCTGCTTTTTTTAAACGTTGTTTCGAATATCCCCTTTCGGCGAAATTGTTTTGAATTAAACTAAGTTGTTTTAAAAAATTTTGGTTTTCACTACAGTTTCTACGAGCCCTGATCATTTCTCCGTAAGGTATTGCATTGATGGTGCTCTTTGGATGAATACACAGTGACATCCATAGGAAATCCACAGCATGCAATAGTGTATTGCATGCTGAGAGCGCACATCCAAAGAGCACCATCAATGCAATACCTTACGGAGAAATGATCAGGGCTCGTAGAAACTGTAGTGAAAACCCTAAGTTTTTTAAAACAACTTAGTTTAATTCAAAACAATTTCGCATTAAGGGGATATTCGAAACAATGTTTAAAAAAAGCAAAATCAAAGGCCCTTCAGATACATCGAAAGTCCACCCTTAAATCAAAAACAAACAGCTCCAATAAAAATGATGAAGTGCTATTCATAACAGAATACAATGCATATAGTGATCATATTTATAATATTCTTCGTAAGAACTGGCACCTACTTAAATCTGGACCAATGCCAGCTGGAACTATTCCAGACAAACCAAGAGTTGTTTACAGGAGAGGAGAAACATTAAAGAAAAAACTATGTCTGAGCTATGTAACTAATACTAATAGCACATCCTCATCTAAAAACTGGCTACCAAGTAGACCAGTAGGATTCCACATCTGTGGTTCATGCATAGTTTGCAAGATTGGACTCAATAAAAAGACTGAGTTCAAATATAATACCCAGAAAAACTATACAATACGAACCTTCATAAATTCCAACACAACCCACACAGTATATGTTTTGGGATGTGCTTGCGGTAAAATTTATGTGGGCAGTAGTGTTAGAAGCCTAAAAATCAGGATACAAGAGCATGTACGAGCAATTAAAAACAGAGACACAAAATATCCCGTAGCTGTCCACATACAGGAACAACATCCTGAGAAAAGGGATATATGGTTCCATGCTCTGGAACAAATAAAAAACCCACCTCGAGGAGGCAATAGGGAAATAAACCTGAGAAAGGCAGAGGCAGGATGGATTTGTCGCCTATGGGCTACAACATTGGGACTTAACATTAACAATGAATTACACCATTTTTTATAAATGAGCCAAACAGTAAAAAAATTTCCCTCCTCTTCACAAGTAGACAACTAAAATACGCTATCCAAAGTAGTATATCTAGTTACTATAGATACTCCTCCAGTATATACCTGTATTCACTCTGAACTTACAGCTAACAGGTTGGAAGGAGCATTATATAGATACTTGACTAGAAAACAAAATTCCATCTATGCTCTACAAAACAATAGTTTAAAACTAAAAAGTCAGGTTCCTAGATAATTTACTTCTAACCCATACATAAATATGTTCAATATATTTAATTATCGAGCTAATATTCACCAATAAAGTTCGATGATTGCATATGCACGATAACATCTTTTCCATATATTCTGAAAGATATACAATAGTTTCTGGTGGACATCAATAATATTATAACATAAACCCTTCCAAGATGGCGCCCGCCTACACCACCAACTGATCCGAACTGCCAAGAAAGCCGCTTTCAAAGACCGACTTGACAACAACGCCCACAACAGCAAGGAATTATTCAACATCGTCAAAGAATTCACCAACCCCACTGCCAACTCCAACGACATCACTCCCTCTCAAGACCTCTGCGACTCCCTAGCTTTGTTCTTCCACGACAAAATCGCAGACATCCACAACAGCTTCGACTACCAACCCGGAGACCAACCCACCCAACCTCTGCCACACCTTCACCCCCCTTGAACATCCTTAATGACTGGAACCCAATCTCCATGGATGATACCATGCGCCTGATGAACTCCATCCACTCAGGATCCCCCACAGACCCATGCCCTCACCACATCTTCAACAAAGCAGATTCCATCATCGCACCCCACCTCCGAGATGTCATCAACTGCTCCCTCACCTCCGCCACCTTCCCAGTTAGCTGGAAACACGCCGAACTCAGCGCCCTTCTGAAAAAACCCACAGCTGACCCCACCGAACTCAAAAACTACCGCCCCATATCACTCCTTCCATTCCCGGCCAAAGTCATCGAGAAAGCTGTCAACAACCAGCTCGCCGCCTTCCTCGAAACCAACAAATCCCTCGACTCCTCACAGTCCGGCTTCCGAGCCAAACACAGCACTGAGACCGCACTCATCGCAGCAAAGGACGACATTCGAACTCTACTGGACAATGGTGACACCGTCGCCCTCATCCTCCTCGACCTCTCCGCAGCCTTCGACACAGTCTGTCATAGCACCCTGTTACAACGCCTCCGAAACATCGGAATTCAAGGAAAAGCACTGGATTGGATCACTTCGTTCCTTGCCGGAAAAACTCAGAGAGTCCGCCTCCCACCATTCAAATCAGAAGCCACTGAAGTCATTTGCGGCGTGCCACAAGGATCTTCACTCAGCCCCACCCTCTTCATCGTATACATGAGCCCCCTCGCGGCAATCGCACGTCAACACAACCTCAACATCATCTCCTACGCTAATGACACTCAATTGATCCTCTCACTCACCAAAGACCCTAACACCGCCAAAACCAACCTACATAAAGGAATGAGAGAAGTAGCCGAATGGATGAAGCACAGCCGCCTGAAACTGAATTCCGACAAAACAGAAGTCCTTATCTTAGGTACCTCCCCCTCCGCCTGGGACGACTCGTGGTGGCCAGAATCCCTTGGAAAAGCACCCATCCCAACAGACCACGCACGAAACCTGGGCGTCATTCTGGATTCCTCACTCTCGATGACCAGACAAGTCAACGCAGTTTCATCATCTTGCTTCAATATTCTTCGCATGCTCAAAAAACATTTCGCTGGATCCCCACTGAGACTAGAAAAACGGTCACCCACGCACTGGTTACAAGTCGCCTGGACTACGGAAACACCCTATACGCCGGCACCACCGCAAAACTTCAGAAAAAACTCCAACGCATCCAGAACGCATCAGCCAGACTCATTCTAGACATTCCGCGTAAAGATCACATTTCTGGTCACCTGAAAAACCTCCACTGGCTTCCAATCAATAAGAGGATAACATTCCGCCTTCTAACCCACGCACACAAAGCACTTTACGAACTTGGACCCGAATGCCTCAACACACGACTTTCCTTCTACACCCCCTCCCGCAAGCTACGCTCCTCTCACCAAGCCCTTGCTGCTGTACCTCGCATCAAAAAAACCACCATGGGAGGAAGATCCTTCTCCTACCTGACGGCTAAAACCTGGAACTCACTTCCCACTCACCTTCGCCTCACCCAGAACCACCTAGCATTCAGAAAACAACGTAAAACCTGGATATTCGACAAGTAACTCCCCACCCTTCTCCAAGTGCCTTGAGACCCTCTGGGTATGTAGCGCGCTATATAAATCACTGAATTGAATTGAATTGAATTGAATTCCGATATGCAACACTGGCATACGGTTGAAACGCTCGTGACTTTTTTACGTGTTACATTAATTATTAGATATTTGTATGACAAAGTGATATAACATAAAATTCAATTAACTATATCGATCTTTAAATATAGTAATGACTATATGTCAGATATAACATTGATCTGCATTACCTATCATAAATAAATACGGAAATGGCAATAAGTATTATTTCTTAAAATAAACGCACTTTATACTATTTCCTTTTAACATATAGGCAATTGTAAATGAGGATTCGCACCAATACCACATATGAAATGAGACCATTTCAAAATGGCGTCTGTTATTTCAAGCATTACATTGAGTATAATACTGGCGGTTTTTGGATGCATGAATAGACAGACGCGAAAATTGGTACAAAACCGTATGATAAAATATAGTATTGCCCTATTGGATAGAACCTTCTTTAGACAGAATCGCTATATTTTCTTTGAATAACGAAGCGTATAGGTACACTTAAAGATGGCGCTCATGCACCAACGCGAAGGGTGATGTCTTTCCAAAAATACGATCAGCTGTGCTCAATTGAGAGATCCGAGCGGGCTATTTAAACCAAGGACAAACCACATTCATTTGTAAGCCGATGTGGTTACGAGGCCATGAAGTACGGGATTTACATACAAAACAAGTAAGTGTTAAGGGAATACTCTGCTCGATACGCTTAGCATAGAACTAACTTAAGGACGTTTTTTTGATTTAATCTCTGAAACTTAAAAAATGTTAGTCAGGGATTGCCACTTCTTCCCCTTTGATAATAAGCGCCTTAGACAACAATATCACTGATAATTTGCTTCTTGGAAAGAACTTTTTCATGTTATAGATGTGTTTTGTCCTTTCTCTTAAAAAATTAGTTAGCGTTCTAAGACATGGAAGCCTCCCTAATTTTTAAACAATGGATGACAAATCTATGGCGACACCAGCCTAAAAAGTATTTTTAAACCAACTAATATTCATTAAGCTTATTAAATCAAATGGTGGTCACGTTACTATGTATTGTCTAGCTCTAAGCACATTTTAAACAATACAAATGTTTGCATTTTTCGGTCTATAATATAAACTAAATAAAGTGCATATCATTTGCTTTAATAGCAAGTTGGATCTATGAGAATCCGGCTTAGTAAAGACCTTCGCTAAAGACAGTGCGAGACACATTTCACAGACACGGGACCCCCAATGAGAAGACAATATTCACTAATCATAAGGTAGGCTAATACACAATGTGATAATAGACACCTATGTGCCTAACAATAAACTTTGTATGACACTTTGCTCTTTTGTGCATTAGCTTTGAACTGAAATTAAGGAGGGACCTTTCCATAATAAACAAACTGTATAAATATTTTTCTTAGATATTCACCACAATGTTTGTGAAAATACACTAAGGAAGTAACTCGCAATTAACTCTCTAGATGAAGAAACAGATAAACTCTACCTAAATAAAGACAGTGACTTACCTGGTAAGACATATTATGCATATTTTATTTAAATTGTGATGAATAGAAAATCAAGGAATGTTCTAAGGGTTAAAAAATAAGGTGTACAGACACAACAGCAGAGTTTTTGATTTTTCACAGTCTTTAAAAAAAATTTATGGATAGCCCTTTCAAAGGAAATGTTATGTTTACTCAAAGGTTCTCTCCTTTTTAAAGAAAAATTATGGTCACCCAAATGTTGCTCTAAACTGTTTATCTTAGTACCTTTAACAATTTTTGTTCAAATGGTGTTTTCACTGCTTATCTCAGCTTCGGTAATAATTTTGCTCTACCCACCGTACCGTAAAAATACATGCTAACTGGTTGTGCTCCTATGGGAAGGATATATATAAAAAAAATTCAGTCCCAAATTTGAACAAACTGGAAACTATGTAGGAAAGAAAGTCTTCAGTGGAGTCATTTTGATTTCAAAAAGTAAAACAAATGTAAAGTATGTAAATAGTATATATATTTTTGACTTTTAAAAAATTGATAGTATAAGTAGATCATGAAAATTGTATATATGTATAAATTGTAATTAATGTATATATATGTGTTATTTGTGGCCCTGAAGAAGTCCGTAGGCACCGGCTACAACATTGTTTTTATGAAGATAGAATCCTTGCTTTTTGAACCAAATAAAGAATTTACCACTCATCCATTGAAGACTCTTAACTTAACAGGATTGACTGAATGAAATACTACGACTCAATGGTGTACATCCAAAAAGAATATTGCTTTTTTCATTGTTATTATACTACATAGAAATAGATTGTTTTTTACATTGCTGTAGAGTGCTGGACATTGACATAAATTGTGTATGTTTGAGACTTTCTTAGTCTCAGGGAGACCTAAGGGTCTGGATCTCCTGTCCTTAGCACCTAAAAATTGTAGATACTAGCGTGACACTAGTGGATAGGTGCAATATCGTACAGCCTCAAACCCCTGTGCTCGGTGTGTATAATACTAAGTTTGCTGTTGGCTGTAATAGCATACACTTGACACTTGAGGCTTTTAAATCTGTGTAACCTGAGTAATATATATATATATATTTATTTGTTTAATTAATTAAAATCTTACAAAAATGCAGATAAAACTTTACCAAATTTAAAATTATAAAACATATATTATACGCATAAAAAAGGAAAAAAAGCTGCATTTTATAAATTCCATATTCACATAGTCTGTTGTTTGGTCAATCAAAAAACATCCAATTTCTTCTGTACCGCACAAAGGAATTTAACAAGCGCAGAATTCATCGGTAAATCTTCTGGGTTAAGACTTGCGATCAGTGCCTGTCTACATGTCCTTACCCTAAGCATGTTAAGCATTCTTTTAATCGTAGTTGTTCTTTCGATTTCCAGATCCGGGCAAAGACACAATAGGTTTAAGATGTTTTCTTCTCCTAGGTTACAAAGCCTGCATATGTTATTTCCTTTTAATCTCTTCCTGAGTAATAGCTTTTTTGTCACATTCACGAGTCTAAAGAATATAGGTAAACAATTGATGACTTGTCTAAAATAGTGGCTTTTGAAATCTATCCAAAATCGAAGATAATACTGCTGTATAAAATCGAAGTCTACCCAACCACTGCAACTTAAGAATCAGCTCTAAATCCAGAGCCTACCAGATCTCTTCAACCTCGGCTGCCTCAGCTTTGTGTATGTACGTGTGCCTGTGAACGCGTATTATGCAGGCCTTCATGTAATAAGGGAATCGGTCCTCTTGGGTACTGTGGGAGTTTTGGAATATTGCATTAGTTCTAAACTGTCCATAGATCTGTGGCTTTTTATCTAATCCATGTGAAAAAACAATTTAAAAAGGAGCATTCTGCCTCTGCTGATTCTGAGTGTGCTCCCTCCCTGGACACTGTGGAGAACGTCAAGCCTCTTCAGTGTAATATGACGCTGGGAGAAATATTTATTTCAAGAAGGCTTTTATCTTTCTGTCCAGCACTGCTCTTTCCTGCCTCCTCACTAATATTGCTCCTGGCACCGGGATACTACTAGAGCCTTGGTTAGGAGGCTGACAGCATTCCAGGCAGGATTTCCTTTTGTAAAGAATTACTGTTACTGGCAGACCCGGCATTACGTACGGTGCAGCATTTCTCACAAAATTCCTATTTCTGAAGAGTTTAACACCCTCATTTACCACCTATTCTGAGTAGGTAGTAAATGAAAGCAGGGCCTTTGGGGCAGGGTGGGGTTGTAGTGATGGGGTTAGGGATGGTAGAGGAGAGAAGAGAAATATATGTTAAAAAGGGGCATGGTCACCTTTTGTTGCAGAAAAAGGTTGAGCATGGCCAGATTGTGAGGCCTGGCTCATGTTGCAGTCAAAGTTTCAAGCAACTTTACCAGCTGTATGTGAAAATCAAGTCAGTTGTTCCTCAGCCGGTAAAACATGGTGTGGGAACACAGGACTAATCACGATTGAATGCAGCAGAATGCACAAGGGAATTCCACTCCGCCCACCTCTTAATCAGGACCAAGGGGGAGGTCACAATCTAAGGTCCATATTGCCCCTTTATCCTTTTTAGCAAACATGCCCACAAGGAGCAGTTTAAGAGCACTGCAGCTCCCCCTGCCTGCATGCCAGGGCCAGACAGCCTACCTGGAGCCCTCAGAGCTCAGCTCTATTAACACTCATTTTCTAATTTCGTAGATTGGCCTACCAGGTGAATGGACAGACAGCTACAAGCTAGGGAGAGGGGTGTGTCAGGCCTATGTCCCGGCTCCTGTATTGTTTCTTTTATGTATGAAGGGCCTAGGTACAGCCCTGGTCAATTCAGGATCGGATGCCCCCTCAATTGGCAGGAAAAAGGTCCCAGATTTATTATAATGCAGGTGATACAGTTTAACTCTCTAGAACCCCCAATGGCCTTAATATGTTAGTGCAAGAATTTGTACCTTTTATGGGGAATTTAGGTTTGGTTACCAATCTAAAAACGTTATTATGGTTTGCAAGCCTAGGTAACACAAGATCCGGGCATATTTTTATAAAGTCACCCTGTTGCCCAAACTCAGGACTTCTCATATTTGGTCATAGTTATGGATACAAGAGAAAATTGGGGACCCTGTATTGCGTAAGTGCGTCAGAGCTTTAAAGCTCAGTGAGGTACATTTTAATTTGTCCAACCGTAATGGGAAGAAACCTGTAACCCCCTCCTGGAGGTCTAAAGGAGAAAATGCCTTTCATTTCTTACATATAGCTCAGGAATCTGGGCTTATTCTAATATCAGTGCCCTCCAAGGCAAGCAGAACAGAGCATTTAGGTGAGTTCTGGGCGTCCCACCATGTTCTACTTGCATTATGCATCAATAGCTTGGGATGTATTATGAAGAAGATAAAATTAAATTGGCCCCCTTCCTTTTGTGGCGTTCAATTTAGGCAAACCCACATGCTTCACTAAATAGGGAGATCATAAATGACTGCCTCTCATGTGCGAGAGGCAATAAAGGGCGAGGGATTAAATGGCATATTCATATTGATATGGGAATATTTGATTGTAAAGACTGCTTAGGTGGCGAGAAGAGAAAATTATAGGGAGGAGGGGTATATTTACAAGGAAATGGCACAGCGCGGCGCTGTGGCAATTTTGCCGTGCTGAGCCTGCAGCATTTAAATAAACGCATTGATGCACCATGTTTACAAAAATATGGTGCACCCTTTTCCCTTGGGCTAGTGCTAAAAATAGATGCCTAGTGACAACCCAGACACCACCCTCGCGCCATGGTGCAATGGTGACTGTATTGCAGGACGGTGCAAGGGTGTCTGCGTGGCAGGGAATGATTGTTTATGTCCATAAACTATCTTTAAAGGGGAGTTGCTCTTTCTATATGTGCTGCAAAATGCAGCACACATAAAAAGAGCAAAAACAAGGAGAAATAAAAGTATTTCTCCTCGTGCCAATATAACGCCTGTATTTGCATTTTAGCTTTTGCGCTGCTTCTGATTTACACATCCTTGTAAATCTCAGGCAGCATCAGAAAGCAATGGGTGTTGCGTTGGAACACCCATTGTACGCCCCTTTCACACAGATATCTCATTGAAAGGGTACCATATTTACAAAGCAGAGTTAAGTCACACAAAATGGCTTAATACCATTTTGTAAATATGGAGCAGGGCATCACGCCAACGGAACATCAGAAAAAGTGACGTTCCGGTGGCGCAATCCCAAAGTTTCATAGTTAACAGGTTTCATATAATACTCTAAACAGGAATATAGTTGCATATTTTGCAGTACTCTGCCAAGTCTCCAAATACGTAATGAGCCAGGGTTATTTGTAGACAACCCAAAGTTCCTGGAAACATGGACTTTCATCTGTAATAGGTGTAGCAGGGATCTAATGCTCCTTATTATCGAAACCGCTCAAACTACGGTCTTGATAGAAATAAAAGAGATGGAGGAATTAGAGAAGGTTCTGTTAGACAGCAATATAGTAGAGGAGGCAAAAAAAAGGTTAGAAGAGATAAACCAAGATATGAAGGGATACTGTGAATACCTAACTAATAAGAAAACTCAAAAACTTAGAAAAGATATAAACAAATTTAGCCAGGAGGTGGTTTATCCATTTTTGAGGAAGGACTATTATACCGAGAAGGCAGAATATAACAGGAACGAGGGACCCAGACCCAGATTCCAACCAAGATTTCAACCTAGGAGACCTAGGCATGTACACTTCTCAGGCACATCCGAAAGCAGTATTGAGGAGGAGGAACTGTGCAGAGAAGACGGAGAGTACACAGGACCCAACAGGGAGTATGAAACCCCTTTTTTAGATCAACGCCCACAGAAAAGCAGAGGGAGCTTTCGGGGCAGAGGGAGAGGTCAATACCCGAGGAGAACAGCTCCCAGAGAGCAGGACCAGGAATACCAACAGACCCCGGCCCCTCAAGAATACAAGAGAACCAGAAACAAAGTCTACTGGCATTAGATAAGACACCCATCATAAATCTCTCTAACAGAGCACTTACACACACAGAAAAGCAAGTGTTAGGGATGGGTTTTAACTTTGTACCAACCACGGGCATAAATAAATTTCAATTGGAAAAGGACCTGAGGGCCTTCTTCCGTAAAATACGCCTACGCCGGTTCTTTGAAAATAGACCTGTGAGAGAGCAACCCCTGGATTCGGGTTTGAGAACGAAATCAACCTTTACCCCCAGTTTAGGAATGGTCGACAAGAACTTAGAGACCTTTGAGTCAATTGTAAAAATAGAAATAGGTATCCTACTAGAGAAAAAGCACTTCCAACAGCACAACATCAGTAAAGCTCAGAGAGAGGCTATCAAATCCCTGTCAGAGGACAGTAGTATAACTATAAAACCCGCTGACAAGGGGGGAGGAGTAGTTGTATTTGATACATCAGATTATGACCAAAGAGCACTCGCCCTCCTTTCCAACGAATCACACTATTCAAGAGTCTCTCAAATGACACTAAAGAAACTGCAAAAAGATGTAGAGACACTACTGCACAGAGCCCTAGAGGAGAATAAAATCACTGAGGAGGAATGGAAATTCCTCAATAATACTAACCCAAAAACCCCCGCGTTCTACGGACTACCCAAGGTCCATAAGAGTCTAAATAACCCCCCTCTTAGACCAATAGTAGCATCAATTGACTCCTTGTTGGAACCTTTAAGCCAATACGCTGATAGATTCCTCAAGCCCTTAGTAGCAGAACAGAAATCATATATCCGAGATACGGCTGATATGATAGCCAAAGTGGAAGGGATCCCTTTTGATGAAGGAAATGAACTGATGGTGACTCTCGATGTAGAGTCACTCTACACCAACATACCACAAAGGGACACCATTGTGGCAGTCAAGAACCTCCTAGAAGAGACAGAGATACGAGGTGGCAATAAAGAGTTCATTGTCCAATGTGTATCGATGGTCCTACTTAACAACATTTTCCTCTTCAAAAAGGACCTCTATATACAGAAGAAGGGGACCAGTATGGGCGCAACTTGTGCGCCGAGTCTGGCCTGTACATACGTGAGCCTGTTTGAGAACAGACACGTGTACAATGAAGTGAGCCCATTTTTTGAAAATATTCGAAATTGGGCTCGCTTCATTGACGACATATTCTTCATATGGCAGGGACCTGTAGAGCTATTAGAAGAATTCCTTAGCTGGCTCAACCTAGGGGACCCTAACCTTAAATTTACAGCAACACACAGTAGATCCAAGGTTAATTTCCTGGACATATGTATTAAGAGCCAAGACCAACAGCTGAAGGTGGAACTGTATAAGAAAGAGTCCGACAGGAATACAATCTTACACTACTCCAGCTATCACCCCAAGAGCCAGAAAGACTCGATACCTTTTGGTGAGTTTCTCCGTCTCAGGAGAAATTGTACGGACTTAGCAGACTTCCACAAACATGCCCAAGAAATGAAGAAGAAATTTAAGGACCGAGGCTATCCCAAAAAATTGATTAATCATTCACTTAAGAGAGCACAATGCTACAATAGGGACTGCCTTATCAAAAAAGCGGATAATAAAAAGACGCAGGACAAAATAGTGATGGTTAGCCAACATTCAGTCATAGCCAACCAAATTAAGAACATCATTAACCACAATTGGAAGATTTTAAATAATGGTCCAGATGTTACCCCGCTGGAACGTCCCCTGTATGCATACAGGAAGAACAAGAACCTGAGGTCAAATCTTGTGTGTACATACAGAGAGGACAGAATAGAGACCCAAACCACCTTGAGTGGACAGAAAGCTACAGGCAATAATAAGTGCGGAAACTGCTGTATCTGTGAGTTATGTATAGTAACTAAGACAGTAGCACACAATGATGTCACGCATACAATTACCACTCTGAATAATTGCCGGACAAAAAATGTGGTATACATGATTCTATGCCCATGCAACCAGGCATACATAGGTGAAACCGGTAGAGAAGTGAGGCTCAGGATAGGGGAACATAAGTCTGCCATAAACACCAACAAAGAAAATGCCCCACTTGTGTCTCATTGGAAAGAAAATGGACACACTACTAAAGACCTCAGATGGGTCATCTTGGAAAGAGTTAGAGAACTCACAAGATCAGGAGATAGCACAAAAAGACGAAAATTACAGGAACAATGATATATGGTGAAATTTAATACCATCAGGAAAGGGTTAAATTCCAGGGAAGAGTGGGAGGCTCTCATTTAGGTAGCCTATCACACCGTGTGACCATCTCTCCACTTTCTGAAATAATATCCTAACATTAGAGAAAGATAAGCTCCGATAGTAACAAAACCCATATGAGTGAGGTTCTCCTTTAAATATAAACATATGGGTTACTAGGAACACATATACCACACAGAGGGAAAGTGCAATTGACTAACACCTTACTCTGACCGAAAGTGGGCTAATAAAATGCAGAGGACACACCAGTCCAAGATGGTGCCCGTGATGAGGGGACATAGCAGGGCGACCCATTGGTCCCAATAATAACACTAGTCGTGTAACTAGGATCATCCGGACATACTACGATAATACTAGTCTAGCCGTTTTTTCAATATACTCAAATATAAACACATGGGTGACTAATAACACATGTACCAAACAGAGGGAAAGTACAACTGACTAAAACCCTAATCAGACTGAAAGTGGGCGAATAGAATACATAGGACACACCAGTCCAAGATGGCGCCCGTAACGAGGAGATATAGTAAGCCGGCCCATTGGTCCAAATAGTAACACTAAATGTGTCCGGGCGCACTACTATAATACCATTATAGCCGTTTTTATATCATACCAGGAATCGGAAACCCATACGGGACGTTTATGTGAGAAGTTCGATTTTTGTACTCGCAAAACGCCACCATATGCCGGTTAGACGAGCCCGGGCACTATAATCATGAGATGGCGGCTCATAATATTAGGATGAGCAAGCAGAGAGGTACGGATACATCCAGCATCGAGTTGAGACACGAATAACTAATATGCAGGCGAAGCATACGATACGTAGCAAGGCATCTAACTCCGTTCTAAGATGGCGCCCACGCGCACAGTGGTTTCGGAATTACGAGACCAGCGCGACCACAGCCAGGTGCAATCACTTGAGGAATCATGGTGAGATATAAATGCACACACCAAACACCACACACCAGATCGAGGGGACGAACGAGGCAGAAGCACATACGCAGCGCTAATCCGGTAAGTGCAGCTGGTGCCCTTGAAAGAGAGGATCCTGCTCTAAATGCTATTTGCTGTCAATAGGGATTTATACCCTGAAGGTGATTGTAACATGGGATAACTTTAACCCTATACCTTCTTGTAGCATAAAATAGAAAACAATTTGTCCTAATTCATTCTAGATCCTTAACAGATACTGTGAGTCAGACTTTAACCTGAGTGATATGGGGCAAGCCAGTTATCAGTAGAATAATGTGGCTCCTCTTGATACTAGATAACAGGGGCAACCAATAGGGAACTGTATATCATAGGTGTAAATGAAGATAGAGGGCACACAATAGCATTAAACATAAGAGAGTATAAAGACATAGAGGAGTTATTTTAATCTCTTAGTTACCTACAAAGTAAGAACAGAGGAGAGAGCAGACTGTTGTCTCAGTATTTAAAATACAAGTAACACATGACTATCTTATACTTGTCTCCATTCTGCAGAACATATCCAGTTCTGGAAAAGACTAAAGAAATGGTATGCCCGTTCTAAGAAGGTTTTAGAATTTTACCAGGTAAGACACCCCTACCAATAAGGTACTAGACTAGACTAATGTGGTCCCAAGACATAATAAAGTGAAAATATGTATTATATCATAGATGCACGAGACTTGAACAAACGCCTGACAAATTCAGAGCAAGGAAACCCAAGACAAGGAGCTCCTATCCGGGGAGAGAGGTAATCACATGACCCCAAAGACTAGTCTAGAAATTAGGGCATAGGATATTCCAACTCATTCCTAATATAAGTATGTGGTCATTCGACAGAATACCTACCACAGATGCACGAGACTTGAATATACGCCTGTCAAGCTCAAAGCAAGGAAAGCCAAGACAAGGAGCTCCTATCATAGGGGAGAGGTAATTATATAAACCTAGAGACCCGTCCAGTAGTCAGGGTACAATGCACTCCAACTTATCCCTAACATAAGTCTGTGGTTTTTTGACAGAAGCCCACACTATTCACAGAAGCTAATGGAAATTTAAAGCTGTCCACATTCTGATATGCCCCCCACATGATCTAAAAGGTGAGAATCCATATCTCTTTATCCCCATAGATATCCTGATCCCGCGTGAATGAAATGGTCTTCCACATTGAAATAAAGACTCGGAGGGATTAAGGTGTGGCCTTATAGCTTCAGGCCAATGGGATTGTCCATAAATTTAAGTAGTGGGCACTATACAGAAAATTGAGTTATTGTATATACAGGTAAAAATAACAATAGCACATGGATACTTTTTGAACAAGTGTATAAACGCTCCGGAGTTACAGTAGCGGACAACATGTAGAATACTGAGTTACCCCATGGTACATGTCTTGAATAAATGTACAAGCGCCAGATAAGCGAGAGTGGGAGACAATAATGGTATTGAAACTCATGGTGGGAAAGCTATATACCAGACACCCATCCTCTAAAGAGGAGGAGAGAATAGATATTTTGCATGATAATTGATTTTGCACATCTCTCCATATATATCCACAGATATGGTGGAACCATCCATTGCTTGAAACCCCAGAAAATAAGAAGTCCTGAGGAAGGTGCAACCAAATCCAGAGTACAGCACCGAAACGCGTCGACGCACTGTTTGTCTTTTTCTAATAGAATCCAATGAGGGCCGTATAAAACTGTAGATGGGCATTTCATTCCTCCACTAGAGTTTTACAATAGCAAAACGGATTTAGGCCATTGGATCGGGTAAATGATAGTGGCCTAGACATTTGGTTGGCCACATAGAAACTTAGGGGTTTTTGTGACTATGTGTAGTTTGTTGTCTATTTACAGTGAATATGCTTTGATCATGTCTTTGTTTATCGTTTATAGTTGTATTACGCTTGTGGAATATTGTTGAATATTATTGTTTAATTTTAACCCTCCAAAGTATCTTTTTACTTGGATTTTAAATTGTGGTGCGAAAAGTATATGAATTTACTCTGTTTTTTATTGTTTAATTGATTGTAATTTTAATAAAAATAGACTGTAAACGATTCTATTTCAGTATGGAAAACCTATTTTTGTGTTAGTTTAACACCCATTGTAGTTTGTGACCTTTTCTCTATATATAGGAAAGGCCAATAGTTACTAGTCGACTATTCGACTCCAGGGATCTCCCTCTTTGACTAATTCTCTGCCAATTTAACACCAGATGAAGAAAACAATTAAGTTAATGATAGAAAGTGAATAGAAAGTGAATGTGAAGATACACATGTCAAATGACAAAGGCACATTCTAACTGTCTTTTTTTGGGGTTAGCATCTCAGTCAGAGATTTTGTACGTAAGAGCACACATGCAAGTAATCAAGGACTACCCAGTTCTTTTAGTGGTTTAGGGCCCGATGTAGGTAAATCCCATTTACCGATTTTGAAATACTGAATGCTACCGATTCGGTATTTCAAAATCGGTAAATGGGATGTAGGTCCCAACATCTGGAATCGTTACCGATTCCTTACAAATTCGGTATTTACCGATTCGGTAAAAACCGAATCGGTATTTGCTATTGAATCCTATGGGCCTTTGAAGCCCATAGGATTCAATTCAAATACCGAATCGGTATTTACTGAATCGGTAAATACTGATTTTGTCAAGGGTGCAGGGGGTGTCACTTTGACACCCTCTAGCACCCCCAAAACGGGCATGTGTGCAATGTGGCACACAGACATGCCCTAAGGGCACGTCTGTCTGTCACATGGCACATGTGTACATGCACAGATGTGCATGTACACAGGAATCGGTATTTTACCATGGATTTGTATTCCATGGTAAAATACCGATTCTTTAAGCCATGTGCCAATGGTAAATTGGCTACCTACATTGCATTTTTGGTAATTTTACCGAATCGGTAAATATTACCGAATCGGTAAATATTACCGAATCGGTAATTATTTTACCGATTCGGTACATATTACCGAATCAGTAAATTTACCGATTCGGTAATGATACCGATTCGGTAAAATTACCGAAAATGTGCCCCTACATCTCTATAGCCCTTTACCGATCGGAAACGGCCAAAAATCTGTATTTTTGGCCGATTCCGATCGGTAAAGGGCTACCTACATCTGGCCCTTAGTGTATTTCTGGTTTAGTTCAGTACATACTTGAAGGATTGTGTCCGGGCCAAATCATTACCCATAATAGACAAAGAGTGGCAAAGCAAATAGGTGTCGACTTCGGCACTAATCGGCTTTGCCGATTTCTTTTTGACAGTGCACTACAGCAACAGGACAGCACAGGACACAGAATTGACTAGGAGTGAGAAAAAGACGGGAGTAGGGTGATATCAGAGCAAGAAAGGCAGATGAGGGAGGAATCCTTCCAGGACGACAACCCTCACTCACCAATAGGCGACATGCTTCATCATACGGGTTCCTTTCGCCGGGACATCTGTTTTGGAGGTGCACCTTGCATATGTAGTTTGGCACTACGAGGCATACCTAGAGCTTGGCGAGCTGTTCTTTCACACCCATAATAGACCAACCTAAAAAAATAACACGGCTCGTTGTCAGCCTGACCGCCCTGATCCTGTGGTGGCCAGTATATATATGTTTTGCTACTTAACACTATTTTGGGGATCAGTACCACTTGGCCTTTCTAGATCCCTTTACATCCTGTGTGTTGACGATCATTACACTGACATATGAATGCGTCATAATGCCTGTGTAATGTAGTGGGTGCAAGTTGTTTTAATGTATTTTCATTCAGTAATCCAAGAAGATGACAAACATCACTTGTTTTGGTAAACGCAATAGCTAATTTAAAAAAAACCAATGGCGTAGGGTCAGGGACCAGTGAGTATGGGAAGAAAGGGGTAAATCGGCACTCAGAGGTTGGAAACAGACAAAAGGGCAAGAACATCATACATGCACACAGGTTAAGATAGAGAAACACAGAGTGCAAGGTGGGAAAAGAAACACACGGACGAGAGAGAGCAGTTCGGGGACAGAACATGTGACGAAAACTGCTGGAAAACATTAAGAGGCAGATTTACGTTGCCTGACGCATCTTTGCAAATCGGCAGAGATGCGCCAGTAAAGATACGGCACGCAAGTTCATCCTTGCGCCACCCATGATGCGCCGCATTTACAATGCGGCGCACCATGGTGCAGGAATGAACAGATGCATGTCGCATCTTGGGCGTAAAGTTGGTGCAGTGCTGAAGTTGTGTTGCGTGCGACACGCAACTCCAGCACTTTTCCAACTTGCCCTATCTTTAACGTGGTGCGTCAAGCCTTACGCCTTCTTCAAGCAGGCGCAGGGTTTTGACGCATCAGCGTTGGGAAAGTGACTCAGTGAAATCTTGTAGATTTCACTGAGTCACTTATCAGGGGCGTTCCTGCGACGGAACGCCCCCCCCCTGCACTGGAACACCTACATGAAACCTGACGCAGGTTTCATGTGGCGCAAGGCCTTACACCGTGATGCATCTCCATAGATGCGTCACGTTGTAAATGCCTCGTAGGGATGCGCCACGTTTACGCCGCCTTGCGTGACGCAAAAGAGGCGTAAACATGGCGCATGGGGCTTGTAAATCTGCCCCATAGACTCTTGTGGAGTGATTAGGCAAAAAGAAAAAAAACATCAGTTCCCTGCAAGTGAGCAGTGGCAGGACACAAGAAAACAGGTAGTGCTCCAGGGGATAGGCACACACAAGATAGACATGGCAAACCATCGAACAAGAAGCAAACAAATGAGAGAAGTAATAAAAAACAATCAGATTTATATTAGATATCTAATTTGATTATGTTGAAGGGAGGGCAGCCAAAGCATAATAAACTCATTAATCCCTGAGAATTCTGATATCAAAGTACTCCAGTGAAGTATCATCCTTTTTACATTCCTGCAACAAACCCATTTACTTTATAAACACATCTACTGCACCAGAGAAGGGTGGAATGTTGAAAAAATCAGGTAATATGGAATGGAAAAAAGCTAAGTGTAGGAGTGGATGATGGGAGACTGCTAAAGTAGTAAATTATTTGATCTTTAATAATTGAGCAGTCATTGATGTAGCGGAATTTACTTTTCATGTGGTGATTGATGCATGTGTTTAATACCAATTTGGAAAGACTTAGCCATTGAAAATACAACTTTTGGGAAAGGGAAAAGAAAAATGAGATCCTGAGATTCACTAGGCCGAGGAAACTACTAATGGAAACACGCAATTTGCAATTATATTTGACATGACATCACAAGCTTATAAGTTGTACTCATATTTAAACATGTTTATATTTTTTTCATTTTTTTCATCAACTCAAAGCACATTCGATGTAGCTAATTCTATGTAATGGCCCGTCTACTTTTGTGATACATGATTTGAACTGCACCTGAACTAAACTGGACTTCGTCATCATGACTTATTTTAAGAAGTTTAAGGATCATTAAGAAGTAGCTGATTTGTGGGATAAGAATACAAATGATATGATTGCCAAATAATCATGGGCAGAAAGTATATTCATGTCTCTGAGGTGACATAGGGTAAAGGAAACACACTTTAAAGTTATTACCAAAAGAAAATCACAAGTGGAAGCGCATAGTTGCTCTGTCATATGTGGAGAAGTGTGGCTCACTGGTTAGAGCAGGCAGACCCTGAAGCAGAGGTCAGACCCGGGACCAGGGTTCAATTCCCGACGCCTCGGACTCGATAATTCTCGCTTCGGTGCCTGACCTAATCATGGGTTCACACTCTGCAACTCTGGGCATTAAGCTTGCTTAATCTCCACAACGGCCCCCCGCGGCGGGATGCCTGGCTTTCACCTTGGGGATGCCCTGTAGGGGCTATCTCACAGGGAAAAGCCAGGACGGGTTCCCAAGGCAAGCGCTTAGAGACCCCTGGGTGATAAGTGCTATATAAATCCAATATACAATACAATATTAGCTGGAACTTTAATTTCCTTTTTTTTTTTTTAAGTTTTTATTGCAAGCAAGTCAGATCATGAAATATATCATATATACAAACACAATAAAGAAATAACACAATTCGGTGTAAGCTTACAATCATCAATAGTTTCAGACATGAATAATTTAAATATGAATACATATTACTTCGTTTCCCCTTGGATCCACTGTTAAACCGGTGCCCACATTTTCCTTCCTGCATGTCTTTTTTTCCGCTCTTTTGTTGCATAAATAGCATGTTCCAAATAATACATAGCTAGCAAGCGAGCCCTCCAAGTAGAAAAGGATGAAGGATCTTGGCTAATCCATTCTCGAGTAATACAAGCACGCAAGACAGACATAGCGATAAATATCAGCTTTCTATTATCATCTCCAGTTATCGCAGAGGACACCCCTATCAATACTAATTCTGCCGTTAGCTTTACTGAGATTCCCAATAATACAGAAAGAAAAGATTGAATTTCAGAGAGTAGTAATGTTAGTTGTGGACAACCAAAAAACTTGTGCACTGCATTCGCAGTATCCAATGTACACCTATTGCATGATGTTCCTTTAGAATTCCCTCTAGACTTCTTTAAACAACTTGAGAGGATGGCGGGGAGATTTTTATGGGGTTATAAACGCCATTGTAGAGCCTATAAAAAAATGATTCTCCCGAAGGCTAGAGGAGGATGGGGTGGTCCACATTTTTTGTTCTACTATTTAGCATCTGTATTGCAATTCATTAATCCTTTAATTTTAGGCACTAAAGCACCAATGTCAGAGGCACATTCCCACTCTATATATGAATTCGCTCTAGGGGTTGAGGCCCGTGGATGTTTGCTCAAAAATGTAGAACCCAGCTACTATAAAAAAACGAAATTTAAGATCATAATAGCAGCATATCGGGCTTGGAAGATAATTAGGCGACATCAGGGGATGTTTAAAATCGTGAGTTATACCCCTTTGACATCTCAACATATTCTTCCCTCTATTTTTATGGTTTAAATCTTTTATTGGGTTTTCAAAACAGGAAAAACAAACAGACCACATTTCCCCATCAGATGCAATAGTATTGGTTTGTGGGTTGAAGGTAACAAAGATATTGACAACGTCGTAAATGTAGGGGTCTTGCAACGGGCAAACCCAGTCCGCACCCCCCCCCCGCCCCCTCTCCTTGTCCACAAAGCAAAGGAATAAGTAAAAGAAAATTACCACATCTCTAACGGGAGGCCATAGGTCAAACATCAGCCCTTAATCTTACGCCTGTGCGGCTGAACTTTAGGTTCCTCGAGTGGCGTGTCTGCAAGGCGAAGTAAGCGTAAATAGCGTGGGCAGCTCAATTCCCTAAACTCCCCTTTGAGTAGAGTCAAAAACGGTCGTCAAAGTGCTGCGAATTCCTCTCCCCTCCCCTCTTTTGCTAGAGTTAACTTCTCCATCTCCAAAATCATCCACAACGTGTGGAGCCAGCCAGTGTGTGGGGGAGGTTGAGTGGTCCTCCAGTGCGCTACAATGTTCTGGACGGCGGCCCCCAGCGCAATCGCTATGAGTCTCCCTCTCCTAGACTTCAAGGGGTACATCAATGCATTAGGGAGTCCAAGCAGAACATAAGCGGGGAATCTGGGAAGTTGGGTGTCCAAATGGGAGTCTTTTTCATCTAGGATCGAGTTCCTATAGGGTTGTAAGCGGTCACAGCTCCACAGTAAGTGCTCTAGTGTGCCAAGTTCCCCACATCTCCTCCAACAGCGGTCACTAATGCGGGGGTCAGGGTTTCTGTGAGACCAGTGTGGTAGGCCGAGTGCCTGGCTCTATGGTATATGCCTTCCCATTCCTTGTGTGTGAGTTGTCTCCCCAGGTCCCTCTCCCACCTGACCCTCCCTGCGTTGTATGTGTTAATGTTGGTGAGGAGGAGGTGTTGGTACAGCACTGAAATCAGTTTTTTATCTGAGGTGCTCCATATAGAGGGTAAACAGGATTGGAGAAAGCGGGCACCCTTGCCTGGTGCCCCTGCTAATTGGAAAGCACGGGGAGGTATGCCCATTGACCCGGACCGTGGCGTTAGGCTGACGGTAGCAGTTCAGTATGCGGTTACGGAGAGTCTCTCCCATCCGGACTCGCTGCAGCACCAGCTCTAGATAGGGCCAGTGCACTCTATTGAATGCCTTTTCGGCATTGATGGTGAGCAACATGCAGCCAGGCCGCGTCCGCGACCCGGGCTCAATGAGGTGGAGGACTCGTTTAGTATTATCGCTGGTCTGTCTTTGGGGGATGAAGCCTGCTTGGTCAGGTTCCACTAACTGCTGCATATAGGGTGCCAGCCTATTCGCGAGGATGCCCGTGTAGAGCTTGAGGTCAATGTTTAACAGGGAGATCGGCCAGTAGGAGCTACACCGGGTGGGGTCCTGGCCGGGCTTGGGTATAACCGATATCGCTGCCTATAACAGATCTGCGGTGGTGGCACTGGGCTGGTCGAATGTATTGAAGAGTTCCCGCAATAATGGGGCCACCTGATGACAGAGGGTTTTATAGAAGGCCGCTGAGTAGCCATCAGGGCCCGGCGATTTCCCCAGTTTGAGGCGAGATATCGCCGAGATCACCTCCTCCAGACTAATGGGTCAATCAAGGAACTCCACTTGTGCTTCATTCAAGGACGGTAGGGGCGCTCCTCCTAGGTAGGCCTGGCCCGCCTGCGTGTCAAGCGGGTCCAAGGCTTATAAGTCGCCGTAGAAGTCCCCAAAGACCTCAGTGATGGCGGCATCTTCAGTAACAAGGTTACCCTGACTAGACCGGATGGTTCAAATGCCCTGTCTTTGGCGTTGCTCTCGCAGTTTACTCGCCAGGAGTCTACCGCATCGATCCCCCCCAGAATAATACGTGTGTCGTAGGCGTAGGGCTGAGTATTCCACCACATCTTTGTCCAGGGCCGCCAGCATCTTTCTCCCCTTACAAAGTTGGCGCCACGCCCGAGCCGCCCTGGTGCGCTGGTGCATCTGCTCCAGCTCCGCCACGTGCTGGGTGATTTCCGCCAGTTTCTGAGCGCGGTCTCTGTTGTTAGCTGTGGCAATAGAGATGAATTTTCCGCGGAGGACCGCCATGAGCGCGGCCCACTGGGTGGCCTTGGTAGTGTCTGTGTTGGCATTTTGAGTAAGAAACTGGGTAATGGTGGTTTTGATCCGCTCCACTATAGCAGGGCTCTGGAGCAGGACGTCTCTCAGGCGCCAGTGTCGTTGCGGGCCAGGTGTGGTTGGGAAGAGAAAGGATGCCAGTACCGGAGAGTGATCCGACAGAGAGGTCGGGAGGGGGTCGACATCCTTTGCGTGGAGCACCAGCTGTGAGAAGCATAGCAAATAGTCAAGTTGTGCGTAAGACTTTTGGGCGGCTGAGTAGTAAGTGTATGCTGGGGTTTGTGGGTGGAGGTGCCTCCATAGGTCAACAAGGCCCGGGTCGGAGAGGTGAGCGTGGCCTGTCCCGGAAAGTACCCCGACTTGACCATAATGTTGGCCTGAACGATCTGCTGTGTTATGGAATACTAGGTTGAGATCACTTCCTAGCAGCAAGTGTGGTTGTGTATTAGCTGATCCTCTCCCTGACCAACGACCCCGCCGCCGCCAGAGCCAACCTGCACGAAGGGATGAGAGAGGTAGCCGAGTGGATGACGATGAGCCGCCTGAAGCTGAACACAGATAAGACGGAGGTCCTCATCCTGGGCTCCTCGCCCTCCGCCTGGGACGACTCCTGGTGGCCCCCCGCCCTGGGCACCGCACCCAAACCGACGGACCACGCACGCAACCTGGGTTTCATCTTGGACTCCTCCCTCTCCATGACCAGGCAAGTCAACGCTGTCTCCTCGTCATGCTTCAACATCCTGCGCATGCTGCGGAAGATCTTCCGGTGGATCCCCACAGAGACCAGGCAGACCGTCACCCAGGCCCTCGTCACCAGCCAACTGGACTACGGCAACGCACTCTACGCCGGAACCACCGCCAAGATCCAGAAGAGGCTCCAGCGCATCCAGAACGCCTCAGCCAGACTCATCCTCGACATCCCACGACACAGCCACATCTCCGGACACCTAAGAGACCTGCACTGGCTCCCGGTCAACAAGAGAATCACCTTCCGCCTCCTTACCAACGCACACAAAGCTCTCCACGACCAAGGCCCGAACTACCTCAACAACCGAATCAACTTCTACGCTCCCAAACGCCACCTCCGATCCGCCAGCCACGCCCTCGCCGCCGTCCCACGCATCCGCAGAGCCACTACAGGAGGAAGATCCTTCTCCTACCTGGCCGCCAAGACCTGGAACTCCCTCCCGGCCGACCTGCGCCTGACCCAAGACCACCTCTCCTTCAGGAAGAAGCTCAAGACCTGGCTGTTCGAGCAGTAGCGGCACCCCCCCCCAGCGCCTCGAGACCCTACGGGTAGGTAGCGCACTCTATAAATGTCTTTGATTGATTGATTGATTGATTGAGCTGTGGCCGATTCTAGTGCTGTGTGTAGGAATTTCTCTTGTTCCTCATTGGGTGCATATATGGTGCCCACTAAGAGTGTGTGCCCGGCAATGAGAAAGTGGTGGATCAGCTGCTCTGCGTCTTGTTTCGGACGCCGCTCGTGGGGTAGGTGCTTCGGTCAGGACCGGATGCCACCGAAGGTACCATACCTTCTCAGCCGGTCCCACGGGAGCAGACTGAGAGGTACCTCAGGGAATCTTCTGGGGTCACAATACTGCAGCAGGACCAATCGGCCTGCACCCTGGTATTACCAACCAAAGAAGGTTGTATACCTCACTGCAAGTTTTTTCCTTCACTATTATAATTTTTCACTGTGTGGTACTATCTACTGAGGTCCTGAAGAATTGCCATCAGGCAAGAAACATGTCGACCATTTTTGAGGGTAGTAGTTAATATTGCTTGGATAGTTCCAGGGCATTTTACCTTCCCTCTCACCCCTTTTAACCAAGGGAGTCTACCACGAGAATAAATTAGGTTGTGGACTGACTCACTTTTTTTAGCTTCACTTTCACGTCACAACCACACTCCCCCCGCCCTCTCACACGCATGCACCATTTGGCCGGAACAAAAGATCTCCGATAAAGAGCCCCGGTTTCGGGAGCCTGTCAGACATTGCAGTGCCAGTCTGACGAGGAGCAGAACCCATATGATGAAGCATGGCACCTAGCTTGCTGGGTGTGTGAGGGTTTTAGTTCCAACAAGGGGATTCCCCCCCTCTTACTAGCACACACACTCCTCTGTTCCATCACTCTTCCCGGGGAACTTTGTACCCTCTTTGTGCCACCAGCTGTGAGAAGCATAGAAAATAGTCAAGTCGTGCGTAAGACTTGTGGGCGGCTGAGTAGTAAGTGTATGCTGTGGTTTGTAGGTGGAGGTGCCTCCATAGGTCAACAAGGCCCCGGTCGAAGAGGTGAGCGTGGCCTGTCCCGGAAAATGCCCCGACTTGACCATAACGTTGGCCTGAACGATCTGCTGTGTTATGGAATACTAGGTTGAGATCACTTCCTAGCAGCAAGTGTGGTTGTGTATTAGCTGTGGCCAATTCTAGTGCTGTTATGTTAAATGTTATGTTAAATGTATTTTTGAGCGCACAGCTGCCCCAGCGAAGGGGCGTCCTGGCGCTATATCAGAAAAAGAACATAACAAGCAAGCAAAGTAGGAAGCTAATAGGGCAGTGGGAAAAGATAAGTTTTCATAGCTTTCCTAAAAGCAAAAAGGTTTTCTAGAGAGCGAATGTGGACTGGAAGTGCATTCCACAGTTTGGCGGCTAGCACCATAAACGATCGACCACCCAATCTGCATTTATGAAATCGGGGAACAGATGCCAGACTTTGGCCAGCAGAGCGTAGGCTACGCGAAGGAGTGTAAAGAGTCAGAAGGTGCTGAAGGATGGCAGGAGTATCAGATTTCAAAATTTTAAAAGCAAAGCATAATGCTTTAAATTCGATGCGTCTGATGACTGGCAACCAATGTAATTTAGCAATTGTGCTGCGGGCTGAACAGAACCGTGGGAGGCCTACCAGGGCCCTAGCTGCGGCATTCTGGACCCGTTGAAATCGCAGGACTTCTGCCTGGTTAGCACCCAGAAGCAGTGCGCTTGCGTAGTCGAGTCTAGATAGTACACTCGCTTGAACCACCATCTGGCGAGTGGGGGCATCGAAAAATTTGAGGATAGGCCTCAACCCACGTAATATGCCGAAGCACATAGATGCCACCTTCTTGGTGTGACATGAGAAGGTAAGTTTGGAGTCCAGCCAAACGCCAAGGTTCTTTAATTCCAACACCGGTTTTGGGGGGGATCCCAACTCCCCAGGCCACCAATTTGCACCCCACAGATCTGGCTGTTTACCCAGTACCATCACCTCGGTTTTGAGGGCGTTGAGCTGTAAGCAGTTGGCCGTTAGCCAACTGGCAACTGCCCTCAAACCATCCGCAAAGTTGGATGCCAGTTGGTCGGAGTCTCCATTAAGGGCCACCGCCAACTGGGTATCATCGGCGTAAGATACCATTGTGAGACCCCATCTCTTCGCAACCTCCGCTAATGGTTGAACATAAAGGTTGAAGAGAGTGGGGCTCAACGCCGACCCCTGCGGGACTCCTTGGGTGATGGCACGGGATTTAGATCTGAATGGTGGTACAACCACCTGAAAGGAGCGTTCCGATAGGAACGACTGAAACCAGTCTAACGCACTGCCTGATATACCAGCCTCCCTAAGCCTTTGGACAAGAATGGGATGGGATACAGTGTCAAAGGCGGCACTAAGGTCCAAAAGGACCAGTGCCGCCGTTTGACCGGCATCTAGTACAGAGCGGAGATGTTCACCCATATATAGGAGTGCCGTCTCTGTACTGTGTCCAGGTCTAAAGCCATTCTGTGTGGGATCCAATAGTTGAGCTGAAGTCAGATGTTTCGATAAAAGATTATTCACATGGGCTTCTGTGATCTTTGCCACCCATGGAAGTAGAGAGATTGGTCGATAACTCTCCGGCTTCGATGGATCCAGTCCTGTTTTTTTTATAATAGGCATAACACAGGCGGCTTTCCAGGCAGGCGGAACTGAACCGATAGTTAGGGATTGCTCCACAAGATGACGAATGGGAGGAAGGCAGAGGGGCGCTGAGTCCACAAACTGGACTGGTCTTAAAGGGTCATCTGGCGAGCCAGATTTAACCTTGGTCACCAAGAGGTTAAACTCTGATTCTGATGGAATGGGAAGAGTTGCCAAGCCTAGACAAGTACGAGGTGTTATGATTGTACTATCCAGGTCAACTTTGGGAAAAGAGCGATAGATAGCGCTGACTTTTTCCACAAAGAAACTGGCCAGACCCTCACAGTGAGCAAGGGAACAGATCTCGTTATTAGGGAGTCTGTTCACTGTGAATTCCTTCAGGACTTTAAAAACCAGCTTGGAAGGGTTGGAGCTTGCCTGAAATTCCCGTGCATAATAATCAGCTCGGGCCCGGCAGACGGCTCTATGGTACACCTTAACCTTCGCCAGGTAGAAAACTTTTAGGTCTTTCTCATATCTCTTCCTCCAAGCTCTTTCGGCTTGGCGACAGGTAGCTTTTAATCTCCTGAGGTCCTCCGAGTACCAAGGGTTAGACTGGAAGGAACGGTTCCTGCTCCAGGTAGCTAGTATCAGTAGGTCAAGCACTCGAACAATCCAGGCGCAAAAGGTGTGATACCCAGTTTCAACGTCATCCGAATAAACTAAGGGTGTAATGGTCAGAGCACGATGGAAATCCTCCAATTTGAGCTTTTTCCAGGGGCGCCTGAAAGTTGTTTTATCAGGCTTCCCGGTAGGGCGAACTGCCGTAGTAATAAAAAGCTCAATGAGGTGATGATCACTCCATCCCATAGGTTTAGGGGAGGAGACCTCAGTCAATTGAAGGTTAGTGAAGACCGGATCTAAAATATGACCACCCTCATGAGTCGGATGACGGACCAATTGGGTCAACTGTACAGCTTCAAGATCGTCGAGTAGACCACTAGCCACTTGTACTTCCAAGGCGTCAAAATGGATGTTTAGATCGCCGATAATGGTGAGATTGGAGGTGAGCAGAGAGAGAGAACTTACAAGCTCAGGAAGAGCTTTCCTAAAAGCACAATCACTCCCAGGAGGGCGGTATATTAACAGACCTGAAAAGGTTTGGTTCGGGCTAGTGCTGATGGAAAATTGAGCACATTCAGCGCCCACCAGGTCCATAGGCTTCCATGTACAGGTGAAACAGGTTTTAAAAGCCATAGCGATGCCTCCGCCTCTCCCCTTACGATTCAGGGTATAAATAGCATAGCCTGGGGGGAGGGCCAGATTGATAATGGCCGAGTCCTCATCTCCTAGCCAGGTCTCCGTCATGAAGAAGATATCAGGGCCTTCTAGAGAGATGGCTTCGTAAATATCTCGGTGGTGCTTAGACAGGGACCTGACATTATGGTGCCACAGTTTAATGGCACTGGGGGGAGGAGGTACCTTATTCCGATGTAGCATTGTCTGACTAGGGGCCCTCAGCGGAGCCAATAATTCCCAACGGCCACAAGGACAAGTGTGGGGACCACACAGAGGATGTAGACCCACATGTGAGCAAGGGGGCAATGTATGTCTGATCAGATGTAACGAATCAGAAGAATACTGATAGATCATTGTTACGAAAAAGAATAGAGTCTTACCACAATCCACGCGTCCTGGCGCGGACGGGCGCAGACGGGCGCAGACGGGCGTAGACGGGCAGGACTCTGGCTTGACTCAGGCGAGAGTCAGGCGCTACCGCTGCGCGTCACCGCTGCGCGGCCCGTGTGAGCATAAGATACCGGCTCACCTGAAGTCCTGGCAAGCGCTAGAGCGCTCGAGCAGATGGCACAGTTCACAAAACACCACCCCCAAGATGGCGGCCAAGCGCCACGCGAAGGAGCACAAGGGCTTCCAGCAAGGACAACAGTCTCCGCAAAATGCGGTGAGGGCACAATTTATAGTGCAAGAATGTGGGCGTTATTATTAAAATATTAAAACCAAAAATACGATTTACAGCATATAAATGAAAAACGCTATCTAAAATAGGAATTGTAAGCGCTCCACGCTTAACTAGCTAGCAGCACATAGCGCAAGTATGCACCTTTCTTCAAGAACGAGCAAACACAGTGCTCGTCTTAAATACCGGCTCACCTGGAGTCCTGGCAAGCGCTAGAGCGCTCGAGCAGATGGCACAGTTCACAAAACACCACCCCCAAGATGGCGGCCAAGCACCACGCGAAGGAGCACAAGGGCTTCCAGCAAGGACAACAGTCTCCGCAAAATGCGGTGAGGGCACAATTTATAGTGCAAGAATGTGGGCGTTATTATTAAAATATTAAAAACAAAAATACGATTTACAGCATATAAATGAAAAACGCTATCTAAAATAGGAATTGTAAGCGCTCCACGCTTAACTAGCTAGCAGCACATAGCGCAAGTATGCACCTTTCTTCAAGAATGAGCAAACACAGTGCTCGTCTTAAATACCGGCTCACCTGGAGTCCTGGCAAGCGCTAGAGCGCTCGAGCAGATGGCACAGTTCACAAAACACCACCCCCAAGATGGCGGCCAAGCGCCACGCGAAGGAGCACAAGGGCTTCCAGCAAGGACAACAGTCTCCGCAAAATGCGGTGAGGGCACAATTTATAGTGCAAGAATGTGGGCGTTATTATTAAAATATTAAAACCAAAAATACGATTTACAGCATATAAATGAAAAACGCTATCTAAAATAGGAATTGTAAGCGCTCCACGCTTAACTAGCTAGCAGCACATAGCGCAAGTATGCACCTTTCTTCTGTGTGTAGGAATTTCTCTTGTCCCTCATTGGGTGCATATATGGTGCCCACTAAGAGTGTGTGCCCGGCAATGAGAAAGTGGTGGATCAGCAACCTGCCCCTGATCTCCGCCTCCTTCTGCATAACCCACCCCTCAAAGGATCTAGACACTAGTATCTCCACCCCCGCTACCTTCTTGGTTGCCGACGAGAAAAACAGCAAAGGGAAGGACCGGAACTTAAGTCGATGGTGATCTTTTGGCAGTAAATGTGTCTCCTGTAGGAGGCAGACATCAGCAGCCGAGTGCTCCAGGAGGGAAAGTATCGCTCGGCGTTTGATTGGGTTATTAAGTCCCCTCACATTGAGGGAGAGGATAGTCAATGGGCGTGACATCCTAAGTAGTTAGTCGGGACGGCCCCACGCTGCACTCGACGTGTGGTGGCCAAAGAAAATTAAAAAAAAAACAGTGGACAAGGAGAACCCCCCTTGCCCCCTAGACCCCAACTCCCAGACCCTCCCTTCCCCCCTCAATTGCCTCCCAACCACCCCCCCTCCTCCCATCTCCTCCCCCTCCTCAACTCCTCCTCCCCACTCCCCAGGTCCCACCCGGTTCCCCCCCTAGCCCCAACTGGTAACTCCCGGAGAAACTCAAACCCCAAACTAGGAATCATTGTCCCGGACCTGTGCAGTCTCTCTTCAGGCCTGTGGTGTCGTCTCTAAGTGAGGAAACGTGTGACCAAGGCGACCTTGGTGGCCCCCCGTCCCATTCCCCCCCGCCCCATGCAGGGAAAATGCATTAAAACCCCCCATCAGCGTCACATCACGTCCCGGTGGAAGTGTCTTTGGCGACCTCCTGGACCGCCGCCGCGTGCTCTTGAGCCATTGTTGCGGGGTCCGGCTTGAGATTGCTTTTGGGGGAGCGCCGCCGTCTCACTCGCTGCCAGCCATCGCCCGCTCTGTTCTGAGAATTCGCTGGGGAGGATCGCATGGATGGGCTCTCCTCTTCGTCGTCAGCCCCCATGGTGATGCACAACAGCGCGCAAGTGTCCCGGAGGGATCAAAGTTGATGGAGGGTCCCCTTCCATTTGAAGATGAGTCTGAAGGGATCGCCCCAGGAGTTGGGAACCCCTTTGTCCCTCAAGAAGGTTGTGACCACCTTGAATGCTCTCCTCTTCGGTAGTGTGATAGCTGACATGTCCTGGAAGAGCCCCACCGCATAAGCCCGGAATTGAAGAGGTTGTTTCTGCCTCGACATTTTAAGAATGCGTTCTTTTAGTGGGTAGTAGGGCAGGAAAGCCAGGATGTCAGGCAGCGGAGCCGGAGCCCGGCGAGCTAGGCCCACTCTGTGTGCTCGGTCTATCCGGACCTCGAAGTCTTCCGACTCCCCCAGTATGTTTTGGAACAGTTCTTGCAGGAAGGCCATCATGTCGCTCCCCTCCGATTTAGACGGCACCCCTCAGACCCGTATGTTGTTGCGATGGGAGCAGTTCTCAAGGTCCTCAGCTTGTGCCTGCAAGTCCATTTGTTGGTCCTGTAGTCTAATGATCTCCTGTTGCAGGAGTTTGATCTCCCCGCTCCTGCTGTGCACCGAGTTCTCCACTGCAGCCACACGTTCTCCAAGGCCGTCAACGTCGCATCTGAGCTCCCTGTGCTCCCCCGCCATTTCCTGTTTAAGCGTCTGGAAGTCTTCTCTGAGGGAGCTGAAGAGGGTTTCCATGAAGGCCCTCGTGATGGGGATCTCCCCCTCTGGCTGTACTTTGGGGTGCTCCTCCGGCCGCCCCTGATCCGGGCTCTTGCTCCCTTGAGGGTGCCTCTGGCTAGCATGTCAGGGATTGTTCGTCCTCCCCTGGGGTTCAACATGTCATGTAGTGTAGTTCCTATTTTCCCAATAGGCCCTGCGCATTGGAATAACATAAACAGTAGTATCGACGTAGAAGTGCAGATCTTCCAGGCCTCTACTGACTATGCTAAACTTAATTGGGTTTGTTACCAACTAGCTCAGAGGTCACTGGAAACTTTCTTGACTGAATAGGAAGTGATCAGCTTCCTTGGCACAGCCAAAAAGGGATTCAGTTTTCCAACAACCTTGCAACATGACAACTTTGCTCCTCAGATAAGAGTCAATCTCTAGGGTCGTGTGAAACAATAGACAGTTATTTTACTCAGTCAGTTGTTGTGCAGATTACTTTCACAATATGTAGAGAATAGAGAGACAGGCGTTTTCAATAAAAGGTATTATTTATTGAACAGTCTTTCTTCTCATACAAGAGAAATGAATTGCCACAATTGCAAGACTTGTTACTTTAAAAAGTACGTACAGTAAAATGAGTATTACGAAATAATACTATAAAAGCATTGATATGGTTTCTTAGCCATACAATGGTTTAAAATGAATAAAACATATATACATTCATATATACATTAGGCTAACGTACTCAACTGGTGCTTCTAACTACGCCTACCCCAGTGTACCTGACCTAAGCCTAATACTTGGGAGGGGATTAAGTAAGTAGCTTTAGTTAAGTTGGTTTTGCCAAGGTTTGCTTCAAGAATTCTCTCTAAGGGTTTAGTCAACACCATACCTCTGGAATAGAATGTTGGAGATCTGGTATCTCCTTCAGGGGACTCGATATCCCAGTCACTCGCAAGAGTAGGCTGGAAACGCCGGAGCTGGATTTCTCGGCAGGAGAAAAGACAGCGTCTCTCTCAGCGCGTCAAAGAGGAGGAGGGGCAGCGTCCGCGGGCAGCTTGCATCTGCTGGGCTCTTGCAGGGGGATGGCTGTTCAGCTCCTATGTTCACCACACCATCGTTCGCTCGTTAGCAGCGATAGCAGTAGCGATAGTCAGCGATGGTATCATCAGCAGCAACTTCAGCGTTTCCTTAAGGCAACGTTGGTAATATTTATACCTGATAGGTGCCTTGTTTGACGTAAGTTTTTGGACATAAGACGTCGATAAAGATGTCACTAGGAAGTGATCGTCTATCAGTGCTCATTAGAGTTCTATTACTAATCAAAACATAGCAAGCAGGGCTTTCCCAGGTTGCTGAGTTTTATCTTGTTGAAGAACTCGGAGTGTTAATCTAGGAATCTTAGATAGTGGCCTCCGCTGTGTCATTTGCACTAATGAGCTGCAAAGGAAGTTGCAGAGGAAGCGATTCTGAAATGTGGCTCTGTTCGTGTGAGGCCAGAGAGGAGTTTCTGAATATTGCATTTGATCAGTTATGCCAATATAGGGGTACAAAGTGATTATAGCCGTATAGGGGCATAAGGTCACAGTATCGATCAGGGTCCTAGATTAGAACACAACACTTATGCAATGTGGCTGTGGCCTCCCCCGCCGAGGAGGCCAGTTAGTGTGTCGGTGCTGGGGGGCCCGATGCGTGGGAAGGAATGGCCAGTTGAGCCCTACTTTGGCCCCCCTCCTGGAGTGAGTCTGGGCCGGGTGGAAGGCGCGTAGTTCCGTGCGGGGTGCCCACCGGCCTTGAAATCCCTCTATTCTGTGAGCTCTGCCTGGTGTGCCCCGCCGCCCCCGGATCTAGGCACCACAGCCGATGTGGGGGCCCTTCGCCCCTTGTCTCCCTAATGTGCCAAAGGTCTGATTCTTCCTGCAGAGCCTCCCCCGGGAGCTCGACTGTCGCCCCCGAGACCTCGCTCCTTTCTGTCAGGCTGCACCTCACGCCTCTGCGGGACCCCGGGCTTGCCACTCGTGCCTGCAATTGGGCCCTCCAGCTGCTCCCAGACTCCCGCCTCAGCTGCGTTATGGGGCTCCAATGGTCGGGGCCGGGCAGGCCCTGCTTGGCCTCACGCCGGGGGCTCAAGTTTCGCCCCCGTGTCTGTGCTATCCCCATGGGCAGAGCTCCGAACTCCACCACGGGGCCTTGTGGAGACCCAGCACGGCCTCGTCACTCAAATGCCCCTGGGGTCCCTCCTCCATTGGTGCTTAACCCCGCTGCTGCCAGCCGCCTGTTTCGGACCTGCTGTGGCGCTCTAGGCCCGGCGCCTGGAGGGCCCTCTCACTCCTCCCGCCGGGTGCACGATCTCCAGGCCCCCCGAGTTTTCCCCACACGCTGCTCCTCACCTCCGGGTGGGCCTCCCTTGGCAAACTCTCCGCCGCCGCATCCAACAGTTGCACTGATTGCCGGAAGGTCCTCTCGTGTAGGCCCTAGCCAATGCCTCGATTAGTAATCTCCGGGGCCGCTCGCCACACGCCTCTGCTGGCTCTGCGTTGGTGGGCACCAGCTCCGTTCACCGCCCGGTCCGTCCATCTCCGGCCGGGCAGTGGTCGTCTGTGGGGACGACTCTCGACTGGACCCCAGCCAGCCCCTGACTGGGGAGCAATCCGGCCGTGGGTTACCAGCGAGCTCAGCCGCCTCCTGGTGTATCTCCGGCCTGCTCCGACACACGCCGCTGGAGTTGGTCCCTGGCACTTTGCCTGCTGCGATCCGCTCACCACCGGGGTGCCAAGTGCTTGCGGCTCCAGGAAACACCGCTTACAGGGGCAAATGGGGGGCTCAGCTAACTGTAAAAGGGCGCCAAGGGGGTCCGGGACGAGGAGCCGCTCTTTTAGAAAGCCGCTCTGGCCGCCATCTCATGATAAAATGACGTAACCGGGGTATTAACTTCATTGGAGATTTATCGCAGAATAATGATATGATACCCTTTTCGGAGCTTCAATTCAAGGCTAATCTTACCACTTTAGATTATTATAAATATCTTCAGCTGCATAGCTTTCCTAACACATTATCCCCACAGGAACGCCTCGATCGTCAGAAAATCCCACTGATTGACAGCCTATATACTAAAAGAAAGATTGGCTTTCTCTATAATCTGTTGATCTCATCGTATTCAGAAGATTTATTATCTGTACAAGAGAGATGGGATGAGAAGATTGGTGTGGATAATGTATTGATTGAAGACTCTATTTTCTTGGCTAATACCATTTTATTGACCGGTAGATCTCGCACACAGCACTACATGGTTCTTTTTTATCTCTATTGCACCCCTGCAAAAGTGTCTAAGTGGGGAGCGGCTAAAGGCACATCATGGAACTTTAATTTCCAAAAACTATTTTTTATGTACTGAGTTTAATACTTAACCTAATTCCTAGAAGGAAGCCAAAACAAACTATTTTCCAGAGAAATAAAAGATCCTAATAAACGCTTTCAAAGCACTAATGGCTGTTCCTTGTAAATTCAATTGCTTTACACAAAAAAATAATAGGAGTTCCTTTCTAACACTTTTAATTGCTTTACTTCGAAATTGTGGCATGCTCATTTAAAATTATTTAAGTGCACTGCAACTGTGAAACGCAGCATTTACTTTTTTTATGTATTTTGAAAAGACAGAATAAACATAACTTTTACAATGACCAACATACCTTAAACATTGTTCCAACAGGGACACTAAACAAACACTAACCCTCCTTGAACTTTCCCTGGTATTATAAGGTTTCTAGTATTCAAATAATGATTGAACTCAATGGATTTAAAAAACTATTCACCATATACCCAAAGTGTAAATGGGTAAATATTTCTTAGGTAATGGTGTTCACAATAATTTTCTCTTTTCTGTTGTCCTCTTTCCCTCTATTTCTCTGTTTATATATAATTGTTATTATAACCTCAGAAAAGAAAATTTAAATAAAGATAAATACAAAACTAAAGTTTGTGTTCATAGTTTAGTTATTGTGATGTGTTATGTAGCTGACCATGTCATGGGTAAAGTAACATGTGAGGCCATAAGCAGTGCACTGCAGGGGCAAAAGTTATAGTTAGCCCAGATAACTATGACTGCTGAATGTGTATGGTTTTGTATGGGTGAAATCTAAGCCTAACTATAACATCCCCGTAACCTTTGTATTTTTCAGTTAATTTCTATGTTTTTTACATTTATTTCCTAGCTATAATGTCCCTGTAACCTTTGTTTTTTAGTTTTAAATCTATTTTATTGGTTTCAAAAGCGAAAAAAAGGCATTTCAATACAGCAACCAAGAAGCAGGCATATTTGGCGAGCGAGACAGACAGGCACGTCTTCTCTAAACGTCATCAAGGAAGTGAAAACAATATGCCAACAAAGACATTTATAGCCAGTGCTGTAACTTAGGTGCCATGTAAAGGGGTCATCCGACCAAAACAAGAAAAAACAACCCCCCCCTCCCTCTTCCCAACATCCCTTCCCTCCCTCCACCCCGACCAGTATGCCATGCACTTGGGATCTGTGGTATGACACTGTTAGAGCTGTGTGTTGTAGGGTATTCGAGCTCACGGAGGATCCTGTGGTGGCCCTGTGAGTCGCAGAATGCGAAGATATTTGGGGCAGGTGATTTCATGGAATTCTTTGGACAGTAGGGATAAAAGTGGCTGCCAAGTTTTCTGAAAGGAGTCTGTGGTGTGTGTCAGTGTGGCCTGGATACGCTCCATGCCTAGCGTGAACCACAACTTATGCAACCATCCAGTGTGGGTGGGGGCGGTGGGTATCCCCAGAGTGACAGGATATGTTGTGACGCTGCTTGCATGGCAAAGCCCATCTGCTTGCCGCGCGTGGATCTCAAGGGAAATGTAAGCGGGTTAGGCAGTCCCAAAATGGCATACGCGGGGAAGCGTGGGATTTCGGTCTGGAAGGTGGAGTCAATATCATCTAGGACAGTTTTCCAATAGTCCCTGATAGTGCGGCAATCCCATAGCAGGTGGGTCAAAGTGCCCTGCTCGCCGCAGCCTCTCCAACATAGCGCGCTCCGAAGAGGGTTGCCACGATTGAGTCTGACCGGGGTTAGGTGCCAGTAGATGGCCAATTTCACCGCTGCTTCCCTGGCAGTGGTGTTAGGAGTGGTGTGCGCCGCTCTGTAATATATAAACCCCCATTCCTTGGGTGACAATGCCCTGCCCAGTTCCGACTCCCAGCGATTCTGTCCCGCCATTTTCCCCGGGCTGGTCGCAGGTGAAAGCATCTTGTAAAGGTCTGAGATAAGATGTCTGTCAGAATTTTTTGTGATCAACCACTTCTCGAACGGCGTCAGCTGCCGACTTATAAAGGGGCACAGCCAGTGGCGGAGTTGGAAGTACTGGAACAGGTGGGGTTTGGTTACCCCATAGTCCTGCACAATGTCGTTAAGGGGAAGAAAGCTCTCCGATAAAAAAAAATAGCCAGCTGACGGCATTCCTTGTCGCGCCATTGTGGAAAGGCGCGAGGGTCGTTGCCCGGTGGGAATTCCGGATTGTCTAGAATCGGGGTGAGCGGGGAGGGGAAAGTTGTTAAACCTTTCTTGACCGCCACCGTGTCCCAGGCTTTCATGATGGTGCGCATGATGGAGGAGCGAAGGACACATCTTGGTCTGTGTTGGCGGGCGAGAAATGGTATCTTCCATAGTGACATTTGGGCCATTGCCCTGTCCTGGAACAGCCACCTCTTCTCGGATTCTGGCCTATACCATTCCACCAAATAGCGGAGTTGTGAGGCCTGGAAATATTGCAGGAGATTCTGAACTCCAAGACCCCTCTCATCTATAGCTCTGTGCGCTACTTGTTTATGCAGCCGCACACGTTTTTTTCCCCAGTTGAACTGGTGGAGGGCGGCTTGTAAATCCGGCAGTGCACCAGGCGGCGGTGGTATCAGGAGAGTTTGGAAGATATACAAAATCTTAGGCAAGGCTGACATTTTCACTGCCGCTATGCGGGCACGCAGGGAGAGGGGTTGTTTCGACCAGCGGGCCAGATCGTCTCGGATCTGGGAGGTGAGCGTTTTATAGTTAAGAGATGCTGTCACGTTGGTGGTGGAGGTAAGAGTGATTCCCAAATATGGGAGCTGCGAGGATGTGTGTAGGTCGCACCCGAAGTCAGGTGCAGGAGTGCGAGGGTGGGCATTACTGCCCAGCGGCAGCATAAGGGACTACCCCCGGTTGATTTTAAAGCCAGAAACTGCCCCAAAGTTCTCCAGTTCCTCCAGGAAGGCAGGTATAGAGTGGGATGGTCTGTTCAGGGCGGCAATGATGTCATCGGCGTACAGCCCCACCACGTGAGGTTCATGGCCGAAGGTGATACCATGGATATTAGGATTATCTCTGAGTTTCTGCGCAAGCGGCTCCACATAGAGGGCGAATAGGAGGGGTGAGAGAGGGCACCCTTGACGCGTGCCTCGTTGTATCTCGAAGGGGTCTGATTTAAGACTACCCAAGCGAACCTTAGCTTGAGGGTGGTAGTAGCAGCTCGCTATCCAGGTTTGAAATCGGTCGCCCAGTTGGTATCGTTTCAGGACCTTTTGCAAGTATGTCCAGTCAACACGATCAAGCGCTTTCTCTGCGTCTATAGCTAACAGCGCTGAATCCGAGTCCTGGAAGTGGGCTTTATCCTCTAGGTGCAGGAGCCTTTTAGTATTATCGTTGCACTGGCGATTCGGAACAAAGCCCGATTGATCTGGTTCGAGGATACCCGGAAGACAGGGGCCTAGGCGGGCTGCCAGCACCCCAGTGAACAGTTTTAAGTCCAGATTAAGCAACGAGATGGGACGGAACGCTGAGCAGTGTGTTGGGCTCTTACCTGGTTTGGGCAGCACCACTATGTCTGCTGCTAGCATATCTGGGGGTATGGAGCTTGGGTCTTTGAATGAGTTGAATAAGCTTGTGAGTATCGGTGCCAAGAGGTGGCCAAAGAGTTTATAGAAGCTTGACGAGAAGCCATCAGGACCTGGAGATTTAAGCGGGCGCAGGCGGGAGATAGCGGCCAGGACTTCGTCCGAGCGAATAGGATCGTCTAGGGCTTCCACGTTTATTTTGGACAGCGGTGTAATATCCGCCGATTGTAAGTATGCGTCTATGTCGGTAGGCGACACATTGTCTTCCTTGTATAGGGAAGCATAAAACGAGCGGAAGGCGTCTGCAACCTGCGCTTCGTCAGTAAGGGCCTCTCCGGAATCGTTCAGGAGGGTGGTGATTTTGGAGCGCTGGGTCTTGGCTTTTAGGGCGCTAGCTAGAAGGCGCCCACATAGTAGGAATGGCGGAGTCGAAGGGCGGCGAACTCAGCCCTGTCTGTATCAAGGCTGGACAGTTGGGCCCTTGCGGCCTTCAACTGTCTCTAGATTCTCGGAGCTCCGGTGCGGCTGTGAACCCTTTCCAACTCGGACACCTGTGTTGTGAGATCATCTCTTTTTTCTTTGCGAAGTTTGGCGTCTGTAGCTGCTATAGCAATCAGTTCCCCCCGCACTACAGCTTTCAGGGCCCCCCAGAGAGCCGATATGGAGGTCATGGAGTCATCATTGGTGGCGAGGTAGTCCGAAATGCATTTATGGATTTGTGAGGTGACAGCCGGTCTCTGCAACATGGTTTCATTAAGCCGCCATGAGCCCGGATTGCGCGTGGGTGTGGGTACGGTAAGTGTCAGTTCCACCGCGTCGTGGTCAGAGAGGGCCGCCGGGACAATGGAGATGTCGGTAATGCGGGCCGTGAGTTCTGAGGAGCCTAGGAAATGATCTAAGCGCACATAGGTGCGGTGTACATGTGAGTAGAATGTGTAAAGTACTGTGTTGGGATGTATCACCCTCCATAGGTCTAATAGGCCCCGTTCCCGTAGCCACAACCCACCCGCTTCAGATAGCGCTTCGGTGTCCCCATACCGATGTCCGGACCTATCTTTGTGTGTGTCCATAACTAGATTGAGGCCCCCCCTGATGAGCAGGAGGGAATTAGGGGGTTGTAGGGCTTCCGAGAGTGCATTCTTGAGAAAGGTTTCTTGGTCAGTGTTTGGGGAAGAAATGGAGCCAACTGTCAATGTGCTGTTCCCTATAAGGAGGGTGTATGCCAGGAGGCCGGCCCTTGATTTCTCCTACTTTGCCCCCCACTCGGCCCCGAAAGCGTCGGGACACAAGCAGAGCCACTCCTGCTTTTTTAGATGGGAGTGATGAAAAAAATTGGTGAGGGAAGGCTCAGGATCGCATCCTGTGCCAATCCTTAGGTAAGAGATGAGTCTCCTGCAATAAGCAGATGTCTGCCCTTGAGTGTTCCAGGTACGAAATTACAGCTCGCCTCTTAATTGGATTGTTGAGGCCCTTCACATTGAGGGACAATACCTTAAGTGCATCAGACATCGTAGAGTAGTACAGGTGTGGTACAGCGTAGCAGCATACCCATCAAAATGCGCAGGGAGTAATTGTCGGTGCACCAGATCTGTCGGTGTCCCTTGGCATACTGGTCCCCTCCCTCATTCCCACCCCTGTCCCCCCGGCAAAACTGAACCCCATCCCAATCCCAAACAACCCTCCGGGCGGCAAGCTGTCTGTCCTCCCTCTTGCCCGGAATCAACCCTGTCCCTCCCATCCAACAATGTTTTCCTCCCTTTCCCACCCTAACCCCGACTTGTGGTTCCCAACCCAAAATCATAGTCCCAGGCCAATCCAGAGTCAGTTCAGGCCCGCAGGTTGCAGAAGTAAAGGAGACTGTGGCAGTGGCAACCCATGCGGCCCCCCGCCCCTCTCCCCCCCCCCACTCAGAGAGAGTGCGTCAAGTATGGCCCCCTGTCCGAGACACTCTTAGGATTTAGTGGCAGTGTCTTTAACGACCTCTTCAATGGCTGCGGCCTTATCCTTGGCAATCGTCCCCGGGTCGGGGCGGAGTGGTTTTTTAGGCGCACGGCGTGTCCTCACTTGTTGGCAGCCTCCTCCAGACGACTGGGTCCGGGCTGCTTGCGAGGACCCCGGAGTGGAGTCCCCGTCCGAGGTGTCGTCGGGAAGCTCGAGGCCTAGCAGGGCGCAGGTGTCTTGAAGTGAGCGGAGTCGGTACAGGGTACCCTCCCATTTGAAGATCAGGCAAAACGTGGTGACGATCCTGAAGTCTCTGCGCTTCTGAAGAGTGATAGCTGAGAGATCTTGAAAGAGTTCAATGGGGCTGTCTCAGGAGCGGATGGGTTGCGCCCGACGTGCGTCCCTCAGTATCCTCTCTTTCAGGGGAAAGTCCGGGAGGAATGCCAAGATGTCCGGCGGGGGGCTGGAGCCCGGCGGGGCAGTCCCACTTGGTGCGCTCGGTCGATGCGAATGGGGAAGTCAGCAGGTTCGTTGAGGACCTCTCGGAAGAGGTCTTGGAGATATTCCGTGACACTGTTCCCCTCCGCTTTCGATGGCACTCCCCGAACCCTTAAATTGTTCCATTGAGAGCGGTTCTCGAGGTCCTCCGCGTGGGCCTGGAGGCCCACCTGCTGCTCTTGAAGACGGATAACTTCTGGCTGGAGGTGCACCAAGTCTTCACAGCGCGCATGATTATATTCTTCCACCGCCACCACTCTTTCCCCCAAACCATCCAGGTCCCGGTGCAGTTCCCTTTGTTCACTCACCAGTTCCTGCTTTAGAGTCTGAAAGTCTTCACGCAACGTGTTGGAGAGGGTTTCTAGAAATGACTTTGTGATAGGGGCATATTCAGCCTCCTTGGTTGGGGTGGCTGTCTGAGCCGTTGGTGATGTGGACTCTTGGGATTTCTCTGATTTAGAGGAAGTTTTCATAAGTAGTTCATTAATCGGCCGGCCCCCTCTGCAGTTGGTATTCGACATTGTGGGGTGAGAAGAAGAACAGCCTATGTCCCAGTGGAGTTGAAGTGCAGTGTCAGATTTGGGCCTGCAGTTCTAGTCTCCTGATCCCCCTGACGATGAGCCTTGAGATGTAGGTGAGTATTGAGCGTGTCCTACCCCCGCCGGAGGCTCGGTTTACGCCCCCCAAATGGCAGGGGGCAGCGCAGACAAGGGCAACACACCACTGTCCGAGTGATCCACAGGGCCCGAAGCACGCGCCCAAGGCGTATCCGAAGTTCAGCTCTCACCCACCCGGGCACTGTAGGCAGTTCTTAGTGGGTCCGGAGGGGGATCCGGCCGTGGGCAGACACCAGCTCTCCTCCCGCCGGGGGCACGATCACCAGGCCCCCCGAGAGCCCCTAACTCCTCACCTCAAGTGTTGCTGTGCTTCGGATCGTCCACTCTACAGACAGGATGCAGGTGCCGCTCCAAGGTCCCTCACGACTGGGTAGGAGGCCCGATTCCACAAGTCGGGGCAGATCTCAGCAGCCATCCCGAAGAACGACCGTTACTCCCGGCCTCCGTCGAGCCCGCAGTCGCAGTCCATGAGCTTAAGCCGGGGCCTGATTGAGGCGCTTCTGTGTGGGGCCTAATGTAGGGCATTGTGCGCTGCAAGGGGGCTTTTCTGGAGACGGGGATCGTGGGCACACCTTTGTCGTGCTTGGCGGGCCTCCAGCGTCTGCGCGCCAACCGTCCCTCTCCACCACGTAGGCCCAAGCCGGGGCCCGGCGTGCAGTGCACCCTGGCCGCAGTCCGCCCCGGGCGCACGGGCGCCGGCCGCGGCGTCCTCTGCTCCACAGCACAAACCCAGAGGACAGCGGTTCTGTGTCGGCAACAAGTGTGACTTTTCGTCGGCAGCCTGGGCGGCGCAGTGCGGGATCCGTACACTCCCTCACCACTGGTTCCGGGGCCCGCGCAGGCCCAAGCCGGGGGCTATATTAGGGGACTGCCCGGGACCCGGCGCACTCCAGCCGTGAGGCGTCCCCTCACTCCAGGCGGCCTCCCTGTGTCCTGGGGTGCACCCCACGCCGGGGATCGGCCTCCGATCAGCTGATACAGCACCGCGGCGAGCTCCAGGCGACCACAGGGCCGCAGCAGGCCCGAACAGCGCAGGGCCCGGTGCTCGGCACTTTCCCGCCTCAGTCCGAGGTGGCGGCGGAGATGGGCAGCTGCGGCTCCGTAGGCTCACACTCCGGGGCTCCAGGTCTGCCCCGCGTTGTGCAGTGCGTGGGGGGGCCAATTCATCTATTTTTAAGGGCTATCGTGGGGGTTACAGGGGATCGGGGCGAGGAGCTCCGCGGCTACACGTCCGTCCGGGCCGCCATCTTGGCCACGCCCCATACCTTTGTTTTTTTAGTGAATTTCAAGGTTTTTTAAATTTTACTTCCTAACTATAACATCTCTGTAACCTTTGTTTTTTCAGTGAATTTAAAAGGGTTTTCCAATTCTATTTTGAAAGTATTATGTCCCTGTAATTTGTAGTTTTTTTATGTTAATTTCAAGGGCTTATGTTTAATGCTTAGTATGCTGCAAAATATTTTGATTTGTAATTTAGCAATTTTATTTTAGAATTGTACTTTATAAATGTAATTGTACAAGTTTTATATTTATTCAAATTTGTTTTTTTTCTGAAGTAGCTCCACAGGTCAGAAAACATAGATTGAGCACTAGTACTCTGTGTTTTTTAATTCTGATTACTTGATCAGAATGAATATGCAAAGACTGATTCACGGAAAACTTGAAAGATTATTTCACATATGTACTTCCTTCTATTTGTATTATTGACATCAGTTTGAACATATGTACAAGTCCATACATGGCCCCTTATATCTGTTTCTCAAGAAAGTTACTCATTTTACAAGTTTTGCATACTCGCATATCTACGGACCTGATTTGCGAACTCGCCCGATGACACCCAAACCTTGTCTTTTACGTTTGTACATTAGGACCCCACCCATGTACTTGTAAAACCACACTAAAAAACTGTTATTTCTCCAGTGAAGTCTGTGGAAGGAGGATTGAGAACCAGTGGTGCTATTCTTTCAAAGAATAGCTGAAGCTTTATCTTCTATCCAGGATGAACACCCACAACTTGTTGAGGATGAGGAGACAGATACACTGCCTCCAAGAATGCAAAGTGATGTCTGGAATAATTTTACAATACCTTCAGGAAAAAAGAAGGTTAGAGTAAAAAATGTGCCGTGCAGCATTTGCGACAAGTATTTATCCAGGGGCACTGTCAAATGATATTTACATGGGTCAAGTTCCATGTGAAAGCACTTAAAAATAATTCATGAAAGAGTGTACAAACAGATGATGCGGGAGAAAACTGGTGCAGCTGGACAGCCCACCTCTACAGCACCATCAGGAGAATCTTCATCAGCTGCAGTCCTTTCAATACCAGCTCCCTGTGAAGCAGTGAGTGAGATGTCTTCTGTGGGTGCATTCTCTGATACAGTGAAAATGCATATCTGTAAGATTTTTTTTGCTTCCAGTTACCTCATAATGTGTTTTGAAGACTGAAAAAAGTTGCTTCTTTGCATTTCCCTATCCTTACTCTTTCACTGCCCTGATTGCTTTTGTTAAAAAAAGGAAAAAACATTAAAAAAACCTTTTACAAAAAATAGTTTTTTTAGAACCACTATCTGGTCAAGCACAGAGATAACTGTGTTTTTAATGTGTCAGAGATTGTTAAGTTGGTGGGGCGATGAGGTCCTCTTGTGTCCTTGGGACCTCAGGACTCAAGTGGACTTCATCCCCCAAGCAGCAGTAGGCCAAGAGGCACATTTGCAGTGTGGTGTAAAAAGGGGGTGTGGCCTTGGACCACCTCTGCAATCTAGCTCTGTGGCGCATATTGGAGGTACCTTGTGGGCTAGTTGGCCCCCAGGGACCCTCAGAGTTCAAGAGGAATTAATTCCCCAACTAAATAGCACACCAGGGGCCCATTTGTAGAGTGGTTGAGAAAGGGAGAGTGGCCTTTGTCTACCTCACAGGAACCCCACTGCCTGGGGCTTACTGGAGGTGAGAGGTAGGCTAGTTGGCCCCTTAAGGACCCTCAGCAGTAAAGGGGACTTCAATCCCCATCCAAGAGCGCGCCGGGGAGTGTGTTTGTATAGTGGTGGGCAAAAGGGGATTGACCTGGTATGAGTACTTAACAATGCTGCTGTGTGGGACTTACTGGAGGTAATAGGAGGGGAAGTTGGCCCCCAAGGATGTCCTTGAAGAGCCAACTACCCCTCTTGTTACCTCCTAAGACGTCTTCGGAGGACAAGGCCCCCTTTCTCCACCACTCTCCAAACGGGCCTCCTGGCACACTACGGGATGGGGGATGAAGTCCGATTTAGTCCTGAAGGAGTTTTGGGGCCAAGAATTCCTCCTGGTACCACCTGTAAGTACTACGCATCAGAATTCCTGAGCGCTGGTTGGAGGCCAAGCACCCTTTCTCCACCACTCTGCAAACGTGACTACCACTTAAAGCAGGATCTTTTGCACCTTTGACTTAGAATTAGTTTTAATCCCCTGCCCTATTGTGTACTAGGGCCGTAAAGAGGAGGTCAAAGTCATAGTCATAGTCATGTGGTCTTTTATAGTGCAACATATCACTGTTAGGTCTCAAGGCACTTGCAGACACAGTGAGGGTCCTCAAAAGCTATTAGTTGGGAAGTAGCCAGGTTTTTAATTCCTTGCGAAAGGACATGTGACCAGAGATGGAAGAAATGTGTGGAGGGAACTTGTTCCAGAGATGAGGGGCGAGATAAGAAAAAGACCGTCCACCTTGTCTCGTAGTGCGCGCTCTTAATGGTGTTAAGAGATATTTAGAACTCGATCTCAGGGTTCTGTTTGGTTGGTATTTCCGTAGTTTATTACCTAAGTACCCTGGGCCAGAATGGTAGAGGCTCTTGTGTACGAGGCAAAGAGTTTCAAATTTGCCTCTCAGCCTCATTGGTAGCCAGTGTAGAGATTTTAAATTGGCACTGGAGGATGATCTCCTGGTAAGTCCAAAATGAGTCTGGCAGCCAAGTTTTGAAGGGTCTGTCGCTTGGCATAGAGATTGTCATTTATGCAGGCCAATAGTGCGTTACCATAGTCTACTCTACTCATGATTATTCCCTGGATCAATGGTTTCCGAGAATAAATTGGTAACCACTTGAAAATCTTGCAGGTTGCGCAAGATTCCATAACAGGTACCCACGACCCAGTCCACATGAGCTTTCATCGACAGTCGATGGTGATCCCCAGGTTGCAAACAGTTGATTTTGGTGGTGGGCAGGGGTCCAGTGATTGTGGCCACCAGTCACTGGACCAATGATCTTCCGCTCTGCCAAAGAGGATTATCTCTGTTTTGCTCTTATTCAGTTGCAGTTTATTTTGACCCATCCATCTCTCGAACCTGATGAGAGTGCCTGAGGGGTAAGGGCCAAAAGTTATCAGCAACTGAGTATCATCGGCATACGATACTGTTTCAAAGCCATACAGTTTAATTATTTTGGCCAAGGGAGTCAGATACAGATTAAAGAGCATGGGACTCAAAATGGAGCCCTGCGGTACTCCAAAACACACCGCTCTACTGCATGCTGCCCTAAGACCAAGGTGAACCACGGTCGACCGGCCTTTCAAACAGTTCTTAAACCAGTCCCAGGCCTTCCACCGGGCCCCCATTTCCCAGAGCCGTTGTAACAAGATGTCATGGGAGATGGTGTCAAAAGCGGCCGATAAATCTAATAACACCAAAATAGCTCATTCCTTCTTGTCAAGGGCAAACCTGATGTTATCAATCATTTTGATTACTGCTGTCTCTGTGCTGTGTGCTGCCCTAAACCCTGATTGAGAGGGATCTAGCAGATTCTGTCCTTCAAGATAGCCAGTTAGTTGTCTATTTACTAAGGCTTCAAGAACTTTCCCAAAGTAGTGCAGCAATGAGATCGGACGATAGTTGGCTAGTACACTAGCATCTGATGTAGGCTTCTTCAAAATAGGCCTGACAAGGGCTTTCTTCCACCTGGCAGTAACAATGGCTTGATTCAGAGAAAGATTCAATATCTTAGTGAGCCTAGGTATCAGAGAGGGAACCAAGATATTGATCATTCATGGGGGCAACGGATCTGTAGGAGATCCGGATTTGATATTAACAATAACCTCCGTGACCTGTTCCCTAGTTACTTGTTGGAATTCAGTCAACAGGGCGGTTTGTAAATCTCCCCTGGTGGTTATTTGCGAGTAGGTCCCATCCTCCGGTGGGAGGGAATGGTATATCGCCCTGATCTTATCGTCGAAAAAGGAGGATAATTTATCAACTCACTCCTGGGAAGGAGAAACAGAGGATTGGATACTTTCAGGGGTGGTGAACTCTTTCATTATTTTATAGAGTTCTTTGCTTGAATTAGCAGCATTATTTATCCTCCCAGCTAGATACCTCTTTTTAGCCTCTTTGATGTTATTTAGATATGTACGATGGCTCAGTCTGTATCAGTCCAGATCTATTGTAGTCTTCGTTTGTCTCCAGAGGCGCTCTGCCTTCCTATTAGCTAATTTATGAGTTTTGAGATCTGCAGTAAATCAAAGTGACGGTTTATGCTTCTTCTTAACTCTGGAAAATGGCGCTATTTTATTCAAGATAGTTGCAATCGCCTGTTCAAAGTCAGTGATCGCTTCCTCAAAGTCGTTAATATTTGATATGCGGACCTTGATATTTGTTCAAGGTCCGCTAATCACAGGGTACCCCCACACATAGTGTTCCAAAGTGTATGTAGGTGTTTCTACTGTCTTCTAGGTGTCTTTTAGCATAGCACTTGGTCTAGGCCTGGTTAGTCAGAGTAAGTTACCACCAGTACCCATCAGCAAAACAGTGGGGGCACAGGAGGACGTTCTGCTCCTCTGTTGGTTCTCTCTGCACATCTCTTGCTTCTTCCTGCACTTTTTTTGTCTTTCTGGACTTCTATTGCCTCTTTCTGCGTTTGTCTTGCTTCTTTCTATCCCTTTGTTCCTCTTTCTTCACATGTCCTACCTCTGTAGGCATAGTAAGAAATTAACATTTAAAAAACCTTTGAAATTCACCTAAAAAAACATAGGTTTCAGGGTTGTTATAGTTAGAAATTTGCATTTAAAAAACCTTTGAAATTCACTGAAAAAAACATAGGTTTCAGGCATGTTAATGTTAGAAATTAGCCTTTAAAAAAACTTAGAAATTCATTGAAAAAACAGAGGTTTCAGGGACGTTATAGTTAGTTGGACATTTCACTTATACAAAACCAGCAAAATTCAGCAGTTACAGTTAGTTCAGCTAACTCTAACTCGCGGCCCTGCAATGCACTGCTGATCACATCACATATTACATCATTCATGACATGGCCAGTGAGATTACTGATGTCATCTCAAATGACATCACTGACTGGGCAACCAGCTCTAAGGAATTCCACTGCATAGGGCTTACAGGATGTACCAGGTCCTTCTGGAGCCAAGGGGACTTTATCCCCCAACTAGTCGTGCGCAGGGAGGCACATTTGCAGCGTGGTGGAGAAAGGGGACTTGGCATCTGACAACTTCTCAGCAATCCTGTTGTGTGGGACCTATGTGATGTAACAGGAGGGTATTTGGCACCCAAGGACATCCTTGGGGACCAACTAACCCTCCTATTACCTCCAGTAAGCCCCATACAGCAGGATAACTGGGTTCTGATCGTAGGCCATGCCCCTTTTTACCAGCACTCTGCAAACACGCCTCCTGACATGCTCTTGGTTAGGGAATAAAGTCTGGTTTGCTGGGGAGGGTCCTTAAGGGCCAACTAGCCCACCTGTTACCACCAGTAAACCCCACACAGCGGGATTGCTCAGAGTTCATCAGAGGAAACGCCCCCTTTCTCCACCACTCTGCAAACACACCTCCTAGTGCACTCGTGGTTGGGGGAAGAAGTTAAGTTTAGTCCTGCAGCCCTCAGGAGACATGGGGATCTCATTCACTGGAGGTAACAGGAGGATGATATGGCCCGGGGAGCCCATTTCCAGGGCATGGCCACCATGTTGGGGATGTGATATACTTTCTGTCCATAGTCTTTAAGTTATGAAGGACATAATCTTAGTTGGGCCACGGTACACCGCAGTAAATGGCGCTGACAAAACACAATCCTATTGGATAATGAATGCCTTTACAGAATAAACAGGCAGTCACATTGTTTCGAACAAAATTTGCCTTTGTTCTGTGCCTTGAGGTAAAATATAGGGTATTACTGTGGTTTTCACATGTAGGGACATTAGAGGAACTTTGACTCATTCTGGAGAGGTAGGGAAAAGTAGTTTTAATGATGTATATATTTTTTACAAACTTCACGGAGTTCCACAGTACTTTTGTGAAAGTATCTAGAAAGTGCTGCAGTACTTTTTGAATTGCAAATATAATTTATACATGAAAAATCAATTTAGACATAATATAGGGTGGCTCTTCAAAGATCCTTTGTTGTTTTTTTTAACTAAACATACGTAAATATGTTTGTGAAGCCAAGTTGTTAGGTTTGAAATGAGAAGATGGTTTTCATCGGTTGTAAAATGTACACCATCAGGACGACACACCGCTGAATTGGAATATTTGATATTCAAATAAAAAATTGGAAATTTTTGATGCTCTTGAATGAATGCTGAAACTGTATTATTGACATGTCTTTGTGTCTTTTTAAACTGTGCAGCCTTTTCAGTAAACCACTACCACTTTTGTCTCTGACAAATATTTGAGAACACAAATGTGTGTATAGAAATATGGACATTACGATGGAAAATTTCCCCTTCATCTTGTAGCGTTCTAATCTAGGATCCTGATCGATACTGTGACCTTATGCCCCTATTCGGCTATAAATCCATTTATTCCCCATATTGGCATAACCGTTCAAGTGCAATATTCAGAAACTCATCTCTGGCCTCACACAAACAGAGCCACATTCCAGAATAGCTTTCTCTGCCACTTCCTTTGCAACCAATTAGTGCAATGACAGAGCAGAAGTCACTATCTGATATTCCTAGATTAACACTCTGAGTTCTTCAACAAGATAAAAACTCAGCAAACCTGGAAATCCCCGCTTGCTGTGTTTTGATTAGTAATAGAACTCTAATGAGCACTGATAGACGATCACTTCCTAGTGACATCTTTATTGACGTCTTATGTCCAGCAAACTTATGTCAAACAAGGCACCTTTCAGGTATAAATACTACCAACGTGGCCTTAAGCGAGTCCCCTGTTGCCCGTCGCCTGAAGCTGCTGTTATGCTGAAGATATCATAGCTGCTATCGCTACTGCTATTGCTGCTAACTAGCGAATGATGGTGTGGTGAACTTAGGAGCTGAACAGCCGTCCCCCTGCAAGAGCCCAGCAGAGGCAAGCTGCTTGCGGACGCTGTCCCCCCTCCTTCTCCTCCTCGACGCGCTGAAGACGAGACGCTGCCTTTCTCCTGCCGAGAAATCCAGCTCCAGCGTTTCTAGTCTACCCTTGTGGGTGACTGGGATATCGAGCCCTGAGGGAGATACCAGACCTCCATCATTCTATTCCAGAGGTATGGTGTTGACTAAACCCTTGAGAGAGAATTCTTGAAGCAAACCTTGGCAAAACCAACTTAACTTAAAGCTACTTATTACTCCCTTCCCAAGTATTAGGCTTAGGTCAGGTACACTGGGGTAGGCGTAGTAAGAAGCACCAGTTGAGTATTTTAGCCTAATGTATATATGTTTTATTACTTTTAAACCATTGTATGGCTAAGAAACCATATCAATGCTTTTACAGTATTATTTCGCAATACTTATCTTACTGTACGTACTTTTTATAATAACAAGTCTTGCAATTGTGGCAATTCATTTCTCTTGTATGAGAAGAAAGACTGTTCAATAAATGTTACCTTTTATTGACAACGCCCGTCTCTCTATTCTCTACATATTGTGAAAGTAATCTGCACCAACCTGACTGAGTAAAATAACTGTCTATTGTTTCACACGACCCTAGAGATTGACTCTTGATCTGAGGAGCAAAGTTGTCATGTTGCACGGTTGTTGGAAAACTGAATCCCTTCTTGTCTGTGCCAGGGAAGCTGATCACTTCCTATTTCAGTCAAGAAAGTTTCCAGTGATCTCTGAGCTAGTTGGTAACAAACCCAATTAAGTTTAGCATAGTCAGTAGAGGCCTGGAAGATCCGCACTTCTACGTCGATACTACTGTTTATGTTATTCCAATGCGCAGGGCCTATTGGGAAAATAGGAACTACGCTACATGGCGCCCAACGTTTGGTAAGGCGATAAACTAACGCAAGACGTTAGAGTAACTCAGTCGTGCATTTTTCACACAGACCCCTTTCTCCCGTAAATACTCCAATAGACGTCTGGAGTGGGTGAAAGGTTAAAATCCGCCCGAACTCAGTAGGAAGAGATTCCTATGTAAAGCTCTGGTTTATTCAACATTGAAGGATACAGTGTTCCAAAATATTGTGCACCTAATCTTTGTCTCCTTGGAGACCTACTCTGCAAACCTTGCATTTATACAATGCCAGGAGAAAACGGAACCACTGGGGCCGCAGCAGATGCGACTCAGCAGGGTCCCGAACACACAGACCCGGATGCAATTATCATCCCGGTCCATTTAAGAAAATCTATAACTTTAAAACTTATAGAAAACGGACTGACACCTCAAGGTGGTACAGTCATTTTCGTGATAGAGGCACACGAATATCGGCACACAGAGGTATTCTATTCATGGATAAACTTTCCAGCGGCAAACGCTAGAACAAAAGAGTTTCACTATTACAAAATAGAGAAACCACCGGAAGAGTACGCTCCTTTCGAGGAGACTGAAATCCCACTAAAATTCCAAGAGCACCTGCTCTGGTTTAATGGCGCCCTAAAACATAATGATCATATTACCAGGCTCGGTCCACTAGGTAGACCAGGAGCAACGTGGCCGGTTCTAGCCAGCTACACACCACATCCAGACATTGCAAAAATGTCAAAGGAAGAGCTGTTAGTACAGCTAAAAACATTAATTAAAATACATAGGCAATTAGTGCAATATGTAATGCGGACTGCCACAGTCCAACCAGCTGTTAATGTACCACAGCTGACCCCTCATCAGGGGAACACTAATAAAATTACACCACAGAACATACAGTCATGTCTTGGTAAAACACCCGTAAAACGGGAACAAATCCCTTTCTGGTTAGCACAGAAAATCACTCAAATAGAGGCAGTATTTCCAGATACTACCCCTATCGAGAAACACAGAATCTTGACCATCTGCCTTCCTATGGGAATCGCACCACACGTGGAGGACTGCGACACTTGGGGTACAGTCTTTGCTTCCATTTACACAAAAACACACGGTGTTCCGTCTATGGCGGTAATACCAGAAGTGCTAAAACAGATTCAAAATGAATACGGTCCAGAGCCCGCTTTAAATCTTGGTATGAAATTACTGAAAGACTTCAAGCAGGTCTCGGCTATATTATTAGCCAATATAAAAGGAGAAGCAGCATCTGTGGCGATCCGCCAGAAGTTGAAGGAAACAGATATAACAGATCAGCCAATTGAGCTTGCCAGAATCATAGAAAAATGCTATGAAGAATTAGGTAGAGACAGCTTGGGTGGGAAACCAGTAAAGCCCAAACTGCTCGAAAATCCTGAAAAATTATTTATTAAAAATAATTCAAACACTCCTAAGAAGAGCTGGGATGGAAATAAACAAAACACTCCCAAGGAAAAAGTTTTCCAGTCCAGAGGAAGGTCTCCTCGACGGAGGGAAAGAACTCCGACTCGAGAACACCAGTCTCCCCAGAGGGAGCCCTCTGAGAAAAGATATAACCTTAGAAATAGGGATAATCTGAAAAAGCCTGATAGATATCAAAGTATTGATACACGTCCCTCTCGATCTTTTTCGCAGAAATCGGAAAGAAGAGGACGGTCAGACCCAGGAGAGCACACCGAGTCCAAAGACAAGGAACCTGCTCAGAGTAAAAAATCTCAATTTCCAAAAAAGAAGGTAGCCAGTATTAGAGTAATCAACCATGCCGAGAATACTGAGGACACAGTTGAAAAACGGGGAGTGGGCATTGACAATGTTGGACAGTGCAGCAGAAATCAGTATAGCCCGCAAGATCTTGATGAGTCATCTAGAGACAGTGGACACGATTGAATTCATTCAGGTTGAAACTGCCGACACCAGACTTAGCGAGCCCCATAAAATATACGAAATAACATTGCGTATAGAGGGTGATAAGACTAGGAAAATAAAGGGTCTATTTTGGGATAAACTCTCAAAAGGCTATGATATTCTGTTAGCTGAAAAAGATTGGCCCCCAGAGTTTGTCAGGGAGTGCCCTCGTGGCGAAGAAATGATTATGCCTGCCTTTTCGAATCACATTCCGATTCACAAAAAATATACATATGCAAGGAAATGGGCAGTAGCCCAGGCACCGGCATTATATAAAAATCATGTAGGATGGGATGAGGACTCACCTCCTCACAAAATCCAATTAAAAAGTGAACCAACTGCCCAACGGCAGTATCCCATTAAGCAAGAAGCTAAAAAACAAGTCAGGGAGATCTTAGATCAACTTGAATACCAGGGGGTGATTGAAACATGCACCTCTCAAATGAACAATCCTTTGTTTCCTGTCTCCAAGCCAGACAATTCATATTGTCTAGTTTTGGACTACAGACACCTTAATGCATGTTGTAAAACATTTGCAGTACAAAACTCGCATAGTGCAGCCCTAATGAATAAGATAGTTAGGAAAAAATATAAAACGACATTAGACATATCTAATGGTTTCTTTTGTCAAAACATTGCACCAGAAAGCAGATATTTCACCGCTTTCTCAGCATTTGGGTCGCAGAAAAAATTCTGTCGACTCCCACATGGGTTCAAGAACAGCCCAGGACTATTCTCAGCTAGGTTAACAGAGTTACTACAAATATATGATGATGAGGCATTATCTTACGTAGATGATATCTATCTCACAGACGACGACTTGGATACTCACTTGAAAAGAGTGAACACCATTATACTTGGGTTCGCAGCAGAGGGTTACAAATTCAACTTTAAAAAGTCTCGAATTGCCCATCTGACAGTACTATTCTTAGGGTACGAATTATCAAGTGAAGGAAAAAGCCTAGCGGACAACTTCTTAGAGAAGTGCGCTGTACTCCAAGCTCCAAAAACGCTGAAGAATTTACAATCCATACTAGGTTTTCTGAATTTCGGAACAACATACATTCTAAATTACGCAGAGAGGGTTAAACCTCTCTACGAACTAATGAAGCCTGATTTTAAACAAATCAATTGGACTCAAAAACACACAGAAATTTTGAGATCACTGCAAACAGACATGTTAGCAAAAACAAAATTAGATACACGTGACAACACACGCGATCTTGTAATCCGAGTCATCCCAGGAAGATGCAGATTCACGTACCTAACCTTTAATGAGGGAGAAAAGGTACCAATTTCAATTAAATCTCACTTGTACACACAAGCAGAAAAAACATTCAGTCACACAGAAAGAACTGTGAAAGCAGTGCAAATTGCATTAGCAAATGAGCGAGAACTAGCACACGGCAAAAGGATTAATATCCTCACAGCGGAATCCGCCTTCGAGGCGCTATTCAGCCCAGTATACCTGCCTACAGTGTCACTGGATCTGAAATGGATACAGTGTGTAGATTCTCTAGGAGCGGAAGATGTGAAATACTATTTCGCCCCGCAATTCGAAGAACTGAATGATTTAGAATATGAAGAAGAATATCCTCTGCCAATCAAACTTCTGCCGCTCCCACAGTACGCCTGTATAATCTATACAGATAGATTTGTACAGCATTTCAACGTAGAAAGCAAATCCTACGATGCAGCCTGTGCGATTGTTAAAGGTCTTTGGCTGTGGGGTAAATTCAGACCAGAAGTAACAAAAACTGAATCAGTAAGAAACTGTTCGGCTCAGAGAGCTGAAATCAGATGTTTAAAGATGGCGCTTGAAAATGCAGAACGTGAATTCCTGACACTTATCGTGTGCGATTCTCATTTATGCGTCAACTCTTACAATAATAAACTGCAGAGTTGGATTGAAAACGATTACAAAGATGACACAGGTGCCACAATAAAGCATAAATTGCTCTGGAAACAGGTAGCTCTTTTACAGAAAGAACTACAAAAGACTCACGTGATACATGCACAGAGTCTTCAACGTGATGGCGTTCACGTTGCAGGGAATTCATTGGCTAATACAGCCACAGCGGAAGCAACTAACCCGGCTTCCGTAGCCACAAAAAAGCGGACTGAAAAATACATAGACGGGGAAACCATGCTGGCAGTAAAATCGACCGTAAAAGGCGACTGTGCTGCACTACCCGTAAACTATCCACTCAATTATGCATACGTAATCGATGCAAACTCCGTTCCTTTTGCTCGAATCCCTGGAGTGGGGGAAAGGGTAATTCCAAACAGGGACCGGAGGGGCTTCCTCATACAGGAAGCACACATGGGATTGGGTCTGAGACACCAAACAATCAGGGACTCTCTGAGAGAGTTAGAATCAGAGTACTGGTGGCCGGAAATGAGTGAAGGCATTCATGAGTTTGCAAAAAACTGTGAAGACTGCAATAGAGATTGCAGTGGAGAACCGGCCAGTGTAGTGTCAGAAGCCATGATAGAAAGCATCAGGCAATCTATCCGCGCTATCAAAAAAGAGAAGCGCGTCCCATTGTACATCGTTAAGGCTAAACACACTTAAAAAATATGGCCTCCAGCGCTCAGCTGACGCTAGAACGGTTATAAAAGATCTGTGAGTCTTTATCGGCACATATGCAATTACCACATTCCATTCTGACCAGGGTCCTGCTTTCAGCTCTCGAGCTTATAAGGAGGCCATGGCCAGCATGGGAATTGGGTTGCGGTATTCTTGTCCGTCGCACCCCGAAGGGAATAGTGTGGTTGAAAGAAAAAACCGGGACATAAAGCGATCTATAACAGCGAAGGTATTAGGTTCAGGCGCTGGGTGGGTCAAACATTTAATAAGTGTCCAGTCCAATCTTAACAATTTGCCAAGAAAATCTCTAAAAGGTTTCAGCCCATATGAGCTATTGTTCGGAATTAGAATGACAATTCAGGACTTAGATAGTCAGGTATCAGTGGTACAAGATAAGAAAACAAACTTTGACATCAAAGATCGTTTGGCTGTTTTACAGGAACTGAATGAAACAAGAAAATCCTTAAGCAACATAAAGTTAAAGCAACAGCCAGATACCACTGACGAGGCACCACAAGCAACAGCCCCAGCAAGGCCTGTCTGGATTCCAAAGATTGGGGATCTAGTCAGAGAAAAAATCGCGGTGAAGAAGGAATTTGGGCCTTCTTACAGAAAAGCAGTACCTGTCTTGGCAGTCACCGGAACAAGATCAGTAGTACTACCGCCCCTTGCTGGTAAAAAGGAGAACAGAGTCGTGTCTATCGACCTGGTAAAACCACAACCATGTGGCCTATAATCAACAGTAGGCCCAGTGGACTCCCAAGAAACAACAGAATACCCAAACTTGCAACAATCCAAGAGGTTCAAACTGAAAGACTAATCACATTCGATCAGCCTGCAGTGCACAGAGAAGGACTATGCAATAATGCCATGGAACTCGTGCCTCTTGAGACACAGATTGAAACAGTTCGTCAAGAAACACCAGTCTACAATAATGTGGCATCAGGAAGTGCTACCGAAAGTCAGATTGAAGGAACAATCCCAACAATTGACAGAACTGCCTCTGGTTATTTCATCAACTTCGACAACTTCTCTGAAGATCAAAATGACCCCGAAGTGATGCCAGAAACAAAAAAGACTTTAAAAGAAAAAGCAACGGAACTCTTTCATCAACTGACGGAAATCTACCTTATTTCCCCTTGGTTAGAGTTCTGGTTCGGTCTAGGTATATTTTTCCTCCTGCTTTGGCTCATCATGGTACCTTGTTTGGGAAAATTCATTGAGGGAAAATATAGTACAATGGACACAGCAAGGCAGAACATCAGCCTAGTCCTCAAACCACACAGATCGTCCCACGTGAAGAAAAGAGAACTGTCAACAGTAAATGTCACAGCAATTCCAATACCTGGTGGGGTAGTATGGGAGAAAACTGACTATGAGATATATGGTCCGGTCGAGATCCTGAAGTATCCTCATCAACTGAAGGTTTCCTTAAGTGACTTTGTAAAACCTAGTACATTCTCTGATGATTGGGACTTTAACAGTATTAATGACATGATGTCTGATTTAGTAATGTCAGCTAGATTTACAGAACATGATTATTTACAAGGTTCATCTAGTTATGAACAGTTATTCTGTTTTACACATTATGGCGATAATTATTTGCATAAATCTGCACAGCCTAGAAATGTTTTTAAGTATAATCAATGGGAACATTGTAGTACACCACCTAAAAGCAGTTCTAAAGCATTTTTTGAGAAATTCAAATACTTCTCAGGGTTTAACACCAGTGATGCAGAAATGTTTTATTACAAAATGTTAGATAAAACAGGAATGAAAACAATGCTGACAAATTCTAAATTGATATATTCAGAAGCATTTTATGACAAAATGATGACATTTGGTTTTGATTATTGGAAAAATAACATTGAAACAAAAACCATTTGGGGTACAAAAGATGGGCAGGTACAAGGCCTTGAAGCACTACTCAGAACCTGCATGATACCAGAACAAATGATGTTTTTAAATGACACCATTCACCAAACATCCTGTCTTGGCCTAGCTAAGATCAAAGACCTAAACAAACCGTCTATTCCAAAGCCAATACCTGAGAATGCAACAACAGATATTGAGATAGACGTGTCACAAATTTTACATTTTAACAGAACACATCCTGATTGGAAAAAGTGGTTAATCTGGCCTACTGACACAAACAGCTGTCAAGATAGATTCCTGAACAAAACACAGGGGTTAAAAATGACCAGACAAGACCCTAGATACTCCCTGAGACAACATCCAGGGATAGTAACAACATACAGTGTAGGGAAACTCTGCCTCGAATGGCTAGGATCATCCACACTGGCTGAAATTAAGCAACACTTGTCTTTACTAAAAGATGGTGCTGATTTGCGCGATTTTATTATGGGACCACGCAAACAGCGTCAAAAGCGTTTCATAGCGGCCAGCATCTATGCTGCGTACAACGAGGCTTGGAAAGTCACACAAATTGAAACAGCAGAAAAAATACGAGAAATTGATCGTATTAATTTGGAGAAATCACTTTCTGTAGTGGACAATGGGTTAATGACTCTGTCCTCCAGAATATATTTGTTGGACAATATTGTATCTTCTGCCTTTGACATAATAGACAGAGACTTGCTCATATGACAGCATGGCCAATCTCAATTACGTTCTATTGTACAATTAGGCTGGATGCTGCAAAATCTTCATTCAGGCTATGTGCCTTGGCGTTTAATCAACACAACGTCGTTATTTTCCATTTTTAACCTTACTGATAAACAAATCAGCTTGGCACAGAAAGGAGCAGACTATACAATCCTGAGCATCGAAAAACTTGAGAGATTACCATTGACAATGTCAGAGAGTCCTGTCATTGAATGGATAATACACAGAATTATCACTATTCCGATAACAACTTTCCGATTTAAAAAGTGCCTTGAATACATACCTACTGGCCAGTATGAACGATTGGGTAAAGGATATGTAAAATCAGAATGGAAATTACATACACACATTCATGCTACAGTGACAGCGACAAAAATGTATTTCTTAGTGGTGAAAACTGTAAACGTTCACTAAGCGGTATACTTTTGTGCCAGGGTATTAATTTACACGGAGCCTGTGAAGGTAATTCTAACAACCTTTCATGCCACCAGCTTGTCACACCTGCAACTCAGATAGAGCCCTTCTTTATGCAACTTGCGAATGGGAGTTACATTCTTAGAACGGATCACAGATGTTGTGGCCTTGTTCCAGGGAAAAGTTATCTAGTAAGTGTAACATCCATGGTCAAATGCTGTATGCAAGCATTGTTCCCGAGCGGGCCTGGAGACATAGCGACTCCCATCTGGCCTCGTCTGAATCTCTATTCTATACGAATTGATACTTTAAGCAAAATGAAGTCTGTGCTTTTACAGACAACAGTGCCCATAACGTCATCAAAAGAGACGTATGATCTTCTAGTTGCAAGGACAGCTACGGAAGTTCATGACCTTTTATCAACAAATTGCCCCGTGCATTTCGTAGAAATGCTTAGCCAACTCCTTAACATCCCAGGCATATTTAAGACGATTTTTACGGGACTGCTAACACCATTTCAAGCAATTCTGGGAATCGTTCCAAATTTTGTCCACTCTGTTTTTGGCGGCATACCCCTATTTTTGGGACTTGTAGCAGGGATTTTATTTTTGACCCTCCTGCTTCGTTATGGCAAACCAAAGCTCAGACATGACTCCTATGGGAATGGAAGAGACAATCCTAGCAATGCGCTACCGGGACAGAATAACTAGAGTCCTTGGATTGGCCAGGCTGAGAGATCTAAACATGACCTGGTTCCTTTCATTCAGACCGATATGGCAATCCTGTATCTTACCGGTACTTCGATGTATGCTATGCGGAGATTAGTGCGTGGTGGACATCTGTCTTTCACTTCCATCAGCAGTACCAATGGACGTCGATACTTTGCTCAGTCCGATAACGGCTCACGCATTGTGTTGTCCCCAGCGGCTACCAATCCTGATGACGGCATTCATTGAGACTCCTGTGCTACGACTAGGTGGTAACAGTGGAGCGGGTGACAAAAGCAACATCACCCAGGTACGACCTTCTGTGAGCATTGCTGATCCCGACTATGATGACAGCAATCATTCTCACACTTGCCAAGTTACAGCACTATCGAATTTGGTCGAACTGTCACCTGATTTTGTAGACCAATTCTTTGAGAGCCTGTCTGATATGATGTTCTCACCCGAACAGAAATAATAACTTTGGAGAAACATTCCGACACACAGCGTTCCCATGAACTCTGAATTCGGCCTTCAGTTTTGAACAACAAAAACTGCTAAAAACGTTGGAACTCTATTTTCCCCGTTCATGCAATAATTCTTTTGAATTGAACACTTTTTAATATTCACCCTTTTTTTGGCACGAAAAATTCTTTGCTTAAAGTAAAAACTATTCTTAGAGAACAGAAGCTTCAACTTCTATTTTTAAACACATCTAGAGACATAATAACTTTACACCAGCCTTTAGCACTTTAATTGCAATGCATTTATATGTGATGATTTATCTCGCCCTTCTTCTGTTTCAGAGATATTTCATGTGTAATTCTTTTTGCATAATCATTCATTGATTTCATATGCTATAATTTTTGAATGATTTCTATACTTCAAAAACGTACAGTACCTAAATTTTCACGTATTACAATATACGCCTATTTCAAATGCATATATGTATTTTGGGGTGGGCAATGTTACACATGCATCTTATTGCTCTAGTTTTAGTAATTTGATGGACATGAATTCGTGGAGTGGGTGTAGCGTTCAAATCTAGGATCCTGATCGATACTGTGACCTTATGCCCCAATTCGGCTATAAATCCATTTATTCCCTATATTGGCATAACCGTTCAAGTGCTATATTCAGAAACGCATCTCTGGCCTCACACGAACAGAGCCACATTCCAGAATAGCTTTCTCTGCCACTTCCTTTGCAACCAATTAGTGCAATGACAGAGCAGAAGTCACTATCTGAGATTCCTAGATTAACACTCTGAGTTCTTCAACAAGATAAAAACTCAGCAAACCTGGAAATCCCCGCTTGCTGTGTTTTGATTAGTAATAGAACTCTAATGAGCACTGATAGACGATCACTTCCTAGTGACATCTTTATTGACGTCTTATGTCCAGCAAACGTACGTCAAACAAGGCACCTTTCAGGTATAAATACTACCAACGTGGCCTTAAGCAAGTCCCCTGTTGCCCGTCGCCTGAAGCTGCTGTTATGCTGAAGATATCATAGCTGCTATCGCTATTGCTATCGCTGCTAACTAGCGAACGATGGTGTGGTGAACTTAGGAGCTGAACAGCCGTCCCCCTGCAAGAGCCCAGCAGATGCAAGCTGCCCGCGGACGCTGTCCCCCTCCTTCTCCTCCTCGACGCGCTGAAGACGGGACGCTAACTTTCTCCTGCCGAGAAATCCAGCTCCAGCGTTTCTAGTCTACCCTTGCGGGTGACTGGGATATCGAGCCCTGAGGGAGATACAGACCTCCATCATTCTATTCCAGAGGTATGGTGTTGACTAAACCCTTGAGAGAGAATTATTGAAGCAAACCTTGGCAAAAACAACTTAACTTAAAGCTACTTACTTACTCCCCTCCCAAGTATTAGGCTTAGGTCAGGTACACTGGGGTAGGCGTAGTTATAAGCACCAGTTGAGTATTTTAGCCTAATGTATATATGAATGTATATATGTTTTATTACTTTTAAACCATTGTATGGCTAAGAAACCATATCAATGCTTTTACAGTATTATTTCGCAATACTTATCTTACTGTACGTACTTTTTATAATAACAAGTCTTGCAATTGTGGCAATTCATTTCTCTTGTATGAGAAGAAAGACTGTGTAATAAATGTTACCTTTTATTGACAACGCCCGTCTCTCTATTCTCTACATATTGTGAAAGTAATCTGCACCAACCTGACTGAGTAAAATAACTGTCTATTGTTTCACACAACCCTAGAGATTGACTCTTGATCTGAGGATCAAAGTTGTCATGTTGCACGGTTGTTGGAAAACGGAATCCCTTCTTGTCTGTGCCAGGGAAGCTGATCACTTCCTATTTCAGTCAAGAAAGTTTCCAGTGATCTCTGAGCTAGTTGGTAACAAACCCAATTAAGTTTAGCATAGTCAGTAGAGGCCTGGAAGATCCGCACTTCTACGTCGATACTACTGTTTATGTTATTCCAATGCGCAGGGCCTATTGGGAAAATAGGAACTACGCTACAATCTCAATTTCCAACTTAACTTAAGTGTCCTATATCGTTGTCACCACAATGGATAACCATAAAGTGAGGGTGGTCACATTCACTAACATGGGAAATCAGAGGGAGTAACTGATTCAAAACCTCTTCTGCCAAAACATATTATTTCAACTCCTTTCAAACATAAATCATTCTCAACTCTTCCCTTCTTGCATGCTGTCTGGCCCAAAATAGGAAACTGTGTCCAGAAGCCAAATTGGAACAACCTTGCACATAGACTAACAAAGAAGAATGAGGAATAGAGAGACATGCAAACACATACATGCAGAGTTAGCTGGTTGGCCATTAGGAAATGTGAAACATTAAGCAGATGGTTGACTAACAAGTGACCATTGTAGGTGATAGGTTATCACTGAGCCTGCCTGCACTGCGATTGCTAATCTTTGGTATTAGCTACTTTTTTATGTACTTGTTTATATGTTAATCCTTAGAAATTATGTTTCTACAGACCACTGTTTAACAAAAACATGTATCTTATTTTCATTTATTTCCTTGACTTTTATATCACCCCAAAATGTTTTTTACATACAAAGACACAGAATGTTAAACTTCTCCTTTAACATTCAACTTGAAAAAGTTCACATAATCACAAATCTATTTATTTGGTGCTGTCGTAAATCCCAATGCATTTCGAGATCATGAGATCTCTTCTTCAGGGGAACTGAAATATAAAAAATAATCGTATGTGTCACATTTCATCAAAGTAAAACAAAAGGATCGATCTATGTTGAAAGACACATGTTATCAGACAAGAACAACTTGACAATAATGATTCTTCTAAGTGTCGACAGAGAACATTGACTCATTATTATAACTTATTAGTTGTTGATAGTGAGTTTCTAATGACAACGATACCATTAAAATGCTGAACTCGCTAGTAAAATGAAAACTCACACAGTTATTGTGAATATTATAAGCAGACGCTTACCGATAGAGTGAACACAATTGTGAATTCGATGCTAGCAGGAGTGAGGCTAGCCCCTTTACGGTAGTTCTCTCGGAACTGAAAACGAGTGATAAAATATTAATACTTGCTATCTAGAGTGAATAAACAAGGCTCATGTTGCTATGAGCTAGCTACTGTAATGAATTGAGTTAAATTAAATTCAAGATAAAGCATACCTGTAATCATACGCTGAACGAAGTGACTGGAAGTCTGCCACATTCAGAGAAATTCCTAAAACGATAGTGGAATATTATAGTACTATCTGGGAAAATACACCTCTATGGGTTTATCTGTGTATCAACGCGTGCACAAGATACCTGTAGTTCTGATAGTTATTTGTCTCAGACGGGGTTCTCGGATCTCTGATGTAGTACCCTGTGATTAAACGAACACGCAATGGTCAACCAAGTTTTCGCTAAGTAATCGCGGGTCTTGGCAATATAGAGTTCTCATTTAGGCAATTTACCTGTACGCCTTGTTAGTAAACGTTCCCCAAATCTCCACCACTGATAATGCTATTATTCGGATACTATGACATCATGCCCTGTAATTTAAACAAGGACACGCTGGTCAGACAAATTTCCCTTGGTAATCACGGGTCTTAGCAATACAGAAGATGCGGTTCAACAATTTACCTGTGCAGTTCCTTAGAAATCGTTCGCCGACTCTCCAACACTCGTCACGCCGATGTTTGTGCACCGGGTGTGTTTAAAGATATTGCTATAGACAGAGGACTAGCGCCTACACACAAAACTATGTGTCGGCCATATTGTAGTGGATAAACAATCCTACGATGGAAAATAATAATGACGGCCAGAGTAATAATATCAAGTGTCAATACGCCACTCATGTTACCACGAGTATACCGATGTGTGTACACCGGGATTGTTTGAAAATATTGTTGTAAACAGAGGACTAACGCCTGCACGTAAAAGCGTGCCGGCCATATTGTCAAAGATAAACAATCCTACACGGGGAGATGGTGATCACTGCCTTACCTTAGTAGTATAATCAAATGTTATGATACCATGAAGCGTAACATATAATCTATCTTGCCTATGAATCCTTGTTTACCTGGCATACATAAATTCGGATTACAATTTATAGAAACAAGTCAATGTGCTAAGCAATATTAGTATTATCCTATTTACAATCATATATTTGTTTGTAACATAAACGTATGGTTTCCACAATTTAGTCAGTGTTACAGAATACATCAAAATCTTTTAACAAAGAGAAGATATTCATTTCTTCAACTTGAATCTGACAATAACTCATGAATCAATCATGTTACGGGTAGCTAACTCATGAAGCTCCTCGAATTTTTTAGATAGGAATCTGGGATCTGTATGTTCTGGTAATGGTTTGAATATTGTGTAGACTCTGATGTATAAGACTGTTCTGTTGGCAGCTTATCAAATTCTAACTGATGTGATAATCTGAATCAAGTTCTGAGTTCTCTATAAGTAGCACACCATATCGATTTTATCATTGAGGCCCTTTGGAATCATAGTTTCCATGTGTTTGATCCACCAGATCTCTCTTTGCGATAACCATTTGATGTTGTCTCAATCTGGTTTCTGATCTATGACTTCTATAACTTGAAATCGCAATTGTGGTATGGTATGTTTCATTTCATTCCAATGCGTAGCTAGGCTTGAAGTGGTAGATGAATTGGGAATACGACTTTTGTGCTCTGATATTCGCGTTTTGATTTTTATGTCCCTTTTCCCTATATACAATTTGCCACATGGGCATTTTATGCTGTACACTACATGAGTAGAGTTACAATCAGCTCTGTTCCGTATCTTGATCGTTTTTCCTGTTTGTGGATGTTGAATCGTATTGCCCACTATTACGTTATTACAATGAACGCAATTGGCACATTTTTTCATGCCAGTTTGGGTAGAGTTTAATTTAGCAATGATAGGTTTAGTTACCATCTCCTTGAGATTCTTACTGTGCTTGTAGGCAAATAATGGCTTATCTTTGAATATTCCTTTAAAATCTTCCTCTGTTTCAAGAAGTTCCCATCGTTTATTGATGATGTTTTTGATTTGTGATGATTGGGTTGAGAATTTAGATACAAATACCATCCGTTCTTGTTTGACTTTGTCTTTTGTTTGTAGTACATTCCTCCTGGGGATAGCTGCCACCTTTGCTTCTGCTTGTTGTATAATGGACAACGGATAACCTCGCTCCATGAATTTGGTTTTTTGAGATTGAATTTCCTGAAAACAAGCTTGCTCAGTAGATGAAATACGTTTGGCTCTCATGAATTGAGAGAAAGGTAGATTGCATAGTAAAGCGTTGGGGTGAAAACTGGTAAATAACAACGTATTGTTACGATCAGTTGGTTTATGAAACACTGTCGTCTCTAGTTCTCCTTCTTTTTTGTGAATCATGACATCTAAAAAAGCAATCTGTGCTGAGTCTATGGAAGATGTGAATTTGATCTTGTTGTTTTTGGTATTCAGTTCATTGATCTGTTCTTCGAGTATGATTTGTGGACCATCCCATAATAGAAAGATGTCATCAATAAATCTTCTGAAGAAGATCAGGTGTTTCTTCCATGCTGTTGCTGTCAAAATGAAATCGTTTTCAAATTTGGCCATGAAAATATTGGCAAAAACTGGAGCTCCTGAAAAACCCATGGAGGTTCCGCTGGTTTGAAGATAATAGTTAGATTTCCATGAAAAATATGAATGGCGTAGACAGAATTCCAAATGTTCAAGCAAAAAGACTTTGTTGGTTGGTAAATCAGCAGTTTGCAACAGGGCCCATTCACAGGCCTCAATCCCTTCTTGAATAGGTATTGAAGTGTAAAGAGAAGTTACGTCAATTGTACATAATATGATGTCTTCACAGTTTCCTGAGATGGTTTGAAGCAATTGTAAAAAATGAGTGGTATGTTTCAGATTGTTTTGCCAGTTTTGTACAAACGGTTGAAGGAATTCATCGATGTAGTGTCCCAAATGTTCAAAAACCGATCCACAACCACTTACAATGGGTCTAAAAGGTGGGTTTTGTAAATTCTTGTGAATCTCAATATCCCATCATCAATAAACGATGGGAACTTCTTGAAACAGAAGAAGATTTTAAAGGAATATTCAAAGATAAGCCATTATTTGCCTACAAGCGCAGTAAGAATCTCAAGGAGATTGTAACTAAACCTATCATTGCTAAATTAAACTCTACCCAAACTGGCATGAAAGCCATTTTGATACTGCGAGACTGGGATCAGTCCTGCAGTTCTGAATGAACTGAATAACTGGCCACAACCCAGAGTAATATGTTTCAGATGCTATTACAGGACTCAGGAACTTAGTCCTGTTGTCCTAAAAATCTTTAAAAAAGGATGTTTAAAGGGAGCAGGGTAGGGACAAAAAGAGTGTCTGGCTTTTGCAGGGGGATGGCAGAGGGTCCTTCTAAGAACCAAACTTTTGAAACCTTTATTTCACACTGCACCACAGTACATCCGTGGGATCCAGCACTGCCCTCTTGTGAATTACTGGAGTACTTCCATGGAAGTCACTATGCAAAGCTTCTCCCCCCCTGTAATACTGTACGGTGCACGCTTCCTCAGCAAATCCTGTATGGTGCCACAGTACCATGGGGGTAAAGCTTGAGTGCTGTACCATATAGTACTGCAGTAACCGTGGATAATTAAAAAACAAAATGTGGGTTGGGTGTTCTGTGAGGGAATGGGTATCTGCATCTGCGAGGGGTTAGACTGAAATTCACCAGTTATAGTTATCACAAGTAAATATAAGTCATACCCTAAAAGTACTATGATTCATGCCCTTGCTATGCACTGTCAGTTACCCCACACATTACATCACTCATGGCATGATCTATGACATCATTGATAACATGACTACAACATCTGAAATGAAATCATTGAGAACAAGACTGTGCTTGGTGGCTCACAAGTTATACTTTAGAGAACAAATTATACTTACTTGAGTAAATGGTGAATTTCAGTGATCTTAACAGCATAAAAAGCCTAGTAAAAAACACCATGAAAAACAGGCTGGCTGTATTGATATAGTCTATAATGATTGCATTACACCAAATACAACATATTCTCAATTTTACAAAAGAGACCTGTACAATACTGTGAGGTGTCTATCAGGACGAATTATAACCAGAAACTCAGAAAATAACCATTACTTTCACAACCATTTATCACTGTGCCTTGTTCTTATAACCTTCCTCTGTGATGATCACAGTGTTCTAATAAAGTGGTACATTGGCTCAGAGAATGTGCAAGTGCAGGCAGACATGCTGCTAAACATGACAGATTTTGAATCTGTCACTTTACTATGCAGCAGAAACAATACATCTACAAAACAAAGTCTTGCATGTACTGAAAGTGATAAAACTGGATGTGACACAAAAATGTGCTCTTTCTCTGAGCAATTGTTAATCAAATATATTTACGAAAATATTATATAGAGCAGGGAAAGACTGCTAGTGAGGGAGCACATTGTGCCGTTACATAACATGGCATAACCAAAAATGTTTTCTGTCCATAGAGTTGTTTTAATCTTTGCAGTCCATTAAATATGTATTCATCATTCAAAACAAAGCTCCATAATTGTTTAGATTAGCACATGAAGAAAGAAGAAATAAACATTAATTAAGGAAAAGTTCTATTGTTTTTTACAAATTTGTATAGGGTAGTACGTAAAATTGAGCCCATGGGTAGTCTTAATAGGCAACAGTACAAACAAGAAAAATGTTGTTATTTAACTGCTATCTGAACTGCACAGTGTGAAGTATGGTTGCATTAAGTACCGCACAGACCAATACCGTGAGCTCAAACTCAAACTAACGTAATGTTACAGACACTACACCAGATAGAGTATACTAGAGAAACAGAAGGAAGGAAAGCGTAGTTCTTCAGAGTACACTAAATGCTTTTGATGAGTATTGCAGCATAATTTAAACATATCACAAAAGTACTATTGACAAAACAAGATGACAAAATAAGTTTAAATGTACTCATGCCCATTATAGTCAAGCACCAAACAAGCCCAACCACTGGTATTAAAACATGTTCCCATAGACATCAATGCAGACATGCAATAGCACTAATCACAGGGAAAATATAAAAGAAACTAAATGAAATAAGATTTTGAATCAAACTTTATTAAACTTCTTTTATAGCCTTATTGATTATACTTAAAATATTTTTACACGTGAAATCATTAACATTCATACTAACATTTCAATAAAATATATTGTAAATATATTTTAAAAAACATCATTTCCATCCAAAATTGTGATATATTCAACACAAATGATACTGTAAGTAATGTAAGTAAGCTTTATTTCGATACAGTACATATCATAAAAGCAATACAGAGCATCAAGTAAAACAATACAATTTACATAATATAAAATACCTTCAGGTTTGATAATAAAAGCAATAAGAGCGAGATGTGCAAATAAGGATAACATTAACATTTGAACACCCATACGGAATATAGTTCATCAAGGGGCACTTTACTGGAGCAGCAGCTTCCTTGAGATTCTAATACGCCAGGCCCAACCTAAACATTTTGCTATACAACATGCAAAAAATGGGCGGGCATCTGAGCATAGTATGCGTAGGGCTTCTGAGTGTGATCTTGTTCCTAGGCTCCTACACAATGGTTTTAGCCATTTCGATCTAGGTGCTGCATAAGCCTTACACTCAAACAGTGGGTGGGCGATGGACTCAACCCTTGAAGCACAGAACGGGCAATGTGGAAGCGTTTGAAGTGGAGGTTTCCAGGTAGAGGTAAACGAGCCTAGGGGGAGCACACCCACCCTAAATTTAAAATACAGGGATCTGTCTCCAGAATTATGAATCAGGTCCAGATAGGGTTCCCTATAGGGGAACTCCTTGACTAACAAGAACTTGGCGACAGATTTGCAGAGGTTGGAATTGTGTATTCTCTTATTGTGTACCCATAGCCAATACACCTTCTTCAGGAACTGCTTGGGGGGTGCGGTTTTGTTGACCCAGGCGTCACCCAAATCCAGCTCATAAAGCAGGCGTTTGACTTCCCTAAACCAGGGTATCTTACTGCAACCTGGAAGCGACAGAAGGTCTTTTAAGGCATCAGCGTAGCTGCACAATTCGGGGACGTTCCAGATCCGGGACCAGAGAAGCAAAGGTCGTAAATTAGCTTGGTCACAGATTGGGCGAGTGCCTGTATCTAACAGTAGTGGGATTGTAGGAGTACTATGGGGCAACCTCATCAAATCCTTGTGAAAATTATTTTCAAGGTGGGCCAGGGTATCAACTTTCTGTAAGCCCCACAGTTCAGCCCCATACAGGGCGGCACTCACAACCCTCGCTCTGTAGATATCTATCAATGCCCCGATTGGTTTTAAGGATGAGGCTCGCTGTTCTTTAAGCAAGGCTCCTGTGGCCCTTTTGTGAGTCAGGAATACCTTTTGGTGGTGTGCCTTCCAGCTCATGGTATCACAGAGCTGTATTCCGAGGTAATCAAATTCCTTGACTCTTTCAAGGGGGATAGAGTCTAAGGCAGGAGGGGTAACAGATTTCTTAGGAGGGCTAAGGACAAGGAATTTAGTCTTGCCTATATTTATTGCCAATCCCCTGGAGTCACAAAAAGATTTAAAGCTTGTGAGCAATTTCTGAATGCCCGAAGGTGTTTTGGATATCAGGAGGGTGTCGTCCGCAAACAGGAGAGTTGGAACTTTTCTGCCCGCCAGGGTGGGTGCATCTGCTGGATGTTCCAAGAGATGCTCCACCACTCCGTTTACATAAAGAGAAAACAGAGTGGGGGCAAGCACACACCCCTGGCGGACGCCCCTGTCTACTGGGATACGAGATGTTTTTTCTCCCTGGACACCCCATCTGATCTGGGCGAAATTGTCTTCGTGGAATTTTCTAAGCAAAAGCAGCAAGTAGGGTGGTAGACCTAGACCATCGAGGACATTCCAAAGTAGTGCCCGTGGGACCAGGTCGAAGGCAGTACGCAAGTCTATAAAGACTAGGTACAAACTGCCCCCTCCCAGTACCACCACCTTCCAATATATCATTAGGAGACGGAATGTCTGCTCGATGGTGCCTGTCCCTGATCTAAATCCTGCCTGAAAATCAGACAGAATTTTTCCCTCGTCAACCCACTGCAGAATCCTACCCAGAACCACCTTGCCTGCCACCTTTTGAGTTGAATCCAGCAGACTGATGGGACGGTAGTTGGCTGGATCGTCCCTGCTGCCTTTCTTAAATATTGGCACAACTTCAGCGCCCCTCCAAGAGTCAGGAAAGGAGCCTCCCCTCAAGACCTCGTTTAGCAGTGAAGCAATTAATCTGCTCCATACTGCTGGATGGGACTTCAATAGGTCGCCTGGGATTCCATCGGGGCCCGGTGCCTTGTTAGAAACAATACCACCGATTGCCCTTTCAACTTCCTGGTTAGTGAAGGGGTCGACGATGACAGGGGAGAAGACTGTTGGGCTAATCAGGAGGCCCGGGCCCGGGCATGCAAGGGATATCCCCTGAGTCTCAGAGTATAGTTTGGAGAAGTGAGCAAACCAAACATCACCGGGAATGTTGCAGGTTATCTGCTGGTCAATGGGCTTGTCCCTTGCTCTTAAAAGATCCCAAAACCCCTTCGAGTCCTTCCTTTTACTTGCCTCAGTTAACTCACACCAAAAATGATATTCATAATTCTCCTTGGCCTCAGTCACCGTTTTTTTATAGAATTTCCTTGCGGATTTGATAATGACTGGATCCCTATTCTTTACTGCAGTGATGAGATCCCCCCTAGCAGCTCTACATTTGGCGGAATACCATTTAGCTCTAGCTTTGTTGGCACCATTAGCTACAGACCTGACCTTGGGTTGAGGAATAACAAACAGATCACTCAAGGATACTACGGTCTCTATGAATAATGGTGGCACTTTAGTGTTCGGTGGGCATAAAGTGTCAAGCCGGGATGCCACCACAGACAAGATGGTCCCAGCTTGCATCAGTCTAGCCTCGTCTTCTTTAACTTTAGCCCACTTCAATCGTCTGCCACAGTTCGTTGGTACAATGTTATGGGATGATTTCCAGATGTGGGAAGGCTTGACCTGGTTCTTCATCTGCCACGGGGAAGACAAGGTTAGGGAGAGGGGGTTGTGGTCGCTGTCGGAAGACATGATGACCTCCATGTCATGGTGAAGAGGCCAGAGATTATAGTTAAACATGATAAAATCTATTCTGGAGGTATGGCCCGTCCTGTTATATGTGTGGGCACCCCCAGGATCCGATTTGGATCGACCATTCGTTGAGCGCAGGTTGTGTTCCATGCAAAGTGCAGTGATGTCTATCGCACTTTGCGTCCATTTTGGAATTGGGTCGAGAGTCAAAATCGTTATTCCTCTTTTAGTGTCCTCATCGAAAGACTCCAAAATGTCCTCCCTTGCCAGTGGTTCAAAGCAACAGTTAAAATCGCCTGCAAGGAGGACATAGGAGTTGATATTGCAAGCAGCTAGATCTTTACTTAAGCCTGTCGATGGCAAACTGGATGACCCATTTCTAGCACCTCTCAAGTACAGATTAAAAACCTATAGCATCCTGCCCCCATCACAATGAATTGAAATCCTCTGTAGGTCAGGAGATTGGGTGGGCCTATGACTCACTTTTAGGCCCAGAGCAATACTGACCCATATCAAGAGGCCGCCAGATGGGCGACCCTTAGATCCGCTTTGCTGGTGAGCTGGGACAAAGTATGTTGTGAACCCTACCCTATGTTTAGGTTCCTGAGACCAGGTTTCTTGCAGGATGCAGATGTTATAAGGCTCTAAGAACGCATTCCATTCCGGGTTATCGAGGTTGCGAGCAAGCCCTGCCACATTCCAGCTTACAATCTTTAACAGTGATACCTCTAAAGAGGAATGGTTGATGGAATGGGTAAGTGCAAATGGAGAGGACACAGCCAATGACGGTGGGCTTTCTAAGGGCTCGTTTTTAGAGTTGTTAGGAGCCATAGTGTCCTCCAGTGGGTAAGCCGGTGCTGGGGTGAGCCGGGGTAATGAAGACAGTGGAATATGGGAAGGAACCAACTGGGACTCCCTACCATAATGACAAGGCTCACCTAAGATGATCGAGTCAGCCAATGCAACCTTGCTCATATCTGTCAACCCACCCTCTAGCAGTGGAATGTTAGGTGTTCCTATTAAATCAGAAGGGTGATCGATGGTTAAGGATTCCTTAGAGACATAGGGGGATTCACAGGGCCTTCCGGCTTGTGATGATATTACAATCCCCCCTATGTGGTGATCAGAGTGCTTAAGGAGTCAATCTACTTCCTCTAGGCCTCCAAATCTATTAGAGGTAGGGAAGCCGTTCCAGTGTGAGTAGGGATCCACATTCTTAAAATGGCCTTTCCTTGGTTGATGGTGGACTAGTGACCAATTGTTAGTTTGGTTGTGAGTGGGGCGTGGAGGATAAAAAAAGGACAATGGCCTGGGGATAACAGAGGAACCTTCGCTACAGGGCCATGAACATATATGCTGCGCCGTGTGGGGGTCATCGAATGTTACGACTATACAGTCCCCAGGAATGGTTTTCCTAGTTGGGCCCACCCATGACGTTCTGCGCACCATCAAGACTCTACTTCTATGGCCATTAGGGATGGGTCTATTGACATTAAGCCAATGCATTATTTTATTTTTCAAGGACCAGTGGTTCTCATGTTGGTCGATACCTATCTGGGGAACTCCCGTCAGGACAACCACAAAGTCATTGGCCTCTGGTGGAAGGTCAATGTAACCCCCTCTAAAGTTGTTCTTAGCTGGGAAGTCCTGGGTGGGCTTGCTGGCCGGTTTACTAAGATGTGGTTTGGTGGTGACTCCAGGATTGGGGTTAACCGGAGGGTGTGTAGGGGCACGTTTAGGGGCCTTGGGGTTTGAAATGGTAGGAATTTTATCCACAGCCACAGTCCTTGGTTTAGGGACCGGGCGTGTAGTACGTGGAATAGTAGGAGGAGGTTGGGGGGCTTGCGGTGTGGGAGCTGAAGGTGTTAAATCAGCGACAGGGACGCCCTTATTCTCAAGACTTCTCAGACCGAGAGTGGCAAGAGCAATAATGCTCTTTTCCATCTCTAGTAGATTATTTTCGATCCGCGAGAGTCTGAGATCTAGGGGAGAGAGGAGATTTTTTAGGGTTTCCCACACCAGCTCTATGAATTCTCTGTCATTCTTACCCAACCCATCCGCCTGCAAGCCCTCAGCCTCTACAGTCGCATTGGCCGACACAGCGGTAGACCCGACCCCCCCTTCCATCATTTTAGGCTGTACCGCCGGAGCCTGACCACCTTGGATTAGAGTGGTCCGGCCTTCCGGCAATACCAGATCGTGTGAAGCAACGATCTTCGCCTTCTTCCGGGAGTAAGCGGAACGGGAACGATGTTTCGGTTTGGTTTGGGATACACTGGGGTTGTTAAATATCACTGGGGGTGGAAGGTTAGAAATAGGATTCTCGGGACCGGCAATGGCAGGTACACTCGTATCGCTTGGTTTGGGTGATAGTGTAGGTTGCGAAGTAAGGGTGTGTGGGAGCAGGGTTGGATGGACCTCGGCCTGAGTAATTACACAACGGGGTATGGTTGTTCGCTCTGGAGTGACCGCGGCAGCTATGGGGCCTAGGGAGGATTTTTTAGAGGTAGCAATAACCTCCGACAGTCTTCTAGCCGCTACCAACTCTAAGGATACACGAGCTTGAAGTTTCGATATTTCCTGATCTATGGCGAAGTTGGTACGGGTAATAAAATCATCCATGGGGCCACTGATTGGATGACCACCTTTAGATGTTTTACTCCTACTTAGCCTAGAACACATGTCGTAACGAAAGTGGGGAAAACAGTGAGATTAAGAATAGGCAGGTAGAAGTAAATCACAGACCTAAGTGGGAACTTGATGGAGTAGGAAGGGCGAAAGAGAGAGGGCCAGGCCAGTCCTCTTAGGCCTCGAACGGCCTCAAACGGTCCCGCCCTTGTCCCGGGCTTCTCCCGGCGCCCTCCCGCGCAGCGGGGAGGCTGATTGACTTTTGTAGCTATTGGATTGGAGGCAGAGGGGGAGGGGCCGGCAGGGAGAGCAGCCCAGATGGAGACGGACGCGCGTGGGCTCCTGGACCTTGGAGTCCCCACGCTGCTAGCTCGCAGCCCTGCCGGTCAAATGCTGGAACAGAGACACCCCTTGCAATGCTGGTCTGGCCGCTGCTGTCCGCGAATCGGGACCCACGAAGCGGGTCCGGCGAGGCGTGGCGGCAGCAGCTGGCTCTGAGGGCTCCCGCTGGAGTACAACAATCCTTCGTCCGCTGGTGGCAGGTCGGTCAGTGAGGCAATCCGGTGAGCAGAAGCACAGTGGTTCTTTAAGAGTGTTCAGGTGGGGGAGGGGCCGGCAGGGAGAGCAGCCCAGATGGAGACGGGCGCGCGTGGGCTCCTGGACCTTGGAGTCCCCACGCTGCTAGCTCGCAGCCCTGCCGGTCAAATGCTGGAACAGAGACACCCCTTGCAATGCTGGTCTGGCCGCTGCTGTCCGCGAAGCGGGACCCGCGAAGCTGGTCCGGCGAGGCGTGGCGGCAGCAGCTGGCTCTGAGGGCTCCCGCTGGAGTACAACAATCCTTCGTCCGCTGGTGGCAGGTCGGTCAGTGAGGCAATCCGGTGAGCAGAAGCACAGTGGTTCTTTAAGAGTGTTCAGGTGGGGGAGGGGCCAGCAGGGAGAGCAGCCCAGATGGAGACGGGCGCGCGTGGGCTCCTGGACCTTGGAGTCCCCACGCTGCTAGCTCGCAGCCCTGCCGGTCAAATGCTGGAACAGAGACACCCCTTGCAATGCTGGTCTGGCCGCTGCTGTCCGCGAATTGGGACCCGCGAAGCGGGTCCGGCGAGGCGTGGCGGCAGCAGCTGGCTCTGAGGGCTCCCGCTGGAGTACAACAATCCTTCGTCCGCTGGTGGCAGGTCGGTCAGTGAGGCAATCCGGTGAGCAGAAGCACGGTGGTTCTTTAAGAGTGTTCAGGTGGGGGAGGGGCCGGCAGGGAGAGCAGCCCAGATGGAGACGGGCGCGCGTGGGCTCCTGGACCTTGGAGTCCCCACGCTGCTAGCTCGCAGCCCTGCCGGTCAAATGCTGGAACAGAGACACCCCTTGCAATGCTGGTCTGGCTGCTGCTGTCCGCGAAGCGGGACCCGCGAAGCGGGTCCGGCGAGGCGTGGCGGCAGCAGCTGGCTCTGAGGGCTCCCGCTGGAGTACAACAATCCTTCGTCCGCTGGTGGCAGGTCGGTCAGTGAGGCAATCCGGTGAGCAGAAGCACGGTGGTTCTTTAAGAGTGTTCAGGTGGGGGAGGGGCCGGCAGGGAGAGCAGCCCAGATGGAGAAGGGCGCGCGTGGGCTCCTGGACCTTGGAGTCCCCACGCTGCTAGCTCGCAGCCCTGCCGGTCAAATGCTGGAACAGAGACACCCCTTGCAATGCTGGTCTGGCCGCTGCTGTCCGCGAATCGGGACCCGCGAAGCGGGTCCGGCGAGGCGTGGCGGCAGCAGCTGGCTCTGAGGGCTCCCGCTGGAGTACAACAATCCTTCGTCCACTGGTGGCAGGTCGGTCAGTGAGGCAATCCGGTGAGCAGAAGCACGTGGTTCTTTAAGAGTGTTCAGGTGGGGGAGGGGCCGGCAGGGAGAGCAGCCCAGATGGAGACGGGCGCACGTGGGCTCCAGGACCTTGGAGTCCCCACGCTGCGAGCTCGCAGCCCTGCCGGTCAAATGCTGGAACAGAGACACCCCTTGCAATGCTGGTCTGGCCGCTGCTGTCCGCGAATCGGGACCCGCGAAGCGGGTCCGGCGAGGCGTGGTGGCAGCAGCTGGCTCTGAGGGCTCCCGCTGGAGTACAACAATCCTTCGTCCACTGGTGGCAGGTCGGTCAGTGAGGCAATCCGGTGAGCAGAAGCACGTGGTTCTTTAAGAGTGTTCAGGTGGGGGAGGGGCCGGCAGGGAGAGCAGCCCAGATGGAGACGGGCGCACGTGGGCTCCAGGACCTTGGAGTCCCCACGCTGCGAGCTCGCAGCCCTGCCGGTCAAATGCTGGAACAGAGACACCCCTTGCAATGCTGGTCTGGCCGCTGCTGTCCGCGAATCGGGACCCGCGAAGCGGGTCCGGCGAGGCGTGGTGGCAGCAGCTGGCTCTGAGGGCTCCCGCTGGAGTACAACAATCCTTCGTCCGCTGGTGGCAGGTCGGTCAGTGAGGCAATCCGGTGAGCAGAAGCACGGTGGTTCTTTAAGAGTGTTCAGGTGGGGGAGGGGCCGGCAGGGAGAGCAGCCCAGATGGAGACGGGCGCGCGTGGGCTCCTGGACCTTGGAGTCCCCACGCTGCTAGCTCGCAGCCCTGCCGGTCAAATGCTGGAACAGAGACATCCCTTGCAATGCTGGTCTGGCCGCTGCTGTCCGCGAAGCGGGACCCGCGAAGCGGGTCCGGCGAGGCGTGGCAGCAGCAGCTGGCTCTGAGGGCTCCTGCTGGAGTACAATAATCCTTCGTCCGCTGGTGGCAGGTCGGTCAGTGAGGCAAACTCTGATTGTATGCTGGCGCTTCAACCAAGTTACTCGGCTGGTTCCCGTTTCCTGTGTGCGCGCGATCCTGATGCTGCCACTCGTATTCCAAGCGCTCTGTTCTCCTACACGAACGATACTATAAGGAGTGAAGGAAGCAAATTATTGTTTAATTTAAAAATAATTATTAGAAAAAAAAGTATTTGCGTTAAAATAAATACGTTTTAGTGTAGATGTGCTGTCTCTTGCTGCTCTGGTAGTCCGGAGTGAACTGGAGCTAGAGAAATTTGTTTTAACATTTTTTGATTAAAATAAATACGTTATTAAATTTTTTTCATTTAATTTCCTTAAAATGTCTTAATACTTTCTGTATGGAGATCACAATTGAGGTGGTGGTGGTCTTCTCTATCAGCATCTGGAAAGTTGCTAATTTGGTCGTTTGAGGGGATGGAGACATAAGTTTACATCTAGCTTTAGATCTACACATGGAAATGGTGAATTCCATCCATTAGGAGATTTACACCTTTGTGTAGGAGTAGATTTCCTTGTGAGGAGATCTACAAAAGCAAACTTGCCTTTGTGACTAGGGCCTATTTTCTGCATACTACGGAGCCTATTCACAAAGGCATTTGGAAAGCCGAAAATGTACTCCTGTAGCACATTTTCTTTTTCTCTTACATTAATTTTTGAATTAGACAAAAAAGGATCTAAAAAAGGTAATATTATGGGAATATTTAGGAAATAGCTACTTACAGTTAGTACAAATAGAATTGACTGTGCCCTGTTTGCACATCTGCTAATAGGTAGCTGGATGTTTAGGGCTGATAAACTAGTAAATGAAAGGGCATGTAAAAGGAGCACTATAAGACTACATTTTTGCTTAAGAAATTAACGCTGCAGTAGTGTCAATTTTTTGATGTTGTGGCTGCTTTTTTCTTATTGCCTTATTTACAAGTTGCGGCAACACATTTCCAGCGTAAATGTGGATTTTTAAGATCACCACTTCTGTTAGCGGGATTTAACGAAAATGGGATGCAAAGTAGTTGTTCCAGTGAAAAAACTGCTGCTAACCACACTTCGTGAAATTTACAGTGAAATTTCTGTACGTCGATAACCCCCCAAAATTGCCACTATGGCAAGGAAGAGGCAGGTTTTTAAGACCAAGAAATAGCTGGTTTTTAAATTGGTGCAAACAGAAGTGTCCACATATAAGATGATTGGATTCTGAACAGCTCTGCAAGGAATATTTCTGTGCCGCCCTGCACCAAAACAAAATGTCAGGAATGCGCCCTATTAACAAGATAGGGAGCATTCCTGGGCCTCATTCATGAAAAGTGTTTCATCGCTGCAACAAAACAGTTTTGCAACACTTTTCACTACACCATCCTTGCGACACCATGGATGCACCGTATTTACTGTTCGGCACTCCATGTTGCAATCAGTGACATATATGTCTGGAATCCTGATGTGTCTGTCAGTGCTAAAGTCAGGCATTGCTGCAGTTGTGTTGCAAGCATGACGCAACTCCAGCAATACATGGGACAGCCTATCCCTACGGCACTGCACCACCCTTACGCCTGGCATGAGGCAGGCTTAAGGTTTTGACATAGTGGCAGCCTAGAATTGTCACAGTGAGATTTCACTACACCACTCCTATGAGGCTTTGTTGTGTGGGAACACCCACCCTACATATATCAGGTCTAATGTGGCACAGGGCTTCACAAGGTCATGCTTATGCCTCGATGCCTCACTTTTTAAATATGGCACAATGTGGTGCAAAATTCACGCTACAAGTATGTCAAGAAAATGATGCACCAGCAGCTTTAAACTGATGGTAGGGGCTTGTGAAGAAGCCCCACTGTATTTTAACCCTCTAGTGGAGTGCGGGAGTGAACCAGTTGGCCTTCTTGGAGTGTTGTTTGCCTGGTTTTCTCTTGAGGGGTGCCAGGGTTTTGGTGCAGTTGGAGATCCATCATTGGAAGTTGTGTGCTATGGTGTTGGCGTCTGTAAGTTTTGGTGGAGTGGTGGTGATGAGGGATTTGACAATAAGTTCTTCTGTGGCCTTGATCCAGCTGCTATGGGGAGGACGATGATGGCAGTGGTGAAGGTGTGATATATACAATGATGCTCGGTTCAGGAGATTTTGTTGGTGTGGCTTTAGTTGAAGTTCCTGCTGGCGGCAAAGAGGGGGTCGAACATATGTCTGGCTATGTGGGTTGGTGCGCTGACTAGCTGCTTGAGTCGATATTGGTGAGGTTCTCCAGGAGGGTGGTGGTGTTCTGGTCCATGGGGTTGTTCAGGTGGAAGTTGAGGTCTCTGAGTAGGATGTAGTTGGTGGATGGGAGAGCCTCAGGGTTTATGAGGTCTACAATGGCATTGGTAAATGGGGGCTCATGGGCTGTGTCTCTGTAGTTGAGGGTGCCTGCTGAAGGTGGTGTTGGGCTTGGTCCGGATTTTGAGGTGGAGGTGTTTCATGCTCGGCGTTGGGTCATTTGATCGCATAGTCAGTCGGAGTGTGCCTTTATAGACAATGGCAATACCTCCTCCTGAGCGGTTGGGCTGGGTCTTGCGGGTGATGCTGTAGCTGTTGGGGATGATGATAGAGATGTCCGATCTGGTGCAGAGGTTTATCCAGGTTTCTGTGCAGAAGGCAATGTCTGAAGAGTTGTCATTGATGAGGTCCCAGATTTCTGTGAATTGTTTGTGGAGGGACCACACATTGAGGAGGATGCATTTGAGCCAGTCGGGTGCACTGTTGGCCGGCCGGGCGGCTAGAGACGCTGGTGTGTTGATATGGCAGAAGATGCGTTTGCAGTTTCAGCAGGCAAATGGTGCAAGGGCAGTCTTTGGTGATGCTTGATGGCAGGTGGTGTGGTGTCCAGGGTTGAGGGAGAGGAGGGTGCTGGCATCATGGCAGTGGAGTGTCTCGGAGGCAGGGTCCCTTGCACTGGGCATGGTCCATACGCGGACAGCACAGGCAGGTTTGCATTTGGCGCACAATCGACCCACCAGTGGCACACCAGCACAGAGGCTGCCATTAAGTAGTGCTGTGGAGTGGCTGGACAGCTGGGAGGCGGGAAACACGAGAATGGACACTAGAGGGGGAGGGACTGTGGAGGATTGCAGCATCAACGAGGGAGAGGACAGGGAAAAGGGAACTGTACAAAAGCACAGGAGAGACAAAGTTAAACAAAGCAAGAAAAAGAAACAAAGCCAAAGGTAGAAAGCAATGGAGAAAAGCAGAAAGAGGCTCAGGAATATCAGAAAAGAGATACAGGAGGGCAGCTAAGCAGCAGAGCAGTGACGCTCTATCACTGGACCACCAACGATGAGGCACAGGCAGGAGCCTGCTGGTCGAGGAGGGACTCAAAGACCTGACCTCAGGGTCAGAGGAACCAGCAGCAGAAGATGGGGAGGGCATTAGCAGCTACAAGATGGTGCTGCACTGTGGGAAGAGCTAGTCCACCAAGCGATAGTCCCCCATACACCCATGAGCTAACTACCAGGGGATTAGGAAAGGCACCACCACCCAGTTTCCTCTTCCAATATAATGGTTGCAACCAAATTCCATGTTTCCAAGTTCCCTAGCGAGTAATGGTGGATTAAGCTGTCTTGTGTGGTGTCCTCGGCAATGTGCATCCTCCGCAGCGCAGGGATTGCTCAGGGCACAGTGTGCACCACCCACCGGTGCTTGGCCAGGGACCAACATGACCCCCAGGACTCTTCCGCACCCCATCCTACCTTCTCCTCACCTGGACATCAACACCAGTGCTCAATCCACTGCGCTCTCTCAGAATCTGTGACTCAGCCAGCAGGAATAACAGCCATGTTGGATTTCACATGCCTTGGTACAGCAGTCGACGCCAAGTTCACTGGTTAACCTCTTGATGCAGGTGATGCACTGTGCGCCTTTAACCATGAAGTTGCAGCCCTCTCACTACACAAGTTCCATGCAGCTCAGGTGCCTCACACTCCACAGTATCTGGCCAGCGCCACATTCTCCAGCCTATGGTGGAGAGGTGCGGCCCATCATTGGCAATCTCCCCTGTGCACCCCGGTGTGGTGGTGGTGTGTGTTATGCGATGCAGACCTCCCTACATAAGTGAGCAGCAGCGCCTCTACCGATCACAGCTCCAGGGGGCGCAAGGCGGTTTTCTCACACAGGTCAGCAAAGTGTCTCCATGTGACCTGCCAGACTTCACCAACAGGTAAGGGCAATCGCCAATACCTCAATGTCTACCGCCATGGCCCAAAGGCTTAGTCTGAACGGGCCCGCCTCTACCGTATAGGCCGATGCAAATCCACAGCACCTCCGACTCCCACGTAGATCCGTCTTAGATGCAGGCCCAGCGAGACTGGCCATGCTTCCAGGCTTCAGCTGCCATGGTGTCACAAGGACAGTGCTATGAAAAATGATGTATGACTGGTTTCCTCCAGCGATGCACCTCCTTACATAAATGTAGCCCTAAATCTGCATTTCCTCTTCCCCTGGGACTCTGGTTGGTCATCCTGGCTGTTGGGGTTCTTGTGGGCGTTGTTTATCTGTACTGAACTTGGTCCTGGCTGGCCCAGTCTGCATTCCATTGTTTTTTTTCCATTGTTATCATTGGTGGTGTACTTACAGGCTATGTTTGCCTCTGGAGGCAGAAAAGTGACTTTGGGCTGACCAACGTGAGTTTTTTTGCCTCTAATTGTCCTTTTGTCCTTTTTCTCTCACTAGCGGCAACATTTTTTTATCTCTGTGACGCCAGTGTTAGCAGCAGTTTTCACCACGGGTAGCTGATACTATCGCCCTGTAGTGACGTATTGTACATACGTCGGTAACAAGGCAATAGTTTTCGCCGATGGGCAGAGTTACGAAAATTGCCACTAACTAATGCTAACGCTTGTTAGCGGCAATTCCCATGAACCCGTTCCGTGCTCCCGTCGGCCACCGGCCGACAGGAGCACTACCTCACTGGTGCTGGTGCTGCCGTCGGCCAACGCCCGACGGAGCCCCGCACACTCAATAGAACGCCTGCACCGCGGTGGAAAAACCGCCGCGGTTAAGGCGTTAATGTACACCTTGGAGTTGAATAATTTATGGGGGAAATATATTGTTGTATTGATGCTTGATTAAGAGCGTGAATATGGCAGTTGATGCCAAACACAAGACAGCAGCAGTGGTTTTTTTTGACAATAACTTCCAAGTCAAAAACAGGAACAATTATTCACTGGGAGCAGTAAAATTCTAAAAGCTTCAGAAATTACAGACAAAAGAGCTCAATGAATGATAGGAGGCTGCATCAGTGGAAAGATACTTAAAAGTAAGTTACTTTCCAAGAGACCTGCTTATTTAAACGATCCCCAGTTTATCTCCACCCAGCAATGATACACGAATAAGTGGCTGGATGCTCAAGTCATAAGATGACAGCACAGGTCAAGTATGTGCATATTGACATTCGTGAACTTTAAAATGAATTATCTAAGGAGGAAAATCAAATATACATTTAAGATTGTATGGATGCAACTAAGACTTGGAAAATAAAAAAATAAGGAGACAAAAGAGAATCTTTGAGACTAACAATATTATCCAGTAGTTCACATCTATACATGTGCCAAATGTTTAGATCCCCAGAGGAAGGAAGCAGTGAAGCACAACAATAAAGAGAATTTAGACCCAGTAACTACATCGGCTACTACTAATACAAGTGGCACATTGTCTGATTTGTATTCCATTGATTCTGCCAGTTCAAAATAAAATCTAGTTGTCAATGTATGTCAGGTAACTTTTTCAGAATTATATCACCTATAGAAAAAACACTTGAAGTGGACAAGAAAGGTATAGGTTGTCCAAAAAATTCACAGGTGGAGAAACAAAATGGAAAAAGCTTTGGGAAGAACAACATCAAAGTGGATAAGCAACAGGTAAAAACTTTTCCCCACTAGGGGATGCAAAGCTTAGAAGTCATGAACTCCTCAAAAACGATAACTAACGGGTAATTGTCCTTTTGGCAAATGGAGTACAAAAGTGGGTGGTGATGGACGGTGCATAGCGAGCACTGTCTTTCCTAATAAAGAGTGGGTATTTGACCATTAGGGGGCAATCAAACAGAGATTGCTCTTAAGCTGCAGTCAATCACTGTCAAGCCATGCATGATTTACATTGTGAACAACTGAAGCTTGTGGGGATTGACAAGGTTTCTGACAATCTTAAAGGTAGCAACAGAGTTGAGACTCAGACAGCTGGAATCAAAGTATAATAAGCTCTGGAACGTATTGAAGATATGACCTGAATAATGAAGAGGAGGTATTGGTACACTTAAAAGGACACATACAGTATGTAAAAATTAAGGATAATTGTTTTCAACATGACATATGGATTTAGTTATAAGGGCATACATAGAGATGAAGTTCTCCAAGAGTAGTAGCCTTTAACCTTTGATTATAGGTGGCATATGGCTAAAATAATTACAGAACTAGAACTGTATTAATGAAAAATTATATCAATGTCATAATATTGTTTAAAGAATATTGATTCACCAAATATAAAAAAAGAATATTGTTTACAAAAATATTAACATCCCATAATTAACAAAAACACAAATATCAATGACCAAAATATTGCAGTTAAAAATAACAATTTTGAGTAATATTGAAAACACAAATATCGGAAACAAAAATAGTGTTGTCTTTAAATAGCTATATGAAATGAAAGAATGTGAAAGAGAACAGAGGGTGACGTTGGGCCAGTTTCTTTCTGTCTCCAAACCCTTGCATTGTGGGGTTCCACAGGGCTCCTCTTTAAGCCCTACGATTTAAACCATTTACGTGGCCCCTCTTGCAAGTGTGGTGAGATCATTTGGGTTGGAGGGGTTGTCATACGCGGACGTCACCCAAATAATGGTCTCTATCACTCACTCTGTAAAGGACTGTGCTCTCAACTTCAGGAACTGTATGGAAGCTGTTTCCCAATGGATGGTGAAGAATTTCCTGAAGTTGAACGGGGAGAAGACCGAGATCCTGATCTTTGGGATGGATCGGCAAATCTGGTCCAGTGAGTGGCGGCCGTCTTCGCTTGGGGAGTGCCCTTGCCGGTACTCTCATGGGAAAAACTTGGGTGTGATAGTAGACACTGCCCTCTCTCTAGATCTTCAGGTAAACAGGACTGTCTCCTCCTGTTTTGGTATTATTAGGACCCTTAGGAAGATTTCCCACTATCTTTCCCCTGATGCACGTAAACAGGCCACTATGGCATTAGTGTCTTTGAGACTGGACTATTGTAATGCCCTTTATATGGGCATTAATAAGAGCCTTATCCACCGGCTCCAGATGGCACAGAACGCGGCAGCTAGGCAGGTACTGAATCTGCCAAGATTCAATTCAGCCAAGGCCTCACTCAGGAGCCTCCACTGGCTTCCAATCGACCGCAGGATCTCTTTTAAGATCCTGTGTTTGACTCACAAAGCCTTTTACGATGCCGGCTCTGAAGACATTAAGGCGCTTGTCCAGCATTATACTCCCAGTAGACCCCTTCGATCTGCTCACAAAAATCTCCTTGCTGTCCCTAGGTTTCAAAAGGTCAAATGGGGGGGTAGAGCCTTTTCCATGGCTGCACCCAAACTGTGGAATTCTCTCCCCCTAGAGATCTCTGGCCTGGCCTATCTTCTGTTATTTCGTATGGCCTTATAAACCTGGCTTTTTCCCTGATATCTCGGCTAGTGCTATTTTCCTGTGTCCTGTTGCCTCGTACCAGCGCCTTGATTCCCTTGTTTGCGCGTTACAAGACTACTTTCATTTTTTCATTCATTCACATACTGAAAAACACATATTATGTAAAATAAAGCAAAATATGACAACATACTACAATACATCTATTTTACACTAAAGAAAATGTAGCTTGACATAACTATATCATTTAACTACATTATTGAAATATTATTGCATCAAAATGAACTTTAAACACCAAATAAAATTAAATGATGTTACAATACGGAAACTAATTAAGAAATAATTACATAATATAAATAACACTAAATATGACATACCAGCTATATTCACTTACAGATGCTTAAAATCACATTCTACGAAAACCACTATTGATACTCTTGCTGTCCGTTGAAGATGCCAAGACATCAAAATTGCAAAATACTTAACTGCACATAATTAAGAACCCTTCCTTCTACATTACGACCTTAATAATGATAAACTAAGTATTATATTTGCTACTACAGATAATTTTTTAAGAATAAGCAAATAACAAAAATGGATGATAGACGAAACATTCAAAATGTGACATAGACCTGTTGTTTCCAAATGTTTTAGAGCTGTGTCCCACTTTTTAGCACAACAAACTTTTGAACCCATGCACCTTTAATAGACACAAGCAGGGTGGTTTTTTTAATGTAACTAATGCCTCATGTGATAGGGTACTGTCATTTACTAACAGCTCATTTTCCTGTGAAATGGCCACTAACGCTGCACAAACATAGTTTTACTGCTAATTATGCTTTCCCAATTAAAAGGGCTCTATTTGTTTTGATCCCATTAAAATCTCCAGCACACTTCAGAATTACAAAAATGGTACTTCATTTTTGCTATCCTAATTACTGAATGCATACAGCTCAATTTAATTCTGTAGTGCGTTGCCCAAAAAATACTAAGAATGTCACATAACTCGCTTTAATGATTCCTCTAACTTTGCAGTCAGAGAAAGAAAAGTAAACATATAACCCATGTTAAAAGAATAAGTAGCAATTTATCAGAAGACAGCCTGATATTTTACCTCTGTTGTTTAAGCAACCCAAAAGTGATCAAATAAACAGAGAATTTAAAGGTATCTTTATTTATTGCACAGACTTTCCAAACCCACCAAAAAGTGTCTTGCAACTCACCAGTGGGTCGTGACCCACAGTTTAGGAAACACTGCTCTAGACCATTCACTTAGATATAAAACATACATGGTGAATAGCAATACACTAAAATACCCCTCAAATACATCTTGCTACCAAATAAAGTAGCACTTACTAAGAACAACTAAACCATGTTAAAAAATAAATTAACAACTACCTCACATAAAATTACAATTAACTTTGAGCAGGCAATGAGATACACAATACTTAAACTATACTCACTCACAGCCATACAAGTAGTAGTAGTAAAATCTTTATTCGGTTTCATTTTTACAAAGAAAACCATAAAAGTGTACAAACATTTCATTAAATTTGACATTACAAATTAAGATTCAGTTCATTAAAAAATCATCATTGTTTTATCAAAGAGTTTTAGAGATTATTATTTTGAAGGTTTAGCCTGTGCTTAAAAATGCATTTTAAGAAGGTGCTAACAACTTTACACACGTAAGCCGAGTTTAAAAATTGTAACCGTAACATAGCAGGGCGGCATCTTCTAAGATGTAAAGATCGAAGCAGAGGGATTAGCCATAATTATGCGGTGAGCAGAATAGAATTTACAAAACAAAACAATATGCATTGTTGACTGCTTTGATAGTTCGTCGCATGGGCAAGGAGTTAAACGTTCTTCCCAGCTGTTTCTTTTAGGGAATGCTACCACCCTGTGGAAAATGTTCAACCTAAATCTCGTTAATAAGAAACGTTCAAACTGTGAGTTTACGTAGGTTAGGTAAGGTTCCATTTCCAGGGTGGTCATAACTGCTATGGAGTGCTGTACTGATTGTTTCCTGACCTCCGTGGTGATGCAAAGCTCTTCGAAATGGCTCAACGCCTTTGCCTTTAGTTCTTTTTTTGGTATTTCGGCGATGGTTTCAGGATTGTGATAGTACTCCGGCATTCCCAAATCTGCAAAAAGTTTCTTTACATATATGAGCCAGTCTATTTTTTCGGCCCTGTCTAGAGTCATGCAGTCCATGATAATAGCTTTGGTGAGTGTGTTTTTTGTTGAGAACCATATTCTGTGCCAAAGAAGTACTGGTTCAACTTTAGCCAGATCTTCAATGTGTGGAAGTCCCAGTTCTACATGACAGGCGTAGGTGGAGACTCTTTTTGGGACCACAAGCAAGAATCTCAAGAAGATATTTTCTGCTACCTGCAGGGCATTTGTATTTTTGTGTCCCCATAGGCCCGCCCCGTATAGTGCGATAGAATGGCACTTGGCTCTATAGATCTTGAGTAATTCTACCGGAGGCTTTTTCCCCAGTTTTTGGGCAAATTTCATTAGGGCAGCGATAGAGCGGAGCAGGTGATGCTTGCGCGCTTCTATGGCTGCTCTCCAGGTGAGCCTCTCATCTATCATAATCCCTAAGTAAGGGTACTGGGAGGTGGTTTCCAGCTTTTCATTATTTAGGAAGATGGCTTTTCCCTGCTTCCTAGCTTGTCCCGCCACCATGACATAAGTTTTTTTTATGTTAATGTGGAGGTCTAGGTCACTCATAAATTTAGCGTAACTATTCAGGGATTTTTGGAGCTCACGTGGGGTGCGTGCTAAAAGCACTGCGTCGTCCGCGTACAAGAGCGCGGGCGCCAGTCTCTTGTTCACTCGGGGCAGGTCCAGACCCCCCCTCAGCATTTCCACCTCGAGACCATTTGTATAGAGGGAGAAAAGGAAGGGGGCAAGGACGCACCCCTGCCTGACCCCACGCTCTATGGAGAAGGATTCCGACAGTTCACCCCTTACTCCGAAACGCACCCTGGAAGAGGCGTTCGAGTAGAGTTCTCTGAGAAAAGTCACCAGGGCCTCGTCAATTCCCATATCGGACAGCAACACCCATAATTTTGCGTGGGATACGCAGTCGAAAGCTGCGGAAAGGTCGACATAAACCATGTAGACCTTCCCGCGTTTTGCCGACACGTATTTTCCTAACAAAAGGGCCAGGTTCAGGGCTTGTTCCGTTGTTCCAAGTCCCTCTCGGAAGCCATACTGGATATCCGAGAGGGCCCCGGTGTCCTCTGCCCAATCCTGCAAACGCTGGAGTACCACTCTTGCCAGTACTTTCCCCAGTGAGTCGAGGAGGGAAATAGGTCGATAACAAGTCACCTCCTCTCTATTGCCCTTTTTAAAAATGGGTACTAGTATAGATTGTGTCCAAGAGGTAAGAAGACCACACTGCATTGTTGCGTTGAACACCCTGGTTATAATGGGGGCCCACAGTTCTATTTTGAATTTAAAGAAATCGTCCGGGACCCCATCCGGACCTGGCGCTTTTCCACTCTTACTAGCGTTAACTGCCGTGATTACTTCATGTAGTTGAATTTCCAGTGGGATTGGGAATACTTTATCCTGATTTGGGGAAAGACTTCTTTCTATGGGGACTACAGCCTGGGTTTGTCCGAAGATCTTAGCAAAATGATTGACCCAGGTTTGGCCCTCGATGGCCACTTCTATGCTAGGAAGGTCATCTGTATCGTTCAGGAGCGGTGCTTTTACCACCTTCCAGAACAGATTGCTGTCTTTATTGAGTGAACTTTCATGCAGCTGATCCCACAGGGCCTTTTTTAGTTCCTCTTTACGTGCTTTACACGCGAGCCTGTATTGTTTCCTCAGGATCCTAATCTCCTCCTGGTTTCTTGTTGTTTTACAAGGTACAAGGTTGTTATTACCATTTTAGTCAAAGCATTTGCAGGCATCTCTAAAAATGTGTACTAAATGTAGAATATGCAACAAAGTGCAAGTTGCTTTTGATTTTTTTTTTGCACTAGCATATGTTCCCAAAACAGAGGTGGTTAACCACTTTAACATGCTTATAGAAAGTCAATTTAACCAACAAAACAAACACAAAGTCTGATAAAGGACTTCTTTGAAGATAGTTAGGTTGACAGTCTACACCACTCTGAACATAGACGCCCACCCAAATTACAAATAGCATGGTGGAATGTCTATAACAGAACCATGGCTGAAGAAGCCAAACTAAAAAAGTGTAGTAAAAAGATGGCAGAATACTTTCCAAGCCACACTAGGGAGAACTCAACCTACACACTAAAAATTCTTGGAGGCCCTTCAAAAAGCCCAAAGTTATCAACAACTAAGAATAAAGCAATCAGTGAGCCAAATTAAACTAAAAATAGATAGTCTAACAGGTAGAATGTGTGACATGGTACAATGTAGAGTTAGAATCTTTATCAACAACAAGAAGTACACTACTGCCAAATCCCTTTATAAAACACCTAACTGACTACACACTAACCAATATACCTTAGGAAATGGAACCACTGCCATAACGTAACAATGTTTAAATACATATGATAAATTAATTTTGATGTATCATCCTAAAAACTTTAATAACAGAAAAGAAGACTAACAAATAAGAATGTTTAATAATGAATTTAAAATGTGCACATCAACAACCACAATGGACATTAGAAATAAACACAAACTTAAACCAAGTAAACTCACACATGGAGATTTAAAATAACATATTGTAATTGCAAATCAATCGAGGTAATCCTAAGTCATTGTAAGCCATAAAAAAACAAAAAATCGAAAATAGGAATCGCTCCAGGAATCCCAAAAACTCGAAGGAAATTTAAAAAAGCAACGTTGGTTTACTATAAACTAGAACAATTTTGTAAAGAACATATAAAGCAAAGTTCCATGGGAGAAATTGGATATATAAACCCACATAAAACAGTAAATTCTGATACTACAAAAACATTTCATTTGAGCTATGAAAAACACAAGTTATAATATTGCAATATCTACAATAATACAAGAATATTACCAAACTATATGTAGTCCTTAAGCACAACACACTAGAAAGGTAATAGACACCTCTACTAGCTAACTCTCAAAGTAACAAAACCAACAGAATAAATCACATCAACTACACCTACCCACATCCTCTCTACTTCCAAAACCCAATACATTTTTTTTAGGAATGGTCGTACCTTATCCAACAATCAGAAGCAGGTAGTCGCAACTTGATACTATCAAATCCGACTAAAAATTAAAGGAATGGTCTACAAAAGTACACTGAGAAGGTACAATAAATGATTGCTTAAGGAAAACAAAAAAAGACGATCTCCCAATTGAAAACAATGGAACTTTAACTATAAAATGTTGACAAATGTGTAACAATGTTGTAAAAATATGACAAAAAAATAAAACTGTATTAAGAAAATATAAATACTTATGCAAAGGATACAATCAATAGTAATATAGAACCAATAACTATTATAATTTATAACAAACTAAAAATAGTACACATGACCTTTTTTGGATGGACACATTTGGATGATTCTTTATCAGGATTGCTACAACCTTATTGCTAACATTCTGGGTCGTACAAGCCATTTGTTGCACCCACTTTCTAGATTAAAACATGCCCTTAAACTCTTCTCTGGTCAGATGAGTATCTTGCAGGATAATGATATGCGCAGGAGAGTCTCTCAAGTATGAAACAATCTTCCTCGCCTTCCTTTTGCTCATAAACCATTTATGTTCCATGATAGTATTTTTATAGGTGCTGCTATATCTCTGCCTTCCATCATCATGTGAGATAAGGGTTGCACACACATCTATGGGACATGTCAAATGCTGAGGCATCTGAAGTACCTGTAACCAATTCATTTCCCAAATGGGCACAGGCTGTTTTACATTGACCGTGACTGTAGGTGGACTTTGCTCGATGACTTGCTTGTCATTGCTCTCTATCTCCATAGTTTTACAAAGTTATAACCTTCTGCCAATTTTTGAGATAGCCTTAGGAGTTTCTTTGCATGTACTCCTTAATGCATATTTAGCCTTCTTTTCCTGAACTCTCCCACTATCCCTCAGGATCCTCTGATCCAAATGCTTAATATTAACACCAGTTTCTCTGTTAGCGCCTTGCCTCCTTATCACTGCACCTTGTTCTCCTCTGCTCAACCCAGTTACTGGGTCTACAGTCATCTCCACCTCCAAAGCATGACCGATTTCTGCCTTTTTCTCATCAATGTGCACCACTGTATCTTTGCAAATGCAGCCGCCACCTCTACCTCCTTTCCCCTGAAAGGCTATACTCATTGAAGCCCTCTGTGTAGCTTGAGCACGGCTCTCGACCAATGCTCCGCATTCTGCTTGTGAACAACTGTATCCGGCTTGGCTGTGCTCAATGCAAGTGCTGAGCCGGGTGGCGTTTAAGGTCTGCACACTGAAATAGGTAAGTGAAAAAGTAATCCCTTACTGCTGACCATATCATAATCAATTCTCTTCTCTCTTCTCCTCCTGTAACTTTTACCGTCACTTAGTTTCAGTACTGTAGCATCTCCAGTGCAGAGCATATCCATGACCACCGCAAGCCTGCTGCCATGTTCCCCCTCTCAAAAACCCAAGGTAGCGCAGGGAGATGGTTCAACTCGAAGTTGACAGTATATAATCAAAATTATGTTTTAGTGGGATACTATGGCCCCATTGTAGACAATACAGAGCCCTGTAGTGAAAGGTTCTCAAGTATGTTGGACTTCGCAGCTCCCGTTATAATGGCAGGAGATTTTAACATTGCTCTGAATAATCTATTAGATAGGTCATGAAAGAATAGATCAATGGCATCCCCAAATGCCCTTATAGTTTTGGGAGAATTTCTGCAGCATACTACATCCGATCAATCAAAGCCCCTCCTATAGAGGATTAATAAAAGGTGATTTCACCATGGCTTTCAGAATATCTAGGGGAGCGAGGAAAGGATGTCCGCTATCACCCTTGTAATTCAATATTCAATTTGTATATTGAACCATTGGCATGTAACATTAGATAGAAAAACTCCACCCCCCTTTCAGGTACAAAAATTGGGAAAAGGGCCTCCTAAACGTCAGATCTGCAGACTTCTTTGCCAATCGTTGAGCAGCTGACCCTTCCCCAAATTTAGGTTTATATTTAACACAATTATTTCCAGTTTTATGGAGTGGTTAGATAGATTAAAAGTTAAGAATAACAGCTTTGTCTCAGCCTCACAGGGTACATGAACAGGCTGGAAGAAGCATCAGAGAAAAGAGATATGGGGGTCTGACTCTTCCAGATTCACAATGCTATGCATGGGTTTTCCAAATAAAGAATGGGAGAATATTGTTAAAAATCCCAGAAACTTTTCAGAAAGTCATGCTAAAGGACATTGAAGTGGGGAGCACCACTTCCTATATAAATGTGGATACCCTAAGTATTACAAGAAGGTGATGCTTAGGGTACTACAAACAATGACTGAAGTTTGGTACCATATTAGGAAGGCTACCATACTCACCTACCGCAGGAAATATTCCCCCATCTGGGACTCTCCGGGTTCTCCAGAATGTCTTCAGGACAAACGGTACTTTCCATAAAAGGTGTGGGTATCCAACGATGGGGCCAACTGATTCAGGATGGTAAGATGTTACCATGGGATTAGCTTTATGGCATGGCGGATGGGAATATATCAATTTTTAAGTACTTACACATAAAAAGCTAGTCCTAGAGGTCAACTGTGGAGATAGAGGGCACTAACAAACTGGAAGAAACTTGAATACATGGAATCTTAAAGAGAAGGGAAGTTTTGAGATGGTATTAATTATTGATGGAAAAGGTGAATGGGGAGATCACAGTGCCGAAGTAACTGTGGGGAGAATACTTGCTGAGCACACAATTAAATAAACTATGGAAAATATCAACAAACTTACTATACAGTGCTCTTAACCCTGCTTGTTTAAGGAGGAACCATCTCTTTCCCTCCACGGAGCATATTGGACACCATACAGACAATCTAAGATGGGAAAAGGAGGAGCAGTAAAATGCCTGAAATGTGGGCTAGAGAAGGCAAATGATAATCACATGTTTGTGGAATGCCCCGGGATCCACAACTTCTGAGAAAAGGTTGGTAAGGCGCATTCTCAGCATAAATAGGAAGGTACGCTTTTCCCTATATTATTTGTATTAAGCGGTTTCCCACCAACATATGCTGATTGGCTTAGCTCAATCACATATAATTTAAAAATGGATGCTACAAATCTGACTGTTAGAAGGTATAGGTTTTGGCTGCCACTATTGAGATGTTTAGAGTGCAACATTATGGGGAAATAGTATGACATCTATTGTTGGATTTAAGGTAAAGCTTGTCCGATGATTTCAACTATTTATGCTTCTGTATTTTGATACCTGGTTGAAAGCCGACGTACACATAAGAATGAGTAAAATACCTCTCTGGCAAGGCAACCCTTAAAGTTAAGGGGCTGAAACAAAAACAAGAACTTTGGGGTGTAAGCCTGAAGTAAATTGGGACAAAAAATAAAATACAAAAATAAAACTTTAAAAAGTGTAGACAACCTGTTAAAATCAAAAGATACATGTATAACAAATGTATATGTGAAAATAATACAACCGTTTTGTAAAATTGTTCACAAATACTAAAATGTGCCAAAGTGTTAAACAAGTAAAAATATTGTTGTTTTTCTAAAGAAAAATGATGTCTTTATATTTTGGAGAAACATATATGTGTTTAAATGAATGTAAATGCACATTTAATTAAAACATAAAAAACAAATTAAATAATATCAAAATCCTACAATGTGTCATTAATTGTACTTTAAAAAAGTAAATACTAATGAATTTTGTTCAATATTCAAGTCTTACATTTTTACATCTAATATTCACTCTGTAATGTAACGTAACATTTTAGACTAAACATGATATACACTAAACAGGTTAATGAGATAAGGGAATTGCTAGGCTGCCAAAGAAACCCACAAAAGAAGGACGGTAACTGCAAACACCAGAGACCAGATCAAAATGGTGTATGGTATAATAATGACTGTAGGCTAAATACAGAGGCACTTTTAATGGTCGTAAAGCTAAAATCGCGCACTGAGATAGTGACTTGCAGAGCAAAGTATAAGAGGGCAATTACATCTGCGAAGAAGGAGTGGGAGGGCTCCCTCTGGTCTGCCCTACGGAATGCATTGCTAGCTAAAGATCCACAGAGTTTCTGGAGGAAAGCAGCTTATTGGCTAAAAGGGAATGGGAGAACACTAGAATTCTCAGTGCAGGCAGAGTTTTGGGAAATACACTTTGGCTCTTTATACAAGGCAAGGGACGTAACAGCTGAGGGGTCAGATGAGGGCCATAAAAAAGGAAGGAATTGAGGAGGAATGCCTCTCCTTTTCTATAGAAGAAACGCAAGTAGCAATCCGCTTTTGCAATTCAGCGCATACCCCTGGACCTGACAGAATCCCTAATGATCTCTACAAGGAGGATGTAGCACTCTGGGGATCTTACATATTAACTCATTCTTTCCTCAGAGCAGCCCTATCACTTCATCATGGAAAAACGCTGGGATTGTCCCAATCTACAAAAAAGGGGATAGAGCGAGCCCATCTAGATATAGGTCAATTAGCCTCATTGATTCTCTGTCAAAGTTATTTTGCAAGCAAATCGTAGCCCGATTACAGGATTGGATTATAGAGTCCAATATCCTGAGTGACCTCCAAGCAGGCTTTTGAGCCTAAGTTAGCACCCTGGACCAAACCCTTCAGTTTGTTGTGTATTTACAGGAAGGGAGTCCGAGTAAAAGGCGGAAAGCTCTATGTATCTTTCGTAGATCTGCGGACAGCCTTCAATCAAGTCCTGCGAGCAAACCTTTGAGCTTCCTAAAGAAGCCGGGTATACCATAAAACCTTTTAGATGCTTTAATTTGATTATACTCATCAAACACAGCACATGTGAGGTGTGGGGAGGGGGGCCAACTCACAGATCCCTTCCCGGTTCAGTGCGGAGTAAGGCAGGGTTGCGTCCTTGCCCCCACACTTTTTATCCTTGTAATCACTGATATTTTTAACCTTTCAGATAGAGACGGGTGTGATGCCACAAAAATTCGAAGCAAAAGAGTACCTGCCTTGTTTTTTGCCGATGATATACTTTTATTTCAAAATCACTACAGGGTCTGCAGCAGCTTTTAAAAGATTTTATTACGTTTTGCAATGAGGGAGGGTTGGTGCCCTTTCTTGGGCTAAACTCTGGGGTACAGGTTTGATAAATTGCCTTTCTTCAATTGAAAATCACTTTCTTAGATCTTTGGTTGATCTACCTGTAAGTAACCAATTAGTGCCCATGTACTTGGATCTTGCACAAAGGTAGTTGCCATATAAAGTAAGCTATAAACTCCTGATGTTCTGGAACAGATTGTGGACTGTGGATGAACTTCTACCATACCGGGAGCCTCTCTCAGAGCTACCAAAGACTCCATTGATTAACTCGATCCCCTGGTTTAGGGTATTAAAAGAGTTATTAGGGAGGCATGGGAGGATGGGGTTCTGGTTTGATCCAGATAGCCTGGTATCTGTATTGAGAATGAAGCTGAAAGAAATGTTTTGAGAATCAACACTACTGCAAGTTTTGACAAAAGCTGAGGGCCATTTGACTACTGATTTTCTCAATTTTAAATGTGACCACTATTTTTAGGACACATTGGATGAAATTGTCCCTCCTCTGGCCCGGATTATTATTTCTCCAGCTTCGGTGCATAACCATACCCATCAAACTCTTTTGTAAAAAATGAAGTAAGGATGTTGCCACTGATGATTTTTGTCCTGCCTGTAATAAAAGTCTTGAATCTAATGCGAATTTGCAATTTTTTTGCCAAAATTACAAATCTCTCAGGGAAAAATGTACAATACTACTCTTTAAACTAGTTGGACCCGCGCACTATCTGGAGGTGTTAAGAATTTTGAGTACGGACACATTTAGACTTGTGGTCTTTGGTTTGTCCAGATATTGGTATATATAATGGCTAAAACAAATGAAATGCACTTTATGATGGTCCTGGCTAAAAATTGATGTCTACTGTAAACTTAGCGCTCACCAAGCAATTTATGATGAAATCATTAATTATAACTATTTGTTTTCAGTTTTTTATATGAAATTTTCTTATCTATGCTATCTATCTATCTATCCCTCTTTTATTGTATAATGTATGTGCTGTGTACTTTTATGATCCCTTGTGATCGAAATAAAGTTAAGATGATGATGGTGCCTTGAGGAAGATCCGAGGCTTCGCCAAAAGAAACTAATAGGCATTGAACATGCGGGTGACCTGTGGAAAAGCTGAGGTGTAATCCCTTTTACAACACTGCGACAGGAATATGACCTGGCTGATAAAGAAACATTTAGATACTTAAAAATTAAGCATGCTCTCAATCAGCTATCCCTAAGGAAGCAGACCTTCCAGAAGCTTTCCCTCCTAAGGACAGACTCCTCACAGACTATATAGATCACAAAGCAATCTCCTTAACTCACCAGAAATTGATAAAGAATTCTCCCTACACACTCCGGAAACTCTGGAAAAAGGGGACAAAAGATATAGGGGAAATAGATGATGAAGACTGGCAATGTGCACTGCCCGCCCCTAGAGAAGAGGCTAGCTCATTACATAGAGTGTATTACTCATGTTAAACCCTAGCTAAAAGGGGGAAAGGATTTGACTCTAAGTGTAAGAGGCGAGGCAGCCAAATGAGCACATTCTACCATATAGTGTGGGGGTGCCAATATATTCATAACTAGGGTGTGGGAGTGTGCTGTGTGAGTGATGTATTAGCGAATGAAATGCCACTGATTTAAAGAGAAAAGAGCAGTCATCAATAAGAAGAGTTCTAAAAAATACATATTAATAAAATATATATAAAAAAATTAAATCCTAAATATTAAACTCCAATAAAACGTTATTTAATTTACATTTGAAGCACTTTGACGAATAATTTCTCATAAAATGTAATAAATTAAATAATAAATTGCAAACTATAAAATTATAACAGCAAATGGTATTCATACCACAAATATTCACTTAAAAAAATGATTATGAACATATTTGAAAAATCTCTACACACGTTCCCCTATAAACCATCCCGCTCCTTAAATTTTTAAACCTTAAAATGGAAAAACTTTACTTAATAAATAGTTTAAAATATATAAAAACTACTTTTTAAAATAAATAAATCAAACACGAAAACTTAACATAAAGACTAACATGCAACACTAATTAAATACTAGAAAAAACACATTAAATTAACCATTAAAATGCTAGTTTTTACAACAATATTAAAAACAACATTTAAAACAATATTCTTACCTTTGATATATATGTTACTGATATTTTGGACATCACAATATTCTTGCTATGATATATTTATTACACAATAATTATTATTCTATTATTCAATATTTTGTCCAAACACGAATAAACACTGTCTCTCTGTCAAATGAGTGGTATCTATCTATCTATCTATCTATCTATCTATCTATCTATCTATCTATCTATCTATCTATCTATCTATCTATCTATCTATCTATCTATCTACATGTGTATACACATGTATATAGATATTGATGTAGATACAGACAAATACGGTCCCAACGAACACTGAAGAGAGGAGTTCAAAACTTGATGACGTTTTACAGAAACCACTTGTAGATCGATTACAATCCAGCCCGGAAAGGCTCCGACCGATGGTTGTAGCCTTTCTGGACCCCATCTCGGTTTACTTTCTCACCGCCACATTGCAATGCTGGCAGTCAGAAACTAAACTGGCCGGTAATTCCAGCTCACTTCCATCGGGCTCAAGGAGCCCGTCAGCCAGTCGCATGCCAGCCCATAATCCCAAAAGGCAGTCTTTCCTCCCTTGGGAAATGATACTCAGTCTCAGGCAGGCTATCCATGTCGGGCCTGTCGGAGAGAGAGTATGGGAGTCCCTAGCAGGGCCCTATCATGTGCGCGGCTTCTGGTTGGGGGCTGACAGGGCACTTATGGTACCCCCCTGTTAATCCCTGCACCCTGTGACAGTAACCTTGTGATGCCTGCCACCGGGGTGCAGGGATTAATGCCATCCCCCATTTCCGCAATGGGAGCGTGAGCTACGGCCTTCTTACGGGCATATTACATGCTCCCATAGGGAAATGTTGGAATGCGGATGAACAGTGTTTGGTCACATCCTAATCAGAAGGTCGGGATTGCCGACCAGAGGTCGGTCAGTCCCATTTTCGAGGTGGCATCCGCCCGACATCGTAATAGGCTCCTTGATATTAAAAGATGGACAGTCTTTACTTTTATTGTTTGGGATTACATTTTAAAGATCTCTTTAGTCCTTTGTTAATGATTCGTGTTTATATAAAAAAAGTCACATTATGTAGTGTGTAATTTTCTGGTTTGAGAAAGACAGTGCTGCTGAAACGCTTTACATCTTGCCTCGTTTACATTTTTTAACAATACCTTATTGAAGTGTAGACTTGGACTGCTTGAGGAGTAAATATTGATGAAGTGTTATGACATAGCTTGGACGTAGTAGGGCACCAAATGTGAGAGGGTATGTTGAGTTTATTATTTTAAAAAAATATTTACAAATATATTAGTTAAATGGGTAAGCCTTTTTATTGAATGTTTGCTAGTGGTTTCAAAGCTCATATTTCACAGAAAAAAGGCTTCATAATACAAATGGTGAATTCATTTGCGAGTTATTTTGATTCCCTAAACAAATAAAAGTTTTAAACGGATGGTTAACACAGTGGCTTACTGAAGAATTTTCCTTCCTAATGCATGAAAATAAACTATGTAAATGCAGAACTCTATTAGCAACATGTTACACTGTTGGTACACTGTCCCGCATACGATATTTTTTGCTTGCTTTATATATGCCTTATTAAAACCACTTTTTAGTGTCCAGGTGTCAATGTACTACAAAAAAAAAGCACATGAGTTATAATAATATATAATATTAACAAAGAGGAAGCAAAAGGGGCCCCATGGTTTAACTCCTCACTGAGACAATTTAAAAGAAAGCTTAGGAATACAGAAAGACGGTGGCGTAAAACCAATGACTCCGCAGATCGAGATGAATATAAGTCATCACTTAATTCATATAAAAAGTGCATTTTGGCAACCAAAGCTGAATATTATGAAGCCAGAATTAATAATGCTGAAAATAAACAGATAGTAACTTTTAGAATTCTGACAGAGCTCAGAGATAAAAAACAGACCGTATACCAGCAGAAACTCCAATTGACTGTAACACCTTTCAATATTTCTTTCTTGAAAAAGTTAGGCTTATTCTTTCAGACATCAATAATACCCCTATTAGTTATCCCTTACCACCTTGTCCTCAAACCTCCCCTTCTGATCACACTCTCTCCAGTTTTCCACAACTGGATATAGTTTCCCTTGGACAGCTCATGCACCATCAGATCCATGCCCCACCAGAATCTTCCGCATGGCTCTCCCAGGTCTAGAGGGACACATCATCTCCTTGTTAAATAACTCTCTAGATACCGGTTATTTGCCATCCAGCCTTAAAGAGGCGCGGGTTAAGCCCCTATTAAAAAAGCCAGGGGCAGATATAACCAACCTAAAAAACTATTGGCCCATATCCCAGTTACCCTTCCTGGCCAAAATCCTAGAACAGCACGTTCTGAAAACACTCTCGTCATTCCTGGAGGCTCACCATCTTCTCCAGGGACGCCAAGCTGGGTTTCGAACACATCATAGCACGGAGTTGTTGATGCTCTCAGTACTTGATGAGCTTAGAGCTATGGCTGACAGTAAGAGACCCTGTGCCCTGATATTATTAGATCTATCAGCGGCATTTGATACTGTCAGCCATACTCTTCTACTGGACAGACTTACCACCTTAGGTATTCAAGACCTAGCTCACCAATGCCTTGAATCCTTTCTCTCAGGCAGGTCACAAAGGATTCAACTGGGTGATGTAACATCTGACCTAGGTTCACTTGATTGCGGAGTCCCCCAGGGATCTGCGCTGTCCCCACTACTTTTTAACGTTTACTTGCAACCATTAATAACAACTTTTGCAAATATGGGCTGTAAAATCTTTGATTATGCGGACAATACCCAGTTGTTACTCAGCATTGACAACACGGTATCTGCACAGATTCAAGCTCAAAACATACTCAGTTTTACCGTGAGTTGGATGACTGCCAACTCACTAAAAATCAACCCGGACAAAAAATAGGTCCTGGTTATCCCTGCCACGGAATCACCCTGGAGTGATCTGTTCTGGCCCCAGGACCTAGGTCCTACTCCCAGCCCATGTTCAACTGTAAAAAGTCTTGGCATCAAAATCGTTCTCAATGGCCAACCAAATTTCATCAATGGTGGGTACATGCACAGGACTAATTAGACAGCTCCGGAAACTGGTCCCCCTTCTTTCTACTACCACACTTTTCACGATTGTTTCAGCGATAATAAGTTCGAGACTGGATTAAGAGAATGCCCTTTACCTGGGTCTCCCTGTCGTAAATATTTAATTTACCATCTTAATTTCTATGCAGGTAAGTACTTAATCAATAATAACTCAATCGGAAAGAAAGAAACAGAGTCCGTGGTGTTAGAGTTCTTAGGGGTTTTATTCCTTAAAAAAGGAATCGTTCCGGAACTGGATATCAGGTTCCTGCAACCACAAAGGGTTTAGGAAGGGATAGAGCCATATTTTATTGACGATACATAGCTTATATACTTAATTTACACCATAGAAAGCAATATAGTAGGCGTAACAGCTGAGAGAAGACAAGATAACAGCATCCACGTGTTACTAGTACGTAATCAGAAGGCATGGACTAGGCGTAAACTGGAGGTGTGCTCTAGAAACGTCACAGGTAGGTGGCACTAAACAGGAATGTTGCAATGTCAGCAGAAATCAGAGGCTTGGATGCGCGCGCAGCTGCATGACGTGTGATTGGCGTGAAACTGGAGGGTGCAGGGGGCTTGACATTTACACTGGCGGAAAGAGACAGAAGTCTGGCATGTCAGATCAACTTGTGCTTCTATCATATCTGATATCAGATGTTTAGGAACTGAGCTATCCGGGCGGAAAGGTCTCTGGGGCAGAAGCTATTCTATACTGACTGTGAGTGCGTGTATAAGCGCCTGAGTGTCTGCATAAGAAGCGTGGGGGCATGGGCCTTCCAGGGTAGCGTGGTAACAGAGGCTATGAATTTACTTGCACAGAGACAGGCCGGCCCTTCGGCTCTGCAGCTGGGGAATGTTTACTGAAACTAGTAGGCAGGAATGTATTTTCGAGGAGCGGAACAGATAATTCGAAGGTTGTAGTCAGTCTTGGCAGGCAGCAGGCCGAGCTGAGCGCGGTGGGCCGCGCTGGAAGTAAGGCAGAGTTCACAGGTACGGGGGCAGCCTGGGCTGAGGCTTTCAGAGTCAGAAGGCAGTAAAAGGCTCGATGGCAGAAATTCAGGGCCTACTTTGCCAGAGCTGAAAACATGTAAAGTACACTACAAAAAGACGTTGGCATGGCATACTTAGGAACGGACTATTCAACCCATTCAGGGTGGGTCTGGAAGAGGACATGTTAACGTTGGACGCAAATGTATTTGCGTCTTCACAGCTGGCACAGGAGGGAAGTTACATGCACTTTAACTCGTACATGGAGACGGTGGGGTACACGATAGGGAACATAACTTGACCAAAAATTTATATTTCCTCATTCCCTCCTTGTTCCCTACGGACCCTTCATGATATATCGATCATCATGAATTGATCAGTCTGTTCTTGTAGCATAATTTGCTCGTCTCTCTTCCGTTGTCTGTTTGAGAGAAAACTGGAATGTTCAATGCACGATGTGGCGCACAGTCCACATATCGCCGGCCCACACTGTAGGCACAGGCAGCAACTGAATACTATGACAAGGCCAATGCCTAGGAAGGATAGGATCTTCCATCCCCAAGCGGACAACGTTGTCCAGAACCAACCGGACCAAGTCCAGGTGCCTGGATTCTGATGTATTAAACTTGCAATTTTGTGAAGACGTGTAATAGCTTTGTATACAGATGGCGCGTTTTCTGGAATGAAAACACAGCAACTTGACCCGATGACCTTACAGGCTCCACCTCTATCTGCCAAGATGACGTCAATAACAAGACGGTTCTGAAGGACAACAACCCGCATGGCGGACTGCTCTTCGGTTAAGTTACCCAGGGCAGAGGCAGTTTCATGTACTACGGCTTCAAGTGTTCTAGTTAATCTACGTATTAATTTACTGTTTTGGACGGGGCCTAAAAAGAAAAAGAATCCTTTATTAAAATCGGTGTATTGTTCCCATGCCGTTTATGTATAGTCAACAAGCGGGAGATCTCTTCGGAGTCTATTCTTTACTAGATTTGTGTTTCTGTGATAATCAGGAGGGGCTAGAAAAACAGGTGGCAGAAGGAATGCAATATAACAGGTACCATCCCAATCTGGAGGTAAACGTATGTATGCGGTATGACCACAAACAAAATAAGAATGACGGGTAGCTTTAAAGGACGATTTACCATGATCACTGAATTCGACCACATGAGTACATTTACTATGACCTAAGTGTACTGAACCTTTCTTCCTGACACATAATTCACCAGTGACTGGTAATACTGACATAGCGGGCAGAACTGGTGCAGCTTCGGATTCAACAGTAAGAATCATAAGGTTAATTGTGTAATTACTTAATCCATATACTTCATTTTCTAGATCAGTTCCTATTCTAATGGGGAGTCCCTCCTTATCAGGGTAACAGACGTCGAGCAGGACTAAGTTCAGGTTTCCCCAAACCCAGCTCCCGTCGAAAACAGCAATATCAGGATCTAAGGAATTAATTATTTTAAACCATGCACCACAGGAGCCGTTGTGAGTGAACGGGTACGGAAAGAGGGGCAGAGCTCCCTTGTAATTCTGGTAGGGAGGGAGTCGGCCACATATCCAGCAGTTTGTAGCGTTATTAGTCTGATGGGAATGATCTAGCATACTAATGAATGTGTTGTTGCGCAGCGCAAGTCTGTAAGAAAGTTCATGTGGAGGTAACTCACTAAAAGAATGTTCAGCAGAAACATTGTAAGCAGATTGTTCACGCTTGAAAATAGGGCAATAGATAGGAAGTAGTATACTTGTAACAATAATCAGAATACTTAGAAAAAACATTATTAACAATGTCACTATACAGTGACTACGCAGTGCTTTGCAGTATGTACGTTTCTTGAATTGTCTCTCTCTCTTTCTATCTCGATCTAGGGGATACATGTCAGAAACTATTTAACCGATTCACCTAGGGGAGGACTTAAACAATTAAACTGTCTGACTTGCTAGATCGAAGCTTTTGTTTATACTCCTCTTGGGGAGTTTTCTCTCGTTCGGGTACTTTAAAGTCACTAGGTTTAATACAGTCTTTGGTGGGGGTGGACGAGTCAGGGTCTGGTTTCAGTTCGTTGCATAGTTTAATATGACTCGTATGGACCCACCCCTTTCTGCCCTCCAACTTCACTGCGGTCCTCGTAGTAAGAAGGACGGTCTTCGGCGCTTTCCAGCGGGGCTCCAGCGGGCTTTTCCTGTCGAAGTTCCTGATTAAGACCAGATCGCCAGGACGGACATCATGCGGCTTTACATCAGTGTTGTCAGGAAAGGCTGCGGCAACCTGTGAACTACATGATTGGAGTGCAGACATCAAGGAGGCAAGGTAATCTGTCAACATGTTACAATCAACATCGGTAATTTTCTTAGGAATGGGCGTCCCCCACATATTCGGTGGTCTGCCAAAGACCACTTCGTACGGGGATAGTCCTGATCTCGAATGGGCAACCATTCTCATATAGAACAGTGCAACTGGCAGGGCGACTATCCAGTCGACCCCTTTCTCCTGGCATATTTTGGCAAGGCGGGTCTTAAGTGTCTGGTTATGCCTCTCTACAAGGCCTGCGGCTTCGGGATGTCGGACACAATGGAATTTCCACTGATATCCTAGCAAAAGGGAGACATGCTTCATAAGTTCGGATGAGAACGGCTGTCCGTTATCTGAGTACACGACATGAGGCAGGCCGTATCGTGGGAAGAATTCTCGAACCAGCTGCTTGGCAGTGGTCGGGGCAGTGTAATCTGAGACTGGGTATGCTTCGGTCCAACGAGAAAGTGCACAAACGACTACGAGGACATATTTGAATCCTCGACAACGGTCCATCTGGATATAATCCATCTGGAGGACTTCAAAAGGGTGATCGGGAGGATGAAATCCACCTTGCTCTACAGGAACGCTTTTACCTGGATTGAACTGACAACAGATCATGCAAGTGCGCACTTTCTGTTTTGCTGCTGCTCGTAAGTGTTTGTTGTACCAGAGATTCTGTAGACTGTCTAACATAGCTTTCTCTCCTAGATGTGCAGGACTATGTGCTGTATTTATCATGATTTGGACCATTGAGTCGGGGAGGAACCATGTAGATTTTCCCTTTGTGACCCATCCTTGATCTGTCTGGATCCCTCCTAGTTCAGTCCATTTCTTTATTTCATCTGGAGTGGCATGTGTCTGAATATCGATTACGTCTAGGGTGGGATCCCTGACTGACATACACTGAGTTGGTACTATTGTCTTTGTCACATCAGGAGTCTGGGTGTGAGTCAATACTGTATGTTTTGCTGTCTGGTCTGCCAGGTCGTTACCCTGGGAAACAGAATCTGTAACCTTAGTATGTGCTTTACACTTCATGACTGATATGCCCGAGGGCAAATGTATTGCTTCTAATAGTGCTTGAATGAGGGGACCGTGTTGGATCTTGGCACCATGAGAGGTCAAGAAACCTCTTTCTTGCCATAACATGCCGAAGTCGTGTACGACTCCGAACGCATAGCGGGAGTCAGTGTATATGTTAACATTTCTGTTCTTGGCTAGAATACAAGCTCGGGTCAGAGCGATGAGCTCCGCCGCTTGAGCAGACAGTGTGTCAATACGGTGTGTTTCTTTAACTTCAGTTTCAGTGGTCACTGCATACGCGGCCACTAATTCTCCTGTGTTTGTTCTCATGCATGAACCGTCCACATAAAGTGTCAGGTCTGGATTTGTCAGTGGAACATCTGTTAGGTCTCGTCGAGGTTTTGTTACTGTATTAATGATCTCTATGCAATCATGCGGTGTTGGATCTGTCAGAATTGTAGGTAACAGTGTTGCGGGGTTCAGAATGCTACAGCGTCTGATTTCTATGTGTGGCTGGAATAGTGTCAATTCATAACCTGTCAGTCGTGCTATAGTCAAGTGTTGAGTCTGGGTTCTGTTTAAAAGAACCTCTACAGCATGTGGAACTTGAACTGTTAATGGATGTCCTAAAACAATTGAGTCGCTCTGTCTGATTGCTAGTGCTGTTGCTGCTACTGACTTCAAGCACGCAGGGAGTGCCTGAGCTACTGAATCCAATGTACTTGAAAAATAAGCGCAAGGCTTGTGTGAACCTGCTTGGTCTTGAGTGAGGACAGACAATGCTGTACCCTCACGTTCTGTAACAAAAAGTGTAAAAGGTTTGCTGTAACATGGTGTCGCTAGAACTGGTGCTTGGCATAAAGCTTTCTTTAATTCTTCAAAAGCCTGTGTATGTTCCTGAGTCCAGGGAAGGACAGTCGAAGTCGCTGCCTCCTGTGTTGTTAACTGAATGAGTGGTTTGGCTAGAAATGCATACTGGGGAATCCATTGTCTGCAGTACGAGGTGAGGCCTATGAAGGCCCTCACTTCCTTTTGTGTCTGGGGTTGTGGCATATTTACAATTAACTGAATGCGATCGGGAGTGAGCTGTCTCCCCACTTTGGACAGCAAGTGACCCAAGTACACAACTTGCTGAACACAGAATTGTAGCTTCGAAGGAGACACCTTGTGTCCCTTGTCGGCCAGAAAATGTAAAACTGTCAGTGATGCTTGTTCACATTCGGGCTCATTTCGTGCAGTGATCAGCAGATCATCGACGTATTGCAGTAAAGCGGTGTTAACTGGCATTGTTATACAATCAAGTTGTCTTTTCAGTGCTTGGCTATAGATGCTGGGGCTTTCTGTGAATCCTTGAGGTGCGCGTGAAAATTTGAAACTTCGTCCATTTAAACTGAATCCGAAGAGATATTGACTCTCTGGATCAATAGGTACACTGAAGAAGGCGTTCTTGAGGTCAATTACAGTAAAGAACGTTGCTTCTGAATCAATAGCAGTCAATAAAGATGAGATGTCGGGAACCACAGGGTACTGTGGAATAATGCATTTATTCAGTTCTCTCAAATCAATCACCAGTCGATATACTGGCGGTGCATTGGGGTCAGTACGTTTAAGAATCGGAATGATGGGTGAATTACAGATATTGGAGTCGGTTTCTACAACCACTCCTTGGGCAATGAGCTCTTCAATGATTTCCAGTAAAGCCACTACAGCATCGGGTGGTAACTTGTATTGTCTGATTCTGGGTAAAACTACACCTGGTTTGAGCGTAACACGGTATGGTGTAATGTGCATACAACCTACATCAGTTGGGCCTTTTGCCCACAAGTGATCTGGTACATTTTTCAATCTGACATCAAACTCACGTAACACATAATGACCCTTGAAATCCCGCAGAAAGAGTCTGACTCCCTCCGGGAAACAGCAGATCACGGCTCCTAGAGCCTTCAATGTTTTTATTCCTAACAGATTTTCTGGACATGATTTCGTGAGTAACAGGTCTGTAACACGTGATAATGGACCCACAGCCAGGGGAACTGGTTCTGATACCTCATTTACAATGGGCTGTCCTGAAAAACCAAGGGAAACATTCTGTGAGCCTGAGAGGGGTGCCCCTGGAACTTCATCATGACTGATTGTGGTGCGACTTGCCCCTGTGTCAATTAAAAACTTTCTGTCTTTTCCCAATACTTGACTATGTACATAAGGACCCTCTTGATCTACAGGAATCTCAATAAGAGGCAAGCCACCCTCCCTCTCTAGGCTGTTTCATGTATATCGTGGATAGTCGGGGTAAGCGGACTGGGCATACTGGTACATCTGTTGTGAAACTTGCTGAGTTGCGGCAATGGGCTGCGGCTGTGATACCGCTACTGTCTGTGCTGTGTGTGATGGAGCATGCGTAGGCTGTGTATTCTGCATGGGCTGTATATTCTGTGAAGACTGATGCTGGTTATGGTCTTGTCTAGGCGGATGCGGTCTTTCTTTAGTTTTACCTGTCGCTATGTTATGTTTCAGGACTGGGCATTCGTGTACGTAGTGACCTGGCTGCTTGCAATAGTTGCATGTCCCTTTAACGGGAGCTGCGGCGTGACCTGTCTGGGTCGTACCCCTTCTGTGGCCGTCGGTTGGGACCGACTGGGCTACTAGCATTTTCATTTTCGTGTCTTTCATACGTTTCTGTTCCTGATCCTGTTCTTCTCTAATTCTGTTCTGATGGTATTGTAACATTTGTAACATCTGTGATGGCGTATTGGCTTGCCATGTACTCTCGACCTTGTATACACGGTTTTTAACTGCTAACAGGGAATTCTCGACTAACTTTGATACAAAAAGATGCGGGTACGACTCGCTACTTGGTTTAAGACCACTATTAATAATGAAACATTTCTCGAATCTTGAATAGAAGTCACTAGTATCTTCGTCGGGTTTCTGTTTACATGCTGATATTGCATCCCAGTCTTCCTTTCTAGTTGTCAATAATCTTGGCAGAACCTGAACTATCAAACCTGGTAATGCTTTAGTTTTCTCCCCAAGGCCTACCCCTGGGACACGTTTGTTCTCTTCGTCTTCTATTTCTGCCCATACAATCTTTTTCTCTCCCACCTCCCATTCCTTTTCCTTTAGTTTCTCGTAGATGCCCGTGGGCAGCAGTACCTTTAACATTTTCGTGATATCTTCGTACGTATAATCCCCCATCAGTAACATGTCTTTAAGCTCTCTGTGAAAACCTGCAGGGTCTTTATCATGGCACTGGACTAGTTTCTTCATTTCTAACAGTTCTAACTTAGTCAGAGGCGTGTGTACATACACACGTTTCAAGTTATGATCCTCACCCATAACTGGATGCACTTCTCGTAAGGGGTTCTGACTTTCGATGCCATGCAGACGTTCTATATGATACATTTTTCTTTCTGGGGGCGGGGCGGGAACATATTCGGAGCTTATGAAAGTGTTATATCTGTGGCGTTGTTCTAGAATTATTTGAATTAATTTGGTGCTTAAACCTCTCCATCTATCCATGAGTAGTTCTTCTAATGTATCGTGTAAGGGACCTGGATCAGAATGTTGGTTTCTGTATTTCGTGAGGAGGTGCTGAATCATATATACATCTGCTAATTTCTGCTCGTCTGGGGAAAGGTTCAGGAATGTCTGTGCTACGGTGTCATCATTGTATATATCCGGATTGTCAGTCCATAATATGGCTGACCGGGCTAGTTCTTGTTCATCCATAGAATTGAGTACATGGTACCCCATTCGTTCTCGAAGCCTTTTATCAGTCTCCTGGAACTGATGTTCAGGAGAATTCGGGTTTGTTAAGGCAGAGAGAAAAACTCTCTTGTTTTCTGGACGAGTGCCTTTCCTAAGGTAAGTTCCCTTACCTACATACGCTATAGTGTCTGTAGTCTTTTCTGGTTCTTCAGGTTCTTCTTCCCCCTCGGAGGAAGCCTTTTCTTTCTCTTCTTTGTGTATGTCTATCACTGCTTTTCTTATTTTCTTGTACATACTGGCTATGCAAGTCCCCTTGTCGTGTTTTCCTTCAGATATATTTTGACCCCACCTGTTGAGTGCATCTAATTCACCCTGATCTGTCTCAGGCCTGTCTCGTTCTCTTATTAGGCAATTTATGAAAAAACGTAGTATCTGTCCTTGAACGTCTACTTTCTGATGCTCCATGGCATCCTTAATACTGTCAGGGTCTTTCCCAGTCTGAACAAACTGATATATTCTATCTAGGTACTCTTTCATTCCTGCAAACAACAGCAGGAAATCAGTAGCAGATCGTAACCGTAGTGATGCCATCATCATTCTATCGTCTTTGCCGGGTACTGGATCATATCTGCAAACTGTAAGTTGTCCCTTGAGTATGTCGAGACGGGGTGATTTGAACGTGAAAGGACTCTGCAAGTCCCCGAGCTGTAACCTGTGCGTTAATGGCGGGGTCCGGAGACCCCCTGTCGCACCTCCTGAGGCGGAAGCTTGGACATTATCTCTCTGTGGAATCTGTATCTGTACTTGAATTTGTCTTTTAGTAGGGTCAGGTAGACGTGGTTTCGGTAGATCAACTTTAGGTGTGGGAAGTGGTGGAGGTGGTGGAACAGGGGGAATCTGTTGTGGTACTGGCGGAATATGATCTTGGGGCGGGTTACCACCCCCGTCCCTGTCGTTAGGCAGGGCGCGGACAGGCAGATTGGTGTAAGCAGGTGCTACATCCTCTAGATAGGAATTCAGGAATATATCTTTAGTGGTCCTGTGAGTTACTTTAGTCGGAACCAATGGTGGCGGCAGATTTTTCGGTATTTCCGAAATGGCCTCAGGCGAACCCTCGGCCGCGAGATACATACCGTTTACGAGGTTATTTCGTGCACGGTCTACTTGCTCTGATTTTACTCGGATCCCTTCAGTAATTAATTCGTTTTCTTGGGCTTTATCTGATTCTTTTAGTCTGTCCTCTCTACGTAGTTCTTTTTCAGCACGCTTATGTGATTCCTTACGCCAAAACTCTATGGCGTCTTTCTGAGATTGTCTGGCTTTCTTTTTCCATAATGCTTCTTCTACCTTCATGATGCACTCGGCATCCCATGTTCCAGTAACTGGCCATCTGTGTCTCTCGTCTAGATGCTTAGTATAATCGGCCCATAATTCTAGATACAATATGGCATCTATGCCATGCTTATGGTACATAAAATTTCCAGGGGTGTCCCTAGGGGGGATAGGAATTTCTTCCTCTAGTATCCCTTTCCTAGTAAGCATGGGCGGAAAATCCGTTACGCTCGCGGATTTTGCGGATTTTCGGGAAATCCGCAATCCGCGAGATTTGCGAATTTCCCGCAAAATCCGCAAATCCGCGAGCAGCGGATTTTGCTCGCGCTGCTCGCACTGTTCGCGTGAGTTCGCGCCCCGCGAATAAGTGCAAAATTGCAGAAATACGATCTTAGCAAAACTGAAAGTAACTACTTACCAGGTTCAAAAGTTCAGGCACATCATTAGTAGCCATTTCCTGTAGTGCTTCCTGAGGGGCCCCTCCAGAGTTCAGTTGCCAGTTGAAACTATTATGTGACCCTGCTCTGAACCTCAGAATAGTTACACATATGCCACAAAGGTCCTGAATTACAGCTAAGGGAGACAAGCAGGAGCCAGGCTGGAAGTTAAAATCCATTAATCAGCCCCTAATTCATTATTGTCAGTTGGGGCAGGGCAGGTGTTGTAACTAATTTTGCAACAATGAAAGCACTTAGCAAGTGCAAAAGATCACTAATCAGGGCGCACTAAGGAAGCAGGTGCCAGCTAAAAAAATATTCTGTGACACATTAATCAGCCCCAAATTAATTCAGGTCACTTGAGGCAGGGAAGGTGTGCTTTGCTTTGCCGAAAATAATGTACACTGGACAACCAGAGGGTGTGGTGATGAAACAGAGGGTGGCATGGGTGGGCCAGAGGGTGGCATGAGTAGTCAGAGAGTGGCAGTGGTGACAGAGAGTGGCAGTGATGAAGAAGAGTGTCCCAAACAGGCTGGACACGTAGAAACAACAAGTTCGCAAAACTTGCGACCCGACAGGTAAGTTCGCAAATTGCGAAATTGTAAAAACCCTCGCGAACTGGCAGAAACACGGGCGAACACAAAAAAAAAAAAATCCGCAAATTCGCGGGAATTCGCGGATTTTGCAGATTGCGAATCCGCAAATCCGCAAAATTCGCGGATTGCCAATCCGCAAAATCCGCTCATGCTTATTTCCTAGTTCCTATCTGCTTTAACTTGTTGAAAAACGGCATCTTGTTTACTTAGTACTGAACGCTCAATCCTTGCTACTTAGTACTGGATACAGCTAGTTAGACAAGCACACAATAATGCACATTAAAAACAGTCACTCATACAACGACATTGATCACATGAAGAAAAACATTTAAGAACACTTATTAGTACCCCCTATATCGGATGTACTGCTAAACAGCACAGATACACTGTCAGAGACAATGCAAAAACTAGAATAACTGATGTACTGCTAAACAGTACAGATACACTGTCTAAAAACAGTGCAGACCGGACTTGTGTACCCAAACCCGTCTAGATACGTCCCAGCAATGGTACTCACCGGGAAGCACGGAAAACAGAAGGCCTCGGAAAACTCGACTGGACTGGACTGGACCGGACTCGACTTGACTCGACACGTGGATACTTCGGAAAACTGGTGGGCCTCTTGACACCTCGGACTTTGCTTCTTTCGGCTAGGCTCTGGTCGGGATCCTCCGCACTCCTCACCGCCTCGTCTGGGCACTGATCGCAATCTTCGTCACCTCCATGGGCCAGAGGGAGATACAGGAAATCCTGCCGGTACGCGTAGTTTCCTTCTAACTGATGGCAGGGGACAGAGCTCGCAACGTACCAACCGGCGCGTGGGGTGGGGGAGGGGTCCCTATTCGGGCGCCAAAATGTCGTAAATATTTAATTTACCATCTTAATTTCTATGCAGGTAAGTACTTAATCAATAATAACTCAATCGGAAAGAAAGAAACAGAGTCTGTGGTGTTAGAGTTCTTAGGGGTTTTATTCCTTAAAAAAGGAATCGTTCCGGAACTGGATATCAGGTTCCTGCAACCACAAAGGGTTCAGGAAGGGATAGAGCCATATTTTATTGACGATACATAGCTTATATACTTAATTTACACCATAGAAAGCAATATAGTAGGCGTAACAGCTGAGAGAAGACAAGATAACAGCATCCACGTGTTACTAGTACGTAATCAGAAGGCGTGGACTAGGCGTAAACTGGAGGTGTGCTCTAGAAACGTCACAGGTAGGTGGCACTAAACAGGAATGTTGCAATGTCAGCAGAAATCAGAGGCTTGGATGCGCGCGCAGCTGCATGACGTGTGATTGGCGTGAAACTGGAGGGTGCAGGGGGCTTGACATTTACACTGGCGGAAAGAGACAGAAGTCTGGCATGTCAGATCAACTTGTGCTTCTATCATATCTGATATCAGATGTTTAGGAACTGAGCTATCCGGGCGGAAAGGTCTCTGGGGCAGAAGCTATTCTATACTGACTGTGAGTGCGTGTATAAGCGCCTGAGTGTCTGCATAAGAAGCGTGGGGGCATGGGCCTTCCAGGGTAGCGTGGTAACAGAGGCTATGAATTTACTTGCACAGAGACAGGCCGGCCCTTCGGCTCTGCAGCTGGGGAATGTTTACTGAAACTAGTAGGCAGGAATGTATTTTCGAGGAGCGGAACAGATAATTCAAAGGTTGTAGTCAGTCTTGGCAGGCAGCAGGCCGAGCTGAGCGCGGTGGGCCGCGCTGGAAGTAAGGCAGAGTTCACAGGTACGGGGGCAGCCTGGGCTGAGGCTTTCAGAGTCAGAAGGCAGTAAAAGGCTCGATGGCAGAAATTCAGGGCCTACTTTGCCAGAGCTGAAAACATGTAAAGTACACTACAAAAAGACGTTGGCATGGCATACTTAGGAACGGACTATTCAACCCATTCAGGGTGGGTCTGGAAGAGGACATGTTAACGTTGGACGCAAATGTATTTGCGTCTTCACAGCTGGCACAGGAGGGAAGTTACATGCACTTTAACTCGTACATGGAGACGGTGGGGTACACGATAGGGAACATAACTTGACCAAAAATGTATATTTCCTCATCCCCCAGACACTGGCAAGTAGATTACAAGTAGTCCTAAATGATGCAGCCAGACTGATCTTCAGGTTACCTAGATGGGCCCATGCCATGCCGCTACTGCACAAATTGCACTGGCTCCCTATGAAACAGAGAGTGAAATTTAAGAGCCTCTGCATAGCCCATAAAGCTATACACGGCCTTGCACCAGTTTACATAAAAGAACGCTTTAAGGTTTATACTTATGGACGCTCTCTAAGATCTTCTGAGGCACAACTGCTGTCATGTCATCGGTACAAACTTTCCTCTAAAGGTGGGAGGTCTTTTTCAGTGCTGGTCCTCCAGCTTTGGAATAAGCTACCTGAGTTTCTCCGTAAAGAATCCAACTTGCTACACTTTCGGAAATTACTCAAAACTCTCCTGTTTAAAGAAGCATTAAACGTAGGCTAACTCCTTGATGATCCGTGCTGTCCACCATCTACTCAGCTAGTTGTTTCCTCTTCCCTGGTTCCAAGCGCTAAGAGACCTGTCGGTGATTTGGCGCTATATAAATCGCAGTTAACATAACATAACATATTGTTGCATAAAATACATTTTATATATTAGCACTTTATCACAAGTAAAAGCACATGTTTCTCAAAACACTGAAATACATAGCTTCAGTGTCAGGCTAGCAACGAATACTACACAAATGAAGTACAGATGCTCCTTATTGGTTGCCACTGCATAGTTATAGTTTGGTCAAACTTTCCATAGGAAGAACATTTTTTGTTTTGCTAATAACTTTGGGCCATTTGCGTAATCTTAATGAAATGTTCAAAAAAGAGAAGTTCATCCATCTGAAGTAAAACCTGAAATGTTTCAGGGTAATCTGTCCAGCGGCGATCAAGAAAAAGGAGGTCCCAAATTGCCCCATGCAATATCGATAGAGAAAATCAGACAATGATTCAGAAGAAATTGTTGAACAGACTTACGCCAAAGTTGACAGAAAGTTCCAACTTTACCAAGAAAGCCTAATTTCTGTGATTATATGTAATTAAATTGAGTAGTTTTGGATCAATTTAGGTTCAGAAAATAGAGATATATAAACAGTTGGTTTAGTGGGAGTCGCACACAACTGGGAATTCCAAAAAGATACCATTGCAATTAGCTGAGCAGGGAGGTTGCCCTGGGGACTTCCACCTGTTCTCTAAATATTTATTTTAATGTCACTGAGATACCATGGGGCTCCAGCAGGACTCCCAAGGGACCAGAAATAGAATTAGAAAAATAAATAGGGGCGTTTGTCCATGGAGGGTTGGCTGCCCATAGGAGGTTGTGCGAAGGGCCTGCCTACAAGCCAAACACAGGTGGGGTTTGGCCCACAGAAGGGGGGTTGGGTATGGTAATAATATCTTACTTTACATAAAAAACCCTCAGAAAATCATCTAAAAAACAATGTTAAAGTGATGTTATAGTTAGGTGAAAATGTAACATTTTAAACAAATAAAGCACTGAAATTCACCAATCATAGTTTAGTGAGCTAACTAGCACTTGTGCTCCCACCATGCTCTACACAAGACCTCACGGTTCAAATCACCCTTGACATGTTGAATGACATCATTGATGGCATCACTGATAACATCTCAAAAGACATCAATGATGACAACACTGGGCATGTTGGAGGCTCAATGTCTCTGTGCAAACTTTGCATATTTATGGAATAATGGAATAAGTCAGCTGGACTGTTCTAGTAATTTCGGAAGAATTCCAAGAGTTTTGTATGGAAATTGCTACAGTAACTTGAAAACTGGAGAAATGTCAAATTTTATGCAAGGTTACGGGAATTTCAGGAACATTTACGATACCATGCAATTGTGGAAATTGGGAGAAATGTCCACTGCTGTAGAAATGTGCAAAATTCGAAAACACATGCATTAACGTTCAATCATGAAAACTTATACATGTGAATTATTGAGTCACTGTGTAAACTTGCTAAATTCGGGCATTACTGCAGCATTGTAAAAACAGGGCAATGGAACAAAGTACTCGTTCTTTAAGCAGATTGAGTAGTAATATGCAGATATAGGGTCAGTGTTTTGTGGGTAATATATAGCATCATTATACATATACTAATATTTGCTACTGACTTTGAACAAGCCAGCACAATAGTTCATTGTATCAAACCATCCACTACAAAGGCTTGTATGTATCCTTAAGGTCACAAGTTTGAACCATGGAAAGAGTACTCAAACTTTCATACCTCCTTGTCAGAAATGATCTGTGTCACTGAGACGTGTAATTATAACCCCATTTGGATAATGGTTTTATGGTAAATACATTTTTAAATGTGGATCTGTTATGTTGAACGGATATGCTAAATGACCCCCAGGGCCCTTTTTCCTGCCAAGACTGAAGCTGCACCTTCGTTTGTCACCGCACACTACCCCACCCACCGCACGACTGACAAATACTGGACCTGACCCCCTCAGTTGTATCCTGCTCAATACACATGCCCTCCACAAACACACCATAGAGATCTGGGACCTACTTGACTCTGTCTACCCTGACATCGCTTTCCTCACGGAAACTTGGATGAACTCCACCTCCACCTCGGACATTACCACTGCCATCCCGGGCGGCTACAAGATCATTCACAAGGACCACATCAACAAGCTGGGTGGAGGCATTGCCATCATACACAAAAGCACCCCCCACCTTACAACCCAATTGGCTGACAACTCAACCAACATGGAGCACCTCTACGTTCAGGTCCAGACCAACCCGAACCCCACAACCCCAGAGCACGCTCATTTACAGACCCCTGAGACTCTGTCCATCTGTCAGCAGATTCCATTATGGACTTCATCACACCCCACGCTCTCACATCCACAGACTACATCCTCCTCAGTGACCTCAACTTTCACCTAGACAACCTCAATGATAAGAACACTGCATCTCTGCTGGAGAACCTTGCCACCATCGGACTCAAACAACAGGTCACCTCCCCAACCCAATCAGCAGGACAAATGCACCACCCCATCTTCCTCACCAGTGACAACATCATCATCAGCCACATCTCTGAGCTCCTTTGAACCAACCACCACTTCTCCTTCACCAAACCACACATACACCACCACACCCACTGCTACCCTTACAGAAGTTGGAACAATGTCACAGAAGAACAGCTCGCCACTGCACCCAGCAAAACATCACCACCGACATCCACGGATACTAATACCTCAGCCTGCAACCTCCATCGATAGATCCCCAACTGCACCGACACACTGGCTCCCCTCAAGAGAGCTCCAGGCAAGAACACCCCAAAAAAAACAGCTTGTGCTCTCCAGCCCTTCATGAGTCCAGGTGCCCCTTTTGATTGCTCAAGAAGAGATAGAGGAGCAGGAAGATCCAGGAAGACCAATCAGCCTTCAAAACCACTGTCACCGCACCCCACCACATCATCAGAACAACAAAGAAAGCAGCCTTATGAGAAAGGATCAAAGCCAAACCGCTCAATAGCAAAGAGCTTTTCACCATGGTCAAAGAATTCACCAACACCAGCACAGAGACAGGAGACATCACACCCTCCCAAGATCTCTTCAACAACCTCAGCACATTCTTCGACCGCAAGATTAAGGAGATCTATGACAGCTTCAGCAGCCTCAATACCCAAGACCCTCGCACCTCAACCACAACCACCACACCCAACAAAACCGTACCCCAGCAGACTCTGCTCAGCAGGACTCCCCTCACTGCTCATGACACCCTCAACATCATGAAAAGCATCCACTCAGGAGAACCCTCGGACCTCTGCCCTCACCACACCTTCAACACAGCCAGCACCTCCCTCGACCACATACTCTGCAATAAACTGCTCCATCAACTCCGCGGTATTCCCAGAAGACTGGAAACATACAGAGATCTTGCTGAAGAATCCCTCTTCTGACCCAATGGACCTCAAGAACTTAAGACCCCTCTCCCTGCTCCCCTTCCCAGCCAAGGTCATAGAGGGCCTAACTTTCTGAGTTTGTTGAAGCGAACCACATCCTTGACCTCTCCCAATCTGGCTTTTGAAGCAACCACAGGACTCAAACAGCCATCCTAGCCGCCACAGACGATGTCCGCACCCTCCTCAACTGAGGCAAAACTGCTGCCTTCATCTTCCTGGATCGCTCGGCCACCTTGGAAACAGTCTCCCACCGCACGCTATGTATAAATGCACAAGAATCCAGGATGCAGGCATCCATGACAAAGCCCTGGAATGGATCCACTTTTTTCTCACACATCGAACACAGAGAGTCAGACTACCTCCATTCCACTCTGAAACCACAGAGATCAGCTGTGGACTGTCTCTGGGCTCCTCCGTGAGCCGCACTCTCTTCAGCATCTACATGGCCCCGCTCGCAGATATCATCCGGAACCTCGGCCTTAACATCGTCTCCTACGCTAACGATGCCCAGCTGATCCTCTCCCTCACCAGTGAACCTACAGTCGCCAAGAACAAAGTCAAAGATGGGATAAAGGCTGTTGCTACCTGGATGAAGGACAGCTGCCTCAAGCTCAACTCCAAGATGACCAAAGTCCTCATCCTGGGCTCCACCCCCTCTGCCTGTTATGACTCCTGGTAGCCTGCAGATCTTGGATTCACCCCACAGACCAAGCACGAAACCTTGGAACCATCCTGGATTCGGTGCTCACCATGATCCGCCAGATCAATGCTGTCTCATCATCCTGCTTCCACATGCTAAGCCTACTCCGAATGATCCTCAAGTGGATCCCCACTGAGTCCAGAAAGGCAGTCACCCACACACTCATCAGCAGCAGACTTGACTCCGGCAAAGCACTCTATGCCGGCATCACCTAGAAACTCCTCAAGTAACTGCAGAACAATCAGAATGCCTCCGCCAGACTCATCCCCAATATCCCCCACTGCAGCCAGATCACCAGAGACCTCCACTGGCTCCCAGTCAACAAAATAATCACCTTCAAGCTCCTCACACATGCCTACAAAGCCCTACATGATGTGGGACCTATATACCTTAACCACCACCTCTCATTCCACGCACCCAGCGAGACCTCTGCTATGGCCATCTGGCCTTGGCCACTGTCCTACATATCAGCAAGATCACAGCTGGAGGAAGGTCATTCTGCTACCTCGCAGCAAAGACCTGGAACAACCTGCCTCTCCAGCTCAGGCAATCACCATCACTGCCTCAATTCAGGAAGGACCTCAAGACCTGGCTCTTCGACTAAACCACAGTGCCTTCAGTGGATAAGCAGATCTCCCTCTCCACACACCCCAGCACCTTGAGACCCTTACGGGTGAGTAGTCATGCTTTACAAGTCACCTGATTGATTGATTGATTGATACAAGGCAGTTATGGGATAGCATAAGAACTAGTATCAGCATGGTAACGCTATTCATACTTGGAGCTAGTGCAGTTGGCATTGATATTCGTATTGATTTCTGGGGTCACAGGAGAAATGTCATAGACTAGTGTGTAGTCTGCAAAGGTTTATAGTGGTCACTAATGTAAATTATAAGGCCCATAGTGAGGGAGATTACTGTGATAGCTACAAATTGCAAACATTATATTTCTAACTAGATCATTCCTGAGTTAAAACCAAACAATAGTCATCGATGCTTCAAAGTTCCACATTTAAAATAGTATTTCTGAAAAATAATTGAGTAACACTTTCTCTGTTGTAAAGTTTCACCAATATTACTGAATCAATGTCCTTAAAAAGCTCCACTTCTACAAGTATACGTTCCCCTTTTGCCCAATGCTATTGATCATATCTAGGAACAAGCTTCTCGAGAATCACAAAAGAAAGATTCTTGCTTCTGAAGTTGGGGATTCTACCCGCAAAGCGCCATCTTCCACCATGGAAACGCACAGACACAACAAACCACTGCAGACTATGCGGCAACATCAACGAGGACGTTCTACATCTATTATGCATCTGCAAGGGCTTGGGAGCAGAATGAAGACAGCTATTAAAGCCGAGCCTGATCGTAAGCCAGGTACGAACGTGCAGGCAGGCAGTAAAAGCTTGCTTCCAATGAAGCAATGTGCGGTTGGCCAGTAGCCTTGTTCGGTTCATGAGTGCAGCAAAAGCAAAGCTAGCTCTGGAAGTACCCCAATAAATTGAACATCAACCTAGGCCCACCATCTTCTTAGTAATCCATGACATCCCTGCTAAAAGAGATTGTCCTTGGCAAATGTCTAACACCTCGGACTCTCTGCGTTACGAAGCAGTCACCCTTGGGATGTGAATCAGAAACTGCGGCACAGCATTTCTAAATCCATCGTGCACCCCTGGCTCAGCAATCAGGGCCAAAGAACCAGCCAATCACCATCATGGGAATCACCCGTCAAGAGGTGCAAATAACCACGCGAGTAAAGGTCACGACGAACTGCAGATTGTATCTGTCACCAATTAACTTTAGGTTACTCGTACACAGAATTTAACACAACTCAGACCAAAATACTCAACACCAATTTTTAAAGGAATTGGCATTGTACAGGAATTCTCAGTAATTAACACTTGGAAAAGGTTGTACCTTTCATGTCACTCTAAGCACCTTTCTGGCTGCATTGTATACCAGTTTTTTATTTTCTTGTAATTTTATGGAGTCCTACACTTTTTTTTTAAACGTATTGAACTAATTCCTGCATTTTAAATGACGCTAGTTTGCTTGCTATACATATGTTTTAACTGACTGCAAAGGTTTTAATTAATCATGCAATAAAGATCACTTACTATTCATCAGTGTGCTTAAAAACTGTAATATCCAAAAGTTTTCTTAAAGTTTTCATGAGCAAAGCTCAAACTCCTCTGAAAACATTTGGCAGATCATATACATTTTAACAAAAATTAAAACTTTAGTGAGAAATAATGGACCCTTTGAAAGCATTTCCTACTAATTTCATTTAGATGTTAAATATTATTAATGACTGAGTGCTTTCAGTGGCACTGGTAACAACAATTGTTCTCAAGATTTTCTTTAGAGAAAAAAAACCACTGACTAAAATCTACAATTCCTTTCCTAATTTGTCCAATGTTACTATTCACCATTCATGCACTCATTTTGCATAAAACAATCATTTCCCCCAATTAAAGAGTATTTAAATCGTCATTAGTTCTGATCAGAGAAACAGACCTAGCGCTTTTTAAAACACACCATTTAACATATTGTTTTTAGGATTCCTTGGAGAGATCCTCAACCCCTTCCACCAAAAAAACTGTTCAAATTTAGTGCGTTACATCAAGTACAAAATGTGTTGGAGGAATGCTTGCAAGAAGTCTGACCACTGGCAATCACTCGGGATGGCATTCCAAAGTATCATTCTTTTGCCCAAGGTGTCACCTCAGATTAGACCCATGTGGAAAACAGTCTTACTGCTATTCCCGTAGGAACAGTCCCGCCCAGCCCGACCTGCCAAGCTAGGTCCTTTCTGAACCGGAAACAAGTAACCCAAGACCGTTTTCAGTTAGTGCCTAAACATGCTTTCAAATTTGCCCTTTGTCATAAATGTCAGGTTCGAAAACCTCCAGTACACTTTTAAATTGCTTTTTAAGTACTATCTAGTTTTGACAAGTTTTAACTGGCCCAGTTCGAATCTGAATAATGCTTTAACCATAATGTTTTCTAAAACATCCATGGATCAAATACCCACTCTTCTATTAAATGCTTTTGAGTTTAAATAGATGTTAATAAGTCAGTAACCTTCAGAATTCACGTTTTACAATTCTTTGAGGGAAATCGTCAAGAAACATTGTCTTTAAGCTCGACAAGTATTAAACACTGTTAATGATTTAATGCATTTTAAAGGTTCACCATTTGACACATCTACAAAATCCCCGGGGTTAAAACTGCCTGCCCTTGTAATGGTGCATTTAAAACATATTCAACCTCCACTAACAACTGTAGCTTAATGTTCTTTTAAATGCACCACGTCCCACATTTTTATAACCAAACACCCCAGATAATGCCACAAAGTTATGTCATTAATAGAAAAATATGGGCTACACTTTTGCCAGTCCTGTTGTTTGTCACAGTTACTTCCTGACTGATCCCATTCAACAGCCATTACTGATGCAGTGAAAACTGCTTTTATCTCTAAGAGTACTCTTTATCTATACCTCCAATGGCTATTCCCTCTCTAGGCTGCTGTCTGGCACAGTGTTAATGCAGTGCTTAATTTGAGCCAGTGGTTTCTGGTTCTCTGCAATGGCACTTAATTGTCAATACCACCCTTTTATTTTCATAACCGCCCCTTATGAGAGTCTGCCGCATGATGGCATTGTTTGTGTAAATTAGAGATGAACACAGCAATAGTAATTTATTCATTCAATATACATTACATATGAGTAATACGTGCTTCCCAAGCAATTTTTTCAGTTTTTGGGGTCTGGAATAGTCTGAATTGTCACACCTGTAGGGTGTGATGATTAGTAGTTGTGTTGGTCCTAACTTTGGCAGCTTTGGATGGGGCAATGGGTAGTGTAAGCTGCAATGACTTCCTGACATAGGTCCAGGCATCTTTTTTTTTTTTTTTTTTTTTGTTCAGTAATTTTTATTAAAAGGGGAATCTTCTAAGATTACATTTTAGATTCGTGATTTTCTGATCAAGGCGCTTTTAAGTAAAATGTGCAGGTTGTAGCCTCCTCCTACATGAGTAGTTACTTTCAAAAACACATCACCAAGCTACTGCTGGAAGGTCATAGCTGGAGCAAGGAAAAGAAAAGAGAAATAACCCCGGTCTTGAAAACCTTTCGGCTGCATTACTGGTGCTGGAATTCTTTCATTTTAGGTATGTTGGGAGAATATTACTAGTTCAATAATTCATTAGGCCGGGTCCAGAATCCCTGTAAGTCATCTTTACTGTCAAACTAGGGAGATAGACAATGGTTAACCACAGTGCCATTTGATGCAAGTCACTTGTGGTAGAAAACCCTTGTCTTCGAGAAAGAAAATAAAGTGTCTAACCATAGAGAAAAGTAGTTCCCCAAGACATTTGGTTGTTGGTAGTTGCTGTAACTGTCTTGGGGAACTACTTTGCCTTATCAAATCTTACACTATGGGATCACTGGTGCAAGCCTATGTTATTGTACACATGCCAAATCACATGTGTGCTATGGTGAAGGCAGCAATGAAAGTAGATCCTCATTAATATAGGGAATCAGGCAATTCACAATTAATCAGATTCAAACTTACAGGCATAATCATACCATGTTTCATGAATGACTTAGGTTTCACTTTACCCGGTCCTCTCCCTATATCCCTGGTAAAGGCAAAGATTTAACCATCCTGGGTTTTGAAGAGAAAGTTGGCTTAGCTATACATTAAAGTTCGGTACATATGTTCCCCTGTACCAGTTCCTCTCATTGAAATGTTGTTGTAGACAGACAGACCTGAAGGAGAGAGCTTCCCACGAGCCCATCACCCAAACAGTAATTAGCATTAATGGTCCTAGTCATCTTTGTCAGCAATTGCAGCATGTACACAAGGCCAGTCACAGACCTGGCTACAGTCATTTATCTCCCATGTAAGTTAGTGGAGGATTTTGTTTTTTGTCTGAAAATGCCAGTAGATGTTTTTCCCCTGCCAAATGCATGGCAACGGGATTTTGGTATACCTCATGATGATGCCTGGTACAGCAGTTTCGTTTTGAGGAAAACTCCTACCATTTCCTATTAATGGCACTACTGACTGGCGTCATTAGAGTGAAACTGTGTCAGGGTAAGCGGATGCCTTTATGTAACACACGGTTAAGGTGTACTCTCTTGGAAACAATAAATTGCAATACAATTATGCACACACTTCCTTTGACCAGTTGCAGTGGCTAAAGTGTTCTATCTTACCATGTGTACATAAATATTGGTTGAAGTAACCTTTCTTTACACGCTGTTTCATGTTAGTAATTCGCTCGGTGTTCTAATGCATTCAATTGAATAATTTATAAAAGATATTTTCTTGCAAAAATGTAATGCTCTCACATTTTGTTAGGCAACTTTCCTAACTGTGTGAGAAACTACCCAATATTCCTTTCTTTACCATCATTTCTTTTTGCTCTCATTAAAGAAGAGGTCAATGTATGTTCTCTATCATATGCCTTCTATGTAACATATTGTACACAGAGAGTTTCAATAGTCAAGGTCGCCTATAAGAATCTTAGGTACACTCCCACTCCAATGTCCAAGGTAATCCTGACTCTCGACTTAATCTCCTAAGCGCATTAAAATGGCAGTAAATACAGCTCTGATAGATGAAGACAATAGTTTGCAGTGCAATCCAGGTCTCTGTAATGAAAAGTTAATATAAATATTGTGCTACAAAAATATCATAGCAAAAGTATCCACTACGAAAATATCACCAAGCACAAGTATATGTTGAGAGAGTATAGCCACGCTGTGAACAAAGATTGCTGTTAATCAGGAGCTCCCACTGCCTCCTTAGCTACACCCGGGATCCTGTTTCCATCGTGGCCCATCTGGTGCCCCTGATTCATCCGTGCAGGCTCTAAAGGATGGGGATCCTGCCGACTGCCCCGGACTAGCATGTGGATCCTGCCGATTGCCCCTGAGAGAATTGAACTGCTTTCTTTCCTGCTCCCACCCAGTGAGTTGCGGGGACGCTCCCAGGGGAGGACACAGGTGTGCTAGATTGCTCTTCGGATGGCACACCAAGACATTATACTGGTCCCCTGGAGCGACCCCAGCCGGAAATGGGATGGCCCAGATCTGCCAAAGACCACACAGGGGGATCCCAAGAGGACACAGCTGACACCCCACCCCGAGAGGGGGTCGAGCAAATGTATACCAAGAGAGCAGGGGACTGCCCCAGATAGGTTAGAGACCATAAACACTACTAGTGAGGTCCTTGAAGGGAAAATTGACCATGTAGGGATTGACCTGAATATCCTTCAAGATGACCATCGCAGGTCGGCGGATATAGTGAAGGTTCATGAGACTGCCCTGAGCTGCATAATCTCACTGAAACCACAAGTGACAGCCCTCTCTGAGAAGGTAGACCTACTTGACCGAAGAGCCAAAGATGTGGAAAGTTGTAACCAAACACAATAACGTGCAAATAATGGATCTGCTTGAGGGCGCCAATGGAGATTACATGGAGAACAATCTCAAAAATTGTTTCCAAGACACTGTGGCTCGCCAGGTTCTCTTCCAGCTTTTTGTTCTTGAAAGGGCGTTTACAGTACCTGTGAGGCCAGTAGTGACCAGGCTCCTCAACTATAGAGACAGAGACATCATACTGAGAGTTTCCGACTCGTTGAGCCCCCTACGGGTTGGCAAAAGCACAGTGGCCATCTTCCCGGACCACACCTTAGCAGTGCAATGCAGGAGGGCCTCATTTCTGGAGGTCAAAGGAACCCTCGGGGACCTGGGCCTCTGATACAAACCCCCTTTTTGGGCAAGGCTTAAACTCATTGCAGATGATCATACCCTTTTTTTGACAATCCCATGGACATGTGGGACTGGGTGAAGAGACATAGACATGGACTGGATGGAGCATAGAATAAACAGGTCCGCAGCCTCAGTGGTGCAGTCGGCCTCCAGGTCCAGAGCTACAAGAGGCCACCACTTCAGGCAACAGAGAAACCACTATTGAGGGAGTGAGCCAAGTTGGTGGCTTGACACAACCAGAGTCGAGAGACCGAATGTTGGGCTCAACGCATGAGAGGATTGACTCTGTTCAGTCCTCATAACATTCCAAAAAGGGCCCATAGCTTACCCCACACACAACGGATGATCAGTGATGACTGTCCCAATGATGAGGCACAAGAATGACACTTTTCTTCCTTGAGGGGGAGAGTGGGAAGTCTTTTAATGCCTGCCAGACAGTTGGGGCGCAACTGATAGGAGCACACAGGGCGTTGTCTATGGCTGAGCATAGATTTGAAATGGTGTTCAAGAGTGGAGTGAGGCATTTTGCTGGGACAGGCGAGCCACAAGCCCACCCCCCAATGCTCCTCAGAATATGAATACAATGGAGCAGAGATGATACCAAGTTGGGATTTGCATTTGTTTGGGCACTCAACTGTTATAAAAAAGCCCTGGGATTGGGGCTTTGGGAAATGTTTGTTCGGAACACCAGGGCAGGATGTGTACAGTTCAGCAGGGACAGACTCCTTCAAGAGCCTCAGCTCCCTGTCTAAAGTTGGTAGGGACCATGGCACACAGGAAACCCCACAAAAAGGGCCCACACTGTGGTTTTTAGAGTATTCTGTATCCCCCTACATGGCCCGCCTAAATATAGCATTAATAATTGGAATGTTCATGGCATGAATTCAGCAGCCAAAAAACACAAAGTCCACTCATATTAGAAGAGAAGGCCGGAGAGCATTGACCTATGTCAGGAGACACATCTGGTGGGTAGTGAGGTCTTTCACCTACACAGGAGATGGAGGGGCCAGGTATTTGCCACAACGTACTCTTCCTTTGCAAGAGGAACATTGGGCTGGGTGAGGGCAAGAGTCCCATATGTCTGTACGTCTCAAATGGTCGACACAGAGGGCTGATATACGATCATACATGGATAACTTTATGGGTTGCGGTTGGCACTGGGAAGCCACCACACTTAGGCGGATAGTTCAACTGCATCACCTTTCACTGGAGGTAGAGGTATACCATGGCAGGTCAGAAACATAACATCTCCTGTAAGTGCATGATATGCTTATCTTCCTCAGGAATGTGACAGAAGAAGTACCCTGCTGCATCAAGATGCTGGGGCTCCTGGGCAAAACTTCGGCATTTTCAATAATTGGGAGAAAGTGTGCGCATTCCCAGTGGATGAGGGAAACAGCGACATCCCAAGGGGAGTCAGTGACAAGAGAAAAAGGTGGGAGCACCAGGTACTACAATACCTTTGAGTGAGAATCTACCAGCATGAGAAGGACAGTAGAGAAGGCAATTTCTAAAGAGTATTATGCAACTTGAAGAGTTATGTCGAGTACTGGTGCATACTGAAACTTTCCACTATGGCTCAGATCGCAAAGGCAAAAACGATTATGCTTCTGAGAATGCTATACCTTTTCATGAACCCAATATGGATACCCAGGTCTTGGTTCAAGAGCCTCGACTCCCTGGTGTGAGACTTGTTCTGGGATGGGGGCATATGCCGGGCCACTTTACAAACCATTCAGCACCCTACTAGAGCCGGTGGCTTGGGCGTCCCAGACTTTGAACTCTATCACATGGCAGCTCAACTCCAGTGGCTAGTCTGATGGGCTTCAACTGACTGGACTAGGGAGTCTGGGGACGCCGCAACATGAGAGAGCCTTTATGGCAGTTGTGTTTGGAGCGAAAAAAAACACCACGTGGTCCCCTACCTCTGTTGCTTAGGATTGCTCTATGTTGCTGGTGTAAAGTTGTTAAACGATTACATCGCAACCCGTTCTACACACCGGAAAAAACATTGGTAGGCCTTCCAACACCTAGGGAATGCTTCTTCATGGTGCGGAGATTGGCAGCATGGATGGAGACTGACTTGGCAACGTTGAGGGACTGCTTTTAGGAGGCGAAGTGGAGGAGTCTAGAGTCACTTGTCCCAGACTGGGACCACCCAAACACAACATTCTTGATGTACGTTGTGCTATCCCATGTGAAAGAAACCAGGTGGAGGTCGGGCCACTCCAAACCTACCATACACAAAAAATTGTGAGACAAATCCTTCTCATATTTGAAGAGGAGCAAGCTGGTTTCTTGGATCTGTAAATCTGACCTATTCATGACTAAATCCAACCTGATGCAGTTAAAACAAAAACGGGAGTTTGAGGTGGAGTGAGATTTCCGAATGAAGGAATAGGCAGCAATCCTGGAACACAGCCATACAGCCTACGTTAATACAGGATTCTGTTGTCCACAGTTCAGTTACCTTCACATATCATACTTAACCCCACATAAGCTAAACAAAACACACATCACAGTAGACAAGTCCTGCCCAAGATACCTTGAACCAGATCTTAATTTCCTGCACATGAGCTGGTCCTGCCACAGCATAGTGCCATTTTGGCAGATGATGATGAGAATGCAAGAGCGCACCATTGGCCACACAGATCTACAGCAACTAGAAGTATGCTTGCTTGGCCTCACCCTACTTTGCAGACTGCAGAGGTGTCCATTAAATGTATCCATCTGGCCTTGTTACTGTCCAAGCGTGCAATTGTCATGCACTGGTAATCACCTGAAGGGCCACTCCATTGTAGGTGGAAGAACCAGGTCAAGGGCTTGGCAACTGCAGAGGAAACAACTTTGAGGGAAGAGGAGAAGCAATGTTTGAGAGACCAAATGTTTGCAGATGATTGAGCAACACTTTTGGTGTCCTTAATAAACAGGGAATTTGAATGAGAGATGAGAGCATGAGTTAGAAAGCAGAGCTGGAGAGAATGAGTCAGCCATGTTATGAATAGGGCCTACTGCAAATGATTTGATGGATGATACCGAGGTCATAATTCTGTATATGTGTGCTTTTTCTTTGATACGATTCACACCTAGACCAGCTGAGAGAGTATTCTTGAAATGCTCTGCAGAGCTGGGGTTGAAGAGTGTCACATATGAGCCTGAATGACTTGCAAAGACACAAGGTGAAATGTACTTGTCATACAATAAAATGAATACAAATCTTTTTCTTTAAAAAGATACAAGTATACACAGGTAAGTATAGATTTAATATTCTCAATTCCACATCGAGGTACTCTGACAATATTTAGATCATTAAGGTACATAGGCTGCAATATCTCAGGTGCTATCAAAACTAAATTATGCTAATGGGCTATGTCCTGACTCACCTATATCAGTCATGAGAAGATTAGAGAGAATCCAGATCTCTGCAGCCAGACTACTCCGTTGCGTAAAGCCCCACATCCATATCTCCCCTTCCTTGAAATGTTGTAGACGAATCTAGGGCGCTAGTGTAATTTGCCCTTATATAGGTATAACTCATCATATCCTTATATAGGCATCAGAATCATAACCATATTTAGACACAGCCAATGTAGTCCAAATACGGCATGGCTACTTCCACAGATTCCTAGACATCACAACGAGTTCTTGGAGAGACCAAACCTCCAGCAGTCCGGGACTTTCCCCTGCTTCTGTATGGATTTGTCCTAGAACTCCTGGTCCGAAAAGAACTGCGAGTTCTCAGTGACGTATTATGTCCAACCTTACGTCAAACTCGGCACCCTCCAGGTATAAATATACCAGCATCTGCCCTAGCAAAACACACGGTGGTTTGGAGCAAATCAACTAACTACTTGCCCGACGCCCTGCTGTAGCGAGTGCCGAAGAAAGCCGACCCTCCAGCTGACGCACTGAGAGAGACGCTGTCTTTTCTCTTGCCGAGAAATCCAGCTCCGGTGTTTCCCGGCTACCCTTGCCGGTTACTGGGAGATCGAGTCCTGAGAGAGAGATACAAGACCTCCTACATTCTGTAAACAAGGTACGGAGCTGATTAGACCCTTTGAGAATTCTTGGATAGATTCTTAGCAGAAACTATTTTAGCTCAAGATACATCTCACTTACTCCTTCCAATGTACTAGGCTTAGGTTAGGTACACCAGGGTAGGCGTATCTTAGAAGCACCAGTTGAGTACGTTTAGTCATCTTTTATCATTGTATGTATTTTATCCATTTTAAGTATCTTATGGCTTAGAAACCATATAAATACTTTTACAGTATTATTTCATAATACTCTTTTTACTGTACGCACTTTACTTTATGACAAGTATTGCAATTGTAGCAATTCACTTCTCTTGCATGAGAAAGAAGACTGCTCAATAAATAATCTTTTTATTGAAAACGCTCGTCTCTCTATTTCTCTGCACTTCTGGTGAAACTAAGCATGCACGATTGACTGAGTGAAATAGCCATCTATTGTTTCCACGACTCTGGAGATATATTCCTTATTCTTGGGGAACAAAGTTGTCATGTTATATGGTTGTCAGAAACTAATTCACAAATTAAGTCTAACATATTCAATAGAGACCAAGTCGACTTCAGTCCTACGTCTAAACTATTGTTTATGTTATTCCAATGCGCAGAGCCTATTGGTAATATAGGACCTACACTACATGGCGCCCAACGTTTGGTAGGGCGATAATTTAAAGCTAGATACTAGAGTAACTCAGTCGTGCTTTTCACACAGACCCCTTTCCCGTGAAAACTCCAATAGACGTCTGGAGTGGGTGAAAGGTTAATATCTGCCAAAACTTAGTAGGAGGAGAATCCTATGTATTAGTTTATTGGTTTGCTCAACGTTGAAGGATACAGTGTTCCAAAATATTGTGCACCTAATCTTTGTTTCCTGGAAACGTGCTCTGCAAACTTTCAGCCAATAAAATGCCGGTGAGTGACGAGGAAAGGGATAGAGCTAGAATAGCAGCTCAAGCAGTCTTAAATGACACAGCTCTCCAACAAAATGACCCGGATGCTATATTCATCCCGGCAAATATAAGGAAAACCATTACTATAAAACTTATAGAAAATGGGGTATCATCGAGAGGTGGTAAAGTTATATTTGTGATAGAGGCACACGAATATCGGCAGACAGAGGTATTCTATTCATGGATATCTTTTCCAGCAGCAAATGCTGTGACACACGAGTTCCACTACTACAAAACAGAGGAACCTCCAATGGAATACGTTCCTTTCGAGGACGTTGAAATTCCACTAACTTACCAGGAGCATCAGCTCTGGTTTAATGGCGCCCTAAAACATCAAAATCACATTACCAGGCTCGGTCCACTAGGTAGAACAGGAGCTACATGGCCGGTTCTAGCCAGCTATACACCACATCCTGACATTGAAGAAATGTCAGACAGAGAACTGTTAGCTCAGCTAAATGAATTAACAAAAGCATATAGACAATTAGTTCAATTGACAATTGACGGTACATCTTGCCGCCAAAAATTAAAAGAAACAGAAAATCCTGAAAAAACTTTTATTGAGTAATCTCACTACTCCAAAAAAGAAGTGGGAGAGTAATAAACAAACTCTTCCTAGAGAAAAATATTCTCAACCCAGAGGAAGATCTCCTCAACAGAGAGACAAGTCTCCCCGAAGGGAGTCCTCTGAAATGAGATATAACCTCAGAAATAGGGATAATTTGAGAAAACCTGACAGATATCAAGATAATGATACACGTCCCTCTCGATCTTTTCAGACTTCCTCACAGAAATCGGAAAAAAGAGGACGGTCAGAACATAAAGAAGAGCGCATCAAGTCGAAAGACAAGGAACCTGCTCATCAAAGTAAAAAATCTAAATTTTCTAAAAAGAAGGTAGCAAGCATAAAGATAAAGCATGCCGAGGATCCTGAGGACACAACTCAAGAACAGAGAATGGGCCCAGACAATGCTAGACAGTGCAGCAGAAGTGACCATAGCTCGCAAGATCCTGATGAATCTTCTGGAGACAGTGGACACGAATGAGTACATTTAGGTGAAAACTGCAGACACCAGAGTTAGTGTACCCCATAAATTATATGAAATAACATTACATATAGAAGGGGACACAATTAGGAAAATAAGAGGTCTCTTTTGGGAGAAGCTATCTAAAGGCTATGATATCCTTCTAGCTGAGAAAGACTGGCCACCAGAATTTGTTAGGGAGTGCCCACATGGCGAAGAAATGATTATGCCTGCCTTCTCAAATCACATTCCAATTCATAAAAAATACACATATGCTAGAAAATGGGCAGTGGCCCAAGCCCCTGCATTATATAAAAATCATGTAGGATGGGATGAGGAATCCCCTCACCATAAAATCCAGTTAAAAAATCAACCTACTGCACAAAGGCAGTATCCTGTTAAGCAAGAAGCTAAAAAACAAGTCAGGGAGATCTTAGATCAACTTGAATACCAGGGGATGATTGAAACATGCACCTCACAAATGAACAATCCTTTGTTTCCTGTCTCCAAACCAGACAATTCATATCGTCTAGGATTAGACTACAGATACTTAAACACTTGTTGCAAAACATTTGCAGTACAAAATTCACACAGTGCGGCACTAATGAATAACATTGTGCGCAAAAAATATAAAACAACATTAGATATTTCAAATGGTTTCTTCTATCAAAACATTACACCAGAAAGCAGGTGTTTGACAGCTTTCTCCAGTATGGGGGCCCTGAGGCAATTTTGCTGTCTCCCCCAGGGATTCAAGAATAGCCCAGGATTATTTTCAGCGAGAGTAACCGACTTACTACAAATATATGACGATGAGGCATTATCTTACGTTAATGACATCTATCTAACAGACGATGATTTGAACAGGCACTTGGAAAGAGTGAACACCATTTTACTTAGGTTTGCATCAGAAGGGTACAAATTCAACTTTTGAAAATCGCCAATTGCCCACCTCACTGTCCTAATTCTAGGATATGAGTTATCAAGTGAAGGCAAAAGCCTGGCAGCCAATTTCTTAGAGAAATGTGCGCTGCTCCAAGCTCCAAAAATGCTTAAAAAATTACAATCAATTCTAGGTTTCTTGAATTTTGGAGGAACTTACGTTCTGAATTACGCAGAGAGGGTTAAACCTCTCTACGAATTAATTAAACCTGATTTCAAACCAACTAATTGGACACAGAAACACACAGAAATTTTACGTTCAATAAAAACAGACATGTTAGCTAAAACAAAGCTGCAAACACGCGTCATCGTACGCAACCTTGTAATCCGAGTCATCCCAGGAAGATGCGGATTCACGTACCTGACCTATAACGAAGGGGAAACAGTACCAATAGCTTACAAATCACACTTGTACACACAAGCTGAACTAAAATTCACTTCTACTGAGAAAATTCTGACAGCGGTTCAAACTGCTGTAGCAAAAGAAAGAGCCCTGGCACAAGGTTAACGTATAACAATCGTTAAACCTGTACCTGCCCTAGAAGCAGTGACAAGAGCAAGCATTCCAAATGCTAAAGCATCCGAGATGGATACAATGGGCTAATTCTCTTGCTGCATCAGATGTAATTTATGAATTTGATCCTAACTTGAAAACACAAGAATTTCTACAATACGAGTATGAATGTCCTCTGCCGACTGAAATTTTGCCCCTCGAACATTACGGCTGTATAATATATACAGACGGATCAACACAGCCCGCAGTTGGGGATAAACAAGCCTATAGTGCTGCGTGCGCGATTGTTAAACCAATGGTCACTAAAATGCAATCACTCGGAGACTGTACAGCTCAGCGAGCTGAACTACAGGCTTTCAAGATGGTGCTTGAGAATACCGAATGCAAATTCCCCACACTCATAGTGTGCGATTCGTATTACTGCTTCCAGTCTTACAATGAATACTTGCAGAACTGGGTTCAAAACGGATTCAAAGATGCTAAAGGAGGCACAATAAAGCATAAAATCTATGGGAACAAGTAGTTCTTTTGCATAAAGAACTACAAAAGACTCATGTGATCCATACACTGAGTCATCAACGTGATGGCATTCACGTTGCAGGGAATTCATTGGCTGATGAAGCCGCGAAAGGCAGCTGTGCAAACGGCTTCCGTAGCTACAATCAAGCGTTCTAAAAAAAGAATAGATGGTGAAACGCTACTAGCAGTAAAAGCCTCAATGGATGGCAACTATGCAGCATTTCGTCTACACTATCTACTCCCTAATAAATACATAATTGATGCAAACTCCGTTCCTTTTGCTCGAAAGCCTGGAGTGGGGGAAAGAGTAATTCCAAACAGGAAGTGAAGAGTTTTCTTGATTCAAGAAGCACACATGGGAGAGGGTCTAAGACATCAAAAGATCATAGATTCCATACGGGAATTAGACAAAGTGTACTGGTGGCCAGGAATGAGCTTGGACAGCTACGAATTTGCAAGTAACTGCACAGACTGCAACAGAGATCGCAGTAATGAACCGCCCCAGACACCTGACTACAGAGCAGCCAGCCAGATACAGATACCTCTGTTAGACAGCATTAGGCTATCTACCCGCAGTGCCTACATACAAATGCGGTCCCACAACTACTAGAACGAGATTATTTGGATGTGGCCCCAGCGCTCGGCTAACGCCAGAACTGTTATAAAAGATTTGAAAGTCTTTATCGGCACATACGCAATTGGCACGCTACATTCTGACCAGGGTCCTGCGTTTAGCTCTCGAGCTTACAAGGAGGCCATGGCCAGCTTGGGCGTTGCATTGCGGTACTCTAGTCCCTTCCATCCTGAGGGTAATGCGGTCGTGGAGAGAAAAAACTGTGACATAAAGCAATCTATAATAGCGAGGGTATTAGGTTCGGGTGATGGGTGGGCAAACATCTAATAAGTGTCCAACGTAGTCTTAATAATCTGCCAAGACATTCTCTGGGTGGAATCACTCAGTATGAACTTTTGTTTGGTACTAGAATGTTGATCGAAGACCTTGTTCATCAGACTTCAGTGGTGGAACAAAAAACCTTTGATATCAAAGATTGTTTGGCTGTTTTACAGGACTTAAATGAAACAAGAAGAAGTCTAAGTAACACAAAGCAAACGGCCACTGAAGAAAAACCACCTGTCCCAGCAAGACCTGTCTGGATTCCAAAGATTGGGGATCTGGTCAGAGAAAAGATCGCGGTGAAGAAGGAATTTGGGCCTTCTTACAGAAAAACAGTACCTGCCTTAGCAATCCACGGAATAAGATCAGTAGTACTACCGTCCCTTGCTGGTAAAAAGGAGAACAGAGTTGTATCAATCGACCTGGTAAAACCACAACCATGTGGCCAATAATAAGAAGAAGGCCCAGTGGACTCCCACGATGTAGCAGAAGACCAAACCTTGCTACAATTCAAGAGGTTCAAACTGAGAGACTAATCAAATTTGATAAACCTGCAGTGAATAAAGAAGGACTATGCAACAAAGCCATGGAACTAGAGCCTCTTGAAACCCAAATTGCAACAGTTCGTCAAGAAACACCTGTTTACAATGATGTAGCCTCTGACTATACTAATATGACGAAGGAAGAAGCAACTACAAAGATTAATAAGAATCATGATGCAATTCCAACAATTGACAGAACATGATTTTTCTGAAGATCCTAGTGAACATGAAGAAAAGCCAGCAAACAAAACTTTCAAAGAAAAAATAACAGAACTCTTTCATCAACTTGGAGAAACATATCTGATTTCACCATGGATTGAATTGTGGATTGTGTTAGGTGTACTTTTCCTCCTGCTCTGGCTCATTTTAGTTTCAAGCTTGGGAAGAATGATTGATGGAAAATACAGTACAATGGACACAGCAAATCAGAAAATCAACTTGGTTCTAAAGCCTCACAAATCTTCTCACATTGAAAAAAGAGAACTGTCATCAGTAAACATCACAGCCATTCCTATACCTGGTGCTGCAGCATGGGACGCTTCTGATTACGACATCTATGGCCCGGTTGAACTCTTGAAGTATCCCCACCAGTTCAAGGTTTCTTTAAGTGACTTTGTCTCACCGAGCACTTTCTCTGATGATTGGGACTTTGAAACTATTAATAACATGATGTCAGATTCAGAAATGTCAGCAAAATTTAAAGGACATGATTATTTAGAAGGTTCCTCAGATTATGAAGAAATGTATTGCTTTAATCATATTGGGCATCACTATTTGCATAAATCTGTGAATCCTAGAAATGTTTTTACTTATAATCAATGGGAACATTGTCCGACACCGCCAAAAGGCAGCTCGAAAACATTTTATGAGAAATTCCCATATTTCTCAGGGTTTAATAACACAGATCCAGAAACGTTTTTTTCAAAATTATGAATAAGACAGGAATGAAAAACATGTTGACAAATACTAAACTAATTTATTCTGCAAAATTTTATGCACAATTGTCTACATTTGGTTTTGAACTTTGGAAAGACAACATTGAGACAAAAACGGTCTGGGGTACAAAAGACTGGCAGGTACAAGGTTTAAAATCATTATTCAGAGCCTGCATGATCCCAGAACAAATAATGTTCCTGAATGACACCATTCAACAAACAACCTGTCTTGGCCTAGCCAAGATAAAGGACGTCAACAAGCTGTCTATACCAAATCCCATGTCTGATAGTAATAGCACTACAGATGAGAAGATATACATATCCCATATTTTGCACCAAAACAGAACTAATCCTGATTGGAGAAAATGGTTGATCTGGCCCACAGACACTAATAACTGTCAAGATAGATTCCTGAACAAAACATAGGGGTTCACACAGAACAGGCCAAACCCAAGATATTCCTAGAGACAACATCCAGGGATAATAACAACATACAGTGTAGGGAAACCATGCCTCGAATGGTTACAGAAATCCACACTACCTGAAATTAAGCAACACTTGACCTTACTTAAAGAAGGCGTTGACTTGCGAGATTTCTTATTGGGACCTCGCAGCGTCAAAAACTTTTCATATACCCCGGTATATATGCTGCTTACAACGAGGCTTGGAAAGTAACGCAAATTGAAACAGCTGAAAAATTGATCGTATTAATTTGGAAAAAACACTGTCTGTAGTGGACAATGGGTTAACGACTCTGTCCTCCAGAATTTATTCTTTGGACAGCATTGTATCATCTGCTATTGATATGATAGAACAGGATATGCTAATGTTACCACATGGCCAGTCCCAATTACGTTCTAGTGTACAGTTAGGCTGGACGCTACGAATTCTCCGTTCAGGCTACGTGCCATGGCATCTAATCAACACAACATCATTATTTTCTATCTTTAACCTTACAGATAAACAAATCTCTTTTGCACAAAGAGCAGCAGACTATATGGTGCTGAGCATTGAAAAACTAGAATGATTACCATTGACAGTTTCCGTAAAGCCTGTCATTGAATGCATAATAATACATGGCACCATTACAATACCAATAACGACATTTCAGTTTCAATATTGCCTAAAGCACATACCAGCGGGCCTGTATGAAAAGTTGGGTAAAGGGTACATCAAGTCAACCTGGAATTTACCTTACACACAAAGATGTTGGAGTGGGGGAAAAAAGAGGTACTTCTTAGTGGTAACAATTGTAAAAACTCACTAAGTGGTACACTTCTGTGTCAAGAAATTAACTTGCATGGAGCCTGCGAGGGTACATCAAATGACCTTTCATGCCACCTGCACGGCACCTCAGCCACACAAATAGAGCCTTTCTTCAGACAACATTCCAATGGCAGTTACGTTATGTTAAGTGACCACAGCTGTTGTGGCATGTTGCCAGGAACGGCCTATCTCGTTAGTGTTACATCCAGGGTCACTTGCTGTATGCAAGTATTGTATCCAAACAGCAAACCAGACAAGGAGGCAACGATATGGCCTTCATTGATTATCTCTTCTATTCGAATTGATACTTTAAGCAGAATGAAAGCCATTCTTTTACAAAAAACTGTGCCTTTGACCTCCTCCAGAGAAACGTATGATCTGCAAGTCGCAAGGACGTCAGCAGAGATACATGCATTATTATCAACAAATTGCCCTGTGCATTTCGTAGAAATGTTAAGTCAAATCTTAAACATGTCTGATACCAGTGGCATCGCACATGTATTTAGGAAAAACAATTCCGGACTATTATCACCCTTTGAAGCAGTCCTGAGCATCTTTCCCAATTTGGTGCACTCTGTGTTTGGCGGCCTGCCTCTCATCTTGGGACTCGTAGCAGGAATTTTATTTTTGTTCCTTCTGCTCCGATATGGCAAGTCCAGTCACAAGCAATACCCAGGTTACCATGGAACAAACGATCCTGGCAATGCGGTACAGAGATAGGATTACCAAAGTCCTCTGCTTGGCTTGGCTAAGAGATCTGAATACCACATGGTTTCTTTCATTCAGACCAATCTGGCAAGATTGCATCCTACCTGTTCTACGATGCCTGCTCTGCGGAGAAGAATGCGTGTTAGACGTCTGTCTCACACTCCCATCAGCAGTACCTATGGATGTCCATACTTTGCTTGGTTCGGTAACGGCTCATGCAACGTGTTGTCCCCAGCGGCTTCCAATTCTGATGACGGCATTCATTGAGACCTCACAGCAACATGCTGGCAGTGAGGTACGAGATGAAAGTGGCACACAGGTACAACATTCCATGACCATTGCTGATCTAGACAACGATGATGGCAATGCATCTCACATATGCACTATTTCTACTTTTTCGAACATGGTCCAACTTTCACCTACTGTTGTAGACGGATTCTTTGCCAGCCTATCCGAGTTAATATTCTCTCATAACAAAGAGAATAACTTTTGAAAACACGAGCACACAGCGTTCCCTGAACTTTAAATTCGGCCTTCAGTTTTGATAAACAGAACTTCTAAAACTTTGGAACTATTTTTTCCTGAAACAAAATTATTTTTTTCTCTCATCCCCAAAATATTTACTTTTTTTGGGCACAGAGTAATCTGCTTAAAGTAGAACTATTCTTAGAGAACAAGATTTCTATTTTTAAGGAAAAATCTAGAGACAATATTTGAACTCAGCCTCTAGCACGTGTACAGTCATGTATAAATATGTGATGAAATGGTCTCGACCTTCTCTTCTGTATTAAGAGCCATTTCATGAATGTAAACTTTTTGTGATTCATTCAGTCAGCATTTCAAATGTAAACTATATGCATTGTTTGAATGATACCACTGCTTAGAAAACGTACAGTACAATACTCATTTTTCGCGTACAAACCATTTCGAATGCATCTTATGTATTTGTGGGTGGGATTGTAAACACATGCCTAAATATGTTATACTTGCTTTAGTACTTAGTAAAGATGGACATTCTATGTGGATTGGGTGTTGTAGACGAATCTAGGGCTCTAGTGTAATTTTCCCGATTCATGCCCTTATATAGGTATAACTCATCATATCCTTATATAGGCATCAGAATCATAACCATATTTAGACACAGCCAATGTAGTCCAAATACGGCATGGCTACTTCCACAGATTCCTAGAAATCACAATGAGTTCTTGGAGAGACCAAACCTCCAGCAGTCCAGGACTTTCCCCTGCTTCTGTATTGATTTGTCCTAGATCTCCTGGAGTCCTAAAAGAACTGCGAGTTCTTAGTGACGTATTATGTTCAGCCTTACGTCAAACTCGGCACCTTCCAGGTATAAATATACCAGCATCTGCCCTAGCAAAACACACAGTGGTTTGGAGCAGATCGACTAACTACTTGCCCGACGCCCTGCTGTAGCAAGTGCCGAAGGAAGCCGACCCTTCAGCTGACGCACTGAGAGAGACGTTGTCTTTTCTCTTGCCGAGAAATCCAGCTCCGGTGTTTCCCGGCTACCCTTGCGGTTTACTGGGAGATCGAGTCCTGAGAGAGAGATACAAGACCTCCTACATTCTATAAACAAGGTACGGAGTTGATTAGACCCTTAGAGAATTCTTGGATAGATTCTTGGCAGAAACTATTTTAACTCAAGATACATCTCACTTACTCCTTCCCATGTACTAGGCTTAGGCTAGGTATACCAGGGTAGGCGTATCTTAGAAGCACCATTTGAGTACGTTTAGTCATCTTTTATCATTGTATGTATTTTATCCATTTTAAGTATCTTATGGCTTAGAAACCATATAAATGCTTTTACAGTATTATTTCATAATACTCTTTTTACTATACACACTTTACTTTATGACAAGTATTGCGATTGTAGCAATTCACTTCTCTTGCATGAGAAAGAAGACTGCTCAATAAATAACCTTTTGATTGAAAACGCCCGTCTCTCTATTTCTCTGCACTTCTGGTGAAACTAAGCATGCACGATTGACTGAGTGAAATAGCCATCTATTGTTTCCACGACTCTGGAGATATATTCCTTATTCTTGGGGAACAAAGTTGTCATGTTATATGGTTGTCAGAAACTAATCCCTTCTTGTGTATTCGAGAAAGTTTCTAGTGACCTCTGAGCTAGCTGGCATTCACAAATTAAGTCTAACATATTCAATAGAGACCTAGTCGACTTCAGTCCTACGTCTAAACTATTGTTTATGTTATTCCAATGCGCAGAGCCTATTGGGAATCTAGGAACTACACTACAGAAGGACCTCCACTGATTATAAGTTGTCAGATCATCCTGCTTCAAGTTGCTTTATGTCACCCACAAGGCAATAAATGGCAAAGGACCATTTTAATCAGGGAGAAAATCACAAAAATATATTTATCAGGGGAACCTACGTTCTAGACTAGCACACCAGTTCAAAATCCCAACAAACAAGAAAAAATCGGCTGGACCACCTTTATCTGTGCACGCATCTAAATTATTGAATATGTTAATTCCAAAACAAGATCTACTGAGAACTATATACTCCTCAGAAGACTACTTAAGAGTTGACTCTTCTGCTCATGATCATAATACTCACCACACAAGAATGTACATCAATAGTATGAACAAGACATTAAAACAATACATTAAAAAATTATTACCTCTGCTTTGCATACAACAATGAATGTAAAATTACACCTTACACATTTACATATATCTTTATGAAAAGGAATTGTGATGGATATGTCGAGTAGAATCTATTGGCCAAAACCATTTTCTCTTAGGCCTTCTTAGAAAATGTCAACCTTTTACTTCCTAGATTCCAAACTTTTGTAATCTTTATCATTCTGAGGAAAATACATATGACACAGTCTTTCGACCCATATAAAATGTAATTTCCACCAGGTACAGACATAAAAAAGTTATTATATCCCCTAGCTAGTGACATGCAAATGATGTCATGGCCTCCTGGGAGTGAAGCAAATAAAAGGTCGTCATGCAACATGTTTGCGACAGGTGCCTTTTCCAAGGTCAAATAACAGCTATAACCGAAACAATGTTGTCTTTGTTGACATCTTATTATTACAAATAGGTAATATAGATAATTATGTCAATACATTCCCTAAGAAAGAAGAGAGAGGTCGATTTACTATAAAAACACTCTTAAATTACTATCAAATCAGAGAGGTCTTCACTCCAGATTGTCACATCAGATGCTGCCCGAGAATCACATGGCAGAACCTGCCGGATCAAAGGGCTGCTGCAGCCTGCACTCCAATGCCGAACGTTGATCACATGCCGAAAGGGGAAGAGCTGAGCACAGCTATTGTGTGCTTTCTTTCGCTAGAGCACTCACTTTGAGATCTCCTGATAACCACAGCAATTTGCTGTAAACAAGTATGTTGTACATTGTCTCCCAAGAAACTTTAGATGCACATTAATCTACTCCATGCTCTCATTTTATAGCGCTTAGAAGTAGCAATGTTGCTGTTAGGTTGTTTGATTGATAAATTACTTTCTTACTATGTTGGAAATGTTCATATTATTCTCATTAATGGATACAAGCCTCAGTGCTGTATTAATCATAATCTGTGTAGTTCCTTCTCATCTGCTAAGCAACAGAAGTAGAATGTTGAAATACACACTTTTTATCATAAAGTGTCTCTAAGTGTAGTACTTCTGTGTGATATTCTAAAGATCGAAATTATATTTGAATTTCCCTGCTGCATCCCTGAAAGCTCTATGGGGCCGTTAGTAACCTAGAAAACACTGACACCACAGCAATCAGAGTCAATCATGTCACTCCTCATGCACTTCTCCATTCACCCATGTAGTACAATGTACTTATCCAATCACTCCGCCAATACCTAAGCACTTATAAATTCACCATGCACTCTCTTTACAGCACTGTAATCATCCAGTCACTGCTCACGTACTCATACAATGGCCCAGGCACTAACACAACCACTGCTACAATCCTCTGTGCACTATCCATGCAGACCTCTAACCAGCTACATTCTACTGATTCACTCCTCTAAGTACCCATGTAGTACCCATGCAGTCTAGCAAACACACTGTCACTTCACATTCACTTCTCCAATCACCCATCTAGCATGATGTACTTATCCAATCAATCCGCCAATGCCTAAGCACTTATAAATTCACCATTCACTTTCTTTACAGCACTGTAGTCATCCAGTCACTGCTCACGTACTCATACAATGGCCCAGGTACTAACACAAGCACTGCTACAATCCTCTGTGAACTATCTATGCTGACCTCTAACCAGCTACATACTACTGATTTAGTCCTCAAATTACCCAGGTAGTACCCATGCAGTCTAGCAATCCCCCTGTCAGTCCCCATGCAATTCTCCATTAACCCATCTAGCAATATCTACTTATCCAATAACTCCGCTAATACCCAAGCACTTATAAATTCACCATGCACTCTCTTTATACCACTGTAATCATCCCGTCGCTGCTCACATACTCATACAATGGCCCAGGCACTAACCCAAGCACTGCCACAATCCTCTGTACACTATCCATACAGACCTCTAACCAGGTACATACCACTGATTCACTCCTTCAATTACTCAGGTAGTACCCATGTAGTCCATCAATCACTCTGTCACTCCTCGTGCACACCTCCAATCACCCAAACTATTATCCATTAACTCATTCAATCACGTTCCACTACTGAAACATTCAATAAAACAACCATGCAGTAGCCTTGCAGTTCAATAATCAACCACACAGTCTCCATACTCTTGTACAATCTCTCAGGTAATTTTTCTTTTTTGAAACCAGTAGAGGTGGTTTCATGAGAACCGTTTTTTTTAACAATTTTGAATTTTTTGTATTTTTTTAACTTTTGTAATTTTTTGGTGTGTTTTTCATTTTTTTTTAAACTGAAAAATGATGAACAAGAAAAAAACTTTAACAAAAACAAGCTCATAAAAATAATTAGCATTTGTGTGCTTTCAATACATCAGTAATAACATCAAGGCATTGTTCAGCAATGCATAGTTGAACATTCCACTTCTTGCAACATATAGTTGCACTCAAGAGTTCAGGCACGATGTGGGGCCTTGGAGCAGCTGCAACTTACTGACCAGATGTTGATGCAGCATCACGGTCTAGCTGTGCTGCAGGGTAAACAATGATAACAACAAAACTTTATCTCCGGGGGAATCACAACGCGGTCGTTATCACAACCGCATTGTGATCCCGCATACCATTACTCCGCAAGTCGTAACAACGACTTGCGGAGGGGGGGGGAGGTGTTGGATTTAAAATCCAACACCATCCCTAGTGTCCCCACAGACTGGAGTTGGAATAGTAAATTATACTATTCCAACTTCCAGCGCCCCCCCTCCGCAAGTCATTGTTATGACTTGCGGAGTAATGGCATGCGGAATCACATTGCGGTCGTGATATCGACCGCGTTGTGATTCCCTGCGGTGATAAAGAATGCAGGATTTGATCGTATATTCGTGCTGCAGTATTCAACTCCCTCCGTCGCTCTTCCCTTGCAAGATGGGCTGGATTTATTGTTTCCTGGTGCTTCTTCAGAAGTACGAATTGAATACTTCTTCTCAGACCCTCTTGAAAGCACTCTGGAGCATATAATACAGGTCACTTGTGTGGCATTGATTTTTTTACGACCCTGTGGTACTGGGAAGAAGGTCCACACAATACTCTCCTTCTTCTTCTGGTTCTTCTGCTGAAGTTGTTCCTCCTCCTCCACAGCAAATGGATCTACTGTAGCAAGATTAGATGCCAATATTGCTATCAAAAAACAAATGCACACAAAAAACTACAAAAGACAAAGAAGCAAGAAATAGGTCTTCTCTCAATGGATGTTAAAGATAAGGGAAGTTCATATGGATGGATCCTTTCTCTGCTAGAATAAAAATGATGTAAACCAATCAGATCCTTTCTTTTATTCACTGACATAAAGTCTCGTACGGTGCGTGAAATATCTCATATTCAAACTCTCAATAGTTATTTTTCTCAACTTTAAAAATACGGCGAAGTCGCAACTTCAGCCTGATATCTGCGCGATCACGGTGCAACCTCGGAAATACGTGCGGGAAAATGTCACACACAGTAAGCGGCTACACCGCGCATTACGTAACTTTACTTTTGTCGAAATTATATTGAAAATAATACTTTAAAAATACTTTTATAAATAAATTGAGACATTTATATTTCTGTCTGCAGTATTTTCCACATCAATGACTTTGAAAGCATAAAACCTGTTCTCTCAAGCTCTTTTTTTTCTCCTCCGGTTGGAATGGCTCATGTAACATATTATGCAATGAAGAACAAAACAGTTTCATCACTATCTGTCCCAAAAGTTGGTGTATTCTTTATCCATATTAGCATGTCATTATGAGGAGCAACTCGGCTTAGTACTCTTTTTGCCAAAAGAAATAAGTTACCTCTCCAAGCGGTGGAACACTTTTACTGCAGATAAATGACATCATAGCTTGAAACCTATGGTTAAAATATCTGCAGACATTTACAGGATCCAAACAACAGAGTTCTCCAGCTGTCTTCAGTTCAAAGTTTTTCACATTTGAATTTGCTTCTCGATGGTACTAAATCATCTCACGCATATTCAGCACAGCCAAGTGTTACAAACCATATAGGTGTCCCTAAGTTTCTTAAAATACACTTAAGTTCACCATGACGATGATAACAATATTCACTGGTACCACGTTGACATGCCATCAAATTAATTAACTGACATTCTAAATTGTCATCTCTTTGATTAACTTTGTTGATGAATTCTTTTGCAGAAACATTTTGAAAATGAACTCCTGTTTTTAATATGTGGTTTGCTGCATATGAAAGCGCAGACAAATCACTTTCAAACAAAAGATGAAATATATATGGATGTTCAGTCGAAATCTTGGATCTTCAGAGTACATTCATGTTGATTGATATTCTGAAGCTGGGATCTCCACAACTCGCTCATCAAATCGTCCACCTTTTCCAGTGGGGAATAGCTGTGGTAAACAACAAGCTTCTAAAGTTTTTTCCCATACACTCATGAGAGTTCCCTTTGCTCCTTTCATTTGAAATAGTTCAATATTGCTTCCTATTATTTCTTTTGAAGGCAAAGGATGATTTGTGTAATGTTCATAAATCTCTTCTGTCCTGCACTTTTTCAATTTGGCCACTTGAAACTTCTGTTTCATCTTTTAAGCATATAATTTCTTCCTCAATATTTAGAATCTTATAATAAATATTATTCTGTAGTAGGTATATTGTAGCCTTTTGAGGTTTATTTACATCTACAAATTCTTGCCCGATTTTTTGTCTCTTTTTTTGGTACACCATTTACTAGAATAACTACTGGCTCATTTTCCTCTCTATCAACACCAACAGTTTCAATCTTTTTCTTAAAATCTAAACGTAAGTACACAACTCTTCCTTTTAGACCTTTTTGTAAATCTGTTGATGGCAGCTTACCTGTTTTAGGTTCCAAACGAACTATGGCCTAAAATGGGTGTACAGGTTTAATAAGAATAGACTCATATGCATTTAAATCTGCCACTTCCTTAGGAATAAAACGGTACAAAAGGGGGTGGTGATGGACGGAGCATCTGAACCAATCAAACACTCACACCCAGTCAAGAGATCTGGGTTTAATCCATCACCGTTCTTTAGCCCACTCTGCCACCCCAGTTCAGACATGGCCATATGCAAATCAGTCTGACCCTGTGCCTCATGGGAACAGTCCAGCCCGAACTGCCAAGCCATGCCTTCCCTGGACCGGAAACAAGCTTCCGGGGACCTGTTTCTGGCATTTCAGCCGTCTTCAGCCCGGCTTGCTTGAATCCAGTGGCAAAGTGAGCAAGGGACTCACGTCTGAGCAAACCCTGCCAACTTGTGGCGAACAAAATGGTACAAAAGGGGGTGGTGATGGACGGAGCATCTGAACCAATCAAACACTCACACCCAGTCAAGAGATCTGGGTTTAATCCATCACCGTTCTTTAGCCCACTCTGCCACCCCAGTTCAGACATGGCCATATGCAAATCAGTCTGACCCTGTGCCTCATGGGAACAGTCCAGCCCAAACTGCCAAGCCATGCCTTCCCTTGACCGGAAACAAGGTTCCGAGGACCGGTTTCTGGCATTTCAGCCGTCTTCAGCCCGGCTTGCTTGAATCCTGTGGCAAAGTGAGCAAGGGACTCACGTCTGAGCATACCCTGCCAACTTATGGCGAAGAAAACGGTACAAAAGGGGGTGGTGATGGACGGAGCATCTGAACCAATCAAACACTCACACCCAGTCAAGAGATCTGGGTTTAATCCATCACCGTTCTTTAGCCCACTCTGCCACCCCAGTTCAGACATGGCCATATGTAAATCAGTCTGACCCTGTGCCTCATGGGAACATTCCAGCCTGAACTGCCAAGCCATGCCTTCCATGGACCGGAATCAAGCTTCCGAGGACTGGTTTCTGGCATTTCAGCCGCCTTCAGCCCGGCTTGCTTGAATCCAGTGACAAAGTGAGCAAGGGACTCGCGTCTGAGCATACCCTGCCACCTTATGGCGAACAAAACGGTGCAAAAGGGGGTGGTGATGGACGGAGCATCTAAACCAATCAAACCCTCACACCCAGTCAAGAGATCTGGGTTTAATCCATCACCGTTCTTTAACCCATTCTGCCACCCCAGTTCAGACATGGCCATATGCAAATCAGTCTGACCCTGTGCCTCATGGGAACAGTCCAGCCCAAACTGCCAAGCCATGCCTTCCCTGGACCGGAAACAAGCTTCCGAGGACCGGTTCTGGCATTTCAGCCGTCTTCAGCCCACCTTGCTTGAATCCAGTGGCAAAGTGAGCAAGGGACTCACATCTGAGCATACCCTGCCAACTTATGGCGAACAAAACGGTACAAAAGGGGGTGGTGATGGACGGAGCATCTGAACCAATCAAACACTCACACCCAGTCAAGAGATCTGGGTTTAATCCATCACCGTTCTTTAGCCCACTCTGCCACCCCAGTTCAGATATGGCCATATGCAAATCAGTCTGACCCTGTGCCTCATGGGAACAGTCCAGCCTGAACTGCCAAGCCATGCCTTCCCTGGACCGGAAACAAGCTTCCGAGGACCGGTTTCTGGCATTTCAGCCGTCTTCAGCCCAGCTTGCTTGAATCCAGTGGCAAAGTGAGCAAGGGACTCACGTCTGAGCATACCCTGCCAACTTATGGCGAAGAAAACTGTACAAAAGGTGGTGGTGATGGACGGAGCATCTGAACCAATCAAACACTCACACCCAGTCAAGAGATCTGGGTTTAATCCATCACCATTCTTTAGCCCACTCTGCCACCCCAGTTCAGACATGGCCATATGTAAATCAGTCTGACCCTGTTCCTCATGGGAACATTCCAGCCCGAACTGCCAAGCCATGCCTTCCCTGGACCGGAAACAAGCTTCCGAGGACTGGTTTCTGGCATTTCAGCCGCCTTCAGCCCGGCTTGCTTGAATCCAGTGGCAAAGTGAGCAAGGGACTCGCGTCTGAGCATACCCTGCCACCTTATGGCGAACAAAACGGTGCAAAAGGGGGTGGTGATGGACGGAGCATCTGAACCAATCAAACACTCACACCCAGTCAAGAGATCTGGGTTTAATCCATCACCGTTCTTTAACCCATTCTGCCACCCCAGTTCAGACATGGCCATATGCAAATCAGTCTGACCCTGTGCCTCATGGGAACAGTCCAGCCCAAACTGCCAAGCCATGCCTTCCCTGGACCGGAAACGAGCTTCGGAGGACCGGTTTCTGGCATTTCAGACGTCTTCAGCCCACCTTGTTTGAATCCAGTGGCAAAGTGAGCAAGGGACTCACATCTGAGCATACCCTGCCAACTTATGGCGAACAAAACGGTACAAAAGGGGGTGGTGATGGACGGAGCATCTGAACCAATCAAACACTCACACCCAGTCAAGAGATCTGGGTTTAATCCATCACCGTTCTTTAGCCCACTCTGCCACCCCAGTTCAGACATGGCCATATGCAAATCAGTCTGACCCTGTGCCTCATGGGAACAGTCCAGCCCGAACTGCCAAGCCATGCCTTCCCTGGACCGGAAACAAGCTTCAGAGGACCTGTTTCTGGCATTTCAGCCGTCTTCAGCCCGGCTTGCTTGAATCAAGTGGCAAAGTTAGCAAGGTTAGCAAAGTTAGCATCTGAGCATACCCTGACAACTTATGGCGAACAAAACGGTACAAAAGTGGGTGGTGATGGGCCACGCATTACGTCATAGGCGTATGGTGCGCGACACCCGCAATTTTTTTTATTTTATTTCTCACAACTATATGTATATAACTTTAAAGTGTATATAAGTGTATATAAGAGCAAGAGATAATCTAAACAATTTTAAAAAATCACATATTTCTCTCCCGGTGCGCACACCCCATGTGACTTCAAAAGAAAGCAATCGATTGATTTACAAAGTTTTCTTCCTAGAATGTGAAGGACCCCCTCCCTTTTGTTCATTGCTTCAAGATCATTCTAGGAGACACACCTAGGAGACACACCTGATGTTTTTTAGCTGCCTTGAACATTTTTTTGGTGTCCATCAAAAAAGAAAAATGGCTTCATCTACTCCTGATGTGAACATTGAATCAGAAGAAGAAGAAGAGTTGCAGGAAGAGGTGAAAGAAAAGAAGGAGTCCCTTGTCTGGAAATTCTTTACAATTCCAGAGGGGAGGAAAAAGGTCAATGCCACTGAGGTGAGCTACACTCTATGTCCAAGGGTGCTTTCGTAGGGAAGTGAAAGCAAAGAATTTGCATGCGGAACAGCTAGCATCTGAGGACATTACACCATCGACATCTGGCCCGTGAAGAGCATCGTCGTGCAAAGGAAGCTGGAGTGCAAAGAGACCAGGCTGGTGGACCAAGCACCTCTGGACAAAACCGTGCACTTGACAGCCGTCCTGAGTTCAGAAATTTGGAACAGCACTGCAACAAGTGCAAGACACTAGTATGCTGTGGCGAACAGTCTGTAGATGCTATTGTTGCTGCCGCACGACACCACTTTTTTAAATTCTTTTTTGCATTGTTTCTTTCAATGAGAATTTATTTGCAAAGTTCAACAGTTTGTTTTGTTGTTGTTCCTTTTCCTAAAAAAGCAACCAAAATGTTTTCAAAATAGTTAAAAAATACAAAAAAGTAGAAAAAAAACTGTACAGAACCACCTAATGTGTAAAAAAAGAGCAATACGTGTATGGTAAATGAATGCGTGAATCATTGCATGAGCACATTTGTAAAGCTTGAGTGATTAAAATAGTGCATTGTTAGTGTGTAAGTTATTGAATGAGTGCATTACTTGTGTCTGAGTGATTGGACGAGTGTAATTGTAGTGCATGAGTTATTGCATGAGTTCATAGTTAGTGCTTGAGTGATTGAAAGACTGCATAGATAGTGCCAGTGTGATTGCATAAATGCATCAGTTCTACGTATGTGCTTGTATAAGTACATGGATACTACCTCTCTGATTGGGCAAATGAATGAGTAATGCCTGAGTGATTGCATAAGTACTACATAGGAGCATGAGGTAATGCCTGCATGATTGCATGAATGCTTGGGCAATGGCTGCATGATTCTATGAGAGTTTGCATAATGCCTGGATGATTACATTAATATATGGGTAGTCTTTGGTTGATTGCAAGACTGTATGAGTAGTGCTTGGGTGATTAGATGACTGTATCAGTAGTGCCTGCATGATTGCACGACTGCATGAGTAATGCGTGGGTGATTGCATCACTCCATTAAAAAAGCCTGGGTGATTGCATTAGTATATAACTAGTTCTTGTGGTATTGCAAGAATATCTCAGTAGTGTTTGTGGGATTGAATGAGTGCATCAGTAGTGATTAGGTGATTGTATGAGTGCACAGAGAGTGACAGTGTGATTGGTGGACTGCATGGGTACTACCTGGGTTATTGCAGGAGTGAATCAGTAGTCTGCAGGGGGTTAGGGGATTGCATAGATTGTGCACATTTGACTGTAGCAATGTGTGTCTTAATGCCTGAGTCATTGTATAAGTGTATGGATAGTGACTGAAAAGTGAGAGTCCTGGTAGTTGACAGCAGGGTGAGTTTATAAGTGCTTGTGTTTCAGCACAGTGATTAGATAAGGACATGGTTCTGTCAGGATGATTGCAGGAGTGCACAGAGGGTGACAGTGTGATTGCTGGACTGCATGGCTGCCACATGGATTATTGTTGGAGTGAATAAGTAGTCTTCAGGGGGTTAGGGGATTGCATAGATTGCGCACATTTGACTGTAGCACTGTGTGTCTTAATGCCTGAGTTATTGTACAAGTGCATGGATAGTGACTGGATAGTTAGAGTGCTAGTAGTTGACAGCAGGGTGAATTGTTTGTGTTTTGGCACAGTGATTAGATAAGGACATGGTACTGTCAGGATAATTGCAGGACTGGACAGGGAGTGACAGTGTGATTGCTGAACTGCATGGCTGCTACCTGGGTTATTGCAGGACTGAATCAGTAGTCTGCAGGGGGTTAGGGGAGTGCATAATATTGTGCCAATTTACTGTAGTAATGCGTGTCTTAATGCCTGAGTTATTGTACAAGTGCATGGATAGTGATGGATAGTTAGAGTGCTGGTAGTTGACAGCAGGGTGAGTTTATAAGTGCTTGTGTTTCAGCACAGTGAATAGATAAGGACATGCTTCTGTCAGTATGATTGCAGGAGTGGACAGAGAGTGACAGTGTGATTGCTGGACTGCATGGGTACGACCTGGGTTATTGCTGGAGTGAATCAGTAGTCTGCAGGGGGTTAGGGGACTGCATAGATTGTGCACATTTGACTGTAGCCCTGCGTGTATTAATGCCTGAGAAAATGTACAAGTGCATGGAAAGTGACTTGTAGTTGACAGCAGGGTGAGTTTATAAGTGCTTGTGTTTCGGCACAGTGAATAGATAAGGACATGCTTCTGTCAGGATGATTACAGGAGTGGACAGGGAGTGGCAGTGTGATTGGGGCACTGCATGGCTACTACCTGGGTTATTGCAGGAGTGAATCAGTAGTCTGCAGGGGTTTAGGGGACTGCATATATTGTGCACATTTGACTGTAGCACTGCATGTCTTAATGCCTACGTCGTTGTACACGTGCATGGATAGTGACTCAATATTTAGAGGGCTGGTAGTTGACAAAACCCTAGTGAAAAACTTGGGTGTCTGGATGGACGACTCACTCAACTTTCGAGCTCACACCAAGAAAGTTGCCGGCACCTGCATTGGCTTACTGAGAAGCCTTAGCCACATACTAGGCTTCTTTGACGCAAAGACCCGCCAACTCATCATCCAAGCCACCATCCTCTCGCGTCTAGACTATGCCAATGTACTCCTTCTTGGCGCCAACAAATGTGAGTTAGCACGACTACAACGCGTGCAGAACTCGGCCGCTCGAACTCTGGTCGGCCTTCCCCGCAGATGCTCAGCCAGAGCAACCATCAGAAAACTGCATTGGCTTCCGGTTGACTCCAGAATCAAGTTTAAGACCCTCACCATGACCTTCAAAATTCTCAAACTTAACACTCCCCCTCTGCTTCAACCCCTTCTTACTCCCTATGCGCCGTCTCGGAACCTAAGATCCTCCAACCAAAACCTTCTCTGCGTCCCACGCATAAAACTCTGCCGCATGGGCGGACGCTCCTTTAGGTTCCTGGGAGCCAAGATGTGGAATGAACTACCTCATCATATTCGCGCAATAGACAACCTATCTGCTTTCCGGAAGGCAGTGAAAACTCTTCTATTCCCTTGCCTGTAAACTTTCCTCTGTCCTCGGACCTTCTAGCTCAGGATTGGATCTGGGTTTCAGCGCCGGGACGCCTCATTGCCGGGGCAGCTGTAGCGCTTCACCAAAACATTAAGATAAGATAAGATAAGACAACAGGGTGAGTTTATAAGTATTTGTGTTTCGGCACAGTGATTAGATAAGGACATGCTTTTATCAGGATGATTGCAGGAGTGGACAGAGAGTGACAGTGTGATTGGTGGACTGCATGGGTAGTACCTGGGTCATTGCAGGAGTGAATCAGTAGTCTGCAGGGGGTTAGGGGACTGCATAGATTGTTCACATTTGACTGTAGCACTGCATGTCTTAATGCCTGAGTGTTAGACCTGTCAGCCCTTTGGGTGGTCCCTCTTATTATTTATTTATTTTTGTCCCCTTTTTGCCTTCCAACTGCTTTCATTTTTATGTCCACTTGACTTTTTGGTGTTGTTCTTGGGGTTAGGTGCTATCTTATTCCATAACTTTTTGAGGCCTTGTCACACTTCTCAGAAGTAGTGTATAAGAGAGACACAAAATGGTGGCTGTTAACTGCCACATTTTTTACCTCAGGGACCTGAGCCATAGGATTATACTGGGAGGAATCTAGAACCTTCTGGCCCATTCTGGAGAACTGGACCTAGGGTATATAAGGCCAGAACCTTAGCGGCCATTTTGCTCAGCAAGAAGTTGGTGGGAGTGCAGGCTGTGGTGTCAGGGGGGAATAGAACCTTGTGAGGGTTGACTTCTCTGGAGGGTTGCTCCCTTATTTCGGTCACCCCCCCCCCCCTCTAACTATAGATCTGGCCTCACCCGAACTTTCCTTCATTTAAACTTTGACTGAGAGTCCTCGTAGTAAAGAAAAAGGACTGACCCTTCCACTGGGTGGACACCAGAGACTGCTGGGGCTCATGTCAAGCGGACCGATCAGTTAAATTACCCCATCGAGAGGAAGAGCTGACTGAGATTTTGGCAACCTCTGGGGGAGACGGTGAGAGACCGACCCCCCTTTTCACCCTCCGGGTCCCTTTCACGAACTACCTGCCCTGGCCTGTCCCCTCCTACCTGTGAGCAGAAGCGCTGCACCGAGGTCGCCCCTTCTTCTCTCCTTTCGGGGGCAGGTGGAGAGAGGGCCCGCTGAAGTGGGGGAATTGGCCGAGTCACAGTTTCGGGATTGAAGGCGCGCCGGTAGTGTGGCTGGTTGCTGAGGCGACCGACTGCAGCGCAGTCGAGGAGTAGGGCTCGGCGGAGCAGATGGGGCGGAACAGAGAAGAAGTGTCCCTGGTACCGCGCAGGTCTGAAGAGGAGCCTGACGGCAGCGCTGAGGAGGTGACGGCGCGCCAGTGCAGCCGCTGATTCCCCGCGCAGGCCCAGTGGAGTGTGGCACTCAGGGAGGCAAAGTGGAGGCCTTGACGTTCGGTCGGGCCCTAACATAGGCGGCTGCATCATCACAAGAGCGTATTTTCCCTGCGCAGGCCCAGTGTGTGAGACGGCCGTGCCTTTGAGGGAGTAGACGCTACATCTCAAAGCTGTAGGAGTGGCTCAGTAAATTCCAGCTGCCTGAATCGACTGACACAAAAACGAATAGTTCTAAGGCCACAAGTAACCTGGGGTCTGGGGGCCGGTGAGGGACATAAGCCCAGAGAGAACGATTTAGGGCCTAGTGGGTGGTCTGAACTCTGGAATCTGAAGTAAACACTGTCATGTAGCCAAGGGAACTCAAGTGACAGGATCACTGCATTGAGACTTACCAGTCCTAGAACTACTGGTAGCTTACCTCTAAAGTTAAATGAAAAGCTAGAACAATTTGTATGACCAGTTCTACTGCATGTTTCAGATGAAAATTGATGCCTGTTCTTATTTTACCAGGAGTGAATTTTACTGACTACTGCTGTGTCTTGGCATAATCTAATGTTATCAGATCAGAGATTCATAGATGGTCTCCAGACGGTGGTAATGTGCAAATTTGCTTCTTTAAAGTGAAGTAGAATGTTTTTCCTGCTAAGATTGATTTGAAACACAAAGAGTATTGCCTGAAAAATCCCACATCAAGTAAATTACTGAATTCATTCTCCCCAAGAAAACCCAGTGCTAATACTAAACGTACTGTCGTATGATTATTGATGCAGGTAATCCAATGTGGATGTGCTTAGTGTTGATTGACAGAAGAAGATAACTTGAGAAACTTTCATAAAGCAATCCGTATTTTCCAACCTGGTGTAGAGTCATTCTTTTTCTGGTGGATATGCGCTGAGTTACTGTCCATGGTGTGATGCAAGCTCCGCACAACATTTCTCTGAATTTAGCCTTACCTACTCTGCGCCAGGCTACCCTATGTGGACTGATAACCCCAGGCCTAACATAATTGGTGATCAGTGGTGGGATTAGAGCTTGTGCTTGCATCCACTTAATAGTAACGCAGTGTGTACCACATGCCTACACCTGGAGTTTTCTCCTAGCGGACTCCCTAATTAATATTTTTGCTTTTCCAAATTTACTCCTGGTGGCGGTGGAGGTAACTCTCACTATACCCCCTTTTCTTAACTTCTTCTGAGTGGCTGTCCATGACCCTAAGTGGCAAAATGGAATTCGATTTGGAAGAATTGGAGACCTATACTGTGGCCCAACTCAGAGACTTTTGCCAGAGAGAGGGGGTGTATTTCAAGCGAGGTGCGAAAAAGAGTGAACTTCAAACTAGATTGAGGGCATGGGGGGAAGCGCACCAAGAGGGGAAGATGGAGGAGGAAGAGGGGGACCGGGACACTGTCATCGAGGTTGATGGTCTGTATCCATAAAAGGGGGGAACCTACTAACAGGTCCTAGGACACTCTCAAGGGAGGGCAGCAGTGTTTCAGTGAGGAGTTTAACTGAAGCTGAACTAGCGGACAGGAGGGAGGAGAGGCAGTTAAAATGGGAGTTGGCAAAGTTGGAGACAGAGAGGGAGGAGAAGAGGCTGGCTCATGAACTGAATATCAGGGAGTTAGACCTTAAGGCCCTGCAAATAGGGACTCCCATTACTCCTAATGGTGGCAGCGAATCCAAAGACACCAGCAGAGAACTCAGACCCTACATACCCAAGGATGTAGTCGCCAGCTACAGCGCAGGGGATGACATTGCGAAGTGGCTGGCTGCCTATGAGGTCTCTTTAAGAGCCCATGGGATACTGGAAAAACAATGGGGGGGTGGATTGTACAAATAAATGCCTCCTGCAGGAAGGGATACCCTTTTAGCCCTAGAGCAGGGTGAGCAGACCGACTACCCCACCATGAATGTGGCGCTAATAAAAAAGTACGGGCTGACTCCGGAAAAATACCAACAGAAGTTTAGGAGTAGTCACAAACTGGGCACACAGAATTGGGTGGATTTCCTGGACTATGCAAAGAAGGCTCTAGAGGGTTGGGTGCAAGGCAGTGAGGTGGGGGACTACCAGGGATTGTATGACCTTATCCTCAAGGAGTACCTACTCGAGAAATGTTTTCCCGAGCTGCGACAACACCTGGTGGACAGCAAGCTGACCAGCCCCCGGAAGCTTGCTGAGGAGGCGGACATCTGGGCTAGTACCCGGGTGTCCTCAAAGGGGACTGGAGGGGACTCCCAAAGGTCTGGACAGGGCGCCCCCAGAAGAAGGAGGGGGGAGATAAAAAGAGGGAGTTCTCAAAAGGCCCCCAAAACAATTTCCAGGGAAAAGGAACAGGATACATTCCCAAGGCTAACCCGCCAAGAAACCCTCCTCCTGACCATAGTCAGCAGCCAAGGGTTGTCCGCTGCTATGAGTGTGGTGGGGTTGGGCACTATAAAGGTGATGTCAAGTGCCCAAAGAGACCACCCCCTCCCACTGGAGGAAAAGCCCCGGGAGTAGCTAGTGTAGTGCTCGGGAGGAGTTGCCCTTAGATAAGGGGGGAGTGGGCGGGTGTCACCTTAGTGTCCCTGGGAGAAAGGGAGATGGTTCCTAAGATCCAGCTGCCCTCAAATACTACCAAGTATGGGCAGTGGGTCACCATCAATGGCCAAAGAGGGGAAGCTCTGAGAGACACAGGAGCCAGTATGACTATGGTAAGGAGTCATCTGGTATCTCCAGAGCAGGTGATTCCACATGTAATCCACCCCGCCGCGATGGCTGACAGCAAAATGGGCCACTACCCAGTGGCCGAGGTTCCATTTGAGTGGGAAGGGGTTGCAGGTCTACTTCGAGTTGCCGTAAGCCCTGCAGTGCCAGTAGATTGTCTGTTGGGGAATGATATGGAGCACAATGCTTGGAAGGAGGTGGAATACCAGACTCATTCTGAGATGCTGGGAATACCTGAATGGGCCTGTGCTAGCACAAGGTCCGCAACTACCCAGAGGGGGAATTCGCTTGGGCTGGAGCCTGGGACAAAGGCACAGCCAGCTGCCAGAAAGGGAAAGATACGGGGACAGGAGAAGCCTGCCTCGGTAACCACGCCCCGTGAGACGGATAGGCCACCTGCGGTGGTGGATCAGGAGTCCGCGGAGGGGGATGTTGTCTCCCTGGAGAATCTACCTATCCCTGCCGAGTGGCATGTGGAAGGAGGGCCTACCAGGGAGGAGTTTTGTAAGGGCCAGAAGGAGTGCCCTACCCTTGAGGGACTGAGGCGACAGCCCGAAGCCCAGGCAGCAGGGAACGTTACTGGGAATTACCATATTTACTGGGAGGATGGACTCCTCTACAGTGAACCTAAGGCACCAGTACACGGTTCATCACGGGCCTTGGTTATCCCTCAACGTTACCGAGCCTTTCTTTTAGGACTGGCTCATGAGATACCCTTGGCAGGACACTTAGGTCAGGACAAGACCTTTGCCAGGCTTGTCCCCCACTTTTATTGGCCACAGATGAAGGTGGCGTCCGACACTTATTGCCGGACATGTGTGTCTTGCCAAGCCAGTGGGAAAACAGGGGTGAAGCTGAAAGCTCCTCTGGAGCCACTTCCTGTTGTTAGCACACCCTTTGAAAGGGTGGGCATCGACATTGTGGGGCCATTGGATCCACCAACGTCAGCTGGTCACAGGTTTATCCTGGTTCTGGTGGATCACGCCACACGGTACCCAGAGGCCATTCCTCTGAGGACCATTACTGCACCTGCAGTGGCGAAGGCCCTGATGGGGATCTTTACCCAGGTGGGTTTCCCCAAGGAAGTTGTGTCCGACAGGGGGACCAACTTCATGTCAGCTTCTCATGCGGGCTATGTGGAAGGAGTGTGGGGTTACCTACCGGTTCACCACTCCTTACCATCCACAGACCAATGGTCTAGTGGAAAGGTTCAACAAAACCTTGAAAGGCATGATCAGAAGTCTGCCTGAGAGCCTGCATAGGAAATGGGACGTCCTCCTACCCTGTCTGTTGTTTTCCTACAGGGAAGTGCCACAGAAGGGAGTGGGCTTCAGCCCCTTCGAACTTCTGTATGGGCACCCTGTGCGTGGACCTCTCAGCCTGGTGAAAGACGGATGGGAAAAGACTCCCAGGAAGCTTCCCCAGGATGTGGTTTGCTACATGCTGGCCTTCCGGAGCCAAATGGCTAAGTTGTGGAAGCAAGCTTCTGACAACTTGGAAGCCAGCCAAGCAGTGATGAAGGAGTGGTATGACCACAATGCTCACCCTGTGGAGTTGGAGCCTGGCCAGAAAGTGTGGGTGATGGAACCTGGAGAGCTTAGTGCTCTCCAGGATCGCTGGACAGGCCCCTTTGAGGTGATGGAGAAGAAGAGTAAGGCCACTTACTTAGTGGATCTGAAGACCCCCCGGCAGCACCTACGGGTGCTCCATGCTAATCGCCTCAAACCCCACCATGAGAGGCTCGAGGTCATTTTAATGATGGTGACCGATGGAGCAGAAGAAGAGGAGAGTGAGCCTCTCCCTGATCTATTTTCGTCTCAGTAAAAGGATGGGTCGGTGGAGGGAGTGATTCTCTCCCCATCCCTAACTCCTGAACAGCGGGAGGACTGCCGCCAGGTCCTGGAGCAGTACTCCTCGCTGTTCTCCCTTGTCCCGGGAAGGACCCACCTGTGTACCCATGATGTGGACACAGGAGACAGCCTACCTGTGAAGTCTAAGATCTACCGGCTGTCAGACAAGGTGAAGGCCAGCATCCACAGTGAAGTTACTAAGATGCTGGAGCTAGGAGTAATTGAACCTTCAAGTAGCCCCTGGTCCAGTCCGGTGGTTCTGGTACCAAAAGCTGCCCCACCGGGCACCACTCCAGAACTAAGGTTCTGTGTGGATTACCGGGGACTGAATTCAGTGACCAAAACTGATGCTCATCCGATCCCTAGGGCGGATGAACTTATTGACCGGCTGGGAGCTGCCCAATACTTGAGTTCCTTTGACCTCACTTCAGGGTACTGGCAGATCACCCTTACAGATGGAGCAAAGGAAAGGTCAGCCTTCTCCACGCCTGAGGGCCACTACCAGTTCTGTGTAATGCCCTTTGGGCTCAAGAACGCCCCTGCCACCTTTCAGAGGCTGGTGAACCAGGTCCTCTCCGGGATGGAGGCCTTCTCTGCTGCTTATCTGGATGACATTGCCGTCTTCAGCAGCAGTTGGGAGGACCATTTGTGTCATCTACAAGCTGTTCTCCAAGCCCTGAGCAGGCTCAGATTGGGCAGGGGTCGGTGGTGTACTTAGGCCACTTGGTGGGCAGGGGAACGGTGCAGCCCCTCCAGGCGAAGATTGAGGCTATCATGGCCTGGGAGCCCCCCAAGACCCAGACCGAGGTCCGAGCCTTCCTGGGCCTTACAGGATATTACCGTCGCTTTGTGAAGGGGTATGGCACCATTGTGGCACCCCTAACTGAGCTAATATCCAAGAAGCAACCCCGACGGGTAGTTTGGACGGAGGCTTGTCAGCAAGCCTTTGAAAAGTTGAAACAAGCAATGTGTGAGGCTCCAGTCCTAAGAGCTCCTAATTTTTCCAAGGAATTCATTGTCCAGAAAGACGCATCAGAGCATGACAGTGTTATCGCAACTCAATGAAGAGGGTCTGGATCAACCTGTTGTCTTCTTGTCCAGGAGACTGCTTCCCCGGGAACGGAGGTGGAGTGCAATTGAGCGGGAAGCCTTTACGGTGGTATGGGCTCTGAAGAAGTTGCAACCATACCTGTTTGGCTCGCACTTCCTGGTTCAGACTGACCACCGCCCCCTTCATTGGCTGATGCAAATAAAGGGGGAGAATCCCAAACTGTTGAAATGGTCTATCTCCCTACAGGGAATGGACTTCCGGGTGGAACATCGGCCTGGAGTGGACCACGCCAATGCAGGCGGTCTCTCCAGGTATTTCCGCCTTAGTGATGAGAACTCCCAAGGGGTTGGGTAGCTCTCCCCACTTTCAGCTGAGGGGACGCGTGTTAGACCTGTCAGCCCTTTGGGTGGTCCCTCTTATTATTTATTTATTTTTGTCCCCTTTTTGCCTTCCAACTCCTTTCATTTTTATGTCTACTTGACTTTTTGGTGTTGTTCTTGGGGTTAGATGCTATATTATTCCATAACTTTTTGAGGTCTTGTCACACTTCTCAGAAGTAGTGTATAAGAGAGACACAAAATGGTGGTTAGTAGCTGCCACATTGTTTACCTCAGGGACCTGAGCCATAGGATTATACTGGGAGGAATCTAGAACCTTCTGGCCCATTCTGAAGAACTTAACCTAGGGCATATAAGGCCAGAACCTTAGCGGCCTTGTTCAGCAAGGAGTTGGTGGGAGTGCAGGCTGTGGTGTCAGGGGGGAATAGAACCTTGTGAGGGTTGACTTCTCTGGAGGGTTGCTCCCTTATTTCGGTCACCCCACCCTTCTAACTATAGATCTGGCCTCACCCGAACTTTCCTTCGTTTAAACTTTGACTGAGAGTCTTCGTAGTAAAGAAAAAGGACTGACCCTTCCACTGGGTGGACACCACAGACTGCTGGGGCTCATGTCAAGTGGACCGGTCAGTTAAATTACCCCATCGAGAGGAAGAGCTGACTGAGATTTTGGCAACCTCTGGGGGAGACGGTGAGAGACCGACCCCCCTTTTCTCCCTCCGGGCCCCTTCACGAACTTGCACCTGCCCTGGCCTGTCCCCTCCTACCTGTGAGCAGAAGCGCTGCACCGAGGTCGCCCCTTCTTCTCTCCTTTCGGGGGCAGATGGAGCGAGGGCCCGCTGAAGTGGGGGAAATGGCCGACTCACAGTGTCGGGATTGAAGGCGCGCCGGTAGTGTGGCTGGTCGCTGAGGCGACCAACTGCGGCGCAGTCGAGGAGGAGGGCTCGGCGGAGCAGAGGGGGCGAAACAGAGAAGTGTCCCTGGTACCGCGCAGGTCTGAAGAGGAGCCTGACGGCAGAGCTGAGGAGGCGATGGCTCGGCAGTGCGGCCGCTGATTCCCCGCGCAGGCCCAGTGGAGTGCGGCACTCAGGGAGGCAAAGTGGAGGCCTTGACGTTCAGTCGGGCCCGAACATAGGCGGCTGCATCATCACAAGAGCGTATTTTCCCCGCGCAGGCCCAGTGTGTGAGACGGCCGTGCCTGCGTGGGAGTAGACGCTACATCTCAAAGCTGTAGGTGTGTCTCAGTAAATTCCAGCTGCCTGAATCGACTGACACAAAAACGAATAGTTCTAAGGCCACAAGTAAGCTGTGGTCTGGGGGCTGGTGAGGGACATAAGCCCAGAGAGAACGATTTAGGGCCTAGTGGGTGGTCTGAACTCTGGAATCTGAAGTAAACACTGTCGTGTAGCCAAGGTAACTCGAGTGACAGGATCACTGCATTGAGACTTACCAGTCCTAGAACTACTGCTAGCTTACCTCTAAAGATACAATCAAAAGCTAGAACAATTTGTATGACCAGTTCTACTGCATGTTTCAGATGAAAATTGATGCCTGTTCTTATTTTACCAGGAGTGAATTTTACTGGCTACTGCTGTGTCTTGGCATAAACTAATGTTATTAGAACAGAGATTCATAGATGGTCTCCAGATGGTGGTAATGAGCAAATTTGCTTCTTTAAAGTGAAGTAGAATGTTTTTCCTGCTAAGATTGATTTGAAACACAAAGAGTATTGCCTGAAAGATCCCACATTAAGTAAATTACTGAATTCATTCTCCCCAAGAAAACCCAGTGCTAATACTAAATGTACTGTCGTATGATTATTGATGCAGGTAATCCAATGTGGATGTGCTTAGTGTTGACTGACAAAAGAAGATAACTTAAGAAACTTTTATAAAGCAATCCGTATTTTTCCAACCTGGTGTAGAGTCATTCTTTTTCTGGTGGATATGTGCTGAGTTACTGTCCATGGTGTGATGCAAGTTACACACAACTTGTCTCTGAATTTAGCCTTACCTACTCTGCGCCATGCTACCCTATGTGGACTGGTAACCCCAGGTCTAACACTGAGTCATTGTACACTTGCATGGTTACTGACTGTATAGTTAGAGTGCTGGTAGTTGACAGCAGGGTGAGTTTATAAGTGTTTGTATTTCGGCACAGAGATTAGATAAGGACATGGTTCTGTCAGGATGTTTGCAGGAGTGGACAGAGAGTGACAGTGTGATTGCTGAACTGCGTGGCTACTACCTGGGTTTTTGCAGGAGTGAATCAGTTGTCTGCAGGGGTTTAAGGGAATGCAAAGTTTGTACAAATTTGACTGTAGCACTGTGTGTCTTATTGCCTGAGTCATTGTACAAGTGCATGGATAGTGACTGGATAGTTAGAGTGCTGGTAGTTAATAGCATGGTGAATTTATTACTGCTTGGGTTTTGGCACAGTGATTAAATAAGGACATGGCAGAATGATTAACAGAGTCCACAGGGAGTGACAGAGGAATTGCTGGACAGCATGAATACTGTATTGCCTATTTTACCAGTACATATGTTACTGTATGACTTATTCCATAAATGCATGGATAGTACTTACATACTAACTACAAGATTGGACAATATAGAACCAGCATATCACTTCTCATGTACTTATAAAATCATATATTCACTACCTTTGCACTCCTCTAATCTGTCACCTCCTATTAATTCAGTAAACATACATAGAACTATATAAATACAATCTAAACAAATACATGAGTCATGACATACTACCTACTTAAGTAGATAACTGCTACATACCAGAACAAGTAAAATGTACTGGTTTTCTTTTGAGCTACATATTGTCCATTAAATCTAGAAATATGCAACATTATCAAACTGTACCTCTCAACAGACGCTATGAAGAAGACTTATAAACAGCACCTTTTTTATGAGGATTTCTAAAACCGCACAAACTATACAAACTAATAACAGAATCTTAATTATTAACACCTTATATGATCATCTTAAAACAGTACAGTTGTACTTCATTTTACCAAACTATCTATAATAATGCAATATTATTAAACTATACCTTTTTACAGAGAATAAATAATCATGCCTAATAAACTGCACCTTATATGAACATTTGTGAAAATACACATTCTTAGTACATATTTAAACAATTAATAATAAATAAGAGGCATCGTTCAACTATATCTTTCAACACATTAAAATATATATATATATTACTAAAACATACTGTATTTAAACAAACTTCAAATACCATAGAAATGATCCCAATATACAGCTGTTCATTTAATAATGTAATTCAAACAACACAGTTTCATAAAAATGTCAAATCTATTTCAAATAAACCTCAAAAATATATAACTCACCTTTGAAATAAATCTGTTGACTGAAAAATCTCACATACTCAGACAGGATTTTGTTTAGCAAACACTCAATATAGAACACCACACCTTCCAAAGTCAAACCAGTATTGCCAAAGCTTTGCTCTATTTTTCCATACATATACACATAAGCCACAAATGGCATTGCTTCCCAGAGATTTTCAAATTAAAAAACGAATTTCCATTGGTCATAGATAATAACACCTTTCAACTGACATCTACACCCCTTTTGCTTAATGCCAGTTTCCATAGCAACAGCTCATGCAACATTTAACTTAACTGTCCGGTAAAAAGTTCACCCCAGAATGTTGCAAATTACAACAGCAAGTATGGTTGCTTTTGCAAAGCATGCCCTTATCCTTTCTGCTGTACCTTTAAAACATTTGTTACTAACCAATAAGAAACATGCTTTCTAAACAAAGTAAAATGTACCCTATATTTGAATGTAGAATGTTCTTAAGCAGCCAATGAAATCTCTACTTTCTTAAAAACAGCATCTTGTCCTCCATTTTAGATATGTTTCATTCTACCACCTGCCTACCTCAGCAACAGACATCTTTTGATTACTTACAGAGATCCCTTTAAGATGCTTTCAGTGTGGATGGTTGGGCAGAGCCATGTTTTCTGATGCAAAAGGTATGCTGAAAGCAGAGGTATTGAAAAATACCTAGCTTTGCAAAATGTAGGCATTACATGGATTGGACAGAGAGGATTAAAGTGGCACCAATTGATTCCATTGGTTAAAACCTTTTTGCATCTCCAACCCCCTGACCTCATGATTGTGCACTGTGGTGGCAATGACCTAGTCACATTGACTGGGGTAGATCTGGAAATTCTAATGAAGGACTCCTTTGCAGAATTGATGTTTCTTTTCCCCCAAACTACGTTTGTCTACTCTAACGTACGCCAAAGACAGAAATGGAAGTGGTCGAATCAATTTTGTCCACAGATTGAGAAAGCTAGAAAAAATGTCAATAAAGCTGTTTCTGCTTATCTCTAAGACCATAGTATGGGGTCCATATACAACAACAATCTGCGTTTTGATATGGATGGTATCTACAGGATGGTCTACATTTCAAAGATAAGGGAAACAGAGTCCTTCTCAACAACTTAAGACTATGCATCAGCACATATATGTAGCTACAAAAATCTCCCAATAAACACAAGGGTTCTTTTTAGAGCCACCCAATATCCTAACATATAACCTAGGTTTATAATAAAAAAAATCAAATATTTTTGCTGGGAGTCACGCACCCAGCACAACTGGGAGTTGTGCACCCATCACGTTTACACCAGGAGACTGCGCTGGGAGCCGCACACCCCTCGTGTTCACACCAGGGGGCTGCGCTGGGAGCCACACACCCATCGTGTTCACACCAGGGGGCCTCGCTGGGAGCCCCGCACCCCTCATGTTCACACCAGAGGCCATGCTGGGAGCTGTGCACCCCTCATGTTCACACCAGGGGGCCACGCTGAGCACCGCCCTAGGGTCGCGACTCCAAATTTTACACAAAAAAATGGCTGCTACCATTAATTTATATTTGCCCCGGGAACCCCATCCCCATTTCATTGGGGACCGTGGGGGGAGCCCCAATGCCCCCATGGTCCAGCCGGCTCCCCATGTCCTGCGGGAGCCGGCATTGCTTTTCCACATAGGGAACTGCTGACATGCAGCTCCCCGTGTGGAAAAGCAATCTGCTTTGGATTTTGGAGGAGAGAGCATATTTCCCTGATCTCTCTTCCAAAATCGAAACCAGAGTTTAATACGGTGGGGCCGGAGACGTGGTCCCGCCCTACCATAGCAAACAGTAATGTCTTGGGGGTGAGCACCCTGGGACACTGCAGGAGCTGGCCCTCGGGGGTGGTGGTCCCCAGGGCGATTGAAGGCTCCAGGAGGTGGCCTCTACAGCCCTCCTCCCAACATTTGAAAAGCCCTGGAAAGGTGGTGGTCCCCTGGGCTCGGGGGTCCATAATAGACCCCCAATTACACAGTTAATGCCCCAGGGAGGTGGTGGTCCCAGGGGCAGGTGGGGGGCTCGAGCCTCCCCACATAGGTAATTGTTTTTTTTAAAGAGAGCCCCGGGTGGTGGCAGTCCCCAGGGCTGCGGGGGCCCCCACAGGCCCCCACTACATATTTTTTGAATACCACCAAAAAATAGTTTTTTTTGCCCAGGGGGACATTGTGGGACCCCCTGAGCAGGCCTAGGGGGTCAGGGTATTTCTACCCTACCCCCTATTCTTCTTTCTCACCTTTGTTTCCCTGTTTTCATGTGACTCGGTTCTACCGAGTCACAAGATGGCTGCCAACACTTCCTGGTTTGGAGTGTTGACAGCCAATTAGAATAAAGCTCCTGGTCAAGAGGGTCCGCGGATCCACCGCGCCTCTAGATATCAAAACTTTTATTTTTTTTATTTTTGCTCAGCAACTACTGAACAGATTTACACCATTTAAAAAAAGGACGCTTTCTGAACCAAGCACTACCTGTTTGCCAAATTTGGTTTAATTCCGTTCAGCAGTTCAAGCTGTAGGCCTGTCTAAAGTTTCCTATAGGAAATTGATTTTCCGACCTCTTTTTTAAAAAAATTTCCCAGGAACTACTGAACGAATTTACACCATTTAACAAAAAGGGCTCGTTCTGAAACAAGGGCTACTTTTTTGCCAAATTTGGTGTAATTCCGTTCAGCAGTTCGAGCTGTAGCCGTGTCTAAAGTTTCCTATGGAAAATAACATGGAGAAAACACGTTTTGGGACCCCCTTTCTTCTCGGCTCCCGCTTGGCTAATCACCCCAAAACTTTCAAGACAGGAGCTGCCTGGAGCACCTCAGTACTTTTGAAAATTTCGCCAAGATTCAACATCCAGCGCCAAAGTTATTGGGAAAAGAAAAAACGCTTTTCCTATGGAAACTGCTGACCGCCAGTAGATAATATATTTATATTAAGCATGGGCGGAAAATCCGTTCCGCTCGCGGATTTTGCGGATTTTCGGGAAATTCGCAATCCGCGAGATTCGCGAATCTCCTGCAAAATCCGCAAATCCGCGAGCAGCGGATTTTGCTCGCACTGCTCGCACTGTTTGCGTGAGTTCGCGCCCCGCGAATAAGTGCAAAATTGCAGAAATACGATCTTAGCAAAACTGAAAGTAACTACTTACCAGGTTCAAAAGTTCAGGCTCATCATTAGTAGCCATTTCCTGTAGTGCTTCCTGAGGGGCCCCTCCAGAGTTCAGTTGCCAGTTGAAACTATTATGTGACCCTGCTCTGAACCTCAGAATAGTTACACATATGCCACAAAGGTCCTGAATTACAGCTAAGGGAGACAAGCAGGAGCCAGGCTGGGAGTTAAAATCCATTAATCAGCCCCTAATTCATTATTGTCAGTTGGGGCAGGGCAGGTGTTGTAACTAATTTTGCAACAATGAAAGCACTTAGCAAGTGCAAAAGATCACTAATCAGGGCGCACCAAGGAAGCAGGTGCCAGCTAAAAAAATATTCTGTGACACATTAATCAGCCCCAAATTAATTCAGGTCACTTGAGGCAGGGAAGGTGTGCTTTGCTTTGCCGAAAAATAATGTACACTGGACAACCAGAGGGTGTGGTGATGAAACAGAGGGTGGCATGGGTGGGCCAGAGGGTGGCATGAGTAGTCAGAGAGTGGCAGTGGTGACAGAGAGTGGCAGTGATGAAGAAGAGTGTCCCAAACAGGCTGGACACGTAGAAACAACAAGTTCGCAAAACTTGCGACCCGACAGGTAAGTTCGCAAATTGCGAAATTGTAAAAACCCTCGCGAACTGGCAGAAACACGGGCAAACACAAAAAAAAAAAATCCGCAAATTTGCGGGAATTCGCGGATTTTGCGGATTGCGAGTTCGCAAATCCGCAAAATTCGCGAACGCGAGATCCGCAAAATTCGCCCATGCTTAATTTATATCCACTGTTATATAGTGTCATAGGTAGAAAGAAGACTGTTCTAAATGCGTAGCAAACTAGACTATTTATCTGTTTGCAAAATAGTTCTTAAGGAAGTGAGTTCTAACTGTGCAGCAAACTAACTTCCAAAATGCAACTGTCTTGAATATGGTTCTCTGCATTGACTGTTTTAACAGCGCAGCAAGCTCACTTCCAAATTATTCTTCTGTCTCGAATTTAGTTCTCTCTAATTTCTCAGCAAGCCAGTATTTACTTTCTTAGAGGTTGCCTGATGGAGAAAAGTAACTGACTCCTCATGAGGTAAATGCTTATGACTTACTTGCAGTTTTTGTCTGATTCTTCTTGGAAATGTCAATGAAAACTGCTTCCAAACTGGAACTCACCAGATTCAGGAAAAAATGAACACCCAAGAATACTTGGTGACTGGACTCAAGATATTTCCTAAGGAAATGCTTCCAAAACTCTAGAGAATGTCAGGCAGAGCAGCGATAACAGCCAAAAGCTAGTCCCCTGTGGAAACTCATCTGGAACCCTGCCTGATGCCTTGAATTGACGGTTGAAGTGCGCAGCGCGCATAGAGCGCACATGGGAAGGACACTATTCTTTACCTTGGGGCAAAACACTAGAGTGCTCATTGGGAACAGAACAGATGGCAGCCGCCATCTTGGAATTCCTCTGTGATCTGTGATGAGCATACTTAGAACACGATTGAAAGAACCTCCTGGAAATAATACTGTGTATCTTGCTGAATGAGCAATAAAACAATATCTTCTTCTTTAGAAAAAAGAGTGGCTGATAACCAGCAGGTTGAGTTCTAAATTGACCAGTCCTGACATTTCCTCTTTACAGTTTTCTTTAAGTAGTTCTGCTTTTATTTTTCTCTTTTCTTTTGATCCTTTCTTGCCATCTTCAATCTTTAGCCCAAAAAAAGTAAATAGCTAAAAAAGAAAGGAAAGTTTTAATACTTTGTTAAACAATTATAAAGTTTACAAATAATTATATATTAATATTCACAATAATAAAAAACAATTGCTTAAAATTACATTAGCAATCTCTCCAGAACTAAATATGTAGTATATCATACTTTTCATATTAGTAAGCCTGTCAGAAGAGCACACAGACCCTTAAAAAGTCACACAAGAAGGATTGCTGTTTTAAATTAGACTAGACCTAACATTCAGAGTACTTGGTGAATAGTGAAAGTGGAAGAGAAAAGTACGTTTTAAGACATGTTGCCAGGAGATTAGTAATTAGGCCACTCCACATGAGACTGTGAAAACATATTCTTGAAGAAGGTCATACAAACATAGGTATCTGCTTGAAATGGGAAGTGCAGTCTCTCAAGTTTAAAGGTGTACGTGCTCGCAAAACTGAAGAATGTGTCCACTTGTACATGTTTTCTCACATCTGTTATGCATCTGAAAATGCTTGCTTAAAAGTTGATAGCTTCTCATACAAGTACACAAATCTTCTCAGTTGTGCTTTCATTCACTTATACAAACAGACATGTCTTACATATATAGCTGTTATAGAGCCTATCAAATAGACTTTTCAATGCCTACACACCCTGTTTTAGGAGCAGAAAAGAATACATACTGCTTTTTCTACACAGATTTAGATAGCATAAGCTGTAAAACTCAGATAATAAGTATTTGTATGTTTCTTTTTATGTATCATGCCACTAGCAAAAGCTACAGAAACATGCATGCATGCCTTCACCAACATGGTAAAACTTACAATAGTAACATGGGAAGGATTGTTGTTTTCAATTTGGCTATGCCTAACATTCAGAAAGTCAAAGAATAATGAACCTGCAAGAGAAAAGTCATATTTAAGACAAGTTGGCAGAGGAATTAGTGATTAGGCTACTACGTATGAGTGTTTGAAAAGGTACACTCAAAGTAGGCTGTATTAATTTATGTGTCTGCTTGAAACAGAAACTGCAGAATGTCAAATTTAAAGTTCTGTGTGCTCTCAAGACTGAGGTATGTGTCTATTTGTAGATCAATTCTGTTGTGTATTATCCATGTGAACAAGCTAGCTTCAAAAGCTAGTACATTTTCCTACAGGGCCCATTTCAAGCAGACACCAGAAGGCAGCGAGAGAGCTATAGAACGAACCAAGAGAAGTACACAAAGAAGCAAGGTAGCTGCTAAAAAAAGGCAAGAAGGGTGCAGAAAGAGGCAAACAAGTGCAGAAAAAAACAACAGAGGTGCAGAAAGAGGCTTGAAAAGTATAAAAAGAGGCAACAGAAATGCAGAAAAGGCAAAAGAGGTAGAGAAAGACGCAAGAGAGCTGCAGAAAGAGGCATGATGGGTACAGTAAGAAGAGAGTGAGGTGCATGAAGAGGCTCATGAGGTCCAGAAAAAAAAGAGTGAGATGCAGAAAGAAGCAAGAGAAGTACAGAAAGAGGCAACAGAGATGTAGAAAGATTGAAGAGACGTGCAGAAAGAGGGAAGAAAAATGTAGGAAAAGGAAAGAGAGCTGCATTAAGAGGCAAGAAAGGCGCAAAAAGAAGGAAGAGGGGTGCACAAACAAGTAAGAAGAGTCCGGAGACAAGTGCTGAAAGAAGCAACAGATATGCAAAAAGAGGCAAGAAAAGTGCGTGCTGTAAGAGGCAAGAGAGGTACAGAAAGAGGCAACAGATGTACAGAAAGAGGGAAGAGGGGTGCAGAAAGAGGTAAAAGAAGTACAAAAGAGGCAAGAGAGGAGCAGAAAGAGGCAATAGAGGTGCAGAAAGAGGGAAGAAAGGTATAGAAAGAAGCAAGAGGGGTACAGAAAGAAGCAAAAGAAGTACACATAGAAGCAAGAAAAGTGCAGAAAGATGCAAGAAAAGTAGAAAAAGAGGCAAGAAAAGAACAGAAAGAAGCAAGAGAACTCCAGAAAGATGAAGCGAAATACAGAGAGACCAAGAAAGGTGCACTGAGAAGATTTTTCCACCTGTAAAACAAGCTACCAGCTTTAAAAGCTACCATCTTCAGATGCATAACACGTACGAGAATATATGTACAGTTAGACACATACCTCAGTCACAGGGGGCACGCAGAACTTTAAATTCAAGAAACTGCACTTCCCATTTCAGGACAAACACCTAACGGCCACATGCATCAAAGTCCGGTTTTGCGATTCCTTATTTGCGAATTTTAGGGAATCGCAAATAAGGAATCGCAAAATGGGATGCATGATGTAAATCGCATAATATTTGCGATTTGGTAAAAATCGCAATTTTTACCGAATCGCAAATATTATGCGAATTTTAATTTGCGATTTCGCAATTCCCATTGATTCCTATGGGCCAAAAGGCCCATAGGAAACAATGGGAAGGCATTGACATTTTGCAAATTTCAATTAGCGATTCGCAAAATGTTAATGCATTCCATGGGTGCAGGGGGGGGTCCAAAGGACCCCCCTGCACCCCTGAAATGTATTTTGAAGTGCATGTTTCACACACACATGTCCTAAGGACATTTGTGTCTGTAACATGACAGTGTTTAAAAATGCAATTTTGAGCATTTTAATACATTTTCGAAAATTACCACGAGGTTCACCCTCGTGGTAATTTGCACCCCCTAATTTTAAAAGTAATCATGCATTGCTTTTAAGGAATCGCAAATTTGCGATTCCTTAAAAGCAATCGCATTTTTGGAATTTGCTAAAAATAGTGATTTTTCCAAAAATGTTTGATGCATCCCAAAAACCTATTTAGGAATCACAAACGGCAGAATTTACCGATTCGCACCGTTTGCACTTCCTAAATAGGTTGATGCATGTGGCCGTAAATTTCTACAGCGTACTTTAACTATACATTTCCACACACTCATACAAAGAAGCCTAATCAGTAATCCTCCTTGCATCATGTTTTAAGCCAAACTTTTTCTGTGTACCTTCCCTATTCACCAACAACTCTGAAATGTTGGGTGTAGCGAAATTTAAAATAGCAATCCTTCACATATCACTCTTGTAAGTCTCACCCTATTCCAGAAAGCATTCATGTGTGTGTCTGTGCCTTTTGCTAGTACCATGATACATAAAAAGTAACGTACAAGTACTTGAATACCTGTGTTTCAGACCGCACGCTCTCCAAATGTATGTATAGAAAGTACATGTATTCCTGCCTACTAACAAAATATTGCACATGGGTAGTGAATAATTCACGATCTGCGAATTTGCGGATTTGCGAATTCGCGATCTGCAAAATTCGCGAATTTGTGCGAATTTGCGGATTTTTGTTTTTTTGCGTGTTCGCTGGGTTTTTTGCGTGTTTGCGGGGTTTTTTGCGTGTTCGCGGGGATTTGTGTGTCTTCGCGAGCCGCTTGCATAGCGAAGTTACCCATGCAGTCGTTTATGGGAGAGGGAGAGAGAGATAGATAGATAGATAGATAGATAGATAGATAGATAGATAGATAGATAGATAGATAGATAGATAGATAGATAGATAGATAGATAGATAGATAGAAAAAGAGAGAAAGAGAGGGAAAGAGAGAGGGAGAGAGAGAACGAGAGAAAGAAAGAGAGGCCGGATCTCTGAAGGGCCAGATTCCTGAGTTGCCCCTACAGAACATACAGCTTTTTATTTTTAGCAAAATGCATATGAAAATTGTGCTGTAAAGGTCTCTTTTAGTTTAACCCCTCCTGAGAACTCAAAATGGGTGTATTTGCCATCCTCTCCCTTCTTCCTGTTTTTTATATCTGTAAGTGCTTCCTGATGAGGTTTAATTCCTTGGACAGGTGCCTCGTTGCCTACTTGTAACTATTCTCTGACCCTGCTTCAAGGGTCAGAGCAGGGTCAGAGAATAGTTGCAAGTAGGCAATGAGGCGCCAGGAAGCAATTATCAGCAGGTGTCCAAGTTGAAGTTAATTTGTTTGTAACCCTTTTGTAAAAGGTTACAAAGAAATTAGGTTCAACTTTTGCACCTGCTGCTGTAACCCTTGCTTGGCTGAAAATTCGTCCCCGCTGATTCGCGGATTTTACTGCGATTTCGCGAGATTCGCGGATCGCAAAATCGCGGAAAATCCGCAAATTCGCCCGCAAAACGGATTTTACGCCTACCCTTAGTAGTGAATAGTCTATTTCAGAGGGTCTATACCACCAACATATGTAATATATGTCTAACTGTGTGACCAAATGACAGACCAGAACTAAAAAGATTTCTCCACCTGTAGGAGAAGCTACAGCTTTTTAAGCTAGCATCTTCAGATGCATAACATGTACGAGAGTACATGTACAAGTAGACACATATTTCAGTCATGAGAGCACGCAGACCATTACATTTAAGAAACTGCCCTTCCGATTTCAAGCAAACACCTAGATTTCTACAGCGCACTTTAACTATACATTTCCACACACTCATACGAAGTAGACTAATCAGTAATCCTTCTCGCAACAAGTTTTAAACCTGACCTTAGTGGTTTAGCTTCACTATTCACCAACAACTCTGAATGTTTGGCGTGGCAAAATTCAAAACAGCAATCCTTCACATATCACTCTTGTAAGTCTCACACTATTCCAGAAAGCATTCATTGGTATATCTGTACTTTTTGCTAATCCCATGATACATGAAAAGAAACAAACAAATACTTGAATACCTGTGTTTCAGACCGCTTACTCTCCACATTTATGTGTAGAAAGAGTATGTATTCCTGTCTACTCATAAAACAGTGCACATGGATAGTCTATTTCAGAGCTCTATACCATCTACATATGTAAGACATGTCTATCTGTGCGACCAAATGACAGAACAGAACTAAAAAGATTTTCCCACCTGTAAGAGAAGCTACCAGCTTTTTAAGCTAGCATCTTCAGATGAATAACACATGTGACAATACATGTACAAGTAGAAATATACCTAAGTCACGATAGTAAGCAGAACTTAAAACTGCACAGATTACACTTCCCATTTCAAGCACACATCTAAATTTATACGGCCTACTTCAAGTGCACCTTTCCATAAGACTTAAAAGAAGTAGCCTAATCAGTAATCCCTCTACCAATATGTCTTAAAGATAATTTTATCTTACAGCTTCACTATTCACCAACTGCTCAGAATGTAATTTGCAGAAGAGGTGCAGAAAGAAGATAGAGAAGTGCACAAAGAAGCAACAAAGGTGCAGAAAGAAGCAATACAAGAGCAAAAAAAGGCAAGAGAGGTGTAGAAAAATATAATAGAGGTGCAGAAAGAGGGAAAAGGGTGCAGAAAGAGGCAAGAGGAGTGCAGAAAGAAGCAAAAGAGGTGCAGAAAGAAGCAAGACAAGTGCAGAAAGAAGCAGCGACAGTAGTCAAAGAGGCAAGGGAGATGCTAAAAGACGCAGGAGGGGTATAGAAAGAGGCAAGAGAAGTTCAAAAAGATGCAAGAGACATGCAGAAAGATGAAAGGAGTGCAAAAAGAGACGGGACAGATGTAGAAAGAAGCAAGAGCAATGCAGAAATAATCCACACAAGTGCACAAAAAAGAAAGAGATGTTTAGAAAGAAGTAACAGAGGTGCGGAAAGAGGCAAGAAAAATGTAGAAAATGGGTAGAGAGATACGGAAGGAGGCAAGAAAGATGCAAAAAGGAAGGAAGAGGGGTGCACAAACAAGTAAGAAGTGTTCAGAAACAACCAAGACAAGTGCTGAAAGAAGGAACAGAGATGAAGAAAGAGGCAACAGACGTGCAGAAAGAGAGAAGAGGGGTGCAGAAAGAGGGGAGAGAAGTACAAAAGAGGCAAGAGAGGAGCAGAAAGAGTCAATAAAGGTGCAGAAAGAGGTAAGAGAGGTGTAGAAAGAAGCAGGAGGGGTAGAGAAAGAAGCAAGAGAAGTAAACATAGAAGCAAGAGAAGTATAGAAAGACACAAGAGAAGTAGAAAAAGAGACAAGAAAAGAACAGAAAGAAGCAAGAGAACTCTAGAAAGATGAAGAGAATTGCAGAGAGACAAGGAAAGGTACACTGAGAAGAGTTCTCCACCTGTAAAACAAGCTACCAGCTTAAAAACCTACCAGCTTCAGATGCATAACATGTACGAGAACACATGTACAGGTAGACACACACCTCAGTCACAGGGGGCCATGCAGACCTTTAAATTTAAGAAACTGCACTTCCCATTTCAGGCAAACACCTAAATTTCTACAGCGTACTTTAACTATACATTTCCACACACTAATAGGAAGACGCCTAATCAGTAATCCCCTTTACAGCATGTTTTAAACCTTACTTTTGTTGTGTACCTTCACTATTCACCAACAACCCTGAAATGTTGGGCGTAGTGAAATTTAAAACAGCAATCCTTCATATATCACTCTTGTAAGTCTCACCCTATTCCAGAAAGCATTCATGTGGGTGTCTTTACCTTTTTCTATTACCATGATACATAAAACGAAACATACAAGTACTTGAATACCTGTGTTTCAGACTGCATGCTCGCCAAATGTATGTATAGAAAGTATAGGTCTCTGGAGGGGTATTGAAAGAGGCAAGAGAAGTTCAGAAAGGTGCAAGAGACATCCAGAAAGATGAAAGAAGTGCAGAAAGAGGTGGGACAGATGTTGAAAGAAGCAAGAGAAATGCAGAAAGAATCCACACAAGTGCACAAAGAGATGTTTAGAAAGAACTAACAGAGGTGCAGAAAGAGGCAAGAAAAATGTAGAAAAAGGGTAGAGAGATGCGGAAAGAGGCAAGAAAGATGCAAAAAGAAGGAAGAGGGATGCACAAACAAGTAAGAACTTTACTACTTCTAAACTGAGAAAAATCCTAACTTTAAGACTTTCGGTATTCACAGAAGGCCTTCTGTGAATACCAAAATGGCAGTAAGTTTAGGATTTTGTCTTAAGTTAGTTCTGTGAATCGGGCACTTAGTTTCTATGGGAGGGTGTTGCAGTATTAGTAGTTGGCCATGTGTTGTGCTGGACTTAATACTGTTTTTATACATTTTGTTTGCAGTAGTGAGTTAGAAGTGCAGTTTGTAAATAGTATTTTCTAATATGTTTTGTAGTATTATGTAGAATTACAAAACATACTACAAAATGCAGGGGCATCTTTACAACAAAAGTGGCGGAGCATGGGTTAGCTCAAAATAGCTAACGCCACACTCCATCACTTAAGAAACGCAGGGATGATAATACAGTGCACACCTACGTTTCTCCCTGGGCTGGCACTAAATCCAGCTGCCTAGCGCCAGCGCAGGCACTCTTGCACCATGGTGCAAGGGAGGCTGCATTGAGAGAATGATTGTATATGTTCAGGAAGGTGTCTCTTTATGCACATAAACAATCCAGAATGGCAATTTGAAACTCCTACGTGTGCTGCATTGCGCATCACGCATAGAAGTAGCAAATCGTCATATTTTAAATGATTGTTTATGTGCTGGAAGGGACAACTTCCTCCACATAAACAATCATTCATGGCATTTTGCTGTTTCCATGTGTTCTGCAAAAACAGCAAAAACTAGGAGAAATTAAACATTTCTCCTCATTTTGCCATGCTAAGACTAGGTTTTCCCTGGTCTTAATTTTGGCGCTGCCCCATATTCACGTCACCTTTGCAAATATGGGGCAGCACCAAAATCAATGGGGGTTGCGGTGGAACGCCCACCGCAATACCCATTGCCCACCCTTTTCATGTTAAGTGTAGCCTGAATGGGTGCCTTATTTACAAGGCATTGTTAAGCCATGTTAAGTGGCTTAATTCCACCTTGTAAATAAGTCGAAGCCCCTATCACTACAGGAACGTCTTTAAAAGTGACATCCCTCTGTGATAGGGACTTCTAAATATACCCCGCAGTTTGTGATTTCAGACTCTGAGAGTTTTCAATCGGTGGAGTGATTTTACCAACTACCAGATAAAATACGCGCAAATTCAATGTTTTGAAATTAATGGAATAGCTCTGTGTGGGATCAAACTTCATATACAACAATAACATGCAGGACTGGGTCAGTGGAAAGACACTTCCCTCTAAATACCCACAGACTGACTGGAGGAACCTTATGTTTTGTGAGTCTCTTCAAAGAGCACCTCATCTGTCAAAAATAGGAGTATAACACCTCCGACTGCTAATTAAAAAAAAAACAGAAGAGACAACCACTCCATTTATCCATGCTTGAGGCACATATTCTTAAATAACTCCCATCTCTCCTTGATGTATAGAGCTATGTTGCTCTTTAGATCACCCGTGGTTATATACATATCAACACATACCACATCTATAATCAACAGTGCTTAATTGTTAGTTTTATTTTATTTCCAACTTACAGGAATTTCTGAGGACATATTACTTGTGGTTGGTTAACACGTAATGAGTTCTTGTTTGAATGTTGTCATTTTCAAATGAACTGAGAGCTCACTAGGCAGGCCATAATTTAAAGATCCACTAGATAGAATAATAATATGATTTAGTGGTGGTTTTGTATAATGTATTGTGGTACAATAAGAAATGTGTTTTAACCACACAGCTTCTACTTGAATGTGGTTTGGTTTAGGTTTTGGTGTGGTTCCTTAATGAGCATAATTAAGATGTTTTGTAGAAATATAAGTAGGCCTTTGTGGGTCAGAGGAGATTACTTTGTGGCAGAGTAAATCAGACATGGGCAGGATGTTGGTGAAATGATTGATATTACTCTTTATTTCCTTTTAGTATTGATTGTTTCAGTCCACACATTCAAATAGCTATCCTGAGACATAGAAACAGTACTTCATTTTGCTAAACATTCAGTATTAATGTATTTTACGTAATAAAATTGGGAGTATATTTATTTTTCTATCCAATGTAAAATAATCTGATACGGAATGTACAGCACTTTTATGTGACAATGATACCACAACAAATTAAAAAAGAAAAAACAGACAGCTCATAAAATACCAATAATAAAGTGAAGGAGAAAAATAAGATCACTTAAATTGTATCATTGCATTTTGACCTTTTTCATAAAAGATTCATTAAGAGATCTAACTAATTCAGCATGTAATTTCTATTTGCTAAAGAACAACTATGTAACAGCTTGTACAGTTGGTCATGGAGTCAAGAGAAGTGCAGAAAAAGTCAAGATAGATGCACAAAGAGGAAGAAAGGTGCAGAAAGTGGAAGAAAGGCACAGACAGCTGCAAGAAAAGTGCAGAAAGAGGCATAAGAGGTACAGAAAGAGCCAAGAGAGGTGCAAAAAGAGGAAGAAAGGTGCAGAGAGAGTCAAGTGATGTGCAGAAAGAGGAGGGATCGGATGAGTGCATGCGTACTACCTGAATGAATGGATGAGTGCAAGGGTAGTGCCTGGGTGAACAGATGAGGGCAATGGAAGAGTGCATGCGTTGTTCCTCAGTGAATGGATGAGTGCATGAGTCGTGGTGAGTCTTTGGATGAGTGCATAGGTAGTGCCTGGGTGATTGGATGAGTGTATGCATAGTACCTGAGTGAATGGATGAGTGCAAGGGTAATAATGCCTGGGTGAACGGTGCCTGGGTGAACGGATAAGTGCATGGGCAGTTCCTCATTGAAAGCTTGGGTGCAAGAGTAGGGCCTCAGTCATTGGATGAGTGCATGGGGAGTGCCTAAGTGAATGGATAAGCACATGTGTTGTTCCTCAGTGAATGGATGAATGCAAGACTAGTGTCAGGGTGATTGGATCAGTGAATTGATTAGTGCATGGGTACTGGCTGAGTCTTTGGATGAGTGTATGGGTAGTGTTTGAGTGATGGGATATCTGCATTTGTGGAGTAAATGGATGTATGCAATGGTAGTGAAGAGGTGAACAGATGACTGCATGGGTAGTGTCTGAGTAAATGGAGGAGCGCATGGGTAGTTCCTCAGTGAATGGATCGGTGCTAGGGTAATGCCTGGGTGATTGAATGAGTGTATGGGTAGTGCAAGAGTGAATGGATGAGAGCAAGGTTAGTGCATATATCATTGGGTGAGTGCAGTAAGTCTTTGGAAAGGTACACTTGAAGTAGGCCGTATACATTTAGATGTGTGCTTGAAATGGGAAGTGTAGTCTGTGCAGTTTCTAAACTTTTCTTGTTTCTGTGAATACCAAAATGGTAGTAAGTTTAGGATTTTGTCTTAAGTTAGTTCTGTGAATCGGGCCCTACTGGAGTTAGGTACTTTAGATAAAACCTCACAGGACACAATGCTAAATTATGTTACATTGTATTGAAAAATATAAGTATAATTAATTAAAATGTTACAAAATATGTAAAAATAGTAAACATGTAGTATTTAATTTTAAATTATGTTTAAAACTTTTTGGAATTGAAACATTAACGTAACTTTTTAAAATAAAATATAAATAAATAGCTTTGCAGCAGTTCTACATATTACTTTTTATAATTATTAAAGTATAATACAAAATATATTTTATTTCAATTCAATAGATTTTTGTGAATTAAGAAAAAAAAATCAAAATAACGTTAATAGTGCTGCAGCATTTTTTTGTGTTCTACATTTATAATAAATATATAGCACTAATTTACATAAATATATAACAGAAACATATTTTTCATAATGTTTTTGAGTTAACTAAACTTTTTTTTTAATTTACCATACAAAACAACAGTGCTTTAGAAGTTCAGTTTGTGAATGCCAATTTGTGTTATGTTTTGTATGTAGTACTACAAAACGCAGTTTGTGAATCAGAGTTTAAGTGTAAGTATTCTTTTTAATTCTGCTAAACAAATTTCACAAACATCTAGTGTTTAAATTTCATTATATTACAGCATTTTCTAATACAATTTAAAAAAATTCCTTTTTAAGAATTGCTTGCTACATAGCGCCTCATTTTGATATGGGTCAGAAAGCCTCAGACAACATCTTTGGATTCACTTTCGACCACCATATTATAATGACTGCGGTCTGAAGTGAAAACGGATGATCATTGCGGTTGGCTTCCGACAGGTTCATGGAGCCTGTCGGCCAGTCGGAGCCGTCATGTATCCCTTAAATGGGGTTTTCGCTTTTGGGATAACGATGTTGGTTTCCCACAGGCTTTTTATGTCTGGCTTTCTGACATGAAAAGCCTGTCAGAAAGTGACCTTGGGGGCCCCTAGAAAGGCTGTCTTCTCCCTGCGGCCTCTGGTTGGTGGCCGAGGGGGCAATACACCTGTAAATCCCTACACCGTCTGGCAGGCACCATGAGGTGCCTGCCAAATGGTGCAGGGATTTACACAAACTGCCATTTCTGTTATAGAGCTTGGCTGTGGGCAGAAACCACCCACAGCTCAAGCTCCCATAGAGAAACAGAAGTTTGCGACCGCACCATGTGTGGTCGAATTGTAATTTGGTGGTTGTAACCGCCAACCTACAGCTGGTCTGTTCCAACACCAACATTATGTCATTAGCCTTACCTCGTAATAAGGCCCATAATGTTCAAATAAAAAAACTGCACCATTTTATTCTGCTAAAAGTTAGATTGCAAACTTTCGCTCAGAAAATAGTTTTGCTTTGGGAGCCACACTGACAAAATCTTTTATTAGTGCCGAAATCAATAACATAACAAAATACATTTTTGGTAACATTTAGCAAATAATGATCTTGTGTGTATTTATTGCAAGTAAAAAACCTGCACTTGAAAAAATAAATCAGAAAAAGATTGGGGATGAAAAATATTCCAAAAAACCAAATGCATGACTCAAAATCTCTACAAATACTGATGTTTGTTTATATTTATTCTGGAGCGCAACTGATGTTTGCTAAGAATTATTTGAAGTGTTATATTTATGCTGGCGAAAGCTCCAAAACTACTGTTCTGCTGAAAATTATTCTGCCACGTTATCATCATGAAGACCACTGCAGAAGTCCAAGAGGTAGCGCTGTACAAAAGTTTAATTTCTGCATATTCATTTTGCCACGCAAGATAAAGTTATACATTACACGGTGTGATATTGCAAAATGTGGTTACGTACTGATAGAGGATAGAGGAAGATGTGCAGGCTGACAGAATAAGTAAGAAAGAAGTATATTATCATTGTACTTACCAGAGTTTCAATGAGCGGAGCTTTAAGTCCTCAGTACCTGGTGAGGAGACCCAAAAAGAAGCATAAGGATTGTTTGCTGAGTTGTCTAGTATCTGCAGGAAGTACCCCACCACTAAAGCTGCCAGGTGATGACTCCGAACAACTCCACAGGTCTCCCGCAAGTGAAGTGCTCCGATGGAGACTGGGGAGAAGGTCACGGTTTCTCTGATTGTCCATGACAACTCAAAGGCCACTCCATCGCAAGCCCTCAGCAATAGAACGAGTGACGACGAATACTCAAAAGGACAGCCGACAGGAGCAGACAGAGCTCTACCCTCAAGGTCAGCCACTCTCATAACTAGTTACTAGCTGCCACCTTTTTGAAAATACCACCACCTTTCAATACTGCCAAAAGGCAAAATATTGGCTATAGATGGTCACTGTGGATAGAGACCTTCAATAATGTAATTGATGCACTTGAGGAGACTGATAATAAAAAGATTATCAAGTACCTCTAAACTTTTACTGGTGATGGTGTGAAAGTAGTCATACAGAAAATGCTGCAAACTGATAAAGAAATGATATATTGTCAGATTAAAGAAACGCTGAATCTCAAATTCACTCTAGTACCAAACTTTTATTATGACAGATACATTTTCATTCAAGAAAGCCAAAATGTTTTTGAAACCATTGATGAATTTGTGGAGAGGCTTGATACACTCATCAAACAGTGTAAGTTCAATCAATTTCATGATGAGGAAGCTATGCGACTTAGAGTTATTGATGGTTGCTTGTCTGATTCATTCAAATAAGTGTTGATGGCTGCCAGAGCTGAGGAGCATGCTGAATGACAAGCTGCTGGCATGGAGGCCGGAGGTGCCCGGAGTGAATCAGTCCTGATTACAAAAAGTAAGGCAAAGCAAAAGACTGAAGTACACAAACTGCAGTCTACAAGTAAAAAGAAGTTATGTTTTAGATGTGGACTTTCATTTCCACGCAAGGTAAATGTCCCACCATTGGACAGATATGCAAAGGCTGTTGGAAAGATAACTATTTTGTGATCATTTGTAAAGTGAAAGAAAAAGCAAGAGCATCATGGCGTGAAGACAAAATGGCCACCAGAACATTCCAGAGACAATGTTCGATGCACCCCCACAAGGCCAAGCGGTGACACCAACTGAAGCAAATTGACACTGAACGAAATTGATTGTCATCTAAATCATGTTCTAATAGTTTGTGTGCATCAATATCCAGTGAAGAAGATGGTTGCACCATGGAAATGTTTACCTCAGAGCAATCTGCGCATGCCAGACTGGCTGCATGTGAGGAAAAATGTCAGTCAAAGAAAAGTCGACATGCCAAAGTCATACAAGCATTGTTCGAAAATTACATTGAAAATAAATGACTGCTTGAAACCTTTCATCATCGACAGTGGTGCATCGATAAACATAATGCCTGAAAAAGAATTCAATTATTGTCTCTTTTGCCTCCAATTACAACATTTAAAACCAAAGTGTATACTTGGGATGCATCGACACCCATAAAAAGTCAAGTTGATTCGTAGTGATATTGAAATACTAAACAACTAAGGTGAACAAAGGTGAAAGCCCACATCCATGCACTTCAAGGTGCCGCCGCAAGTAACTGTCTGCTCAGTTTCAGTACTGCTAGCGATACGGGGAAGTTTCTGTGAATTACATCATGAATGCTCATCACAAAATTGAAAATTATTTTCCTTCATTGTTTCATGACTTGGGAAAGCAGACTATGAAAGTAAAGTTACACATTAATGAAGATGTCTGTCCTGTTGTTCAGAGACCTAGATGAGTTGCTTTTCATTTACAAGAAGCTGTTGAAAAAGAACCTGATTCGTTACTTAAGCATGATATTATTGGGCATTCATCCGGTCCAACGCCATGGGTTTCTTCCATAGTGGCAGTGTCCAAAAAGGACACTGAAGGAGCTGTGCGGATATGCACCAAGCAATCATGGCGATTGAATAAGAACAACATTTATGTCCTCATAGTGCTGACATGATAATGCAATTAAATGGTTCAAAGGTTTTCTCTTGGTTATCATCAGTTGGAACTTGAAGAAGATTGCAGGTATATTTCAAGCTTTTTTAAATGTCAGTCTGTTTTAATGTAGAAGACACAGTTTTGGTGTGTAATCAGCAGCAGAATTTTTCCAAGACGGCATTCGACTTGTCATACAGCTGGTTGTGAATGCATTCTACTACAGCGATGACATATTGATTTTCGTGCTACACAGAAGGAGCATGAAACAGCTCTCTCCCAAGTATGTCGCTTACTGACAGATGCAGGCCTGACTTTGAATGCAGACAATTGTGAGTTCCACAAGACAAAGTAAAACTTATTAGGCCATATCTTTTCTGATGGGGGTATGACACCTGGTCCTGCCAAAGAACAAGTGCTGTCAAATATTGATCCCCCCCCAAGATGTTTTCTATGATACTTTCCTTTCTTGGCAGGGACAGTAACCGTTAAAGATGCATGGTGCAAGACTTTGCTACCATAAGTATTCCTTTACTAGAGTTAAAAAAGAAAAATGTTTTGTTCAAGTAGTCATAAGAATGTGACAGAAGTTTCAAGAAAATTAAACTAGCCATTGAAACTGCTACTGAAATAGCCTATTTCTATCCGTAGCTTCAAACAGGGGATGTTGTTGATGCTAGCCCAGTGGTTGAATCGCTATCCTGGCACAGCACAGTGGACACCCCATGTTTGAAGGCACATTGTGGAATATGCCAGCAGAACATGCTCACTCTCAACCCGAGAAAGGAAGTTTGGTCGTGGTATGGGCGTGTGAACATTTCCATGTATTCCTATCTGGAAAGCCTTTTACGCTGGTAAGTGATCATCAAGCTTTATTGACTAACTTTGGCAATCCGAAAACAATATGGCTCCTGTCACTGAACGGTGGGGACTCTGATTAAAAGAGTATTATTGCACCATTGTACATCAAGATGGTTGAAGCCTACATTAATTTAACTGTAAAGTTAAATACCCCAGCTGTCATATTTTTAGCCCAGATCATCACTGCCACAAGCCATGACAGTGACATGCTGAAGTTGAGAGTTATAATTATACAACATTTGTGGAACTGACAGGCTCGACCTCTCACCAGTGATGGTGAATACCAGAAGTACAAAAAGGTTAAGGATGAACTGTTTATAACTCAGGAATGAGTTATTCTGCGAGGGTCAAGAATCCTAGTTCCGGAGAGTTTAAGAACGAAAATAATTGAAGTGGCTCACGAAGGACATTGTGGTATTGTTGCCACTAAGAGAGCTCTCCAAGATTGAGTTTGTTTTCCTTATTTGGATGAGAGGGTTGAAAAGGAACTCAAGGCCTGTCATCGATGTAACTGCCTCTCTTCAAATATTACTCAACCTACTCTTACCATGTCAGAACTCCCTAAGCATGCACGAGAGAGAATAGACATCGATTTCTTTGATCCACTTGACAATGGACATTATCTGATGGTAATTGTGAATGAGTACTCTCGATTTCCATTAATAGAGGATCTCTCATCCACAACTCATGACCGATTCATTGAGAGACTTGATGGCATTTTTAGAATATGGGACATTCCAGCGATTGTGAAGTCTGATAATGGCCCACCGTTCAACAGACGAGGGTTCAAGCATTTTCTGAAGCATCTGAACATAAAATACACCTTTGTAGCCACAGGTCTATGGACTGAATTGTTGAGCGTTTTATGAGAATGCTTCAGAAAGCAGTAGAACGTGCAACTCTTGATAGGCTCAATTTGCAAATTGTGTTGAATTCCACGCTACAAGACTATCGTTCACACCTCACTCAACCACAGGCGAAAGTCCTGCAACTTGGATGTTCGGGAAAGCAATGACAATCAAGTTACCTCAAAGAACCAAAAAAAGAGTAGGAGGTGAGAATACAACTCGAATGAAGGACTTGGTCATTATGGAAAAGATGAAAGCCTATGTTGACAAAAGGCAACATGCAAAGAACATTGGCGTTAAGACAGGAGATCTAGTGATCACTGGCCAATTACGAAAGAAAAAATGTGATGCTCCATATTATGCTGCACCTTTCCACATTGTGCTCATGAAGGGACATATGGTGACTGCCTAGCATCCTGGGAAGTCTAATACCTGAGACTCTTCTCACTTTCAGCATTTGATTAATCGGTCTACTGACTGAACCTGAAACCCCTGTGACTGCTGTTGTGCCTTCACCATCTTTGAAGATCTTTGACAGTTTAGATAGATAAATTTTATTGTTTGAAGTTATTTAAAACCATCGCAATATAAAAACAACTTACTACTTAAAAGTGATAATACTGCACAAAACATAATATAGCTGGTCAATTCCTCCATTTTGATCTCATAACAGTCATTATTAGCAGGGCACAAGATGAACTCAATTAGCAGGCTAATCCACTAAAGTGCAAGTTGCAGTGTTATAGAAAATAGTGATTGGGACACACTGCAAGCACACGCTTAAAAGTGCTGGGCATTGTGTTGGGGTTCAATGAAGAACAAGTGGGGTGACCTAAGATGGGCTGGGTGGCTAAAAAGATTAAAAACTTTTTCAGAAGCCCGAACACAAATGGTATTCTCCTGCAATTGGAATGTTCAGTAAAAATGAGGTGGCTACAAATACTCAGTCCTTAATCAAGAGGTGCTAGGCTTCCAAGGCTTCTGTAGAGGAATAAATAGTTATTGAAAAAGTGCATTGTGCAATAAAAGCGGGAAGCTGGTGCCTCTGCAAACAAGTGAGCAATCATCTGCTGGGGGAAGTGAGAGGTAGTATGTAAGTAAGTAAGTAAGTAAATAGACATTTATAGAGCGCAACGAAAGCTAAGGCGTCTTGACGCTGAAGGTAGCGTGTGCATCCTTTAAAAAAATGTTCGGGGAGATATTTGCTGGTTATTTGGTCAGAAAGAGCCAAGTCTTCAGCAATTTCCTGAACTGTTTGATTGTAGTCTTATTGTAACTGGCAGTGTTGCTGCCTGATAGCAAAGATTTCTCACCCCCCACCTGGCCCTTTGGACCTTGGGAACATGAACCAGCCAAGCATTTGCTGACCTTAGGTCCAGCTTTGGGACATACTAAGGGAAACGTGTCTGTAAGTCACGGGGCTCTCGCCCAAATAGTGCTTTATGTACCAGACAGAGTGCCTTAAACTTAATCCTTTGCTGGACCGGTAACCAGTGGAGACCCTTGATACTATTGGATATGTGATGAAATTTAGAGATATTAAGGACACAGGCTGCGGCATTCTGCAAAGACTGGAGTTTTTATAGAAGGCGTTTAAACACGCCCCAAAAAAGGGCATCGTAGTAGTCTGTTCTGGAAAGAATCAGGGTAGCTTGTAGAAGCCTATTACACTTAGCACCCTGAAAACAGTCAGGGATCCAGGAGATGATATGAGGTGCGCTCCCAAGCCAGGACATTCCGCAGAGAGCAACACAATGGGAGCACCCTGCCGGCAAGGAACCCTGTTCGGGGCAACTTCCGATAGCCTTATTATTTTTAACCGCTGACGGAGGCCCAGGTATTAAAGTTTAATTTACCCTTGGGTACTGGGACCCCCGCCAAGCCGTTTTAACATCACCACCTTGACACTCCTCACTGCACACTCAGTAACATACCTGCTCCGCTGTAATCAGGCGTCGAAGCACACCCGGGACACGCTAGGTGTCACTGGGTGGGCCCGATGATGAAGCATGCCACCAACTAGGTTGGTGGGTGAGGGCTTCATGAACACACTTACCAGGTGTTCCCACCCCCTGACAAAACATACTTGAGTCCTTTACCTTTGGTAAATTCATAATAGATGAGCTAGTCTCCTTTTGATTAATCGTATATAAAACCCTGGGATTTGGACTAGCATTCTGGTCCTCTCTCTCTCTCTTGATACGCATTCAGACTCCATTTCCTGGCATGGACAGTTTTCAGGTGATCAGTCCACAGGGGTTGCCACAAACTGGAACAAGGGATATTCGCCCAAGCCCCAGCAGCCCTTTCGGCCAGCACAAGGGGGGGATGGGTCCAGCAAGGCCAGAGGCAATGGAGGCGGAAAGGGCGTGTGTTGGGACTTCAACAGCCGCACATGCACGAGGGCAGCGGGCACCTGCAAATTCAGACATGCATGTTACATATGCGACCACTCATCCCACCCAGAAACAGCATGCCGTTCAAAGGGTAGTACATCAGGCAACAGGGGGAAGAGGAAACTGGATTTTCGGGGGACACCGGCAAGTCGCATATTCACCCATTGATATCTTGGCTATGATCCCTTGGCTGAACAGGTACCCAGATCATGCTTCCTCGAGGATGCTGCAAGAAGGTTTCACACACAGTTTTCGGATTCCTGCAGGGGGGTACACTGGGACACCAGAGTGTAGGAATCAGTTGTTGGTTAGACACAACCCTGGGGTGGTGGCATCCAAAATCTTGAAGGAGCTACGCCTAGGTAGGGTAGCGGGTCCTTTCGATGACATCCCGGAACCCGATTTTGTTTGCTCACCCCTGGGGGTGGTCCCAAAGAAAGAGAAGGGCGAATTTAGACTCATCCACAACCTCTCAGCACCTAGGGAAGCATCTTTGAATGATGCAATCGACGAGGGCATCTGCAGTGTGAAGTATGCGTCCTTTGACCAAGCAGTAGAGATGTTGAGAGTTCTGGACCCCGGGGCATTGATGGCAAAATCAGATATTTAATCAGCTTTCCGACTACTGCCAGTACATTCTTTGGACCAACACCTGCTGGTGAAGGCAAATACTATATGGATATGTGCATGCCCATGGGTTGCTCCGTGTCATGTGCATACTTTGAGACATTCAGTTCATTCTTAGAGTGGGTGATGAGACAGACAACAGGGTACCAACATGTGATGCATTACCTGGATGACTTCATTTTGCTGGGGGTGGCGAGCTCTCAGGAGTGTGCGTGGGCATTGCAGGATTTTTGTGTGCTCATGCGGGCTTTTGGGGTCCCGCTGGCGCCAGGAAAAATGGTGGGTCCATCAACTTGTTTGGAATTCCTGGGCATTGAATAGGACTCTGTAGATGGTTGTTTCAGGTTACCCAAAGAAAAGATTATGAAATTCAGGGCAGCATTACAGCAATGTTTAGCAAAAGAGAAGGTCACATTGCAACAGCTGCAACAGACCGTTGGTCAGCTGAATTTTGCATTACGAGTGATACCGATGGCACGCCCATTTTCCCGCTCTACCGCGCAGGCCATGAAGGGCCTGCGGGAAAAACATCATCGCACCAGGCTGTCAGTTGAGGTGCGCCAGGACATGCGAATATGGATGGCATTTCTGGAGAATTTCAGAGTGGTGTGGTGCGGCCCCCCCCACCACGTCGGCAGACCTGGGTCTATTGACCGATGCTGCTGGCAGTGTGGGATTTGGCGCCATACTTGGTAACAAATGGGTGGCACAAAGGTGGCCGGAGTGGTGGGAGGAAAGAGGTTTGGCGGCAAACATTGGTTTTCTAGAGCTCTTCCCAATATGGGTCGCATTAACCATCTGGCCTGAGCAGTTGTCCAACAAATCTGTGATATTCTGGTCAGACAACATGACTGTAGTCGAATGCATCAACCAACAGGCAGCGCCTCATAAAGGAAATTGTGTTACGATGCTTGAAATTGAATGTGCAAATTATGGCCAGACATGTCCCTGGGGTCTTGAATAACGAGGCTGACCCCCTTTCTCGCTTTAAAATGCAGCTATTCAGGGAACACTTACCTGCGGCAGAAGCTTCACCAGCACACTTCCCAGCAACACTTTGGCAAATTGGTGCCCCCAACTACTGAACCTTGTGGCAGCCAGTTTAGCACCCAGGACCAGGACAGCTTACGAAGGGGCGTTCATGGCTTACTGCAACTTTTTGGGACAAGCATGGGAAGTAAAGTGTTGGGTAGGAAGTGCATTTTAACTCATACATGAACAAAATGCACAGAGAGGGGCTCTCGGCGGCGACAGCTAGCAGACACAAAGCGGCGGTCTCTTTCTTTGCTCAGTTAAAAGGTGTCAGGGACCCCACAAACAGTTTTTTAGTGCAGAAAGCATTGAAGAGGTGGCGATGCCTACAGGCAAACACCGCTGATTACAGACGGCCAATAGGTTTGAAACGGTTGTCCCGGGTGTTGGATGCCTTACCGGACACATGTAGCTCCCCAGGGGAAGTACTCCTATTTAGAGCTGCATTTGCTTTGGCCTTTTATGGGGCATTGCGGGTAAGTGAACTGGTGGCCAACAACAAACTGGACAGGTTGGGTTTGCTGCAGCTGGTAGACCTCATGTTAAGGGGTGATTCAATCTGGCTAACCATACGGAAATCAAAAACTGATCAGGAGGCCAGGGGTGATAGCTTGGTACTACACCGGGCACCGACTAACTCGTGCTGCCCGGTGTCACATGTAGAGGCATACCTCAGGCAAGGGGTGGTCGGGGCAACGGGGTCTTTGTTGATGCGCGCGGATGGGACCCCATTGACCAGGTTTCAGTTCCAGAGAGTTTTAGCAATGGCAATCGCCAAGGCGGGTCTGGATCCCAAGGACTTTGGCACACATTCTTTCTGAATAGGTGCAGCCACTGAGGCAACAGCGAGAGGTTTGCATGCCACCAGTTTAAAGAGGATAGGGAGATGGTCTTCCAACGCTTATAAGCGCTATGTGCGGCTGCACATGTTGTAAGTACTGACAGGAGGAAGACGCACGTAGTATGAGTTGTTGGTCACTCTTATGTGAGACGAGCTAAGCCAATTTTCTTTGCAGGTGATTGTGTACCGCGGGCAGAGAGCAGGGGTTGTCAGGTCTCATTCCATGGTAGGGGGGGGCTCTGCCTAAATCAACTGAGGAGTTTTGTTTCCGACTTACTCGACAGACACACCCCGCCGCCCTCCATTGTCATCTTGCATCTTGGGGGGAATGACTTAGTGACACTGGGCAGAAGGGTCCTATTATAAGAGATTATCGCGGCGGCGGGTTGGCTGGCGAAGGTGCTCCCGGGTTGCACCATAGTGTGGTCTCAGTTAATACCTAGACTGCAGTGGAGAGGGGCGGAGTCAGTTAGGGCATTGAACCACTCGGTAAAGAGGGTCAATAACAAGATAGAGAGGCTGTTCAGGACACCTCACTTACAGAGTATTCCGCACGGGTGCATCTGGAGGGATAATTTTTACTTGCAGGATGGGGTCCACTTGACTGAGGCAGGCAATCGCTTATTTACAAGGAACATATTAGCATGGTTAGAAGGTTTCGCGAGGTAGGTATGACCTTTCAGTGTAGGAGGTTTTGGGGGGGCCAGATAGTCGGTCAACTATGTTGGCCTGTGGCGGTAAGGTCATGATCGGTGAGCAGCAATTTAAGGTCTTTAGGGCGCGGCACCATTCTTGAATGGGGTCGCCCAGGGAGAGGGGCCAATGGTCTCTCCTAGAACTTCAGGGGCAGGATATCCGCTTGGTCGGAAGGGAGCAGGGAGGGAGTAACGCTTTCCTTGGGCTGATAGCGGACGGGGTATCCAGGAGAGGTACGTACTCTCCCGGTAACCGGCCCTGCCACGCATGTGCACTCTTACGTGAGGGCGTAGCTGATAATAAGGATCTAACACCGGTCAATGACCTTGCCGTAGGACCAGAAAATTGTTAGGATGCAAAATTCATACGTAGGATGTTAGATTCGGTTAGGAACACGCTGTATTAGACATTTGTTAAGGTTAGCCTTCATACCTGTCTATGATGATGTAAATCTAATGTCAGAATTTTGCATATTAATGATTGCGTCAATAATGTTTATTTTAACAATTTTAATTTGTTTTCATATTTTAATAAATACGGCCGGGGGGTCCCGAGACTCCCCGCCTTCCAAAGAAACTCTTTGCCTGCCTAAGTTACTGAGCGTATTGTTGTGGTGGTTGCTTGACAGGGAGGGGGTGGTCGGTAGTCCCAGACCATATACAAAGGCAGCAGTTGTGTTGTCTGACAGTGATGACAGCTCCCATCTTCCTGTAACCAGATCAGGTCAAAGAATTAAATCTCTAAGAATATTGATTGAAGACATTTAATTTTATATAATATTAATATTTATATATTTGTACATTTTTTAAACTTTTTAGTTAACAGAGGTGGAGATGACGTATCTTGCAAAATTTTATGACGAAACCCCTTTGGCTCCTAACGGACTCGTAAAGCTGTGATGCAGGTGTTAGAGGGTAATGCCATGAAAATGAGTTTTAAAATGTTGAGTTTGCAGTTACGTGCAGAAGAATACTAAGCTCCATGGGCCTCATTTATGAGGCCGTGCGTCACTTTTACACCGCCTGTGCGTCACTTTTTGTGACGCACCAGTGGCGTAAAAAATGCGCCTTGTTGCGCCATATTTACAAAGTGACGCATCTAGGTAGATGCGTCACTTTGTAAACCCCTGCGCCACATTATACCTGCGCCAGGTATAATGTATGCAAGAGGGGCGTATTGACGCAAGGAAGGGTCGTAGAAGTGACACAGTGAAATCTATAAGATTTCACTGCGTCACTTTTAGGATGCTGTTGCCTCAAAATCTTGCGCCTGCCTCACAGCAGGCGTAAGACTGACGCAGGCCCTTTCACATGGGGCTTGCCCCATGTGAAAGGACGCATTGCTGGAGTTTTGTGACACACTCCAGCAATGCGTCACTTTTGCGCCATACAGATACGTCAGAAATACTGATGTATCTGCAACTCCTTGCGACATGATGCGTCATACATTAAATATGACGCATCAGGATTGTCGCAAGGAGTGCGCACTGAGAAGTGACGCATCGCTGCTTTCACGCAGCGATGCGTTATTTCTCATAAATGAGGCCCCATATCTGGTGTGGTCTTTGGTGGGTACCCTCGCTCGGAAGACGCTTCAGGAAGGAGAATAGGAAGAGATGAAGAAAGAGAGACAATAATCCCTAATATACACTTCAATGCAAGGTCTGATGTCAACAGTGGAAGGATATATGCAATCTAATGAAAACACTATGATCAAAATGTTCCTGGGTGGGTCAACAAAAAAGGTATGAAAATTACTGAATGAGGAGCAGGTAAGTGAGATACACAAGATAGACATCCAGTCACTAAAAAAGCGACTGGTGACTGGTCCAATGCCGACTCAATGTACTGCATTGTTCTCAATAGGTCTTTCCCACAGCTAAAACTGTCTAGAAGCAAGACTCAAAAATGTCCTTTAAAATCACAGCCAGCTATGAACCCGTCACAAGACAACCCCCATTTGCGTAGTTAGGATAGCTAGCATGTTGGAAAATATAACAAGGGTTTTCGAGTTCACCTTTTTGGGGCTCGCCTGCTGATGCGCTTGCGCATAGCTGGCGAAGCTCTATAGTGGCTTATCCAGAGTTCAACCACTGGCGATTCCATGCAGTGCATGTGCTTTTTAACTCATTGCGCAAGCGCAATGAGTTAAAATGCGCGTGCACAGCATCAAATCGTCAGCTTGGTGCCGCCAGCAGCTCTTCCCGCTCCGCCCCCTGCAGCATCAAAGGCTTTGCGCTCTGCCTCAGCCCAGCCATTCTCCTCCCCTAATTGCCCCCTGCTGCATCAAAGGCTTTTTCATGGCCGGCCGGCCGTGCTTTCAGTTTCACGGCCGCCAGGCCGTGTCTCTCGTTTCTGTTGCATTGCGCCAATGCTTGTTTTCCTATTGTTCCTCCTTATTACGACCTTCCCACTCCCTACTTTCCTCTCAGCTATATTCCGTCCATCTTTAATTCCTTTCTCCTGGCTGCTTTCTTCCCTCTTGCCTTCACTTCTTTCTCCATTACAGTTTTTCCACTGATTCTCTCCCTATTTCATCCCTTCTTAGCTCCGGTTCTTCCTACCCTACCTCCATACGTCTCTGTCCACCCTCTTTAGTCTCTATTTCATCCCCTCCTCCCTCCCTGCGTCTTTCCTCACCCCTCCCACTCCCCAGTGGATAGAGCATCATGCCGAGATGCTCTCTAGCCCGGGGCCGTCTCCCGCCTGCCTGTGTGTGAGAACAGCGTCCTCCTGACACCCGCCATTGTTTCCCGCGCTTTCTGGGAGGTGTTTTGTTTGCCTTTGTTACTGCGCTGCCTCCCTTATCTGCGCGGCTCCTTTGTGGCACTGACAGAGTCGCTTTGCGGCGGCTGGTCTGACGCCCACGGCTTAAGGACGCTCCTATGATTTCATTTACAGGGGGCTTGCCGGAGCAAATTGTTGTTTGGCGCACAAAGCCGCAGACGGGAGCCCCGGCCGCAGATGAATATATTTCTCTGTGACCTCTATGCTTTCAGAGCCCGGCTGACAATCACTTTGGAGTTTAGGAATGGGTGGATTTAAATGGCGCAGTGTGGTTCAGATGTACGTGTAAATTGAATAATGGCTGGTAATCCCGCCGGGTCCGTCGCATACATCAAAGATGCCTGGTGTCTGCCTGCCTCTTCCTTGACAGACTCTGGGGGAGTCTGGCTCGGGGTGTGCATCCTTGGACATGCAGTGGGCTGCGGGTCAACAGTCACGCTCCAGCCTATGACCAAGAACGCTTGTTTTTTGCAGTTTTTATATAGCCCTTACTCGACCTCCAAGCGTTTTACATGAGCACCAGTTACATTACACAAGGACGCTTCCAGTTTTTAGGCACAGCCTGATTACTTGCCCAGAATCACACAATGTTGAGTTTACACCAAGACTAATAGGGTGGCCAGATTTTGAAAAGCAAAACAGTGGGACAGGTCAAGCATAAAAGTAGGACTATAGATTTTAGTTTACTTCCATGTCTGACCTATCCCCGTTTTTGCCTGGGGTGGAGTAGGTGGGGTGCGAATGTATATGTCAGGGAGGGCACGCCTTTCCTATTCCGCAGGAATGGGAAAAAGAGCCCTAATGCAGCTAAACGATGCACGCACCACACAGCTCCACCAATGCACCCACCACACAGCTCCACCGATGCACCCACCACACAGCTCCAACTACACAGCTCCACCGATGCACCCACCGCACAGCTTCACTGATACACCCACCACACAGCTCCACCGAGGCACCCACCACACAGCTCCACCGATGCACCCACCACACAGCTCCACAGATGCACCCACAACACAGCTCCACCGATGCAGCCACCACACAGCTCCACCGACACAGCTCCAGCGATGCACCCACCACACAGCTCCACCGATGCACCCACCACACAGCTCCACCGATGCACGTACCACACAGCTCCACCGAGGCACCCACCACACAGCTCCACTGATGCACCCACCACACAGCTCCACCGATGCACCCACCACACAGCTCCACCGATGCAGCCACCACACAGCTCCACCAACACAGCTCCACCGATGCACCCACCACCCAGCTCCACCGATGCACCCACCACACAGCTCCACCGACACAGCTCCACCAATGCACCCACCACACAGCTCCACCGATGCACCCACCACACAGCTCCACCGAGGCACCCACCACACAGCTCCACTGAGGCACCAACCACACAGCTCCACAGATGCACCCACCACACAGCTCCACAGATGCACCCACCACACAGCTCCACATATGCACCCACCACACAGCTCCACTGATGCAGCCACCACACATTTCCACCGACACAGCTCCACCGATGCACCCACCACCCAGCTCCACCGATGCACCCACCACACAGCTCCACCGACACAGCTCCACCGATGCACCCACCACACAGCTCCACCGATGCACCCACCACACAGCTCCACCGAGGCACCCACCATACAGCTCCACCAAGGCACCCACCACACACCTCCACCGATACACCCACCGCACAGCTCCACCGAGGCACCCACCACACAGCTCCACAGATGCACCCACCACACAGCTCCACAGATGCACCCACAACACAGCTCCAGCAATGCACCCACCCCAGAGCTCCGCCGATGCACCCACCACACAGCTCCGCCGAGGCACCCACCACACAGCTCCACCGAGGCACCCACCACACAGATCCACCCATGCACCCACCACAAAGCTCCACCGATGCTCCAACTAAGCTCCACCGATGCACCCACCACACAGCTCCACCAATGCACCCACTAAGCTCCACCGATGCACACACCACTCAGTGTAACCACAGCATCACTCAGCAACACCACAGCATCACTCAGCGCAACCACAACATCACTCAGCGCAACCACAGCATCACTGGTTCAAATATGTTCTTTCAATGTTTCAAGCTGTTTTCAAGCTTTCACGCTTTATTACAAATCACAAAAAGATGTTAATATTTCACTTCTGTTTTTGGATTTTCGTCACAATAAAAAACACTGAACATAATCATGACACAAAATTTATTTACAAAAGTTTAAGCTATTGCCATTACAAATTAAATAAATTATGTAAGTATTAATTATTTAAAAAAATTAAAAGCCATTGTTATTTGTAATATCAATACATCTAAGTCACATAAATACAAAACATGTTGCATTACAAATGCTATAGGTGTCACATTTGCGAAAGTTATAACTATTGGCATTGTAAATGACAAAGCTATTAATTTAGCCATTTCAAAAAATAACACATAAATTAAAAAAAAACATTTATAAGACCAATAGCTCAAACTTTCCTACTGCAAGCCCTATTGCATTTCCAAAGCTTGTTTAGACTTCAATTCGATTCTTTGCATATGTGATTCAAGACACGATTGTTTCCTCTTAGGTTGGTGAGAAAGTCACTGAGGTTAATCACTGACCTGGAGATTGAGGACATGTATGGGCGACGGAAACGCTGTCCCTGGCCTGCCAGGACACTCTGCTAATTTGTGTGATAGAGACGAGTGTCAGGACTGAGGATGCGCTTATCTCGCTGACTCGTTCACGCTGATAATACCGTCTGGATGTTGTGACAGGCTATGGTACATGTCTAGTCTTTAGCGATAACAACTATTTTTGCATACGAGTTGTGGATCTCAGAAACAAAAACACAAACATGAAGGTACAAAATACGTTTTGCATGTTTTATACATTTTTTGTCCATTAGCAGCCTAGCAGGTTCCAGTTAAAAGCACCCTTAACTTTGATGTGTCCTAGTATAAATATAGTTTTGCGGGACATGCAAACCTACGCACGTGGCCCTTAACTTTCACTCTAAAATGTTATATCTCACGCTTTTCTTTAATAGCTGTACGTAGCAAGCTGCATACACATCACAAAGCATCCTTTGTAGTTATATTCAGAAAACGTGTGCAAAAATACAAATCATACCAGAGCCCCTTTATATGTGTGCATCATACAAAGAGGTAACGTGAATGAAATACATGCTGAGTAACAGAAACATATTTCAGCCTTTCATATATACCTAACTCTACATCGCTGGAAAGATTTGATCGCTACTAATACAGAGAAAGCAAGTCCAAAAAAATTCTAAATACAGAAGTAATTTTTTTCCCACGCAAAATGCAAGCAGGTATCAGGCATCTTGAAATGTGAGCCCACTTTCAAAAATGTGTATCATGTATAGAGAAAGTTTGGTCTGTGGACTGCTGCAGTTCCATTAAACTAGTATGTCATTATCTTTTCAGTACACTATTTACTACTGTAGGAAATGAGGTTATTAATTGTGAAGGATGTTAGTCTCTCTCTCAGGTAATACGTCTGAAACCTTCCCTTTGCAGGGAGACAAGTACCCCACTGTAGCCCTTGACTCCCTCAGGGTTGAGAAGCAAAGCAGTACAAGGCTTGCTCCAGGGAAGTGGTGTGGCCTAGTAACCCACCTCGCTGGACCCAACAATCACTCTTTAAAGAATTGTCCAGTCAGTGCTTTTTAAAAAAGGAAAGTACATTGTTGTGTACACTCTACTAAATAATATGCATTAATTTACGAATATCTACAAATAGGCAGCTAAGAGTATCTCTGCTGACACCGTCATGACAGTTCATGGCCTTGTGAGCCTAAACTCGATAATCACAAGCCCCACCTACACCAGACACAATGTCACAGTGTAAGGGGGAGTCATTCTCTAACGGGCAGGCCTATCAGCTTTGTGAGCCTGTCACCACATTGATAAATACAAAAAAGACAATATAAAATTACTGCAAGACCATTGGAATCATCATCATCATCAAAATCTTTATCCGGTTTGTGCATAGAACCATTAAAGTACAGACTAAAATTGTTTCACATATACAATACCTTCATATCAACATTATACCAAAAATAAAATATTTGGGAATAAAAATAGAGGGACTTCACAAAATCTGTGCAGAACGTTATGAGCTCCTCATAAATATTACACCAAACAATATGCACATTTACAACAATACATAACGATAAAGAATCAATACTTATTATGAATCTTTAAGGTGCTTAATATATAATTCAAATGCAAAAAGAACAGTTGATGGATAGAATGCAGAACAATGTCGGACATTCACCCCAGTACAGAGATCTGGGCCTAAATTGGTCGTTTTTTTGCTCACCATGCCATTCCAGTTTGAACACAGCCATATATATATTTCAAAGCAGCATATATGATTTCTGGGATGCCCAGTTCATAAAGGTATCCCAGGACCTGTTCATAAGAACGTGTACCCAATGTTAAAAACAGAGGGTTAAGGAACTGTCTTCTCTGTGCAGTGTTCAGAGAACAAAATAGAATAAAGTGCTTTGTGCATTGTTGTGCAAATCCATCACAGGGGCATGGAGGAAGAGAAGAAAACCAAGTGCCAGTTCTGGGAAACCTACCAAGAAAAGAGAAGGTTGAAGGCAAAGCCTTGTCAGCAAAAAACTTTGCTTTTCGTTGAGAATTATCTGTACGTAACTTGCCGCAGAAGTGAAAGAGGTCAGTGGGGTTCTCTGACTTTAGTACTGCTATCACATTCCTTGGCCTAATTTACATAAATATAAAAAAATCCTATAATTTGGCAAGATGAGACACCTTCAGGTATTCTGGCCCAGGAAAATATTCCGAGAGACTCATTTTAGTAAAACTAAGTTTAATATATTTCAGCCAGGTGATTTCTAAAGAGTTTTCCAGGGCCAAATAGTCACTCACAATTTGTCTACAGAAAAGGGCTTCAGGATTTTTCCAGATTCTAACCCAAAGTAACAACGGCTGCAGTTTTAAGTAATCTTCCAAATTAGTTAAGCCTAATTCTTCACCATTTAAGTCAGTATGGATGGTACCAATATTCATCAGCTTTATGACCATCAAACAGGGGTACCTATGCTCCAGGGACTACGTGCAAAGTTTTAAGAGAAATTAAAACACAGAAAAAACTTCTCCAATGGCATTATTGTAACTCGCTGGAGATGTAGGGCAATGTTTTGAGGTATCTCCTGTGGGGGTGGGGGGCCACTGAACTTCCACCAGAATAGACCCCTAACTATACTGTTAGTGTGGCTCCTGCCTACTCCTGGGGCACCATAAAACATCATATGCAAAGTTAGAGGCGTTTCTGGGGTTTATGGGGGACTACAGAGCCTGAGGCAATGCACATTTGATGAGTGATGTCATCGCTTTCAGGCAAGCTTTTGTTTTCTTTTTTATAAAAAATGTGCCTTGAGACGTATTTACATTTTGAACATGCTGGGTGCCTGTGACTACTCGGGGAGCCAATTCCTGCCTTTTGTTAGGAGTTATGAGGAAACTTGGAAGCCTGTGATCAGGTTCTAATTACCCTTCCTCTGTACTGGGGGGATGGGGTTCCCCGGGACATTTTCCATGTCCAGGCCACAGTGAAAGGTGTCCCCAGGGCCAGAGTGACTAGTTGAGTGGGACTCATTCATGCCTCCTGACCATAAAAATTAGAACATTGTGATTGAACTGACCCCAGGGTCTTGGCCCTTCCCAGAAGAATTGTCAGTCATCATAGCGGAGCGCTAAACACTATGCTGTTTGTCCTCTTCCCCAGGAGGACCAACCTTTCCTGCGTTATTCTCTCTGGCCCCATCGGTGCAATTGGCACTGTTTTGGTGATGTTCCGCTCCTGGTGGCCAGCTCTATCCATCAGGGGCCTTTTATTGACGACTCTTTGCCACTCAATTAGTTTTTTATTCCTTGAGCTTGGTTTTCTGCTCCAGCAGCTGTGCCTGTCTTCGGTCGGGGATCCTCACATGCCTTTTCCCACATGCTTCTTATAAGCCCCTCTACAGCTCTCTTGCAGAGTATACTTCCTTTTGCACTACCCAGGCATCTTACAGGGCACTTGCTTGTCAGTGGCAGAGTCATTGTCCCCCCATTCTGATTGAGGTCACTAAGCTGCAGGTCAGTACACAAAAGATTCAGGGGATCCGTCTGCCCCAAACAGGTTCATTCCTCCATTGTATCTCAGAAGGTATAAGGGGCCAGTGCCACCAGCCCTGGAAAATCAGTCCTGGTCCCTGGGTGCCTGTTGGAGTCAAAATCCTTAAGTACATTCATGTAGTGGCCTTCTCTTTCCCACTGGGCTTTCCAACAGCCTTGTTGCTCCCAGTTTCAATGAGTTCTCAAATGTCTCTCTTTTGTGCAGGAGTTTTTAAGTAAAAGGTAGGCACCTCTGCCCAATCCTAAGGTGCCCCTTCATCGATCCATCTCTGCCCTACCCCTCCTGCATAGCATTCTGGGGCATTTAAACGTGGAACATCTTGGCTTGAAAATGGAGTTTGGAAAGACCGTCTCTGAGAGCTTCAGTGCCTCTCCCAGCTGCCAGCTTCCTGAATGCTTTCCATCAAAACTTACTGTGCCTGGCTTCAGAGGCCTGGCCTTCTTCCTTTGTTTGTGTGGGCTATGCGTTGCCAGGCCAGGTAAAGGTGGAAGAGTTAATTAGCACATGCAGATTTTCTCCCCATCCCTTCTTTTCCCAGGACCAGGGACAAACATGGGGAAATGGTTTCATTGTGTGAGGAGGACTTTGATTCTCCTGCTGGCCAGCAGAGTAATTAACTGAGCCCAGTAGGAACGAAAAAGACCTGGAATCTGCTTATGAGCTGAGACATGGAAGTATGACAGACAAGCTATGAGAAACCCACATCCTGAAGAGCCCAGCTGCCCAGCTCCAGCTAGACGTACCCTGGATCCTGTTGATGGCTTCCCCTGGAGTGAGTCCTGACCTCAAGTATTGTCCCTATAGTCCGGGGCCCTTGGATGAGGGTCAGAGTGTACTTCTCCTGCCTAACCCTAAAAGATGGTACTTAAAAGCATTTTCAAGGAAGTTTGCCAAAAGAAACAGACCACCACAGAGCCAAAGCCACCAATGTTGAACTGCGGGTTGGATTCAAATTGCTCGTTTGCCCCAGTGAAAGGATCCAGACTTCCAAAAATGCTTCTAACTCTCAGCGTAAAGCACTTTACTGGGAACTAATGACAACCAGCACCCCTCTGTCACCTTTCTGGGACCAATCTTTCAACTTCGCCCTCTATGAGTATTCCCACCTTGGACGATGAAAGCCTCAAACTTCTAGCCATACAGAGGCTCTACAAAGGTTCTGCACTTCAGCTGGCTGATGTTGACAAGCCCCACTTTGAATCCAGCAGGAATCATGAGCCGGTGACAGACTCTTCAATGAAAATTTTCTCCCTGAAAAAGACTGAGCCTGATTTAGACCTTGGCGGTCTTACTTCCATCCCGCAGCAGTGGCGCTCCAAGGTCAGCCATATTTAAATGCATGTAGGCTGATTCCCTGTCCACTTCGACAAAGTGTTTTCTGCGCCAGTCGCGGCTTACCACTGCAGATGCAGCAAACTCCAATGCTGGGAAATAATACTCCATTGCCATCAGGGTAGTGGGTTCCCCTGAGCAGATTAGGATTTCACAGTTGTGCTGGTGGTCTCCTATAGGCCGCTCCATGATGAAGGTAGTCCATCGTGGTATGCACTAAACAATGCACACTTACTGTGACCAATGGATGGATGCTAGTAGAACACACCTGATTTCCACTGGCCAAATTGAAACACCTGCATACCCCACTATGAAACATATCCCTTTAAGATCATGACCGTTACTATTGCAGCTCCACTACAACATTTACTACCGGAATTATAGTCAGTAAAGTGAGTTTTTTTTACTTTTCCCTGTTTTCATAGTGGATAAAATGATAAGACTAGAGCCGTAATTGTTTAAAGCCGAAGTGCAAAATACACTCCTATAAAAGAAAAGACAAATGTGGGACAGAATAGTCGATGGAGTGAATGCTGTAGTTAACAACCTGCACACACAGGAGGACATTAGGAAGAGTTGGAATGACCTGCGGGTGAGGGTGTGTTCCCTGGCCTCCAAGGGCCACATGGAAGCTCAGAGGACTGGTGGTGGTTTTCCAGGCTACTCTTACAACTCATGCCCTGGGAGGAGAAGGTCTTTCAGATCCTACATCTTGAGTAGATGACTGGAAATCCTGGTGGAGTGGAGTCTGGTAAGTTACACTTTACAAAGTCCCATTAAACCTCAATTCCTGTTTGTTCTCAACATAGCTATACCCAATGTGTCATGCACATATGTTTCTATCAGCCAAACCTCAAAGTATCAGTATCATATAATTTGGAAAGTTTGTGTGAATGCATTGTTTTGCATCTAAGATTACAGGCATCAATCTCCATTACAGGACACATGAAGGCATGGTGCCTGTAAGAGTTACAACACCAAATAAACCTTTTGCATAAGTGTATCATATTGTGTCAGTCCATTTCCACTACATATTTTCCACAGGTATTTTCTAATAACTATTTTGTAGGTGTTGGGAATGTGTCTTTGAAATGACTAAATCTACCTTGATGCCCTGTTTCTGTTTTTTTCAGACGACTATTGTCATGTCATATTGCTCATTCTTTCTTGCCTAACAGATTTCAACATATGTTAAAGTCTCATGTAGTGATTAATCCCATTTCAATACTCTCTTCTGAAAATGGTTTGTATTGTTTTCTGAATGTTGTCCTGTTCTTCTCAACCAATTGAATTGATGTCATGAGTTTCACAAATCAAGCTATTGACTCAAAAATGGTACAGTATTTAAATTACTATGCTGAATATGAGTGCTACTTGCAAAAACTTACTCTACACTTTTCCCAGGATGACTAATGCCAAACATCCATCCAAGTTGTGGAAATATCTGTTTTGAAGTCAGCTAGGGCTTGTATTTGTCAATTGTAAATTTCACCTCTCCACTGTGTTGGGCTGAATGGTTGGGAGATGTTAGGTATACTTTGTAATCACTTAATTAACTTTTCAGGACATCCTATTTCCTGCTTATTTGAAGTTGCACGGTTTAAAATTGCTAAACGTTCGGGTAATATGTGCAATACCACTGATAGCTGTTATCGGAGTAATATATGCCTATTTTCTCTTCTAGGTATCTACATTGTTTTTCTCAAAAGATTTGAATATATAATACACACTTTTACTAATAAAATTGTTCTCACTTTCTCAAAAGGTTCAATTAGCAGAGCACATGGCCAGCAATCTGCCAATGAAGAGACCTTCACTCCAGTCCAGAATCAAGCTGTCAGTGAGAACAACACTCCTGGTAATCTGAAGCACGATAAGGAGCCTGGTCTATCTGGTCAGCACGGGCAAACGTTCCAGTGAAACTCATTGCACCCACATCAACACTTCCCATCCCAGCTGTACCACCACAGCTACCAGAAGACTCCACTTCCTCTGTTCCTACCACTGTGACACTGATTGTGTGCCCCCAGTCCTGGGTAATGTTGAGACAACAGCACCACAAGCTCCAGCTCACCCAGGAACACGTCAGATGGGACACAGTGGTCCATGTGCACAGGGTAGTACAGGGTTAGGGGCCATTGGATGGATAATGTGGGCCAGCATAGTGAGGCCATTGGTTCACTCTCTTCCGGACCACTATTGGCCAAGTCTTAGGAGTCTATCACCATTCTCAAGACATGATGAGCCAGTTTCTCACCAATCTCCAGGAAATGAAGGAGTTGCAGAGGAAGCAGGTGAAGTCTCACAATTGCAATACGGGCTCCCTGACTGAGGTGCTGTAAGACATTTCCACCTATATATGCAGGGCTTTCCCAGATGCATCTACCCCTTCCTGTGCTCCTACATCTGGCCCTTCTACATCTGCCACAGGAAGAGAGACTCTGACACCGATAAAAGTACCTGTAGCAACTACAGGCCCTGCAACTGTGGATCCTCCCTCCCCCATAAGAGGGTATGTCCACACATATTACCAGGAGGTGAGGAAGACAAGACCTCTGCCACCACCAGCAAGAAAAGTCGATACTAATTTCCTCCTCCCATTCATTCTGTGGACAATTTCTTGACACATTCGCCTTTCTGATGCCAGTCGTATTTTGGACACTGGACCTCACACAATTTTGGCCCTCAAAATATGGTTTCATTCACAATACCTGACTTCATCATTTTTTTTCCTCCATTTTTGCCCTGTTTAATTTAGTTACATTTCGTTCAATAAATTCTCAACTCTAAAACTCATAGACTGGTGTCGTATATCTCAACGCTATCAATGCATTTGTTATCTTCCATTATAACTTTACAATGACAAAAATCAATGAATTTGTAAAAATAGAAATTTTGTTAGTATGTATTGGCATTTATATAGCGCACTACTTACCCGTAGGGTCCCAAGGCGCTTCGACCGCTGCGAAACCCTTCCTGGCTTCCCTGAGAGATGGTCCCTTAATGGGTATCTCCAGAGTGAGACCAGGCATCCCCGGCGGTCTGGTGGGGCCGTTAGTGAAGATGAGGCAAGCAAATGCCCAGAGTTGCCGAGTGTGATCGCTGATCAGAGTGGGCACCAAGGCGAGAGAATTATCGAGTCCGCTGACCCTGGTCCAGAAACCTGCCGCGCCGGGAATCGAACCCTGGTCCCGGGCCGACCTCTGCTCTCGGGTCTGCCGCCTCTAACCAGTGAGCCACACTACTTCACTTAGTAGGCAATATTCTGACAAGTTCCCAACCATGACTTCAAAAAAATCATAAACAGTAAATCATCTACTACTATGTTTATTCCATGTGCTCAATAATTGACTGTCCACATAATCACTACCATAACAATCCATACATGTCACTAATACTCAGTGGCAGTGTTCACATTTCCAGTTTCAGATCTTGTCAACATGGAAGAAAGGGATACATACAAAACAATCAATTAAATAGGCAAATTATCATTGATTCATGTCATCAGCTGGAACCAGATCTTTTGACTCACATAGGAAATCCCACATCAATCACACCAACAGACAAAAACATGCTAGTACTACATTTTGTAGAGACAGGATCAATCCAATTCACTGTTCCAGTATCCTGTTGAATGTCACAACCACGACTCAGTGGTGTGCCACAAGAAGTGTGTCCTACAATGATGTGACACTTCAATATTTACATATACTTTACACACAATTAAAATGTTGACAATGCAAAGGGAGATATGGATGATTTGACTCAACTACCACAAGTGGTTTGAGCTAATGATGACTCATATATTACCTTAGTGCCAACACACAACAGTGAATAAGTCCAACTTAATCTTCACATCTTCCATTCAATCACAGTGCAAGTTGCCTTGGTACAAGATGTGTACACCCAAACTCTGTCTGTCTTTGTCAAGATCAACCCAGGTTTCCTGTGTACTACATAACACACCCATATGCCTACACATGTCACAACTTGAAATATCTATATAAAGATGACAAGGTGGCAGAACCTAAAACAGATCAAAACAAAAAGATTACCAATTAAAAACAACATAGTTGACACATTACAAAGCCAACTTTTGGAGGGCACAGTTTCACAGAGATAACAATTAATTGAAAAGTCCATGTGTCAAAACTTTGCTTAACAAACACCTTTGGCCTGAACTTCCTTTAATTGACCTTCCTAAAACATGACCACCCCATACTTCTCTCAGCATCACATCCACAGCTGGTTTAACAGTAAAACTTATAACATGCAAAGATATACTAACAATCATGAGAGGAAATTGTCAATGACATCTTGAAGTAAGTCAACTCTTATCTCTTCACCACTATCATCCTTATTTGGCATTACATGATCCTCACCCAGTAGCTCTTCATGGTCGCCGTCCTCTGCGAAGTAAGGGATGTTCCATCACAGGGCGATGTTGTGGAGCATGCAGCAGGCCACGGTGATTTGGCACACCTTATCATATAAGTAGAGGAAGGCTCAAACACTTTTGTCCAGACAGCAAAATTCTGCCTTTAGAAGCTTGAAAACCCACTCTACTGGCAGCTGTATTCTTTCATGGGCCTCTTTGAAGTGGACTTCTCCCGGCGTTTTCGGATTCCTCAGCAGTGGTAATAACTATGGTCGGTTCGGATAAACTGAATTTCCTAGATGGAAGACAAAAAAAGTGCACAAAAGTGTAACACAGTTTCAGAATATTCAACTAGAAATTGCCCAAACAATATTATGAAAGATGTAAATGTCTGTGTCTTGTAAAGCGCACTGCTACCCGGAGGCGTCCTGGCGCTATAGACCGCTGGGGAACCCGTCCTGGCTTTCCCTGTGAGATGTTCCCTCCTGGGTATCTCCAAGGTGAAACCAGGCTTCCCCAGCGTTTGTGCGGAGCCGTTGTGGAGATGAGACAAGCTAATTCCCAGAGTTGCCAAGTGTGATCCCTGGTTAGAGTAGGCACCGAGGCGAGAATTATCGAGTCCGCTGACCCTTGTTTACGACCCTGCCGCGTCGGGAATTGAACCCTGGTCCCGGGCTGTCCTCTGCTTCCGGGTCTGTCGTCTCTAACCAGTGAGCCACACCACTCCACTGACCAGCAAGTCAGGCCCTCTCAGGTCCAAGTTGTGACATTTTCAGGGAGGTGAAGCTGTTCCGTAGTACAAAGGAATCAATAGAAGAGCTGGTGAACGTCCACATACTCTTGTGGCGTACAAATCCAGTAAGCAGGCAACTTGCATGTTGATTGAATGGAAGTGTTTCTGATTCCAGTAGACAAGTTCTCTAGCATGTGGTGGAACTAATTCAATATGTGTACCATCAATTACTCCAAACAAGTGGAGCAGGTATAACGTTCCACATACACGTCGAATAGCAATAAAAGAATTCTTGAAAACTCTTGTCCGTTCAATGTTCCATTTAAATAAATGTTTATCCACAATATAATCCATAAATTAATCACCTTTTTTTTGCCATTTAGACCAGAGACTTTGTAAATCCCATATGCTGAGGAAATGCCTATCCAGGTCTTTTCAAAAGCATGTGGGAATACTTAGCCCCAGGCACCACGTTCGTAATTACCCAATGCATTTTGGGCTAAAAGTCACCCTTCTTCAGGGGTCGCTGCAATGTTAAAACAAACAACGATATCACAAATTTGAGACAACTCTCTTTTAACTTGCTTATAACCTTCGCGCTTAAAGCTATCCATCTCCAATTTATCCAATCAATATTGTGATACTACTGTGTCCCCCTGTGCAAAACCAGGTTCCCTTGATTAAAAACTCCATCATCAATAATGTGCTCTCTAACATTCCTAATAATTGCTTTCAATTCATCATCAAAGCTTTATTTCGATATATATAATATCATAAAAGCACATTTCAAGTATAAAACACAATTCATTGACAATACATTTTCCTTAAAAAGTTACTTATAAAAACCTTTGGTATTACAATAAATAATTAAAAAAGTATTAAACTTTGTCAGCTTTGTGAATATTTGAGCATATAAAAAAGATACAGCTAAAATGTATCTCATCAGATAGCCTTCAGCCTAATCGACCAAGCTCAACTAAGAAATTTGGTCACCCCACACACTAAGGTTGTGCTAGCATCAGCCTTAAGAATTCTAAGTGCAATGGAATGGTCCCTGGTTCCAAGCAACAGGCACACAGGTTTGAGCCATTTCTGTCTAGGTTTTATATAGGCTGGGCATACAAAAAAGACGTGAGCAATATTTTCAGAAACACCTTCACAGATTGGGCAATCAGGAGAAGTTTGATGCGGTGGCTTCCACTTACAAGTAAGATCGCGAAGGGGGAGTGTTCCCATCCTAAACTGAATATAGAGAGATCTATCTCTGGGTTTCTTAATGAAATCTAGTTAGGGCTCTAGGCGAGCCTTTGGTTTGTGCTGTCGGAATTCCTCGGTCAACCTACCTAGATTTGGGTCCCTCTGCTCATGATCATCAACCCATGCCCAATAGGCTCGCTTAATTTCAGTTTTGGACAACGATGCCCCAGGCTCCCGGCCAACAGCAAGGCCCGTTTCCAATAAAAGCTTCTTTATATTAGAAATCCAACAAATTTTATGGGCTCCATGAAGGTTCATAACCTCTCTTAAACCATCAGCATACCTTGAAAGCTCGGGGGTATGCCATAACCGAGCCCAATATAAGAGGGGGCGTAGGGAAACTAGGTCCTTAATGGAGCGACAACTCAGGTCACTCGAGTGGTTTAGTAAGAGTACCCCTCGGGATCGATACAAGCTCCCTAAATAACTTGTTCTCTGCAGTGACTAAGGCATCAACACATTCAAAGCCCCAGAGCTCTGCACCATAAAGGGCACAACCGATAGCTTTTGCAGCGTAGATATCCAGAACAGGGGCAATGGGTTTAGAAGTGGATGCTCGATGTTCCCTTCCTAGTACTCCAACTACCCTCCTATGACTTAGCGCCATTTTGTCAATATGTGGCTGCCATTTAAGCTTGTCCAAAATTCTAATTCCCAAGTAGTCGAACTCCTTTACGCGTTCCAGAGACACCCTATCAAGAGATAAGGTGGATCTAGACGATCTACTCGGGTTAAAATAGAGGAGCTTGGTTTTCGATGTGTTTATGGCAAGGCCCCTGAGCTTGCAAAACAAACAGAAGGGGTCTAACAGCTTCTGTAATCCTGCCGGAGTTTTTGATACCAACAACGTATCATCCGCGAAGAGTAGTGCGGGGACTTTATCACCCGCCAAAACTGGGGCATCAGCATTAATTTCAAGCAGAAAAGAAACTACGCCATTCACAAATAATGTGAAAAGTGTCGGGGCCAGGACACAACCCTGGCGTACCCCTCTATTCACAGGGATTTTATCCGTTTTTTTGCTCCTGTGATCTCCATCTAATATGGGCATAAGTTTCATTATGGATACGAGCTAGGAGAATCAGAATTGGTAGGGGAATCCCCATTTCCTTCAGGACCAGCCATAGGCGGTCTCGGGGGAACAAGTCAAAGGCGGTGTTTAGATCGATAAATGCCAAATAAAGACAGCCCTTGCCAATGGTAACCACGTTCCAGTGTAAGAGGACCAGCCTAAATTGCTTTCAATTACATTGATCATTAAAGGTGAAAATTAAACATCCTAAATAAACCATCCATCCCTCTGTTTTTTGCCCTTAATCATGAAAAATTATTAGTACCTGCACTTTGCTGCTTCATACACCAAAAATGTAATTGAAAGCAATGTTTAGGGATGTTGTGGAGCACATTATTTTTTTTATAAATCTTTTTATTAAACAACACGTACTGTCAGCATGGTAGCATGTAGCGAGTTATCATTATGTTCATGAGAGGAAATCAACAAATAATCACAACAATAATCAGATTATGAGCTGAATTTAGCTGCTACTAATCCTTAAGCACTACTTTTATTGCAAGGACAGGTCTTCGACAGGGGTGTGGTGCGTTGGGCTACAGATCTCTCCCAGGTATGTGTTCCAGGCCCCCCAGTACACTATTTTCTCACGGAGCACGCACCAGCCCATGTGTTTCTTCCGTTCTGCTATGGTTGGCGAGTTTGTAGCTCCCCATAGCTGAGCGATGTTCCTTTTTGCCACCATGAGGTCTAGGTTGACCCAGATCCTACCCATTCTGCCCCGGTCCGTGGGTTCCCAAACATTCAAAAGGCACCTTTTTGCATCTGGGTGGGTGTCTAAGTACAACACCTCACTAAGAACAGTATGTATTCGCCGCCAATACACCTTAATGAAATCAAATTCCCATATGATATGCATAAACGTACGCTCATTGCCACATTGCCTTCTGCACTCCCCTCCCAATGCCCTCCCCATTTGAACCAGGCAGGGTCCAGTGACATACACCCTATGCAATATCTTGAGCTGAATGAGTCGCAGCCTAGCCGAAATCGCCACCTCTCGGTGAGAGGCGAGTGCCTCCTGCCATTCCTCATCATCCAGTTCAAGTCAATTCCTTTCCCACCATGCCCTGATGCCCTGTAGGGGATTTGCAGTGTTATTTATCAGCTTTTTATACGTGAGAGAGATTGCCTTCTCTGGCAGCCGGCCATCGAGTAGTCAATCTTCAAGGGGTGTGTACTGTGGAACCTTCAGTGAAGTGAGACTGTAATGCATGCCGGACTTGGAGATACCTGAAAGTGTTCTGTGTGTGCGCGTTCATGTTTCTGTTGAAGGGTTGAAAATGGTACCACGTCGCCCTTTACTCACATATCTCCAACACTTCCAATAAGGTCCCACTTGTCAGACCCTTTTGACCTCCACAGGTCTCCAAGTGTCTCTGAATCCCAGAGAGGTATTGCCAGTGTTCATTTCTGTTCCCATTCAAGGCTTTTAGGTGGTTCATGCCAGACCTGTATGGTATGTTTGGTCGGTCCGGTGAGGGGGAACCGCCGCAGGCTAGAATGGAGGGTCCTGTTGTAATTTTCCCCCCGGGAGGAGCCATCTGTCCATGGCGAAGCCTGGATCATCTATGCGCCGATATGTGCAATGATTAATGGCCGTAAAGTGGAAAGCCCAATAATATTTCTTGAGGTCAGGAAGACTGGTCCCTCCATCAAACCAGTTAGGGTGAGTTTAGTCGGTGCTATTCAGGGCTTTTCCTCCCACAGCAAGTCCCTCTGCAGTCCTTCTATTTCCCTGAAGTATTGGGCAGGCACAGGGTCAGGGTAGTTCTACAACGCATAGAGGAAGCGGGGCAGAGACATCATTTTAAAAAGCGCTGTCCTACCCAACAGTGAGAGAGGGAGCGCCTTCCATGCTACTATGTCCTGCTTTAATTTTTGTAATGGCGGGAGTAGGTTGTGAGCGTAACGGAGGTTTGGCTCGATGTCACAAAGATCCCCAAGTATTTAAAACCTGTAGCGGTTATTTGTATGGGGCAGCCCTTGGGAATGATTGGTGGGTCTCCATTGAGGACATAGAGGGTGGATTTACCCCAGTTTATGGAGTGGAGCACATTATTGATGATGGAGATTTTATTCAAGAAGGCGTGATTTTGCCCAGAGGGACACAGTAGTATCACAATATTGACCGTATAAATTGGAGATGGATTGCTTTAAGCGCTAAGGTTATGACCATGTTAAAAGAGAGTTGTTTGTCTGTTTTAACATTGTAGTAACCCCTGAAGAAGGGCGACATTTAGCCCACAATGCATTGGGTAATTATGAACATGGCTGCCTGGGGCTGTGTATTCCCATGTGCTTTTGAAAAGGCCTGGATAGGTATTTCCTCAGCATTTGAAACAAATGGGATTTACAAAGTCTCTGCTCAAAATGGAGAAAAAATACGTGATTAACTTATGAATTATATTGTGGATAAAAATGTATTAAAATTGAATATTGAACGCACAAGATTTTCCAAGAATTCTTATATTGCTGTGCGACGTGTGCGTGGAACGTTATACCCACTCTACTTGCATGGAAACCATTGAAGAAGTGCTGTGGGGAGATAGCACAATCACACCTGCATGCATAATCTTGCTTACAAACATTCTTCTAAAACAGAGGATCATTATTACACAGGAGTGCAAACTATCATTCTTTAAATTCCATCAAATACTACAACCACATGTGGTAAGCGACCCAAACTGTAAATGTAACACACTACACATAAATGTTTATTTTTAAAAAAAATGAGTGTTCATTGAAGTGTCAATATATAAACATACTAACCTCCATTTTGAGTGGAGGTGACACACTCAACAGTTACAAACACACTATTTTGAACTTCTAACATAGTGGGTGTCTGACGTTGTCGATAGGAAATTTGGAACCAGACAGGCGCAGCGAAAATTGACCTCACTGTGGTCAGTAAACTCCACGACAGACACAGCCATAGGCTAACATTGGTGAATGTAACAGTAGAAGGCCAATGGCTGTGTAAGTCTCCGCTGAAGATAGCTTATGTCGCGTACATGCTTTTTTCCCCAAATAACATAATTCTTTGGTTCTCTCCTTATCTGTCCCTATTATTACAATATATCTGATCTACTACTCCCTGAAACCTCTTTGAAATATTTGTAGAGAATTCGAAATTTTGAAGGTACAGTAGAATGTGGATTGAAGAAAATCGACCAGGTCACACAGCCACAACTCAAGTTAAACTGTCTACTGGAAAAGCAAAGGATTATTTTCAAAACCCTTTGTCTGATGCATGGACACTTTTAAGCCACTGATAAATATCCTCTTGCCTCACTCTTTATTCTCTTTAATCCGGTTAGTAGCTGTTGGACCTGATAGCCTTACCCTGGTATTTCTGCAGACTTTTGCCTTCACCCCGTTTTTGCTAACTAGTTTTTGTTGGCATTAGGACTCTGTACACTGTACCCATTCTGACCAATGGTAAAGTTCATGTGCTGTCTCCCTAAAGCATGGTAGAATTGTCCTACATCTAATTAGTACATTTATTTACTTATACATTCCCAGTAAATGGTACTATATGTACCCAGGGCCTTTGAATTAAATGTTACTAGAGAGCTGCAGCACTCATTGTGCAACCCACTAAAGTAGCACTGTAAAACCTGTCTCGGTGTGCCATTGCAGCCTGTAGTGTAGTTTTAAACTGAAATTTTGACCTAGCAAAACAAACCTTTTGCTCCGCTTAAGCCTTCCTTTTTAATACTTCTAAGTCACTCCATAACCACTCATATTCATGGAATTGTAATTACGTTTTACATGTCCTGGCAATACAAAGCTCCAAAAGTCATTTTTTACTGCTGTGAGGCTATCTCTCCCATTGACTAACACTGGATTGCTGTGCTACACTTAATAAGTGCTAACTTTGGATTGGGATGAGATAGCAACTCAAATCAATTGTAATTTTAAATTATTTTTCATGGTAAAGTCAGATTTTACTTTTGAGTTGTGAAAATGCCACTTTTGGAAAGTTGGCATTTTTCTGCCCAAACCAACTGTTCCCTTATGCCAGTTTCCTGGGTCACATGACTGAATGGCTCTCCTTTTGTCGGCTGTGTATTGTTTTTGGAAACTGATACAAAAGAGGCCTTGGTGTGGAGGGGGAGTGTCTTCCTGATAGGAAGAATGGGAGGAGCTGTGTCCTGCCCTGATTATAATTTCAAAGGGTTTTTCCTACAGCATATAGAAAGGAACCTTACACCAGCAGCGGCCCATGCAGATAATATGGATTGGGCGGTGGGCCAGGGTGGGGGGGGTTTCAACAGACGAGGATGAAAAATTAATTTTTTATTGAATTTCCCCTCGTGGTCATCTGTTGAAACCCCCCCATCCCCCCACACCCGGCCCCACAGCTCTTACCTGCACGGGCTGTGGCTGCCTTACACCATGCCCTTGCCTTACTTCACCCTAGGCAGTTCGAAACCAGAATGTAGGTGAAGAAGTGACCTGAACCAGTTTTGGGGGTTAGTCACGGAATTCCCTCACAGAAAGGCTGGCATCATGTATAAAAGGGGGACCTTCAGTATTTCTCATCAGAGCACTCCTGACCTGTGGAAAATTCAGAAGAAGGACTGGTCTGCTGTCTGAGGGAGAGGGACTGCCCTGCTGACTGAAAAATTGAAGATTAGACATGCTTGACTTGAACCCAAGCTACCCAGAGTGACTCCAAGAGTCAATTGGCAAACCTCCTTTGTGTTCTACAGGGACACAATAAGCTTCCAGGGGCCTCCCTGCAACTACCCGGCCGACCTGCATCTACTGGGCTTGCCTGGTCCTCCATGAGCCCAGCTGCTGGCCACTGTTAGAGTGAGTCCTGATGCTTAAGAGGTGCCCCTCACCAAGTCTTGAGCTCCTTGGCTGGCATCAGTATAAACTCCTCTTGAGGAAAAGGTAAAGACACAGACATTTTGGTTTCCTCGCCACTGCAAAGTGACCTCTTAGCGCCAAGAAAACACCGCCCAAGGCTACCACCAACGTGAAGGTCCAGTACAAACTGCATTTCACACCGACATTCATTTTCTGCATCAGTCGCTAGCATGAATCTCCAGCAACGACTAGGCCCTCGCACAGTAACAGCGACTGTATGTGAGGTCTGCTTCTCACACCGACAATGACCTCCTTGCGGCACGTGGAAACGAAATTGGGAGCTTCTGGCAATCATTTGAGGAGGTAACATTTCGGTGGGACGAACCTGGACCCTGTATCTGACCTGTGCTGCATCCCGGTCTGCCTGAAGATGTGACTAATAACCCAATTTTTAACTGTAACTCGTGTCAAGAAAATGTGGGCTGGGGGTCAAGCCTTGTCCTTCTTAGGCCATCATCTCTAGAACCATTTATATATTTGTATCAAATTCATTATTTCTCTTCTGTACATCAAGAAAGCCTGAAAACATTTCTATTCAGTTAATATTTTCCAAGTTTACTGTCGGCAGTCTGCCAATTGTGGTTCTATTCACACCTCCAATGCGCCCACATCAGGTGAAACAAGGGGCATATTGCCAAGGGCCATTACCGCCGCTTAGCCATGTTATCCAATGAGAGGTGAATAACATGGCTAAGAGCATTGTCACGGTAATGCCTGTATATCGCTGTATTAAGAGCGATATTCACGCATTTCGCCTGTTTTTTATCGCTTCTGAGATAAACCTTGCTAATAGCAAGGTATCTCAGCGATAAAAACAGATGAAGGGCGGTGATAGAAATATTCCCACTAATTCAACATAGCGATAATTATCGCTAGTTGTTGGTAATATGCCCCAAAATTCTTTACAAACTTTGTATTCCACTTTTTTGTTTGAACCTGTCTTTCATAATCACACATTGGAAAAAAACACATTCCCAGGAAGAAATCACAAACAATGCAAAAATCAGTGAAATATAAGATTGGGATTTATGCAAATTTTCTCTAATGTAAAACATGTTCATCTAAGGCTAATATTGCGCATTTCCACCGTAAAAGATTGCTTTCTTTGTTATTTAATCCATTAACACTCCATGTATCACTTTGCAGAATCAACAGTCTAATTCTGTTTCATCGTATTGTTTTACTGTGATGCCCTTCACTATAAAAACATAAATCTACAGTATACTCACAGTGTGAAAACAAATATTGCTGTATGCTTTTTTAGCTTTTTTAGCATTTTCCTTTTGTGTTTGCTTCCACACCCTCTGCCTCCATACTCTTAGAGAGCCTTTGGTGTACAGATGTTCACAGGCATTTTTGCATCTGCTCAGAGCCTACAAGTATGAGACGGAATACCATATTATACTCGTTCTTAGTCATCGCGAAGACACGGGGTAGACACAGCAAAAAAGCGTCAAAAATATATTATACAAGGTGACTTATAAAATGAGAGAAGCCCATAAAATTATATTCATTGTGATATGCATTATTTAGGTCTAGTAGCCCTGAAAAAAAAAGAGATTACCCTTTTCCACGTACTTGGATTTTGCTGGATGTTACAAACGTGCTGCTAGTTTCAAGATCTATAGTTTGCCTATGCCAAATGCAGTTAATTGGTTTATATCATAGTTTTACGCCATTAACATATGTAAGTAAATGTGTAAACAATTTTTGAGGTCTTCCACAATGCTATTATTAGAAAACGGCTATCTACTTTGCTGTAGGCTTCTCCTGAGAAAGTTAGAATTTCAAAGCCTTGTTTACAAAAGTCTCCCAATCCACCCGAGTTTAGCCTGTCTATCGCAAAGCAATAGGTTAAAGATCGTTAGGCCTAGTTCATATGGCTCAGATCTTGATTTGAAAGCTGCATACATTGTGTTACTTCTCTGCTCCGGACACTATTCTGTGCAGCTTTTATGTAACATCTAGAAGTAAGTCAACATTTGGGATTTGAAAGGCCACTTACCTGGTCATTGTGGCCAACTGTTTAGTTGTCAAACACCTGAACAATCGAACTTGGTGTGTCAGTTTCACCAAGAGCAAATAGAAAGAGCTCACTAATTATTGCATATAATATAAAGGCATGAATTTACTAGATTATTTTTACAGAAATATTTTGGGATTGAGTAAGAAAGAAGTATGCAATATTGGCGGTGAAGAGGGGAGTGTAGTGTCTTTCACGGTTTTCATTATCCGTTATTTTCTTTTGGTGGAAATAAAATGTATTTGTAGATAAACCTTCTAAGCAGGCACTTCTTATGACGTATCAACGCCTGGCTGGCTGATGATAATCATCTCTTTATGTTCGAAGTGAAACTCCTCTCTTGCCAATAAAGTTATTATTTGCACGCAAGCAATTATAATTAGGAAAAGAGCTGATGCAAATAGCCAATCACAGACACAGAATTAGTAGAACTAGTGTAGTGGGTGTTGATCTTCTTATCAATTGTTAAAAGCGTTTAATCTTCTGATAGCAGTAGCCTGTGAATGAGGTAGCGCAAACCTCAAATACATTTTACCAGGGTAAAATAAATCAAAGGTGTGCAAAGTGCCATTGCATTTTTTTTACATCTTTGGAGATGAGGAGAGATATTTCGATGTGTGTTCTGCAAAATGCTTTTGATTCTGCATTTTAATTGAACAAATCAATACATTCCCGGATTTTAGGTCTTCATTAGCTTAAATTAATGATTTCAGTCCATAACAGTGATTTATAAAGACAAAGCCCATGACTGCATAGACAACGGTGGGTGATCCTACAAACCATTATTTGTCATGTGTTAATATTATAGACATTATTATACTAAGTTGCAGTTCTACATAAGTATAACTCATCAAAGAAGCAAACGATGGAATGGGAATCCAGCAAGCTATGTATTCTTACTGTCAAAGTTAACATTTATTGAAGCACATGCTCTAAAAAGAATTTGTGGCCATTGTACCTTTATCCATAAATCTGTACTTCTTTCTGTTCATTCATCACTATCTCTCTAATACCATGAATATGAGTAGCCACTTAATTCCGATGAATAGTAGTGGAAGTTAACAGCGTCATTACGGCTGTTCAGTTAGGTGGGTCCTATGTTGTGTAGTGCCTTAAACGTGTGAATAAAGAGTTTGAAATTTGCAGATTTTTGTATGGAGAGCCAGTAGAGCTCCCTGAGGTGTGGTGTGATCCAAGTTTGCAATTAGGTTAAGGGTAAGTTTGACTGCCGAGTTCTGGATAGTTTGCAGTCTTCTAGTGAGTTGCTTGGTAATAACAGCATAGAGGGTATTCCTGTATTCCAGCTTGCTGCTCACAAGGATGTGACGGACAGTTTTCCTGGTGTTTTGCTTGAGGGTGTAGAAGCAGAATGCAGTGGAAGTGTTGAATTGTATGGCCATGTCCAACTTGCTGTTGATGATGATCCTGAGGTTCTTGCAATGGGGGCTGGGCATGGGTGTTGGCCTGAGTTTGAGGTGTGAGGACCTGTGCTGAGGGTAGCGTCACGCAGTGGTGGTTCCAAAGACAACGCATCAGTCCCAAGATATGGGCTTCAACAGTGATGCAAGCTTTTACTATGGGTCCAATCAATGCAGCACCGTCAGTGCACTGGTCCTGTTCAGGAATGCACCACTCAGCCAAGGAGATTGATCAGTTATACTAAGGGAAACGTCGCTCAGCAGAGAAGATGCATTGCTTCAATTGCCAAGCACCTTAGAACCACTTCCAAGGATCCAAGACTGGGTGGCACCACTTGGCAGGGTAGACTCAAAGATGGCAGAGTTCAGGTACAGGTGATTGGAAGCTGATTAACAATGCGGACGATACCCAGCTGATTTTATCAATAAACAAAGATCAGGTCGACCCTCATGGCAACTTTCAGGCAGGCCTCCTGGATATATCTAACTGGATTAATGCAAACCCACTTAAAATGAACAGAATTAAAACGGAGCTCCTTTACTGTCCTTCTAGCAAGATCTCCACAACCCTACCACCTAACCTCTGGCCTTTGCCCACGGCAACCCCGCTGGTCAACTCAACTGCATTACGAAACATGAGGGTAGCTTTAGAAGAAGCCCTTTCTATGTAAAGCAAGTGAATGAAATCACTGGGACCTGCTTCGCATTGATTTGCTCCCTAAGGAAGCTATACCCATTGCTTGATCTCCCAGCTAGATCATTGATTTCTTGAGGTGATATATTAAATAGGCTGGACTATTGTAACACACTTTATAAGGAGCTCCCAGCTTTTTACTAAAAAAGTTGGAATGCATCCAGATAGTCACAGCAAAGCTAACACTAAACAGACCCCAACACTCTTCAGATACAAATGCCCATAGAGATCTTCATTGCCTGCCTATTAAACAGAGGATTATATTCATATCACTCTGTATTGTACACAAGGAACTACACAAAAAAGGACCAAAACCTTTACAAGCCAAACTAAGAAAATACATCCCTGGCAGACCAATCAGATAAGCTACATGCAACTATGTCTAAGAATTCAGGGCCAGATGTAGGTAGACATTTACCGCCCGGTAATGGCCGATTCGGTAAATGGCTATTCTAGATGTAGGTGGCCTATTTTACCGATTCGGTAAATTTACCGAAGCAGTAAATTTACTGAATCAGTAAAATACTGAATCAGTATTTTTACCGATTCGGTAATTTTGAAATGTAGGTGGGACTCTTCTGAGTCCCACAGGCCTTATCGAATCGGTATTTTACCACCCAATCCAATTGGGTGGTAAAATACTGATTCCAGGTGTGCATGCACATGTGTCATGCACACCTATGGCATGTGACAGACGGACATGCCCTTAGGGCATGTCTGTGTGCCACATGTCACACATGCCTTAAATCGGGGTGCTAGAGGGTGTCAAAGTGACACCCCCTGCACCCTTGCAAAATTCGCTTCAATGCCCATAGGAATCAATGGGCATTACCGAATCGGTATTTACCAATTCGGTAAATACTGATTCTTACAGAATCGGTAATTCAATTACCGATTCTTTCTACATCTCCCCCCTTCTATTTTACCGATTCATAAATACTGAATCGGTAAAATTCGGTATTTATGAATCGGTAAAATTAACTTACCTACACCTGGCCCATAGATTTTAAAAAGTCAGACAAGGAGGTCCAGCCTTTCCACAAAAGCAGCTCAGACATGGAATAAACTGTCATCCCCACTAAGATTTCACACTGATCTTCTTAAGTTTGAAAAGTCCTTCAAAACCAGACTCTTTCCTCACTAACAATCAGGATCTGCTCCTCCAGGCTCACGCCGGTTGACTTCCTCACATAGTGGTTTAGCTAGCTCCAGCATACCATTTTTGGTCACATTGCACTTTCTAAATACTAAATACAATACAATACAAGCCTCTAATGTCCCTGAGGCTTCAAATCAGGAGGCCATACAACTAGCCCTAGACGCCACTCAGGAGTCTGGGTTCAAAAGATACAGGTCCAGTTCCTCTCACCCAGGTAAGAAGGCAGCAGGCAGAAGAAAAGAACAGCAAAGCAGAAGTCCAGCAGAGTGTAGTCCAACAGAGTGGCAGTCCTTCAGCAGCACAGAAGTCCTTCAGCAACACAGCATTCCTTCTTGCTGTCAGTGTATCCACAAGTGTACTGAAGTGATAGTGTCTGAGGTTGTTCGTTTATAAACAGTTCTACCTTTGAAGTGGGTAGATGCTTCTAGACGCATGTCCTTGCAGTGCACAGATGTCCTGTCTCCCCTGTCCTGGATCCAGACTAACTACAGGCTGGGTCCAGCTCCTCCCTCTCATCCCGCTAGTGATGTCCCACTCAACCACACCTAAGCTCCCAATTTGTGTGGCTGTCTAGAAGAAATAAACAAAGTCCAACTGCAAACTGCACACAGTCATGTGACCAGAGGCAGGCTGCAGGTACCAAATGGCTAAGGCAAGAAGAGGCTGACTTTCTAAAAGTGGCATTTTCAGAATTGTAATTTAAATTCAAACTTCACCATAAGTTATGATTTTAGTTTAGGATTCCAGAGACACAAACTTGATTCAGTTATATCTTCCCAGTTTTAAGTTACACTTATAAAATATAATAAGGTAAGTTATTTTATGGGAGATATAAGTCTTGCTGTAGTGAAAAATGAATTTAAGTGTTTCACTATACAGACATCAAGTTCAAGTTTATTAATTTTGTTTGATAATTAAAATCTTACAGAAATTGCTAAAATATCATCAAAGTTAAAAAGTTATAAAACGATCAATCATATAAGGTTTATATTTACAAAAACTTGATTTTCTTTCATATTCCAACTCCAGGAAAAGACACAATAAATGTACAATGTTCTCTTGGCCAGGTTTACATCGCCTGCATAGTTTATCCTCCTCTGTTCTTTTCCATGGAGGTAAGTGACATAGTCCTGGCAGACAACCAAATCTAGCATTGATAAAGATGTGTTTGTTTTTCTTAGACCATGATGTTTCAAGATATTTTTGAACCTTTTTTCCCTTAATCCATTTATAATTGGCCATGCATGATTCCTGACATGACAGGCAAATCTTTATCATTTATCAAGGATAGGTGGTTGGTAAGTTTATTGATTGGTTTTTTTAAGCTTTCCTGCATGATTGTATTGTTCCAAATCGATGTTATGCCATATTCTTCTATCGCTGTGTTTAGATAGGACCAAACGGGTAATTTTCTGTTATCTTTTACTACTTGCCACAACAGCCGAGACATTTGGTTATCTTGATCGTTTTTTTCCATTCCATACTTTAGGTTGCTTGCCCTTTCCTTGCATATTGCTGATTATTTAACCCAAAATCCAGCCTCACCTGTGCTTGTGAGGCATTCTTCGGCAGGTAGAATAACATTTTGTAGGCTTTTGCAACCACACTATTAATAATCTCTGCATCTTTCCTGTTCATTGCCTCACTACCATACATTAAAGTTGGTAGTAGTTTTACAGCGATTACTTTTAAAAGGGGGTGATAAGACAAGTCACGTATAGCTTTTTGAATAGTCCTAAATGCCGCAACCAGGTTATTTGCGTTCCTTGTAATATCAATTTTTTGTGGTAAGAAGTTTCCATTGTCGTTATAAATTACACCAAGATATTTATAGGAAACAACTTGTTCCAATTTGCTGTCTTCCAAGAACCATTTCTATTTATATTTAAGTATAGTGTTATTAGTAATGATCATTACCTTGGTCTTAGCATCATTTCTTACCTTACCATTTTCCTTTGAAAATTTTAAGATACAGTTGATTAATCATTGCAATCCAATTATAGTGTGACTTAAGAGTATAACTTCATCTGCATACAACAAGTTCAATATTTGTTTGTCTGCTAACTTTGGTGGATGTGCATTCATTTCATTCAAAGCCGTAGAAAGATCAGCTAAAAATAAATTGAAAAGTAGGGGGGCCTGGATGCACCCTTGTTTTAGTCCCCTAGACGTGGGGATTTCTTTTGTTAGTGTGCGTCCGTCATCAATCCTCACCCTGCTCCAGCTATCAGAGTGCAGAAGCTTAATCATTTTTAACATTGTATCAGGGATTCCTTGTTTTTCAAGTTTTGTCCTCAAGAGTTGTCTGTCTACACAATCAAAAGCAGATTTAAAGTCCACAAAACAAAAATATAAAGGTTGTTTTGCTAAGATTGTCTTATCCATTAGTACGGATAATGTTAATATATTTGTAGAGGTTCCCAGACCTTTATCGAAGCCTGTTTGATTCAGGGGAGGTACCTGCTTTTCCTTTGCCCAATCTGTTAAAATCATTAATAAAGTCCCAGCAAATAGTTTTGCATCAGTATCTTGAAGGGTAATTAAACTGTTGTTTTCCGGCAATTGCCAATTTCCTTTCTTAAAGATAGGAGATATTAGTGACCCTCTCCACTATTTTGGAATTAATCCACTCTGAACCACTTCATTAAAGACATCAGTTAGATATGCGGAACAAAAGTCTGGCTCTTCGTTGCATAACGCAAACGGAATACCATTGGGGCTAGGTGCCCCATCTTTTTGTGTCTTTATCAGCTTGGCCACTTCTGATTGAGGTATATTAATTTCATAATCACATTCTAAGTCAAATGTATCCATCTTTTTCTGTATATTACCTTCAATATTTGCTGAAGTCTCTGGTTTTAGGTGTTTTATAAGAAACGTAGACCATTCGTCTTCAGTTAGGGCAGATCCTACAGCAGATTTATTCGGTCGGGCTAGACCGTTAATCAGTCTCCAGAATTCCCTTGAGTTTGTTTGAGTACTCGCATGGAAGATTTTTGTCCACAGTTCTTGTCTAACTTTATTTTGTTCATTCTAAATCAATTTCCTCAGATTATAATTAGTATTGCTTAATTGTACCCGTATATCTTCATTTAATGGAAACTTGGTTAACTGTTTCCTAAGTCTGTTGTGGGTGCGTGTACTTTTTCTCACAGTATACGGGAGAATGATGTTTATATCTCTTGTTTCAGTCCAGGTCACTTGTTTTGTTTGTACACATACAGTATTTTCATTAGACTTCACAATTTTTTGTGTAAAATGTTCCCATTGCTCAATTACTGTTGTCATTGTAGTTTCTTTAAAAAAATAGATTTTGGGTTTTTTCCTTTATATCATCCACATTATTTGGTTTCCATATAAGTTTCCTATAGTTGATGGTATAGGTCTGGCCTTGCGTTGTCAAATACTTTTGAGGTTTTGGACAGGATAGGTTTATCTTCTAGGGGAGCTTTACCTGGACACTCTGCTGGCAACTTTGTTTCCTTCAACAGCGGGGCATTGGGCTGCATTTCAGATTGTCGCGGTCTCCAGCCCCTGACCAGCACGCCCTAGTGGGACTCGCTGTCCCAGGGTGCACCGGCCCCTAATTTAGCGCATTGGCTCTAGCTGCTGCAGGGGGAGGAGTGGTGATCGTGTTATAAAGCGCTGCCTCAACCCCTGCGGAGTGGGACGCACGCGGGTGCGCCGGGCGAAACCCGGGCCAAGGCCGGGCCCGTCTGAGCCCGTCCAAGACAGATCGAGACTGGACTGGGCCACCTCCCTTTCACCTGTACTTTTGTGAGTACAAGTGTATGTCTATTCGTTCTTGCTGAGCTTTACCAATCTGGGTCGAGACTTTGGGGGTAACAGTGAGCAACTATTTTATTGCATATAAGTTAAACTGATAACTACAATCGTTAATTGTTAGTTGCTGGCTCTGTTTGGTTAAGTTAGGAAAGAATCATGGGGAAAGCTTCCTCCCTTCCTACAAGGCCCAACACCAGACAGAAATGTTCTATTCAAACCCCAACTACCCAGCCGACTGTGATTGATAGAATGCTTCAACAGGTCACTAATGCAACAGAACGCACAGAGAGTTGTCTCTCTTTAACACCGAGTATTTCAAGTACTCCACAACTTATGGAGACTGGCGCTCCGGCTATGTCCAACTCACCAGTTCTCTCCACTTCTATAGAATTACCCCCTGCCCAAGTCATCAAAGCCCCAATAAGAACAGGTAAGCTGGGTATGGGTGGGAAGATGAAAAGGAAACTGGCCCAGCGGAAAAAGGGTACCTTGAAGCGCGCAAAACACATAGAGCACCATTTAGGGCCAGCGACAAATAACACTTCAGGGGTCGGAGACTTGGATGATAGTCCCAATAAATCCCATGAGCCCCCGAGTTGGGTTCCGCCAATAATATTGGAGTTCAAATTATACTTGGAACAGCTTATTAAAACTGAAATTAGAGATGCAATGAAAAGCATAGCCAAACTAAAGACCTCTATAGATGCATGGTGAACAAAAAGAAATGCTGCTTTGAATACTATTGACACCACTAAATTACAGGTTACTTTGCCTCCTTGTGTACAGAATCCCCCACCTAAAGGCCTGAATAATGCATCACAAGCGAATCAGTCCACCTTGAATAGCGGACCCTTCCACCCGATTCAGCCATCAACTAGCTCCCATTGCAAGGCGCCCCATCTCCATTCCCTTGCTATTGCACAAAAATCTAGGGATGTGGAGTCTATTACAGCCAACAGAAGAAAACGCAGTCATCAGTAGCAGAGATAAACACTGACAGGAACCAAATCCTCTCGAAACCAAGATGGACAACATCCATTCATCCATGCATCGATCTGCCCCCTGCCTCAAGACACTACGTGATGATTCTTGCCGCAGTTCCACCACTGGAAGCATGCCGTGAGGAAACATATCCTGAGTTAAAAAACTAAATTATTCACAAACTGAGCAAAAATAAACCACTTCCCCATACTGTACATACCGAAATTCTATTTACTCAAAGGGTTAGTTGGCTTGGGCAGGGTCAGAAAGATATCCCAGGCGATTGTGTCCTGATCAACTTCAGAGACAGAAGGGTGGTCAAACATATTCTCAAATGGGGTCCAACAATATCGACCAGTGGCATCCAGACAGTCCCATTGGGTTACTTTTATCCCGCGAGCTCTCTTCTTGACAGATTGGGTAGTGTCTTTAAAAAATAGGAATTGCGTACCAAGAGTAGGGGTTTCCCACCCATGGGGCAAGATTGGGGCAATAGGGAACAATTTAATATTCCAGTAAGTAAATGTAAATGTTTTTGTACTAGTATAGCACACAGCTAACCGCAGTAGGTTTCCCGGCGCTTGTACAAATGCCACAAGGGAACCCTTCCTGGCTTTCCCTGTGAAGTGTCCACTCCTGGGCACCCCCCATGGTGCAAACCAGGCATCCCTCGCGTTGTGGAGACTAAGCAAGCTATTGCCCACAGTTGCAGCGTGGGACCCATGATCAGAATAGGCACTGAGGCGAGAATATCCGGTCAGGGGAATTAAGGAGCCCAAGACCCGCCGGGGCAGGAATCGAACCCTGGTGCCTAGCCAGAGCTCTGCATTGAGGTCTGCCTGCTCTAACCATTGAGCCACACTTCTCCACAACCGATTTAGTACCCTGGATCTGGTAGACTGACTAGTACCTAAGAATGAAACGCCGAGTCTGGCACAGAATTTGCCCAGAAATCTTAACCCCCAGTAAGTTTTGATATCACTGATCAATCTTATGGAAATAGTCCAGAGATTGCCACCTTGGAAGCCACCCTCGGACTATTCGCTACTCCTTTAGGTAACCCAGATGGTATCACACAGGATAAGGCAGGGCGATACGAGTAAATCCCTCACCAGGCATCCTACCAAGGCGGGTTTCTAGTACAGAATACTAAGATATAGTCCTGGAATATAGCAGGGCTCTATTCAAAATTGGATCTCCCAGATTGGGAAGCATACATAGACACCCACGAGCTATGCTTTTTCCAGGAAACTTAGTCTAGTGTGGATCTTTACAGAGTGTGGTATGTTACATACTCTATACCAGCTGTTCAGGGGCCCAGGGGGAGACCCTCTGGGGGCCTCTGTATTTGGGTTGGTCTACATTTAGGCTGCAATATTAAATTCATAGATACACTATCTCCAGATATTATGTTAATCCTTCTTTCTTTTATTAACAAGCTGAGAATTGTCATTATCTATACTAATATAATAAAGAGAGAGCCCAAACCTTTGAGGTGGGTAATCTCAGGAACCACAGCACCAATCACAACACCCAATACAGCGTTGGAAAGGGCAGTTACAGCAGAAGGACATAGGCTATGCAGACGCCCACCGTATACATTTACAAGGTAAAAGAACCGTGCCAGCAAAGTAGTCCCCTGTGGGCATGTCTGCCTTGTGCTGTGGTCATATGCAGGGGGCATGACAAACGCTCGGGGCGTGTGGTACATTCCGCCCTTCATGCCATGCCTCATATTGTGTGCTGTGGGCGTGTGCTGGGGGCGTGGGTGTGTGCAGGGCACGGGATTACGGGGAAAAAAAGCGAGCGTTGTGCCCAATATTTCATTGTTTTTTCTTCCCAGGTTCTGTACATTCCAGCTCCGAGTGTGCTTGCCATGCTCCCAGTGACGTGCACCTGCTTTACTGTATGGAGGTCAGGCATGGCGCTATTCCCAAGAGGCGGAAGGAGCCCAAACAGGGGCCATTGTGCAGGAAATGTAATCTCGCCTTAACTTTCGGTGATGCCTGAAGTGCACACTGGAGATTTTCCACTTCTGTTGGACACAGGCCTCGCGCCACGCACATCCGGACACATCCGGAAATAGCAAGAAAGGAACTATCCCTCACCCCAGGAATATGTAATGATATTCAGCAAACCAACATCCCGCATACCATCACTCCGCAATTTTTATAACGCAGGACTATTACTCCGCAAAGACATAATTTCTAAAACTTTTACAACGCATATGACTTTATCACGCATGCCATTATAACGCAAATGCATGTGTGGTAAAGTCATATACATTGTAAAAGTACATTATTAAAACATCAAATATATGTTTGTATATATGTGTATTTATATATATATATATATATATATATATATATATATATATATATATATATATATATATGTATATATATATATATATATATATATATATATATATATATATATATATATATATATATATATATATATATATATATATATATATATATTACCTACTGGCGGTCGCCAGTAGGTAGTTATAGTTAGAATTTTTTTCAATGTTAAATCTCAAAATTCTATTTGGAATAACTTTGGCACCGGTTGACGAATCTGCCTGAAAATTTCCTGAAAATGGCCTCGTCGAGCTCCGGTCCTTCCTTGAAAGTTTGGGGGGGATTCGTCAAGCGGGGGCCGAGATAAAAGGGGGGTCCCAAAACGCATTTTCCCCATGTTAATTTCCATAGGGCGGTCGATTTCACTTTTAGCCCGAACGGCTGAATGGATTTACACCAAACTTGGCAAAATTGTAGGGACTGGTAGCCCGATGTGCCTTTGCTATGTCTCAAGATATGTGCTCCAGTGGATTTTGAGTAATTTAGGTTCAAAAAAATATATATATCTATAGCAGCGCACCGGTGCGCGCACCGGAGAGCGCTCCAGGCGCGACACGCGAGGTGCGCATGAAAAGCTGATTGGCTCTCGGGTGTCTGTAAACATTCCAAACAGTCCAGAGCGGTCGCCATCTTGTGTCTCGGTAAAATCGAGACATAAGAGGTGGCTAAAACAAAGTGGGAACTGACCATAAGGCGTCAGGGATAGACCCCTTTGACCCCCTAGGTTTGATGTGGGGGCTATAAAAGGGCCCCGCGGGGCATTTAAAATATTTTTTTTTTTTTCGTTTTGCGCGGGGGAAGCGCACGGTGCGCGCACCAGGTAGCGCACCGGGGAGCGTAAAATGAGGGAAAAAGATGACAGAGTTTTCAAAAAAATGAAGTTTTTATTTAGAAATTGGAGGTAGTTCTAAAAAGAACTTTTTTTTTTCTTCTTTTTGTTGTTTTATATTTTTTTTGTGTTTTTGGAACTTTTTGAACTTTTTTGGGATTTTCAAAACAGTTTTATATTTTTTTTTGTATTTTTTAGGGGGAGAAACAAAAAAAGGGAATTGAAACTGGCTCAACTGGAGCAAAAAAACAAAAAACCCAAAAAATTATTTCTTTTTGGGGCACTTGTGATTATCACCTGCAAGGACGATGAGCTTAATACTTTGTTCCCCATAGGAGATAAGCTTGCCACAAGCAGTACAAGTAATTTTAAAATCAGCAAATCTCGGCTGAATGCAAGGCATCACCTCAGATGTTTCTGGTTGCGAGGAAGTGGGTTGGTTTCTTTGGGAGGGGGTCCTTGATGACTGGGGGAGGTTACTGGCCAGTTCCCGGAACTCTGCTCGAGAGTAGTTGTTTGGATGCTTTCTTGTCATGTGCCGAATCATGGTATAGTTACCAAAAGAATATTTCTTGTTTGGGTTGCCCCGTGAAAGTTCATCATTGCAGATGAGGCAAGTCACCTTGGGAGCATTCACCTTTTTTTTCCCCTCTGGAATTGAAAAAAACTGCCAAACAATGTGTGGTTTGGGTTTGTAAGGTGTATTTTCTTCTGGCAGCCATCTTCTTCTCCCCTCCTCCTCTTCCTCTTCCTCCTCCTCCTGTTCTTGACCACCAATATAATTTGGAGCTGGTCCTCTTGGTGGTGGTGGTGGTGGTGGTGGGGCAGATGCACCAGCTGATGCTACTAATGAAGCCATTATTTAGAGCAAAAAAGTAGAGAGAGCAACAAACAGGTCTTCCTCAGTCAAAGGACAAAGTCAGAATAAGGAAAAAAGGTGGGGTCTTTCATCATTTAGAAAAAAAAACTGTCCTGAAAAAATGAGAAGTGTTATTTTCAGGTCACAAGACCAGGGGCTTCATCATTATGAAACTAAAACTGTTATGAACCAATGAAAAGTGTTATTTTCTGCTCACATGACCCGACGCGCTTACGCTACGCGCCTGGGGGCGCGCCCCGGGTCGCGCAGCGTAAGCGCGCCGGAAGTTTACATTGTGCGATCGTATTCGCTCGAGTACTTCCGGGTGCGCTTACGCCGTGCGTATCACGCGGTCGCGGCTACGCGATACGTCACGATCATGTTTTCGTTTGCGATATTGACGCTTACGAGACGCTCCCCGGAGCGCGCCCGGGGGCGCTTTTCAGAAATACGCTTTTCGGGGCGCACTCCGGGGCGCGCTCCGGGAGCGCTCCCCCCAAAAATTTAAAAAAAAAAATGGGATAATTGTAGAGACAGGTAGCCCTATTCTGAAGTGGTTTGTAAAAAAATTAACTTTATAAAAATATGTATTGTGCTACATTGGGCTTAATATATGTTAGAGCCAAAATGTAGCCCAAATGTAGCCCAAAGTAGCCCAATGTAGCCCAAAGATGGCCACCAGAGATCAAAAATTGTAAATGTAGCCCAAAATTCAACTAGATGTAGCCCAACTGTAGCCCAATGACAGAATGTACCAGAGTGTTAAAAAGAACAACTAGAGTGCTAACAGTCTTATTTATAAAGTGAAACTTATAGTTAGGAATTAGCATTAAAAAAACCTTTGAAATTCACTGAAAAAAACCATAGGTTTCACACCAGTTATAGTTAGGAATTAGCATTTAAAAAACCTATTAAATTCACTGAAAAAACCATAGGTTTCACACCAGTTATAGTTAGGTGGAAATTTTACTGATATAAAACCATTGAAATTCTCACGTTATAGTTAGTCGGACTCACTATAACTTGCGCGTGCAATGCACTGCTGATGACATCACATATTACATCACTCACGACATGGTCAGTGACATCACTCATGACATCACTGATGACACCATCCTTGTGACACAGTCACAGACCTCCTCTCAGTGTAAAGTAACCCTTGAGACACATATTCAAAAATAGAAACTGAAATTTTTTAAAAATGGACATACCTATATCAGTTACAACAAGCAATTCTGTACTTCCACTATCTATGTACACATCCATTCATTCACCAACAGTTCTATATAGTCACTCATACATATACTCACTCATCATATGAAGAGATACACCTATACATCCTGTTACACACCGACATTCATCCAAAAGTTACTCACACACATATTCACACGTGCAAATAAACTATTGAACAACCATTTATTTGAATATAGAGTTA